>NC_142517.1:21966250-23262500 GCF_057876585.1 Rhinolophus sinicus | reverse complement strand
ACACTGACACATCATTATCACTCCAAGTCCCTAGTTTACATTACAGTTCACTCTTCATGTGTTATATTCTATGGATTTGGACAAATGTATAATGACATGTACCCACCATTATAGAATCATACAGAGTAGTTTCACTGGCTTAAAAACCCTCTGTGCTCTGCCTATTTATCCTTTCCTCCCACCTAACCCCTGGCAACTACTGTTTTTATTGTCTCCATAGTTTCACCTTTGCTAAAATGTCACCTAGCTGGAATCATACAGTATGTAGCCTTTTTAGATTGGTTTCTTCCACTTAATTACTGTATGTATTTAGGATTCCTCCATGTCTTTGCATGACTTGATAACTTATTTTTTTTAGTACTAATATTTCATTATCTGATATACCATAGCTTATTTATCTATTCACCTATTGAAGAACATTTTGGTTGTTTCCGAGTTTTGATAATTATGAAATAAGCTCCTATAAACATCCATGTGTGTTTTTTTTGTTTGTTTGTTTTTGTTTTTTTTGTGGACATTGAGTTTTCAGCTCCTTTGGCTAAATACCAAGAAGTGCAATTGAGGGCTTGTATGGTAAGCGTATGCTTACTTTTCTAAGTTGTAACAGTTTTAAAATAATAAACTTTAAGTTAGATGCTAGTATACCATTTTTATAGGATTAAAAAAATGAAAAAGAGAGCAATACTGTCAAAATTGTTTTTCTTACCTAGGTAAGAAAACAAAACAAACCAATTTTTTTTTTTTTTTTTTTTTTTTTTTTTTGGTAAAAAGTAAGTTCTTTACCACTTAGATGACAAAAATTAGATGCACACATATAAGCAACTAAATGACTATTCTGGAAATACAAAACATATTCACTGTTAAAACAAAGTTCCATTTCCAACTATATCGTGAGTTATTTCTCAGATAGACTATTTCAATGAATGTAACTAAAATACCACATGATTTAGAATTAAAAAGACTGTAAAAATCTTAAAATTTTTTAGGAAAGTAAGAAACACATAAGCCAAAATCCATTTTGAAGGCAAGATCTTGAGAGCTAGTCACTGCAGGTGACTTTTGAAAAAACGAGAAATTGAACTTTGCTTCCCATTGCCTCTAGGTCTTGGGCACCTTTATCAAGTTGAGGAATATAAAAGAAGAGTATCCAAAGAAACCACCCTTCCGCAACTTCAAGATAAATGAATTATCTTGAATCAAGTCACTGAAAACAGAAAAAGTAAATCTGCCTCTAAAATATAATAACCACAAGCCTAATCTTATGTCAATTTGGAGTTAAAATTCACATTACTTGTGCGATCTGAACAAAGTCAAGTCAAGGATTAATTTATGTGGCCTCTAGTTGGTACACACTCAGAAAACTTCCAGAAACTAAACGAAATCCTCTCAGGAAGTGTATACTTTTATCCCAGTTCTCAAAGAGTTTCCAATAAATAAGTTTCCAAAGAACTGAAAAACTCAACAACAAGAGACGATAAGGGAGAAGCAGAAGCACAACAGACAACAAACATGAAAAGACTTTATGCAATAGAATTATCAGACAGAGTATGAAATAAAAACATTTGTGATAATTTTAAAAATAAATATAACCTTGATACAATCTTTTCAATAAATAAGCATGGAAAATGGTTTTCTGGTTCTGGATGAGATGGAATAAGCATTATTTCACCGTTTCCCACTGTGTGTAGCTGTGAAACCAGAACAGAAAGCATGGATCAACGATGTGAGGTCTCTGAAATTTTTCTGCAGGAGGCAAGTTGGAGAACACTGAATCCGCAGTGAGCTTACCACGCTATCTGTTCTTTTCCTCCAGTTCTTTTACTACTGCCTGAATGCAACGCAACTGTAAACTCACAAGTCAGCACTGTGGCACAGAGCAAGGGCGGGCTTGAGGATAAGCTCTCTAATTCTGCCTTGAAGAAGACCAGAAACAGGAACTCCTAATGCGGAGAGAGTACAGACATTCCTCCTTTCTTTTCTCTTTTGTTAGTTCTATTTTCTTACCCCAGGGAGTTCTTTTGCAGGGAAAAAGCAGCTTTGGAATTTGGCAATAGCCACAACTCTGAGGGAAGGGCACTTTTTCTCTCCTTTGGGTGTAGCTGCAGTTTCAAAAGGGTGGGGCAAACCCTATTGCTATTTATATCCCTCTGTCCTCATTCCAGTAGGGCCAGAATAATGGGTCCCCTCATGGAGGTGCACCATAGAGCATGGCACAGTGGTTTAGTTAGAGACCCCACTTGGAAGAATTGGAGCCCCTGGAAACCAAAGTACTGGGGAGATTGTGGAGAGGGAGAAGCCCCTAAAATGATCCAATACAGTCATTTAGGAACTTCAGGGCTTACCCTTAACCTTCATATGCATAGATTTAGTCCTAAGATTTTGAGGACTAAACTAACAGAGTAGGTCTGAGACTGAGTACTGTGGGGTACACACCCAGGAGAGAACAAAGAACATAACAAGGCTTTGCAAAGTGAACTAACACTGGAAACTTAATCCACAGGAAGTGGCCTGAAACTACAAAAACAGAAATATCAACATTCTGCACAGAATTTTAAAAAGACTTAAAAATCTCTTAAAGTAATTCACAATTTGTCTAAAATGACTTGGTACAGAAAAGATCATAAACATTTCAGTTAACATGGGAAAAGACAACAGACACCAATGATGAGATGACACAAACACTGGAATTATCTGAAAAAGACTTTAAAGCAGCTATTACACAAATGCTTCAAGAAACAATCATAAACAGTCTTGCAATAAATGTTGAAATAAAAAGTTTTAGCGAAGAAATGGAAGACAGAAAGAACCAAACTGAAATTTTAGCATGGGAAAATATAATACCCATCCTCCCCCCAATCTCACTTAATGGGTTCAGTATCAGAATAAACATGACAGCGAAAAGAGGAAACAAACTTGAAAGACTGATCAATACAAATGATCCAATATGAGAAATGGAGAGAAAACATTAAAAAAAAAAAAAGAATGAAATATCAGGGACCAGTGGGAGAATACCAGAAGGCCTAACAATGATGTCAACAGGTTCCCAAAAGGATAGGAGAAATAAGGTAGTGATTTAAAAAATTAAATAATGTTACCATAGACTCAAAGGGTCTGCTTGCCTGTGTGCACTCAAGCCAGATAAGATATGAGTAGGAGTCTGCAGCAAAATAAAGGTATATTTAAGAAGTTGGGGTTAAATCTGAACACACAGGTGTGTTAGTGCTCTCAAAAACCTGGTTCCCAATGGCCTCTAGTGGCTAGGTTATATAAGGGAAATATCATTAATCATGGTTACTATGGGAACTGGGGTTGTGGGCTCTACTGATTGGTCAGGGCTAAGGCAAGGAGCAACTGATCATGGCTTCAGTTCTGGTGTCAGTGGTGGCATTATTCAGTCTGGTTTCCAGGGGAGGCAGTCTGTGAGGCCCTTCCACTTTTATGAGTCCAGAGCTGAAACGTAACTGAGGCCAAGTATTATCTTAGTTTTATTAAAACCTTACGCTAGTTTCAGGTAAGTTATTATAGCCTGGTCACGGTTGATAGACCTGAAGCTTTAGTCTTAAGTGAGTTTGATGCTGACCAGAACCTAATGTCCTAAGGGTTTAGTGATTAAAGGAAGTGGAAATATAGTATAAGTATTGCTAGGAACATCGAGGGGGAAAATGCAAAGGAGTCATAGTTCTATCAAGGGAAACCAAACCAGCTTGAATTAAAGCAAAATGCATGCTTAAGAAATTAAGTTTGTGTGCAGTTATAATTATGACTGAAAACTTCCGTATATAACATCCCCTGTCCCCTGCATAAAAACATTGACATAGTGGCTCAAGGAGCTAGGCAAACCCCAAAGAGGGTAAACTCAAAGAAATTAATAACCAAGCTACTGAAAACTAAAGATGAAGAAAAAATATTGAATGCAGTAAAAGAAAATAGCACATTAACTACAGGGGACCAATGGTTCAAATAACTGAGAATTTCTCATCAGAAACCATGGGAAACAGGAGGAAATGGCCCATTTTTAAAATGTTGAAAAAAATAATTGTTCTGCTAGAATTTTATATCCAAATAAAACATGCTAAAGTATTGAAAGTGAATTAAAGATACCTTCAGATGAAGGAAAACTACCAGAATTTCTATTCATCAAATATTCTGTAAAAATATTTCTAAAGGAAACTTTTCAGTCAGAAGGGAAATGATTCCAGAAAACAAAATAAAATAAAACAAAACAAAACTTGGAACTTCAGGAATGAAGGAAGATCAACAGGAAGAGTAAATATATGAAGAAGAGCAATACATTAGTCTTCATATCTTGAGTTCTTTAACCTACAAGGAGTTTGGAAATAGGAAAATAATGTTTACATTAGAACAAATTAAGAACAAAAAAACGATTGTCCTAAATCTATACCTATCAATAATTACATTAAATGTAAATGGTCTGGGGACACTGATTAAAAGACAAAGATGGTTAGAATGAATTTTAAAAAGTAACTCTATGGTTTATTAACAATGACCTAAAATATGGTATATGTAAGTTAAAAATGATGAAAAATGATATACCACACAAACACTAGAAAACTCCATATGGCAAAAATGTCAATGTGTCTCAATTAAAATAAGTTCAAGTTATTCCAATTATTTTGCCAAACATTTCTCTGTTGTATTTGATACATAGAAATTTTTATTTGGTAGTCTAAGAGTCAAGAATAGCCAAGAAAATTATAAAGAAAAAGACAAAATCAGAACGTTGCCCCAGCAGATATTAATACTAACTATAACCTAACAATGTGATATGTGCATGGGATAAAACAACAGACAAATGCAACCAAATAAAAAGCCTAGAAGTCATAGACACAGGGGTATATTGATGATTGATGTATTACAAGGATGGCATGTAGTTCTGTGCAGAAAGAGTTGACATTCCAATAAATGGAGTTGAAGTGATTGGCTATCCTATCAGAAAAAGAAAAAAATAAAATAAATTGAATCCCTAGCTGACTCCATACATAAAAATCATCCTCAAGTATAAAAAAGACCTAAATGTGAAAGGCCAAACTATAAATCCTTTTAGAAGAAAATGATTGCTATAGCGTAAAGATTTTGACTTTAAGGTATTTAAAATAAGATTTGAAAAAAAAATTAAAGAGGGCACAAAATGTACAAGTCTCACAGGAAAAACTGATATACCCATTTCCATTAAAATTTAAATGCCATGTTCATCAAGATACCATAAAGAAAGTTTAAAAAGGAGAAAAAAATAAAAATTAGAAAAAGATAATTTTTATTTTCTATAACCACAAGAAACCTGTTGTCCAGATTACATACATTTCTCACATGAATCACTTAGTAAATGACAAACAAGCAATAAATAATTGGACAAAAGCCTTAAACAGCATATATCAAAAAGGAAATACAAATTAGCCAACAAAGATGAAAAGATGATCAACTTTGCTAACAACAAAAAGTAAAGCAAATTAAAACCATGAGAGTTACCGTATCTCACCCAAATTTTTAGGCAAAAATTTTAAATTCTGATACTATCACACGTTGAAGCATATGTAGAACAACAGGGACTTCTTTATATTGATGGTGGGATGTTCAAAACGAACCAAACACTTTAAAAAATAGAATGGCATTCCATATAGGCAAGGTGAATGTGCAGATAATGTATAACTCAGGGATTTCACTCTGTAGTAAATGTATAAAATGTTAATAACAAATTACAGGCAGTAACCAAAATGTCCATGCATTGTATAATGTAAAATACATTGCAGACTGTAAAATGAAATATTATTCATCAGGGAAACTGAATGAAGAACAGCTACATGCAGCATCAACAAATCTTCCCCAAATCTCATATTGGCTGAACGAAATAAGCACGACACAGGATATATTGGAAAGTAGGAAGTTATATTTGTTATGTTCAAAAATAGGAGAGATATATTTATAAGTGATAAACTTGTTTAAAATGAAAAGAAAGTGAGATAATAATTATATAATTCAGAATGATGAAAACCACTGGGTGGAGTGTGAGAAGGTGATATTATTTGGGAGAAGCACACAGAAGACTTCAAAAGAACTGGCAGTAGACACATAAGCACATAATTTATTAAAATTATTTGACCAACGTATACATTTATACACTCTTCTATGTCATATAATTTTAATTAAAAAATTGGAAAATTGCATAGTAAATAAATTTTATGAGACCCCCAAACAGAATTATTGTGTTTGTTCAAAAAGCTGCATCCTAATATGGGCATTTGGTTATAATTTTTTTCACTCTAACATATTCAAGTTTGGAATTCTTGACCCTCCTAAATACTAAATATAATTATAATATAGTATTTGTTTAAGCATGAGCAATTTAAAAGGACACTATTGCATTGTAGTCATATGTACTGCGTTCCAACTGCTGGAGGTGAAGAACATAATGTTATGTTGTATATTTGCTCCTACTGAGGACCTTTTATTGCATAGATTTATACAATATTAGAAAGGTCTCCTTCATCTTACCAAACTCTCTGTCTGGGTTTATAGGTTAGAAGTGCATTGCTGTTGGGTACAGAAGTCAAGAGACTACTACCTCCAGAGTCCTGGTACTTCATTTTACGATGACCAGTCTTTGAAGACAGACTGCAAGTGTACATTACTGCTCTTTTCATGCAGTGTGGAATGTGTCAAGGATGTATTTGAGGCTATGGTGAGAAGAAAATTATCCCTGTCTAGCTGATTAGAACAGGAGTTTAAGTGGGCAAGTGGGAAAAGTTCATAGGCACTAATTATAATCCCACCTATTTATTTTCTACCACATTGTTTTTTATAGGAGACTCTTTCATGCTCTGTGTTTTCACATCTCAGCATTGTCTTGTTTTTCATGATATCTAAGTCTTTATTCTATCTTTTAAAACTGCAAATGTGGCATTAACTTTTCCTCCCTAGATTAAATAGGTAAAATTCATACAAATTTCTGTGTAGATTACAGATCAAACACAATCTTTAGAAGATTTGCTTCTCTTGATACATTTTTTAAAATATTTTCCTGGGTGACACCACAGAAATGGTGGTGTGAGAAGGGCTTCTTGCTCCTGGAAGTTACAACAAATTGAACAGCTACAATTCAACAAAGCATTCTCTGCTCATCACACAGGAACAACTGAGAGACCCGCATATTGAATTAACTGAAGGTGGGCAAATCAGGCAAGCAAGGGAGGAGGGAAGGGGAAAGTGCAGAGATGCAGTCTGGGGGTTGTGGCCCACAGTCCTGCCTGAGGGATCAATATATAAGAAGGTTGTACCAAGCATCCAGGGGATAGACTTTGTGTGAGAACTGTGGCTTAAGCTTTCAAGGCTAAGCAGAAAACAAAGACATGGAACCTGGCCGCACCACCCACACCATCCCAGTGTTAGAAGTGGGCTCCAGAAGAAATGGTAGCTGCTTAAATACTGGAAAGACACGTTCTGCAGCCCCAGGTACAACTCCAGCAATAGAGAAAGAGTTGGGGGTATGACAGCTCTGAACTGGTTGGAGCCACAAACACACCAGCCCGCCTCTCACAGCCCACCTGACCCCCACCTTTCTGGGCAGATCCCTGTGGGGCAACTAGAGCCACTGAAACACACACACAGGCTCAGCATTGGGTTGCAGGGGCAGCATTTGGTTTTCAGAAGCTCAGCACTCTACCGCCTTCCTCATCCCCCTATGGAAGAGATACCCTAAGACCTTGGTGACCTGCTCACAGAAGAGAAGCCAACCTTTTGGTGGCTGGTCACGTGTTCTCAGCATATTTGTGTGGGATGGAGCAGAAACTGCACTGATTTTGCAGAAATGACTGACCACACCCCATAACACCCTGGAAGCCTGCCCTACCCACCTAGAGCTGCATTGCCAGGGGCACTTTGGGTGCCTGGAGGCCAGCCCATCCTCTACAATGTGCAGAGTAGACAATCTGCACAGGTCTGAAGAGATAGCTGGAGGGCATTAAGCCAAGACCCACACTGCAGCTAACATCACGGCTGGACTTATTGAGGCTTTTTTTTCCCTCCTTTTTCCTTTTCTCTTTTTTCTTTTTTTTCCCTTTTTCTTCTTTTTTTCAGTTTTCTTTTGTATTGTTGCTTGTTTTGAGTGTTTGTTGTTTTTGTGTGTCTATGTATTTATTGTTGTTGTTTTGTTTTTGTTTTGTTTCATGGGTGGTCACGGGCCCAGCCGTCCAGAGGCAAAGACTACACTGAATTTGTGGAAATCACTGATCACACCCTTTAGCCCCCTTTAACCCTGCCCTGCCTACCTACAGCTGCATTGCCAGGGATACTCTAGGTGACTGGGTGACCTGCCCCAACCCCACAAGTCATGGAGGAGGTTTGTTACAAGCAGCAAACAATCCACAACAGTCTGGGGGATTTTGGTAGTGAACAGTGACCCAAAAACTGCACTGCGAACACTTGGGAGCAGCTCCCTTGAATTTATGAGCCTGAGGTAGAGGTTGGCTGCAATATCCTTAAGGCACTGTATAAGGAGGTCACAGGCCAGGTATAGGTATGTGATCTGAATCTGCATTAACATTGTAAAAGCCACTGACATGGCTCATGATCATTTGAACTCCACCCCGCCCAGCTAGTGCTGCATCACCAAGGACACTCTCAACCTCGGGTCACCCAGCCAGACACAGGTGCGAGAGAAGCCTCTTTCAACAGCTGGGCCTTATGGGTAATACACAGGTGGCAACAGGCCTAAGGGGCCCTGGGCCTTTTGCTAAGCTGCCTCAGGCCCAATATCAGTGACAGCCAGCCTCAGTTCACAGCAAGGCCACCCCACACATGTCATCAGGTCCAGTACGGGCACTTTAGAGGTAGCCACCAGGTCATGGACCAGCAACAGGCAGGGCTGAAATTGCCCTGAATGAGAGCCCTGCACACGAGGGACTAGAAACAACAAACCAGAGTCCAGCTTTGGGTCACACCAGAGCACTACCTGGTTTCACCCACAGGTAGCACAACCAAAGAGCGTTCTCAGGGTGAAACCAAAGAGCCTGCAGCGGTGAAACCTCCGCTGAGGGGCCAGCCCTCACACAGCAGCTCATATACTGTGGGCATAGCCAATCCTCATAGCTAGCCTGACTGGGAGTCAATCCTACCCAGTGACAAGCCAAAAGCAATCAAGACTCAATTACAACAGGAGAATATACACAACACAAGGGACAATCTGGGAACACATGCAAAGGAGATTAGGGAGACTGTGCAATTCAGCTACAAAGGATACATACTACATAAGGTCATCCAGCAAAGACTGAGAGACATAGGTGATCTCTCTGTTTATTTAATACATAGAAATAAACAGAGAGAGAGAGACAGCCAGAATGAAGAAACAAAGAAACATGTCCCAAATAAAATAAATAATAATAATAATAATAAACAAAAACAGAAGACAGTCCAGAAATCGAACTAAATGAAATGGAGGCAACCAACCTACCAGAGACAGAGTTTACAACACTAATTATAAGGATGCTTAAGGAACTTAGTGAGGATTACAACAAAGAGATAGCAACCATAAAGAAGGATATAGAAATCATAAAACTAACCAGTTGAAAATAAAGAATGCAATAACTGAAATGAAGAATACACTAGAAGGAATCACTAGCAGACTAGGTGAAGCAGATGATCAAATCAGAGATTTAGATGACAAGGTAGCAGAATTCAATCAATCAGAACAACAAAAAGGAAAAAATAAATAAATAAATAAATAAATAAATAAATAAATAAATAAATGAATAAATAAAAATAAAAAAACAACAATGAAAAGAGTTTAGAGACCTGTGGGGCAAAATCAACTGTAGCAACACTTGCATCATAGGAATACCAGAGGGAGAAGACAGGGAGAAAGGGATCGAAAACCTAGTTAAAGAAATAATGACTGAAAAATTTCCTCACCTGGTGAAGGAAAATGACATACAAGTCCAGGAAGCATAGAGAGTTCCAAACAAGATTAACCCAAATAGGTCCACACTAAGACACATCATAGTTAAAATGGCAAAGGTTAAAGACAAAGAGAGAATCCTAAAAGCAGCAAGAGAAAGACTGTTATTTATAAGGGAGCTCCCATAAGACTAGCAGCTAATTTTTTTTTTTTTTATTAAATTTATTTTATACAGAAACTTTGCAGGCCAGAATGGAGTGGCAGGAAATATTAAAAGTGATGGAAAAAAAGGTCTACAACCAAGATTGCTCTACCCAGTAAGGCTAGCATTTAAAATTGAAGGACAGATAAAGAGCTACCCAGAAAAGAATATGTTAAAGGAATTCATTACCACCAAGCGAGTATTGCAGGAAATGTTAAAAGGGCTTCTTTAAGCAGAACAAAGGTGAAAATAAACTAACGAAGACCAGAAATGCGAATAATAAAATGGAAATAACTACTACTGTGTACCTATCAATAATAATTTCATATGTAAATGGATTAAATGCTGCAATCAAAAGACAAAGGGTAGCTGACTGGATAAGAAAACAAGATCCATGCATATGCTGTTTACAAGAAACCCCCTTCTTCAAAAGACACACACAGACTGAAAATAAAGGGATGGAATAATATATTTTACACAAATGGAAATGAGAAAAAATCTGGGGTAGCAATACTTATATCAGACAAAATAGACTTCAAATCAAAGACTATATTAAAAGACAAAGAAGGACCATACATAATAATAAAGGGATCGATTCAATAAGAGGACATAACCCTAGTAAACATCTATGCACCTGACATAGAAGCATCTAAACATATAAAACAGAGATTCACTGACAGAAAAACAGAGATCAACAGTAGCACAATCATAGTAGGGGAATTCAACACCCACTGATACCAAAGGATCGATCCTCCAGACAGAAAATCAACACAGAAACAGTGGCTTTATATGACACATTAGACCAGTTATATTTAATTGATATTTTTAGAGCATTTCATCCCAAAGCAGCAGAATATACATTCTTTTCAAGTGTAAATGCAATATTTTCCATGATAGGTCACAAAATGAGTCCCAATAAATTTAAGAAGATTGAAACCATATCAAGAGTCTTCTCTGACAACAGTGGTATGAAACTAGAAATCAATTACAAGAAAAAAACTGGAAAATACACAAATGCATGGAGACCGAATAATATGCTACTAAATAATGAATGGGTCAACAATGAGCTCAAGGAAGAAATCAAAAGATATCTTGAGACAAATAAAAATGAAATACAATGACCCAAAATCTAAGGGATGCAGTGAAAGCAGTTCTAAGAGGGAAATTCATAGCAAAGCTGGCCTAAAGAAAGAAGAAAAATCTCAAGTCCCTAGACTATCATTACACCTAAGGGACCTGGAAAAAGAACAATAAAATCAGCCCAGAGGGAGTACAAGGTAGGATATAATAAAGATCAGAGCCAAAATAAATGAAATAGAGTCCCCCAAAAAAAACCAAAAAAAAACACAAAAGATCAATGAACCAATGAAACCAAGGGCTGGTTTTTCAAAAAAATAAACAAAATTGACAAACCTTTAATCAGACTCATCAAGAAAAGGAGAGAGATGACCCAAATAAATAAAAAATCAGAAACAACAGAGGAGAAGTGACAACAGACACCACAGAAATACAAAAAACTTTAAGAAAATACTATGAGTAACTGTATACCAACAAATTAGACAATCTGGAAGAAATGGATAAATTCCTAGAAGCACACACTCTTACTAGGCTGAATCAAGTAGTAAAAGAAAATCTGTATAGACTGACTAATACCAACAAAATTGAATAAGTAATGAAAAAGCTCCAAACAAACAAAAGCACTGAACCAGATAGCTTCACAGGTGAATTTTACCAAACATTCAAAAAAGAATTAACATCTATTCTCCTCAAACTATTCCACAAAACGCAGAAGGAGGGAAGGCTCCCAAGCTCATTTTACGAGATCACTATTACCTGGATTCCAAAACCAAAAAACAGAGACATTACAAAAACAAAAACAAAAACAACAAAAAAAAACCACTATAGGCTGATATCCCTAATGAACATAAATGCAAAAATCCTCAACCAAATATTAGCAAACCAAATTCAACAAGACATTAAAAAGATCATACACCACGATCAAGTGGGATTCATTTCTGCTATGCAAGGTTGGTTCATAATCTGCAAAGCAATTAATGTGCTACACCACATTAACAAAATGAAAAATAAAAATCAGTCATATCAGTAGATGCAGAAAAAGCATTTGACAAAATCTAGCACCAATTTATGATAAAAACTCCTAGCAAAGTGGGAATAGAGGGATCATATCTCAACATAATAAAGTCCATACATGATAAACCCACAGTGAACATCATACTCAATGATGAAAGGCTAATAGCATTCCCCTTAAGATCAGGAATAAAACAAGGATGCCTACTTTCACCACTTTTATTCAGCATAGTACTGGAAGTTCTAACCACAGGAATTAGACAAGAAAAAGAAATAAAAGGCATCCAAATTGGAAAAATGGAAGTAAAATTGTCATTATATGCAGATGACCTGATACTATATATAGAGAACCCCAAATATTCCATGAAAAAACTATTAGAACTGATAAAGGAATTTACTAAAGTATCAGGATACAAAAATTAATATTCAGAAAGCAATTGCATATGTATACACCAATGACAAACTATCAGAAAGAGAAATTAAGAAAACAATCCACTCACAATTGCTTCAAAAACAATAAAATATTTAGGAATAAATTTAACCAAGGAAGTAAAAGACCTATACTCAGAAAAGTATAAGACATTGAAGAGAGAAATTAAAGAAGGTACAAATAAATGGAAACATATACCATGCTCATAGATGGGAACAATTAATATAGTTAAAATGTCTGTACTATTTAAGGCAATATATAGATTCAATGCAATTCCTATCAAATTATCAGTGACATTTTTCACAGAACTAGAACAAATAATCCTAAAATTTATATGGAACCATAAAAGACCCCGAATAGCCATGGCAATCTTGAGAAATAAAAACAAAGAGAGAAGTATCGTGATATCTGACATCAAATCATACTGCAAAGCTATAGTAATCAACACAGCATGGCACTGGCATAAAAACAGACACATAGATCAATGGAACAGAATAGCGAGCCCAAAAATAAATCCATGCTTATATGGTCATTTAATCTATGACAATGGAAGCAAGAATTTACCTTGAGGTAAAGACAGTCTATTTAATAAATGCTGCTGGGAAAATTGGACATATACATGCAAAAAATGAAACTGGACCACCTTCTTATGCCATATACAAGAATAAATTCAAAATGGATTAAAGACTTAAATGTAAGATCTGAAACCATAAAACTCCTAGAAGAAAATATAGGAAGTAAATTTGCAGACATTACCCTCAGGAATATTTTTACTGATATAATCCCTCAGGCAAGGTAAGCAAAATAAAAAATAAACACGTGGGATCACATCAAACTAAAAAGTTTCGTCACAGCAAAGGAAACCATCACTAAAACAAAAAAGCATCCTACTGAATGGGAGAAGATATTTGCCAATTATACATCGAATAAGGGGTTAATATCCAAAATTTATAAAAAAACTCATACAACTCAACACCAAAAGAACAAACAACGTAATTAAAAAATGGGCAGAGGACATGAATAGACATTTCTCTAAAGAGGATATGCAGATGGCCAACAGATATATGAAAAAAAACGCTCAATGTCACTAATCATCAGGAACACGCAAATAAAAACCACAGTGAGATACCACCTCACTCCTGTCAGAATGGCTATCATAAATAAATCAACAAGCAACAAAATAAATCAACAAGCAACAAGTGCTGTCAAAGATGTGGAGAAAAGGGAACCCTCGTGCACTGTTGGTGAAATTGCAGATTGGTACAGCCACTGTGGAAAACAGTATTGAGGTACCTCAAAAAATTGAAAATGGAACTACCTTATGACCCAGCAATTCCACACTTGGGTATCTATCCAACGAAATCTGAAACACTAATTTGAAAAAAAATGTATGCACCCCTATGTTTATTGCAGCACTATTCACAATGGCCAGGATATGGAAATAACTGAAATGCCCATCAATAGATGACTGGATAAAGAAACTGTTGTACATTTATACAATGAAGTATTACTTGGCCATAAAAAAAAGGAATATTATTTGCAACAACATGGATGGACCTAGAGATACTACAGTGAGATACCACTTATTATGATAAGTGAAATAAGTCAGACTGAGAATGACATATACCATATGATCTCACTTATATGTGGAATCTGAAAAACAGAATAAATGAACAAACAAAACAGAAATAGACTCAGAGATATAGGGGAAAATAACTGATGCTTGCTAGATGGGAGGGTGGTGGGAATGAGGAAGAAGGTGAAGGGATTAGAAAGTACACATTAGTCATCATAATATAGTCACAGGGATATGAAATACAGTATGGGGAACAGAATCGGTAATGTTGCAAAGATTATATAGGGTGCCAGATGGACACTGGGCTTATCAGGAAGATCACTTATAGACAGTGTAGATGCCTGAACACTGCACTCTACGTCTGAAGCTGAAGTTGAATAACATTGAATTTCAACTATAATATATATATATATATATATATATATTCACAGGATCTGGAGTACAGTATAGGGAATATAATCAATGGTATTGTAACAGCTATATACGATGCCAGAGGGGTTGTAGATTGTGGGGGAGTTATCACTTTGTGAGGGGTGTAAACGTCTAACTATTACATTGCTTTGTACACCTGAAACAAATAAAAAAAATTTCCTTACTAGTTTATATCTACTTATAAATAGACACATTTATCTTAAGATTTAAATTAATCACTATTTTGCATAATATGGTAGACACGGACATTTACTTTGATACTGGATAGAGCTTGTTGAGTTCTCGCCCTTTTCTCGGTAAGTCATATTAAGGCTATTTTGCAGTGAGAATATAAGTAGCAGTGTTTTCACCAAGTAACACAATAGTTACAGTGTTCCTTGAAAAGTCATGCTGGGCTCACTTAATTCAATTTGGCAGAAATCACCATTCCTTCAATGGAGGATAGTAATACTATGTATAGAAATTTACATAGAAAATACACTTGCTGATTTTTGGGAGGTAGAGTTTAAATCATGCAACCTAAATTGGATCAAGATTTATATAAATATTCTGTGGGAATTAAAAATATTTAGGGCATAACTTTAACAATTCATACATAGACACTCATATGCATGTGAAGGAATATGTGTTTGTTTATTTATTTATCTTTCTTCCAAATCATTCATCTTGAGCACTTGGTTGAGATGATTCTGAGAGAAATTCAGCTTTCATTGGATACAGGTAACACATGAAGGCAGGTCCCTGAAAAACTTGAGTATGAAAATCTCCAAAGCTTATTTTGGAAAATTCTAAGTCATGATAATTTAAATCAAATAACTTTATTAATATATTTTTGTTTGTTTTGAGCAAATACTATATGTCTGTATATACATACACATATTATTGGTATATAGATCAATAAATTTTCACAAAACAAAAATACACTTATATTCAGAAACAGAATATTAATATATCTTAGAAGTTTCCCTCATACCACCTTCCGAACCTGACCCAAAGGAAGACACTACTTGATTTTTAATACTATATATTAACTTTGCTTGTCTTTGAACTTTATGTAAGTGGAATCGTATAGCATGTACTCATTTGTGTCTTTTTTCCCCCACTCAAATGTATCCATGCTGCTTTATGTAGTCATATTTTGCTCATTCACATTGTTGTTTCGTATAATACAATGATTTTAAGGCATCATCTACGATGACTATAAACACTGTGTTAAAGACGTTACATTTATTAAAATAATACTTTGAGGATTTCTGGATTAAACCTAGTGGTATAACAAGGCATAAAATTTGGGATCAAAGGAACTGGAGGAAAGTTAGCAGAAACTCTTTTTAAGTCTTCCACTATATAGAGGAAAGGTTGACTTTATTCCTCTGTTCATATAGCAAAACCCTATTATCAGGCTATTGGAATTTACCTTATTCCTAATTTAGCAGACCTTGTTGGTTGGCTCATTCAAGAACCACTAAAACTATTGCCCTTTCCTATGTAGAGACTGAAAGGGCCAGATAGGAATTTTTCAACCTCTCTTCCTACTATGTAGGACTGACCATGTGATATAGTTTTGCCAGTGCAACTTAAGAGGGAGTGCTTTGGGAATTTCTAGGAAAGCCTTTGCTTTTTTGTTAGAGCTAAGCCTGAAGAGGCAAAGACCCAAAATAGCCAAAATTGAAGACAATACTGAAAGAGAAGAAAAAAGTTGGAAACGGACACTATCCGACTTCAAGACTTACTATCTACAGTAATCAAGACAGCATGGTATTGGTGAAAGAATGCCTAAAGAGCTCGATGGAATAGATAACCCAGAAACAGATCCCCATAAATATAGTTCTCTGACTGCTCTCTGACATAGGAGCAAAGGCAATACAATGCAGCAGAGATGGTCTTTTCACAAATGGTGCTACGCGTAGAACAACTGGACATGCATATGCCAAAACATGAATCAGAACATAGATCTTACACAAATGTTAACTCAAAATGGATCACTGACCTAAATGCAAAACACAAAACTATAAATCCTAGAAGATAACACAGGAGAAAACCTAGATGCCTTTGGGTATGGTGATGCCTTTTTAGAGACAACACCAAAGGCACGATCCATGAAACGAAGTAATTGATAATCTGCAGTTCATAAAATTAAAAACTTCTGCTCTGCGAAAGAGGATGAAATGAGAATGAGAAGATAAGCCACAGCCTGGGAGAAAACATTTGCAAAAGACACTTCTGACAAAAAACTGTATGCAAAATATACGAAGCACTCTTAAAACTCAACAATAAGAAAACAAACAACCTGATTAAAAAGTGGGTCAAAGACCTTAACAGACACCGCACCAAAGAAGATATACAATATCATTCTTTACCTCATCTTCCGGTCTTGCTTTTGAATGATTCCTGGAGTTTCAGCAGTCCTTTTGGGACCGTGAGATAATGAATATGACAGTAAAAAGGTAACACACTAAAGTGATCAAGCCAAAATATTACGATCATCAGAAATTTTTGATTATAGCATTGCGATGCTGAACCAATTTTTAGACTTGTTCAGTAAAATAAGTCATTCCTTATGATTTAACCCCGTGCTATTTGAAAGCTGCATAGTGCGGAGAAAAGCATACCTGATATATGATTTGTCTAGCAAATCAAGATAGAAATATGCATTGAGGAATATTACTTGAATTATGTAGTATTTCACATGTTGATTTTTTGAAAAACAATATCCTGATTAAAAACATAAAACTGGATGTTCATCCCACAGATGAATCATGCCAAGGTATCAAACACCTGAAATGCTTTCAGGTGCTTTGTTTCTTCAAAATAATATTATGAATTTCTTGTTATTGTAGCATAACTTGAGCAAATATTCAAATATCTTACTATTTAGACCATTCCTGATCCACTGTGCAGTTCTGGTGGTAGACTGATAGTTAAGCAGTAACAGAAAACACATTTTTCCTTCTTACTTTAAACAGGTAGACTATGGCAATCATAATTCTGAAATGGCTTATTGTGTCTATAAGTTAACAGTTTCCCATAGACTTTTGGTCTCTGGTTTTGGGGTTTAGATGTTAGGAGAGAAGCATTTAAAAGTCCTTTGCTTCTTCTGTTGAAAAATAATTTCTTCTTTATTTGCACCTATTTATTCTTATTTGTAGCAAATATACCTTTGGTTGTCCATTACTGGCTTTCTATGACTGTGTCTAAGTAAGAATAATGGACTTAAGCTAAGTTTAGTTTTGATTTAAAGCAAATCTGATATCTTAAAATGTAGATGGAGCTATCTCAATGGGTATTTCATGAGTATTTGGAGTCTATCTTATAACGTGGCATCTTATTAACAACTTTTATTTCTAATGTTTGTGATGAGACTATGTGCTATATCGAGTTCGTTTAAAAACATACAGTTAGAAAAGCTGTCTTTGAATTCCATTTTTAGTAACATTTTAGTAGAGAAGTTGAGGAATCATAAGAAAAACATATGTTAATATCCCTGCTTTGCTTCCTTGCAGAAGCACTGTTTTCATACAATTAAGGACCCCAATAATGAATGTTTTCTATTATTTTTACATTTTATAGCAGGAAAACCAAGGAGATTGGGAGTTTAAAGAATAATTGGATGGCATTTGTGAAGTTGAAAAAAAATCACTACATCCTCAGTCTAGACTACTTTAAGGCACCTCATTCACTTAAACCAATAATTGCATTGTGATACGAAAATGATGACAAATATTTCCCAGAAAGCCAAGGATAGTATTTATGAGTATTCATTCTTCTTATAAACCTCTGATTGAAAACAGAAGGAAAATATCAAAGAGCTCTGACATAATCTTTTCATGTACATTTTCCACATTATATTAAAATTTCAGATTATGATAAATTTAGGAAGATAAATAAGAAAATAAAATCCCATATGAAGAGAAATAGATACAAATATGCACATTTTCTAAATGATGAATAATAATAGTTCTAAGACTCGTGGACACCCAGTGTCATTTATCAGACTATATCCAAGCATGGTGTGAGAAGAAAGTACTTATTAGCTTGTAAGCCAGACTTTAACCAGCTTTGGCACCTGAACAGGAGTCAGATTTTTGGAGGCACAAATGTCTTCTACACAAATAGGGTTTTATTTAATACTGGGAGCATGTCTTTTTTCTATTTACATTTCCTGGAAAATAAGTACATATTTTATAACCCGTCTATGAATAATGAAATACCTTCTCATGAATGGTGGACTTCAGAAGGTTCAGGATTTCAACCTGGGTAAACAAGTATATATTTGTATGTCTGTCTAGGTTTATGTGTACCTATCCTGCATTCCATAAACCACCTCACAAAAAGTTTTCTGAAGCTCTCTCCTGACTCCCACTTTCCACATTTCATTAGGGGGTGTGGGTATGTGGGGGGGTCTCCTCACAGAAGGATTCTAGTCAAGTGTTTCTGTCTTGAGATTAGCCACAGGCTGCTTTAAAAAACAGAGTATGTATTATTTCAAGATACTCCTCAAATTAGTAACACTCTATTGGAAGATGAAAGAGAATGCGTGCTCTTAGTTTTTCAGAGAGATTCTAGCGGTGTCTTGCCAGTAGACAGAGCCAAAGAAGACTTTGATGGTTGTAAACTAGGATGAGAAAGAAGACATCTCTGTTCTAATAAAGGAGGAAGAATGTGGGTGCGTGATGTCTGGTGTGTCAGGGTGGAGTGGTGATCAGTACAGTGGGTCAAGGCCTTTTGTTGCATTTAGTATCTAATTTTTTAAAAAAATTCCTTCAGTTATGTCCATTTGGTGAAAATGTTGAAATCACCTCTCACAGCTCCCATGCCCCTGCCACTTATATACAACTCAAGTAGGTAAAGAGAAGTTCCCTCAGGGTTTCTTTCTGGGACACAGACGGTACAGTTGGAGCTGCAGATGGCCACTGAAATGACCCTGGCATTTTTCAATTATAGACTCAATGAGATTCTTCGGCTTTTTAGAGACTGGCTGGGATGGAAACTACAGAGATAATCAGAAGAACTAGAAACTCAATAAGCATTTAAATTCCATTTTTGTTTAAAGAAAATTATTCAAAAGTAATCATAATTCTTATGTTGTAATATCTAGAAATTTAGATAAATATTTGCAACACTTACTATCTATTTGAAGTTTGACTTGCCAAGCAGTTCTTGGGCTTTATTTTTCTCTCAGGTAATATACCTTCAATTTGATACCAGTTGATAGGTGGCTATGCTGCTTGAATAAGGATCCCTTCTCTGAATAAAGTAGAAACCATGCAAATAACAATCCTAAATCGAAGATAAGAGGTTATTTTCTACTCAAACATACAATTGTTCAAAAAGTAAATAGATTTTTTTTTGGCAAAGTATAGTGTGGTTGTCTTTTATGTGTGTTTGATGAGTACAGATTTTTATTACTACAAAATAACTTAAAAATTATATTTATGTATCAGTTTTAAAGTAATACCCTCAATGAGTTTTCAAAAATGATAGTGAATTGTAAATTGTGTCTGTACTGATAGTGGCAACACTGTGGGTATTAAACAGAAATAACAGCTCTGCTTTGCTGGAATGAGTCTTGAATTTTACGAATATTTGTTATGAAAGAGTTTCAGAGATACATCCATTGAGTAAATTGTGACCACCCTGTAATCACATGATCTTTGTGAAATAGCCAGACCCTCAAAACACATAATGAAGATAGTGAAAATCATCTATAAGCCTAACACCAAGAAATACAATTATGGTCTTTAAAAATAAGAAAATGTATAACTGCTAAAATGATTAAGCAAAATATTAACTTATATTTGCCTTATGATGCAAAATTAGAGTAAGGTTAGAAGAAACACTGACATCAGTTAAGTACCAAATTCACTTAAATATTAGTGCTCCACAAATATGGCTTATTTGGATATCTCCACCACTCCCATTGTTAGATTTTAAGAGAATGCAACTCCTGGATGCCTTCAGCCATGAAGTAGTCCTTCTCAATCCTTTCATTTTTTCTAAATACCAAGTCCCTTTGACTCTACTTCCAAAATGCACTTCAAATTCGACCACATTCCTCCATCTTCATTGCCACTGCCCTTGTCTCATCCTCTATCATCTTTACCTGGACTTACAGAAAAGTCTCCCTGCTTCCACTTCTGCCCCTTTAAAATTGCCTCTCTAATCAGCCAGCAAAAATGGCTATTAATAAATCATTGGATTTACTTATTCAATCATTCATGGCCTTGAACCTACTTTGAGTCCAACACTTTTTTAGGCTATGAAGATACTTCAGTGAACAAAACCAAGTTCCTCTTCTCTTGCAACAACTCCCAGGGTCTGGAACTCTTGGGCTTTCTCAGGCCTCCATGTACTTCTTAGGCCGTTCATTCTTCTCCAAATGCCTTTTAACTCATTTCTTTGCTTGGTTTACTTGCAGCAATATTTCAAGATTCAGAAAAATGGTCTCCTCTTTGAGAAAGACTTCTGTTGGCCACACCCCACCTTGCTAGGCTTTCAGGGTTTCTTGTGCATTTCTCTCAGCACTTACTATACTATATTATCATAGTTAATTACCTTTCTGTCTTCTTACATTCAACTGTGAAATCCTCCTAAGAAGGAACTCTGTGTTTCCGTTTTGTTTATTAGATTGCATCATGAACCACGATTTAACTATCAGTTATTGGAATACTGTTGAGAAAAAAGACCCAGAGAATTTAATTTCAGCATCATACATATACGAGGAAGCAAATGAAAAATTCAGCAGAGTCTAGGTCTAGAAATTCATTTTGGGTTTTCCTTTTATATCTCCTAGATGAGTTTTAGAATCTGGTTGGCTGGGAATGATTCTAATTAAGGTAGGGATCACATAAGAGGGAACAGGTTTGTGGAAACTGAAAACAAACACAGACAATATTAAACCCATTTTTAACCTTCCAGCTTTGATTCTCTGCAAATTACATAAACATGAGACTCATTTTCTCATTTCTATCCCAAAAATTGATATGTTGGTCATGAAATATCTAGTTGTGCTTCCTTCAGACAGATGAAAATGTGGTGTGAGTTATAGCCATGAAGTGTGAGTTTTTATTTATTTCAGTCACTGGCAATTTTCTGATTCTTCTCCTTGAAGTATGGGCCTATCTTTTAGGACTAGTCACCTCCATCCCTTTTATTTTTCCAGGCATAGAAATGTGGTAGGGTGTGTTAGACAGTGGTTTACAGTCAAACATAATTGGTTGGATCTCTCAAAGAGTATGTTTTTCTGAGATTCTGTCTACAGAAAGAACATTGAATCCACATGTGTTGTTTTCTCTTGTTGCCATTGACATCCAGCAGTCAACAAACATCTGGTCCATTTTCAGCTTTTTAAAAACTTTTCCTTCTTTTTGTTTTAATGTGGTTTTCCTATTTTTCTAAACTTACCTCAGATGCCAAGATTGTCTAAATTCTAACCTTTTCTCTAGGGCTATATTTTGTATGGATAATGGGTCAGTGAATGATTATTATCACTTTCCTCTGTAAAATGAAGGATGATAATCCTTATTTATGTTCTCTGGGGCTTTTCTGAAGATGAATTGGCTGTTTAAAACAAAATGCTTTAACGTTGAATTTTATGTTTTTCTAATCAAAGGGGTATTTTAAAAATAAGTTTAAAAAGCTGGCTTAGTATATCAGAACAATAATATATTTTTCATCTTGGCTCAGGATGCATTGGCTTGATTTTGCAAAGGCCAAAGGATTCATTTTGTCAGTGCTAAATTTGTTCACCTTCTTAATCTTGATTTAGAATATAAAATATTGTGTGAGTAGCAGAGATTGGGGAACCATGGACACTCCTTTGAGTTTTAATAGGAAAAAATAAAATCCCATATTAAGACTTGCCTGGGAGTGACTCATAGATTCAATAGTGACCACGCTTCAAAATAAAATGGCCCTATGTCTAGGAGAAAAAAAACAATGATTAGAGGCTCTGACCAGTCTGAGTTTCAATTGTAAAAGAACCAAAATTCTCTGTTTAATCTTAACCTATGTTAACTTCTTGAATCACAGCTACTTTTATTTTACAACTGGAAAGTACCAGCACCACCCTGAAAAAACAAAAGACAATTTTGTCTTAAAAAAAAAATCATTACATAAATATTGATTTCTGAGGAAAATATCTCAAGCCACAGACATTCACACCCACTAATTAGCTAATCTAGTCTAAAAGCCAAAGGTGAATAGAAAAAAAAAATAGAGAAACTAAAGGTTTTATCTACAATGTGACAGGTATGTGAAATACTATAACCAAATTTTGTTTGACTAGAGTTTAGATTGCTGAATATTTTATTTTTTAGGTTTTAAATATTTAATAGAGTTTTAATTAAAATGTTTGAATATAAAGTGCTGTTTAAGTACTCCTAGTGTTCTTATTCCTCTTTTCCTATGACTAATGATTAAGAAAGCATAGTTATTTAGCTTAAAAATTATTTGAAGCTATTTAGCTTTTTCACCTCAAAATTAGCATGAATGTTACTGACCATTTACATTTTTAAATTATTTATTTATTTAAAAATTTATTTAAGTATACTTGGTATACAATCTTATGTTGGTTATATTAGTTTCAGGTGTACAATATGGTGATTTGACATTTTTATACCTTACAATGTGATCACCCCACTAAGTCTAGTAATAATCTGTCACTGTGTAAATATATCACAATATTATTGACTATAATCCTCTTCCCCTTTTCACTGATTCTCCCACCCCCTCCCTTCTGATAACCATCCCTTTGGCCTCTGTTACTATGAGTCTGTTTTTATTTTGTTTTTAGATTATACATATAAGTGAAACCATATGGTATTTGTCTTTTTCTGCCTGACGGATTTCACTTAGCATAATGCAATCTAGATCCATCCATGCTGTCCCAAATGGCAAGATTTCATTTGTTTTTTTAATTGCTGAGTAATATCTTCTTATTCATTTATCTATCAATGGACTCTTAGGTTGCTTCCATATCTTCTTGGCTATTGTAAATAATGCTGTAATGAACATAGAAGTGCATATATTTTTTCTGAATTAGTGTTCTTATTTTCTTTGGATAAATACCCAGAAATGGAATTGAGTTGCATGGTATATCCTTTAGTTTTTTGAGGTGTCTTCATATTGTTTTCCATGGTAGCTGTACCAGTTTGCCATCCCACCAACAGTGCATAAGAGTTCCCGTTTCTCCACATCCTCACCAGCACTTGTTGTTTGTTGACTTTTTAATAGTCACAAGTCTTTCTTGTTGTTGTCCATTAAGAACGTTTAGCATGAGATGATCCAAAAAGGGACATAGGGAAGTCCATAAAGTTTTCATACTTCAAGTTGATGTACAATCGTTTCAAATGTTTACGTTAGTGTGTCTCTGCATATATTTTCTAATTTTTGCTGCCACATCCCAGGATTCTTCTATGAAGCTGATTTATATATGTAGTGTTATGAAATTGATTATGAATATACTCATGCATTGTCTTGGGCATATTATAAGTGTTTGTGTTTATTGACTGATTGCTCCAATTTGTATATTTCATATTTGGGGAAACTAGAGTCATAGTGAAATATGCTTGGATGGTAAGGATGAGAGTTTTTCTCAGAAAATTGAAAACAGAACACTGTCCAAAGATTGTTTACAAAACACACTGTTGTCCATAAGTCAGCTCCCTACATACTACGGAGATGTGAAAATTATTCCCCTTGGTCCCTAATAATGAAAGATCCCACATCAACTTCGAGTTTGGTTATTTATCTAATGGACTGAGGAGAAAGGATTGTCATTAAGACTGGCTTTATTTTTCTCACTTTGTTTTACCCACAGTAAGGTGTGTTTTGAAGCAAAATGTATTCAGAAGATCAGGATTTGGAGGAAAGATGAAATTGAAGTCCAGTCTTCCAAATCATATTCTTTCTATAAAAAACATAGTCACACAATTCCTGGACCTGGGTGCTCAGGAGTTACAGGACTCCTATAGTAAACAATGAAAGATGGATAGAGATAAGATCCAAGAAAGATAAAAAGACCCCCTTTAATATTATGTCATAACAGACTACTCTGTAATACATTATTACTTTCTCTGAAGGTAACTTCTGGATATATAATCCGTTTTCAAGAAAAAAAATGTTGTCTCACCTTTGGAGCTTCTTGGGATTAAAAAAAAAAAAAAGCTTCATGTTATAAGAAGTAACTAGCAAAGTAAACGTTAGAAAACAAAGCCTTCCTGATGTTGCCAGAGATGTCAATGAAAATGCCAACAGTGATGTTACTGGTGATGAAGAAACAGATAAGGTCCTGGTTTAAGTGCTCTTGAATCTGCTTTGCTTTATCAGAACAAATTCCTGCCAACAAATCCAGACTGGCTTCTGCAATTGACTTTCCAGAATATAATTTCCTACCTTTTAGTTAGTGACAAAACATTTTATCCCTTGAGAGGACGTCCCTTAAGATTTTAAAGAGGATTCCTTTAAAATCTTTTCCTTTTTAGGATCAGAGCACAAGTGATGAATTTTTTCAAACAATTAAGCTTGGGTTTTATTCTCACCTGTCTGCACAAAGCTGCTTTCAACCTCACGATTGCTTTTTCCAATTGGGATTTGGTTTGTCAGGCCACAAGACAGCCACCCGCTCTCTTTTGATAGTCTCATGTTTGGGTCAAAGACTCTCACAGCAAGAAGATATACATTAAGATCACTTTGCCCAAATTCCTCATCTCATCCCCGAGATGATGAGACATGATCAGGGATATGAAGGGACTTGTGCAAGGTAATGCAACTGAGGTAGTGGAAGTTTTTGGTTTAGATTTTAGAGGAGGGAAGGACTGTTTGTTATACGTTCATTGGGTTATGAGGTTCCTTCTCTTATTTATCATTGTAACTGTTTGTTACGCAGGTATTGTTAAATAATGGCCATTTCCCCCCTCCTAACAGAATAATTATAGACACAATTTGTTCTGGATATCATCAAAGTGGCATCATTGGTGATGTTGGCTGCCTGTCGTGTGCGTGCCATTCCTTCTTGGACAAGGAATGGGGTAAGGAATTACCCATTACTCTTCATGGCCAGAACAGCAAGAAAACCTTTCCAGCTTTTGCAGCAGCTCGGATAAGGTTTTTAATACTGACCTTGCCAGCCTGACATTCTCAGACAGTAAATAGAACTCTAGAGTGAGTGATGCAAAGATGTAGGAACAAAAGAAATTTTTGTCCTGGCCCGAATAGCAGAGACAACAGTTTCAGAGTCAGAATTGACAATGGTACCAATGGATGGCAATGCCCAAGACTGGTGTGGACACCATTTGGTGCCCTGCAGCTGTGGCCATAAAGTCCATCCGGGTGTTTCAGCTAGGTTCCTGGTTCAGCTAGGTTCCTGGTTCTCAGTCTATCTTGGTTGTGGCTTGTTTCTGAGCCTCACCTTCTAGCTTTTCTGAAAATTCTGTGAGTATCCAATAACTGTTTTGAGAAATTCCTTTTAGATTTAACTTATACAGAGTTAGCTTTGGTTGCTTCCAATGAGGAACTTTGATAGTTACATGGCTTGAATAGAGAAGGTATGTTTTGCCTTCTAGGTCTCGGACTATCCAATGAATATGCTTATTTTGGCTTAGATTTCACTAGCAAGGAGCCATCTTAATTTCTCAGTGCCGATAAATCCTGGTTGTCCATGCCATCCAAATTTCCAAATTTGAAATTTGTCCATTTCAAATTTCTTCAGCATTTCCCCTATACAATCAGCAAAATATTACAAGTGAAATATCTTTTCTCTCCTTCACCCCCTTTTTTTTCAGATGGTATGTTCAATTCTTCCTCTTCCATGTAAGTTTTCCAAAGGCTTTGCTATAAAATATATGCATTATATAAAGATCTAAAGAAATTTACTAAGTTTTTGTTATTTTCATAAAAGTCTTCCTCCCATCATTGTTCTAAGTAGCAAGAGCCCTGGAACAGAAGACTAGAGAACACAGACCCTAGTCTTTGTTCTTTTCCCAATAGATTTGTCACTTTGTAAATGACTTCACCTTTCTGGGCATCAGTTTCCCATGCAGAAAATGGGAGAAAGGAAACCTGAGGTAGGTAGGCTGTATCACTTCTTGTATTACTTCTTGCTTCACAGAATCTGATTCTATAAAAAATGCTGCAACAAGGAAAAATTTGTCCTGTTCTCGCTTCTCCCACCCCCCAAAATAAGCATCATTATCCATCCTTTAATAAAATATATGAAGAAAAAAAGGGCAATAAAAGCAGAAAAAGGGGGAAAAACACCACCTGTTTTCTTTTGACAGAAGCTTATGAAATATGGAAACTCAGTTTCAATTTTCTGGAGTTTTGCACAATCAGTTAAGCTTAATTATTGCCTAAAGAAACCAAACATGCATAATTCTAAGTTTTTTTTTTTTTTTTTTTAAAGAATTCCATTCATTAAAATAAAGGAGCCAGGCATAGGTAGAGTCATATTTTTACGAAGCACTAGACTTGTAATTTTCCAACATCTGTAGGGAATTAAAAAACAATCACTACGATCATTTCAGTTACTCTGAAGCCAGCAATATATGAGTAATCCTTGGGCGCTTTATGGGTCCTACAAAATCATCAAACAGATTTTCAGAAGTGTTTGCAGTAAAAACCACACCTCTTTTTTTCTGGGCATGGAAAAACCATGTAAAATAGACTCTCAATGAAGCCAGCATTGTAAGTAACAGACAGAGTTTATTTTTAGAGACTGAGTTGCCATTCGTACATAGCTGGACACTTTTTAGTCTGACTTAAACACATAAGAAACACCTTCCTGATCATTCACAGAGCAGGACTTGTATCTACCCTACACAGAATATAAAATATAAAGGTTCTAAGAATAAGGACACAGTTAATAAATTGATGGGTGATTCTCTTTCGACACAATTAATCTGCCCTAAGCAATAGCAAGTTAATGAGGTCTTAAACTGTCAGAAGTAAATATGTGTGCTCAGCCCTAACTTCAGCATGATGCAATGGCAGACACTGCTCTTTTCAGGTATTTAAGTTTATTTTGGACTCTTTTCCTATCTCTTCAACGTCCGCTTAGTGAGAATGGTTTGTGGACTTGTAGCTGTCTGTCTCCTCTCTAAGAAGTCTGCTGTGCTGCCCCACAAGTCCTTCCTTCATTGGACGCTGACACTGTACTAATAAAGAACTGGTGGCAAACAGCTGGAATTAGGAAATTGAAGCTGGGGAGTATTAGAAAAAGGCAGCTTAGTTCTGCATTCATCTTGAGCATTTTGAGAAGGTGTGAGTACATTTTGCTTCTAATTAAAACCAGAGGAAACATTGAGTGAAGGCAAGCCTTAATATAATGAAGGAGGTGAGTATTTGGACAGGCTTTCTTCCTGGTATTTGCTTCATTTATATTCTGACTTTTCAAATTTCTTTACTAGGGGTAACCCACTTTCAGTCAACTTTTCAAACTGAGAAGTAAAGTGATCTTGTCCCAGAGAGAGTGGTACAATGATTTAAATCCATGTTAAGGAACACATGACTGACAATAACTTATTTTCTGAAGGCTGATTAGGATAAGAAGAAAAGGAATGAGAAGAAAAGAACATTAGGACACCAAAAGTCTAAAACAAAGAAATCTTGAGAGTTGGTCAGGAAGCATAATTCATCTGTAAAGAAACCTGGGGAAAGCAGATACTGAGGAGGAAGAGTGAGTTGGCTTCATGCTTACCCATTAGGTTTACAGAGAAGGTAACTTCTGTTTTAAAGGGAAATCCTTGGTCAAGCCTGACTTAATGTCCAAAGAACACATTAGGTAAATGTTGGCAACAGAAATCCCAGTAGGACATTTGTTTATTACCTATCTTCACCTCTGGTCTGCGAACTCTTTGTGGGTAAGAAGTATTACTGTTTTCTTCACCACTAGATCCTGAGAACCTAAAAAGTACCAGGTACATGGTAAAGATTCAATAAATATTTATAATAGGGAGGAAGGAAAGAAGGAAGGAAAGAAGGGAGGAAGGAAGGAGACAGGAAAAAAGGACTGAGACCCATTGAGAGTATCTAGTGGCAGGAAAGTAGTTGCTGGTCCTCAGCTAAGGTCCTATCTTTATTCCTGGAATCTACCACAGGGCTTTTAAACACCAAGTTTGCATAAAACTTACGACTCAGGTGTTTCAGAATAAGCAGTAAACTTTCATTCTCAACTACACCCCTAGTCTAGCTGTTGCCCAACCTGTCAAGTCCTGTGTTCACAATGCAGTCTAAATGGGAGGGTGAGATTAAATCTTCAGAGGTGGGAACTCCTCTTACCTGTGAGGAATTAACAGCAGCAGCAAAAACCGAGGAAAGAGGAAGAGAGTAGAAAGAAATGAGTTCCACAGGCTCTGGGAGCATGGAAAGGGGGATGGGAGTGAAAGAGCTTCTATACACTTTAAAATGTGTCCCTGGATTAGTTCTGTCCCAAATGCTGACTGTAACAGCCTTTAAATCATTTAGAGAGATGCACAACTGTGAAAACAAAGCACATTGCAAACCAGTTTAAGTAATTTCTCAATGAAGGGATTACCCACAATTCTCGGTGAATCTCCTATTTCGCAAGCCCAAAATGGAAATAGTTGTTCTAGATATGTCTATTATTGCTTGTCCCACCCTCAGCCAATCAGAAGGGAAGTTTCCCTTGCCTTCAAGTCCCTGCTGAGTATGTATAACTATGCTCACTGTCCTCATCCATAGATGTGGTCAAAATTGTGTCTGCCTCCCAATTTGTGATTGGAATTAAATAAACCATGTCCAGAGTGTTTAGGAGGTTACCTGGAACATAGTAAGCATCCAATAAATGTTATCAATGATATTGACTGTGATCATAAGAGATGATAAGAGATGATGATTATGATGATGTTAGCATATTCCTGGCTATGACTAATTGGACAAGATGTGTTCTTAGCCAAAAGTTACCAAACCAGAAACTGCATGTTGTCTTTTGATTTCTGTGACTGGTTTCAAAAGAATTAGACCAATCAGAGCTCTTTGTCAGAGAACCAATCAATGGTGGCTGGTAATGGTGATTAGTTGGGGTGGCCACAGAGTATCAATGTGAAGGTTAAAATTGGAAGGGGAAAGTCACTGAAAGAAGGGTGAGTGAAAAAGAGGCAGTGTAAAAAATGACCTAAGAAGCAGAGACACATTGAAAGCGTGTGGGAAAAAAAGAACCAAGAGTGCTCGGCACTCTGCCTACCTCTTAAATGTCTCCTAGGTGCTAACCCTCATTCCTGGCCTTCAGTTTTAAATCCATTTGGGTTTGAGTGTATTTGTTTTTTTGTTTTTTTAAATGTTTCATGAATCCTGACTGGATTTTAAAAATACTTTTAATAGTATCATTAATCATAGTACAAAAAATGAGTCATATATTATCTGTCTACAAGACTTCCTTTCAACTGTTGTTTCAAATTTTTAGAGCATACCAATGATTGAAATTTCTGATTAACAGATATAGCTGTTTATGAACATTTTGATTCCTATGGACAGGCCCTCCCATGTAATTCTATCCTCATGTTTACTATAAAGAGATTTCTAAATGTTAGTGATATGAGTCAATGATGGAAGTGACAGAATAAAGTGTCAGGGAATTTAAACTCAAATGTCTACAGGGTACATTAATGCATAGACTGTGTAACACAAGAGTGAGCAGTAGAAACTCTGCCAACAGAAGAGGCATGCCATCCTCTGCCTCCCTAGACCCCTCCCCAAGAAGTGAATTTATCATCAGATCAGTCTTCTGTTGATTGATAGAGCTATGTTTCTAATAAAAAAGCTGAGAACACCAAATTTTTAATTTTGAATCTTATTTTTAAATGTTGAAGATTAAATTAATTTTTCAAAAAAGATATGGTCTAAAGAAAATGTGTTTGCAGACTAAACTTTATCTGTGGCTGCCAATTTTTACCTTCTGATATAATAGGATGGGTAATACACTCTGGTAAAGAATTACAACTTGTCACATTTCCTAAGTCCCAGCCAAATATGTGGTTATACTGTAAAAGACAAGAGAGGGACACCTTCATATTGAGACTTTTTACCAGAGGGAAACAAAAAATGCCCATGAAGATTTGTCTAAAAAATTCAAGAAAGAGTTAACAAATATCATCAAATTACATATCCTAGTGATTAATAAATCATAGATAACAATAATTTGAGAATGCATTTCATATTGGAATGAGATAACATTAAATCCCATGGTATACCTGTATGTCATTTTGCAATTGTCTTCTCTAAATCATGTAAATTTCAGCAACAATGCCTAGGAAATCACAGTTTGTGGATAATTTTCAAAACTTTGTTTTCTATTCCTAATATGTTACTATAAAAGCTTTGGGTTTTGGAGTTATATTTAAACATACTCTTTGACTATGGGGAGGAAGTAATTTAAGTGATATACACACATATTTTAATTTCTCTAGAATAATGTGCTCTAGGTTTTTAAAATTTTTCAGACTTACCTAATTAGTTGAAAAAAGATACGCATTTTCGATGAAATACAAAATGTACTCAAAATGATACAAAGCATGGCTTTCTGATTATAATTCAGTGGCATCTTCTCTCTCTGCTACAATCATCTAATTTTCAAAAAGCAACATGAACACTCTCTGTAGTATGTAAATATTTTATATTCTGTCCTTTTCTCTAAAAATTCTTTAAATTTAAAGCAAAGTGTTTATAATGGAGAGATCAACCTCTTTCCACATCCCCTCTCTTGAAACTTCTGTATCTAACACTGGAGACAAGAGATGTAAGACATTCAATTACTGCTATTTAAGAACTCTAGATCTAGCATGAAGAAGAAATCACTATCTCTTGTGTTAGCTCTGACATTTAAAGAGCTTAGAAGTCATCACTCCTGTCCTTAGAATAAGAGAAAACTGAACAAACAAAAAAATCAGCAACTGTTTTCAGACCCACCAGAGAATTGAGGTTGGAGGACAAACCGTCCCTGAATTCTTGAGAGACAGGTGGTTGTAGGCAGCGTAATGGCTGCTCAAAGAAGTCCACATCCTAATTCCTGAAACTTATGAATGTATTACTTTATGCTACACAGCAAAGGGACATTAAGGTCACAGATGGAATGATGATTGCTAGTCAACTGATATTGAAATAAGGAGATTATCAGTTGTGCCCCATGTAGCCACAGAGGGCTTTAAAAGTGGAAGAGGAAATCAGAAGAGAATCATAGAGGTAGCAACATAAAAACTACTTGGCCCTACGTTAATGGTTAGAAGAGAGAAAAATGGCCCTACTGTCAAGGAATGCAAGTGGGCTGTAGAAGGTAGAAAAACACAAGGGAAAAGATTTTCCCGTAGAGCATCCAGAAGAAATGTAGCTCAGCTGAGTCATTGATTTCAGCTCAATGAGACCCATTCAAACATCTGAGTTCCAGAATTATAAGAAAATAAATTTGTATTAAGACATCATGTTTGTGGCAACTTGTTATAGTAGCAATAAGAACATTATACAGAGTTGAATCCAGAGAATCACACCAAAATGGTACTTTTAGTAATGTGGACTAGTTGAGAGTGAGAAAGTCCCAGGGGCCATAGTCTTAGAGAGGCCCCAGCAGTTTCATGGTTTTCACTTCTAGGAAACCTACCAGATTCTTATTGTGATGCTCTAAGAAAGATCCCTATGGCCCTGGCAGGGGCAGGGGTAGACTAATATAAAATACACCCAGAGCATTATCCATAACAAAGGCCTACCTCTTAGGTTTGTTTACTCCTACGTGAAGTATAAATTGTATTGTTTTTTATGTGTATCTTAATGTAAACAGTGGTGAGGGGGAGAACGGGTTTAGGCTAGTAGTTTGTAAAGGTTAGTCCCAGGACCAGCAGCATCAGCATTCTTTAGGAACACGTCAGAAACGTATGTCTTTGGAACCCTCCCAGGACTACTGAATTAGAAACTCTGGGGGTTGGCCCCACATGCCTGCATTTTAACAAGACTTCCAGGAGATTCCAATGCAGCTAAAATTTGAGCAATAGAAGGTTTTAGACCAAAGAGGGCCCAAGACAGATCCCTTGCATCAACACAGGCCCTGTTGTGATGTGAGGGTATCTAAATATTTCTTGTGCTTTCCTGGGGGGCATAAAGAAGAAAGCTGCTGAGAACAGTAGACCTGGAGTGGTCCTACCATGGTCAAGAATAGATGCCCTGGTGACTTTGAAACTCTACTTACTTCAATGGATAAGTCATCCAGATAGAAAATAAATAAGTAAATAATGGCCTTAAATGCCACATTAGAACAGTTAGACTTGATAGACATTTACAGAGCATTTCATCCAAAAACTATAGGTTACACATTTTCCTCAAGGGCAAGTGGAACATTTTCCAGGATAGATCACATACTAGGCCACAACATAAGCCTCAATAAATTCAAGAAGATTGAAAGTATATTAAGCATATTTTCTGAATACAATGACATGAAACTAGAAATAGGAAAATAAATTGGAAAAAACTAGGAAAATAAATTGGAAAAAAACACAAATATGTGGAGATTAAATAACATGCTTCTAAACAGCCAATGGATTGGAGAGTAAATCAACAGGAAATAAGAAACTACCTTGACATAAATGAAAATGAAAACACAACTCAACAAAATCTATGAGATGCAGCAAAAGCAGTTATAGGAGGAAAGTTTATACAGGGCTACCTCAAGAAACAGGGAAAATACTAAATAAGCAATTTAAATTTACACCTAAGAAACTAGAAAAAGAGGAACATACAAAACTCAAAGTAAACAGAACACAGGAAATAATAAAGATCAGAGTGGATATAAATGAAACAGAAAGTAGAAAAGCAATAGAAAAGGTTTATGAAACTAAGAGCTAGTTCTTTGAGAAGATAAATAAAATTGACAAGCCTCTAGCAAGACTCATCAAACAAAAAAGAGAACACAAACACATAAAATCAGAAATGAAGGAGAAGAGACTACAACAGAAACCACAGAAATACAAAGAATCATTAATGAATGCTATGAATATGCCAAAAAATTCAACAATCTAGAAAAAAATGGACAAATTTTTAGAAATGTACCACCTTCCAACACTAAACCAGGAAGAAACAAAGAATCTGAACAGCACAATTACTAGCAATAAAATTGAAACAGTAACTTAAAAACCTCTAACAAGCAAAAGCCCAGGACCAGACTGCTTCACAGATGAATTCTACTAAATATTTAAAGAATGGGTACCTATTGTTCGCTAAGTATTCCTAAAAGAAACGGAAGAGGAAGGAACACTTCCAAATTCATTCTATGAGTCCAGCATTATCCTGATGAACATAGATGCCAAAAGTCTCAACAAACTACTAGCAAACTGAATTCAACAGCACATTAAAAGGATTGTGCACCATGATCAAGTGGGATTTATATCAGGGATGCAAGGGTGGTTCAACAGCCACAAAAAAATGTGATTCATCACATCAACAAAACCAAGGGTAAAAATTATGTTTTTATCTCAATAGATGCAGAAAAAGGATTTGATAAAATTCAACATCTATTTACGATAAAAAAAAAAATTCTCAACCAAGTAGGTATAGTAGGAAAGTAACTTGATAAATTTATATATGATAAGCCCACAGCTAACATCACACTCACTGGTGAAAAGCTGGAAGCTGTTCCTCTGAGATCAAAAACAAAATAAGGACACCCACTCTCATCACTGTTATTCAACATAGTACTGGAAGTCCTCGCCACAGCAACCAGGCAAGAAAAAGAAATAAAAAGCATCTAAATAAGAAAGGAAGAAGTAAAACTGTCACTATTTGCAGATAGCATGGTACTATACATAGAAAACCCTAAAGAATCCACACACACACACACAAAATCAATAGACTGAAAGAATTCAATAATGTAGGAGGATATAAAATTAATATACAGAGTCTATCACATACCTATATATTAATAATGAACAATCAGAAGGATAAATGAAGAATATAATCCCATCAAAAAGAATAAAATGCTCAGGAATAAACTTAACCAAGGAGGTAAAAACTTGTACTTTGAAAACTATAAGACATTGAGAAAGAAATTGAAAAAGAAACAAAGAAATGGAAGGATATACTATACTCACACATGGGAAAGATTAATATTGTTAAAATGACCATACTGCCCAAAGCAATTTATAGATTCAATGCAATTCTTATTAAAATACCAATATCATCCTTCTCAGAACTGGAACACATAATCCTAAAATTTATATGGAACTACGAAAGACCCTGAATAGCCAAATCAATCTTAAGAAAGATGAGCAAAGTTGAAGGTGTCATGCTCCCTGCTCTCAAACTATACTACAAAGCTATGACAATCAGAACAGTACAATGATCAATGGAAAATAATAGAGATCAATGGAAAAATAATAGAGATCAATGGAAAAGAATAGAGAGCCCAGAAATAAATCCTTGCTTATATGGTCGACTAATCTATGACAAAGGATGTAAAAATATACACTGGAGTAAAGACAGTCTCTTCAAGTGGTGTTGGGAAAACTGGATAACACATGCAAAAACATGAAATTGGACCACTCTCTTACACTACACACCGAAACAAATTCAAAATGGGTTAAAAACTTAAATATAAGGCCTCAAACCATAAAATTCCTAGAAGAAAACATAGAAAGTAAACTATTTGACATTAATCTAAGTAATATCTTTTTGGACACATCCTTTTGAGCAAGGGAAACAAAAGCAAAAATAAACACATAGGACTATATCAAATTAAAAAGCTTCTGCACAGCAAAGAAAACTATCAACAAATTAAAAAGGCAAACTACTGAATGGAAGGATATATTTGCAAATGATATATCTGGTAAAGAATCGATATCCAAAATATATAAGAAACTCATGCAACTCAACAACAAAATAATCGGGTTGAAAAATGGGCAGAGGGTATTAAAAGACATTTCTCCAAAGAAGACATACAGATGGCAACAAACATATGAAAATTTGCTCAACATCATTAATCATCAGGGAAATGAAAATCAAAACCAAAATGAGACACCACCTCATACCAGACAGAATGGCTATTATCAAAAAGTCAACAAATAACACATGTTGGCAAGGATGTGGACAAAAAGGAACCCTCGTGCAGTGTCAGTGGAACTGAAAACTGGTGCAGCCACGATGGAAAACAGTACGGAGTTTCCTCCAAAAACTCAAAATGGGAAAATCACACAGCCCAGCAATCCCACTTCTGGGTATTTATCTAAAGAAAACAAAAATGCTAATTTGAAAAGAGTATGTACCACTTTGTTCACTGCAGCATTATTTACAATAGCCAAGAAGATATGAAAGCAATCTAGGTGTCCCTCGATAGATGAAAGGATAAAGAAGGTATGGCACACACACACACACACACACACACACACACACACACACACACAGGAATATTATGAAGCAATAAAAAAGAATAAAATCTTGCCATTTGGAACAACATGGATGGATTTAGAAGATATTATGCCAAGTGAAATAAGTCAGACAGAGAAAGACAAATACGGTTTCACTCTTATGTGGAATCTAAAAATAAAATGAAAACAGACTCATAGAAACAGAGACCAAAGGGATGGTCACCAGAAGGGAGGGAAAGTGAGGGATGGTTGAAAAGGGGAAGAGGAATATATTCAGTAATATTGTGACAAGTTTACACGGTGACAAATTATTACTAGACTTAGTGGAGGTGATCACGTTGTAAGGTATAAAAATGTCAAATCACTGTATTGTACACCTGAAACTAATATAACCAATATAAGATTGTATAACAACTATACTTAGCAAGAGCAAGAGGAAGAAGGAGGAGGAGGAGGAGGAGGAGGAGGAGGAGGAGGAGGAGGAGGAGGAGGAGAAAAAGAAGAAGGAGAAGAAATGCCCCAGGAGCAGAAGATGCAAGCAACGTCCTAAAGCAGGGAAGATGGCGGAGGGCATGGCTGAGACTTGAGGAGTTGGCAGCAAAATAAAGAGCCAAGGAGAACCCAAGGCAGCTACACGGTGGACCAAGTAGACAGTTCTGCAAAGACTCAGCACACAGGGATGGCTCAGTGAGCTTACTGTGAGGTAGAAGGGTCAGGAGGTAAAAAGTGCTGCCGTGTTGAAGTATATAATCTGAATATTTGTTTGAAAAGAGACTGTTTTCAACGCTTAATTTGAAAAATGAAATTATCCCTAAATCCTCTTCTTAGCCAAACACTGATTAGCTGACTTAGAGCTCATAAAGCAGTTACCGATAAATGTAAAAAGAAGACAAAACCAACAATTTTGCAAATCCGTGTAGAGTGGACATATTTCCACACAACTACAAAAGCTATAATACTGGGTCCATTTTGCTATTTGATTATTTATGAAATTTTTCAGAATTAAAGATCATCATTCCAAATCTCTTGTCAAATAGCCTCTAAGATGTGAATTTGATTGAAACATTCAGTTTTGAAATGGTTAGAGATGTTGCAGTGATAAATTAAAACCACTTGAGGGCAGTAAAAACACGTTTCTCGCCCATCTATTGCAAATGATTTAATTATAACTAAAATTAAACACTGCTCAAATGCCTTTTTCTCTACTCCTTCCTTGGTCTAGAGTTATTATCCCAGACATCCATAGTTCAGATTCCTAGAGAGGTTCTTTCATATAAGTGAAACAAACAAAACAAATTTTTAAATACACACATTCTTTTTGTTTATTTTTTTTATCAGTTCTATTTTTTGCTGTGGTTTATAACTGATGTACTTCTGAGACATTGCTCAGTTAAGTCACAAGTTCAATTTCTTCACCTCAAGTAATCTTTTAGGCTCATGGAAGTATTTCTTAACGTCCGTGTGTGTGTGTGTGTGTGTGTGTGTGTGTGTGTGTGTGTGGGGTGTGTGTGGTGTGTTTACCCAGAGAAGTTTGAGTAAATAAATAAAAACAGTTGTAACCATTACAGGGAACTAGAATTCTTTGGAGCACATTCATAAAGTACATTTAGTCTTTCCCATCACTGCCCTGCAAACCCACTGTGCCCATATTTCTGCTTCTTTATCATCACCATATTGGATAAAATCTTGGGCAAGTCCCATAATTTCTCAGATGTTAAAAAAAAAAAAAGTTTTCAAGTTACTTTTATTACCCCACAAATTATCTTATTTCAGTAACTAAAATATCCATCTTACGTAATACTTAAAATTCAAGCTTCATGTAAAGTTCAACTTCTTCCCTTCATTTATCTATTTTCCACTCAAAGCTCATAATAGGAAAAAGTGGTGGGATGGTCACAAACATTCAGGCTGATTTCCCTACTTAGCTTCTACGCATCTTCCCACTCACTGGGCTGCCTCTGAGTCCTGGAGAGTTGAAAAGAGGGAGAAGGAAGCGAGGTAAAGAGCAGGAGATGTCTTCTTCATCGACATGTCTGTAATCTGACATTTATTTTCTCTGGTTGTCGTAGGAGTTTAAATCTGCCTCTTTCTCTTGAGGCAAATTTTGGGGATGTTTGTGGCTGTGTAATTTCAGTACAGGGTCCAGGGCCAGCTTCATTTGTGTGAGCCGTATGTAAATGCTCAGGAACACACGCTTAGAGGGGCCTCAGTCTTGGGTTAATGCTCTGTCATCACCATCTTGAAATGTTTAATAATTTTGAACAAGAGACAAAGAGGGCCTTGGGCCCTCTTTCCTTTTTCAATGGGCCCCACAAGTTACAAGACTGGTCCTGATTGAGTCCCTCCAGCCGCAGCTATACTGCAGGGCAGTGTCTCTCCTTCAGCTGACAATTTATAATCTCCCCTCAGCCTCTTTCTGGTTATATTACATCCCTGGCAGAAACGCCCATTGGGTAGGATCCCATGAATAACTAATGATAATTTCTCCCATTCTCAGAATGGCATTCTCACACCTTGAGGAAAGATGTAGATCTACCCTGTCAGAGTGCTCACATATCTCATTCCACTCTCATCCGTACCTCCAAATCTTCCCAAAGGGTCTACTTTTCAGTCCATCCTTTCCATCTAAAAAGAGACTGGATTTAAAATTGTGTAATCCTCAACTGCTGTTGCTACAATCTCTGGTGAAACCTCCAGATTATCAATTATGTCTCTGCCCAACCCAGCTTTGAGGGGCCTGTCCAATTAATAACCCAAAATGGAGGGTATCAGTGGATTGAGGGTGAAAACTGCCTTATAGACCATTGCTTGGTCTAGCTGAAATCTGGCCAGTAAGAAGTGATTAAATCATACTTTTGGGGCTTGCTAAACTCATAGTATTATCCCTCCCAGTTTAGAATAAGTAAGGACACACTTGGGAAGTGAGAGTGTTGTTACCAGTCTGCTCTTGAAAGGACCCTCCAAATATATAGAGTACACCTCACATTTAACCACATAGCCCACTTCAGTGCTAAAAAGTCTAGTTTATGAATGGGGGGATTGAGCTGTTAGCCATAGACTAGCAAATGCCAGACTTTTCTTTGTCTGGTTATTTAAGTTTAAAAAATATAATACCACTCATAGGACTTGTGAGCCAGCATCAATGTATGACGTGTAATGCTTACTGAAATTAGGAGAATTCAAATGGACAGGTTGTGATTAAGACAAAGGGTCTCTGGACGCTGGCAAAATATGAATGTCACCTGGGGAGCTTTGAAAAGGAAAACAGATTACTTGAATCAGAATTTCAGAAATTTTAATAATCTCTCCAGATGGTTCTCATAATCAGCCAAGTTTGAGAACCAATGGTCTAGGATTTAGATACCTACCTGCTCCAGGTGATAGAGTCAACCCTTTCTCTCCCACAGCTGCCCTGAGCATCAGCCTACAGATGGGCAGGAACTTAGTGCTAACTCAATGCTCACAGTGAGGGAAGTGGGACCCAGGTGTAATCTTAAATTGACAGCCTTAAAGACGAGCTTCCAAAGCGTCTTAACTTCTCTAAGTACACTGGGAAGAGGCCAACAGACTAGGACAAAATTTCCCCTGATGAGAAACTATGTCTGTTATATAATTAACAGAGACATAGGCGTGGCAGACCTAACACTTCTTAGGGAACATTTTCTATTCTGTCTCCTTGAGATAGTCTAACATTAAGAATTCTGGTTTTTCCTCCCCAAGTCTTTCCAACCATGCAATCATACTATTTAAATATTCCTATACATTTAAATGCCATCCCACATCAGGCACTGGTAGGTAGATGGTATGTAAAGTAATCCTGATGTACTGTTTCAGATTGTAAAAACGTTCCTCTGGACAAATGAATACTAAACTTTTTTCATATCCTTCAGCCTCATCAGAGCCATTCTTTCAATCTAACAATGAAAATCACTGTGTCTGCCAGAAAGACCAGGGAATACTAACATCAAGATATATTGGTTAGGTAAGTCCATTTGTATAGTACATGACTATCAATATCTACTTTTAATCTTCCTAGATTTCTCAAGACTCCTTTGGATTCCAAAACTCCATTCTGTGATGGTTATAAGGTCTTTAATATGGTCTGATGGCTTTTAAATCATATTCCTTAAAGAGTCAACTGTCATGTAATTATGTTCTATACTGTACCCCTTTCAAACAACCTAATCTCACTCTTAAAAAACACTGCATTTCTGTCAGGTAGCTTTCTAATTATTTTCTCCCTCTATTGTGTGCACTCTAAGATGTCACTGTAGTCAACATTGTCTAAACTCAGTCTTTAGGATCCTCTTATTTGTAAACATTAGCTGGAAATCACTTTTGTGGGTCTTCCGACATCCGTCAATCTCAACAGTCAGGTGGGTAAGTATGGCCATATTCTGCTATTAGAACATATCATCACAATAATTAATAATCACTTTTTAATGTTAAAAAGTTTAGACCAACTTACATCAAAATTTTACTGAAAATTTTAATGCGAAGACTTTTCTGCTTTATGACAATATTCTCTACCCTCTTCTGCTGCAGAGTCCTCTAAAATCAAATTGTGGAGAGATGGGATTACAAGAAGCAACGATCTTTTCATGTAACTCATCCTGCTGTACTCCCTGAACTTTGGTGTCCTGCAGGTCACAAGACTCCTAATACTGTGTTTCCCTGAAGGTAAGACCTAGCTGGACAATCAGCTCCAAAGCGTCTTTTGGAGCAAAAATTAATATAATGTCTAGTCTTCTAAGAACTCTCTTGTGCTCTCTCCTATAGACTGATGTTGTATGTTTGCTGATCACATAATAGAAAGTTTTGTCATGTGGTCATTATCCTTATTTGATCTTCTACTCCAAGGATTTCCTTTGAGAGAAAAACTGGGTCAGATACTAAACCTTAGTGCTATCTGCTATGGCCAAGGAGATGAGATTACATGGTCCTTATCCATTTAGGAGTTTCTCTGGAAGCAGAGTCTCTAATCACACGGCTTAAGCAGACTTATTAAGGATGAGTTGGACACAGTAGAAAGGAATAATTCATGCTCATTATATCTCCAAAGTCTAATTCTCAAAGGTATAAATATCCAGGGTAGGAGAGAAGTCAGAAATTGGGATACCCCTAACAGAGTAGATCTTTAATAATTACACTTAGGTTATTGTAAATTATTTGCTCATCTAACAAGATAAGTAAAATTTGTAGGAAAATGCTGATTAGATTTTTAAGTGATTAAAAAATAAAATGGAAATTTATTTTAGTAGTTAACATTTGCATAGCCAGTTATAAAAATTATCCTGTTACTAAATAAAAGGATTTTACTTTGGATTTGAAAGATGAATTATTACAATGAAAAAAAAAGAGAGTAGCAAGTAAAACATGATATTTTATGGCAACTTTCATGATGTCTTATAATTACAACTCAAGTCTCCTAGCTGAGGTAAACAGATACATATTGTCTCCACATTTTAAAGACAAAAACTAGATTTACCCATGAACTTGATGAAAAGCCGGCAAATCCAGTCCTCTATTGGCTTGTGTAGATAGAAGACTATCAAGGTTTTTGGTAAAGTCTGAATGAACTTTCTTCCTCTGGGGTCTATGAAATAACCTTTTAATAGGTTTCTCTATTTTGCATAGATACTTCATGTGAATCTCTCTTACTTGCAACCAAATGACTCCAGACTAAAATGTGAAGTACTACAGTCTTAGGGAAACTGTCAGGCAACTGCATTATTTTCCTTTTTCTGGTCAATGTCTAATGGAAATAAGTAGGAAACCCCTGAGGTTATGAGACCAGTCTCTGCATGGAAGGACATATTAAGGTCAAAATGTGGGGTAAATACAAGGTTCAGGTGATAACTCCTTCATCCTGACAGCAATAAAATACAAACTGTCAACTCAGCTACACTGGACAACAAGTACATTCTAAAGAAGTTGGTAATATGAGGGGAATGTCTTCCTTTCTATCGTGTATTAATCTTATATCCCACATAACAGTTACATGTATTGTCTATATGCGACTCTGAAGTCTGAGAACTTTGTTGGAATTCCTCTCCATATTTTCCCATCAACAAGCATGAAGTCCGTTATTTAGTGTTTAGTATGTGCTTAACAGATATTTGTTGAGTGAGTGAAAATGATTGAGGATTAGAATTAACATGACTCCTATTGTAAATTCTGATATTCAGGGATAGCTTATTTGAAAATAAAGGGAATATACTTAAAAGAAGAAACTTTTTGAGTTGGTACCTTACAGATAGAGTGGTGGTTCTCAATAAGGACTAGTTTGCTTCCCATGGAATATTTGGCAATGCCAGGAGACATTTTTGTTTTTCACAACTGGGGTTGGGGGTTGTGACTACTATCCAGTGGTTAGAGGCCAGGGATGCTACTAAACATCTTATAATGCCCAGAATAGCCCCACTCCCCACCTCTCTACAACAGTGAATCACCTAGTCCAAAAATGTCAATAGTACCAAGGATAAGAAATACTGAGCTAGAGTCTCCTGTGATCAAAGACTTTTTCTTGCTGACTAAACCAGGGAAAAAAGCTTTGGGTGTCAGTTGCTATTACCAACAGCTGGTGCCAGAGATACTATTTGTCAACTATAGCAATTCTCCCCTTATTTATTTTAGTAATAGAACATCCTGAGTTTTAGCTAGACCCTTGGCTACCAACTAGAAAATGTATTTCTCATCTCTTGTAGCAAGTTTGAAGATGGGACTAAATTTTAGTCAATGAAAAGGAATAGAAGTGATGTATGATTTGCATCCTTGAAAAGGAAAATCTTTGTATTGCCCATTTTTTTCTCTACAAATCATAACATGGATGTGGAAGGAGTGAATTATATTCGTTCATGTAGATACGGATAAAGCCACAAGGAATAGAGCGAGATGGGACAGTTGGAGCCTATGTTCCTGAAGGACCTTCTTGAGCAAAGTCACTTACCTGTGTAATATAGGGTCTCTGCTCCCGCTCCCCACACCAAAAACGCAGGATATGGTGAGGCCACAAAGGAACAACAATGGAGCCATAGATAGGGGAGTCACACCACTATATTCTCGATGGTTGCTGGTCGAGACACAAAAGCAAACATCTGCTGGTACCCCAACAAGGGGTCTTCCTGCACTCCAGTCTCGCTGGCAGCCAAGCAAGACACAGAAAGTAGGATCAACACGATCCGCAATGTAATCTGCTTGCTAACTGCACTTACTAGCTGCAATCCGCAGTCTGCTTCTCTGTCAACCAACCTGCACTTGCTAGCATGGCCACAGCAGTTATATTAGTGGCTAATGGCTAACTGGCAATAGCTGATGGCCAACCAGCCACAGACAATGGCCATCTGATTACAGCTGATGACCATCTAATAACCGAGCCAGCACCTTTCCACGTGAGGCCAAGCGCCGGGAAACTGCTCTTTGGGACTCTGTCCCCACAACCTGTCTTGACATGCCTGTTTCCTGCCTGTCACATGAGGAAAAAAGATAACTTTGAACAACAGTATTGCTTGGACCCTTTGTGATAGCAACTTAGGTTTTACCCGAACAAATATAAAGCAGATATAATTTTTATTGTTTCGGATTACGGCTGTGAATAAGTAGCACTATAGGAGATAGACAGCCACACTCATACACCTGGTTTAAAATGGTACAGACCAGAGTAGTAAAAACTGATAAATACATGGTTTTGGCAGAGAGAAGGAAGCAGACCACATCTCAAAAGAGACTATGTTATCCACGTGCCATGGCCTTTGTAGCAGAGAGTTGACTCATGGATCACACAAAATGTGGAACATGGTAGGACTTGAAATTACTGATTTTTCAGTTGTAGAATTTAGAAAACAAATTGATTTTTTTTTTCCTTTTCCTGTATTGCTATGCTTTTAATTTCTTTGGTTATAAACTTACAAGTTGTGATTAGGATATATGACGATCAAGTAGAAAAAAATATTCCCAGTTTTCTGGGAGAACGTTCTATAGGAAAGAGATGGGCATTTGACTCTTATTGTAAGCGTTAGAGATCTTAGGAGTGATGCAGATGTCTTATTTAGTAATTTGAGGAAAAGGTGGAGAGCAGGTGAAACTAATATTTTTTGAGCAACTACCAAGTACTGGATACTCTGCTTTATTTCCTCTTGTTGGGGGATACACTTCAGAGAAAATAACCATTGATTTTTTTTCCTCCTACAACTTCTGGTTGCTGCCTCAATTCCCACCCTTCAAGTAAATAGCTTTCATCTTCTCCAGGGAGGGCATATGAAGTTGAGAAACAGGAATTCAGCTGAGTTTCTAAAGAGATACCTTCAAACTCCTATGAACCAGACATTTTGAAAGCCAAGCCTTCTAAGAGCCAAACTTTTTGAATTACAAAGGATTTTTGAGCTACAAAAGGTTAAGCCTCTGGAGACTGCTGAACAGGGAGTCTTGAGGATGAAGTTGGGGGAAAAAATGCATGCTGCGATAAGAGTATTTTCCCACACAAAAGGAGATGACATTTAATAAGTGAGTGGGAAGTGTATTATCTGAATTTGGAAACAGGGTGACCGAGATGGCGTGTTTTGCCTGACCCTCAGCCTAGCCAAGACTCTGGATGGGGCAAATGCAAACCACAGAGAGATTTGGTGGAGATCTTGAACAGAGGAGATAAGTTTTCTGTGAAAGCTGAGGGAGTGCAAGCCTCGAAGAAGTCTTCTCAATGTAATGGTCCCATCCAAAGTCATCATTGTCTAGCAGTGGAAGAGTAGAATCACAGAAGTTTCATCAGAGATTGCCACAGATACCCTACGCCAAGTCTCTCATAATTTTGGACAAGCACAGTTGAGTTTTCAAAAGTTTCTCGTGTCCTTGAGAAAGGCACAAGTGTGCTGACTGGGAATTCAGACTGACCATACAGGTGGGATAAGCAGGATGCAAAGTGACCTTAGACATGGCAGAGGGAAAGTAGAAAGAGACATAGATACTCTGGCAGTGGGTATAAGTGGCTGGAGGCTGATGAACATACATTAATGGAACTCTGCATAGGACTGAAAGAAAGTGAGGAAAAGAAGTAGAAACACCTTCCCTTCAGCACACACCAATGTATGACTAAATCCCTTCCAAAAAGTAATTTTTGTCATCCCCTAGAGAAAAGAGGAGAAGGGAATGAAAATGATCTGCAATTGATGATTTACCCAAAACAAACAGAATAATCTCATAAACTTTCTACATAAATACACAGTGACCTCCAGTGGAGGAAGGTGAGAAATCCTTCAATTATCCACAAAATCTTGCCAAGTTGTAGGCATGTTTTGAAGAAATGGATTCTGGAAGAAGACAATTGTTTCCAATCCTAAGAAGTGTTAAAAATGGACTAAAGTAAATATTCTTTGAAGAGGGCATAAAGAGAGAAGTGGTAGAATACATTTTGGGGATGATACCTGAAAGTTCCCACTGCCTTCCCAAAGGTCTAAAGAGAATCCTGGAATCTGGGCATTTATTGCCACAAAGGGGAGTTGATAAATTTGAAAACAAATTGTCAATTGGTTCCCACATATGATTTAAAAATTCTTTATTGCATAAATAGGAATATTGAAAACCAAGACTTGCTAGTGCAAGAGCCAGAGTTATGAGAGAAAGGATATTTAAGGAGCACATTTCTAAAATGCAAAGACCACCAAGCTTTGAGATTAGCAACCACAAGAGGAAGAATACATGACAATTTAAGGGTAATTTTCTCAGTCAAAAGAGACAGAAATTCAACCTGTGGCTTAGACCTTAGAGGTTTGTGTACATCTGAGAACAGGAGATTTCTGTCTCCTTCTCCACCTCCATCTATCCAAGAGCTCTGTGCAAAAAAGCCAAACAGAATCAGTGCCACTGAGTGACATAAAGACTAGGATGCCCTTCCTGGGCCTGGGTCTTGGGCTGGACTTGGGGTTACAACAGAGGCTGAAACTGGGCTGGCACAAGGCCTAAATTAATCCTGGGTTTGGGTTTGCAATTGTATCTAGTTCTGACCTAGATCTGGGTGTAGAAATAAGCCTGGGGCTGGAGCCAGAACTCTAAGTTTCTGTTTATCAGGGTAAGTCAGGGCTGTAGCAGAGTTGCAGAGGCTTTCCTCCTGATCTAGTGGGTAGATATCAGAAGTCATAGACTTGCTCTGATAAGGTCAGTGACTGAGAATTTCTCACCAGCAAAGCCATTAACCCCTTTCAGACTCAGACTTCTCGCTTAAATTCAGAAATCTTATCTGAATTAAAATTAAAGTCTATCAAGAGAAGAACAAAAGTGAAGACAGCTTTAGTTATGGCAGAGAGTCTTAACAATTAGTTTCAAGTTAGAAGACATTTAGATTTTTTTTATTTCTTTTAATCTTAAACAATTTTCAGTTATTGGTAATTTATTATTAAAGTAATAATTCATATTTTAACAAAATATGTTACCTTTATCAACATAAGAAATGTCCAAACTTCTGGTGAATATTTATAACAGTATATTTGAGCCAAACTGAAAACATATGCAAGGGAGCAAGATCTCAAATGCTCTGGAAAATAAGTTCCTCAGCTTCTTTTATGTATTTGAAATTAAAGAAGGGATGTAAGAAAGATTGGAGAAAGCAAAGCAGGGATTGGATTACAGGATACTTAACAAGATTAGGTGTTGTCTTGAGGGTGGTTGCAGCTAATTTCAAAGGTGTGTTAGCCTAGATACACAAGAAAAAAGGACAAACCTGGCTAACAACCTTTCACTAGAGGAGATATAGGCCTGGGGTGTGACTATACCATAACCTTCCCAGTTAGGCTTTATGATCAGATCACCCTGTGAAGTTTCTTTCCATAGAACCCCGTTTTTTGTGTGTGTTTCTTTTTTTTTTTTTTCCATCCACACCTTTGTTGTTATAGATACTGCTTTTGGAACTGATTATTACTGCAACTTTCATTTCTAAACTTTTGTGAATCTAGGATGTTATAAAAATGGATCATAGTTCATAGTTATCCATGTCAGAGATAGTGTAACAAGTCTTGAGAGCAACTCTTTCAATTCCAGTGCCGCCTTTATCTAGACTTTGAACACGTCGGTTACACTTAGAATCTCACTTTTTTTTTTTTTTTTTAATTTTATTTTATTAAATTTATTGGGGTGACAATTGTTAGTAAAATTACATAGATTTCAGGTGTACAATTCTGTATTACATCATCTATAAATCCCATTGTGTGTTCATCACCCAGAGTCAGTTCTCCTTCCATCACCATATATTCGATCCCCCTTACCCTCACTTTTGACATAAGAGCGTTGCCCCACGGACTTATGAGCAGTCCATCAGCTAGTGAAAAAAATGCATGGAATAGACAGGCCATACTCTTTAAACATCCATTCCCCTCACAGGTACCACCATTCACCAGGCTTTACTATTAGATTTTTTCTGCTAGAGAAAACAAGCTACTTAGAGCAACTCAGTTGTTTGAGTTGAGCCAAAGTGGTTGTGAATAATCTAGAGATTATAAAATATCCCACACTAAGTTCCTGAAGTGTATGTAAGTTACCATCCCAAGTTGGACTCATTTTGTTTTGTTCTGTTCTGATGTTGGCAAAAGAAAATAACCATTATTGAGTTTAAATGATGTGTCTGGCATTTGAAACTCATTTACTCAATTAATTTTCACAATGTCTTGCAAAGATGTGTTATTATCCCTATTTAATATGAGGAATATGAGGCTGAGAGAGGTTTAATCATGGCCCCTGACTAAGTAGGTATAGCTGACTGAACCAGGATTTTAAGTAAAAGCCTTCTGACCCTACATAGAAGCTGTGTGATCTCTTCCTGTTCTCTGATTGCTAGGTGTTTACAGAGGCAAAAGTGCTCTCTGACTAATAATCAACGGCTTGCCTTTGGTTTCTGAACCTTTTTAGGTTCCCCTGACCCTCAGTGTTCCTTCAATACTGTGACTTATTTCCTTCTGTCTTGAATTTGAGCCCCATCCAGGTCTGTGATTCACTGTGAGCTATTCTCTTGGTGTGATGCCTGTAATTAGAGTTTTAATGTATGTCAAAAATTGATTTAGTTTGGACTGATGTAATGATGTAGAGATTAAGATACATGATATATAAACTAAGAAAACTAAATACACCAATTTTAATTTTTACAAAAGTGTGTGCGTGTGTGTGTGTGTGTGTGTGTGTGTGTGAGATCTAAGATAAATTATGAATCTGGAGACAATTTCTTACCCTCCTCTAGTACAATACACTAGCATATGCCAGTCTATTTGTTTTCAAGGAATGCAAATTAATTTTAATATTGGAGTAAGGAATTTTCAAGAAAGGAAAATCTGTTGTTAATACATCATATAATTCAAATTTCATTTGCATTCCATTTTGAATAGCATTCCCTGTGGCATCACTTCATTTAATGGCACAGATGGTACAAATGTGTTTATTCACATTTTTTATATTCCTTATCAATCTTATTCATCATCTTTGGCACTGTCAATTGAGGCAGCTTTAATTATTAAGATTCTAAGATATGTGTAGAACTGACCTGTTTAATTGCTCTGAGTAAACAAGTCCAGGAAATTCAGGGTCATGAGAAAGTCATTAGTCATGACCTTGAAGAGTTAATGTAGCAAAAAAAAAAAAAAAAAAAAAAATCAGGGAGAGATTTTTTTAAAACAGATTATTACTCAACATCACTTGTGGTAAAACACACACACACACACACACACACACACACATACACACACACACACATTAAAAGGTAAAATAGAAAGCCTGTCAATGCTAGTAATGGTTCTCCTGGTCTCTATGGGACTCCACACGTTCTTCAAAGATTTATCAGTACCTTGGCCTCTAGAATTACACTAGAAGAGAAATGAGAACTCTATTTTCTTTTACTATTTTTTCATGAAATGTAACATCTGGACTATAAACCTTTAAATTAACTTGACTAAATATTGGCTATTAAAAATAGAGTACTAAAGGAAAATGAGAAGGGAGAATGATTAGAGAAATTTAATACATATCATCAAGTGTTATTAAGGTAGCAGTGAAAAGGAATTTTCTAGTTAGAGCTAGTTTATATATAATAAATGGTCTAAATGCTAACCTGTTATAAATTCTGTGGTGTTGGGGAAATAAAATAAGAAATTAACTTAAGATTGGGTCCAAGTTGGCAGATTAGGTAAATGCTATGCCTACTGCATCCCAGGATCACAACAGTATTAAAAATAAATTATAGAACAAGCAACCTCAAGAATCATCTGAAGACTAGCTGAACAAAACTCCGATAACTAAGGAAATAAAGAACCCACATCAAGACTGGTAAAGGGAGGGAGATGCCAAGCGGACTGACCCCAAGCCCATGGATGGTGGTTGAATGCCAGGAGGGACACCTTGGTGGCAGAGGTCCACCCTGAAGAGGGAAGGGTCCCAGCCCTACACTGGGCTCCCCAGCCCAGGGGTCCTGTGCTGGGAAGACAAGTTCCCACAGCATCTGGCAGTAAAAATCAGCAAGGACTCAGTCTGCCTGTCCCTGTGGGGTGGAGGGTGGCTGGAAACCCAGATGCCCTTTTATAGAGCCCTAACACAGACTTACTCACTTGCAAACACTCACCTCGTCTCTGGTGGAGGGGCCACAGCTCAGGAGGCCCAGAGATGTGTGGGGAAGGACTAAGTTGTGTGGCTTTGGGGTGGGAGCTGGAGGGACAGGAGCTGTTGCAGTCCCTGAGTGCAGCCTAACATACGTGTGGCCTATAGGAGGGCACCATCTTTTCAGGATTAAGCCCTTCCCCAAAGGGCCAAGTCTGGGACTACATTGGTCTGGTGGAAAGTGCCCATATGCTCTGCCTTGGTAATGCCCTGGGTCTCCACCCCCACCCCTACCCCCACACAACGGGTGCTGCATCACCTGGGACATTCTCTACTGCTGGACTGCTGGCCCTGACCAAAAACCTGTAGAAGTCTTTTTATAGCAGGCAGATGGCTTACGGTGGCCAGGGAAATACTTGCTGGTAGCACGCAACCCAAGACCTGTGCCACAGCAGCTCTTGGATAGCTCTCAGGAACATGTGTGCCTGAGACGGTATGGCTGGCTTAGTTGTTCTCAGGGTTTTTGCAGGGTAGTCATGGGCTCAGCACCCTTGCAGGAGCTGAGAGTGCATTAACTTTGTAGAAACCACCAACCACACATCTTATCTTCCTGGAATCCCACCCCACCCACTTAGAGCGGCATTGCCAGGGTCACTCTGGGCACCTGGTTGATGGGCCCTGCCCCACAAGCTGCAGAGGCTTTTTGTAGCAGCTGAGGCCCCATGATGGCCTAGAGAGATTTTGGTGGTGGACCGTGACCCAAAACCTGTGATGCAGCCACTCTTCAGTAGCTCTCAGACAATATGCGAGACTGAGGGAAGTGGTGGCTGGCTGCACTGTTCTAAGAGCACTTTCTGAAGTGGTCGCAGGATAGGCATTGCCCTAAGCAAGGCGAGTGGTGGCTGGTTGCAGTGTTCTCAGGGTGCTGTATGAAGGGGTCATAGGCTGGGCACTGGCATAAAAACTGAATCTACATTAACTTTGTAAAAACCACCAACCACATGTTGTGACTTACTTCCTGGGGCTCCACCCCACCCAGCTAGTGCTGCATCACTGATGGCATTCTCAGCACCAGTTTAACCAGCACACCCCACACCTAAGGAGGATCTCTGAACTGTTGGGCCTTAGGGGCAGCTGATGGGTGGCAATAAACATAGGGTCCACTGTGCCTTTTACTAAGCTATCTCAGGCTCTACTGAGTGGCAGCCAGCCTTGGTTCACAGCGAGGCCACCGCCTCATGTGTCTAGGTCCAGCACAGGCAGCAGCCAACCACATACAGATTTATAGCTCCTACCAGGTAGCCATGGGCCCGTCACAGGCAAGGCTGAAGTTGGCTTGCATGGGAGTGTCTCCCAAGAAACATCAGAAACAATACACCCAGAGGCCAGCTTCAGACCACACCAGAGCACTCACTACCTGATTAGCCCCACGAGCAGCACACCCAAATGGGAGCCTCTCACCAGGCATAAGATCCTATGGGGGCGAATCCTCCTCTAAGAGGTCAGCCCCCATACAGCAGCTCATACATTGTGAGCATAGGCAGTCCTCACAATCAGTAAGCCTGGGAGTCATTCTCACCCACTGATGTGCCAAAAGCAATCAAGCCTCAACTAGAACAGGAAAACACACACAACACTCAAGGGACACTCCTGAAACACACACAGGATATGAGAGAGACTGTACCATTGGACGACACAGGACACATATCACATAAGGCCACCCAGCAAAGACTGAGAGATATAGGGAATCTACTTACTACCTAGAAGCAAACAGAGATAGGCAGCCAGAGTGAGGAAACAAAGAAACATGTCCCAAATAAAAGAACAGGGGAAACCTCCAGAAATAAAACTAACTGAAAAGGAGGCTACCAAGCAACCAGAGAAAAGGTTAAAACACTGATTATAAGAATGCTTAAGGAACTTATTGAGAATTTCAACAAAGAGATAGCAAGCATAAAGAAGGACATAAAAACTATAAAAAGGAACGAGTCAGAAATAAAGAATATAATAACTGAAATGAAGAATACACTACAAGGAATCAACAGCAGACTACATGAAGGAGAGGATCAAATCAGTGATTTAGAAGACAGAGTAGCAGAAAACACCAAATTGGAACAACAAAAAGGAAAAAAAAGTAAAGATAGTTTAAGGGGCCTGACGGACTACATCCAGAATAACAACAATTGCATCATAGATACCAGGAGGAAAAGACAGGGAGCTAAGGGATTGAAAAATTATTTGAAGAAATAATGACTGAAAACTTCCCTAACCTGTCCAAGGAAATAGACATACAAGTTCAGTACGTGCACAGAGTCCCAAACAAGATGAATGCAAACAGGCCCACACAAAGAAACTTCATAGTTAAAATAGCAAAGGTTAAAGACAAAGAGAGAATCCTAAAAGCAGCAAGAGAAAGAAAGTAGTTACTCACAAGGGAGCTCCCTTAAGACCATTAGGTGATTACTTAACAGAAAATTTGCAGGTCAGAAGGGAGTGACAGGAAATATTCAAAGTGAACAAAAATAAAGACCTACAACCAAGAGCGCGTTACCCAGCAGGACTATCATTTAAATTGAAGGAGAGTTAAAGAGCTCCCCAGATAAATCCTACAGGAATTAATTGCCACCAAACCCATATTACAAGAAATGTTAAAAGGACTTCTTCAAGCAAAAGAAAGGAGAAAACAAAGATAAAAAATATAAATAATAAAATGGCAATAACTGTGTACCTGTCAATAATCTATTTAAATGTAAATGGATTAAATGTTCCAATCAAAAGATATAGGGTAGCTGAATGAAGAAGATAACAAAGCCCATGCATATTCTGTGTTCAAGAGACCCACCTCAGATGGAAAGACACACACAGGCTGAAAGTAAAGGTACAGAAAAAGATATTTCATGCAAATGGAAATGAGAAGAAAGCTGAGGTAGCAATACTTAGACAAAATAACTTTAAAATACAGACGATAATAAGAAAAAGAAGGATATTACATAATAATAAGAGGATCAATCCAATAAGAGGACATCACCCTAGTAAACATCTATGCACCTAACATAGGAGCACTAAAATATGTACACCAAATATTGACTGACATAAAGGCAGAGATCAACAGTAACACAATCACAGTAGGGGAATTTAACACCCCACTGACACCAATAGACAGATCTTCTAGACAGAAAGTCAGTACAAAAACAGTGGCCTTAAATGACACACTAAACCAGATGGATTTAATTGATATTTTAGAGTATTTCACCTCAAAGCAGCAGAATATAAATTATTTTCAAGTGCACATTGAATGTTTTCCCAGGTAGAACTACATGTTAAGCCACAAAATAAATTTCAATAAATTTAAGAAGATTGGAATCATATCAAGAATCTTCTCTGATCACAGTGGTATGAAACTAGAAATCAATTACAAGAAAAAAAACTGAGAAACATATAGAGAGTAATTAATAAAATGCTGCCAAATAATGAATGGGTCAACAATGAGATCAAGGAAGAAATCAAAAGATATCTTTAGACAAATGAAAATAAAAACACAACAACTCAAAATCTATGGGACACAGTGAAAGCAGTCCCAAAAGGGAATTTCATAACAATGCAGACCTACCTAAAGAAATGAGAAAAGTCTCAAATCAATAGTCTATCTTTATACCTAAGGGAAACGGAAAAAGAAAGTTAAACAAAACCCAGCGTGAATACAAGGAAGAAAATAATAAACATTAGAGTGGAAACAAATGAAATACACATACATACACACACACACACATACACACACACACACACACACAAATCAATGAAACCAAGAGCTGTGTTTTTTGAAAAAAGATAAACCAAATCGATAAACTTTTAATCTGACATATCAATAAAAAAAGGGGTATGACTCAAATAAATAAAATCAGAAACAAAAGAGAAGTGACAACAGACACCAGAGAAATACAAAAAAAGGAAATACTACAAGCAACTATACACCAACAAATTGGACAATCTGGAAGAAATGGATAAATTTCTAGTGCATACAATTTTCCAAGGCTGAATCAAGAAAAAACAGAAAACCTGAACAGACAAATTACTACCAATGAAATTGAATCAACAATCAATGAACTCCCAACAAACAAAAGTCCTGAACCATATAGTTTCACAGGTGAATTTCACCAAACGTTCAAAGAAGAATTATCACCTTTTCTTCTCAAAGTATTCCAAAAAATCCCAGAGGATGGAAGGCTCCCAAGCTCATTGTATGAAACCACAATTACTCTGATTTCAAAACCATACAAAGCCACTACAAATAAAACAAAACAAAACAAAACAAAAACAAACTATAGGCTGATATCGCTAATGAACATAGATGCAAAAATCCTCAACCAAATATTAGCAAACCAAATTCAGCAATACTTTAAAAAGATCATACACCACAATCAAGTGAGATTCATTCCTGGTATGTAACATTGGTTCAATATCTGCAAATCAATTAATGTGATATACTACATGAACAAAATGAAAAATAAAAATTACCGTGTTCCCCCGAAAATAAGATCTAGCCAGACAACCAGTTCTAATGCGTCTTTTGGAGCAAAAATTAATATAAGACGTGGTCTTATTTTGCTATAATATAAGACCAGGCCTTATCTAATCTAATCCAATCTAATCCAATCTAATCTAATCTAATCTAATCTAATACCGGGCCTAATATAATATAATATAATATAATACCAAATCTTATATAATGTAATATAAGACCTAGTCATATTAATTTTTGGCCCAAAAGATGCATTAGAGCTGATTGTCTTATTTTTGGGGAAACACAGTATATGGTCATATCAATATATGTGGAGAAAACATTTGACAAAATTCAGCATTCATTCATGATAAAAAGAAACTCTCAATAAAGTGGGAATAGAAGGACTGTATCTCAACATAATAAAGGTTAAACAGGACAAACCCACAGCTAATATACTCAATGGGGAAAAGCTAAAAGCATTCACTTTAAGATCAGAAACATGACAAGGATGACCACTTTTACCACTTTTATTCAACATAGTACTGGAAGTTCTAGCCACAGCAATCAGACAATAAAAAGAAATAAAAGGGATCCAAACAGGAAAGAAAGAAGTAAAATTGTCATCATTTGCAGATGACATGATACTACTGTGTTTCCCCGAAAATAAGACCTCGCCAGACAATCAGCTGTAGTGCGTCGTTTGAAGCAAAAATTAACATAAGACCTGGTATTATATTATATTATTATATTATACCACATCTTATAGTAAAATATTATAGTAAAACAAGACCGGGTCTTATATTAATTTTTGCTTCAAAAGACACATTAGAGCTGATTGTCTGGCTAAGTCTTATTTTCGGGGAAACACGGTATATATAGAGAACTCCAAAGATTCCACCAAAAAACTATTGGAACTGGTACAGTTAGTAGTGTAGCAAGATAGCAAATTACTATTTAGAAATTGGCTGCATTTTTATACATCAATAATGAAGTACCAGAAAGATAAAATAAGAAAACAATCCCATTTACAATTACATAAAAAAAAAAATACTTAGAAATAAATTTAACCAAGGAAGTAAAAGACCTGTACTAAGAAAATTGTAAGACACTGAAGAGAGAAATTAAAGAAGATACAAATAAATGGAAACATATACCATGCTCATGGATAGGAAGAATTAATATAGTTAAAATGTCCGTACTACCTAAAGCAATACATGGATTCAATGCAATCCCTATCAAAATACTAAGAACATTTTTTCACAGAACTAGAAGAAATAATCCTACTATTTATATAGAACCATCAAAGACCTTGAATAGCCATGGCGATTCTAAGAAAGAAGAACAAAGCTGGAGGTATCATTCTATCTGATAACAAATTATTCCACAAGCCCATAGTAATCAAAACAGCATGGCATTGGCATAAAAACAGACACATAAATCAATGGAAACGGATGAGCCCAGAAATAAATCCATGCCTATGCAGTCATTTAATCTATAAAAAAGGAAGCAAGAATTTATATTGGGGTAAAGACAGTTTATTCAATAAATAGTACTGGGAAAACTGGACAGATCATACAAAAAAAATAAAACTGAGCCACCATATTATGCCGTATACAAGAATAAATTCAAAATGCATTAAGATTTAAATGTAAGACTCGAAATCATAAAGCTCCTTGAAGAATACATAGGAAGTAAACACTCAGATATTACCCTAGTAATATTTTTACTGATATATCTGATTGGGCAAGGGAAACAAAAGAAAAATTAACACATGGGACTATATCAAACAAAAATCTTTTTCACAGCAAAAGAAACTATCAACAAAACAAAAAGACATCCTACTGAATGGGAGAAGATATTTGTCAGTGATGCATGTGATAAGGCGTTAATATCCAGAATTAATTTAAAAAACTTATGCAACTCAACACCAAAAAAGCAAACAATTCAATTGAAAAATGGGCAGAGGACCTGAATAGACTTTTCCCCAAAGAGGACATACAGATGGCCGAGGTACATATGAAAAGATGCTCAACGCCACTAATCATCAGAAAAATGCAAATACAAACCACAGTGAGATACCACCTCCATCCCATCAGACTGGTATCATCAATAAATCAACAAGCAACAAGTGTTGTCAAAGATGTGGAGAAAAGGGAACCCTCGTGCAGTGTTGGTGGGATTGCAAATTGGTGCATCCACTATTTAAAAACAGTATGGAGCTTCCTCAAAAAATTGAAAATAGAACTACCTTACGGCCCAGCAATTGCACTCCTGGATATTTATCTATAGGAATACAAAACACTGATTCAAAAGAAAATATGCACCCCCATGTTACTGCAGCGCTATTCACAACAGCTAAAATATGGAAACAACCAAAATAAATGCCTGTCAATAGATGATGAATAAAGGATTTGTTGTACATTTATACAATGGAGTATTACTTGGCTATGAAAAAGAATGAAATCTTACCATTTGCAACAACATGGGTGGACCTAGAGGACATCATGCTAAGTGAAATAAGTCAGACTAAGAAAAACAAATATCATATGATCTCACATATTTGGAATCTACTGAACAGAATAAATGAGCAAACAAAACAGAAATAGACTCATAGATACAAAGAAGAAACTTATAGTTGCTAGATGGGGGATGGGGGAGTGAGGGGATGGGTGAGAAAGATGAAGGGATTAGGAACTATAAATTGTTAGTCACAAAATAGTCATGGGGATATGAAATACAGTATGGGGAATTTAATCAACAATGTTATAAATACTATGTAGGGTGCCAGATGGGTACTTGACTTACTGCGGGAATCACTTTATAGATTATATAAATGCCTAACCACTGTGCTATACACCTGAACTAATAAAGAATATTGACTATCAACTATAATTATATATATAATATATATATGTCCAAAAAATGTATACACATTTTAAGAAAGAAAAAACTATTAAAATTGTAATACTCGATATATACTGATAAAAAAGATGAATATAAGTCATCTGTATACATTTTTTTGGCACCCATGGCATATATATATAGTCACAGGATGTAAAGTACAGCATAGGTAATATAGTCAATGGTTTTACACCGTGTTTCCCCGAAAATAAGACTGAAAATAAGCCCTAGCAGGATTTTTCAGGATGACATCCCCTTAACATAGCCCTAATGAGTCCTTTGGAGCAAAAATTAATATAAGACCAGGTCTTATTTTCAGGGAAACATGGTAATAGCTATGTACAATGTCAGACTGGCACTAGACTTAGTGGGATAATCACTTTGTGAGGGCTGTAAAATTCTAATTATTATGTTGTTTTGTACACCTAAAATTAATAACGACAACAATAGTAAAGAAAAAATTAACTCGTGCCTAAAATCTCACACTATCTTTGTTTTCCTTCAGGTTAGACTTTTGAATTCTAATAACTGCAAATAACTCTCTCTGAAAAGTAATGCCACACAGTAACTGGTCAAATTTGCTTCAAGGAGAACCTGACCATTGTGATGAGTGAGTCACCTCTCAAGTCCTTATGTTCTGATGTCCTTGGGAGCCTGCCAATTCGTTACACCAGCGTGAATGAACCCATGAGACAGGTTTTCCTAGCAGAGAGAATAGAGTTGGATTATACCAAAATAAAATAATGACATTGGGCAGGTAGGATTTAGCTCTACAAAAAAATAAAGTAAAAAATAAATAAATCAGCTCTTGGTAACCAATATTAATTCTATGATCATCATCACCACCTCCATTACATGGTAGAAGTGTGGATTCTGGAGTCAGGCTATTTACGATGGAATCCTTTCTTTTTCATTTACTGACTCTGTAACCCTTGCAGGATACTTACCTTTGATGTGTTCTGATGTCCTCATCTGTAATATGAAGATAATAATACCTGCTAACTGAATTTGTTAGGCAAATTCAATGATTAATCCATATGGAGCTATTAGAACCATTAGATCCTGCAAATAGTAAGGATTCTAGGTATTAGCTAATATTCCATCCGAATAATTTTAAGTGGTGTAAAGGAACTCTGAACAGGTTTTCAGTGCCAATTTGAACAAAAGAAAAGATGCTTTGAGCACAGATGAGAGGGAGCTTTTTTTATTCTTTCTTTGTATGACTGCCTAAAAGTAACCTCAGGTGCCTGGTGGTTGGGATTAATTAATTTTTTCCAGGACTCTATGCTTGGAGCAGTGCCTCCAGTAATAGAATCTCCAAGTAAGAGGGAACCCAGAGTTCTTCTAGGCCCATCTCAGACTTGCACATTCCTTACAGCACCTCCAACAATACAGAGCATAGCTGATGATGGGGAACACATTATTTCTCAAGGAAGTCTGTCCAATTTTCAGACAGTCATAGGATGGAAAGTTTGTTCTCATCTGGAACTGAATGTCACCTCAATTTACTTCTAACCACTGAACAAGTTCCGCCCTATAAAGCTTCACAGACTAAATCTAATTCCTCTTTCTTATGAAAATTGTTTGACTATTTGTAAATAGCATCCATAGCTACTCCTCTCCCTGTTATCTTAGGCTGAATTTCTCTTTTCCTGAAGATGAGTTCCTTCCGCTGTTACTTGGGCAAGAGCAGCGGGGAGTCCTTTGGAATCACACTGAGTGGACATCAAACGTCCATGTGCTTAACACGATCAGTTTATTAGATTCCTCCAATACTTTATTGCCTCATGGATATGGGAGTAGTAATACCTAACTTTAAAGGTTACATTAGGGATTCAATGTATTAATATATGCATAACACCACGCATAGCGTAAGTGCTCAATAATAATTATTCCAATAATTATTGTTTAATGTAGAATGTTTCTCCTTCTATTCTGGGCCTTCTTTGATGAAAGTGTTCAATGCATCAACATGTGGGAGAGAGTAAAGTAATTCATTTCTTATTTCTGTAATAATCTTAGATGTGGTCTAATCTTAGATTTTAGGACTCTCATAGAGACATTCTTCTCTAAATGGGTCTATCATCAACGTATTTGGGACTTTCTCAAACCTGATGTCAGGTTTCCAAGAAGATCTAAGGAGAAGAAAGCAGAAGCTGTCAGTTCTCTTAAGTCCTCAGTTCAGAAGTCCCAGGGAATCCCTTCTATTACATTCTAATGGTCAATGCAGTCACAGGACCAACCCAGATTCAAGGTGTGGGGAAATAAACGCTCTACCCTCAAGAGGAGAGTGAACCATGTGAAGTAAGAAAATAACTGATGGAGGTCATCTTTGGAGATTATCTACTATATATTCTTATATTAAAAATGCAAAAAATGAACCTAAAATTGTATCCAATTGTTGATATAACTACATGGAAAGAAACTATTCCAACTGACATTAAAATATAGTAAAGGACTATAAATCTTTAGTAGGTATATTATAAAGACACAAAAAAATCCCTGTGAACTAAAATATATATCTTAAAATGATTTTAGAAATCATATTATTTGTGGTATTGTTGATATTCACATTCTGAGACTTGTGTGGAAGCTGGAAAAAAGATGAGAAAATTATGTGATATTGTACATTTATCATTTCTCATGTTGTTGAGTATCAGGATTCTTGACATGGTAAAAAGAAGAAAGTATAAACTCATGGTGTATTTTATCTTAGTGTTTTTCTTATGATGTGTTTTACCTTAAAAATATTGACCACTATAAATTCTTAGAAAAATGAGCAATGTAGAAGAAACTTAATTAACATTCAAGTTGAAATATGTCTCAGTGAAAACAATGAAATCTCCTTGGAAAAAGGGATGATTCCAGTGACAAGAAATGTATAAGGTGGGCATGCCAAGTAGCAAGGAAACTACCAAAGACACACACACACAAAAAAAATTCATACCAGAAGTACTTAGGAGCTAGCTCACTTTAGGAATTACTTATTGGACAAATAAGGGACAAATTGACCATAAACAAGAATGTAAGTATACTAAATTTAAATATACTTCATAGTTTAAATCCATGAATTCCTAATAGCCAAAAAACAAAATAAAACAACAACAACAACAAAAAAAAACCAAAACAATAAAAAACTAAAAAACAACCCAATAGCTCAATATTAAAAGATGTTAAGGAATCAGCTTATTATTTTAAAAACTGGTAAATAAAAGAACAAGCATTTATCCTTTTTCTTCTGCATGTATTCGGTTACCTTTGGGTAACCATATAGTAGATGTCTAATACTTAATAGAAGTATTGCACTTAATAGGTAAAGAAGGAATATTATATTTAAGGTATCACCATATTTTAATTTTCCAAAGAATTAATGAGTCTAGTCATTCACCATCAGTGGCTTCTAATGTTATAGAATGGAAAGAACTAGACATTATCTATCTCTTGATGAAAAAACATAACAGCATCTATGAATAGTTTTGCAAAAGCAAAACATGAGTATCAAACTGATTAAACTTCCAGATTAAAAATCCAAGTTACAAAAAACTTAGTACTTAGAAGAATATGTTAAATGGCAGTCACAGTGATTTAATCAGCAAAATTCAGATCACAGGAAAATCTACAGGGAAAACAAGTTTTAATTTATTCAACAAAGAAATTACTATACAATAAAATAAATAGAAAAGATGTCTAAAGATATTAACCAATTACAATGTCCCATACTAATTTGAAAAAATGAAAAAGAATTTGATTTACACACATACTCTCTCTCTCTCTCTATCTATATATATACACATACATATATATTCATATACACACTTAAACATATTATATATTTATTGTATATATACTATACATTTTATTATATATCACATTTTTGACAGAATTGGGTAATTAAAAACTGGATATTGGTGGCCTGAAATGGAAACAACACAAATGTCCTTCGTTAGACGATTGGATAAAAAAGATGTGGTACATATATACAATGGAATATTACTCAGCCATAAGAAAAGATGAAATACTGCCATTTGCAACAACATGGATCGATTCTGAGATTATCATGGTAAGCAAAATCAGTCAGAAATAGTTGAGAACCATATGACTTTACCCATGTGTAGGATATAAAACTAAAAGAATCAAACAAACAAGAGAAGCAAAAACGCATAGACATAGACATAGTTTAATGATACGAGAGGGTAGCGGGGAGAGAGGAGGAAGGGAGGTGGAAGAGGGCAAAGGGGTCAAATATATGGTGATGGAAGATAGATTTGACTTTGGGTGGTGAACATACAATGCAATACATAGATGATGTATTATAGAATTGTACACTTGAAACCTATATAATGTTATTAACTAGTGTCATCCCAACAAATATAACTTAAAAACTGGATACTTGATGATATTAAAGAAATACTATTAATTTTAAATGCAATATTTATATCTAAATGTCAAATCTCAACAAACCTCTGTTTCCCTTTTCCTGAAATTTGTGTATTGTTCGGGCAGTTCTGTTTTAGGCTGTGGCTTGTGTGGAGTGTACTGAAACTGAATTTGAAAGTAACTGTCAAGGTTCTCCACAACTCTTTTCCAACTCACCTAATGGGGTTTGGGAAGAAAAGATTTCAAGCAGCTGCCTGTGATCCATCCATTTCGTTTCTATTTTGGGGAGTGGAGACACTCATATATCTAGGAAAGAAAAAGGCTAGTATGACCTGCTCTAAATCTGTAAACCTGGTATATTTTGTAATGGTCATTGGACCTCTGTGTTGATAGACTAATGATATTTATTAGGATACTTATTTATGGAATACTTTCTAGCAGAATTTCCATGGTTTAAGATTGACATATTGATAAATAAAACCAGAACCTGGCTTTTATTTATTTATTTATTTATTTATTTATTTATTTATTTATTTATTTATTTATTTATTTTTATTTCAGACAGCATGTGCTATTTTACTGGCCCTTGTAAGCTTTATATATAGAAGGCGAGAGGTCTGGTGAGGGGGCAGATGTGGGTATGCTGGCATGTGAGAATAGATGTCTCAGATAAATCACATAATAAACAGCTGGACAGAGACCTTGGAAGAAGGGCAATCTGGGATAGAAGTGTGATGCCAGCTGGTAGAAGTCTCGGGTATGAGGATTATGTCCTCCCTTAGGACAAAGTCTTTTATGTTTCTTCCTGAGTCGAAGACAATTCTTTAAAAATCATAAACTCCCTAATGAAAAACACAAAATCAGCTAGGAAAGACTGTGGATAACTGCCAATCATCGCAGAAGAAGCATGGCTTCCTGTGAAATGTCTCGTTTGTTATAACTATCCAGGACATAAAGCATCAATCTATAATAATCTAAAAGAAACTTTCCTAGATACATCATCTATCACTTTGGGTCAGAGAGCTTTTCCAATGAGAGAGGGAAGGACCTGGGGAGATGATATCAGTGTTCGAGGGGTCCCCCTGCTTTGTTTATGTCTCTTGACTGTCTATACCCTTGAAAATATCAGTAAATCTTGATGCTGCATAGTGTCTTTTATTTTATCCATTTATTTGTGTGAGACTGATTTAACAGTATTTGTAAATATTTAAAAACTGTCCAAATCATAGGATTTCCCAATAACTATTATAAACTGTGTGATTCAGAAATAGAGTAATGGATGCTAAAGACCAAGGCAAATATCTTCTTTTGTGTAAGCAATTATAAACAAAATTAGCAAAATGATTAGAAACTACTTCTAAGAAATACCAGTTTTAATAATAATTGCACCTACACTGATAAATCAAACAATTATAAATATGTTATATACTGAATATTTTTTCTGGAACCTCTACAAAGGAAACTGTAATTACAAAATAAGGCTGCTTGCTATGATTGACAATGGGACAGGCATTTCCATATTTTGGTGTATAAATTTGGAGGCAGCATACTGAAGGTCTTCTGAAATAAACCAACATTTAAAGTGATTCCTTCACCTGAGAAGGGACAGAAAAATTTTCAAGAATTTGGAAAAAAATAGTTTGAAATATTTGCAGCTAATGTTGACCTCAGTCTCCTTTCACATACCTTGAGAGACACTGCTATAAACATTTAAAGTGTGACCCTCATTTTATCTCATTTACTTAATTATTTGACACTATAAATAACATTATGCCAAAATTTCTAACATATTTCTCATTACTGACAAGATGTCTATGAAATCTTGAAATAAGATTCGAATTAGAAAGATTTAAGTTCAGAGATAAGACATAAATAAATGGATGAGAATGAAATTTTCTGGGGGCAAAAGAGTGAAAAAGAAGAGGGAGCTCAGAACACCAATATTTAAGAGGTGATTGGAATAAGAACAACAGGGCTGGCAGAGAAGTGAAAGAAATAGAACAGGACACAGTATGTAAAAATAATGGTTTAACTGCTTAGTAAATTTGATTTTCTGCCTTTGCTTAAGCCTCCCTAAAATAAAACTTTTTGGAAAGCCCTAGTTTGAGAACTCTTGAATGGTTCCATGTATTGTTCATTGCAAGCTGACCAGAATTGCCTATGTGTACGGTTTCTCTACCCTAGAGAGACACTGATCATTGAATCTGAAAATGCCCCCTTACACAAGAATTAATCCCTCGTTGGGTTTGCCTGCAAATGTCTACTTTCCAGGCGTGTGCCTTCATACCTCAGCTCCATGTTTCGTTTTCCCGCTCACCCCATGCTAATCCTCAGCAGAATTAGTGTCATCTACAGATCATTCCCTTATCTACTAAGACAGAATTATGACCTCTCTTCCATGCATGTTTAGCAATTTGGGTACATCTCTATTTCTGCCCTGACAACTTTATGCATGTCTATTCACACAGCTGTTTTCCCTATAAGATTATGAGCTAATTGAAGGAAGGAACTTTTTGTTCTTTATAGCTTAACCAATGACAAAATTTCTGGCAAACACTGGGCATCTGATGAATATTTGTTGAATAAGAATAGTGGTTATAGAAGTGGAAGTTGTCACATAATTCTACCAGTTTGCATAATATGACTTTTATTTTTATTTTGAATGTGTTTAAAACCCAAAGCACTTGTCAGTTTAGTCTCATCAATCTCTGGTTATAGACAAAGTTTAATGAATACAGAGTAAGGAATATAATCAATAATATAGTAATGGCTATGTATGGTGTCAGATAGGTACTAGACTTATCAGGGAGATCACTTCATAAGTTATACAAATGTCTAATAACTATGTTGCATACCTGAAACTAATATAAGTATGGTATGTCAAGTGTAACTGAAATATAAAAAAAATATTGAATAAAATAAAATATAACATAGGAACCAAATGACTGAGTGATTAACTTTGTGAGCTATCTTTCTCATTAAATGTATTAAATATGTATATCTTTATCTCTCTATATAGCATTATAGGATACTAATGCTTTTTCTTGCTTCTGCTCCACCTACTCAGCATGTCTAAAATCCAGCCCAGGTGTGAATTTATGTAAGGGCACTGGGATTGGTCTCATTTACACTCATAAAAATGCTCATGCTCCCTTCCTTTCTTCTGTTGCAGATTCCTTTTCAGAGCATTCTGCTGGGATCGGTAAACACAAATCTGACTGACCACCTTGTTCCCAATGGGCACTTATCTCCCTGATAAGTCTAGTACCCATCCACTTAGATGTTGCACCATGAATTCTAATGGGAACCACCACTCCTGCCACTGGATAAGGTTTCAAAGTAGCTTCATAGTCCAAGGTTGAGTATGAGAGAATCTTTCTTTCTTATATCCTTTGCACCAAATGGGAGTGTGGAGTAACATGTGGCGTGGGTTGGGGTGGAGGGAGGTGTCACTCACAAAGCTAGGCTGCTCATGTCCCAAAGTTTTATAAAGATTCTAATAAAACAACACTTCTTGAATTAACTTAACTCCTCTCTTCTCCATAGGGCCCAGACATGAATCTGTGGGACTTGAGCCAGAAAAACAAATTGAAGTGACCCGTTTTACTGCACTCAGAATCACCCATCTCCTCTAATACCTTGTCCAGAAAAAGAATTGGCTGAATTTGCCTGCTTTCACAGATGATGAATCTGCCTTTGGTAGAGCCCTTCACACACATAAAATGCACGCTGCCCTGCCCTGAAGCTCACCAAGCACAAGTCTTCATTATGGCTATGGACAAAACTGAAATTAAAGTTGAGGTAATAGTTCCTTATGTATACAGTATAAGTTTTATAGAATGTGCTACTTTTCTAAACCACTAAAATATTTATAGCTTGAGATCCATTGAAAACCACAGGAAGTGTGTACAATGCAATAAATGGACGCACACACATCAGCTGTTTCAGCAATTGCTGTTAAATCTGAGAGAGAATCCCTTCATCCTTTTTGCCATAAATGCAGACTTTTAAAACATGTACTTTTATATATTTTAACAAAGTGTACCTTGTATGGAAAGCTCTGATATTTACATTCACTAAATTAATTTCAAAGTCTTTGTAGTCTAAAAAGTTAAATCTTAAGTGAAGAAAACTACATTTTTGTAGGAGATGAAAAATTAAAAATCTCCCCATCATATGTCAGTGTTTTCTCATTGAAAATACTGCTCCATGATGGTTTGTAAACAGCTTTCTTGTTTATATCTTAGTGCATTAAAATTTTGAGTGATGACTTGGACTTCATTTTAAAAGAGATTGTCATTGAGAGTTTGAGTTTCTTGGGAGTCAGATCTAAATTTCAAAGCTAACTCTGACACTTGCCATGAGGGCTCCATCGCTTAGTTTCTTAAAGCCTGTTTCTTTAACAGTCCATTGGAGACAGTAATATAATCAATATGACAAGGTTCTTGGGAGGATCTAATGAGTTACCGAGACAAAGCTAATAATTTTATACAGCACATTCCTGGTTCCTTTTTTTTTTTTTTTTTGATGTGACATATATACACCCATCGGTATAACATTATATAGTTCACGTATTGTTCTACATAGATTTAAATGTGACATGAAAAGGATTATAGTTTATGATGTTTAAAAATCAGGAGAAACCAATATATTTATAGCTAGGGTTAATAAATTTAATTACATATATAGAACAAGAGCAAATTTTGTATGTGAAGATACTGTTACTACAATAGAAAGTTACAAGTAAATTTTCTTACAAAATATTCTTCATATTAGCACTGAGACAAAATATGAATGTTTCATTGATTCTGTATGACAATCTCATTAAAAACTTCTGACAGGATCATGGGTCATAAGACTTAATACTGCATTACTGAAGATGTCAGTTTCCTAAATGTTATATACCTGGTCGTTATTTAGAGATATTTTCATTCTGACACAGTACATATTCTCAAGTTTATTGTATCTTGTGAAAACATAATCAATGGATTTTATACCATATGATTAAATTCAAGATTATAAATAAATCCAATACCTTCATGTATAAATAACAAGTGATTCTGACTCAATAGCCTATTAGAAAACTCAGCTTCAACTACTTACTAGCTATATGACCTTGGGCAATCCATTAAATTTCCCATGGCTTGATTTCTTCATCTGTAACCTTCATGGGTTTTGTGAGAGTTGAATGAGTTAAACTACATAATATGCCTGAACAACTATTCCTGGCACATTTTAAGTGCTACCTAAGTGTTTCCTATTACTATTATTTGTGTTGATGGTTTATGATGAGCTTTGGTGCCTGAATCTTGACCAATCTTTTTTCTTTCCCTCTAGAACTCTGACATATAAAGTATTCCCACAGGAATCCGTAACATATGGAAATCAAAGCAGTTGACTTAATATTGGTAAGTGTGAATTGGAAAGTGAGCTTCAAGTTAAGACCAAAGTGGCGTTTCCCCACTATTGAACATATAAATCTAATCAGAGATATGACAACTAGGAAATTTAAAGCCTCTTTTACATTGATATAGGGACATAAAGAAGAATCTCTTTCACACGATGGTAAACAGGTCTAAGAAAAAAAAAATATTAATTTTTATACAACTGTACATTTGTAAATGTTTTATATCCTGACACATTCAATACTTACAGTTAATGGATCTTATTCCCAACTGGCTGACTGAATATATGATACACTGATGACACTTGACAAAAAAGAGTTGCCAGAAAGAAGTGAGAAGAAATTATGTTAGGCTCAAAGTTACCATCTTAGTGGCAGGGTGGTTGTAGGGTGTTAGTTCGTGGCCTAAACCCTTGAATTCTCATCACTCTTGAGTTTTGTCTAGAATGCCTTACTCCACTACTTTCCCTCCTGTGAGATAATAGAATCTATCTATCTATCTATCTATCTATCTATCTATCTATCTATCTATCTATCTATCTATCTACCTACCTACCTACCTACCTACCTACCTACCTATCTAATCTATCTTTGACCCCATCCCTGACGCAGGTCTCCTAAAAACCTTGTAAATTCCTAGCAGTAAGAGCACTAGGAGCATCTGTTTTTTTACTGAGGTGACTCTGAGTGAACTCCTGGATGGAGACTGGACACCAGAAAAACCAAGCCATGATTAGAAGCTCGAAATTTTCAGTTCTGCCCACCACTTCTCTAGAAAGGGGCAAGGGGCTGGACATGGAGTTAATAATTCATCTTGTCTACATAATGAATCCTCCACAAAAACCCCAAAGTACGTAGTTCAGAAAGCTTCCACATTAGTAAACACAACAATATGAGGCAGGTGACGCACCCCAACTCCATGGGAACAGCAGCTTCTATTCTCAGGTTCTTCCTAGACCTTGCCCTATGTGTCTCTTTATTTGGCTATTCATTTGTATCCCTTATCATATTCTGTAATAAACTGATAAATGTTTTTATGTTTCCCTGAGTTTTGTATCTGCTCTAGCAAATTAATCAAACCTGTAAAGGGGGTCATGGGACTCTCCAATTTGTAGCCCAGTCAGACAGAAGTTGTGGGTAACCTGGAGAACTACTACTTGCAGTTAGTGTCTGAAGTGGGATGGGAGCAGTTTCATGAGACTGAGTTCTTAAACTGTGGGTTCTGATGCTATCGCCAGGTATGTAGTTTCAGATTTGAATTAAATTGTAGGATACTGAGCTGGTATCCCAGAGAATTGCTTGGTGTGGAAAATTCCCCAAGAGAGTGGGGATTTTCCCTACACACTTCCCTTCCTATAACAATAGACAAGAAAATATTTTAAAACTTATAAAAAATGAAAAGTATGTCTATAAATTGGAGAAATCCCAAATCTCTTTGGATTTAAAAAAAATAATTTCTTTTGTGAACAATCTTACATTTGTTGAAAAAAAAAATCATTTGTTAAGACCACTGTGGTGCTTAAATATTTTTTGGTGTGAAAGTCTCAAAGTGGAGCAAGAGTGCCCCTCATGAAGCAAGGAGTAACTTACTCAGAGGGAGAGATGACAGCCAGCAAAAGGCAAGACAATTGGTAGTGAATTATATTTGCCTTCAGTAAATTATTGTTTTTGTTTTTTTTTCTAACTGCCTCTTTATTGGAAATCATTGCAGAGACTAAGTTTAAAACCAATAATGGTACAAGGGAAAGAAGATAAAGCATAAATAAATGCAGAATCTAGAGACAGAAGATGGGCAGGATGAAGTAAGCACTGACAAACTTTTAGAAATCATTAAGTAGAAATATAAACTGTTTAGGATATAGAGTTATATTATCTAGATAAGCTTATTTACTTCTAAGGGGAAAAAGGTTTCTGCTTCTGGTAATGGCTAGAAACTTCTATTGAACCACACTTTCTGTAAGTAACTTAAAACTGTAAGCAACATAAAATTAACCAACTGCATGAAGGCACTAAAAAGTAAACCAAAGGAGGTAGACACAGGAAGGGCATCAATACTTAGCTGAAGTAAAATATATTGAATGGCATTCCTATTTACATTTTTAAACATTTTTAACCTGAGTGCAGGTCCTTGTCAGGCCATGCAGGTTTGCTAAAATCCAGAAAGAGACTTGCAGTCCATCTAGTATGAGAAAGCAAAGGACAAGTTCAGCAACTGGAAGAGAAGAGGAAAGATGCTGTAGATGCTATAGAAGAGACAGTTACAGAAAAGGAACTCCACATCTTGTGTGTAATCTCTGCTCAAGTATCTAGCTGACCTCTGAGCTGGGTAGATGCTAAGCAGCATAATTAATGTTAAAATAACTTAACTGAGATTGTAGAATTTAGATTTTGAGTTCAGCCATGAAACAAAATATCAGAATTCTTTAATGGAACAAAACAAAATACAGAGTCTCCAAAATACATAATGTCCAGAATACAATCCAAATTTATTAGATATGAAGAAATAAGAAATTATGACCCATACTTAAGAGAAAAGGCAATCAATGGAGACCAACTTCGAAATGAACTAGATATAGAACTAGCAGACACAGAGTGTAAGCATTCATTAAAACTATGCTCATAAGTATAGAGGAAAATATCAGGGATGGGAAATGGCAGTTGGCACATGTGTTTGTGAATATATAATTTATTCTTCATATAAAATAACATTAGTTATAAAAGTGGATGACAAAAAAATAGCATGACCATGAACACTCAAAAGGCATATTGAATTCAAATTTGTTCTGTAAGATATTCATTCATAATAAACAATCATTTAAAATGTACCTTCTAGGTGCTATAAGGCCAATAAAAAACGAGATATGGTTTTTCTATTCAAAAGCCCTTAAAAGTTGGCTTGATTAAAAACAACTGTAATATAAGGTGAAAATTAATATGTTTTATTTAAAACATGCTTAAAATTAGTCTGAAGCTCCAGAGGTAGATGGATTTACTTCCAGATTTGGGGAGAAGAAGATATAAAAGAATGCTTTAAGAAAGACTGACAGGTGTGATAGACCTTAAAATAAGTTTAGACTTTAATATACGGGTATAATGGAACAAGGGTGAACATCCAGGTGTACACAGAGAAGAAATTTCTGAATATGATGAAATGAAATAGCAACCTGATTATGTCAGAAACATGGCAGTGTGAGGAGTGCTTTTTGAAATCTCCCCTAAAAGTTACAACAAATTGAACAGCTATAATTCAACAAATGATAACCCAAGCAACACACAAGCATATCTGAGAGATCCACACATCAAATCATCTGAAGGTGGGCAAATTGGGTGGGCAGGGGTGGAGGGAAAGGGGAAGTGCAAGGACGTGGGCCACAGGACACAGTCCAGAACTCACTGCAGTCTCAGAAGAGTGTAGAATTCAGGTAGCAGGCACACTTTCTGTGGCCCACAGTCCTGCCTGAGGGATTAGCATATAATATGGCTGAACCCAGCATTCAGGTCAGAGGCCTCAGAGCACAGACCAAATACAGAGGGGTGATAACTGTGGTTTAAGCCCTCACTGCCAGACAGAAAACAGAGCCTGGCCAGCCCCACCCCCTCACCATCCCAGTGTTAGAAGCAGGCTCCAGTGTCAGATTAAAGATGAGAATATCTATAGCCCTGAGAACTGGAGACAGTCCCCAGCCACAGACACACAATATGGCTCATTAGGGCAACAGGGAAGTTGCTATACGGATGAGACAACTGTGGCCTAGAAGTTGACATTGCTTGGAACCACAAACACAGCTGCCTTTCACAGGCTACCCCACTACCATCTTTCCGGGCAAATCCCTACAGGGACAACCAGAGCTGCTGAGACACACAGGCTCTACATAAGGCTGCAGAGGCAGCACGGGGTTTCACAAGCTCAGAACTCTATCACTAACCACATCCTCCCACAGGGGTGTTACCCTGAGTCCCAGGCAACCTGCTCACAGAGGAGATACACCCCTTCCAGTAAACCATCCATTACATAAGAAGATGGAACAGTGCAAGAGAATATAAAATGCTACAGTGTGAGAGAAAATGAAGCCTCAGTGGGAGATAAAATAAAACATTCCAGCAACACCTACTGGAAAGCAAAAGAAAGACCTCTTCATATCAACTTGCTGTAGAACCCACTCCTGTAGATACCCAGAAAGAGAAATAATAATTCATTAACTGCCATGAATAACCAAGGTAACAAGGCAGTTCAGAAAGAAAATGAAAAATCTCCAGAAAATGAACTTAAAGATATGGAAATATGTGAATTAAATGACAGAGAATTCAAGATTGCAGTTCTGAAAAAAACTCAACAAGATGCAAGAAAACTCAGAGAGGCAGTTTAATGAACTTAGAAACACAATCAAAGAACAAAATGAACATTTTGCCAAAGACACTGAAATTTTAAAAAGAACCAAATAGAAATAGAGGAGATGAAGAACTCAATAAGAAAATGAAAAAATGAAATAGCCAGCTTAGAAAATAGACTTGACCATAGGGAGAAAAGAGTTAGTGACATAGAGGATAGAAATTTGAAAATGACACAGATGAACAAGAGAGAGACTTGAGAATTAAAATAAATGAAATAGCTCTACAAGAACTTTCTGATTCCATTAGAAAGAACAACATGAGAATAATGGGTATAGCAGAAGGAGAAGAAAGGGAGAAGGGAACAGAGAGTCCATTCAAACAAACAGTTGATGACAACTTCCCAAACCTGTGGAAAGAACTGGAATCCAAGAAGTAAATAGAATATCTAATTACCTCAATCCCCACAGGCCTTCTCCAAGGCACATTATATTGAACCTGTCAAAAATTAATGACAAAGAAAGAATTCTCAAGACAGCTGGATAAAAAAAGGCAGTAAATAACCTATAAGAGAAAGCCCATTAGATTATCATCAGACTTTTTAGCTGAAACTCCACGAGCCAGGAGGAAGTGGAATCAAATATTCAAACGATTGAAAGAGAGAAATTATCAGCCAAGAATAGCATATCCAGCAAAGTTATCCTTTAGATACAAAGGAGTAATAAAGATTTTTCCAGGCATACAGAAGCTGAAGGAATTTTCTAACACATGACCTGCATTTCAGGAAATACGGAAGGAGGCTATTTGACCTGAAACAAAAAATCAAAAGAATACAAAACCATGAGCAAGATTATTAACAGACAAATAGAATTAGGAAACGACAACCCCTACACAAAATAGTTTACTGTACAGTTAAACATAACATAAAGGGTAAAGAAAACAAAAATATTAAGGAAAAGGAAAAAGAAGAAAAAGACAACTTGTTATTGTAACTTAGAAATCAACTCACAGCTTAAGTTGGGATAACTTGTGACAACAAAAACATAAAAGGGGAGAGAGTAAAGTCTGAATCTGTGGAGATAAGAAGCAAGCTGAAGATAAACGACTACTGTATATACAAAATTTTCTTTTACATAAACTTAATAGCAATCACTTGAAGGAAAATCCCGAAGTGAGACACAACATAAAAAAAAAAGAAAAGAAAGAAAAAGACAGAGGGGAAAATCATAGAATACCATCACACTAAAATAACAGACAGCAACAAAAGGGCAAAAAAACAGTGGAGATACTGAGACACCAGAAAACAAATGGCTATAGGAAATCCTCATATATCAATAATCACCCTAAATGTAAATGGACTGAAATCACCAATAAAAAGGCACAGAGTAGCAGATTGGATCAAAACACACGAACAAACAAACAAAAAAATCATATGCTGCCTCCAAGAGACACATCTCAGCTACAAGGACAAATACAGACTCAGAGTGAAAGGGTAGAAATCAATATGGCAAGCAAATGGTATCCAGAGAAAATTAAGTGTAGTTGTACCTATATCAGAGGAAACAAACTTCAGGATAAAAAAAGTAACAAGAAACAAAGATGGACATTTCATATTGATAAAGGGGACAATACAAAAAGAAGAAACAACAGTTTTCAATATATATGCACCCAATCAATGAACACCAAAATATACAAAAAAACTACTAACAGAACAAAAGGGAGAAATTGACCCAAACACAATTATAGTAGTGAACTTAAACACGTCATTGACAGCTATGGATAGATCATCCAAATGGAGAATCAGTAAGGAAATATCAGCCTTAAATGACACTCTAGACCAAATGAACATAATTGACATTTATAGAGCACTTCATCCTAGGATACTAGACTATACATTCTTTTCTAGTGTACGTGAACATTCTCAAAAGATAGACCATAAAATTAGCTTCAGTGAATTTAAGATTGAAATCATACCAAGCATATTCTCTGATCACAAGGCTTTCAAATTGGATATCAACTGCAAACAGAAAGCAGGAAACCCCACAAATATGTGAAGATTAAACAGCATGCTATTAAAGAGTGATTGGGTCAAAGAAGAAATAAAAGGAGAGATCAAAAGATACATAGAAACAAATGATAATGAGAAACATCCTACAAAAATTATTGGGATGCAGTGAAAGCAGTAATAAGAGGGAAATTTATATCATTACAGGCCTATCTCAAGAAAGAAGAAAAATCCCAGATAAACAACCTGTAATTACACCTTAAAAATGAGAAAAATAAGAAAAAATGAAACCCAAAGTCAGCAGAAGGAAGGAAATAAAAATTACAGACAGCTGAATGAAGTAGAGAACCAAAAGACAATAGAAAAATTAATGCAACAAAGAGCTGGTGCTTTGAAAAAATTAATAAAATTGACAAACCCTTGGCTAGACTCACTAAGATAAAAAGAGAAAAGACACAAATAAGCAAATTCAGAAATGAAAGATGAGAAGTTACCACGAATACCATAGAAATGCAAAGGATCATCCAAAAATACTATGAAGGACTATATGCTACCAAATTCAGTAACCTAGAAGAAATGGACAAGTTCTTAGAAACATACAGCCTTCCTAGACTGAATCACAAAGAACTAGAAATACTGAATAGACTGATTAACAGTAAGGAAATTGAATCAGTCATCTAAAACCTCCTCAAAAGCAAAAATCCATGACCAGATGGCTTCACTAGTATTTCTACCAAACATTCAAAGAGGAGCTAACATCTGGCCTCCTCAAACTTTCAAAAAATTAAAGAAGAGGCAATACTTCTTAACTCATTTTATGAGGCCAGCATTACTCTGATATCAAAATCTGGTAAGGATAACACACACACAGAAGAAAATTACAGACCAATATCTCTTATGAATACAGGTACAAAAATCCTAAACAAAATTCTAGCAAATCGATTGCAACAATGCATTAAAAAGATTATATACTACGATCAAGTGGAGTTCACCCCAGGGGTATAAGGATGGTTTAACACACACAAATGGATCAATGGGATACACCACATAAACAAAATGAAAGGTAAAGATTGTATGATTTAGATCGATAGATGCAGAAAAAACATTTGACAAGATACAACATCATTTATGATGAAAACACTTAATAAAATGGGTATAGAAGGAAAACATCTTAACAGAATAAAGGCTATATATGACAAACTCTCACCTAGTATTGTAATTAATGGTGAAAAACTGAAGGCTTTTGCTCTATGTTCAGGAATAAGACAGGTCCCCTATTACCACTGTTGTTCAGCGTAGTATTTGAAGTCCTAGCCAGCTCAGGCAAGAGAAAGAAATAAAAGGCATCCAAATTGGGAATGAAGAAGTTAAATTGTCACTTTTTGCAGATGACATGATTCTTTATATAGAAAACCCTATAGATTCCACCAAAAAGTTATTAGAAACAATAAATGAATACAGTAAAGTTGCGAGCTACAAAATCAATGTACAAAAATCCATTGCATTCCTATATACTAACAATGAAATTTCAAAAAAATAAATGAAAAAATAATCCCTTTTGCAATTGCAAGAATAAAATACCTAGAAATAAACTTAACAAAGGATGTGAAACACCAATACACTGAAAACTATAAGACATTTTTAAAAGAAATTGAAGAAGGCACAAAGAAATGGAGACATTCTATGTTCAAGGATTGGAAGAATCAACATAGTTAAAATGGATAAGGGGAAGGTGAGAGGTTTTGGGAACGTACAGAGGGATAGTGGATGGGGGGAGGGGGGTTCACACAGTGTGAGGGATATAAATGATAAATGTCTAAGTTTTGCTTTGTCTTGTGCACCTGAAACTAATTAAAAAAAAAAAAAAAAAAAAAAATGGCCGTATTACCCAAAGCAATACACAGATTTAATGCAACTCCCATCAGTTTCTCCATGGCATTTTTTAAAGAAATAGAACAAAAAATTATCAGATTTGTATGGAATCACAAAAGACCTCGAAAAGCAAAGGCAATCCTAAGGACAAATAAACAAACAAAAAGCAATGCTGGAGGTTTCATACTTGCCGACTTCAGCTTGTACCACAATGTGACAATAATCAAAACAGCATTGTAATGGCAGAAAAACAGACACATAGACCAATGGAATAGAATTGCAAATCCAGAAATAAACCCACATATATACAGGCAGATAATTTTCAAAAAAGGAGCCAAAAACATACAATGGAGAAAAGAAAGCCTCTTCAATAAATGGTGCTGGGAAAATTGGAAAACCATATGCAAAAGAATGAAACTAGACTGCTGCCACCATATACTAAAATTAACTTAAAATGGATTAAAGACCTAAACATAAGACCTGAAACAATAAACTGCACAGAAGAAAGCATTGGTATTAAACTTATGGACCTTGGGTTCAAGGAGGATTTTATGAGTTTGACTTCAAAGTCAAGGGAAGTAATAGCTAAAATAAATGAATGGGACTATATCAAACTAAAAAGATTCTGCCCAGCAAAAGAAACCACCACCAACAAAAAAAGAGGTAAGCAACCAAATGGGAGAAGATATTTGCAAACAACACCTCCAGTTAAGGGTTTATATGCAAAATATTAATGAAGAACTCGTACAACTCAATAACAACAACAAATACTCCAAACAATCCTATTAAAGAATGGACAGAGGACTTCAATGGACACTTCTCCCAAGAAGTGTCCAACAGATGACCTACAGATATACAAAAAAATGCTCATCTTCACTGGGTATTAGGAAAATGCACATCAAAACCACAAAGAGATATCACTTCACACTTGTTAGAATGGCCATAATCAACATGACAATTAATAACAAGTGTTAGAGAGGCTCTGGAGAAAAAGGAACACTCATACGCTGCAGGTGAGAGTGTAAATTAGTACAATTGCTATGGAAACAGTATGGGGGTTCCTCAAAAAAATTAAGAATAGAATTACCATCCCTCTCCTGGATATCTATCCAAAAAATCTGGAAACATTTATCTGTGAAGACAGATGTACTCCAACGTTCATTGCAGCATTATTTACAGTGGCCAAGACATTGAAACAACCAAAGTGTCCTTGAATGGATGATTGGATAAAGAAAATGTGGTATATATACACAATGGAATACTACTCTGTCATAAGAAAAGATGAAATAGTACCATTTGCTACAACATGGACGGATCTTGGGATTATGTAGGCCATCTGTTGGACACTTCTTGGGAGAAGTGTCCATTGAAGTCCTCTGTCCATTCTTTAATAGGATTGCTTGGGGTTTTTGTTGTTGTTGTTGAGTTGTACGAGTTCTTCATTAATATTTTGGATACAAACCCTTAATTGGAGGTGTTGTTTGCAAATATCTTCTCCCATTTGGTTGGTTACCTGTTTTTGTTGTTGTTGATGGTTTCTTTTGCTGTGCACAAGCTTTTTAGTTTGATATAGTCCCATTCATTTATTTTAGCTATTACTTCCCTTGACTTTGAAGTCAAATTCATAAAATCCTCCTTGAAAATAAACAAAATAAGTTGGACAGAAAAAGTTAAGAACCATATGACTTCACTCATATGTGGTATATAAAATGGAAAGCAACAAAGGAAAAGGACAAACAAATAAAAACTCTTAGACACAGACAACAGCTTAGTGGTTACCAGAGGGTAAAGGGGGGAAGGAGTGTTAGATGAGGGCAAAAGGGATGAAATATATGGTGATAGAAGGAGAACTGACTCTGGGTGGTGAGCACACAACATGAAATATATATATATATATGTGTATATATATATATATATATATATATATATATATATATATATATATATATATGTATATATACACACACATATATATGTGTATATATATTTATGAATATATTAATATATATACATATTTATGAATATATATATGAAACATATATATATTTCCGTGATGTATGAGAGTACGCATTATAGAAATACACACTTGAAACCTATTTAATTTTACTAACCATTGGCATTGCAATAAATTTAACAAACAAAAAGAAAGAAAGAAAGAAAGAAAAGAAAAGAAAAGAAAAGAAAAGAAAAGAAAAGAAAAGAAAAGAAAAGAAAAGAAAAGAAAAGGCTGACACACTGAGAAAACATTAGATTCTTGGTATGGATGGAGCAAAGAGTGGGTGGCAGATTATTCAAGAGCAGTAAGCAGGGGATACATCATTAGGGCCATATACGCTAAGCTTAAAAAAAGAAAAAGTTTTACTATAAGATTGCTCGAGACTCAATAATTTATTTTTTGCAGGGGTGAGACACAAACTGATCTGCCTTTAGATAACAAGCTACATCTTAAAACATGATTACAGTATTCCCCTTTATCCAAGGGGGATACATTCCAATTTCCCCAGTGGATGCCTGAAACCACACATAATATTGAACCATATATATGCTATATTTTTTCTTGTATATACATACCTATGGTAAAGTTTAATTTATAAATTAGGCACAGTAAGAGATTAGCAACAATAATTAATAACAAAATAGAACAATTATAACAATACTATAATAAAAGTTACTTGATTGTGGTCTCTATCTCTCTCAAAATATCTTACTGTATTGTACTCACTTTTTCACTTAAAGGAGGCTCTTTACGGCGTCTCTCTGGTATATCTGAGTTGGCAGCATCTCTACTCTTGCCCTTTGGGGCTGTTATTTAGTACAATAAGGGTTACTTGAACACGAGCCCTGCAAAACTGAAAGAGTTGATCTGATAACCAAGATGGCTACTCAGTGACTAACAAGCAGGAAGTGACTACAGGTGGAGATGCTGGATAAAAGGGAGATTCACATCCCTGGCGGGACAGAGCGAGACTTGCGAGATTTCATCCAGTTACTTAGAACATCACACAACTTAAAACTTATAAATTGTTTATTTCTGGAATTTTCCATTTAATGTTTTTGCACTGCAGTTGACCATGGGTAACTGAAACCTTGGAAACTGAAACTATGAATAAGGGAAAACGACAGTAAACCAAAGGAATCTGATCATTGAGATGCCAATCCAGAGCAGCAGGAATCCGTAAGGTATTTTGGGAAATGTATGTGGAGCTGACTGCTTTATCCTTTTATGGTCTTTGGAATACAGGAATCACAAATGGCCAGTCAAAACTGATCTTAAATTTTTACCTGCTGAGAAATGCTGGGACTCTTGATCTATCCTTTCCTGACATATCCTATTGTTTCCTCTTCAGCGACACAATTTGGCAACTATCTGTCTCCTGAGCGCCATCCTGTACTTCCTGAAACGCTCTGTGCTCAAGACTATCAGCTGACCCTCCACTGGTCTCCTCCATGCCCCTCCCAACATAAGGGTTTTGTATATTCTGTCCCTATTGCCTGGCATGATCTTTCCTCCTCTCTTCCTCTTTTTACTATGACATGTTAAATTTCTTAGGGGAAGATACCCTCAGAGTGAAACCACCTGAATTCCTTGTCTTGGAACAACCTCTACCATGGCCTCTCAACACTTGAAATTCCCTTCTATAGCATTTTGCAATATGCAGATTGTTTTAGATGATGACTGACTTTTTACCTCTGGAATGTAAGGTCCAGGAACAACCTGGCTAGCAGGGGAGTCTAAGTCATTGACTGCAACTCCTTTCAGCAGCTATAATGCATTGTCTGTGTAGCAAGTCTGGTGCGTGAGGGCCTTGTTAGCCTGAGGCCTTTGGAATTGCCTATGATAGGGCTTGAAATATCACACATAGGTTTTGGCTCATTGATTATTTGCATTTCAACAGAGAGAATGTCTCAAAAATATAGGTATTATAATCTTTTTTTTTCCCTTTATGGTGTTTGCTTTTTGTATAACATTTGAAATGTTCTTCAAGAGACTATAACTATATACTTATTTTCTCCTAATAGTTTTATAATATTTTTGTGTATTTTAAAATTATGATCACTTTTGAATTAGATCAATTTGGTATAACTGTTAAGCATGGAGAAACATATTTTTTTCTTGCTAAAAGGTATTACTCATAGTTTTACAGTGTGCGAACTTTAAGAAAGGCTGGGTGAAGGGTTCATAGTATTTCCTGTACATTTCTTTATAACTTTACATTAATCTCTAATTACCTAATAATAGAAAGTTTCTTCAGTGCTTTTTTTTTTTTAATATAGTAGCAAAGTGGCTGAAGGGTACAGTTTGTGACAACAGTAGTGAGAGTAATGTATAAAGAGGAGGTGGGTGCAGATTGCAAAATGCTGGATTGAATAGTTTAGACATGATTCTGAAGACACTAGGGAGCCAATTAAAAGACAAGATACAAAAGCCCAACATTATTTCCTTTGAAAAATATAAACCCAGAAAGGATTTCCATTATTTATTATTTGTGATTCTTACAATCACTTAGTCCAAAAAGTAAATGGCATGACTTATAATTTTAGTGAAGGCCTGTTTAGTCTGTTAAGGGTTAAGTTACCATATGACAGATTTGAGCAAGAAAAGAGTTAAGAAATTTGCTATGAAAATACTTAGCATTTTGGTTACAAGATACATATAAGAGTTTACGGTTTTTACAAAATACGTCAGTGTACTGTTAGAAAGAGTCCAAACCTGCCACTTCTTGAGGTAGGGGCAGGAAAATTTAATTTTACCTTTGCAAATTAAAAGCCATACAAACTACAATTAATTATATGGTGCTAACTTTGCAGAAGTAAGCAATTTCTTTTCTAAGGCCTTTTTTGTGGCTTTTTCTGATGAAGAAATTCAGGAGATCCTGTTTTCAGTTTATTATCCGGCAGTTATAAAATTACACTGAAAATTTTAAAGTATTAATAATAAAGAAATGGTATAAAAAAATCTTAAAATAAATCCTTTGTGAGTGTTGCGTTTTTATATTTCAGTTGCTTATAGTATAAAAGCGTTAACTGGGAATATTTTGGGTTTGGGGGATATCAAAATACGTGTAATATTCCCAGAGTATCTTAGAACAGGAAGGACAATGGAATTTTATGTCTCTGTACTCATAATGTTTATTTCATCCTTCATATTACTCACTTTATAGGAACTGACATCAAGGAAAGGAACATAGACACGTGGCCATAGACTCATTTTGTTGCATATAGTAATGGATTATTATGTGATACTTGTTTAGGTTTAAAAAGTTAGTACAGCACCATTTTTTTGTCCCCAAATTTGGTTTGTGGCATGAAGTGGTGACTAACCCTCCTGAGATAATCTATATTGATATGCACATAAAAATATTCCTCATATTCTACAATTTCACAAAGTGCATTTTGTTTAGAACACTTCCTTCAATGGTATTATGTAATGTTCTATGAAAACAAGACTCTTTCCAGATGTGAGTCACTCTGTCTAAGATAAAGTTGTCCTTGTAAATTATCCCAGTGCTTACAAAATAAAATATGTGTGTGTGGGAACTATGGTTTTCCCTCCAAAGGTAAAACTAACCCAACAAATTCTGGTATTAACATTTAATTTCCTCTTATTTGCTGGTTTTATGATATTAACATAGTTTAAATTTTACTACTTAATCAATGGGAGCAAGGCTAATAAACTTTAATATATTTCCATGCATTGATGATCAAATTGTGATCAGTAAATGCCAGATGGCACAATCAATTCAAAAATAGTTTACTCACTTTTGTTTTGTTTTTTTGTCTTGCTTTGGTTTCCTGATGGGCACTTTGTGTTCTGTAACTCTGAGGTTTTTATGACTATGCTTGGTAATCTCTCTCTAGTATTTTGATAAAAATCATTTACATCTAAATTTCCTAAGAGTCAAGCTCAAACCTCTACTCCCTTTGTTGAAATATCTCTTCAGGTTCTTTTTAATATGATTATTTGCACTATAAACCATACAACAACAAAAAATGACCGATAAATTAAAAGTTGACTCCAATTCATGATTAATATAAAGAAATATATAGGCATCTGTGAACTTGTTATATTGCTTTCTTGCTCATTATTGTTACTGTTTACTTTAAATTTGCTGAAGAGCACAACTTCTAACAAAACTGTTTAGTACCGTATGTCTAATTTGCTATTCACTTCTCACATAAAGTTGTAAGATTGTATGAATAAGCATAATATAGAGAATATCACCAAAACAATTTCTTTTTACAATCTGATCAATGATTAAATGCAGAGAAACTTGTTTCTTTTATCTATCTTCTATTCCTCTTATACCGACTGAGAAACTTTGGTAACACCTAAGATTTCAGATTTACACATCCAAACATTTGTGTTAATCCAACTTCTTCCAATTCTTAGATGAATAAACCAATAAATTCTTCTCATCCTGTTTTTCATGTACTCTGAGTAAACCAGGTCTCTAAAAAACGGTCAGATCAGTGATCCTCTTGGATTTATGTCGATGAGTTTGTCAAACTCTAACTGGCCTACAACTGCATGTGTAAAACAATCTGTGTCTCCTGGACCTCACTTTTCCCTGAGTGCAAACATCATCAGTCCAATAGTTATCTTCTAAAAGTTGTAAGGGACTTGAAGTGGTGCCTCAGTTTATTCACCAACATCTCCCTGAAGTGATCTCCCTGAAGGAAATAGAAGACAGGATTGATGACACTGTTCAGAAAGGCCAAAGGCCGAGTCACAATGTAGATGGAGCTGATGATGACCCGAGCGCACGGGGGCTGCTCCCAGGTCTGCAGCCGTGAAGCGATCCTCACATTCCGCATGACGTGGTAGGGAGTGAAGAGCACAGAGAAGATCACAACCGCCAGTATGACTAAGTTAAGAGGCTTTTCAAGGGGCAATTGTCTGATCCTCTGCTTTAGGAAGAGAGCAATCTTGAAATAAAAGAAGCACATCACAAAAAGAGGAACAAGGAATCCCAAGAAGGTTAGACACATGCTATAAATGAAGCTGTACATGGGGTCGCCAGAACTTGCATAATCACTGCATTGGGTGCCATTATTCCCTGTAACAAAATTTATAAAAAGAAGCATGGGCAGTAGCTCTAAGGTTACTAAAACCCAGATGGCCAAAGAGATTAAAACAGCGAACTCTTTCTTTTGCAGAAGGTGTTCTCGGAAAGGATACTTCATAAGCAGGTAGCGATCAATGCTGATAAAAGTGAGGAAAAGAATGCTGGTGTAGAGGTTGGCATGAAGCATGTATCGGTTGGTGGTGCAGAGCATCTCCCCATGTGTCCATTTTTCATGGGCATAACTTCTTATCAGCACGGGAAGGGTGCACAAAAAAGCCAAATCAGAGATAGAGAGGTTAAAAAGGTAAATGTTACTGCTATTCCAGTTCTTCAGACAGAAGAGGTAGCCAAAAACAACAATACTATTCCCAAGGACTCCCACAATGAACTCTATTCCATAAAAAATAGAAAGGTAGTACTTTTGCAGGGCAGCCTCTGCTGTCAGCCAGTTTTTGCAAGAGGGATCCGGTGCCTAAAGAAGGGAGAGAAAATATAAGGATGAAACACTAGACTATGACTAAAGACAAAACTGTGCTTAACAAAATAATAATTAAAAAAAATAAAACTTAAAAGCTGCAGGTTATATTAGTATAGAGTGCATATGTATACATACATATATATATATACGTATATATGTCACTAATGTTTCAACAAATATTTATTGATACCTTTGAACTATGTGCTAGGCTCTGGAAATAACAGCAGTGAGTAAAACACAGTTTCTAATCTCAAACAGTTTATACTCTCTCTGAAGGAATTAGGAAATGAACGAATAAGTGCATGCTATATAATGATAAATAATATTCCAGACATCAGGAAAGGCATGTCAAAGGCCCTGAGATGGAAACATACATGGAGGACTTGACAAACAGCAAAGAGGCCAATGGAAAGTTCAGTGTAGTAAGAGCCGAGGAAAGTCTCCGGGACCTACCAGGCTCTCCGGCACATTGTAGTTGTTCAGCAAATTCTGCTGCGTTACATTGAATTGAACCATAACCTAAAGGAGGAAACAGAAATTATTGTAACTCCAGTCTTGCCATTTTAATAGCTATTGTTTCCATATTGTCAAAGAATTATGCTTATTTCATTGAATTTGTAAAATGCAACTGCAGTTTGAAGACATAACTTTTTCCAATTTGAAATATGAAGCTGAAAATCTTAGTAATAATAGTAAAACACTTAGTAAAAATAGTGAAAAATATTTACTGAAAACTTCCAGTGTACCGGGCACTGTGCTCACCACTTTCCAAGGACTATCTCATTTTACACTCACAGTGACATCATTTGGTGGGGACTATTATTATTTTCATTTTACTCATGAAGTCACTGAAGCTTGAAAAATTAAGTGTCTTCCTGAGGTTATAGTAAAAGACTTTCATCATAGCATCTTCTGAATAGGGGATATGAAAATAAGCAATTGGATGCATTCAAACCTCAAATGTCCTGCTCACCTGTCATGTTTTTCTCTTGTAATGAGGCCAGATTGTTTGTGGTTGGGTAGGGTATTCAAAGAACTTGAATTACTCAAAAAGTATACTAATTTGCTATTGTTAAATATTGAATCCTTCTTATTTCTAGTGAGAAAAAAATCAAGGTTGGAAATAACATTTTCAAAAAATCTCTTTGTCAAATAGGATTCTGAGTGTCAGTTGTTACAATCAAATGATTCTTTCAATATAGTGTTTTGGTAAATAGACGGAAAAAAAAAGATCAAATATACTTGAACTGCTTTTTTTCTGGGAGGTATGCAAACAACGAGCATAATTTGCTATGATGAAGGCTTCTGGAAAACTCATATCTACTTTTGTCAAATTTAAGTAGTCTACTTCAGTTAAAGATTGCTGGTGTTTTGAGTGTTTTATTTATGAAAATAATTCATGGAATTGTAGATATGATAAATTCAATATTTTGGTAAGTTATTTTTAATCACTATTTAAAACATCCTAAATTCCTCTGAGTCCCTCCTCAAGTCTTTCTATGGCAACTTGCCACTAAGTCCAGCTCTAAACAAAGCTGAATAGGGACTTCCTCAGGAAACAGACACATGAAAACGCTGAAGAACCAAAGCAGATTGGCTTTACACTATCTTTTTTCCCCTTAATTTAATTTAAATTTATTGTTAGTTTCTTTTATTTTGCTATTAATTTCCGCTTCACTCCATCTTTGAGGTTATCTGATTCTACTGTTTTCTCACATCTCCAACAATTGATCACATTTCTCAATTTCATTTATTTTCCAATTTTTTTCAAACCTCTTCCATCTTTTTCTGCCCTATTCATCATTAGCATATACTTTTGTCTCCGAGTTCCCTGAGACAGAGCTCATTCATTGAGTCTCCACTCTCTGGTTCCTGCCTCTGTACCTGTCCTTTATTCCTTCCTGTGACAACAGAGAACATCTGTTCCTCTGGGCTTACTCCAGATGCAACTCATTCCCAAAGTTTCAAGATTTCTGTGTTATCCAGCTTTTCTCTTTCCTGTCTCTTCAGTCTTCTTCTCCAGCTCAGCGACATCTTTTCCATCAACATATAAACATTCTTGTCTCGTCAGTCTTAAAAATAAGGAGCAGGCATAAACAACTTTCCATCATTGCAAATGTTTCTCTCATAGTCACAGCTTGATTTACCAAAAGGGCTGTCTTCACTAATTGTTTTGATATCCTGACACCCATTCCCTTTCTAATCTACTCCAATTTGACATCTGACCCACCACTCCATCAAAATATCCTCAATGTTGCTCAATGCAGCGGTCATTTTCCATTAGTCTTCTTATTATATTTCTCAGCTGTTTTTTACACTGAATTCTGGAAGTTCTCTCTTCCTTGCCTTCTATGACATAACAGTCTCTTGTTTCCCTCATTTCTTTTTAGACATTTTTTTGTGGTCTAATCCTTCTTTGCCCATACTTTAAATATTATAGTTCTTCAAAGCTCAGCTCTGGGCAGCTTTGTTATTTTGGGAATACTCAAAAAGCTGGTGCACACGCTCAAATGAAAATGAAGATAATAGGAAGTTTCCTTCATTTTTAAATTTCCTCTTTTTCTAGTCGTCACTTTTCTCTTTCTACCTAGTGAGTTCTTAAATGCACTGTACTGACTTATGTCAGTAGTTTATGTACAGAAGAAAAGTTTGACTGCCATGGAAGTAAAATATAGTTATGAAGATTATAACTAGAAGCCAGATTACCAATAGCTACCAGGCAGGCAAGTTTGGGACCATGTTGAAGCCATGGAGACTTCTCCTGCTTTTGAGCAATCCATTGGGATTGGAGATTAGAGAGGTAATAGGGTTAGAGAATACCAGGACTGAAATAAGGCAAATGAATGACTGGTCACCTTTGTCCTGTTTCTCAGAGTGATTACTTCATTCTTCTTCTCTCTTTTTAAAAATAACTTTAAAAAATACATTTTATTATATAACACTCAGAAAATGCAGCTAGGCAAAAAGAACATATCAAAATTGTCTGTAAACCAACCACTCCTGATATTTGGATACCATACTACAGTTTAATATATATTTTGAATTTAATTTTTCAAAAATATGTTTTAAAATCTGTTTTTTACAAATTTATTTCATTTTTAAACGAATTTTCCTAAGTCCTTAATATTGATAAACTGTGGTTTTATAAATGTAAGGCTGTCTAATATTTGCAGGCCAATTTAACCTCTCAACGAGGCACAATTTCTAGAGTATTAGATTCCAAATTCAATGATTTTTGTAATTGAGTGTGTTTTTAGTTTGGCCATCACAATTCTACAAATTGATGGAGTAAACTGATCTTTTAAGCAAAACTCCCAATTGAAGGGAAATTCTCTTGTGAAAACTTAATTATCTCTTTTCCACTTTCTAGAGGTTGTATTTAAATTTCTAGGAAATGAAAATTGTGATAAATGGTTATATCTGATTTAAATGAATTATTTTTAAACAGGTTTTTGGTTTTTAGATATTGGCAATTAATGTAAAATCTTTAATTATATATCTAAAAACATACCTAAACCTGTTAGAATTATTAAACTACAAACAATATTCACTTACTCACATAAGCAGATCAGTACTTCTCAATTTTAGAGAATATTTCTTTCACTTTAATTATATTTAGACTTTTAAAATGTAAATTTTTTTGACATTTACATTAAAAATATATTTGATAGCTTATTAGCTCTTAAATTTTTTCTTATAATCATCATGATTAAAGACCACTTATGAAATATTAATTCTTTACTGCTTTCTTAAGCCAAATTTACATAGAAATTTGAGTATGTTTATTACCAAATTGTTTTTTTATTAATAAACCATTTGAATAAAAATATATTCACATTGAAAAGACACAATAATTTAATAGGGATGACTTCATTTTTCATGTATTGCAGAAATTACACCAGAAGTCAAAGTATTAAAATGTGATAGTATGGTATCAAATTGTGTTTATAAATTTCTTAAAATAGCTCACCAATTATGAAAAGTTCTGGAAGATGTAATAGCAATAGTTTCTGCAATTTTCCATTTTTCATTAGTGAATTATATTCTTGATTGATGCCATCTTTACAACTATAAATACTAAATTTAGTTTTTAGAATGCCTTAAAATTCCCTCTAGCACATTATTTTTGAAACATAAGATCTTATATATGATACTTGTTTCATATGATTTAGAAACTAAATTTTTTCAGCTAGTTTTATTTAAGTAAATCTAATTACTCTTTTTATTTAAATATGTTACCAAGACACAAGCAAATATAATAAACCTCTTTAAATAAAATAAATTTAGTATTTGGCAATTAAAACAAGACATTTGGTAAAAAGTAACTGTAGAGGAAAAACTTATGACTTCCTTTTAGTTTCTGTTGCTGTTCTACACGTACTTATGAAGGACAGTTCAGACAGTTCATTTAAACATTAAACCTTAGTTGCTCCCAGGCCACTTTTAAAAGAAACGCCTAACAAAAAGGAGGTTTGGCATTACTTTATATACCCGGGCAACGTGAGTTACATTAGAACTTACCGTTCTGTTGTCTGGCCCTGATCCTTTCACAGAAGTTCTTTGCCAGCAGCTTGATACAGCCTCTGACCCAGAGCTGTGCCTCTGGACATAGTGCTGTCTCATTTGCATGTCATGCAGCCAAGATTAATAATTCAAAAGTCAAAGAATAATTTATTCAGTCAAACCTCCAAGTTAAGTTCAAGTAGGGGAACTTCCTCTGAAGTTCAGATACAAAACAAATTACTCATTTCACAAATAGATTTTGAAAAGAGTGCTACTGAAATTATTTTATTCACTATCAACACAACAGAAAAACATTTGTTATTTTCATGTTTACTTGCATATTTAAAGTTTAGCACTGTTTATGTTGGGTATACAATTGCTTCTGCTTTTTCTTCATTTTTCAAATTGACAATATTTGGTGAATTCTATATTGGGCATATGATAACTAAATAGCTGTTATCAAGAATTTTGAGGAAACTATATAACTGAAATTTTAGAAGCAAATCTGTATATACTATGTTCTGTCAGTGTATTAGCAAAAGGGATAATACAGCTTAAGGTATTTCCCGTATTATTTTCTATGATTAAAATCAAGAGGCACATAAAGAAGAATACATCAAGCATCGAGGGATTAGGGAGAGAGATGGTATGTAAGTAACATAACCTCAACACATGGCAATTATACATTCCAGTCAGTACACTGCATAGCACCTGGAAGCATATCACCAAAACTTTAGACAAGAAGCACACCTGGTTTTTTCTGAGGATTCTATTCAATTTATATTCAAGTAAACACTTAATCTGCCTGATTTGAAGCATAGGGTTTATGCTATATCCCTAATTGTGCAGGCAGTAGTAATTTAATTTGAATGCCATAAAAGCTGAGTCTTGAGTTAGCAGTGACAGGCTGAAGTCCCCAAAGAAACTATTTATTACAGCCAGTCCTCCAAGCCAATATTTCCTCTTTTCCAATATATGAGAAACCAAAACTTAGAAACTTAAAAAATATATTTTATATACATGTATGTATACATATATAATATACTTAAAAGTATGTACATGAGTGAAATATAACACATATTTATGTATGAAATATATGTATATTTATGTCAAATAACGTCTTTCTAATTTGTTGAATTCTTATGATATGACAGGTGTTATACTAAGCACCTTCATTTATTGAATGCTTGTAAAATCTCTTTGAGGTCATTATTAATTTTTTTTTCATTTTACAGATTAAAAACTGAACCTCAGAGAGGTTAATTAACTTTCCCAAGGTCACAGAATCTGTAAGGAGAGGAACCTGAGTTTAAACCTATATACTTTTATTGTAAAAGCCCCTGCTCTGATTCTTTTCTTATTGTTATCAATTAGTCATTGATTTTTTATTAGTTGCATTGTACAAATAACATAGTAATTAGACATTTACACACCTCACACAGTGATAACCCCAATAAATCTATGACCCATCTGACACTGGACATAGTTATTAGAATATTATTGACTATATTCCCTATGCTGTCCTATATATCCCCATGATTATTTTTTAATTATAGTTGATGTTTAATATTATTTTTTATTAGTTTCAAGTGTACAACATAGTGGTTAGACACTTGTATAATTTATGGAGTGATCCTCTCAATAAGTCTAGTACCCATCTAGCACTACACATAGTTTTTACAATATTATTGACTACATTCTCCATACTGTACTTTACATCCCCATGACTATTTTGTAATTACCAATCTGTACTTCTTAATCCCTTCACCTTTCTCACCCAGACTCTCAGCCCACCTCCCATCCAGTAACCATTACTTCTCTGTATCTATGAGTCTGTTTCTGTTTTGTTTGCTTATTTATTTTGTTCTTTAGATTTCACATATAAGTGAGAGCATATGGTATCTTTCTAAGTCTGACTTATTTCACTTAGGATAATACTCTTTAAGTCCGTCCATATTGTCACAAATGGTAAGATTTCATTCTTTTAATTGTAGAGTAATATTCCATTGTATATATGTACTACAATTTCTTTATCCAATCGTCTATTGATGGGCATTTTGGTTGTTACCTTATCTTGGCTATCGTAAATAGTGCAATGAACATTGGGGCATATATATCTTTTCTAATTAGTGTTTTGGATTTCTTTGGATAAATATCCAGGAGTGGAATTGCTGGATCATAAGGTAGTTCTATTTTTAATTTTTTGAGGAAACTCCATACTGTTTTCTATAGTGGCTGTACCAATTTGCAATCCCATCAATAGTGCATGAGGGTTCCCTTTTCTCCACATCCTCGCCAGCATTTGTTTGTTGATTTATTCATGATGTGCATTCTAATAAGTATGATGTGACATCTCTTTGTGAGCATATTTTCGTATGTCTTACCTGCTCTGATTTTTGATTGCCTATAAGATTGAATGACAATAACTTTGATGTACACCACAGATTAAATAAAAGTTCAAGAAATAATGACACTTTTTCAGAAATGGAGCTCTTTCTTACTTTTAGAAGGAAGACTAAAAGCATCATTTTTGTCTATAAATTTAAAAGGGCAAAAGCAAAGCATTTTAATCGTGGAGGCCAGGCTTATTAATTTTAAACATAAATTAACTTGAACCCCCCCCCCCCCCCCCAAACAACCAAGACATCTGGCTGTATTTCACAAGTTTCTGCCACCATTCTGATGGGTGATAAGGGCTACTCCTTCTTTGTGTGGTGATGGGAGTACCCCAGCGCTTCCTCTTTGTTTTCCCCACATCCTGGCTACTGTCTCACTCTGGACTGTGGACCGTACTTCTCCTTTCTTAGAGGAAATATCATCAGACCTGTGGCCTGGCTGCGTTAATTCCCTCCTGTGTCCTAATTCACCCAAAGTCTCATTGCCTCAGGATACTTTCAGTGGAGAAACTAGAGTGATTCTGGGACAGACTTAAAAGGTCTCTAATACTTCTGTTTTTTTCATATTATGAGGCTTTGCTCAGGTCTACAGAAAGATAGATGCAAGGGTCAAGGCCAGATTCAGGGTTATGGACCTTGCGAGCAGAGTCTGCATCATGGGTGTGCCATCTTTTAGTCACATAGGGCCTCACACTCTAAGGGACCATACCCTTTTTTTAAAGCTGTGCTTTGGCCTTCTAATTGAAACTCTTAATAACATTTTAACAAAAGTCCCTGCATTTTCATTTTTCACTAGGCTCTGTAAATTATAAATTATGAAGCAGTCTTGCCTGTGAGAGGACAAGTCTCCTAGGAAATAATTATAGTTAGCATATAAAATTTTCATGTGGCAAAGTTTTTATTTTCAGGTTTTCTTTTTTTTTTAAAGAAACAATGTGACATGTTGAAATTTACTGTTGAAGAACAATGAAAATTTGAAAGACAGTAAAGTTTTTAGTACAATATATTGTACTGATTAAGAGCATAGGCCTGGAGGCAATCTGTCTCCTTCAAATCCTGGCTTTACCCCTTACTTGCTCCCAGTTTTCTTATCTGTAAAGGGGGCCAATTGCATGGAGTTATTATGTATGTAGTAAAGTACATAGTTTATATATATCATATGAGGTCCAAATTAATTGCTAAATAAATGCTGGCTATTATAGAAGTTTATAACAATTGAGAAGCAGATTTCTTCACAGTGATCATGTTAACCCAATAGCCTCAATGTTAGAATGCCCAGGATGGTCTATTTAAAACGACTTTATAAAAGGCAGCATGGTGAAAAGATTAGTGAATTTTCATTGCGGTTCTGCGTTTTACCCACTGTGAGCTCTTTGAAAAGATAACATAACATGGTTTTCTTGTTTCGAAAAGGGGGATGATAATTCCTATCCCATAAACCTCATAATGTTCATAATATCAAATGAGATAATATATGAAAATGCAATGGGCTAGGAATGCAAAAGCAGTTCATATAAACCAGGAACACTGATCAGGAAATTCAAAAGGAAGAAATAAAGGATGGCACAGACAATCAAAATGTTAATTAAATCCAATGTTAATAATAATAACTTTCACTAACATTTTTGAGCACTCGCTCTGTAACACCACATGTGCATCAACTCCTTTAATATTGACAAAAATTTAATATAGTGCATATGATTAATGTTCTTAATTTTCGGATAAAGAAACTGAGGCTGAACAGAAATTAAATAATTATCTACAATCACACAGCTCATAAATGACTAGGCTGTAACTTGAAGTCTTTTCTGTTTGACCCTGAACCCAAGCCTTTGACTGTTTCTCATAAGATAAAAACATATATATATATATATATATATATATATATATATATGTTTTAATATATATATAAATAAATATATATAAATATATATAAATATATATATTAGGTCAAAATGATGGACCTTGGTAAATGTTTAGTTTAAATATGGCCATTTCATGTGTTTTGATCTAATAAAAATAAGTTTAAAACCAACACTAAGTTTAATTATTGGCCATCAGATTTATTGGTTATCAAATTTAATTATTTAAATCTGCCAACTAAATAGAATAGAAAATTTTAGAAAAGAAACCAGGCATGTTACAAATAAATAAATAAAGCATTTATAGGAAGGTTCTACTAACACTGTCCCTGAGCATGTTCAGAAGACACGTTTCTTTCAACAGCACATGACAAGATGGTGTTAGGGTCACTCTGATCTTCAAGGAATCACAGGCTGGAAAAGACGACAATTAATGGAACTCAAGTAAATTCTCTTAAACCTTTTGGGGTGGTAATAATAATAGTAGTAGTAGTAGTAGTAGTAGTAGTAGTAGTAGTAGTAGTAGTAATAGTAAAATAATAATACATCCCCAAAGAATTGAATTAAATAAAAATTACTAAGGAGGATATTTTGGTGTTGCTCTGTTGGGTGGGCCTACCCAAGGCTACCTGGTTATTTCCCTATCCAAAGAATGGTTTTAGATAGGAAAAAAGAAATTAAGAGAACAATAAAAAAGAAAACATAATACATAGAGGGTATATGTGGATTGTCTCTAAACTCTTCCAGATTCTAGAAACCAAACAAATTGTTGACCAAATTTACTTTACCATGGAAATTTAACCATTCAAGGTGGGAATTCAGGCTGAGGCAAAGAAATTTATTTCCTCTTTACATAAAAACGCTTGTCATGTAAGAGTCACATTAATAATTCAGATTTGTACATTATTGCTTTTTTCTCTTATCACATAATTGAGAAAAATGTGCCATGTTTATTATTTTTCTGCATAACTCAAAGAAATTGTGCTCCGCTGAATTAAAATACATTAATTGTTGAAAGTATCTGGCTATAGCTGAAGGATTCTAAATTCTTTGAACTAGTAATAGTTAATGTAGAAATGCAGCAAACTTACCTTTTAATATTGAAACACCAACGGCTAAATGATTTTTTTAAATTATATATGGTAAACAGGTGTTTCCCTACAAAAATAATGCTGTCTTGATTCCCTGAAATAAAATTCAAATATTTATGTGAAATATGGAGATAATTTTCACTCTTAACAGTCACTGACCAAGGCACAGCATTTTTGATTTTGAAAAGAGAGTTTGCCTGAAACACTGAAATAGTTTATTCATTTGTTAATTGGCTATTCAATTACTCAGTCTTTTCCAGTCACATTTACCATATTTTGTGCAAACTGACATGCTTCTCAGTGCATTATTTATGAAAACAAAACAAAACAAAAAACAGCTAGTTCACTGTTTTGATGTTCACATAAGCACTTTTTATTGGGTACTAATTAACCACCCTCCCCAATCTTGCACCCCTTGCTTGCCCCAATATATTATTTACCCTTGGAATAAAGAACACAAAGTCAGTCTGATTGAATCTCACTGAGCATTTTAGTAACTGAATTGGAAAGTTTTCAAAATTCCCTGGGGTACCGGAAATATGTTCATTACGAGAGAGAGCTAAGTGCTTTGTGACTGTGTTATGAATTAAATTAAGGAAAGTAACTATTTCCATTAATAAAACATTTAGAGGTGTGATTCTCTTTTATTAGTATCTTTACCACTACAACATACTTATTGATGCAATTTTTAATTTTAAAGTATGTTTTATGCTGACTTATACTGCAAAACTAATAACATTTGATTTGCACTGTTAGGTCAATATTGTATTATAGTAAATGAAAAATTTTCAGATTTTATCAGTTCTGACAATTACAAATAAACAATGTAAAAGTTTAAGAAAATATTCAAATACTACCTTTTAAAATATGCCCCCACCCTATATTAATTACGTATCTATAAGTAGTATTTTTCATTTTGACTTAACTTTAAAACTCATCACTAGTATTATTTGTGAGTTGTTGCCAGTCTAAACTCCTAGGATGGGCTGTTGGATCTGAACACATGCTGAGAAATCCTTGTGTAGAGCTACCTTATCCTAAGCACAAGGACATCTGGCTCAGAATTGTTAAGAGGGATACCCAAGGATGGGGAAGGCTGTTTGGGGGAATAATGAGGGATACTCTGTGCATGATGGAGATACCAAGATCCATACTGGGGAGAAGAGAGTGGCAGAGAACCCATCCTGAGAGCCGTATATGAGGTCTGACAATTAAGTTCGTGAACTTGCCCCCGTGTGCTTACATTGGCAGCACTGTACAAACAGCTTGTTAAGATTTCCTAACCTTGGTATATCAGTGTCTCACACCTGTGTTCATGTCAAAGTGTGGTCGTGTCTTGCTGAGTGTCATTCATTATTGTCGTTGCGTGTTTTGTATGCTGTCGCGAGAATGTCTGAGCTTGAATTAGAGCAATGAACAAACATTAAATTTCTTGCTAAAATTGGCAAGAGTTGACGTGAAATCAGGGACATGTTAGTCCAAGTTTATGGGAGTGATGCCATGAAGAAAATGGTAGTGTACAAATGGATTAGACGTTTTCTGAGAGGAGAGAATGCATGACTGATGAAGAGAGTTCAGGGTGGCCAGTAACAAGCAGAACTGACAAAACATTGCAAAAATTCATCGAATTGTGCGTTAAAATCATTGGCTGACTGTGAGAAGCATAGCAGATCAAGTAAACATTGATAAAGAAACAGTTAGGAAAATCTTAACTGAAAATCTTGGCATGAGAAAGGTGTGTACAAAAATGGTCCCAAAGGAGCTCACCGATGAACAAGAGCAAGGGAGAGTCAAAGTTTGCCAAGACCTTTTGAAGAGGCAAGATGATGTTTTCAGCTATGTTATTACTGGTGATAAACATGGGTGTACCAATATGTCCCTGAAACAAAGCATCAATGTGCACAATGGAAGTCAGCCAATTCTCCACAACCAAAAAATTCTGTCAATCTAAATCAGGGGTGTCCAAACATTTTTCAACGTTTTTCACCAAGGGCCATATGCGGTAAAATACACAAACAGCCGGGCCACTCAATCGTGGTGAAGTACGTATTGCCTCACCTGGTTTATTTAAATAACTAAATATATTATTGGAATTTGCTGCGGGCCAATAAAAACTGAATTGCGGGCCGCAGTTTGGACACTCCTGATCTAAATCAAGAGTCAAAACAATGTTGCTAACATTTTTTTAATATCAGAGGGATTATTCATTATGAATTTGTACCAACTTGACAAACAGTTAACCAAGTTTACTATTTGGAAGGGCTGCAAAGGCTGCATGAAAAAGTTAGACGACCTGAATTTTTCACCAACAATTCATAGCTCTTGCATCACGACAATGCACCAGCTCACACGGCACTGTCTGTGAGGGAGTTTGCATCCAGTAAACAAATAACTGTATTGGAACACTCTCCCTACTCACCTGATCTGGCCCCCAGTGACTTCTTTCTTTACCCGAAGATATAGGAACTATTGAAAGGAAGACATTTTGATGACATTCAGGACATCAAGAGTAATGCAATGATCGCTCTGGTGGTCATTCCAGATAAAGAGTTCCAAATTGCTTTGAAGGGTGGACTAGGCACTGGTGTTGGGGCCTAGCTTTCCAAGGGGAGTACTTTGAAGATGACCATAGTGAAATTGAGCAATGAGGTATGCAGCAGTTTTACTAGGATGCGATCTTGGATGTAATTGTCAGACGTTGTATACGCACTATGGCCTACTGGAAGAAGAGCAAACCACTCTCTGATACATCCCTAGACTAGGTCCTAACATGGTGTATTTTGATTAACAAAATAGAAGGAAAGAAAAACAACAGCAAGCTTGAGAAAGAGGATCCTGCAGGTTGACCCTCCATGATGCCTCCATGTTCAGGAGAGGGATAAACTGAGAGCTAGCTAAGAGCTTCTCACTGACAAAGGACGGCAAAACACAATAGCTTAAGGCAAAAACATTCACTCTAAACAAAACTCTGTGTTTTGTACACTGTGACGACAGTGAAATTCATCAGCTGCATCAATTTCTTTTACCACTGATAAGGTTTGTAAGCCCCAAACTCCAAGCAAACTTTTTGAGTAACAATGGCCCATTCCCTTTATTCTACCATTCCTTCCTCTTTCACGCAACATCTTTTAAAGACCTGTATATATATATATCAATCAGGAACTGGAAATAGTGAAATGCTAATTGCAGAGATTAGAACACAGGGAAAATAAAATTGAATTGACTTTTTCCAACGACACTGGATTCTTGAATATTAAATACCAAGCATCAGGAAAGGAGGAAAAGAATGAGAGATTATAAAAGCTCTTCACAAAGCAGTATCTGACATTTCTTTTCTCCCTTATTTCTATTTCATTCTTGTAACTCAGACACTAACGTTTCATTGTTTTGCTCATGTCCTACCTTTCTATTGTAATTAATTCAATAAACATGTATTGATCACCTATAATGTTTAAGGCAATATGGGAAATAAAAGGATAAATATAAAACCAGACCTCAAGGAATTTGTGAACTTTTTACACTAAAATCTTTTAAAATTTTTCAACAGTCTCACCCCATAGGAAATTTCTCTTTTTGCCTTCCATATCTTCAACTAGTCTACAATATGATGCTTATTATTGTTTGAATTTTTAGAAGACAGAATTTCTGTAATAACCTTATTAACGATCTAGCTTTTCTAAAATCTCTGAAAATCTCTTTTGTTGACTTACTGAGTCAAATATTTAGCATGTAATCTTGAAAAACTTACATCATTACTTGAGCCTTGTTTTTCTCACATTGTTGGGCTGAGTTATCAGTGACAAATGAGAGTGATAAAGGCTGTCTCTCTCCATGCTTAAGTCCATGGAAGACATTATTTATCAATCATGCTGTTGTTTCTGCTGTGCTCAAACTTAACCTCAGAATATTTCTTAACAGAGTGCTCAGGGAAGTCCCTACCAATTAAAACTACCACTCTTGGTATATCCTGGCTTGAATATAGGAGTTCTCATTTAAATATGTTATCTGATTCTACTGTATGATAACTTCCTCTTAAAAATGTAGTACCAACTGAGAGTTTGGTTTTTGCCCAATCTTTTCTTTTATGTTTTCTTATTGTCCCAGGCTCCTAGAAAACTCCTGGTTGTAAGTTTGACCATAGTTGACATATTAGCTAGATTCATTTACTCTGGTTTGAAGAGTTTTATTACATCTGAAAATTATTATAAACTGCATCAAATACTTTATACAAAATGTCAACTTCTAAGTAATGAGAAAAATGTTTCAGTGATTATTCTTTGTATGACATTTATTAAAGTCTCATAGGATATCAATTTCAACTCAGAGTAATCCAGAATATTGGTGTGCTGACTGATTTAGAATTTTACATATAGTAATTGAAAATGTCATAATTTTTTTTTTTTAATATGTGAATTTATGATTAGAGCAAAGGTCTTGTCCATCGTTGGTTATTTCACAAGCCTCCTTTTAAATAGCAGGTAGAATTATACAGAAAAACGGACAAGAAAAAGTTTCCTAATATTGTTCCTGGAGAAATAAAACCCAGCCTCTTAGATAATCTCTGGGAGGGGGGTGAGAGGGAATGCAGGAAAAATAATTCTATCATATAGTACTAAGCTTTGTAAATTCAAGATGAGAATGAAGAAAAAATAAATCACAGAAATGGGGGGAAATTCTCTTAGAATCCAGGACATCAAAGAGTGGTGCTGACATAAGGGAATGTTAGGAATCAAGGTCAAAAACAAGAATTAATAGGAATAACAAGTACTTCACCCATTAAGCAATAAATACACTGTAAAAATTAGCAAAATTCAAAGAATCTGACTTACCTTTCTCTTAACTGGGTCTGTTACATATTTGTTTTAATTAAAACAGTCGGCTCCATTAACCTTATAACTGTCCAGTTTTATTTACACAGATGGGAACGATTTTGCCAGAAATGATATGTTTTTGTTCTTTTAAATTTGCATACCATGACTTTACAAAGTTGGAAATATTTGCCAATCATAATTTTTAAGTTTTATTGATAGGTATTCTGCAATTTCAAAGTTTTATATTTACAGGTAAAATTATATTATTTTTAATTCTAGGGAAATTAAAAAATAATAAGAAAATTATGTTTTCTAGGAAGAAAGTAAGCAATGTCATATCTATTACACTGAGAAATAAAGGAGAAAAACATTCAACTGTGTGGCATGAAAGAGGGGGCAGGAGAAGATTATACGTGCTGAGATAATATTAATATGAACCTTTAAGAGTCTCTACCTTGGTGGCGAGGGTGGGGCACTAAAGCAAGCAATATGAATACTGCTTACAAACACGTTTAAATTTCTGTAAGAGCATTTGCATTTCACATTTTATGTTTCAATCACAATGCAATGTTTTTTTTAAATTAAACTACTTATTTAAAATGATTGTAGAGTCACGTACTGTTGTACAAAACAATGCAGAGAGATCTTATGTATTCTGTACCCCATTTCCCCCAAGTAAAATTTTATGAAACTATAGGACAATATCATCCAATATACTCACATTGATACAGCGCATTGCCATCTCCACAACAATCCTTTATGTTGCCCTTTATTAGCTGTCCTCAACTTCCCTCTTTCACCTCCTTAAACCCTAGTAACCACTAATCACCTTTTCTATAATTTTGTCATTGCAAAACTGTTTTGTCAATGGAATCATGTAATATGTAACTTTCTAGGCTTGACTTTTGACTCAGCATAATTCTCTGGAGATCCACCTAGGTTGTTGCGTGTATCAATAGTGTGTTCCATTTTATTACTGGATAGTCTTCTGTGATACAGATGTACCACAGTTTGTTTATTTGACTGTTGAAAGACATCAGGTTGTTTCCAGTTTTTTGGCTATTAGGAGGAATAAAGCTGCTATGAACATCTGTGTTCAGATTTTGGTATAAACATGTTTTCATTTCAATAGGATGAATGTACAGGTATAAAATTGCTGAGTTATGTGGTAGTTGCATTTTTAGTGTTTTTGAAAACTGCTAAACTGTTTTCCAGCATGGCTATGTTCCACTAGCAACATGTGAGTAATTCGTTTTTCTCCAGTCTCACCAGCATTTTGTGTTGTCATTGTATTTTATCATAATCATTCTCATAGGTACTTAGTGGTATCTAATTGTGGATTGTTTCACAATCGTGTGGAACATTGTTCATGTGCTTATTTTCTATCACCCATATTTTTTGGTGAAATGTCTGTTCATGTGTTTTGCCCATTTTCTAATTGAATTTTTTTTTATTGAGTTTTGCGTGTTCTGTATATATTCTTTAACCCCATTCAGCTCATTTAGTAAGAAAACAGTCCTTTCTTTCACTTTCAACTATAATAAATTCATTTTAAAATTTCTTAAAGCAAAAAGACTTAAACTATCTACCTAGGTCTAAAGGAGAGAAAGTTACATGGAATAAATGCTGGGTGTTGATTGATTTTATCCCTGGTTTCCTTCAGGCATTTTCAGTTCAATATAGAATAATAAAATTTCTGCAAAATTAGAAAACATGATTCATGATTATGGTCATTAAGTTTGAACTGATAATGATTCTGTTTTAGTGTCTTATTATTTCGTTTAAGGAACTAAATGATACATGACTTGAAATTGTGTAGCTTGTTTGAATCATCGTATTTTAGAGTATTATTTATGTTGTCACAAATAATTTTCTCACAATCCTCAGAGGGAAAATTGCGTATATCTAGATTTGCACCTGTCTTAGTTTAAAGTTACATATTGCTGTTAAATGCAATCATAACAGCAAATAAAATTTCTCTTGATATTGTTTATTGTATTGACTATCATTTATATGGTTGTGTTCTTAAATTTCTGCCAGTTTAAGGTATCTCATTTCAAACTGTGCAAGTATCATAAAAAGAAAGATGTGAAATATAAAATGGGTTGTCTTGATTTTGGTAATGCATGCTTTATAGCTTCCACATAGGATTGACCAAAACAAAGTAGAAAAAAGATATTGCATTGTTGTTCTTCCAAAAATGTCCATCGAAGAAAGAAATGTTCCCTGAAAATCTTTTTCTGTCCCTGTATATTCATGAACCTAACCAGGCACAATCTTAGGGAGTTAGAATGATTGGGGATTTATCAAGACTAAAAGAGTGTTCTGTTGTGAAGAATTGGCACTCTTCATCTTGAAGAGAAAAAATAAGCCCATGCTAAATTTCAAAAATGTCCCTAGATGAGAGCATTTCCACCATTCCATGTCCTCTGTTGCAGACATTCTTTAATGAGTAGAGTGGGTACATGCTTGGGATTTGTCTAATCCCACTGAATGGCACCCCCACCCCCACAATAGCCCAGGCTAGTCATGTGATGACAGATGATAAAAACATGAATCGTGGGCTCACTTCACCTCTCAATGGCTATTGTCCTTACAAAAATGACATTAGGTCATATTTAGTTGTGAAACAGAAGAACTTTCAAACCTATAATAAATCATCAAGATATTTCAAAGTAGCTAATTAAGGGCTGGCCCAGTGGCTCAGGTGGTTGGAGAACCATGCTCTGAATGCCAAGGTCGCTGGTTTGATTCCCACGTGGCCCAGTGAGCTGCACCTTCTACAGCTAAGATTGTGACAATGGCTCTCCCTGGAGCTGGGCTGCCTGAGTAGCCGGAGGTTGGCGTGAGCTGCCGTGAGCTGCTGTGAGCAGCCCACAGCGACCGATTGCTTCAGCTGGGGGCAGCACAAGGCTCATAATACCAGCATGGGGCAGGGAGCTGCACCCTACAACTAGACTGAGAAACAACTGCTTGAACCAGAGTGGGGGGGTGGAAAAAGGGGAGGGGAAGCTAATTAACATTTCTCTAAAACAATGTCAACATATCTATGCACAGAGGTCATTACATCGTTCCCATGTACTAGAGGTCAAACCTTAAGTGGGGGAGCCCCATGGGCATAGTATGTTTTCAAATTCTGTATTTGAGTTTATCATAGTAAACAGAATGGACTTAAGTATAATGTTTCTTTTTTGGACCTGCATTTTTCCTCTGAGATTTAAAAATATCAGAGATACAATGTGTAAAGGCTAAAAAAATGCCACTTTTGATAAAGCCCATGTTAAAGATCCATTAAGGGCTATAATTTTGAATGGACAACATTTTGTTGTTACTGGTAGAAATCCCCTTGAGAATTTTTCTTAATATTAGCATTCATATAGTAGGATTATCCATGAATAGTTAAAATTTTGCATGGTGGTTCCAAAGATATTTTAGTCACTTGCATTTTTATGTTCTATATATATATTTTTTTATTTCACAAAGTTTTTCTTGTGTTTTATAGTTGCTATGTCCCCATGTCCTATGAGAGATAGTTCCCTTGACCTCTTATATCTTCAGATTCCCACAACTCACAAGTCAATGATATTCTCTTTCCAAGTCTATGAACTCTGGGACTCCTGTTACCCTCTGCGATTTGAGTTCCATGTAAGTCAAGGAATGGAATGGCTTGCTTGCATCACTGAACCGATGATGTATTCTGTAGACTATTTGTATTTGGATGGGCAAAATCTTTAGAAATAAGTGTGGTTTCAAAAACACATTAAGTTTTCCATAAAAAAATTACAGTGTATTACCCACAACTTTCCATAAGCAGAGAGGTGCCACCTTCCACATACCTTTTGAAATAAGTGAATTATCAATATGTTTAAATGATCCCTTTTATAGTTAAGTACTATGCCAGTTGTCCTGAGGGAAAGCTAGATAAATCAAAGCCCCTGGCTTGCAAATATTACTTAATAATGTATTTGAAATTATCAGTTACTATCCAGGAATCACAGTGGTACAAGACTGAGGATGTAGCTAGACGCTTAATGAGAGCTTTCACTTCTTCTGCTTTCCCTCAAAGGCTAACTGATGTGTGTAGCATTAAATATGAGACTTACAAACCTGTGAAATCATTATGTAGCTGGTGGTTGCTTAACATACTGCATTTGATACCCTTGGATATGTGTTTTGTTTTGTTTTTAAAGAAATAACATTATATTAGAAGAGCTTGCAGCAGAGAAGCAAAAATGTCTACTTAGTGATGTATTTTCTTGGGTTCGTGGCAGGAGGATTAGATTAAGTGACATGTAATTTCATAATACATGAAATAAACATGGCCTTTCATGTCAGGCCCATTCTAAAAACGAGAAAGATACATATTTGAGTTAAAAACTACATGATTGTGATGTGAACTTCTCTGCAAAATCATCACCTTAAACTTGCTAAAATATACCATCTACCCTTTATTATTGATCATATGGGATAATGACTGTGTTAGAGTCTTGTGAGGATTACAGAAAACAGAAAACAGCAACTAGATGTATGGATTTACCCACGGTATTCCTGTCAGGGCATATCTGGTTACAAAGAAGCCCTATCTTAGGGATGCAATCACAGCTATAATTACAAATGAAAGTACAGTTAGGCCTCACTAAAAATCTGGGATTTTAAAAGTCAACAATTGATGAATGAAAGCTAGTTTGTCTATCTTTTTCTATTGATCTATATCAATCTATCTGTATGTGTATGTATGTACAAGTTTGGACAATTAAGTTCATGAACTCATCCTAGAAAAAGTGCTACATACCTCATTGCTGAATATCACTATGGTCACCTTTGAAGTACTCCCCTTGGGAAACTATACACCAATGCCAGTGCCTAGTCCACCCTTCAAAGCAATTTTGGAACTTTTTCTGGAATGACCATCAGAGCTATTATTGTATTACCCTTAATATCCTGAATGTCATCAAAATGTCTTCCTTTCAATATTTCCTTTATCTTTAGGTAAAGAAAGAAGTCATTGGGGGCCAGATCAGGTGAGTAGGGAGGGTGTTCCAATACAGTTATTTGTTTACTGGCTAAAAATTCCCTCACAGACAGTGCTGTGTGAGCTGGTGCATTGTCGAGATGCAAGAGCCATGAATTGTTGGCTAAAAGTTCAGGTCGTTTTTATTTAACTTTTTCATACCACCTTTTCAGCACTTCCAAATAGTAAACTTGGTTAACTGTTTGTCCAGTTGGTACAAATTCATAATGAATAATTTATCTGATATCAAAAAAGGTTAGCAACATGGTTGCAAAAAGTTCATGAACTTAATTGTCAGACCTTATATGTATGTATGCATGCATGCATGTATGTATGTATGCATGTATGCAGGTATCCATCAGTATATGTTCCATTATCTTCTCTTTCTGTCTGACTTAGAATTGTTATCTTAACCACTAAGACTGTATACTCCTTCAGCACAACTTCCTTAGCCTAATGACCTCATTCCCAGTTTTTGAATGAGGGTCTGACATTTCAAATCAACCTTTTTCAGCTTGATCTGTGAGCCTTGAGGGAGGAATAGGTACGGCGTAGAGTCAAATGCCACATGTTGAATATTGTTGTCCTTAGAAAGGGATATAGATGGAGTGAGCAGTGAAAGACACCTCATCTAAATAGGCACCTTAATCACAACACGCTTAGAACTAGAATTATCTTTCTCTTCTCCACACACTTCCTCAACCCATGTCCACACCATTCCTGTCTTCTTTGTATCCCTAGCTTCATGAGTAGTTTTAGCATTCATCTAGTTATCCAATCAAAAAGGATAGGAGACATGGCTGATTTTTCTTCCTTATCTCCACATATCCAATCAGCTCTTGAAGGCTGATGACTCATTGATTTTGTGACATAAGTGCTATTCATTCACTCACTGGAAATTCATAGGTATTATTTTATTTCAATATCAAAAAAAGCATAAGTTAAATATAGTATCCATATTTTATAGATGAGGAAATAGAGACTTAGAGCAGTAAAATAACTTAAAGTGACCTAGATGTAAAAGACAAAATAGGGATTTTAGCCTGGGCACTCTGACTCTGGAAACATGTCTTCAGTAAGTAGTCCCTTTCCTAGTCTAACAGATTAGAATATTTGTAACCAGGAGAGTCAGGGAAACTTGGACTTGCCACAGTTATTTACTCCTAATGTTACCCCAATTAATGGGCAAATTATTGATTAATTCTTACCTTAGTCAACTGGAAGAAAGCTAGCTGGATAGCGATAAAGTAATGACTATTCAATTCTATGTCTGTATTACTCCCTGCCTCTATTTCCTTTTCCATCCAGGATTCCTTACCATCTTGGTACGCAGAATGCCTGGCTCCGTTCAAGTCTTGGGTTTCTGCTTTATGAGGGATTGAAAGCACAAGTTTAACAACATCTAACCCTACTTAAACTAAATTTAGGAGTACTACTATCTAGAAATAAAATATAGAGAAAGAGGCCCAATTTATTAATCATTCCCATATAATTTTTTAATTAAAGTTTATTGGGGGGACAATTAGGGGCAGGGAATTGTATAATTTTAATTTCATTCTTTCTTTCTTTTTTTGTTTATCCAACTTGGACTATACTTCAGAGTTGGTTAATCATTGCAGTCTTTTCCTCAATATTTAGAATAGAACAATCTTTATTCTTTACAAATATTTGTTCATGATAATTGTGTGCCCAAGTCTTCATGAGTATGTTTGTGTATATGAGTATCTAGGTGGGGAAGAGTATAAGCTGTATAACTAGAGTAGAGCTCCTGCTAATTCAACGTGAATAATAAGCATCTGATTGTTGAATATTTGTTCTTATGACATTGATGGCCAAAGCTGTGATTTATTTGATGTTTATTCTTGTTCACATTCACATAGAAATCTATAAACAATTTTGCAGTGTCCCACTTCCTGATTCATTTTATAGCAATATATTTACAGAGACAGTTTGAATTGTATATGCAAAATGTTTTCCATTCAACATTATAGGACCTTGATTTATGATCTGTGTTAATTATTTTCTAGAGAAAATATAATTTGCCATGTTGGACACTATTTTGTATAGTGTTCTTAACCTTTCTTCTCTTTAACCAATTCAAAACTTAGCCTTTTCCTAGGTTTTTAAAATAACTTTATTAGGGCACATAGCACATTCTGCTTTATAAATGTAGTCAGCTCATTATTTTCATTGTTCAAGTTTTAGAGTAACTCTCATAGTGACAGCATACCTGGATTAAGGTAAAGCACTATTAAACTGATTGAATCTTATGTTTATTTCCCTGTTTTATACTTTTAACAGTATTTTTCTTTGTTTTATAAACTTTAGAATTAAACTGGTGGATGTATTCATTAGGCATTCTGAGGGACATATCGTACATGCCAGTAAATCTTACAGATTTTAAAGCAGTCCACATTTTTGTCTATTGATTCTAAAAAAATGAAAACTTTAACTCAAATTTTTTATATCAACTACAACATGACATTCTAAGCAAATTTTGTGTTGTACTCTTATCTCTGTAGTAAAAAAAAAAAGTCATATTGAAATTATTTGATAAATATCCTGCTTAATTCCTTAATTAAAAACAAATTTGTTTCTGTTGATGTTGCTTTATAGTAGCTGAATAAAAGAAATAACAAATTATGTTTCAAAAAATAACAAATTTTAATCCGCTCCCTTAAGTACGGGAATTTATTAGAGAATTACTGCAGTAAGAATGATGTTGGCTTCTACCATATCTGTGGTGATAGAAATCATGAAAAATGACTGGATTGGGATAGTTTTAAAAGGGGTGTGAATTTGATTTGGTGAAGGGATAGATGTGAGATGTGAGGAAAAGGGGAAGAAAAGATTAATACAAGTTTCTTGGCCTAAGTAACTAGGAGGAATAATTCCATTTACTGAGACTTGAAAGACTATATAGGAGCAGTTGTTCTTTATTATGTTATATTTGATTGCCTATTAGATATATTAAATTGTCAAATATATATATATATATATGTTTCTGGGGTCCAGGAGAGATAAGCAGATGGGAGATATAAATCTGAAGCCACCAGAACATAGGTAGTAGAACATAGATAGTTAGTAAAGCTATCTTAAAAGATCATCTAAGTGATTCAGCAATTCCAATTTTGGATATATTTTAAAGGAAAAAAAAAAAAAGACTATCATATAGCGATATCTGCATTCCTATGTTCACTGCAAGATTATTTATAATAGCCGAGACATGTAAACAATCTAAGTGTACACTAAGATAAATGGATAAAAAAAAATTGAGAGTACACACACACACACACACACACACACACACACACATTTCCCTCATTTTCAGGCCCATGGGTGTGAGGGAAGCATTGACTGCAAGGATTGTAGGAGAATCAACCCTTGATGAGAGATAGGTTTTAGTTTGAGCAATAAAACAAACATTCAATGTTGAGTTTGAGGTAAAGGAGATTTTTATAGCAATCAGCCATGATTTCTGGAGCGAATAGTAGAAAGATTCAGGAAGGAGAATGTGGTAGAAGGGGTAATATACGGGAATATTCAGAGCTCTGAGTAGATAAGAGCCTGAGGTATATATAGTATTGAGAGACCTGAGTTGCTCATACTGATTGCATAGATAGGGTGAAGAATGCAATTTGTGTTAGCTAATAAAAATTAGGTAAGGATTTAAGGGAATCGAGCTTTAAGTCTTGAGGAGACACAATGGAAGTGAAAATTCATCTCTTAAAGTCTTAACCTCTATGACCTCAGAATGTAACTGTATTTGGAGATAGAGTTTTAAATTAAATGATTTTTTTTTAGGATGGGCCCTAATCCAATATGATTGATGTTTTATGTTCACTCTGGGTAGTGAACACACAATGTGATATATAGATGATGTATTACAGAATTGTACACTTGAAACCTATGTAATTTTACTAACCATTGTCACCTCAATAAATTTTAATAAGAAGAAAGAAAGAAGGAAGGAAGGAAGGAAGGAAGGAAGGAAGGAAGGAAGGAAGGAAGGAAGGAAGGAAGGGAAGGGAAGGGAAGGAAGAAAGGAAGAAAGAAAGAAAGAAAAAAGAAAGAAAGGAAGAAAGAAAAGATTAGGATACACACACATATAAACTGAAGACCTTATGAAGACACAGAAAAAAACACAAAAAACAATCATCTACAAGCCAGGGAGAGAAGCTTCAGAAGAAACCAAACCTGCCAATACCTTGACTTCAGACTTTTAGACTGCAGAATTTTGAGAAAATAAATTTCTGTTGCGTTAAGCCACCCAGTGTGCTATTCTTTCTGCAGTCGTAGCAAACAAATACATCTCCCTCCGCCATCTCTTTTTCTGTTTCCTTTTCTGTAATTCCTTTTATTCAGATCTTGGAACTTGTGAATTAATCTTCAAGTTATCTTTTATCTCCTATTCTCTCGTTGTCTTTTTTTTACTGTATCTTCATGTATGTGCCTTTATGTTCCAATAGTTATATTGAAATTTTTACCTATGCTACCACATATTTATTTTTCAAGATGTTTTTTCTTGTTCTTGTTCATTTTATCCTATTCTTGTTTCATTAATGTTAGTTTTTTATGGTAATGAATATATTGATTAGAGGTTGGAAAAACTTTCCTGCTTTATGCCTTATCACTCACTTTTGATTTTCTTATTTTGTATGTTAGTCTCTATTTTTATTTTTGAAAAAATTCCTCAATTATCAACTGACCCTTTTTTCCTGTTTATTTTGATAGTAATGCACTATAAAACAAATAGATCTGTTTGCCAACTGATGGGTTCTACTGTTCCCATGTGATCAGGCAGTGGCTAAGCTATGTAGGGGAGATGAATAAATGAAGTTTAATTTTGGCATTCTCATTCCATAATACGATAAAATTAGAACAACTGCACTATATAAAATAATGACAAGGAACATTGGCCCTGGAGTTTGTAAATCTGGGGTTGGATCTTAACTGCACCGAAATAGATTTTTCCACCTTGAACAGCCTAAAATTCCTTATCGGTAAAATAAGGTGGTTGGGAGGGTCAAATCAGAAAGTGTCTGACATTTGAAATGCTTTTAGACTATCAAATACTGTAACATTATTCTTACTTCTGAAATGTAACAGTATCTTATCAAATAATGCTTTGATTAATGTTGAAAACCAGAGCATATTAAAAGGTTTCTTAAAACTACAAATATAAATCTATTGTGGAAAAAAAATCAGAACAAAGTTTGCTTCTGTGGCCACAGGGCTGGGATATACTGGAAAAGGGGCATTGAGAGCTTTTTGGGAGCAATAGTAATGTTCTGTATCTTGAGAGGGATGGGATTTTGGTTGTCCAGGTTTACGCATTTGTCAGAATTCAATGGATGATATATTTAAGATGTATGCGTTTGGTTGTATATGAATTTTACCTCAAAAAAGCAAAACCAAAAATGATTATGATACTCTAGTTAGTGAAAAACATGCTAAAATGTTTAGGAATGTAATGTCATGATGTATACAACTTTTAAATGCATCAAAAAATAAGTTGAATTAATGAATAAAAAATAGGTAGATGAATAGAGAACTAATGAGGTGTAATGAGATGTTTATTGTCAAATCTAGGTGGTGTGTATATGAATATTCACTGTAAAAATTATTTTAATATTTCTGTATGTTTGAAAATTTTCATATTTAATGTTGGAAAAGAAAAGACAAAAAACTGAAAATAAAAACAACCTTTCACAGAGGTACGCCTGTTACCAGATCTTCTTTAAGGGGTAATGTATCAACCTAAATGTCTACATTTGTAAAGTAGACAAAATGTAACTACTGGCATTTTAATCTAAAGAGCTTAATAGAAACCCAGAAAGGGGAAATACTGAAAGAGCAGAAGTAAACAAAATTGAAAGCAAAAGAAATCAAGTATTTGAATTTTCAAATAGATAAAATACCTCTCTATCAGCCTAATTAATGAAAGACAAGATACGATGTGTCATTAAATACAATAAAAACAATAGAGAGGTTATACATTGGACAGTTAAAATATTACATTTAATTAATATGTATTTTTATTTCCAACTGGAAATAAAAAACTACTTAAAAATACAGAATAGGAAAAGTGATATCAAATGGCAAATGTGACATGAACAATAAAAGAGGAATTAACAGGAAAAAAGGAAATAACTTTAGAACAAAACTGCATGGGAGGCCGGCCCGGTGGCTCAGGCGGTTAGAGCTCTGTGCTCCTAACTCCAAAGGCTGCCGGTTCGATTCCCACATGGGCCAGTGGGCTCTCAACCACAAGGTTGCCAGTTCAATTCCTCAAGTCCTGCAAGGGATGGTGGGCTGCGCCCCCTGCAACCAGCAACGGCAACTGGACCTGGAGCTGAGCTGCGCCCTCCACAACTAAGACTGAAAGGACAACAACTTGAAGCTGAATGGCACCCTCCACAACTAGGATTGAAAGGACAGCAACTTGACTTGGAAAAAAAGAAAGTCCTTGAAGTACACACTGTTCCCCAATAAAGTCCTGTTCCCCTTTCCCAATAAAATCTTTTTTTTTTTTTTTAAAGTAATTGCTCAATAAAATAATAAGAACTACTATTTAAAAAAAAAAACTGCATGGGATTTTTCAAAATTTTTTAAATAATGACTCATTTTTATTTTACAAATATTTCTTCAAGATATAAAAAGCAGAGTTTATTACCTAGTTTCTTTTATCAAGAATAAATGTGGTTTTTCTTCCAGTCTTGACCAGAGCAAAACAGAAAGGAAAATATTAGTACTAGTGTCTTGTGAATATAGACACACAGAGCTGAAATAAAACCTTAGGAAATAGTTTGAAATTTTTAAGAATGAAGTGATGAAAAATATCTTAGAAAATAGAGTTTAGTCTACAACCTGCTAAAATTTTTCCTTGGAAAGTGACATAGGTAAAAATATAATAAGTCAATCTGTTATTTGAAAAAAAATTATAGGTAAAATTAGGTTATACCTCTAAATATGCAAACAAGGCTTTAGATAATATGCTTATCTACCTCAACAAAAGCATAAGCTTTTGAAAGAAAATGTACAAGAAAGCCCATATACACTTAAGAGACCCGCTCATCCCAGGCCCTGCTGAGCAAGTAAGCCCTTAATTCGGAAAGCTGTTTAGAGGTGTCCACTCCTGGTTTGAGCTAAATGGCCTGGTCTGGAAAAGTTAACCCAACAATAGGAGTTCTCTTTGAAAAATTTGGGTAACTGAGAAAATGAGGCAGCATCAAGAGCAGGAGCCAAAGCATATATCAAGGTTTTCTATGAAATAAAGTGTGTTGATGTGGCATTTATTCAATTTTAAATCAGAGTCCAGAGCAAGGAAGAGGAACCCTCCTCTGGGAGAAAGAAACCTGGGTTCCAGGTGGCTCTTACCTGTAGTATTTCCATGAATTCTTGCTCTATGAGATTCCTGTCCTTGGGTTTTTATGAGCCATTGTTTGTATTTTCATAATCCTGCTCCCACATTCTTTCTCCACTAACTGCTGTATTATTTAGCTGGCTGTAATGTGCTTCTTTTACTTGAAACCAAAAAAGATCCCCAACTAAACAGGATGAATAAAAACATAAATAATCATTATATACTTGAAGCGCCTGACACATAAGGGCAGATTAAATATTTGCTGAATAAATAGATTATAAACTAGAACATGTGTAATTGATTAAAATTCCAATGTGGAAATAATTCATCATTTCAGACATGTTTTTAAAACAATAAAATTATGGAGAATGATTAACTTTGATACATATCTTACTCTGTAATAAATTATAGCTGGGTAAAAAAAATAAACATTTTAAAAGAGTTTGTTAGTTCTGCTTTTATGAAACAACTCAAAGTTTTATTTTCTACATCTGAAAGTAACTTGCTATTACATGACATTGTTATGGTAGTTTTAATTTATAAAAAAAAATAAATATTTGGTGCAATAAATTCTGTGAGGGCTGATATACATTCTATTAAATGAAATAAAGATAAAAATATAACTTTTTCATTCTTGTGGGAATGAACACATTCTTGTGTTCTGTATACCTCTGTATACAGAACACTGTCATGCATGTAAAATATCTACATGCTGGATTTTAAAATACAAAGTAAACTCCTAAATATCATATTTTATTTTCAAAACTCATTTTTATTACAGATTGAATATATTGTTATACAAAAAACAATAGATATCCTATTTATAAAAATCAACGTATTATTTGTGAAAACTATTATAGAGACTTGTTCGAATATAATCACTTTCTATTCATTCCCTAAACTGATTCAATAATTATTTATTTAGTTTTGATAGGCATCACTGTGATGGGCATCAGAGGAGAATACAAAAATGAAAAATAGGTAAACTACTCCTAATAAAAAAGAGGACAGAGTTAATTGTCATTGCAAATAAGTAAAGTTCTTAGCGGGTAAATAATGGAAGAAGATATGCTTTTGAGTTGAATATTAGAGAATGAAATAGAGTATGTTCAGCCAACTGATGTTAATCGACCAAAGTCCTGATGTGATTTGGGCATAATTTATTTTGTCATTTTTATCATTTGTTTCTAGAAATGGAATTACAGGTTGATCAGTGGGAGACTCTGGAGGCAAACAAAAAAGGATTTTAAATGTTCAACGATTGATAACACTGAGGAGAAAACAAAATAAACAGAACTCTGATTTCAGCCTGGTACTGGAAGTAAGTAAATCTGGAAACAACAGTAAATTCCAGACTTCACATTTTTGCCAAATCTTATTGTATGTTTAATTTATACCCCTAAATTACTGTGACTCATATGATAACTAGTGCACGTTGATAACCTACAGACTATGCGTGAATATGTTGAGAGAGACATAAGGGCAGATGCAGAGCAGAGTCTTTGGAACATGAAATCTGTTGCACTTCGTGTAGTAAGTACTGAACAGACTCCATCCCGCCTTGGGGAGGCCTGATAGGCTAAGCTGAGTCATCTCGGAGCTTGATATGAAATTCATTTTTTTCTGTGTCAAGTGCCTAAAAAATTAAGGATCTGACCCATCATTAATCTTGGCCTTGTTATTCCCAGCTGTCGGCGTTTCCCGTGTGGTCCTCTTACCGAGGACAGGACACCAGATAACTGCAGAGGAAACCGTGATACCTGAGAACGATAGTCATCTCCTTTTTAGTTAGTTTTCAACGCTTTGGAATACATCAAGAAATAAGTCTGAAATAAGTTATGATTATCTCAAGTTTTTAATATTCTTCAACACTTATTCTTATCCCTTTACAAGGGAGTCTGAGATCTAAGGCTCAGGGTACTCACCGGCAAAAGTATTCCAATAGTATTTACTGGCATTTTATGTTCTTTATATTCGTGGCAGGTTAGTTGGTTTCCTATTTATGAAATTTTCTTTTTAAGAATAGACGTAATTTAATTTTAAATTAGCTAATTACTAAAAAACAATAAAATTCATAGTAGAGGTGACACATAGATATGGCAAAAGCATGGAGCTGTTACACAAATTAGTAAAAGGTTGAGACGTTGCTCTGAGTTGAGGGAGCATATGACAGACTGTGCTATAGATTTAATAGGACTCAGGCAGCTAGATGTCCCAAAACAGAAATGATAGGCCTCTTCTCTCCATATATCTTTAATTCAGTTTATGAAAAAGTGTTCTCTGTAAGTCAGTGTTAGGCAACCGTATTCATGATAGATGGCTTCAGGAAGGCAAAGCCAGCTGTTGCTTTTAATCCTGTTTACTATGAAAGCAGTGAGAGAGATGTTTGCTTTCTCTTTTATTTGTGTTAACTTCATAATAAAATATGGCCTGTTCTGTTTGTTTTTATATGCTAGGTCAGTTGCATCTTTCCTACGAAGTTGTTCAAGCTGGTTGTTTTTCCATTGTTGGTAATTGAGGAAAGGGCAAATCCAACTTAGATGAGCAGTTTTTGTTTTTATCTGGGTTTTGGTTTTTATCTTGACTGTGTTTGATCAGGAATGAATATGAATATATAGGGCTATAAAGAGTCTTCTTTAGAATTAAAAAAATATATATATCTTTATAAAGAAATATTGCTTTTTAAAATTAAAGTCATACTTTTGTTATTAATTAGACATATATCCCCTTATAGATGCTATGCACAGAAATAAAACATATGTAAATAAGAAATAAATTAACTGTAAGATATGCTATGTTTTATAATAAAATGCTTATTCAGTTCAGTTATGCATTTTTAAATTAGTTATACTTGTTTAATGAAACATTTTAACCATTATGTATTTTGGAAACAGACTCATGATTGTGTTATATTCAGTTTATCAGACCAAATTAAATAAAACTCAAAAAATCAGATCAGGAAAAAACATCAATATTGTAATTAAATAGTTTGGTAGCTAATTATATTGGCCTAAAAATAAGAAATGCTGCATTCACCATTTTTGCATATTGCTTTTCCTAGTGATCTTGACAAATGTGTGGATCTTGAACTATTTGTTAATGGAGACAGAGTCTGAATCCATCATTTTTATTAGATTATCTTGTAAACAAACCCAGGTTAGAAGCCCAATCGATATTAGTCTTCATATTTACCACCTATTTCCTTCTGTCAGGAGTCATTCCAATTGATTAGTCCAAACACTCTGAATCGTCTTCTCCTTTGGAGTATGTTCATTCCAAACATATTCAGCAACCCGTCTGTCTTTTGATCATTTGCTCATATTGTTCAGTCCATTTGTTTATATAACCTCATCTTTGCAAAAGCTCAATTATTTTGAAGGCTTACTGGAATGACTTGGTGTACTTGCAGAGTGTATTTCCTTGAAACTCTTAACATTCTTTGCTTCAATATCGTTGATGTTGCAAATACGTTTTATTTTTTGGCTTTTGTTTTTCCTCAGAGTTCATGACATCCCTTCCCCCACCCTGCCATGGAGCACTCTAGATTGCCATCATTATGCTAGAAATTTCAGCAAGCTCTTCCTGGAGGTTGTCGGTTTTATTTCGCAAACATTATTGCAACTTTCCTTTAGGCAATACATACCTTAGAGTTTTCTAAATTGGTTTGCGTCTTTTGAAATGCTTTTAGGAGCTGAGCACCCAAAAATAAAAGACAAATTTTATTTTCTCTTTCTTTTGCAGTGTTCTGCCCTCTGCTGGCAGCTCCATTTAAAGCAAGAGAATATCATTTTAAAATAAATGTTAAATGCTAAAGGAATTTAAGAAATGTTTCTCAAATTTGAACACCTGTAGACAGTCAAGAGCACCTTGGAGGACTGCAAATATTCTTGGACTATATATTCAGTAACTCGGTTTTACAAAGTTAAAGCATCTGCTTTAGGTTTTAGCTTCACAACCACTCCCAGTTATAAGATGGTCATCTAAATAATCATAATTTGCATGTATGGTTAGATTATCATAATTATGAAGACAACATACTTAAAAATTCTCCTGGAGGACTTGTGGACACTTAGATATCGATCTGTAGACTTCATTTTGTAAACTACTAACCAGCTTCCTCGCTCATTTTACAGGTGAAAATGGTAAAGGGTCCTTGTCGAGTCACCAAAGAATTTCAGGCAGAAGCCTTGGTAAGAAAATCGTGTGTGTGTGTGTGTGTGTGTGTGTGTGTGTGTGTGTGTGTGTGTGTGTGTGTGTGTGTGTATAACAGTTTGTACTCACCTGGTTTTCCTTTGCTTTCGATCTTGAAACATCATACTGTACTTAAAGGTTATGGCATATTTAAACTTGGGACACTACCTGGGAAAATGGCATTGCAATTACAATGTTTGTGTTTATCCTTTTCTTTCTTCATTTCATTTGAGAATCCGCTCACCCATTCAAACATGGAAAGCTGAAAATCAATTGCCTCACCAAAAAAGAAAACTAAATAAAGACAAATCCTCTAATTCATGGAAAAACTGTGTGTGGTGTGAAAGATAAGATGAAAGGTATGGAAAAATTAATGAAAAACTAAATCAAGTATAATATTGATTTATAATATCATACTTTAGCAATTACCTGTTTAAATACTCAAAATTTAAGAACTTATAATACAACATCTATAATAACCTATTAATTATCAAAACATGCCAAGCCATAGTTATCATTGGACATCTTTTTCAACTTATAAACTTGGCATTTAATGTTTAGGCAAATCAAGGTATGACGACAGCATCATCCATGGAATCCACATCTTGCTCGCTATATCTCCATCAGAGCAATTTCTAAGGATAACAAGCTACACTACTAGTTATGTGTCTCTTCCTCTTTCAGGTAATAATAACCCAATTTATTTTGTAAAGAAGTGAAAAATAAATGCTTCCAAAGCCTATTCATGAGACATTGAATGAATGCACAAAAGTCTTCAGCCAAATTGTTTCATATAGCATTTTTCAACAATTTCTTTAGAGACTCAATTTCCGTAAAGTTCATGAAAATATTGAAATTCTTGATATATATACATATATATGTATATATGTGTGTGTATATATATATATATATATATATATATATATATATATATATATGTGTGTGTGTGTGTTTGTGTGTGTGTGTGTAGTTTAAATAGTATTTTCATTCTTAAAAATAATTTTAGGAATTAAAGGAAAGATCTTCCTTCAATGTAGTCGAAGATGTTGGTTCTGAGAAAGTTATTTCTAGTTCTAAATATTTTTGTATGCTCAATTGAAGTAGGCAGAGGCATTTTTCTGAACCATTTTAAAAAAGATATTAAAACTTGATCTTATTGCTTATATGTAACAAGACTTATATAGCTTTGTCATTTTAGTTTATGCTGGGTAACAGTTTTCTGGAGACCACAAAGGGGTAGACTAACTAAGAACAAATGAAAGAAAATAATCTTCGATCTGTAGCCTCTGCTTTTCTGGTGAAAGTTACGTTTAAACTGAATGGATCTGGTTTTATTTATTTTCTTTTCACCGGACTTTTATCTTATATTCTCCTGACTGTGAAAACAATTTCAGTTTCTGTGCGCAGCATTGAAAAATTGAGCACTGAAAATCTAAACTCATTTGACTGTCTTATCTTTTATTTTCTTCTAAGAGACAGAATGACTGTGTTGAAGTCATATGTGGAGGCATACATTTTCATAGTTTCTACTTCATTATTTTCTTTATAACAGTTTGTTTATTTTCAAAAGAAAATTAGAATATTAATCATAACTAATGTCTTATTTGTTTTCATACCAATTATACTCGTATAGATCAGGATTTTAGCAATAAATAGTTTGGTGCTCTAATATTTCTTTTATTTTTATCGTGGCCTTATAGTTGATTGAATCTTTTAAACATCTACCTATATTTCTTGAAGATTATTTGATTAGTTGGGAAAATATTTTCTAAAAAAAACTGTTTATTTTTTCAAGAAGGTATTATATTTGTGTGTACTCATGTATCTAGAAACGATAACTATTTTGGGACTAAGCCATTGAAAAACATTGTTTGGCACAAGAAGGAAAGATCACATTTGTATTAATCCTTAATAATTAAAGAAATGTTCAAAAAGATCTTAACTGAAGATAAATCAGTCTTTTGATCTATAAATGAGATTCAACTAATACATTAATCTATATTACTTCTAATCTCAACTAGATTTAAAAGTAGAAGTTTTCTAACAGCTCATATACTTTAATATATTCAAGTGAGGTGTTTCACTTAAATTGTTATAAACAAAGTATTAAGTGTCCAGTTCACTTAGGCCCTATCTCCAGTTCCAAATTATTGATTAAGCTCTAGCCCAGGTATAATGTCTCCTGTACTCTAACTAGTCACAATTTAATCTTACTGCCAATTCTTTTGTTTGAGATTTAAAAAAATATATATGTTTAAATTTGGTATTGCATTCATAGAATGAATATTACAAAGTTATAAAATTGTGGTTAGATCTCTAAATAGACACTGTGCATCTTAACCTAGGCATAAAGGGAATGCAAGAGCATATAGTTACTGAAATTTAAATTGTTCGTAGCTGAAAGGCCAACATATTATACATGTCATCTTGCTGAACTGATCACCTCCCCTCAAGTTAGGGAGTAGGGTTTGAAAAGAAAGAAATACATTGTCTAACCTTCGGGTCTTTTATAGGCATTGAATTTTAAAGCCCAAAACAAAAACTGACAAGTGATGATCTTTGTATAGGATCTTTTGGGGGAAGAAGGTAGTTTAATCCCTAGGCAGCATACTTTTGGAGACTACCCAGGTAAAAAGAATTTAACTTTTAGCTTTAGTAGCTTAGAGTTAAAAAAGAACAGTAAGTTCCTTTTTGAATGACATGAACTCAAACTGGTATGCCTGGCTTACCCAGAAGTAGTTAAAACATGTCTCTCCAGGCCTTGGAAGTAGGGGAGACTGTAGACTTGCTGGGACCTATCTTTGACCTGATAATGGGGTAGGGTTCACTAAAGAATGAGTCACCTCCTGAGGACTTATGGGAGGTCAAGGCCTTTTGAAAGTCTGAAGTCTCAGCTTGTAGCAGTGACATTACGTCATCTGGAGACAAAATAGAGTGTATGTTTGTCTGAGAGAGTCAGCTACTTTGGGATTGACTTCTGAAAGAGGCCTGTACTCAGAATCACCCTCCAAATGGATTCAGTGAATATTCGCTGAGAGAAAACAATGCTAGAATAAAACAGCAGTTCTTATGCAGGTACCACATTTTCAGAGCCTTAAATGTACAAATCAATCAATCAATCAATCAGTCAATCTATTGTTTCCAAGAAACTGACAAATAAGTGAGAAGCCTATCTTCAGCTTCCTTTCAGAATCCTACAAACTTTTATAAGGGAGTTGAGTTTTAAGGAACTTAGGCTGTCCGTGAAGGGTTATAATTTTTTTTTTTTTTTTTTTTTTTTTTTTTTAATGATGCCCTAGCCTAGAGCCCAGGGAAAAGGAAGAGCTGAGAATTTTAGAAATACCATTAGAAATACTTCTAGCCCCAATTAAAAGAAAGACATGAATACCAGTCCTGGGAAGACATTCCTGTCAGAATAATGCCTACCAAGATTATACCCCACTTTAAACCATAATATTAAAACAAACAAAAATAAAAACCAAAAAAAACCACAAAAAACCAGAAAAACAAAAACAAAACAACTTGAAAAGGCATGGCAAAGTATGTAAAAATTTAAAAACTAGAAAAAATTTAAAAATTTAAAAACTATAAATTATGAGGCACAATCAACAATGTTGGGTGATTTCCTGGCATTTGGTGACAAAGAGCTGACATGTTTGAGCAAATATATTTTAAGTTCACCAGCCACCACTTTTGTGGCTTTTTCCCCACTGCTTCCTTTTAATAGGTTGCTAGGCAGATTCTCCTCAAGTCAAGGTTAAAATGCTCAGAGCACAGAGGAAACCCAAATCCTTTTTTCTGGCTCCTGTGCCTCATGCCCCCTTGAGAGTTTGATGAGTTTCTAAATACCTGAGCGCCTTCTTAGTACATTGAGTATCTGTGCAGTGCAAACACTCTCCTACTCCTCCCCCAACATGTACACTTAGGGCAAGAACCAGCCTAAGACTCGTAGGTCTCTTAGGAAGAACACATTCTCCTCTCTACAGTGGTTATTTTGCAGTGTTAAATGTTGTTTACATGCTGAGGTACATTAGAAATATATTCTGGATGAAGCTGTTGGTTGGTTTATATGGTAAACAACCAAGCATAATTAACTTTGGATGATCTGCATGATACACTATCCAAAATGGAACTGTGGAGCTTTGGGACAGGCTCAGGAAGCTTGAGTCTTCCCTGAGGTTACCTGGGTAATTAACTGTGTTATACTTATCACTCTTCTCCCCACACCCTCCCTAAGGAAGGGAAAAGTAGTCTCCAATATCATTAAGTAATTGATAGTACAGACTTCGAAGCTGGCCTGTCTGGGGTTTAATTTTCAGCTCTGCCACTTACTAGCCATGTGACCTTGGAAACCCACATAACCTATTTTCCTCCTTTCCTTCTTTGCAAAATACAAATTAATATTACTATATACCTTATAAAGTTGTGAGAAAAATATGCGTATTTTTCTCACAAATGTGTATGCATTTATACACACACATATATATTCATATTTATATATTCATTTAGTTCTATGATATACATCTAGGATAGCCTAAGATTTACATTTCCTAAAGTAAGATCTGACACATTTGAAGTGTTCTATCAGTGATACCCAGTATCACTAGGAAACTGAATCATTTAAATAGTGTGGGGGTTCTGTCTGTGAACAAGGGATATTTCTCACTCTCTAACACAGTGTTTCATGACACTTTTGCCCATTGTAATCTCATGGAAAGAGAAAAGCTAACTTTATTTTTTTTTCTAACAAGATGGACTAAATCTTCTCTGCTCTTCCAAAATGTTAGAATACATAAGTGTACTAAGGGAGTAGAATATGGCACACCTTAAATCCCCTGCATAAACTTTTATTGTTTAGAAAATTTTCTTGTTTTTTTTGAAATAGATATGAAAACTGATGGGCAATAACCAGTGAGTGCCCCATGAATGGAGATCACAACACCAGAGTATACTATGAGGGAAGACCAAGTTTCCATTTCCAACAGTTATCCCACCCTTGATATTATCGTAACCATTCAGTCACTATTTAGAATATTCCCATCATTGAAGCCCATTTGTAAAACAAATCTTAGGGAAATTTCCAGCAGTGATATCTTTATTAATAATGTTTGTTTTTCAGTTGAATTACTTGTTTTCACTTGCAAATGAGAATATTGATGAGAAGAGGTAGAGTAACTAATGGATCTGAAGTTCTCTGTTTCTACTAGTTATAGACTAATTAAAGAAGAATAGTTAAAACTGTGTTAGGTGTTCTCTTGTGAAGAAATGGCAAGGGGTACAAATGATAAAAAACAATGACACTAATCTGAGTGGATAAAGGAACAAGCTCATCTCAGAGTGATAAACCCTGTGAAGCAATCAAACAGGTGGGATTAAGTTTGACCTGTTTGAAGAGAAGGAAACAGGTCAGGCACTGTGATAGGTATAGGACAAGTGAGATATACTTTTAAATAGAGTGATGATGAAAGGCCTTCATGAGAAAGTGATGTTTGAGGAAGTGAGTATCTGAAGGGTGTGGGGAGGTGATTGAAGGCAAAAGAACATCAACGAGGTCGGAATAGTTGGAATGTAGAAATGGACTGAAGTAGAGATAAATAATAGCCTAGATTGTGTGTATGACATAGTAGGCCATTGTAAGAATTAGCTTACAGTCATTATAAGGATTTATTTTACAATATGCCTGAGATGAGAAGTCTTTGCGGGATTTTGACAGAGGAGTAACATGTTCTGTCTTCCATTTTAAAAAGATCATCTTGTTTGCTGTGTTAAGAGTAGTGACTAAGACAACAGAGTAAAGCCAGAGAGGCCAATTAGGATGCTATGAGAATAACAAGTGAAAAGCGATGGTGTATCATAGGGGTTATTAACAGTGGAAGTGTTAAGAAATGGTTGAATTCTTCAAACAATTTGAAAATACAACCAAAAGGATTTAATAATGCATTGATATATGACAGAAAAAAAGTAAGCAAGTTTAACTTGAATGTTCTTTTGACCTGAGCCAACAAGAAGGATTTTGGAGTTTCCATTTACTAAATTGAAATGATTTCTGAGTGGTGATTATTTAATGTAGAAAATCAGAAATTTAAATTTGAAATGTCCTTATACATCCAAATGTCAAGTAGGCAGTTGTATATATACTAATTTGGAATTGAGGAAATCCAGGGTGGAGATGTGAGTTGGGGTTTTAACATATAGGCCAGGTAAAGCCTTAAGACTAGGGGCCATCATCAGAGAAGTAAGTGCAGACAGAGAAAAAGTACAAGTCCTGAGACTGGATACACTCCACTGAGAAGAGGTCAAAGGTAGTTGCAGCCATTGAGAAATAGAAGAAGTTGCTCAAGAGGTAGGAGGGAATTGATGAGGGTTTGATGAACTGGAGCTAAGTGAACAAACTATTTCAAGGAAAAGGAAGGGACTGACTGAATTTAACACTGTAGAGATTATTGTTAACCTTGACAAGAAAATATTGATGGTTCATGAACAATAACAACAAAAAGCCTAATTGGGAAAATATAAGAGAGGATGGAATGAGAAGAAATAGAGACAGCAAGTACAGAAAACTCTAGGGAATAAGCTGGAGAAGAAAATTGATGTCAGGAAAGTTTTCTTGATGTTGTTGTCTTTGTTTGCTATTTGTTTTTTTTAAGATATGTGAAAAAGAAATACATTTGTTATCTTCATGGGAAAGATCCAGTAGAGAAAGAGAAATTGATGACACAGGATCGAAAGGAGAAAACTCCCCTGATAATCCAAAAGAGGATGGGACGAAGAACACAAATAGAAGGAAACAATACTTAACATGGGAGTGAGAATCCTTAGTTCATCTATAGTAACAGGAGGTGAAATAGACTATATGGGTGAGGATACTGGTACTTGGGTCAACATGGGGTGAGAACTTGTAGAAGTTTGCTTGAATTGCTTCTGTTTTCTCAGTGAATTATTAATAGATAGCAAAGTCATCAGCTGAGATAAAGGCTGACGGAGGAGATTTGAGTAGGGAAGTAATTTACTTACTTAGTGGTAAGTAAATTAGAAGGCTCACTTGACAGGAAAACTGTAAACAGGAAATCATTAAGGGCATAGATGAAGTTCATAGTCTTGATTAAAGAGAGAAATTTTAGCCTGCTTCTTTTTTTTTTTTTTTCTTCAACCATGTTCATCTGCAGAGGTCGATGTACAGAATAGGCAGAAAGACAGATTTATTTAGTTATTCAGTTTGGGGTTGTGACAAACAAGTAGATAGAGACAAGAGAGTCGATGGTATACACAAGAGAGGGATTATCTGACCGATCACAGGGCACACGTCAGTTAAGGAGGAGAATGAATTATATGAGAAAAGTGAGGAAGAGTGAAAGGTTGGTATGATCAGTGAGTTTTAAGTCCCATATGTTTCAAATATTACTGAAACTGGGGACAAAACAGGAATGAGCTGGAGTGTTTGATATAGAGATTATAGTGGGGGTCTGGTTGTTGGTCAGGATACAATCTAGGCCATGACCCTGAGACTGTTTTATTTAAGGAGAGAGCAAGATCATTGGAAGAGAACATGCCAAATAGTTGTGAGTCCAGTGTGCCTACATGAATCATTTAAACAATGCTTAGATTACCAGAGCAGTTATGAGATATTGACAGTGCGCTAAACGATAAAATCTTTGAGACATAGGTGGAGTAACCCAGGGCTCTGCAGATGACAGCAAAGAGGAAGGATTGTGGTGGTATGGTTTGTTGCAAGCTTTTTCTGTGGTCAGATCACAAATGTTTTAGGCTTTGCTAGCCACGTGTGTCCTCCTCCTCCTCCTTTTCTTTTTCTTCTTTTTTTCCTCCCTCCTGCAATGCTCTATATCATAACGTATAAACCATTCTTAGCTCAGTGTTGTACAAAAACGCACAACACAAGAGATTTGGCCTGCACGCTGTAGTTTACTGACCCCCAAACAAGGCTGGAGTTGGAGGGAATAATCTGTAAGGAGGAATATTTAAAACCCTGCCTCACCTCCAGCTCTTGTTATAGCAGGAAAACTAAGGGAAGCAGTGTCTTTGAGTAAGGACTACATTTCAGTTGTTGGAATTTTATGAGAAGGGAAAAACAAAACCTAAGGCAATCCTCGCACCCCCACCCCCGCTCCCAATGCTTGGCTGATGTGAAAAAAAGCTAAAATGAATATACGTGTACCAGTTTTCATTTTTCTTTTTTTGTGGACCTATGTTTTATTTTGTTGAGAGAAAATACCTGAAAGTGGAATTGCTGGATCACTGGAATTTTCCAGAATTTTTTTGTGTTTGTTTGTTTCCCTTCTCTCTAAAGGGATCACCCTATTTTGAAATTGCATCACTGCCATTAAATTTTACTAAAAATTAGAGTGATCTAAAATAGTTATCATGCTTATCAAGATATAGTGAAACTTTTCAGATACAGTTTCAGGAATCTCAGTAAACTAACTCTGTGTCCCACTCCTTTTTTTCTGCTTTGTGCCCCATGACTTTAGTTGTCAAAGAGGGTGTTTGTTTAATGTGAAAATATCATAGATGACATTTGAGTACTTAGCTCTCTTGTCAGTAAGACGTTTGTTTGTTAGCATTCATATTAGCGTCATTGCCTCCTACCCTTGAGGAGTGATCAGATTAAACAACAGCAAGTACCAGCCATGGATAAATTCAAGAGTTTATTTCAAAGCATTCAACACATTTTTTTGTTTGTACATGGTACAGACATGACCATTTGGAGACCACAGGTCCAGTATATATATTCATTACATTTAATATTAACCCTCAACTTCTCTTACTTAGCTCAGAAAATTATCTCACAGTTGCTTTTTAGCAATTTACTGCTAAAGATGCATGTAGCATGTTCTTCAAGTTGCGTTTTATTTTCTTATTCCTTAGTATAAGAAAATGTAATTTACTCAACTACAAAACTTATGTTTGCAAAATTCATCATGACGAAGTCCTAGAAAATGAAACATAAGTCTATTGGTTAGAGTTTCTGGGATAACTACTGGCTTCCTGACAAAATGGAATATTTAACTCATCTCTTGCCATATGCATTTCTGCCTAGGTAGAATAGTCAGGTGAACAGTTATAATAAAATGGCATTATACTGAGGCAATCACTTTTGAAAAAGTGACCATTTTAATTTTAATAGTCAAAATTATCTAATTTTTACTCAGTGTCATTTATCTTTAATATAAGTAAAATTAACATATTTTACAAAAAGGCCTGTGTTTGCATAAACATTTTAAAGTATATTTTATCTTTTAAAACTATGTGATTCATTAATGATTTCAATGAATCAAGCACAGGTGTTTTATCTTACAGTGTCATTTGACTTGCTATCCTTAAGAAAATAATTTTAAAAAAATAAAGGTGGAATACAATACTTAGTACAAACTTGTGTTTTCTATAATAAGTACTTTAAAATTTTATTCTAATTACTATATGACTATGTTCCTACTTTATAATAATGATTTAACTTGATAAACAGTCATGATTTCTTTTTTAACTTTCTTTTCTGAAGTTTAAGTTTAAATAGGTGTATGTGGCTCTAACTTATTCTATCTAGCAATTCACCCCTAATTTTAATGCCCTAAGTGTTCTTTTCAAACACAAATTACTGATCCAACCTGCTATTTTATACTAACTCACTGAGTGTGTCTGTTTAATTTGATAATGTATTTTAATATTTTAGACTCAAGTGCTAGACACTGAATTAGGTTAGTTTCAGGAATGTCACCACTTCATCTTTACAATGACCGTCTAAAGTAGAAATTATTTATGGTGCACTTTTACAGACAATCTTCTGTCTCGGAGGTTCTCATTGCTAAATACTGTGAATTAAATGCTGAGAGGAAATGCAGTCCAAGTAATTCTGTCCATGGATAATATAGTTAAAATTTATGTGAAAAAAAATTTTACTTTTAACTCTTCCTTCCTGCCTGAAAAACAGACACACATACACACATATGTTTTTCTTGATTATGCAGGTCTATCCTTCACTTTTTATCCCCTGCTCAGTATTATCTTAAAAATATTTATTTTTGGCAGAATCATAGATCAGCCAATAAAACTGAGAGAACCATCCTATGTAAGGCATCTGGTCTGGAAACAAAACAACACAGCTCTTAACTTGATTGATATAACAACAGCATCCAGTCTGCGTGCTATCTCTCCATCTTGACACTAAGTCATAATTTCCTGAAGCAGAAATAAAAAAAGAATAAAAGCAGCGTATCAGTGAGAATGGACAAAATAAGAGGAGGATATTTCCTTTACAAAACAATCTTACTGTGCTTGCTTTGTATTCTGGCAGTCCTCCACCTGCTCATATTGAAATACTAGGGAGATGCAATCAGCGCTGAACTTAAGAACCACCCATGCTGAACATAAGAAACCACCCATCCACAACTAAGTAGAACTTGAGTTTCTCAATGTACCTCCTAACTGCTCTTTGTCTCTTTTATCTTTGGCCCTGCACATTTGGCCATTGGCTCTTCTAAGCCAGTTTCATTCTCTAGAAGACTAACCCCAACTCCCTTATCAGAAGGGACACTGATTTCACTCTGTGTTAGGTGATGGGTATTTAAAAATAAAAAGACAAGTCACTGACTTGACCAATGTGCTGTCAGATGTGTGAGTCAATGAGATAGAACAGAATTGTTGTAACACAGAAAGACCACGTAAATCTGCATGGAACAGTAGAAAAACATCTGAAAAGAAGTGGGGGAGAAGTATGTTCCTTTAAGACACCAAGCTGCAATTCCCTCACTTCCAGCTTTCGTCTGCAGTAATATCCTAAACGTGTTATCTAGCTAAGGCCTGACTTTGCCTCTTTTTCTCCTGTCTGGGAGGGAGCCTAGATGCTCTTCTTCTCCATCTCCAACTCTCCGATCTATACCCAATGTTTTTAACCAATGCTCTTTGTCTTCTTCCCTCTTCTTTCCTCTGGGATGTTCCCCCATCAGTCAACACTTTTAGCCCATCTATTTCTCTAATATATTTCTGTTAATTACATTCATTTCCTTCAGTCCTACAAACTTGTTCATGTTTCTATCACATAAAAATATAAATGAAACTTAAATGCTCTTACTTAACTCTCCTTTCAATCTATCACTCACTTGCTTATTATTCCTTTCACAGCTAAATCCTTCTAAGGCCAGCAGTTTTTCCCACTGTTTCCTTACCTCTCACTTTTTGGTACTTTTTATTACTCTTTCTTTCTTAAGACTGGTCATCTTCTTTGGCTTCCTTTTCTTCTCCTCCTCCTCCTCCTCCTCCTCCTCCTCCTTCTTTTTCTTTTTACCTCTTTGACAACTTTTTGGTAATTTGCTAGTTGCTTATTTTTTCACCCAATACTATGTCTCTGTTCCCCAGGGATCTGTCCTCACTCATTCAGTCATTCTATCAGAAGGAAGAGAATCATCTTAGATTCGTTCTTTCTTTCTCTCTCTCTCTCTCTCTCTCTCTCTCTCTCTCTCTCTCTCTCTCTCTCTCTCTCCTTCTCTCTCTCCCTCCTTTTCTCCCTCCCTCCCTCTATGCTTCCCTCCGTCACCTTCTCCTTCCCTCCCTCTCTCCTAACTTCCCAGAGAAACTGAAAATTTTGCTTAAGTTCAAGACTGTAACATTTCTTGTTTGGACTAATTTATTCTTCCTCTCTAGAGTTCAGGGTTCTTAAATTAGACCCCAAACCAATCTCTGTTCTCTTTGTTGACCCATATCCTATTCATCTGGAGTACACAAATGAGTATCAAGCACTCTGAGACTCAGGATGGTTAGGTGATTTTCTCAAAATTATATAATTGGGACCTTTAGGTCAGTGCTCCCACATCTAAATATATTCTTTCCACTATAATTCTATATGTCAAGATATTTGCAACCAATACACTCAATCTTGATTACCCTGGTCTATTATTTTCTACATTTATCACTTTATAGCACACTGTATGGTTTACCTATTTATGGACTAATTAGAGGTCATTACCATTAAAATGTAAGCTTTTAGAGGCAAGCAGTTTTGTCGGTTCAAAGACATACCCAAAGCTCTTCAATTATTGCCAGGCAGGCAGTAAATATGTGATAAATGAGTTAACACATTAGATGATTCTCTAATATCAATGGGACAAAGAAAAGCAAAGTATGCTCTCTTAGAGCACTTGCAATAAATATGAAAACTTAAGTCTTCACAATTCCAATTGATGAGAAAAGCATATGTAGAAGGGAGTAGCTTAAAGCTTCAAGGAAAGTAAAACTTTGCCAAGAGAACAAAACAAGAGAAGACAAAAGATACTGTATTGTCCCAACAGAAGGATATTGTACACCCACTGAAGACATTATTTTCTAATAAAGTTTTGCCCACTATCCCAGTGATAGAAATTTTTCAAAGCATTCCCTTACCAGCAGCACTTCTGTGACATGAGCCACCACCATGAATGTAAAGTACACATCTTCTTAGTGCTTTTGACTTCCTGTGGCACATATCCATAGGCAGGGATGTAGCTGAAAGTTCTCACAGTCAGTGACATTTTCATCTGAAGTTGGTGGAACTTCATTAAAACTCAAAAGAATTCTCAAGGAATCTGCAAAATGCTTAAATCCCAGCAGCAATTCGACAAATTTAGCCTAAAAGTGAAATTCACACACATCTTAAAATTCAAATTCCAACTGTTAGACATCTACAAAGATAAAAGTACACATTACTATTTACTAAGCTCAACTGCAATGAACTAAGTTCTCATACATAAACCCTCTGTGGTCCTTTCAGGGAAACCAGACGTGCAGAGATTGTGCTCACATTTAGTCCTCATTCCACAAAAATGTGTCGAGTTCTCTACTAAGCTTTCGGGTTACATAGAATAGAACAGGAGAAATGATCTTCTCAAGAACCTCAGAGTTAAGTGGGCAAGAAAGATAAGTAAACTGTTAAAAACATGTAAATGCCTCCATTGAAGTCTGCACCTGGCACTTTGGGAGAAGACAGTAGGAGTAGCTACTGGAGTAGCAAATGGAAAAGAGTTTTCAAACAGGAGTCTTGCAAGTAAGATCTGTTCTTAAGAATTTAGTTAAACAAATGGAGCAAGGAAAAACCCTTCTAGGAAGAGGGACTGGTTTAGCTTTCTGAGGAGGAGGCTCTTATTGATACAGGGTGACATGGTTGTAAATCTGAGTGCATATCAGGGTGGGAGGCAGGGTTAGGAGTGAGGCAATGGGTGGGAGAAAAAGGGAAGGCCAGCCTGCTATCTGAAAACTGTCTTTGCACCTGAGAACAAGTCATGTCCTCAGACTTTATGTATCGTAGTCTCAATAATATTAATGACTTGCATACATATGAGGTTGGTAATATTACCATATTCAGAGATGAGGAAAATAAGCCCAGGGAGGTTAAATAAGTAGTGCAAAGTCACACAGCTAGTAAGTAATATTTACCAAGATTCAAAATCCAGTAGTTTGATTCTTGATTTAATGTTTATAGCATAATCCTTCAAATACGTTATATGAACAGATACTCAAAGATTTCCAGAAAGGGAAGCCAGCCAATCAAGTTAGGAAAAACAAGATGACTCAAGAGAATAATTGACCACACATACACAAAAGAAATAGGTAATTCAGGAATGAAAAAAGACACTAAAGCAGTTTTTAAAATATATATCCTTTGAGAGCTCTGAAAATATATTACATTCATAAGTGGTAAACAGATCACACACACAAAAAAAGAGCTACCAGAGAGGAAGAAAATATATATATATATATATTTGCTTAAATAACTTTTTAAAAACTAATTAATAAGAGGGCTCAAAGAAAAATAATCAAGGACCTCTCACAAATTATAGAGCAGAGAGAACAAATATGAGGGGGAAAAAAAGTTCTGTTTCTGGAAACTTTGATAGCTCTACATTGCTCATGGAATTAAACCTGAGTTTGCTGCCACTACCCACAGTGCACTGACATCTAACTTCTTCTAACTTACAACAATTCCACCATGAGTCCCAAATATCTCCTATGATTTCTTGAACTTGTCAATATTTTGCTGCTGGGACTTTTGCTCTTGTTGCTGGCTCTGCTGGAAAACTTTTTCCTCAGCACATAGGGTGACTGGTTCCTTTTTATAATCTGGTTTCTAAGCAGATGTTACCTATTCAAAGAGTCTTTTTCTGGCCATGTATGCAGGAGCCCTGTCCTGCCATCTTCCCAAATCAGTTTTTCCCCCTTCCTCCTTATAGAACAATTCAACAATATTAAAGTAGATTTTTAAAATAAATGCAACAAACCAGTGGTCACCCAGCAACCTGACTCGATGAGGTTTCTGCTTGTGTACATTGTGGATTATACCTATTTGAACAACCTGTAATTTCTGATTTGCTCCACTCCTGTGATGGTGTTTTCTGTCTTCAAATGGGTAGAATCTGTTTCACTTGTCATTGAACCTCCCTTTTTGGTCCGTAGGGATTGTGTTCTTATAATTTGAGGAAGTCACCTGAGGTCTTTAAGGAGCACTCCAGCAGTCTTGATTTCTTCATGTAAGTAATCAGTAGTAATAATAATAATTATAGCTAACATTAATGATATTACGTGGCATTCTCTTTTAATTTTCCTCATAAGCATTGATTAATCGATACTATCAACATATTAACAGTGAGAAAACTGCTGCACAGAAAGGCTAATTAGGTCACCAAAGGTACACAGCTAATTATCTTGTTCTACCATAATAGTTTCTTATTACTAATGAAGAATCTATTTCTTAAATGTGGAATTATGTCTTTGCTAAGCCTATATTCGCTTTGGAGCAAGACACTTTGGACTTGGCATTTAGTTTACCACCCATTAACTGTGTATTTTTATTATCCTGAAAATTTTATCACTAATATTATTTCCTATTTGCTTTACACTGAAATATAAGAAATTGTCTCAAAATATCAATAATAATATTCCTACAATCAATAAAATTACTCCGGAATGATTAAAATTTATTTGTAACACTTTCTACCTTAAGTTCATCTACTTGACTCAAGAACTAAATAGAATCACTAGAAATTCATTCTGTGTGTAATGTTACCAATGTGTTATATGGTTAGGTGCCTTTATTTCAATTTGAATTCAATTTGTGGAAATACTTTGTGTTTAATTTTTATAGTAGTTATCAATATACTTACCATATCTCTGATTATATCCTACCTTTCTATAATATACACTCTTCTCTGTAATGCTAGGGTTAGGTTTCTACAAACTGCTGCCAAACTCCTGTCGTCGGGATACTGGATAGTTTCTGCCAATGGTAAACACTAGCAGGAGATTGAAAAGAGGGAAAGGGGTTCCTCTTCCTATTTCGGGTTTCTTTTGGTAGTCTTCTGACAGCCAAAGACACGCTAGCTCCAGCATCTCCCTGAACTCCCAGCAAGAGCCAGAACACTGCCTGCTGAAAGTCCAAGCACCAAACATGAGCCATGTGGCACCCCTGAAATGTCTGAACATGGCGTTTTGCAACATCCCTCCTACACACCACCTCTTCCCTTCTATTCACCTAGTCCTCGCTGTGCTAGTTGCTTGTGGTAGTTACCAGTTTCTGGGATTAGTTTTCTGTTTTGTTTTTAACTTCTAACACCTGTATAAATATTTATCTATATCAAATCCCCTTTGTTCCATGCACTTAGCATGATTTCAATTTCATGTCTGGACCCTGATAATACAAAGAAATAATGCATTAATATACCCATTTGTCAAAAATTATATATACCTGTCTCTTTTGCATGTTCCTTGTATTCTTCTGAAGCAGTTAGAAGAAAAGTAGAAGACCCCAAACAATAACTTCAGATTCTTAGTTTCAAAATTTACTCACAAAAAATGCTGACATACGTGAGGTACAATTTTCCAAGCAAACTTGAGTCTCCAACTAAATCAGAAGCAGTTAGTTGGACACCGTCTTTGCTGCTCCCTTGATCTGGAGCTGCGATAAATCTAATGTTAGATTTTCTTTTCTTCCTGGGTATTTTATTGAAGAGGAAAGTTTTAGTTAAGAGAATATAAAAACATAATTGTAGGGTTTATTACTGTAGATTTTCCATTCTGTGGGGAAAAAGATAAATACTGTAGGGTTGCTGGTCAAGAAAACAACCATTAATTTATTTTTCAATTTTAACTAGTATCCTAATTTTGTTTTCTTTTCAGTTTTGCATAATTATTATCTATGAAAACAGGTAGCTGTTTGACTTGTTGGATTCTGTTGTCATGTCAACCAAATACAAGCTGTGTTAGTTTGATTTTAAGTTAAAGTCCTTATGTATGATAATGCTCTCAGCTTCCATAGTAATTAGTTGTGGTTATAACTATAGTTATAAATCTATGGTTCTAATGAAGTCATGTAATAGAAGACTGAAAAAGTGAGCTGGAGTCTGTTCAGTATAGAGTTCAAGCGATATAACGATATAAACGCGAACCAATGGCAGAGTGTCAAGGTGTTTTTTTTAAATGTTTCACAGAATTACATCTTTTAAAAAATGTTTGTTTGTTGGTTTGTTTATTTCAGAAACAGACCTATAGACACAAAGAACAAACTGATGGCTGCCAGAGGAGAGGGGTTTGGGGAGCAAGGTGAAAAAGGTGAAGGGATTAAGAAATACAAATTGGTAGTTAGAAAATAGTCACAGGGATGTAAAGCTCAGCATAGGGAATATAGTCAATAATGTTGCAACAACTATGCATAGTGCCAAGTTACTAGAATAACCACGATGTTTTAATAAAATTAAAATATGACATCTCAAGGATACAATGGCTACCATTAGATTTCTAGTCATTTGTAAATTATCAGAGTTAATAAGAATGAGAATTCCAGAGACATAAAATCAGATTTGAATCTTGTCTTGAGGATTAATTGAGTAACTTTGTGTAAGTTAAGTAGTATGTCTTTGCCTTGCTTCTTCATTTGTGTATTATAATCACCATAATACTTTTTACAGTATATAATTTTTTTGAAGATTAAATGATAAAGTATGTTTAAAATGCATAGCAGTTTATGTCAGTCATATTGTAATCTTTCAAAAAAAGGTAATTAGTCACCTACTTACACATGAAACTCTGACAAAAATCTATTCTCAAAGAGAATGGTGACTTTTCATCAGAAATAATGGATGCCAGAGGGCAGTGGAGTGACATACAAAATGCTAAGGAGAAATATACTGTCAAGCAACATGTATATGTTTATGAACAATATATCCTATATGTGGTAGTTATTAATCATAGTCAATACTACATATATGTCTTTATGTATAATATATTATACATCATATATGTAATATATGATAAATAATATATTTTGATATATATTTATATGTAAGTATTTATGTATATAAATGTACATATGTATTATGTATACATATAAAAGTTTTTAATTAGATTTTTAAAAAAAATTAATAGGTTCTTTATAATTGAAAGATTGAGACCATGGTGGCAGGTATACAACTTATCAAAAATGTTGAGATTATCAATTGATGAATAAAAAACAATCTATAGTTGATTATATTAATCATAGTCTATATGATTATTTATATTAAAATTGAAGATTTCTTACTTATGAAAACAACTTATACATCATAATGACTATAGTCAATAATACTGTATTATAAACTTCAAAGTTGCCAAGAGACTAGATCTTAATTGTTTTCACCACAAAAAGAAATAATTATGTGACATGATAGAGGTGTTAGGTAATGCTACAGTGGGAATCACGTAGCAATATATAAATGTTTCAAATCAACACATTTTACACCTTAAATGTGCACAATGTTATATGTCAATTATATCTTAATTAAAATAATAAAAAAACACAACTCATAAACCCAGTAGTGACTAATATGTAACTAACAGCTATCTAATATACTCATGTATCTATAGGTAATGTGCTATCTGCAACTATATTTATCCTAGTTATGTACGAGTGTATCCTAACTACATCCACATCTAATCCAAATCTAAATCCATATCCATATCATTTTCCAGGTCAATTTCTATTTCAATCTCTCTCTCTCTCTCTCTCTCTCTCTCTCTCTCTCTGTATATATATATATATATATATATATATATATATATATATCACTTGTCGGTTGAGTTCCACAAGTTTTGCTTGGTGGGTCTCACTATTAAATATTCATTTTTTTCAATATTGCCGAGTTTCATATCAGTCAATAAAAATACAGCCAATGATTATACATGGTATTTTGTGGATATGAAGGTAAGTAAAAACTATATTTCCTGAGGGTTTTTATTTCTTTTTCTTTATTAAATTGATAAATTTATATTATATTGTTTTCAGATGTACAACGTAGTGATTTGACATTTATGTACCTTATGAAGTAATCACTACAGTAAGCCTAGTAACCATCTGTCACCATATAAAGTTACGATATTATTGACTGCATTCCCTATGCCGTATATTATATCACTATGACTTATTTATTTTTTATAACTGAAGTTTGTACCTCTTATTCTCTTTCACCTTTTTGCAAGGTAGTGTGCTTTCCATGCTTGTGCCCATTTAATCCACACCACAATCCAACAGATGGTAGCAGTATTCAGATTTTTCAAATGGAAAAGGTTGAGATGTGTTTAAGTCACACACCCTGCCCCATAGCAACCATCACTATACAAATTCTGAGAGAATAGAGAGGTGACAAGGGGCCAGAGGAGCCAGTGGTCTTTCACTAACTAGAATTTTTGTGGATGCGAGAGGCTAGGAGATGAGTGCCCTAAATTTGCACATGCAGCCAGAGGAGCAGAGCTTCACCCAAGCCTAGGAGGACATAAATGTCGTGGCCAGCTTTAGGAGACGGATTACTTCAGCTATAAGGATGTATCAGACCTTCACCACATTCTGGATTCACCCCACGTGACCAGCTTCACACATGTCTGCTCCACCAGCACTGTCCAAGTCCCCTGCAGCTGCGTAAGGAGCTCCTATCACCAGTGGCCCATCTTTTAGCATTTTATCTCAACAAAACGCTGAAATTTGTTTTGCCTTGGTTCAGTTGTACAAACACTTAAACCTGTTAATAAAAAAATTTCAACAAATGACATAATACCAGCCCAGCTAATTTTGCGTTAACACTGACAGGTGTTAGGTACATCTTCAATATTTATTTACTTAGTGTTTCAAAATAAACTCACCCTGTAAGATTACAATAGGTGTCACATTTCCCACAGTAGTAATTTATGCTGATTTCTCGTTTTAGTCCAATCAGACTGCAGTAACAAAATACCACAAACTGGATGGGGCATAAACAACAGAAATCTATTTCTTAAAGTTCGGAGGCTGGAAGTCTGAGATCAAGATGTGAGTATGGTCAGTTGAGGGCCCTTCCAGGTTGCAGACTTCCCATTGTATCCTCACATGGTGGAAAAGACAAGTGAGCTTTTTCAGGCCTCTTTTCTAAGGGCATTAATCTGTTAATGAGGTCTCTGCGCCCATTATCTAATCGCTCCCCAAAGGCTCCACCTCTTAATACCACCACCTTCATCATTAGGATTTCAACATATGAATTTCAGGGGCACACAAACATTCACATCATAGCACTTAGGCTCCCCTCTGTGGCTCTAATCATAGCTAGCTACAGTCAACTCTATTCCCTCTCTTAAACCATTTATCACTAAGCACAAGAGTTTTATTTTTAAATCATGTTATTTTTAAAATTTTGTCAGTATTAAAATTTTTAGTGTGTGCAAGAATGATGTGTGGGACCACAGTTAAAGAGAGGGGGTAGTTGTGTAAGGAAATTATAATTGTAACATGTTCCATAAGTAGTAGAGTAATATGTTCTAAGTTGTTTTTTTATTTTTATTAAATTTATTGGGGTGACATTGGTTAATAAAATTATATAAATTTCAAATGTACAATTCCATAATACATCATTTGTATATTGCCTTATGTGTTCACCACTCAAAGTCAGATTTCCTTCCATCACCATGTATTTGACACCCTTTACTTTTATCTACCCTTACCCTCTGTTAAACACTAAACTGTTGTCTGTGTCTATGAGTTTTTCTTTTTTCATCTTGTTCATTTGTTGCTTTCAGTTTTATATTCCACATATGAGTGGAATCATATGGTTCTCAACTTTTTCTGTCTGATTTATTTGACTTAGCATGATAATCTCAAGATCCACCCGTGTTGTTGCAAGAGGCAGTATTTCATCTTTTCTTATGGCTGTGGAATACTCCACTGTGTATATGTACCACATCGTCTTTATGCAATCATCTGTTGAAGGACATTGGTTGTTTCTATGTCTTGGCTACTGTGAATAATGCTGCAGTCAACATAGGAGTATATATATCTTTATGGATAAATGTTTTCAGATTTTTGGGGTAGATACCCAGAAGAAGAATTGCTGGATCATATGGTAATACTCTTAATTTTTTGAGGAACCTCCATAATGTTCTACATAGTGGCGGTACCAAATTTACATCCCACCAACAGTGCATGAGTATTCCCTTTTCTCCACATCCTTTCCAACACTTGTTATTACTTGTCTTGTTGATAATAGCCATTCATGCGGTAGTGTCTCATGGTGGTTTTGATTTGCATTTTCCTAAAAGCTAATGAAGTTTAGCATTTTTTTTCATGTATCTGTTGGCCATTTGCATGTCTTCTTGCTAAGTTGGTCTTATAATCATAGAAGTTACTGAATTCTACCAAGCAGAACCATAAATTTATAACAAAGCATTTAGAATACTGCCGTGTGTCCCTAGTGTCTGAGTTGAGTGGCAGGAGTTTTACAGATTCTTTGACTGGTGTTGTTCTAGTGAAGTACAATGAAAAAGACACCTGGAACCTAATAAACAATCCTCCTGTGATCATTCAGCTCTCTTTAGGCTAGCTGTGCTCTATAAGCAATCTTGATATTGATTGAATTATCAAATAATGTAAAGGAAAATCCCTCGCCAGCTCTGACAGATATACCCCTCATTTTATTCACAAGCTCTTTCCGGGTAAATATTAATTTTATGAGGCCTATACAAATGAGTTTATGAGCATTTAAAGTTGGGAAACGGTGTTTTAGCCACTATGCTGCTATTAAAGTTAGAGTTTTAATATGCAAGGTGTGTTAGTAAGGAATTTAGAAATTGGAATTTGCAGTATGTCCAAGGATAAGCACTGGATCTTTGAGGAAGTCAGAGCAGCAAAAAGGAGGATTAGGAAGGTTGGTGGCAAATGCACTAAAAGGAGAATACAGAAAAAAAAGAAAGAAAAAAGTCATTTTAAAAAGACCTCAAGCTGAGCAGCTTCAAATTCTCCCAGGATAACTAAGAAAGGGCTTACAGTCTGAGATAAGTGTGAAAAAGACATTTTAGAAGTGCCAATCCTCTCACAACTGAGTCAAACCCAGATATTACTTGTTGATCACACTATTATTTCTTTAAAAACCTCGATGCAGCCAAAAATTGAGTAGTCAATTTACCATCACTGGAAATATTTATCCTGCCCTGATGGTCATCTATCATCTTTAAACTTCACTATCAATGTTTTTCTGCTCCAATAGAGAATGTATGGCCCACTTAAGACCAGCCTTCACATTGCTTTATTGGGGGAAACAATTTACTGGAGGGAGAATGTGACAGGAAATAAGGCATAGCTTCATTTCCAAGTAGCCTCAACAGAGACTCGCAGATATATATACTTTTAAGTATAGTTGACATACAATATTCAGTTTTAGGTGTACAACATAGGGATTTGATGTTTATACACTTTATGAAGTGGTCACCACTACAAGTCTAGTAACCTGTTACTATACAAAGTTATTATGATATTATTGACTATATTCCCTATGCTATACATTACATCCTCATGCCTTTTTTTTTTTTTTATACCTGGAAGCTTGTACCTCTAAATCCCTTTCACCTTTTTTGCCCTTTCTCCTACCACCCTCCAGATCTTGAGGGCCTTCCTGGGTTCCTAGATTGGCAGCCAGCCAGCCGCCCTGTCAGCACATCCGCTCACCCTTCCCACAACTACAAATCCTGCCTGTTCTGTTAACTCTTTGTGTTTCCTCACATACACTTAAATAATTTTTGAAAAGTCTTACTTTAAAAAATAAGTTAAGTTGCTTATAACCATCATTGTTTATTGCTATATTCATTTATTGTTTACTTTAAATGGTTGTCTTTGGAAACTTCTAATTAATACCTTGTCTCCTCTAACAACTCTTCTTTACTTTTTATGCCCTTTATTATTATTATTATTATTATTATTATTATTAGTTTCAGGTTTTCAAAGGAACATAATAGTTAGACATTTACACCCCTCGCAAAATGATAACCCTCTCCCCCAAACGCCTACCCCTCTAACATCTTCTATAACTATTACAATATCATTTACTATTTTCCTTATGCTACATATTCTTGTAGTTGACATACAATGTAATTCTACTTCAGCTACAGTTGTACGGTGCATTGGTCAGGTATCTACACAGTGTATGAAGCGATCCACTTAAAAAGTCCAGTGCCCGTCTGGCACCTTACATGATCTTTACAACATTGCTGATTATATTCCCCGCTGTGTATTTCATATCCCCATGACTATATTGCATCTACTAATTCTAACAACTAACTATTCTTGATTGTATATTTCCCAAATACAGTTTCTAAATTCAGAATAATAAAATTATCAAGGTGTATTTTGGGTTTCCTAAGATGGCCATTAGGTAATAGAAAAATTTGCTCCTTAATGCTTAAAAAAAGAAGACAACAAGCATTGGTTTATCTAAAATTCTCCATATTTTAGTTAAGTCAAAATTGTTATTAAAGCTTTTGAGATAGCCTATTCCAGTCAACCTGACAGCTTAGATGAAGCGTTATTAGATATCTTATTACTTTGTAGCAAATGACCTCGAACATCTGTGAGTTAAAAGAACACTTATTATCTTACCGTTTTTGTGCATCAGAAATTCAGCAAAGCTTAGCTGGGTCCTGTGTTTGAGAGTGTTTCACAAAATAATCTTGGTGTCGGGCACATCAACAACTTCAACTGGAGAAGGATCCACTTTCAAAAGCCTTAGATTCCTACTGATTGTTGAAAGAAGTCTGCCCTCAGAGACTTACCCTGGAGGTCTCTCCATAGGGCAGTTTACAACATGACAGCTTGATTCATTAGAGTGAGCAGAGGGAGGGAGTGAGGGAGAGAGAAAGGAAGAGAGAGAGAGAGAGAGAGAGAGAGAGAGAGAGAGAGAGAGAGAGAGAGAGAGAGAGAGAGGAAAGAACTCACAATTTTTTATAACCTAATTTTGGAAGTGACCTCCCCTCACTTTTCCTGTATTCTATACCTAAAAGAGAAAATACTAAGCCCAGTTTACATAAAGAGAGGAGATTACACACTTGTGTGAATAGTGGGAGGTGGGAGCTATTTTAGAAATGGTCTATTACTATGTAAGTAGATCATCTTTTTTAAAGACATGAAGTACTGAAACTGGAATTTAAAAAGTTACAAGTGTTATAGCCCTCCACCTATTACAGAAATTAAATTTATAATTAAAAATCTTTCACAGAGAAAACTGTACTCCCAGATGGTTTTGATAAGAAAGAAATGCTACTAATCCTACACAAACTTTCTCACAAAATAGCATTCTCACTCATGTTAAGAGACCAGCTTTACCATGATACTAAACCAGAAGGGGCATAACAAGAAAAGGGAAATACAGATCAATGTTCCTCATGGACTTAGATAAAAATCTGAACAAAATATTAGCAAATTACTATTCTAGAAAAATAATATATGCAAAGTATTGCATGACATTGTGGAGTTTATCTCGGGAGTGCAAAATCTGATTAACTTTTTATGATTAATCAACCAGATAAACAGAATAATGGGGGGGGAAGTATATGGTTACCTCAATATATGTAGCAACCACATCAGACAAAATTCAACAATCATTCTCCTTGTCTGGAAGTCACTATGCAAAGTAGAGATAGAAAAGCATTTATACAGTTTGGTAAAGAGCCTCTATAAAATAACTAGACCTAACTAGATCAAACTGTTAAAAACTGAATGCTTTCCACTAACATTGAAAAAAACAAAAGATATCCATTTAAAATAAAGGATATCACCACTTTTATTTTACCCCCAATTTATACTGGAGGTCCTACAGGCAAGAAAGAGAAGTAAAATGCGTGCAGATTAAAGAGGAATTATAAAAACTCTTTTTTATTTACAGATGACATGATTCTCTATGTAGAAAATTATAAATCATCCACTATAGAGCTATTAGAACTAATAAGTGAATTAAGCAAGGTCTCAGGATACAACATCAATACGTAAAACAAATTATACTTCTATAATATATTTTAGAGATGAACATTCAAAAAATGAAAATTACAAAAAATAAGTATTACAATTTGCAACAGCTTCAAGAATGAAACACTCAAGAACAAATGGAACAAAATATACACAAGAACAGTTATATGAATTGTGCCTCTGGACCTCTGTTCTTGTCTAATCCATATTCATTCATTTATTTGGCAATGATTGTGCCTATTTATGTGAAAGTATCACACATAATAATATGCTGACTCAGTTCAGCAAGTGTTTTCAGAATGCTAAACTCTGATTAACATTGGCACTGGATTTATATGCTAAGTTTTTCTGTTGTAGCATCATGTCCTTTGAAGGAAGAAGAGAATGAATAAGTGACAAACACCAATCATGGATGGATTCAATGAAAGACTTTTGAAAGACTTTTTTCAAATTATTGAGTTCCTAATATTTCAGAAAGTCTGTCAACTATTCTCTCATCAAAGAATTAAGAGATTCACGGATACCTTTAATATATAATTGTTTAAATTTTGGATTAAAGTAAAATTCATTAATTTATCAATGCATGAGTTATATCTTTATTGTCTTCTTGGACAATAGAAAGTTCTTAGAACACTTTAATACTTTTATTAGTCCTTGATGTAGTAGCTGTTGTTAATGTATATATGAATTTCTTTTGTAATTTTAAACCTCACAGGACGTAATTATTGTTTTATACTATCAGTGTTCATTTTGATTTATCAATATATTTACCACTTTTTTCCTGCACTTTATTTCTTCCTGCCTCTTTTATCTTCCATCTGGGATTAATGTCCTGTTTGAAATATCTTCTCTAATATCCAAAGTATCATCAGTATGCTGGGTTGTGAATTCTCTTGAATTATGTTGTCAAAAAATGTCCTCATTTTGTCTTCACACTTGAAGAATATACTCATTTTAGTCTTTCTAACCATTTTCTTGGTGTCTATTCTCTCTATTTTGTTTTTTCTATCTTTCAATCTCTCTGTACAATATTATGGACAATTTTTCTGATCTGTCTTTTAATTTTCTATTTGCACTGAAGTCAATATACTAACAAACACCTAAATTATAACAACAAGAGTGAACCTAACATAAACTATGGTCTTTGGTGGTTATGATGTGTCAATTTAAGTTAATAAATTGTAACAAATGGAACGCTCTGGGGGGGGTATGTTGATAATGTGGGAGGCTGTGTACATGCAGGGCAGAGTATATATTTGAAATATCTTACCTCCTCTCAATTTTGCTGTGAACCTAAAAATGCCCTAAAAATATAAAACCTTAAAAAAATCCTACATTCAACATTTAATTTTTATGTTTAAAGTTTTCATGTTTTTGAAGTTGTATATGTGTATTTTTCATATCTCTCAAGTGACTTTTTTATAGTTCCTCCTTCCATGAACATATATTTTCAAGTTACAAAATATGTTTTATTTATATTAGATACATCCTATTAAAACATTTTTCGTAGTTACAACAACATTTGAATCTAGGTGTTCCTGTTACCTTGTTCTCATTTCTCTATGTACCTGGCTACCTTCAACTGTCTACTGATTGTCCAAAAAAAAAAAAAAAAAGAAAAAAAAAATATATATATATGTTTTTAGGAATGGCTTGAAACCTAGGACCATGTTGCATTCTCCCAGGGGTGACCTATGTTTGATGCTGGCAAACAAACATTCACATATTATATTATATAACATTCTGAATGTATATTTTGAATATACTCAGAATATATACAATATTCTGATTATGATTATTGCTACCATTTATTGATTTTCCCTTATTCAAAAGCCCAGTACAATATATAGGAAATTGTATCAACATTTAAATGTAAAAAAGAAACATTAAAGCATGAAATTATTCTTCTCAACATTCTCTGAATAAATAAAATAAAAATTATTGAAACATTTTATTTGTAATTTAAATATATGAATAAATATTATTAAATATAAGATGAAAGAAAACATAATAAATGAAAATGCTGAGCATTTTACCTGCTGAGTCACTGCTGCACCTAAATTCCCTCCAGCACTGTCTCCAGAAATACCAACTCTCCCAGGGTCTACACCACAGCTTTCAAGAACTTTGGGGTGCAAAAACCATTTTAATGCAGTGTATACGTCTTTAAATTGAACTGGAAAGTGATACTTTGGGGCTAGTCTATAGCTGTAGATATAAAAACAATGTTTCCTTAATCATTAATATTTACTCATGTACCAAACCAAGGAATGTAATCCCAATACAAAATCAAAAGTAAAATTTTGTTTTAACGAACATGGTATTTTGATACATTCTATTAATTGAAACTCATGCTTTTCTTAATCATGAAATATGACTAGTGATTACTAAACATTGTCATTTTTATAAACAAGATTAAAATTTTGAATGCAAAATCTGGTTTAATTTTAAGGAAATACTGCTTAGCTGCTATATTTTCCCTGATAAAAATTCTTTCAGAATGACTTTTTTTGATAATTGCTTCATCTTTTTAGTAATCAATTATTATTATTGCATATTTGTATCTCAGAATTACTTTTTCAACCTTATCAAAACATTTCTATTTTACATGTGACTATTACTATGTTAGTTCATAAATTCCAATTTATCTTAGGTTTAAGTTTATGTAACTCTCACAGAGAGTGTGTTCTACAGAAAATTCAAATCTTTTTCTACTCTTCCTAAAATGACCTTTAGAATATAGTTTGAGGTATGTTGTATCTTAACTTTCATGGTTAATTTGTGTCATATTTATTTCATCAATGGATTACTAAGTTTTAGGTACCATCACAGGCACTATAAATGTGTTCTAATATTTAATCCTCATATCAATACTTAAATGTACAGATTATTATTATCGAAGTTAAATATCTTTAAAATGTCACACAATTATCAATTTGCAGAAGCTACATTTTATCCCAGTCCTCTGTCTTCAAAACCCTCATCCCTAATAATCTGCTAATTAATAGGGGGGAAAGTCCAGAGGCAGTTAAGTCTGTGTGATATTACAGATTAATTTCACTTGAACATTTCTTGACTTTCCTGCCTCTGTTCCTTCTTGACCTATGTGTATATGCCTTTTCTCCCTGACGCTGGACTGGACAGCCTCTGACATTAGTTTTCTCTGTTCATACTTGGTGTTTCAGCGATATATTAATGTTTATATAATAAAACACTCAATATAGTTGAATAAATATTGGTATGTGAGGCATCTGGCCTAAAATCAAACCAACACAGCTCTTACTTGGTTGATGTGATGACTGCCTCAAGTCTGTCTGCCGTCCACCTTGACAGTGAGTCATAATCTTTAAGAGCTCAAATAAAAAAATATTGAAATATTAATAGGAATTGAAAATGATACTGTTAAGAATAAAGTTTATGGTGATGACATTATAGTTCATCTATTTATCTTGAAATACTATACGTATAAAGAAAAAAATCTAACACAAGGCTCATGTTAATCAATACACATACTTACATCTCAATAGAATGTGAGTTATTCTTCTCAGTGGTCCTTTCGTTCGCCCTTGATCATCTTTTCTTTTCATTTGCCACATTTCCAAATAGTCTATTCCACACTAGCTTGGTTTAGCTGCCTACTATATGATTGGTATGTAGGTAGAGGACCCCGAACGCAAATGTGAAGAAACGTTCTCTGACGTTAAGGAGGTTACATCTATGGGGGTAGGGGCAGCAATATAAGTCAAAAAGAGAAACACAAAAAAATAGCTGGCTTAATAGAGGTGAGTGGAGAGTAATAGTGAGATATAGGAAAGATCCCTCATTAATCTGCCTGGGGGTTCTGGGAACAATTTAAAAAAAAAATTTAGGTGTGTGTATGTGTGTTGGGGTTTGGCACTCACACAGAGACAGCTTTAGCAAAATTGTTTGAAGAGCAACATTTTGAGCAGTGGGGCCATTTGAAAGACAAACTGGTAAAAAAAAAAATTGGAAATACAGCTTCATCAAGAGCAGCTGATGATTACTCTTATTCGTCGGTATCATTGAGGAGCAGCACTCTCTCAGTTACTTGCTGTATTCCCACTGCCAATATACGGTCTCTGCACTGAAGGTTCTTCTTCTTCCCTCTCTTAGCAAGATGTCTTCCATCTTCTGTATGTTGGCAATCCTTTCCCCTGGGATCTCATTCCAGGTCCTAACATTGCATCTATGCTGCCCCAGTCATCATCCCTATTCTTCAGCAGACTGCTATTTACAGGTTTGTTTTTTTATTATTTAACTTGCATACATATTTGTGCCTCACATACTGAAGTATAAAAAATAAAATACTCTCTTTCAAAGCCATGTTTTCTCTTTGTCTGACTCTTTATTTCTCATTTTTCCTCCTCAGTGAGGCTTCTTGAAAGACTATAATCCCTTCTTTAATTTCTTTGTCATTTCTTTTACTATTCACCCACCATAACTGAGTTAACATCCTACCATTCTATAATTTCTGCCCTCATACAATTAATAAAAATGTCCAAGTCCATGAGCCATTCTTTTAATATTTAGGGATTCCTCCATCATTTGATACTGCTAACTCCATTGTCTTTCTTGAAGTTCTCTTCTTTCTTGGCTTCGCTTATATCTGTGAAGATTCTTAGTCACTTGGAATGACCAAGTCACCTCTTCCTTCGTCATTTTAAAATAGTTTCATCTCAGCACTGTCTTTCACCCCACCTAGAACACTGGCAATCAGAATCCCCCTTAGATCCAGGCAACTGGGAACTGTGCTCTGGGCCCCAAACTTAGAAGGAGTGTTTACACTTCCTCTGGCTGCCTGTGTCACCAAGGGCATAGATCCAGCAGAGCAAAGTAACATGCTTGCACACCACACTCCAGTAGTCTGGACTTGGAACCTTGAACAGAATCTTTCTACTTTTAATCAATCATCCTGTCTATTGTGATACCTCAGCTGAAAAAAACGGTACTAAATATTTTATTTCAACATAAAAATGGTCGTTTTTTTTGGAGCACATTTTGATCTGGGAAAAGGACAGTAATATTGTTGGAGGGGGAAAAAATGAAAATGAAGAAACACAACCCACTATTCAGTTCTATACTATTAGCAGGCGGCAATTTGAAGAAAGCAGATTATACCTTAACATTTAATTTCAGTAAATGAAATTTTTTTCTAGCTCTGTCTGGGGTTGTTAGGGAAACATACTTGGTAAAGAATTATTTGAGTCTTGAAGGAAAAATAAGATAGTTCAAAATGTGAAGAGACTTTTATATTTGCTAAGTAGCTTAATCTTAATCCTGTAATTTTTGTAAATTCTGTTAGTGGGTCGGGTCAGAAACTCATAAATTTTGTAACACAAATTTTTAAATTCCAAATGTTAATAAACTTTTACTTAGACTATTTCAAAAACTTCATTAATCCATGTTGCTTTAAGGAAATGAATTTCAGAAGCAGGAAAATGATATTTGTTAATCATAATAAAAGAATAGTCCATTATATGCTATGAAATGAATCTCCTATCGTATCAGACTTACCATTGCTACCCATATACCAACCACCACCATGAATATAAAACAAGACCCTTCTTAACGATTCTGGCCTTCGTTCTGGCACATGTATATGAACAGGAATATTGTTAAATGTTGTGTCACTCACAGTTACATTTCCATTTGATGTTGATGGAACGTCTTCGAAGCTTATAAAAAACATCATGGATTCCATGTAGTGGTGTAGTCCTAACATTTCAGCAAATTGGGCTAAAAGAAACACACACACACACACACTTTAACTGTCAAAAATGTTTTGAACAAAGAAGTGCACATTAATATTTGATATAACCTGAAGAGTCTTAATTACATTCTCTCAGAAAAATCACCTATGATAGCACCAGAAGATATAGAAATCCAGATATTGTTTTACCATATGATGAAGTGCCATAAGTGAGACTAATCCTTGTTTATTCATTCACCCAACAGGAATATTATTACAGAATATATTATTCTGTGCTAACTACTTGTTAATACCCAGCAGAAGCAGGCAAACTCCTCATCCTCAAAAAAATTAGCGCCAACTGAAAAATGTAAGTTATAAAATGATGCCCTTCTCATTTGTTTGTCTTGTTCTTTTGTTGCTTTTGGTTTATACAAATGAGAAACAGAAACTCATAGACACAGACAATGGTTTGGTGGTTGACGGAGGGTAAGGGGGGTGGGGGGTGGGGGGTGGGAGATGAGGGTAAGGGAGATCGAATATATGGTGATGGAAGGAGAACTGACTCTGGGTGATGAACACACAATGGGATTTATAGATGATGTAATACAGAATTGTACACCTGAAATCTATGTAATTTTACTAACAATTGTCACCCCAATAAATTTAATAAAATTAAAAAAAAAATGATGCCCTTCTATAAATAAGGGAAAAATTATTTGGGATAGTTGTAAAGATGTTGAGGAAGGATAAGGGCTTTTAAATTGTTGTTGAACTGAGACTGGGAGGGAAAATAGAGTTTGGAAGACCACCTGAACAGAAGGCCTTTCAGGCAGATTTCAGAGCTTAGCCTGGAGAAAAATAAAGATGTGGTGATAGAGAAGTACAGGTCATTTGTTATTCCTGTATTTCCAGAGTCCAAGAGAATGAATCAGAGGAAAGAATCCCTAAGAGGAATTTAATAAAACATACTGACACACTAAAAAAATAAAGGAAAAATTGAAACTCTGATAGAAATATTGATCAATTCAGTTTGGTTGATATTAAGAATTTAGAGTCAGTATACTTGTTACAACTCCACTAATCAAAATGTCTTATAAAATCATTGAAATGACAAGCCACAATATGGATAATGATATTTGTAGTACATTTAAATAAGAAAATATTAGTATGTAGCATATATACAAACTCATATAAGTAAGAAATATGACTCCAGTAGTCATATTTAGTCACTCGAATAATTCAATAGACAAATTGGACAGAAGTCTTCATGACTTCAAGATTTCAGTTGTTTCATGAAAAGCCTAGAATGATTGAGACCCCAAGGAACAAAAATACTCCTTTTTTCAAGTACATAATTCAAAAGGAATGGATATGAGACAAGCCAGTGGAATAAGCACTGTTTTAACCTTTCCTCGTTTCTACATATTTTATTAAACTGATGGTAAAATAGAAATCTTAACACAATGATGTTAAGGAAGAGAAATATATCCATATAAGCATCTGAAAAAATACATATAAACAGGAAAAAAACTACAGACATTTCATAATGACAAAAAGTTACTTCTCCAATAAGACATAACAATCCTAAATGTGTATGCATACTGTAACAGAACTTCATAATACAGAAAGCAAGAACTGAAAAAACCAAAAGGAGAAATAGAAATATCCAAAATTGTTAGTTATAGTTGTACATTCCTATCTCATTAATTGATAGAGAAAGTAAACAGAAAAAAACAGTAAGAATATAGAAAATTTGAAAAACACTATCAACCCAACAGATTATTTGGGAAAAAATCTCAAGTTAAAAAGGATTGAAATCATATAGAGTATGTTCTCTGTTCGTAGCATAATTACAATGAAAATCAGTATCATAATGATTTATGGGAAATCCCCAAATATTTGGAAGTTCAACATCATACTTCTAAATAACTCATTTATTTAGGAAGAGAGATCACGAGGGAAACTGAAAAAAAAAATATTTTGAACCAAATAATAATGAAAGCATAGCATCTCGAAAGTTGTTGAGTGAGGATAAAGTATTAGTTGGAGGAAAATTTATAGCTTTAAATGCATATACGGGAAGAGAAGAAAGGTCTAAGGTAAGTGATCTAAGCTTCCTCCATTAACAATTTAGAAATAGAAGAACAAATTAAACCCAAAGCATGGAGGAAAGAAAAACTAAAGAAAATCAATAAAATGGAACATGGATAAACAAAACGGAACATTGATTCTTTGAAAAGAAACTATAAAATTGATCAATCTCTAATTAGATTACTCAGGAAAAAAAATAAAAGAGAGAAGATAGAATTTACCAATATCAGAAATAAATGAAAGAACATCACTTTAGGTGCTTAGGCCTGTAGGCACAGTGAATGTCAGTCAGTGTGTGCGCAGAGCAATTGGCCCAGCATGTGTGCAAATGTACAAATAGGGCAGTCCAGGGCAGTGAGGCCCAGAGAAGTTGGCTGGCGTTGGAGCTGGGACTTGGGTGAAAGGAGAGGCTCTGCTAGGGCACAGCATAGGAATTGTCATGGGAAACGGGCTTGCTCCATTCATCCTCAGATGCCACAAATATTAAATTTCCTAAGAACTGTGGGTATTCAACCAGTTAAACTGTCAGCAAATTATTACCAACTAAAAGTATACACAGAGACATTGTAACAAAGGATAATATAAGTAAGTTATTAGAATTCTTCAAGTAAATTAATCTGTGTTTTGAAAACTTGCAACATTAAAAATCCATATGCACAACCATAGACTTTGAAATAAAAAATAAATTTAAAGATTGCTGTATTTGTTAGAAAATACCACTATGTTCATATAAAGCTGTGGTTGAACCAATTATTAATGAGAAAGACATTTTAAAATTATTTTTTCTTTTTAATTGAAGAGGGTATTATGCTAAGTGAAATAAGTCAGACAGAGAAAGACAAATACCATATGATCTCACTTATATGTGGAATCTAAAGAACAAAATAAACAAACAAACAAAACAGAAACAGACTCACTGACACAAAACTGATTGTTGCCAGATGGGAGGGTTTGGAGGGCTGAGTGAAAAAGATGAAGGGATTAAAAAGTACAAATTGGTAGTTACAAAATCGTCATGGGGACGTAAAGTACAGCATAGGGAATATAGTCGGTAATATTGGAGTAACTATGTATGGTGCCAGGTGGGTACTAGACTTATGGGGGGGTAACTTTGTAAATCATATAAGTGTCTAATCACTATGCTGTACACCTGAAACTAATATAAAATAATAGTGAATGTCAACTGTATTTGAAAAATGAATAATAAAAAAATACATTTTTAAAAATGAATTGTATGCAAACCATGAAGCCACTTTCAGTTTCTTATACAACTTCTGCAAGTTATTGGTAATGTCAGAGGAAACATTAAAATTCCATTGTATAAATGTTTATTTAAAATTAAATTCAGACATATATGAGACTGATTTGTATGAAGGGTTAAATGTTTTAGAAAAAGTGCAGTTAAAGATATGAAAACATAAAGCTTTTTTCTTTAAGAACATTTTATTACTTATGAAAAATAATAGGGGTGTTAGTAGTAGTGAATAACAGCATAAAGTTACAAATTGCAAAATTGTATGGTGATGTAATTTTATATAATACAATGAAGAAGAATAATAATTTATTATGTAATTTTTAGAAAAATATTTAACTTCATGCAAAAGAATCATTTCATCCATACAAGGATCATTTGTAGATGCACTGAAATTTATATTTTGAAATAATTGATCAGAAATGTGTCTCAGTGTTGTCACCATCTATAAAATACTCTTCCAACAGTTTCATTGGCAGAATGACGCTTCTCAAAATTAAAGATTACTGAAAACTAATTACAATCTTGCATTTGCCAAGAGCAACTGATCTCACTTTCAATTATGTGAACTGACAATGAAGTTGCTAAAAGTATAGATTTTGATGACCTAATGAATGAATTTACAGAAAAGCAAGTCATAAAAATCTTAAGATCAATTGTAACATTACATTAATACATCATTCTTCTTCATTGTATTATATAAAATTACATCAACATATAATTTTTCAATTTGTAACTTTATGTTGTTACTCACTACCCCTAATATCCCTAATTATATTTCTTAAGTAATAAAATGTTCTTAAAGAAAAAGGTTTGATGTTTTAATATCTTCAACTGCACTCTTCCCCTTGCCTTTTGAGCAAGGGGTCTCATATTTCTGTTTTGCACTGGGCTCCACAATTTATGTAGCCAGCTGTGATATGCACTTTGATATGCCCATCTTGGATGATATAGGTGCAAAGATCAGGGGACAGACTATCATGATGTGTCCATACGGAGTATACATGCTGGACTATGTCATAAATACCAGTGCACCTGTAAAAAACGACAGCAAAGATGACAATTTTACAAAGATAAAGATATATGATATTTTCTTAGCCTTGTGCAAGCCTTTTCACACTTGGCAAACAGTAGTAACAGTACGAGGTCTGACAATTAAGTTTGTGAACTCATCCTAGTAAAAGTACTACATACCTCATTGCTGAATATCACTATGGTTACCTTTGAAGTACTCCCCTTGGGAAGCTATGCACTGACACCAGTGCCTAGTCCACCCTTCAAAGCAATTTTGGAACTCTTTTTCTGAAATGGCCATCAGAGCTGTCATCGCATTACACTTGACGTCCTGAATGTCATCAAAATGTCTTCCTTTCAATATTTCCTTTAGCTTTAGGTAAAGAAAGAAGTCTTTGGGGTCCAGATCAGGTGAGTGGGGAGGGTGTTACAATACAGTTATTTGTTTGCTGGTTAAAAACTCCCTCACAGACAGTGCCCTGTGAGCTGGTGCATTGTCGTGATGCAAGAGCTCCTTCGGGACCATTTTTGCACACACTTTTCTCATGCCAAGATTTTCAGTTAAGATTTTCCTAACTGTTTATCTATCAATATTTACTTAGTCTGCTATGGTTCTCACAGTGAGCTGATGACTTTGATGCACAATTTGACGAATTTTTGCAATGTGTTCATCAGTTCTGCTCGTTACTGGCCGCCCTGACCTCTCTTCATCAGTGACACGTTCTCTCCCCTCAGAAAAACATTTAATCCATTTGTACACTGCTGTTTTCTTCATGGCATTATCCCCATAAACTTGGACTAACAAGTCCCTGATTTCAGTTCTACTCTTGCCAGGTTTAACAAGAAATTTAATGTCTGTTCCTTGTTCTATTAAAATAATTCAAGTCCAGACATTCTCACGAGGGCACACAAAACACGCAACAGCAATAATAAACGCCACTCAGGAAGACACCGCCACAAGTCGATATGAACACAGCTGTGAGACACTGATATACCAAGGTTATGAAACCTTACTGAGCTGTTCATACAGTGCTGCCAATGTAAGCACACAGGGGGCAAGTTCGGGAACTTAATTATCAGACCTCGTATGACTCAGGTTGAAAGCCTAACTGCAGAAGAGAAACTTTCTGTTTTCTGAGCCTCTTAGGCAGAGTCTAAGAGCTCCCTGAGGAATAGCTCTAGTGTCCCGGCATGAAGTCAGCAGACAAATTGTCCCCTTCCAAGTCTGTAACCTCTCTTGTTTTCTTTCTTCATGCAACTGGTCATCCTGCCAGTGATAAACGCTGGGGCGTGAGGTCCATAAATTGTCTGAACTTTGAATGGCTACATTGATTTACAGCAGGTATAGTCCTGATTTAGCAGGTTTAGTGTTTTTCTATAGCAATAAAGGTAGGTTTATTAGGTGGCCTCTTTGTTCTCCAGTATCCAATAACAGTACATTTCATGAATTACACTTTATTTGGTCAGGCTATTTTACCTAGATGGGGTACGTAAAATTTGTAACCTCTCTATTCAGGTTAAATTATTCAGTGCCCATAATATCAGAGATACCAAAACTTGATATTCCAAGTTTGTAAGCAGATTCCAAGATTCTTGGAAAGAATGAGACATTTGCTGAGAAGCTGAGATGAATTTGGCAAGAATCATATAAATCCAAACTAAAATATTTTCCTAAACTCTTCAGAAGAGCCTTGATTTGCTACTAGAAACATAATTAATCATTAGTATCTATTAGGATTACACAAAACCTAGATTTTAGTTACTATTTAAATTCCAATAGTTTTTCCCTGAACAATTTTGGAACCTTTGTCACAGTTGAAAGTTTAGAAGTCACAGACATTCCCTGGGTGGATAAACATGCTTTTAAATGCAAGTGAATCTTTAAATGTGAAAAAAAATAAAAAAATAAAAAAACAATTCCAAATTTGGGCTCATGGTAGGCTTCTATGACAATTTTCTAGTTTGTTTTTTTTTTTTTTTTTCCCAGTGTGCTGCTCCAGATTGTCATTTGTTTTTTGTTGTCATTTTTGGCTACCTGCTGTGCATTTTGGCCACCTGATGTGGCCCCTTTCTATTGAATGCCTCACCACCCTTTTTTCTGAGAGTATGGTACTACTGCTAACTGGGCCTATCTTGAGCCAATATATTTTGATAGACAATTTAGGAGGCATTTCCCTGTGGCTCCTTCTTAGAGGCCTGACTTGCATGAATCATTTATATTGATCTCAAATCACTAGGAATTTTCAAAGAAGTGGTACTGGGCTAGCAAACTGGAAAAAGTAAAGTTAAATCTGTAGTTCTCCTTATTTATTAAAATAAACTCCAATTAGAAGAAAAATTTAAATGCATAAAGGAAACCATGAAAATATTGGAAGAGAGTAGGGTGAATTTTCCCATAACCTTTCTAACTATTTATCAAGGTCTAGGAGATATAATTTAAATAGTGACACATTATAATTAAAAAAATAAAGAATAGTAAAAATACTTCATCATGGCCAGTTTATTGTATTAAAGGTAAAAGACAAACTGGGAACAAATTTTGCAGTTCCTTTCACAAAGGTGTAATTTTCTTAGTATAGAAAAAATCGAATAAAAACCCAATTAAAAATTGGGATAAAGGACCTTTCAGATAGTTCAAAGAAAGAAATACCAATGGCTCTTAAACATAAAAGATTCTCAAACTTATTAAATCATAAGAGAAGCACAAAATAAAATTGGACTATGATACAGTTTATCACTTATTTTAGAAAAACCAAATCCAGAAACTAACAACACGCTTCAATGAGAAGCTCACAGGACACAGATTTTCTCATGTCTTATTGGCAGGAGTCCACTGTCTAGGGTGATTTTTCAATAATTAGCAAAATTACAGTTGACTCTATAATTCCACTTCATGGATTTATCATAGATAAAACTACAAATGTTATTGATGCATTATCATTTTATTGTTTAAAAGAACAAAAGTTTCCACCTCAATAGCCCGATTAAATAAACTATGGTTTATACACTTAATGAATCCTATGCAGTATGTAACGGAGTGAAGAAGATTTATATGTGAAGATGTGGCAATATCTACAGGATATGGAATTAAGTGAAACACGTAAAGACTACAATAGAATAAATACTTTCAGTTATGTTTTTATATAAAAATGGAAGGAGGATAAGAATATGTCTTTATTACTTGTATTCATGATTATTTGTATACTTGTATAAAGACTCCCCAGGATGGAACTTTTATTAGGCATTTTTCAGTCAGCCAATCTACAGTGTGTTTTCATGAAAACCTATTTGCATGTGTATAGTATACACTCCAAATCCAATTAATGCTAAAAGTCATAGTTAACTACAGAGTAGCTCAAACATGACTTCTAAATTTTGTATGAAATTTTAAATCACACAAAAGTAGGAAAAAGTACAACAAAAAATTTTCACTTTTTTTTTTTTTTACTTTACTAATATTGGAATGAATCATTTTAGAGATATAACCTGAATGCCGCCTTGGTCATCTTTTTAGTGGTCCGTTTTGACATCATTCAGAGATACAATAAAGAAGTATGCAGAATTTGTAATAGTAAGCCAAGGGAACATAAAACTTGGAAAACAAAACAAAACACTTAAACTAGAATTCTAGAAAATGTGCCTCTATTAGTTAGTAAATATTTTCACTTACCAAATATGATGCCGTTTTCAAAAGAGCATTATTTTCCATTATTCTTCAACATTATCTGGGAGTGGTGTATAAATATAATATGCTAGGAGGATTCCCAATATCAGAAAGTAAAAGGGTTTTGTTCCCATATTGTAACCCTTCTGTTTCTTCCACAAGACAGTATTATACTTTACTTCAGTGCCTGCAAATACAAGCAGATGTGGGCAAGCCCTACTCAGAACTATTATCTAACTTCCCAGCCACAGAGTTTCCTCAGCACAGTACTTTCTCATGTGGCGGGTATCAACAAGTAGTGTTGCTGACAAAAGCTCAAGTTCTAATGTTCACTTTGTAAAAGAGAATGTTCTCATTTGGCAAGTTCTGTCAAATATGTCTCATTATTTATCTTCAGAGAGTCACTGGACAAATATTTGTGGAACACCAACTTGGAGAAGAGTATATTAATTCTCAAAGATTCTGAAAAATGTAGTAGAACCACATTCCCCCGAGAAGAGAAGAAAGCAAAGGGATTCAAATACAGGTTTTGAAATATTTTTTAAAAATATATCTTTATGTTTATTATATCTTTAATAAAAGCCAAATCATCATATGCAAACTGAATATCTTAAGTGCTATGTAGTGATTGGAGTAGTTTGGTGTGAATAATGGAAAAACTTTGTTGCAAAGGTAACTTTGAATCAAGTCTTAGAAATATCTATTATTTGGTAAACTGGAGAAAGATAAAGGACCTTGTAAAATAAAAGGCACTGAAGTAGACTTTGTAAGTCCAATATTTTAAAGTGCATTTCTCAGCTTAATATGTAACGTTTTTCTGTTTCAGTTTCTACCTTGGTTAATATATCACCTTGAATAAGTTGTTAAATAACTCTACAGAATCATATCAGAAATGAAGATGTCCTAAGTGTGTCCTTAAGCTAATTCTACTGACTTTAATGCAATATTTATTTTATTTTTTTTATTTTTGTCCCTGCTCTGCTTTCTAGGAAAGCAAGGAATATAATTTGTGTATCCAACATTTTCTGTGTTGTCAAGAGAATTCCTGCATGGAAGGTAGGAACAATTTCAACTTATAGCAGGACTGCCCAGAAGAGAATCAAAACTTAATATTTTATTTTACTACAACTCTCTTGACACTAATGCTCTTACAGAATCATGAACCTTAAGAAACTGACCTGAATCCAACTGGGATTCTTTCTGGAATAATGATCAATGGGACTTGTTTTTACCTATTATGTATAGACGTATGGACTCATGTTTACTACATGGAGAGCTAGTTTTGAATTCTTTATTACCACAGCCAATTTGGACCATGCCCCTTCACTTTTGAGTACTTAAAATGTCTTCTTTTCCTTCTCAGGAAATGACTGAATTTCTTTTCTGGTGTGTGTACTCTGCCTGGTAATTAACTCAGCACTAGATAGATGGATGGATGGATGGATGGATGGATGGATGGATGGATGGATGGATAGATAGATGATAGACATAAAGAAATATATAGTCTTTGTTTTATTATTTGACAGTAGGGAGAAGGAACTGACAGAAATAAATGGCAACTTAAGTTGCAGGAGAAAATGTTTGAACATCACCTATTACATTTCTCTCTATTCTTTCTCTCATTTATTTTGCTTTGTGCATCACAGTTTCTTTTTAAAGATACACTATAATTTAAAGAAGATGAAAGACTAATAATAAGTCACAGTAATAAATATAATATAGAGCTTGTGGGCTATAATCCTCATTAGAAAGCAAATCTTTCTCAAATAAAAATAGATATGTGAAAATTAAACTTCATTAATATATTTTTAAAAACTGTTTTGAGGAAGCTCCTTACTGTTTTCCAGAGTGGCTTTAACAGTTTACATTCCTGTCAACAGCATCACTGGGTTCCCTTTTCTCCACATACTCAGAGCATTTGTTGTCTCTTATCTTTTGGGTAATAGTCATCCTAACAGGTGTCAGGTAATATCTTATTGTGGTTTCGATTTACATTGATGATTAGTGATGTTGAACCCTTCTCATGTACTTGTTGGCCATTTGCAAGTCTTCTTTGGAAAAATGTATGTTCAAATCCTTTGCTTGTTTTTAAATAGGGTTATTTGTATTTATGCTATTGAATTATATGAGTTCCTTATATATTTTGGATACTAACCCTATGCTGGATATGTGGTTTTCAAATATTTTCTTCCATTTCATAAGTTGCCATTTCATTTTGTTGATGGTTTTCTTTGCTGTGAAGAAACTTTTTAGTTTGATGTAGTCCCATTTGTTTATTATTGCTCTTGGTGTCAAATCCAAAGAATCATTACCAAGACCAATGTCAAGATATCTGTACTTCCATATTTATTGCAGCATTATTCACAGTTGCCAAGGTATGAACACAACCTAAGTGTCTGTCGCCAAATGAATGGATCAAAAAATGTGAGATACATACAAAGGATGCCAAAAAAATGTATACATATTTTAAGAAAGGAGAACTGTATTAAAATTGTGATACTCAATATATACCGATAACAAAAGATGAATACACATCACATTTGACTTCTGCAGCTACAAGAGGTGCTCCAAGTGGTTACTATCAGCGTCCAGACACTTCTGATTACAGTGAACTACTGCTTGAACAACGTTGACCAAAGTGTCCACTTATGCACATTTTTGTCTCCTATGATATATATATATATATATATATATATATATATATATGCAGTCTTTAAAACAGAAGGAAATCCTGTCATTAGCAACAAGATGGATGAACCTGGAGGACATTATGCCGAGTGAAATAAGGGAGACAGGAAAAGACAGGTACTGCTCAGTCTCACTTATGTGTGGCACCTATTTAAGAAGAAAAAAAGTCAAACTCATAGAAACAGAGAGCAGAAAAGAGGTTTCCAGTAGTTGGAGAAAATAAGGTCACGTTGGTAAAAGGGTAAACACTTCAAGTTTTAAGATGAATTAGGTCTGAGGACCTAATGTGCAACATGGTGACTAGAGTCGATAATACTGTTTTGTGCAACTGAAATTTGTTACTAGAACAAAACTTAAATGTTGTCACCACACACACACACACACACACACACACACACACACACACACACAGGTAAGTATGTGGGATGATGAAGGTGTTAGTTAACTCGATGGAGGGAATTCTTTCACAATGTATACATGTGTCATACCATCATGTTGTATACTTTAAATGTCACACAATGATATTATTTGTCAATCATATTTCAACACAGCTGAAAAAATATTTTATTAACTAACTTTCTCATTTTAAATGCTGCTTCTCCCCACAGCATAGAAGGTTTTTGTTGTTGCTGGTTTTTGTTCTTTTATGACAGTTGCAATATGTTTTCACTGGTGCCCGAAGGACAACCATTCTCGGTACCCTTCTCTCCTGCTTGTGAAAGTTTTATTTAACAAGAGAGAGAAAAGATAAAGGTCCTGATTTACTGCTGCTATTTTTATGTAGCATCTTCTATTTCTCCTCCAAAGTTTATACCACAAGGGAAGATTTTTTCAGAATTTTCCTCAATCATGAATCTATGTGTGTATATTTTTTCAAAATATTACAATTTTGAGCAGGTTGTCTTTTTAATGAGTTTTTCTATCAGAGTTAGAAGCCCTCGTGAATTCTATGTAACCAATTGCTATGTTTCATTTACAGAATCCCAAGAAGGAAAAAGGGATTCAGAAGCAATATGTAGAAAGACTGCTAAGATCAGTAGACTTCAGCTGCAATTCTAGCAGGGTGTACTCTTGCATTCATCACTTTGAGACCATTTCAATGCCGATACACTCAAAAGTTTGTCATGTGTTAATTAGCAAGAAGCTGGAGTTATCAGCAAGATCAAGGTATAGAAAGCTAAATAAGCCCTCTTATGTCCAATCATAGTCTATGTAATAAAGGTACTTATTGTTTAAAAAATATGATAACTGTGTGTTATGCTTACAATTTTAAAGATGATGTAATTGAAACTTACACAATCACTAGCAGTAAGATCAAAGGGAAGTTTCTAAGAGTTATTCTGATACAGTAATTTCATTTATAATAAAGGCGTGTGTGGACCTGGAGAAAGAAGATACCTACTAAGAAGAGATGCTGGTAGCTAAAATAAACAACAACAACAACAAAACAAAAACAAAAAACAAAACAAAACAAAACAAAAAAAAAACAGAGCCTAGTGGTCATTTCTACACAGAGACCTCTCATGCAAACCATACTTCAGGGAGAAGGCTGCAGTGAGCCTTCTGCCTCTCACATTGAACTGCCTTGCCTGCACTGTGATCCTGCCACCTGAGTCAGTCCTTATAAAGGAGTTCCTGGAATAGTATTTCAACCAATATGACTGAGGTTTTCCGTGTCCAATAGGAGCTGTGCAACTATATCCACATCATATCTTCATCAGCCAATCACAGTGGCTCCACTCTGACCAATCAGGAAAGTGTCTTTTTGGACCAACCAAACTCAGAGGATTTGGAGTCCTCATTTGCGTGAGGACAGACCAATCAGAGACTGGGGATGGGGACTTCCGTCTACATAAGTCAGCTACCCGTCTACATAAGTCTCTGTGGCTCAGAGATTGTACTTTCTACCAAAGATAGAATACAGTGTTCACACAGCTGGAACTGAAACACTGAAAATAATTCGCAGAGTAGAGCGAAGCAGACGGGCACAAGGCAGAATGGAATGGACTGGACCAGACCTGAGCAGGTGGAGCAAACCAGAGCAGAGCTGTCTTGCTGAAGAGGGGACTGGCCCCATGGCCTGTGTGCCCCAGGGCCACCATGCTCCAGAGCATGCTGCTTCATAATTGAGCTGAACTCTACTGAGCTGTTCCATAGTCATGCTATTCTCACAGCTATGCTGTATCACAGATGAGCTGTTTACACTGAAAAAAAATTCTCTCTTTACTACATCCCAAACTGGGGATTCCTATTGGCATTGAACTGGCACCAACAACCATTAGTTGGCACTCGTTAATTCATATCCAATATTGTTGTTTGAATTAAACTACTAATGAGTACAAAGAACAAAGTATAGCCCTTGGCATTTAGCTGGTCCTCAATAAATGGCAATGTTGTAATTGCTATTATCACTGTACATATTATTAACATTACAGTTGAAAAAAGAACATAATGCAAATTCACGTCCAGATGCATCTGACTCCACCCATCCCCCATTAAAAAGAATTTACTACTTGGTGCTACCTAAACTGATGGATTGAAATACGGAGGGCAGCAATTTAAGGCATGAACCCTAGGAACTGCTCCTATAAATTGGGCAGCAACATAGAAAAAGCCAAGAATTTTACAGTGCAGAAAGTGTAGTCGAATGAAGGCCTAATAACCAAAGAGAATCAAAATCTCCTGTTCCTTGATGGCTGATGGATTACTAGTTTACTAAAAAAATAGAGAAAAGGAATAATATATTCTAAGTGAAATTCTATGAATTAAAGGAATGCAGCTTTTTGATGAATATGAAAACGTTTTGTTGATTTTTCCCCCCATCATTCACTTGGCTGACACTCTCCCTTTTACAAATAATGCAAGATTCAAGCAAGGCACGCTTTCAAGATGGGAAAAATCTTCCTGCCAACCTATGAGCAAATACAGAGTATAGAGAAGCATGGTACATAGGGCAAGTATGTGAGGCAAGAATGTTGCTCACTAGGAAAAAGACATTTTCCCTTACATGTATCTATGTACTGGAGAACAAGAAAAAGAGAATAAAAATAATGACACATCAGAGCACCCCACATCACACTGTAAAACTACTGATATAAAAACATGTTGGTGAAGCAAAGTCTTGACTTTATTTTTATTTATTTATTTTTTTGGTATTCAATTTCAACCATATTCAAACAAACTTTCACCCAGGCAGGAGATGTGCATGACTTTATTGGTGTGGCAAATTTCCAAAATGTTCATGGAAGTGCATTTGGAATTTAAATAATCACTGAAATCTAAGATGTTATTTTCTGTTACCCAATTAAGGGTTAAGGTTTAAATGTTTCCAATAGCAAATTAAGGCTTTTCTCACATGCTTAGAATATGGTTGATTTGAAAGTATATGACTCTCACTGAATTCATCTCAGCATTTCAATTAATACCTATCTTTCTTTCCAAGGATTCAGAAATCTTCTCATGAACTTGAAGTATCATTGTGGATATGATGTAGGAAATTTCTGTGAGTGCTGGGATCATGTCTCGTGAAACCGAAGAATGGAAGCATGGACCAAGGAGAGGCAAGAAGTTGCAAAATAAGATAGTTTATTAAAAAGCAAAGACATACAGCTCTCGAAACGAGAGGGGATCCCTCATTGGAGTGCCCAGTGATTGAGGCAAAAGCTCTTAATTTTATACCTTTCCTTGTCTGCTTGGGGAAGGGGGTTGGCACCTTCTAATGGAATTCATCTATCCAGTTTGCTCTGTTTCTCCACCCTGAAGGACAAACATTTCTATCTATCAGATCTGCTCAGTTTGTCCGGCCCAAAGGGATTTAGGAGATAATTTATTAGCCTCAAGGTGCCGTTGCATTTTGTCCTGGAGTGAATGAGCTATCTCAGAACCTGGAAATTCAGGATATGACTGTCTTTTGTTTATTCCACCAGGGACCTTCCTGTCTGCCTAACAACATGCTAACTAACCTGTCTCAGATATTGTAAAAGATCTTATATACAGAGAAAACCAGTTTGAAAGTGGTTGTATTTACTCCCCTTAATCTTCTCACCCCATCTAGGAAAAATAGGTTGACTTCAAGCAAACTACTTATCGAATGTGCTCTCATTATTTGTTGATGGACCAAGGGATTTAACTACAGTGACATTTGTTGCTGCAAAAAGACACAAAACCAACACTGATCTAAGTCATGTTGCATGCCTATAAGCCATTAGAAATATGGCAATTGTTAATATTGCATTGCATTACCTCAACCTGGCAGGGCCACCGGTGGTGTGATGTGAAGCAGGAGAAAATTGTGGACTAGGAAAGGGACAAATTAGCTACTTCCTTCACGGACTGGCCCACATGGTCATAGGTCAGGGAGCACAAACAATCTTGGGAAACCTCTCCTACAGTCAGGATTTTCAGCTGATATCATGTGTCAACCTCTGAGTGCCAAGACTGAATGCTTTCACAAGGCTAAGAAAATAGCTGATGTCATCACCTTTCTTTGTAATTTCCTTGGTATGACTAGTTTTGTGGCTTAGAAAACATAAGTACAGTGGGGTTTACCACATGTGTTAACATCTATGCCTCACTGAAGAGAGCATTAAAACAAGCTGAATTCTGATCCATGCACTCGTACAGTTACAGATACGTCCCTATTAATATTACTGTAACTCCTGTTTTCTTCATGAAGTATTCAAACAAACCCATTATAATGCTGCATCAGTTATTAGCAAAAAATCATTTGTACTAAATCCATTTGTTGACACTGCCTAGATTGTTTAGGCGTAATACTGGAAATGATCCACACACCTGATAATACAATATAATGACAGCTTATTGATACAACAGTTGAAGTAAAATCTAGTCCTATCTAAAAAAAATAAAGTTGTGCTTGCCACAAAAATATTTTACATAATTTTCAAATTTAAATTTAAATTCATTAAAATTAAATAAAAAATTAAAAATGCAGTTTCTCAGTCACAATAACCACATTTCAAGTGCTCAATAATCACTTTCGGTTAGCAGCTACTATGGTGGAACACACACAGTTCTTGAGTTTTTATTCCTTATTCACTATGAATGATAATCCAAAGCTTCTGTGGCATTTGATGATTTGTCGTTTAAAATAGATTAGTTTAATAATGGTAATTCAAAATCTAAAATATATCAATTACATATTTGGAAGATTGTGCAGATTAAATTACTTTCATAGGATTCACCTATTAATATAATGGATATTATTGTTTTTAAGAATAGATGTTTTGCATTCCCAATCATGTAAAGTCTACTTGTACTCTTCAGCAATATAAAGTTCACATATGATTAAAATATTTGATCATTTTGACTCTGTTGGAATTGTGAGCCTGAAGTTTATCACTTAGTATTTGAAGTCACCCAATCCTTTGCCTCAAATATACTCAAAAGTGTTGAATCCTATCTTTTTACCCTCTCCCAGCTCCCTGTTATTATTTTTTCAGTAGCTTTGTTGAGGTCAAATTTACATACAAAGTAATTCATCAATTTAAAATGTAGAGTTCGAGTTTGACAAATGTATACACTATTGTGACAACCACTGGAGTTAATTCCCTCTCTAAACGTACAACCAGAGGCAGCCACTGATCTGCTTCCTGCCCCTAACGTTTTGCCTTTTCCAGAATGTCAAATATCAGTGGAATCATATTTTATGTACTGTTTTTTATTTGGCTTGTTAGTATTGTGCTTTTGAGAATTATCCATGTTGTTGCATGTTGTCATACGTGTTGGTAGTCATTCTGTACATCATTCATTATTATTCCATTGCTTAGATATCAAAACCAGTTGATGAATAGTTGGATTGTTTCCAGTTTTTTTGACCATAATAAATGTATACACAAGTATGTATGAGGGTATATGTTTTCATATTTTTTTGGAGATGGAATTTCTGGGACATATAATAGGCACTGTTTAACATTATAAGATATGGGTTAACTGTATTTTTTTCCCCTTTTTTCTGCCTCTTCCCCCGACTCCGGTTCAAGACGTTGTTTCTCAGTTGAGTTGTGTAGGACACAGCTCCCTGGCCCATGCTGGTATTATGTGTTCACACTCTTAGTAGTAGAGGGCACAGCTCACTGGCCAATGTAAGAATCGAACCAGCGACTTTGGCGTCAGGAGCACAGTGCTCACTGGGCCAACTCAACTGTATTTATCAATGATTAACAATGTTGCTTTTCATGTGAGTATTGGCTATTCATATATCTTCAGTGAGGTAGCTGCTCAAATACTCTGTCCATTGTTTTTCTTGCATGTTTTGTTTTCTTGTTATAGAGTTATAGGGGTTGTTTATATATTCTGCACTTAAGTCCATCATCACATATATATTTCACCAATATTTTCTCTTAGTCTGTGCCTTGTTTTTTCATTCCCTATATAGTGTGTTTCAAAGGGTTAAGAGTTTGAATTTTTATAAAGTCCAAGTTATCTATTTTTCTTTTATAGCTGATGACTTTTTCTGTCATGTGTGTTGCTTAAGAAATCTTTGCCTAACAAAAGCTTACAAAAATTTTTCTCTTTTGATTTCTTCTAGAAGATGTAAAATTTTGTTTTTTATATTTAGATCAATGATTCTTTTTGAGTTAATTTTTGTCTATGATGTGAAGTAAAGGTCAGGGCTAAAAATTTTTATATGAATACTCAAATGTTCAAGCACCATTTAAAAATATGTTATACTTTTGGAATTGAATTCCATTGGCAACTTTGTCTCAAAAATTGACTCTATACATATGAGTTGATTTCTGAACTCTGTTGTATTACCTATTTGCCTATCCCTATTGAAATACCATACTATTTTGATTGCAGTAGCTTTATATTGTCTTGAAATCATGACCTGTAAGTGCTCCAAATTTGTGTTCTCAAAACAAACTAGTTTTTTTATATCCATTTTATTCCTATACATGTTTTAGAAAAAATGTGACATTTAAAATGAACAAACTGTTACCCATTTTTTCATTGCTCTAATTTACAGCCCTAGTTTTTTTTATTGCCTATAATATTACAGTTGAGGAGAACGTTTTAAACAAACACATCTGGCTTGTGAAATGTCAGGACTTCTACTGGTACAAAGGTATAGCTTGAAATGCTGCCTTGTAGATACTAATATGAATTAGGTGCCAAGTTTTTCAAAGTATTTGCCTCAGTATAATGTCACTTGTCTATTACTATAAAATTCAATTCTTAATGCAAACGTATTCCTGTGTTAGGATACCAAAATTAATGCTAGTGGTCTCTTCTTAGTCACTTTAATAGCAAGAAAAAATATACAGGAAAGTAGATATTTTCTAAGCTACAGAAGTGCATAAACAACACTTAAAATAAGGAATAGAGAAGAACCCACTGAATTAAAAACAACAACAACAACAACAAAAACAACACAATGGCTATGAGGTCCTTAGAAAGGTCACAGATGATGAACATCAATTCAAATATAACTTTTTGATTCTCACTAATTTGTTTCCTATACTGAAACTTATACATTTTTAGGAACCAATGCTGAGATTTTTACTATAGGTTTTCACTTAGCCAACTCATATACTGATTTTCTATTCTATATTTAATTTTAAATCCAGGATAGGTAAGTGCTGCATGGAATCCATCCTCAATGTGGTTATGGATCACCCTAACTCCAGCATTCCGAAGTCGGGTGACATACATGATTCCATCATCTCTTAAAACATCATATTGACAGGTGATGACATAGGTCGAGGGTAAACTACGCAACTTGCTGTCATCAGCCAACAAAGGGGCTGCCCGCACATCTAGAAACCCTGGATATTTTTTAGCCAGCTCAGAAGTACCATGAGTTGGACTGTTATATATGTGGCCTTTCTTAAACTTCTCAGGGAGCAAAGAACTCCAATTAACAAATTTGAACAGGTGGCTTGATTCCACTGGTACATGTTGATTGAAGAGCATGGCGTTTTCAAGTGATCTGTTCGTGGTAAAGTATTCACTCCAGAACCTGACCATCAATGATTTCGACAGACCTGGAAAATGTGAGTTTTCCTGATATGATGGTAAATCCATATCAAGAGTCTGAAGGGCAGGATAAATTAAAGACTGGGTCTTGAATTTGATCTTGATATCTGGGTCACCTATGAGCTGAAAATAATTTAAAGTATGTTGTTAAAATATATTTTTATTAAAACATGTTTTCATTTAAATACAATAGTTGATATGAGATAAATTCAAAATCAGAGGGTAATAGATTGGGGGAGAGGGTTATCACTTTGTGAAAGGTGTAAATGTCTAACTAGTACATTGTTTTATACACCTGAAACTAATAAAAAAAAGATAATCAGAAACAACAAGATGTATATCTGAAAGAGCTTTCCAATTTTCAATATTATATCTAAAACTAGATATCTATACTTAAATAAATACTGTGAATATAAACAAAATGATTTGTACTACTCTCCTCATGGGTAGAGAAAGAAACCATCTAATTTGTGATTTAAAAGCAAAATATCTACTCTTATAGCCAAAAATGTCAATCAGAGCAAACTTATTTTTTTAAGTAAAAAAAAAAAATTATGTACATAATATTTCAACAGGCATTAACATTTAAGGGAAAGATCATATAACTAGGAATTCTAGTTTGGTTCTGACACTAAATAGATTAATCATAAAATGAAAGTCTAATTCATTTTAATATTTATGTGTTATAAATATTTATATTATACTAGTGCATGAAGACAAATTTATCTATAAATTAATATGCATATATTTGAGGTGTACTAAAACTTTGCTATTACCTGGCCAAAAACTATTTAGAGATCAGTAATATTAAGCATTACAGTTTAGCTGATGTTTTAATGTGCATTTACTTGGCCCTGCAAGTTGGAATGGTCCATTGTGTCTCATAGACCAGCTTCTCAAAGTTTTGTAACCCTGGAACAGTAGATTCTGCTTCACTTGAGGATTTGTTAGAAATGCAAATTCTTAGGCCCTAGCCCAGACTCACTGAATTGGGCAGGGAGGAGCGAGCAATTTTTGTCTTAAAAAGTCTTTCAAGTGATTCTACTGCATGCTAAAATTTGAGATCCATTAGTATAGGTCATGAGTAGTAACTAATGAAGCCACGTGTACTCTGATGCTTCTCAGAGTAAAGTATAACGGCTAACTTGAAGTCATTTTCTGAAACCTTGATATAAAGTTGAAGAAAGCAGAGCCCTCTGCTATCCTTTGGTATAGATATGACATTTTACTATCCATTGTGTCCTTTGGTATAACTTGGACATTTTACACACACACACACACACACACACACACACACACACACACACAAGCAAATGAAAGCAATATTTATCTTATTACATTTAAAATGCAGTTAATAATTAAAGCTGGTTAGTAAAACAAAATATTTATAAGCCCATCACGAGGTTGTTTTATGCAAAATAATTTCTAAACTTAATCAGTTCAGTGTTTTGTCTCGGATAAGAGTACCACATTCCACTTAGCTCAATATCTAGTATGAAGAATGCTGTTTACATTAGTAGAGCTGTAATGATAATTAAATAGGTAGTGAACACTGGCTGATTTTAGATTGAGTTAAGAAGAAATACAAAAATATGTTATATTTGACCAATAACTTCAACCTCACAGGTAGCTAAAATCTGAACCCACAGATATTTAAAAAAATTTTCTTTTATAGTTAAATACAATACACGTGAAATAAAGTATATAACTTCACAAGACAGAAATTTAAAATATAATAAATACGTTTAAGCGTCAGGAAGTTCACCACATGCCCTGAATTGATCTCACTCCTTGCTCCCATGTAACCAAATTCTTCCTTATGGAATCTACTACCGTGTACTTCCTTTAAATTATACCACTTGAACATGTCCTTAATTAATGTAGTTTATCTGGTTAAGGAAATTTCATCTATTTTAGTTAACTAATACTTGTTATTGTGACTTTTACTAAATACCCTCTCTGTGAAATTCACTTATTTTTATCAAATATAACTTTCCTTGCATTATTAGTAATTTGGTCATTGTATATTTTGTTCATGATAGCAATCTCTTAGTTTTCTGAGTGTGATTGGCCCGTTGTCTTCCTTCTTGAAGCTGATCTTTGATTGATCATAAGATCATGCTTCTCTAAAACTAATTGGAGAGTTTACATTCTTTTCCTATTCTCTGGCATATCTTGGGTTTATTTAGACTTATTTCTTCTTGAATGTTTGATACAAATTACCAGTGAGATTTCTTACTGGAACTACTTTTTATTACTAATTTGTTTTCTGATTATAAAATTACTCAGATTTTCATTTCTTGTTGTCTCTGTTTCGCAACTTATATTTTTCTTGGAATTTATCCATTTAATAAAAAATATTATTAAATGTTTTAATTTCAAAGTTTTTGAAAATATCTTTAAACAATTACAATGTGCATTTTTAACTCATAAATTCTTTTATGTCAAAGGGTCTTCAGTGCTGTTCCTTTTTCTATCTCAATATTTGTAACTAACTTTTGTTTTCCTCCATTGTCTTTCCAGAATTAAAATTTGATTAGTACTTTCAAAGAATTAATTTTTGCTTCTTTCTCATCTACTACAAACTTTTGACTATTGAAGTTTCTGTTTTTGTTATCTTACCATTATATTTTTCTTCAATTTCTTGAGTCAGATCTTTATTTTAGCCTTTTTTCTTTTCTAATATATACTTTTGAGAAAATATAATTTCCTATAAATTGTTTTTCTAAATGTAGAGAACATATAAAAGATGTATATTCTTTAAAATAGTGACCCATATGTCCTTAATGCATTTTTTAAAAATTTCCATACAAAGGAGGACATTGCATTTGTCTTTTTCTCATTGATTCCCCACATTACAGCCTGGGTAAAAGTCCAAATATCATAAGACTTATATTCTGTGTGGTTTTTTTTTGAGACTTGCTTTATGGCCCATGATCATGTGAACATGCTTGTTACCCTGAGTAAAATCTGTTGATTATTATTCTGGTCCTCTATACCCTTATCATTATTTTTGCATGTTTTGTTCTCTTAATTACTAAAAGGGGTATTTTTAAACCTCCTACTGTGGTCACAAACTGTATTTTCTCCTGTAGTTGTCAATATTTTCTTCATATATTTAATGTCAAGTTATTAAATCCATACAAATTTAGAGTTGTTATATTTTCTTGGTGATTAAACCTTTTCTGTAATGATGTGATCTTCTTTATCTAGTGATTCTGTTATTGCAGGGTATACGTTTTCCACTGTTAACTTAAATTTTCTGCTCACTTATGTTTTTAATCTTGGTCCTACAATCAGAGCATCTATACCAGTAATATTTACTCTAGTTACTAAAATAATTGGTTTCTATCTATATTTTGTGCATCTTTCTTTTCTTTTTTTTCTCTATGTTTGACTTCTTTCCAATTGGTTGACCTTTCAATTATTCTAATTTTTTCCTGTAATAGTTTATAGATTATACCTTATTTCTATTCTTTAAGTGATTACCCAAAAAATTACAGTGTGTATTCTTAACTTCTCAAAGATTAATGAACTTTATCAAAGGCCAATTCTAAATCTTGATTTCCTTTTTGATGATAAAAAAGAGCTTGTAAGACTTAAAATCTATTCTCTCCTCTCTTCTTAATTTATAGTTAGTTTTCCTTACAGTTTAATTCCATATGTTTTATTATTTTAAATTATCCAACTTTATTAAGATTTACCCGCATCTTACCACATTCTTGCTCTCTTTTTCTTTCAGCATCTTAAACTTTTATCTGCATTTTCATTTCATCTGAAACACTTTATTTAAAGTATTCTTATTGGGTTCCATTAATAGCAAGCTCTCTTTGTTTTAGTTTATCTGAATACCTCTCATTTCTCCTTTATTCTTTTTGTTTGTTCTGTTTTGTTTCTTTTAAACTTTATTTCTTTATTTTATGTTAATTTCAGGTATACAGCTTAGTGGTTAGATATTTATATAATATATACTATAATAAGTGATCTCTCTGATTAGTCTCGTACTTACCTGGCACTATACATATTTATTACCATATTATAGACTATATTCTCTGTGCTTTACATCCTCGTGACTATTTTTACTTCTTAACCAATTTGTTAAGAAGTTTTTCACCCTGCCCCCCAACTCCCCTCCCATCTATCACTCAGATAAATCTAGTTCCCATCTGATACCATACATAGTTACTACAATATTATTGACTATATTCCTTATGCTATACATTACATTTCCATGACTATTGTGTAACAACCAATTTGTTCTTTTTAATCCCTTTCCATTTTTCACTCAGCCCAACTCCCTCTCATCTAGCAACTATCAAAATGTTCTCTGTATCCATGAGTTTATTTCTATGAGTTTTGTTTGTTGGTTAATTTTGTTCTTTACATTCACATATAAGTGAAGTCACATTGCATCCTTCTTTCTCTGTCTGACACACTCCACTCAGCACAATACCCTTCAGGTACATCCATGTCACTGCAGATGGCAAGAACCCATTCTCTTCCATAGCCAAGAAATATTCCAGTCTGTATATATACCACCTCCTTTTTATCCATTCATCCATTGGCGAACACCAGGCTGCCTCCATTGTTTATAATGCCTTAGTCATTATAAACAATGCTGCAATGAACACATGGATGCACTTGTCCCCTTCAAGAAGTATTTTGGGTTTCTTTGGATAAATACTCAGAGGTGGGATTACTGGGTCCTTCTTTGTCTCTTGTTATAACCTTTGTTTTAAATTTTATTTTGTCTATAAATTCCTAACCACTGCACAGTACATCTGAAACTAATATAAAATAATATTGAATGACAGCTATAATTATATCTGTATCAATATCTATATCTATAGTCACAGGATTAAAGTACAATATAGGGAATATAGTCAATGGTATTTTAATAGCTATATACAATGTCAGGTGGGTAGTAGACTTGATGGGGTTATCACTTTGTGAGGTGTGTAAATGTCTAATCATTATTCTGTTTTGTACACCTGAAACTGTTAAAAAAAAATGAAATAAAATCTGTTTTGTCTGGTATAAGTATTGCTACCTCAGCTTTTTGTTTGTTTGTTTCCATTTTCATGAAATATCATTTTCCATCCCTTTACTTTCAGTCTGTGTGTGCCTTTTGATCTGAAGTGAGTATCTTGTAGGCAGTGTAAGCGTCTTGTTTTCTTACCCATTCATCAACCTACCTTTTGATTGGAGCATTTAATCCATTTACATTTACTATAATTGTAGATATGTAGTTATTGCCAGTTTATTATTTATATATATTCATATACATTGTATATATTCATATATATGAATAATATATATGTATATATATACACATATATTATTATTATTATTATTATTATTATTGTTTATCTTAAAGAAGTCCCTCTAAGATTTCTTGTAACACTGGTTTGGTGGCGATGAACTCCTTTAGCTTTTTCTTGTCTGGGAAGCTCTGTATCTGTCCTTTAATTCTAAATGATAGCTTTGTTGGGTAGAGTAATCTTGAATGTAGGTCCTAGCTTTTCATTATTTTGAATATTTCCTATCAATCCCTTCTGGCCTGCAAAGTTTCTGTTGAGAAATCAGCTGACAATCTTATAGGAGCTCCCTTGGAGGCACCTAACCACTTTTCTCTTGCTGCTTTTAAGATTTTCTTTGTCTTTAACCTTTGGCATTTTAAATATGATGTGTCTTGGTGTGGGCTTGTTTGGATTCATCATTTTTGGGACTCTGTGTTTCATGGGCTTATATATCTATTTCCTTCTCCAGATTAGGGAAGTTTTCTATCATAATTTCTTCAAATAGGTTTTCAATTAGTTGCTGTCTTCCTTCTCATTCTGGTACCCATATGATGTGAATGTTGGCATGCTTGATGTTGTCCCTGTGGCCCCTTAAACTGTCCTCATTTTTTTTTGGGGGGGAGGTTCTTTTTGCTGTTCTTTTGGGTATTTCCTGCTACCTTACCTTCTAAATCACTGATTTGATCCTCTGCTTCATCTAATATACTGTTGATTCCTTGTAATGTATTCTTCATTACCGTTATTGTATTCTTTATTTCTTACAGGTTCTTTTTTATGTTTTCTATCTCTACTTTTATGTTTCCCATCTCTTTGTTGAAGTTCTTCATGAGATCATTGAGCATTCTTATAACCAGTGTTTGGAACTCTGCATCTGGTAAATGGCTTGTCTCCATTTTGTTTAGTTCTTTTTATGGAGATTTGCTCTGTTCTTTTATTTGGAACATGTTTCGTTGTCTCCCCATTTTTCATGCTTCCCTGTGTTTGTTTCATTGTGTTAGGTAGAGCTGCTATGCCTCCCAGTCTTAGGAGAGTGGCCTTATGTAGTTGGTATCCTGTGGGACCCAGTGGTGCAGTCTCACTGGTCACCAGAGCTGTGTGCTTCAGATGTGTCTCTTGTGCAGTTTGTGTGTGCCCTATTGTTGTAGTTGAGCCTTGTTTGCTGTTGGCATGTTAATAGGAGGGATGGGCCCTCAGGCTGATTAATTTTAAGGACTGGCCGTGACTACAGTGGAGGAGCTGTGGTGCAAAGGCTAACCATACATGGCAGGGTTTGGTTTAGTGGGGCTCTGGTGTCTGCCCAGTCTGTCCTTTGTTTGTGCCATCTTGGAGGCAGCTGGATGAGGCTTTGGCTTGGTCCAAACCTATGCCAGTCTCGGGCCTCCTGGGAGGGGACCCACTGCAGGCAAGTTTGGCTGGTGCCTGTGCCCTGTCAGGGACACCTGGTATGAGCCACAAAACCATCTGCAGATGGCCACTGTCCACACTGGGCTTGGAGGCCAATCTGTGAACTGAGGTCTGCTGTTGTGAGTGCCAGGCTTAGGGCTGCTTCAGCAGAGGTATGAGACATGCTGAAGCCAGATGCTGCTTGTTTGAAGCCAGATGCTGCTTGTTTGGGTTTTGTGAACCTTTGATAGATATTAGGAAAGTCTGTAGCAACAGAAATCCGGCAGAGAAGCAGATGGCAGATTGTGGATTGTGTGGGTCCTACTTCCTGTGTCTTGCCTGGCCGTCAGCGAGACTGGGGTGCAGGAAGGCCCCCTGTTGGGGTACTGGCGGATGTTTGCGTTTGTGTCTCAACCAGCCGCCATCAAGAATATAGTGTTATAATTCTCCTATCTATGGCTCTGTTGTTGTTCCCTTTTGGCCTCACCATATCCTGTGTTCTTATGTGGGGAGTGGGACCAGAGACCCTGCATGACACCCTGCATGACAAATGGAGCTTAGCAAGAGCTAAGACAGGTTGTTTGAATGGACAAGTCACTAGAAGCAGCTTGGGTATGCCTGAAAGTTAGGTGGGGAGGAATCACAGGAAATCACTAGGGTGGAGCAGACAAAAGGTGATAGCCAATTTGATGGAGATTTCAGTATGGCAGCCACCTGTGTCTGCATGGAGGGAGGGGCTGGGCTCAACAAAGAAATAATGGCTTTCACTAGCTCCGCCCTCTGCGAGGAAGCTGCCCCTGCACCCCTCACCCTGAAGCTACACAATTCAGTTCCTCTCTGTATGTCCCTGGCACCTTTTGAGCTGCTGTCCCAGAGCAAGTGAGTCTATCAGTGAGTAAGTCCATGTGCGGGCCATTTAAGAGAAGCACCTGGGAATACAGCCACCTACCATCTCACACAACCACAATTTCTGCTGGCTTTCACAGCCAGAAGTTATGGGGACTTCTTTCCCTAACACTGAAACCGTGGGCTGGGGTGCCTGGTGTGGGACTGGGACCCTTCACTCCTTCAAGAGGGTACCTCCACAGCCGAGATATTCCTTCCAGTTCTTAGTGGTCACAGCTGGGGGTGAAACCAGCCCGTTCTGTGTCTCTGCCCCTCCTACCAGTCTTGAGGTGGCTTCTTCTATATGTCCATAGTTAGACTTAGGCAATTCTCAACGATGGTTGTTCTGTAGTTCAGTTTTAATTGATGTGGTCCTGAGAGGAGGTGAGCACAGTGTTTAATTACTCCACTGTCATGACTGGAAACCTCTCTTTTATTCTTAAGTAATATTTTTGTGAGGCATACAATTAGGTTGAAAGTCATTTTTGTGCTGCTCTTTGATGATATCATTCCACTGACTTAGAATTTACATGCTTGCTATTGAGAAGTAAGTTGTCATTATGAATTGTACCTCTGTGAGGATGTTTTATTTTCTGATTGTTTTATGATTTTCTCTATTCCTTTTTGTTTCATTTTGTTTTGTTTGTTTCTACACTTTTGCTTTGTCGTGTCTATATTCAGATTTCTTTCTAGATATTTAATTTTAACCTTTTCAAAAATGATTATTAGGGTTCATGGAGCTTCTTTAATCTGTAGCTTGATATTGTTCACCAGTTCTGCAAAATGCTCTCCTATTGTATTTTTAAATATTCCTTCCTCCCATTCCCCCCCCCCCGCCTCTGTTCCTGATACAACATTTAAAACTCTATTGAATTTTCAGACTATATCTGCTATATTTTTTATTATCTGTTTTGTACTTTCTAACTTTTTGGCTCTCTGTGTTTCATTTTGTATGTCATAGGTGAGGCAATATGACTCATTGTTCAGCTTATAAATGATCTCTTCAACTGTGTAAAATCACTGAAGCAATTCATAAAGGTTTTGATTTCGACAATTTTATTTTTAGTTTTAGTGTTTTTGTTTGTTTATCAAAACTCCACTTTTGTGCTGAAATTTGCCAGCTTGGCTGTGAATTAATTGAAGAAAGTAGGATAGCTATTTCATGTTCTGTGGCTGATAACTGTAGTATCTGAATTTTGTCAGATGTCTTTCTATTGTCTGTTGATTCTGCTTGCTTTCCTTCATGGTTTTTGTTTACTTGTTTACCTGGATATCATTATCCTGTGCTGCATACTGAATTTCAAAAACTTTTGGAGGATTAATTTCTCCAGGGAGTATTTTTATACATTTCTGTCAAGCACAGTCAAATATTAACCACTCACACCACCTTAATATAAGGCCAAAGCATGAGATTTCCCCCCAAAAAAAAATCCAGGTGATATGAAGCAAGGCTCTAAACTCACGTGAGGTTTGTTTTGCATGAGGCTCACCCTGACCTGAGAGTATCTCTCTTCAGGACTTCACTTAAAGTGAGGAGTGGTTCATGAGTATCCCCATATTTGGAGAGCCCTGCAATTTGATGTCAACTCTGGCCTTGAAAGGTTTCCAAAGCTCATCTTGGTTGAACAGTTGCCTTTTCATTGACACAAGCCTTTAGAGAAGAGAGGACATTGATTGCTGGCATTACTTTTGTGGGTGTGTTATCTTTTTAAAAAAAAAATTGGTTTAGAAATTTCTCCTGAGCTCTTTGATGCTTTCCAGAATATTGTAAGATATTTTATCCAGATTTTTAATAATTGTAGTCAGAATTAATTGGTTCACATGAAAAAAACATGAACTACAGAAGGGAAAAGGCTCATTGTGCAACACAGTAAAAATAAATTGATGCTTGATTAGGAGGTAAGGTTACAGATGGACATTACTTTAGCTCCAAAAATCCATGTCTCCTGATGTGTTCTTTGTACTGCCTCAAGATGTCTCTCAGAGCAGAAAAGAGTGCCAATTTAGAACTCAGTTTCTGAGAAGTAACAAATATCTGTTCTGTAGTATATTTGAACAAATTGCAGAATTTTTATCTTTCCTTTGGCTAGAAATCATGAGAAGGTTATCCTAAAAATACCAATAGCTAAATTTATATACTTTAAAATGTATATAAAAATGAATAATAAAATTAGCAGCAAGTTTTGCTTTGTTGCACAATAAATGTATTTGTAATATTTATGATTAGAATCGGTTATTTAATTGCAGGCATTCATTTGCAAATCTATAGAATTTTTTTTCCTACAGAAACATTTCTTCTAAGCCATCAGTGCCAATTTATATCTTAAGTCAAATAAACTGGTATCAAAAACAATTGTACTCATAATTTATTAGACTATAATTATGTACCACATTAAATTGATAGCTAGTAGGTATCTAGTTTAGCTAAATGTCATAGAAATAATATAATAATTGATATCTGAAAATGATAATTCCTTCCTCAAATAAATAGTATTTATGGACCTGATAACATTTTTGTCAATAGGCAATTTGTTTATTCTGATAACAATAGCTTTCATTCAAGTTTTAGTATACACCACTGAAGAATACTGAAATCATCTGATTCCCTAGATTGGTGTCATTGATTGATTTCAAAATTACATCTCCTACTATAACAAAACAGCATGGTACTTACCTGACCATTATCAATTATGTTTAAACCAATGATCTAGAAAGAGGATTTTATCATTTTATTAAAAAAAAATTTGTCCTATGATATGATCTCTATGTATCTCTAATCTATAGTATATAATATATTTGCACTGACATTTTAAGGTTTGAATATTTAAGTATAGGATATTTCAAAACTGAGACAAAGCTGACCAACATACCTGCTGAGTCACTGCTGCAGCTAAATTTCCTCCAGCACTGTCTCCAGAAATACCAACTCTTTTAGGATCTACACCATATTTGTCAAGAACATCTTGGCGCAAGAACCACCTTACTGCATTATATACATCTTCAAATTGATTTGGAAAGTGGTATTTAGGTGCTAGTCTGTAGCTGTGGGCAGAAAAAACAATGGTCTTTAAGTCAATATTTTTAATAAAAAATGTGTGTGTGTGTGTGGTATGTATGTGTGTGTGTGTGTGTGTGTGTGTGTGTGTGTATGCTCTGACCATAAAAATCAAAAGAAAAATTTTTCTTTAGCAAATATATTTTGGATCATGAGTCAAAGACACTTAATCCGAATGATAATGCTTGATAAGAAAACTTTTACACATGTCATTTTATACTAGTAAAAGTTTGAATGTAAAACTTGGATTAGGCTTAAGAAAAAAAAAAAATCCCAGGTGATAACTAACTAAACTTATCCCAGAATTTCATTTTCTTTGTAATCATTACATTTTATTATTAACCAATAAATATCAAATAAATTTTAGAAATTATTCTATTCCAACTTAATCTAATGATCAAGTTGGCATGAAATCACTACTATGTTTTTCTCATAGTTTGTTTATTTTGATTATTGACCTGAATGCTTTTTAGAATAGATTGTGCCTGTATTCCTATGTTATTTGGTGACTAATTGTTTTTAATGAAATATTATACCATAAAATATCCTATACTAATTGCTTTAAATGTATTTTATCATCTAATTCTCAGAACAACCCTATGATATAGAAAATATTACGACTCCCAATTACATATGAGAAAACAGAGCTAAAATGAGATTTAACTATCCCAAAGTCATTCAATTAATTCTAGAACCAGGCTTTGAACTTGATTCTCTGACTCCACAACCCTCTTTCTTACTTGCTCTGCTAATTAAGAGTAAGCTAGAAACCCTGCAAAGGTAATTTTTCCATGAGATTCAGTAGTTTAATTTTATTCTAACAATTTCTTGTTTTTGATCCCTGCTTGACTCAACTATATAACTTTTTTTTTCTCTGACTCTTTTCTGGCCACACTCAAGCTTAATTTTTCTATTCTCATCCTCTCAATTTCATTTGAAACACACCTGGCATAGCCAATGACCAGGGAAGCTGAGAACATCTTACTATATGGCACCTGGCCAAAACCCAAACAAACAAACAGTGTTCTTACTTGGTTGAAATGACAACAGCATCAAGTCTATTAACAGTTCGTCTTGACAGAGAGTCATAACCAGACAAAGCTGAAATAAAAGAAAATAACATCAGAGACTGACAAATGAGTTGATGGGTGTGTCCTCCAGCAGAAAGCTTACTATTACACTTTGTTCCTCATTGAAATGTTCTAGGAAAATATTTCTAATATTTCATCATAGCTATAGAACACAAATTCTTCTGCTCAGTGATCCTTTTAATGTCTGTTTTCTTGTTCTTCCCCACGTTTCCACACTGGATAATTTAAGCCAACTTAATTCTCTTCAAGATTAATCTCTGCTCCCTTCAAAGAGCAGTTAGTAAGTGTTGAAAGAATAAACACATAGATATAATTCCCTAACTTTCAGGAAGTCACAATCTTCTGGAGACAGGAGCAGATAGGGTAGACATATATCAAAAAACAATAATGCAAAATATTAGTTGCTTTAATAGCAGAGTACAGAACATGCTGTGTGGAAATGGTATTAGGCTTCATAAAACCACCAGAGGAAGATAAGGAGGAGTAAAGAGGAAATAGGGAGAGCTGAGACTTGGTTTATAGATGCATATTTTCTAGGCAAACAAGAAGATATGTGCTTTCTGGGGTGTTTTTGGCCATATGTATGGAGTGGGGATGGGTCTCACATGTTTGTTATTGTACTTGAGAATGTGTTGCCTTTTGCATATAAGAACATTTTAAGAAACTGAAATAGAATTTGCCAGTAACAAGAGGAAGGAGTGATCATAAAGTACGAAAAGGGAAGTATCAGGATACAAAGTTGTCACAAAGGTTGTATCATGTGGGCCATGAAAAATGTCAAATACTCACTGTTTTAAACTTTTACTTAACATTTACTATAAAAAAAAAAAAACATGCTTATATCTTGTATTGAACACAGATATTTATATTTTTCTTTAATATTGAAATAGAAAGCACCAGGCAAACACTATTTTGTTTCAGAGCTTATTCTCAGTTCCTTCACCTTGGTAAGCATACTCCCATTCTTCAGGGATACTTTGATGGAAATAGTTTTAATCAAGTGCTTTGGGCAGCAGGAACTGATGGAAACTAACAGAGGCATGGCACAGTCAGATTCAGTCTTAGAAACATTAGTTCATTGCCAGCTGATGACTTTACTGCCTGAATTTATAGAAAATATTAGACTGGATGACATCTTTTAGTGCTCCAATTTACATTTCAAATCTACATCAATACCCATCAGTACCTCTTTTTCTCCTTTCACAGAAAAAGTTATGTTCCTCCTCACGTGCATTGTCAATACATCCCCTTGGTGCTATGCCCGAATTCCTCCCATGTCTTCTAGGCCCAGCAACTTCATTCCATCCTCAAGCCTCTTCTTTTCACATTTCTCCAACACACCTCTGTTACCTACCATCTTTACCTTCAGTTTATAAACATCTTCAGAAACCTATATACACTATAAAATATGTATTATTTTATATACATATATATACAAAAGAAAATATAAAAATTCATATTATATAAAGTAAAATTAGATATAATCAAATATTTTATATTAAATATATGTATAGGAATATAGAAAATACATAAAATAAATTGAGATGTATATAATTTTACATAAAATAAAAATAAACTACCCTTACTTAACTCTGTACTTCTTTTCCATCTAATGCCTTCCTTCATATGTAAACTTATTGAAAGACTGGACGCACCATCTCCATTTTCTCATTTCTCATCTACTATTCAACTTCATTTTGGTTTTCATTATACCATTCCATCATTTTTGCAATTAATAAGTTTAATAATAAATTTCTCTGTTCATGAAGTACTTTTACTTCTTCCCTGAAATTTGTTAGTTTTTGGTATTGATTATCCCTTTCAGAAAGATATTTAAAATACTTGTTTTAAACTAACATGGCTCCAAAAAAATAATTTTCAGACAGTTGAAGTTCTGTTATCTATGATAATGTTTTACCAGATATGTTGGAGTCAATATCTTAATAAAATGCATGCTATATGATAAACTAAAATTGTCAATGAGGGACACATACCAGCACTCCCCAAACACCAACCACCACCATGAATATAAAATAAGCCTCTTCTTAGTGTCTCTGACTTTCGCTTTGGTATATATATACGGACAGGAACATTGTTGAAAGTTGTGTCCATCACAGTAACATTTTCATCAGATGTGGGTGGGACTTCATGAAAGTTCATATAGAACATTACAGTGTTCATGAAGTGGTTGATTCCCAATAGTTCAGCAAATATAGCCTTAAAGGAGAAAAGGGGGGGGGGGAAATACAACAGGTTACAAATACCAAACACCAGTGTAGTTTATGAACAGAGAAGTATACATACAAGTATATGTTCCCAATGGTCCTGTGTTATACTGTCACAAGTGAATCTGAATGACATAGAAATACTGGAGATTCAGAATTTTTACCATAATAGTTGTCTCAGATAAACAAACAAACAAGCAACAACAACACACACACAAATATATATATGAAAAGGGAAGTATCAGGATATATATATATATATATATATATATATATATATATATATATATATATATTTAAAGAATAATTGAAGTATTACAACTTGGAAGATTCTATGCTTCCTACTTTGAGTACAAAGATAAATAAGGCAAGTTCTCTATTCTAAACTCAGAGTCAAGTGGGAAATACTTATACAAGCAGTTATAAAACAACATATCTGCATGTCTCATGGAACTTTGCAAAGGTCAATAGAAGGAAAAACTCCTTGTCTGGGCATGAAACCTGTGGGAAGAGTTTTCAAATAGAAGGTGAACTCTGCTATGAGTACTGAGAGGGGAGTAGAGTTTGGTCAAACAAAGGAGGAAATCTCATTATAGGCCACAAGAACAGACACAGGGACACCCCTATTACAATCAGAGAACCACAAGTAGTTTAGTAAAGCTGTGAAGTCAGATCCACACATGGATGAATGAAAGAAAAGTTACCCCAAGAGGTGAGTGTGAGCCAAACCATACAGGACTTATAATGTTGGAATTCCAAGAATCAAAATGACATGTTTTCCAATCTTAATTTTGTAACATGTGGACTATGGTCTTAGGTGATGAATTAAATAGCTGAGCCAAACTCTTTCCCATTGTATGAAGATAAAATAAGTAGAAAAGGAATAAGCAAAATTGTCTATTTTCAACACTGAATCATCCTCCCTTGTTCCTGAAAGGGAATTATATCTCCCAGAACTCCTTGCCAGATTAAATTATGCCACAGAGAGTCACTCTTACAAGACTGAGAGGGCAAAAATAAAGGAAAAGCATTATTTTCTTTGGACCATTGTGCACATTAATATAGACATCAATAAACATGTGACTTTTCATGCCTCTGATATTCCTTGTGAGAATTACCATTTCAGTGATGCAGGCAGCTGGAGTTATTGGTGGCTTCCTTTCAACCCCACACTCTAAATGTTGTCTATCTCAAATGCCATATTCTTAGTCTTTCTCTATTGAGATACTTATAGTAGCATCTATATTCTAACAAAACCATAATTGATAGAGTAGTCTAGAAGGAAGTCTCAGAAAGAAGAACATTTTAGGATGTGCTGGAATTAGACCAAATGACCTGGTTAGATTTAGAGATAATAATGGCCATCACTTCTCAGCCTTTTGGCTAAGATCAAGTGTAAAGATAGCAACGGACTCATTGCCAATGTAAAATGGGACCTGTTAATGCTTGAAATGTAGTAGCAAAACAGTTGTTAAATTTAACACCTGTAATAGTTCCTATTAAGGAGAATTTTGAGAGACCAAATAGATGTAATAAAACACTATGGTGAAACTGATGAGTTCAACCACTGACTGCACTTGGAAATTTACTGAAAGAAAAATTACACTCACAGCTTTGGTTTTTCAGCTCAAATCACAATCAGTAAAGCAGATGTTCTCTAAACCTTTCTAAAAGAGGTTTCCTATCTCTTACATCTCTGTCTGAAAAAAGAACCATAAGTTGATTTTGCAAATTGTGGAATTACAGTGAAACGTGAAGTTACAGTCCTGCCAGACTTCTTAGTTGAAAGGTGAAGCTTGGATTAACTTTCATATGTATGTGATATTCTCACTATTGGATTAGAAACATTTGTACGGATTTTGAACACCCTAAAGTCCTAAATCCTACTAATCCTCCCCTAGCAGAAGCAATAGCAACCAGCCTCAGCAGTAGGTGCATTTAAGGAAAATGAGATGCCAATTTCCCCCGGTATTGTAAAGAAAGAAAGCCAAAGGCCTAGGGAAATAGTAATACTGGATCTAATTTAATGTTGTAACTCACCCTCATACTGTGTACTTCAGCAAAATCCAGAGGATATTCTCTATGCCAAGACACTGAGAAATATATTAGTGAGTGGAACCTTAGCATCTTAATAAAAAACACCTACATTGGCAGTCATCTGCTGTCCAAAAATGGCAGTGGAAGATTCTGATATTGACCTACTGATTTCAATAGGGATGATGAGACCCCAAAGTGATGTAGACAAAGCGTTCATTAAATATCAAATACAAGCTTTATGTAGTTAACGAAATGAGCAACAGTGTTGAAACATAATCTCAGAAGTCTCTAGCAGTGAATAAACGATGATGTCTGGAAGACTGAAACGTAGGGCAAGTGGTGAAGTCTGAGTTAATCTGTATTGTTTTGGCTTCTCACCCCATTACCAGAGCTAAGCAACTTCAGAGACTCAGACCTTTTGGATGAAGGAAAGTCAGAGTGCCCTCAGGGGATGCCCATGCAACACTGTTACAAATCAGTACTGCGAGTCTGTTTCTTAGCATTCCCAAAGAGAGCCAAGACCTTTGGCTTGGATGACTTTATATGGGGGAAAGGGGAATACCCGCACTTTGGAAAGGGAATACTGGACACTGTTTCTGAAATAATATTAATTCATGGGGACTCCAAAGCAACTGTGGCCATCAAGTAGAGTGGGGGCTTACGATATCAACTATGAAATCATGTTTTAGACAGATTCTATATTAAAATGGGTCTAGTGGGTCTGAAAATCCATGCTGTGTTTATTTTCCCAGTTTCTTTAAATGAATAGTAGAAATAGACATACTTGATAACTGACAGTGTCCTTACATTGGCTTCTTGTTCCATCAATTGAGAGATATTATGGAGGTCAGGACCATGTAGATGCATCTGAAACTGCTCCTCCCTACTGAAATAGTAAAACAAAAGCAATAGCATATCCCAGGGAATCACAAAGATTAATGCCACAGAGACTTGAACAATTCACAAGTTGATGATTTCTGTTATAAGTCTAAAAGTGACAAAGCTTCTCTCCTTGACAAAACACTAGCCAGGCTCCTCTGAGTCCTTTCTCAACTAGGCCTCAAGCTTGTCATATAAAAACTACAGATTCTTAGCACAGATTTCATTCACTCTCTTCTCCCCACATGAGAACACTTAATTCAACACTAATAGTTTCTAACAAAATTAAGCACAAGGTCCCATCCCTATGATGACCTGACCCCCACCCCGCCTTAAAGTGGCTGCTGAGAAAGCTCAAAACTGCCCCCAATATGTACTGTTTGTTCTGGCCAACACCTCACAGACCAGCCCTTGATTATCCTTTCATAGAGAATTTACTAAAAAGGGTTTACAACAGTGAATCCTTCCTCTGTCCCTGTGAGATATATGTGTAGCTCCTGCAACTCAGGAGTGTCATTCTCAAAGCCCTGACTGCCATTCCTTTGGAATGTAACCATTAGGAAGAACAGGGCTTCTGTCTTCCTGTCTGTGGGAGAATAGAATCCTAATTTCCAACTAGCAGACACAGCTGACATAACCATATTTATACTGACCAACCCTTTGTCTTTTTTTACTTTCTACCTCTTGAGCCTTTGCTTGTTCTCTCTCTTATTCCAATTCTCCCTTTAAAACATCTGGTCACCTCTGTACAAATCAAAGTTGAGTTTAGGTCATGCTGGACCCTCTTCCCTACTGCAATAGTATATTACTGATTAAAATCTATCCTTACCACTTTAATGAGTATCTGGCTTTATCCTTTAACTTAAGTGGTAACTCCAATTGCAGTTGCTATTCCAAATATGAACTCTTTAATGGAGCAAATCAACACAGCCTAGGATGCAGCTAGTGATTTGAGCTTTTTTCTTTCTCTACCAGTTAGCAAAGAAAGCAGTAGGCTATCACTGTGTTGCTTCAAGTCTCTGGGAACTCTTCTGCTTCATGCATAATCTAGTGTACAAAGACCTCAACTGTGTCTATATGGCACAGGACATCATATTGTTTCATAACACTGTTTCATCAAGCTTACAGATCTGGTGATTAGAAAATAGCAAATACATACATGCTATGTATGATATTTGGTCAGTCAGAAGTGGGACAAAGGATACATGGTAAACCTCATGGAAAGGTAGGGACTTGCAACTCTGGTCAATTTCTAGGTATTCAGAAGTCAATGGCTCATTGTGGTACTCTCTCCAAAGTTAGAGAAAGTCGCTTTATCCTGCAACCCTCACTAAAAAAGAGACACATCGCTTAGTGACCCACTCACTTCAGGCCATGATGGCAAAATATTCACAATTATTTACCGAGTAAGCTTAAGCCTCAGCCTGCTGGTTTTGATTGGGAACTAAAGACATGAGGCTCTGCAGCAGTTTTAAGGCTACTTTGCAAACTGCTCTGCGCCGAACAGATCCAGCAGTGATGAAAGGGTCTTGGATCTATCTATCTATCTATCTATCTATCTATCTATCTATCTATCTATCTATCTATCTATCTATCTATCTATTGTCTACACTATGTGCAGTCATACTCATATATATTTAAGTGTTATATATGTATGCGTATATGTGTATATATATGAGCATAAATATATATATAAGCATATATACAGAGGGTGTCAAAAATGTATATACATTTTAAGAAAGAGAAAAACTGTATTAAAATTGTAATACTCAATATATACCAATAACAAAAGATGAATACAAGTCATGTTCAACTTCTGCAATTACAAGAGGTGCTCAAAGTGGTTCCACCAGCATGCAGACACTTCTGATTATGGCAAACTACTGCTTGAAAATAGATAACATTTCTTAAAGTGTGTATACATTTTTTGGCACCCCCGGTATATGATGTATAATGGTATATACACCTTCCCCTGCCCCCGCCACACACACACATACACACAGCTAAGTCAGTATTCCCTTTGTGATTAAATATACTTTAGGACCTGGGATTTTGCTGTGCTCTTCTGCTCCTTCTTTTACTCCAGTTGCAGTAACTGTATCTCTTCTTTCTTCCTTTATGTACAACCCGTCTATGTAACCATACTCTAGATTTACCAAAAGAGAACTGGCATCAAGAAATTGTCATTAAAATATTAATAACCACATCTTTACATTTTAGCTTTCATAAAATTTATCATTTTACTTTTTTTGGTTGTGGTTCAATTTGAAAATTTCCTATTTTTTTTGCAGAGTTCTAACTGAATTATCATTTTTCCTTACATAAACTATAATTCCTGCATCCTTCCTAGGTTTGAAAAAAGAAAGATACTTATAACCTGAGTGTTTATTGGTCTGACAAGTTCACTGAGGAGAATCCCCTTTAAGAGCTCTGGGAGCAGTAATCCTCAGAGATTCCTGAAGGAAGAAAGCAGAGAGGAGTCTGGGTAGCATTGAAGTCTCTGCAGGAAATCAGGCCAATCTCAGGGGAAGCCCTGGAGTGCAAATTTCTTCAACACCACTGAATGTGATATGATTTCACAAAATGTACTGAATACTTAGTGTGTTCAAAGCATGATAGAAGCAACATGCCTGTAATACAGTTTCCAACCCTCTTGGACTGTTGGTAAAAATTGACATTCACATAAATAAGCTCTAATAAAAGGCAGAATAAAGAGAGATCTTGAATAGGGTGCTGGGGTAGGAAGACAAGGAGAATCGATTCTAACTGACCGACATGAAGGAAGTCTCTCTCTTTTTTATAAATTAAAGTTTATTGGGGTAAAATTACTAGTAAAGTCACATAGGTTTCTAGTGTACAATTCTGTAGTACATCATCTATATATCACATTGTGTGTTCACCACCCAGATTCAGTTCTCTTTCCATCACTATATATTTGATTCCTTTTACCCTCATCTACCACTCCTCTTCCCCCTTCCCCTCTGGTAACCACTAAACTATTGTCTGTGTCTATGAGTTTTTGTTCTTCATGTGTTTGTCTTGTTCATTTGTTGTTTTCAGTTTTATATACCACATATCAGTGAAATCATATGGTTGTTGACTTTTTCCGCTTAGCATTAATAATCTCAAGATCCATCCATGTTGTCGCAAATGGCACTATTTCATCTGTTCTTATAGCAGAATAGTATTCCATTGTGTATATATATCACATCTTCTTTATCCAAGAAGATGTGGTTGTTTTCCATGTCTTGGCCACTGTGAATAAAGGTGCAAAGAACATCGGAGCACATATATTTTTACAGATAAATGTTTCCAGATTTTTTGGGTAGATACCCAGGAGAGGGATTGCTGGGTCATATGGTAATTCTATCCTTAATGTTTTGAGGAACCTCCACACTGCCTTCCATAATGGCTGCACCAGTCTGCATTCCCACCAACAGTGTATGAGGGTTCCTTTTTCTCCACAGCCTCACCAACACTTGATACTATTTGTCTTGTTGATGATAGCCATTCTGACTGGGGTGAGGTGATATCTCATTGTGGTTTTTATTTGCATTTCTCTGATGATTAGTGATAGTGAGCATTTTTTCATATGTCTATTAGCCATTTGTATGTCCTCTTTGGAGAAATGTCTATTCAGGTCCTCTGCCCATTTTTCAATGGGGTTGTTTGTTTTTTTGTTGTTGAGTTGCATGAGTTCCTTGTATATTTTGGACATTAGCCCCTTATCAGAGGCACGGTTTGCAAAAATCTTCTCCCATTCAGTTGGTTGCCTCTTTATTTTGTTGATGGTTTCTTTTGCTGGGCAGAAGCTTTTTAGTTTGATATAGTCCCATTCATTTATTTTAGCTTATACTTCCCTTGCATTTGAAGTCAAATTCATAAAGTCCTCTTTGAACCCAAGGCCCATAAGTTTAGTACGTATATTTTCTTCTATGCAATTTATTGTTTCAGGTTTATTGTTTAGGTCTTTCATCCATTTTGAGTTAATTTTGGTACACTGTGACAAATAGAAGTCTAGTTTCATTCTTTTGCACATGGCTTTCCAGTTCTCTAGCACCATTTATTGAGAGTTTGTTTTTTCTCCATTGTATGTTTTTGGCTTCTTTGTTGAAAATTATCTATCCATATTTATGTGGGTTTATTTCTGGGTTCTCAATTCTATTCCATTTGTCTGTGTCTGTTTTTCTTCCAATACCATACTGTTTTGATTATTGTAGCCCTGTAGTACAAGCCAAAGTCAGGGAGTGTGATACCTCCAGCATTGTTTTTCTTAGGATTGCTTTGGCTATTAGGGGTCTTTGGTGGTTCCAAACAAATCTGATAATTTTTTGTTCTATTTCTTTAAAATATGCCATTGGGATTTTGATGGGGATTGCATTAAATCTGTATATTGCTTTGGGTACTATGGCCATTTTAACTATGTTGGTTCTTCCAATCCATGAACACGGAATGTCTGTCCATTTCTTTGTGTCTTCTCCAATTTCTTTTAAAAATGTCTTATAGTTTTCAGTGTATAGGTTTTCTGCATCCTTGGTTAAGTTTATTCGTAGGTATTTTATTCCTTTTGTTGCAATTGCCAAAGGAATTTTTTTTTATTTTATTTTTTTCCTGAGATTGCATTGTTAGTATATAGGAATGCAATAGACTTTTGCATGCTGATGTTGTAGCCAGAAACTTTACTGTATTAATTTATTGTTTCTAATAGCTTTTTCCTGGAGTCTTTAGAGTTTTCTAAATATAGCATCATATCATCTGCACAAAGTGACAATTTAACTTCTTCATTCCAAGTTTGGATGCCTTTTATTTCTTTCTCTTGCCTGATTGCTCTGGCGGGGACTTTCAATACTATGTTGATAAGCAGAGGTGATAGGGGACAGCCCTGTCATGTTCCTGAATGTAGAGCAAAGGGCTTCAGTTCTTCATCATTAATTATGATATTAGCTGAGGGTTTGTCATATATGGCCTTTATTATGTTAAGGTATTTTCCTTCTATACCCATTTTATTAAGTGTTTTAATCATAAATGGATGTTCTGTCTTGTCAAACGCTTTTTCTGCATCTATTGATATAAACATATGATTTTTGTCCTTTATTTTTGTTTATGTGGTATGTCACATTGATGGATTTGTGTATGTTGAACCATCCTTGTTCCCCTGGGATGAACTCCACTTAGTCGTGATGTATAATCTTTTTTATGCATTGTTGCATTCGATTCGCTAGAATTTTGTTTAAGGTTTTTGCATCTGTATTCATCAGAGATATTTGTCTGTAATTTTCTTTTTTGTGTGTGTTATCCTTACCAGGTTTTGATATCAGGGTAATGTTGACTTCATAAAATGAGTTAGGGAATAATTGTCTCTTCTTCAATTTTTTGGAAGAGTTTGAATAGCACAGGTATTAGATCCTTTTTAAATGTTTGGTAGAATTCACTACTGAAGCCATCTGGTCCCGGGCTTTTGTTTTTGGGAAGGTTTCAGGTGACTGATTCAATTTCCTTACTGTTGATCAGTCTACTGAGATTTTCCAATTCTTTGTGATTCAACCTAGGAAGATTATATGTTCCTAAGAACTTGTCCATGTCTTCTAGGTTATTGAATTTGGTGGCATATAGTCCTCATGAAGGAACTCTCTGAGGGGTGCTCTATTTGATATCAATCTGATAGAGCTGAAAAATTATGAGTGTTTAAAAATTTTAGATGTAGTGAGAAAGGTGTGACTATTTAATCAAATGTCTGAAGAAAAGGAATATAAAGGTGTTTATGAAAACCATTTTATCTGGAAGATAACTAACTCTGGGGCTATATGGCTGAAATTATACTGGGAAGCTCTGTTGAAGGCTGCATTTTGAGGACTTGTTTTCAGAACATAGGTGCCCTATTCTTTCTTTATACGAATATTAACAAGCAGCTTAATATGTTCTAATTAGCCAACAGTAAAATAAATGAGGTGTATATGATATATATGCATCATGGAATATAATGATCAAATAAATTACTTAAAACGTTTTTTTTTTTAAAAAAAAGCATCGTGGGCACTGTGAAACAATGAGTGAGCTAAATTGACAATAATCTATAATTTTCTAATTCATGTATTGAAAGATCCAATTATTATTCTGTATTATTTAGTCCAATGTCTCAGCCTAATGTTACCCAAAATTAATAATGTTATGATGTGGACATATATTAAGGAGTTGTTATTAGATTTTTCTTAAGTTAAGAAGTTAGTTACAGTCAAAATAAGTGATAAAAGACATCATGTAATCAACTACAGATACAGTGATGATAGATACATAGATCATAAGATGTTAAGAGCTCATAATATATACATTCACTTATGTATAACGCACTGTCTTTATTTATATGGAGCATATATCTTATTTATGTCCATATCTAATCCATGTCTAAATCTGTATTCATATCCATATCCATGTCGATATTTGTCTCTATAAAATTTTTAGGTATTTTCCCACAAATTTTACCTGGAGATGATTTTCAATATTTATTTTTTTAAGTATAGCCAAGATTCAGTTGGCAGTATTTTTCATATGATTATATCTGACTGTAAAATCACAAAAATCCATTGATGATGTTGACAGTTTTATGGACACATATATAAATACAACAATATTTATTGTTTTTAATCTTTGCCAGATACAGTATCTTCCATCTGTGTACCCATTCAATTCTTATTAAAACATGTAAGTAGTAATATAGTCTCAGATTTTCAGTTGAGTATATTGATGTAGGAGAGGTTAAGAGACCTGTTCCTGTCCACCCAGGCAATAAGTGTTGGATGTGGGACTCAAGCCCAGGCCTGACTTTGGAGCCAGGCATAACTCCTAAGCAGCCAATATGTTGTCCCCAAGTGGCCATTATTATGAAAGGCTCATTGTAGGGAAAGGGTGACTGTGGATACAGTGGAGAAGGATCCCTCAGTATTCAGAGAACTTTCATTCGTGTGAGACTGAGCAGAAACCTAACTCTGAGGTCCCTGCCCAAGGGTCTACTGGAATGGTGTTTCCCCTGGTCAGCTTCATTTCCCTGCCCATTCATGCTACACCTAGGTAGACATTCAAGTAACAAGCAAATAACATTACTTACTGGTGCCCAACAGCTATCCCAAAAGGACGTGAGGAGTTAGACTTACAAAAAGCACACACCTTCAGGATATGACTGCCATAACTGTCACCAGAGGAGTAGAACTCATGCATGTGAGAGTGAAATGCAAACGCTTAGTCCACCTGCCAAGCTTTGAGAAACCAGCTATATGTTCCATGTCTACACTGTGGACACACCTCCCCCCCACACACAGACAGCTCTATACACTGACTGACCATGCCTCAACATGGAGGATGTCCCCTAGCTACTCCTCTGTGTGATTACAGAAGGCTGGGGAGACACCTACCCCAGTGACCCATCTTCGGTTCTCTTTATTTCTGCTGAGTGTTAAATCATGTTTCCCCATCGTTCTGCTGGGTGTGATTTTTTACAAGCACTCCAACCAATTAACAATGTGACTTTGAAGGAATCACATAAATATCAGGCCTGCTGGTTTTAAATGTTTACATAGAAAGGTGATATTCAGGTCATACCATTTATTTACTTAGTTTTAACATAAATTTTAAATAAACAGCATTTCTGCAATGTATGATATAAAGTAGGTGTCAACATTTTTCCCATAAGTAACTTATGCTAATGGAGTTGGCCCTCTGGCTTTAAATCAAAGTTAAGTGCAGAAAATACAAGATCCTCTTTTAAAACATAAATCACTAGACTCAAGTATTTTATCCTCAAAGAAGGAGACTGTTTAGTTTCAGATAAATATTTTTAAATGATAGAGAATGGTACTATATTATACAAATTAAAGACAGAAATTCAGTTATGAAAATAGTAAATTGTAATACGTACAAGAAAATAATAAGTATGATATGTTTAAGGCAATTTTAGAATTCCACATGTTTTTAGAGTATACTAGAAAGTGTAATACATAAAACAAAGACTAGGAAGTCATCAATGTGCCAAAATATTGCCCGGTGTCCCTGTAGTCCGAACTGAGTAACCAGGGTTTTACAGTTTCCTTGACTCTGTTCCCTTTAGTAAAGTATGATGAATTAGAGCAGTAGCTTAATGGACATAGCTTATCAGATAAGCTTATTCTCTATATACTGACTCTATACCTGAAAGCAATTTTTGATGTAAATTTGAAATATTAAATGATATAGAGGGGAAATTCTGATTCACTCTGGAATTTATATCCCTCGATGTAGAGGCAAAATTGTGTCTTGTATCTTAATCCATCATACAAGTATCTATCACCTCAGGAAAAAACAATGATTAAAGTTCTAATGATTCAAAATTGAGAAACAGTGTCTATGCCACTGACTGTACCCAAATTAGAGTTTTGAATATGAAGTGTGGTTATTTGGGAATTTGGAAATTTAAATGATCATTGGGCTTCAAACTGTTCATACTTTGCAGAACAATGTATTTTTGAGAAGACCATGGAAGCAAAAAGAAATAAGCAGGGTGAGAAAAATCAATGGCGAATGCAGAAAAAGGAGAAGAAAAGATAATAAAAGTAATATTTAAAAAAATAGTCTCAAATCTAGGGCTTCAAACTGTCCCAATGCAACCAAGGAAAACCTTACAATCTGGTGTAAGGGTGGAAAACACATTTCACAAGTGTATATAATCCCAAACTTGGGATAAGTCTGAGTGTTTGCTATGTCTTAGCAAGCTCATATGCAACCTCACAGATCTTTCAGGATAATGCTGAGCAATCCATCAGTGTTGGCACTGTAGTTCCCTATATTTGATATTCTTATTCTAGGAAATAATTCTGTATCACAGACTAGTTGACAGTTTATTCCATCCAATAACTTTCATTTATCTTCATCATGGAATTATTAAAACTTTGAATTATCATCCTTTATCTCAAGCTCAAATTGATTGGTTAAGCATAAAATAGGACCAGATGGGTTTAAATTCAATCAAAAATTTGTAAAGGTTTTGTTTGTTTGCTTGTTTGTTTTTTCCCTCTGGGGCTGAGGACAGGGAAGAAGGATTGGAAAAACTTCAGCTACTTCATCAATGGGTGGTAGACTTTATAGAGGTTTAGAAAAGATGCCGTATTATATGGTAACCTGATGTATGTAGCACATAAATTGTTTTTTTCTTTAAAAAATACATAGTGAGGACTTTAAGGTAAATCTACATTTTTCTTTCATAGGAGAGCATGAAAGAAAACAACAGATCAATAATCACAAAGATAAATTATTTCTGCTAAGGACTGAGTCACAGGAAACCCATGAACTATAAATTATGTGCAGTACTGGATCAAAGCAACCGAAACCTGCAGAACTGCACAAAAACTATGATGTTAAGGCAGTTTGATAGGCAAGAAAGGACAGTGGAGGGCCCTGAAGGAGGTAGATCCTACAAAAAGATAATGAATATTTACCCCAAGAATAAAAGAGCCTCACCATGATCAAAGACTCCCAAGGGCAGGAAACATAAGAAGGCTGGATTACTGAAAGAAGTAGCTAAGCAAACTCAGAAATCACCCAGGCAGGCCCAGAGGTAACTGAGCTCTGCAAGAACTTCTAAAGTGGAAGACAAGACTGGAAAGTATGGCTGTATCCTCTGCTAACAACAGTCAGTGATGGACCAGGGGATTCAGGAGGGCTGGAATTAAAAAGTGAGAATTTATAAAAATACAGATATATAAACATATATAGGTGTTTGTGTGTGTGTGTGTGTGTGTGTGTGTGTATAATATATATATATATATATATATATAATTTGATATATAAATTTTATATATATATAAAATTTTATGTATATAAATTATATATATATAAAATTTTATATATATATATAAATTATATATATACATATATGTGTGTGTATATATATATATATATATATATATAAATAAATTATAGCAATAAGAGTCTTTGAGCACAAAAATTGAAAGAAAAATAGTCTTCACCCTACTTCTCTTCCCCAGGACATTCTTAAAATAGTTTGTCCAAGAAAAGCCATCTCATTCAATTAGAAATAATACAATAGCTATATATATAAAACATTAATGCAAGGTACTATGTACTCTAAGAAGAATAGTAAGTCTCCAACGCATGAAAAAAGCAAACTAGAAAAAGTTGCTACGAAGTAGATAAAATACAAAGAGTGCCAAAAAAAAATGTATACACATTTTAAGAAAAGGAAACACTACTGCAATTGTAATACTCAATGTTTACCGATAAAAAAAAGATGAATACAAGTCATGTTTGATTTCTGCAATTACAAGAGCTGCTCAAAGTGGTTACTATCAGCATCCAGACACTTCTGATTAAGGCAAACAACTGCTTGAGCAACGTTGATACAAATAGCCACTTGTATGCATTTTTTTGGCACCCCCAGTACATTATACAATATTGTAAAATAAATTTTTAAAATAACATAAGAAGAAACATCACAAAGCAGAAATACACAAATTCAAGGAAGATATAGGTAGATATTTGGAGGTGATCGCTAGTCAAAAAGGATCAGAGACTAAAAACTGGTACTGGGAGAAAAAAAAACATAAATAAATGAGAAATTAAAATGAACTCAAGGTATTATATATAATAGAAATGAGAAAAACAAACAAAAGGAAAGAAAAATGTGAAGAAAGATTAAAAAGTACTAGAGAGAAAATGACACCGTTTTAGAAGACATTCAAAGATGACTATGTAGGTGTTATATAAATCAAAACAATGAACCAAAATTAATATTTAAAATATAATTCAACAATAACTTCTAAAAATAAAGCTTGGAGCTTTATTCCTGTGAAATTGACCCAAATACAACAAAATATGTGCTAATGAAATTACTAAAACTGATTAAATCACTAATAAGAAAATGAAAATAAGACATGTATTGCACTTATTCAGAGCTACATTAAATGACAGAAGAGTGTAAACAACAAAAAATCAAAAAAATAAAACAAGGAGAGAGATAATAAGCCAAGTGTTTTAATAATCAGGGTGCTTGTCCTTGTTTTATCTTTTTTTTTTTTCCCCTGCAGCAATTTGCTGCAGAGAAGGTTAGAGAAGATAATGTATGGTTTCATTTCTAAGTAGTGAGCCTCACTCCAAAAGAACCATAGGTCTTTGAGTGCTAGCCATGGTCACCTGGGGGACAACCCAGCCAGGCAGCTGCCGGGTCACCTCAGCAGCTCACCTGTCTCCTGGAAATCATGCATGTCCTGTTTCCTTGCCTTTTTACCAATGACCTTTTTCCAAATATTTCAGTAAGAAATCATTTTCATGTCAGAATACAAGATTACTGAATAGAATTCTGTAAGCACAGTGCTGCTCAACCCTACATTTCATGGAGCTTCTACTTTAAAACGCTTCATGCTGGCAGCATCCATGCCCTGAAACTCAGAGGAAGGCTATTATTTTTCTCAGCCAGCATTTTTTGTCTTTTCATATTTAAAATCAAAACTACTTGTCTACTTCCTCCATATTCATTCTACTATACATCTGAATTAAGAAATAGTTAAAATAGACATATAAAAAGATTTTAATATCAGCAAGGAAATTTAAAGAGCAAAACTTCCCAGATAGTAGAAAAAAATTTTAAATAATAAAACAGATCATTCTTTTTTCCCCCCGATTAAACTTTTAAGTATTCAGAGTCAATTAAATTCTCTACTTACCAAATTTGTTACAGTTTTCAGTAGTGTGTTCATGCAGATTAGTCTCCATGGCTCCTCAATATTGTCCGGGAGAGGTGTGTGAACATAGTACGCCCCGAGGACGCCCACCAGCAGAAGCAAAATAATCTTTTTTCCCATGACGTTTCCTTTCTGCCCTTTCTAGTTGGGCAGCACAGCAATATGCTTTGGAATAATAGTCAGACTGAAATTTCATACCCAGTTTTTCAGCCTATAATAAACTGTTATCTAACTTCCTGAGTACAAATTTCACTGCTCAGTGTGTTATCTTTTCATTGGCTGCTCATAAATAGACAGGAAGAAAAAAAAAGCACAACAACAAAAAAAACCTATGCAACAAACGGCACTTACTGTCTGCAAGTTTTGTCATGTTCACATTCTTACTATGTTGCTAGGAAGTCAGTAAACAAACATTTATTGAATAATTACTAGGTACAGAATACTTTTTAAAAACAGGGCATAGAAAAATACAAGAAACACCCCAGTTTATGTTTCAAATAATGAATCTCAGAGAGAAGGAAAAGTATTTTTACAGCTAAGAGCTTTTACAAATAGGGTGAATGTGCTCACTTGAATTTCATATTATGATTATATTTTGTCGTGCTACAACTATCAATGAATAATACTGATTATGTTCAAATTAAACAACAATCATGGAGCTAGCTAACAGTTTTTGAGCACTTACTCTGTACCCCACACAATGTACTAAAACAATTAAATCTTAGTTAATCCTCAATGGGGTTATTGTGGTATGAGGGAGAAATAAAGTGAGACTGAGGAAAGTTTGGAGAGTTGCACAAGCGCATTCAGTAGTATGGAGCAAAGCCAGTGCAGTCCTCCATGAGTGCTTATTAAAACTCCATTTGTCTCAGTTCTTTAATTAGTCTCAAATTGAAATTAAAAAGATTAAGTAATTTTTCCAGATCATACAAAACTAAGTATCAGTGTCAGAGACACTGTTCACTGAATATCCATGTGCCCATATAATTTTCAGATCCCTTCTCTTGCAGTTAAGTGAGGTTTCGGGATTCGTGCTGGCCAAAGGCATCTGGTAGAAATCAATGTGTGTCACTTCCAGACAAAAGTAGTTAAAATCCACAAGACCTGGAAACGATCTTTTGAAATGGTGGCATCACAACATATAGATAGTTTGGATTAAGTGACCCAAGACTTCAGTTGCTCAAACTCCATGAGAATATTCTTGAGGAGCAAGAAAATATTATGCCAAGTTTAAAGTATTGTCTGACTTAATCCTCATATCACTTTAACTATATCACTCAGTCCTCATATCAACAGTGAAATGTATGAACTAATATTATGAGAGGCTATATTTCTTTCCCAAGGTCACATCATTACATATTTCCAAAGTTATCATTAAGTCCTAAGTCCTCTGGCTCTGAGGTCTTTCTTCTTAATACTCTGCAAATTAATGAGAAGTGGAAATCCAGAGGAGCTAGTAATTTCCATGTAGTGTTACTGTTTAATTTTGTTTGAACAACTGCTAGAAATTTCAGGACTTTCCTCTCTCTTTACTTACCTATATCTGTCTTTTCTCTGTAACTCTGCAATTGGCAGGTACTGACATCAGCTTTTTTCCATACTCAGTTTCATCTGGGAGACAGATTTATTTGGGGCATAATAAATCATTCAGGACAGCTGAGAGAATTTTGGTATATGGGCATCTGACCTAAAGTGTTACTAACACTGCAATTACTTGACAAAACATCAAGATTGTCTACTGTCCATCTTGACAGAAGGTCATATCTAAAAAGAGTTCAAATAAAACGAAATGAAATCAAAATATTAATGAGAATTAACAAATGATGTGAATTGATTTTTTAGTTGTAGATAGCCTTCTGTGATAATTTTATATTTCTACACTTTACATAGAAATCCTAGGAAGAACATGCTTGGTCTCCCAGACAATCACTGATTCTTAGACTTGCCCATGATCTGCTTTCTTTTCCCTTTCTGCATAAACAAGTTACATTCTCTCATAAGTCAACACTCCCCCTTGAGGTGGGAGGAAGAGCTAAAGGAATTCCTATAGATGGTTTTGAAATATTTTGTGAAGCACGATAAATATAAGAACTGAATAATGTGCAAATTGTAAAGGTGTGTGGCAAAGGTTACAATGAGCCACATGCTTGGGAAAGGGTGATGCTTGGTAAGTTACAGAAAGCAACATTTTCCAGCTAAAATTATTTTAAAATGAAGAGCACTGAAGGATATCTAGTGAATCCTTTTTTTTTTCTATTTAAGGAAAATTTATCTGTTTAAGATACAACTACTTATTCTTTCATACATCATGTTCCATCTCAGTTAATATACAACTGTGGCTGGTTGTATTTTACTCTATTTGTTATTGGTTAATGGCACTAATATCTCTCTCTCTCTCTCTCTCTCTTTCTCTTTCTGTGTGCGTGTTTATTGTCAAGACGTTGGATGACTATCTTCTTCTACATTGACAAGGGGATTCTTGCATGGAATGAGGGGTAGTGCAAAATGAAAACTTTCAATTTATAGCATTACTTGCTAAATACTGTATTTCACATCAACTGTCCTAACACTGATACTCTGAAAAAAAATATGATTTTAATAAACTTCCTCAGTCAGATTCTTATTGAAAATAACTGAAGATTTTTTCTGGACCAACAAACAATGAAACTTGTTTTAACCAACAGTGTACAGACCTATAGACTTCTTTGTCCTACCCTTTGAGCGATAGTCAGTGATTCATTAATCATTAACTACCATAACCTCCATGAACCATTCTTCCTTTCCTTTCTGGCACTTAAAAATTATGACTTTGACATTTCCTCCCTCAGAAAAGTATCCAGTGCAATTCTCTTCTATTTATGTGTATTGTTCCTTAGCAATAAACTTATTTAAAAAAATTTTTTTTAAATGTATTTGTGTTCATTTGGGAAGAATAGTGGACAGAATTTAAATGACTATTTGAGACCCAAACTGAAGGGAATTAATGTTTGACGAATGCTTATCAGTGTGCCCAATTCTGTGCTGTGAGCTTTACAATTTCCTTATTCAGTTTTTACAACTACTCTGAGTTGTATATTATTTTACCAATTCATGCCAATGAGGAAACTGAGATCAGGGAGGATTAAGGATTTTGCCGATAGTCACATAGTAAGTGAGAGATTTGTTAAATAGCCATAATGATTCCTAGTTCTTGAGTCTCCTATTACTAAGAACAAAGGTCTAAAATTAGATATGTGTGACTACAAAATTTTTGCCCTTTCTTTTCCTTCAGTGGTTTCCTACTCTCCTCCAGCCTCAATGGAGTTAAGTGATATAAGACTCATTAGTAGTGATGATTCACAGTGGGGGTTATGTTTAACTACAAAGTTCAAGTATCCCTTGAACAAAGCATCAAACCTTTAGGATGCAGGCCATGTGTGTTTGGGGTGGGGGCAGAAGGTCATGCAGATTTAAAAAAACGAAATCTCTGAAATGATTCTGACATGGCCCTTAGTGCTAAGAATCACTACTTTATATTGTCCTACCTCTATAGAAACACTCTTACTTAAACAGTCCTAACTTTGATAAAGCAGAAATAGGATTGTGAAGTCCTTGTTCCAATTGATGAAGGTGAAAATCTAGATAAGTGATTGGGAAACAAAGTTGTGTAAACATATCAGTCAAATATTTAAAACTCAGAACATGTTATTCCTGAAAGAGAAATTTTAAAAGTCTTCCTTAAACTTGTCAAAGTAGTTTGGATACCAAGAAAATAGAAGTCCTCAAGCTAGGGCGATCTCTTTTCCTAATCACCTAAAGTACCTTGACTAAGACAAGAGGAGTGGACTAAGTAACTAACTCATGAACTACTGACTTATAATGTGCTGTTTCAAGTCTGAAATTGATCAGGCAAACTGGTACTTTGTCCTGAAACTTCCAGTTGCTTCGGTCTCTGGTCTCCTCATAGTCTCTCAAATCAGTAGGACCACTAGCAACTGCCTGGGTTTCCCTCTTTACACCAAAGCCAAGTAGCTCTCTCAAGGGAGTCAGCTGGGACAAGTATAGTGCTCACCCTCTTTGTTTATTGTCCCTCAGGGATCACTCACTGTCCTTCACTTCCTGGTCTCTAGTTTCTGTTGAGTGAAGTTTTATTTTATTTTTTTAAATAATTGTTTCTGGCACTTGTGTAAATCCAGTCCCTCTACTGTCATCACAAGAATCTATGAAACTTATTTTATAGCCAACAATATGGCCGACATTGGACAATTACCTACATATAATTGAATGGAATGTGTATCCTGGGGTGGTCCACTGGAGTCTTTCCTAAATGTCAATTAGGTCCAAGTAGTAGATTGTTTTCAAGTCTTCTGTGCCATTCCTTAGTTTTTGTTTAATTGTTCAATTAAGTACTTAGAAAAGAGTGTTGAAATTTCCACCTATAATTTTGAATTTGTCTATTGCAATATTTAGTTTTTATTGGCTTTGCTTCCTCTATTTAGAAGCTCTGCTAAGTAAAGAAATAATTGTGATTATTGTGTACTCTTAAGAAATGAACTCTTTTATCATTACAAAATGTCTGTTTTATAGCTCTGATAATTTTTCTTAATGTGATAGTCAATCTAGTTCTCTTTTATTGTTTCATTAGTGTTACCACCCTTGTACAGCCATCTGTGTCTTTACGTTTAAAATATTTTTTCTTGCAAATAGTCTATAATTGTGTCTTGTTTCTCATTTTAAATGTAATTTAATATTATCTGCTTAATTAATTAATTAATTAATTTTTATATTAGTTTCGGGTGTACAAAATACACAATGATTAGACCCCTAACAAAGTTATAACCCCCACCACCACCACCACAGTATACTACACTCTGCCATTGAATATAACTGTTACAATACCATTAACTATGAGGTCTGATAATTAAGTTTGCAAACTTGCAACAATGTCCCTAACCTTTTTTGATATCAGAGGGATGATTCATTATGAATTTGTATCAACTGGACAGTTAACCAAGTTTACTATTTGGAAGTGCTGAAAAAGCTGTGTGAAAAAATTAGATCAAAAACCTGAACTTTTCACCAACAGTTCATGGCCCTTGCATCACGTCATTGCACCAGCTCACACGGCACTGTCTGTGAGGGAGTTTTCAGTTAGTAAACAAATAACTGTATTGGAACACCCACCCTACTCACATATATGTATATATATAAATACACGTACATATACCATGTTCCCCGAAAATAAGACCTAGCTGAACAATCAGCTCTAAAGCATCTTTCAGAGCAAAAATTAATATAAGACCCGGTCTTATTTTACTATAAGACCGGGTCTTATGCAACATAATATAATATAAGATCGGGTCTTACATTAATTTTTGCTCCAAAAGACACATTAGAGCTGATTGTCTGGCGAGGTCTTATTATTGGGGAAACAGGGTAATATCTATACAGAAGGTGCCAAAACAATGTATATGCATTTTAAGAAAGGAAAAAACTATTAAAATTGTAATACTCAATATATACCGGTAACAAAAGATTAATACAGTCATGTTTGACTTCTGCAATTACACGAGGTGCTCAGAGTGGTTACCATGAGCATAATTTTAATATTGTTTTTTTCCTTTCTTAAAATGTGTATATATATTTTTGCCCCATATATACACATATATACATATATGTATATATATGTATATACAAATATATATATAGGTATATATATATATATTTGACATTCAATCTTATTCTACTTGAGCTTGAGGTGTACAGTGCAGTGTTCAGGCATCTACACAGTCTACGAAGTGGTCTCCCTGATAAGTCCAGTACCCATCTGGCACCCCACATAATCTTTACAACGTTATTGATTATCTGCCCATACTGTATTTGACCTCCCTGTGAATATTTTGTGACTACCAATTAGTACTTTCTAATTCCCTCACCTTCTCCCCCATCCTCCAACCACCCTTCCCATCTAGCAACCGTCAGTTTTTCCTCTGTATTTCTGAGTCTATTTCTGTTTTGTTTACTCATTTATTCTGATCTTTAGATTCCACATATAAGTGAGATCACATGGTATTTTTCTTTCTCAGTCTGACTTATTTCAGTTAGCATAATATTCTCTAGGTCCATCCATATTTTTGGAAATGGTAAGATTTCATTCTTTTTATAGCAGAGTAAATACTCCATTGTGTAAATGTACCACAATTTCTTTATCCAATCATCTATTGATGGGCATTTCTGTTGATTCCATATGTAGGCTATTGTGCATAGCACTGCAATAAACATAGGGGTGCATATATTTTTTCAAATTAGTGTTTTGGATTTTTTCTGATTAATACCCAGAAGTGGAATTGCTAGGTCATAAGGTAGTTCTATTAATTTTTTGAAGAACCTCTGTACTGTTTTCTATAGTGGCTGCACTAATTTGCAATCCCACCAACAGTGCACGAAGTTTCTCTTTTATCCACTTCTTCACCAACACTTATTTGTTCATTTATTGATGATAGCCTTTCTGACAGAAGTAAAGTGATATCTCATTGTGGTTTTTATTTTCATTTCTCTAATAATTAATGATGCTGAACATTTTTTTCTTATGTCTATTGGCGATCTCTATGTCTTCTTTGGAGAAATGTCTCTTCAGGTTCTTTGACCATTTTTTAATTGGTTGTTTGTTTTTCTGGTGTTGAGTTGTATGAGTTTTTTATAGATTTTGGATATTAACCCCTTATCAGATGTATTATTGCCAAATACCTTCTCCCATTCAGTAGGATGTCTTTGTGTTTTGTTGATGGTTTCCTTTGCTGTGAAAAGACTTTTTAGTTTGATGTAGTCCCACATGTTTATTTTTTCTTTTGCTGTCCTTGCCTGAAGGGATATACCAGTAAAAATATTGTCAAGGGCAATGTCTGTGAGTTTACTTCCTATATTTTCTTCTAGGAGTTTTACGGTTTTGGGTTTTACATTTAAGCCTTTAATCCATTTTGAGTTTATTCTTGTATATGGCATAAGAAGGTGGTACAGTTTCTTTTTTTTTTTTGCATATATCTGTCCAGTTTTCCCAGAACAATTTATTAAATAGACTGTATTTACCCCAATGTAAATTCTTTCTTCCTTTTTCATAGGTGAAATGATCATATAGGCATGGATTTATTTGGGGGCTCTCTATTTTATTCCATTGATCTATGTGTCTATTTTTATGTCAATGTTTTTTTATTACTATAGCCATATAGTATCATTTGATGCCGGGGAGCAATATGTCTCCCACTTTGTTCTTATTTCTCAGGAATGCTGTGGCTATTTAGGGTATTTTATGGTTCCATTTAATTTTTAGAATTATGTGTTCTAGTTCTGCGAAAAATGTTACTGGTGTTTTGATAGGGGTTGCACTGAATCTTTATATTGCCTTAGGCAGTATGGAGATTTTAACTATATTAATTCTTCCTATCCATGAGTATGGTATATGTTTCCATTTATTTGTATCTTCTTTAATTTCTCTCTTCAGTGTCTTATAATTTTCTGAGCACAGATCTTTTACTTTGGTTAAATTTATTCCTAAGGTTTTTATTTTTTATTTTTTTATGCAATTGTAAATGGGATTGTTTTCTTAATTTATCTTTCTCATAGTTCATTATTAGGGTATAATTATGCTATGGATTTCTAAATATTAATTTTGTATCCTGCTAATTTACTAAGTTCATTTTTCAGTTCTAATAGATTTTAGGTGGAATCTTTAGGGTTCTCTATATATAGTATCATGACATCTGCAAATAATGACAATTTTACTTCCTTTTTTGCAATTTGGATGCCTTTTGTTTCTTTTTCTTTTCTGATTGTTGTGATCAGAACTTCCAGTACTATGTTGAATAAAAGTGATGAAAGTGGGCATCCTTGTCTTGTTCCTGATCTTAAGGAGAATGCGTTTAGCTTTTCCCCATTGATGTTAACTGTGGGTTTATCATATATGGCTTTTATTTTGTTGAGGTATGTTCCCTCTATTCCCACTTGGCTGAGAGGTTTTATCATAAATGGATACTGGGTTTGTCAAATGCTTTTTCTGCATCTATTGATATGACCATATGATTTTTATTTTTCATTTTGTTTATATAGTGTATCATGCTAATTGATTTGTGGATATTGAACCAATCTTGCATACTAAGAATAAATCCCACTTTATCATGGTGTATGATCTTTTTAATGTATTGCTGAATTCTGTTTGCTAATATTTTGTTGAGGATTTTTGCATCTATATTCATTAGAAATATCAGCCTATAGTTTTCTTTTTTGTAACCCTTTTCTCTGGTTTTGGAATCAGGGTAATGGTGGCCTCATAGAATGAGCTTGTGAGCCTTCCATCCTCCTGGATTTTTTGGAATAGTTTGAGGAGAATAAGTGCTCATTCTTTTTGCATATTTGGTAAAATTCACCTGGGAAGCCATCAGGTCCAGGACATCTGTTTTTGGGGAGTTTGTGGATTATTGATTCAATTTTGTTGTCAGAAATTGGTTTGTTCAGATTTCTGCTTCTTCTTGATTCAGCCTTGAAAGATTGTATGCTTCTAGGAATTTATCCATTTCTTCCAGATTGTCCAATTTGTTGGCATATAGTTGCTCATAGTATTTTCTTAAATTTTTTTTGTATTTCTGTGATGTCTGTGGTCACTTCTCTTTCATTTCTGATTTTATTTATTTGGGTCATCTCTTTTTTTTTTTCTTAATGAGTCTGGTTAATGGTTTATCAATTTTATCATTTTTTTAAATTTATTTTTAATTGGGAAACAGTGTGTTTTTCGAGGATGTCAAGTCGTTTTTTCAGTCTAGTTGTGGGGGGCGCAGCTCACTGGCCCATGCAGGACTTGAATTAGCGACCTTGGTGTTATGAGCACTCTGCTCTAACCATTTAGCAAACCAGCCACCCACTGGCGGCTCAGCTCCAAGCTCAAGCCATTGCTTCTCACTGGACCATGTGGGAATCAAACTGATGACCTTGGTGGTATGAGCACCACACTCTAACCACTGAGCCAACTGGTAGCACACCTGTGGCTCAGCTCCAAGCTCAAGCTGTTTTTTTCAATCTAGTTGTGGAGGATGTAGTTCACTGACCCATCTGGGAATCCAACTGGCAACCCTGTTGTTAAGAGCTTGTGCTCTAACCAACTGAGCCATCCAGACATTCCTGTTTATATTTTTAAAAAACCTGCTCTTGGTTTCATCAATCTTTTTTGTATATGCACACACACACACACACACATGCACATATATATGGTGTCAAAAATATATCCACATTTTAAGAAAGGAAAAAACTGTATTAAAATTATGCTGATGGTAACACTTTGAGCACCTCATGTAATTTCAGGTCACACATGACTTCTGTAATAATCAATATATAGAGAGAGTTATCAAAATAGAGAGAGTATTACAATTTTAATACAGTTTTCACTCTGATCTTTATTATTTCCTTCCTTATATTCAATTTGGGTTTTGTTTGCTGTTCTTTTTCTATTTCCCTTAGGTGTAAAGATGGACTGGTGAGTTGAGATTTTTCTTGTTTCTTACGTAGGTCGGCATTGCTCTGAATTTCCTGCTTAAGACTGCTTTCTCTGTGTCCCATAGATTTTGGGCATTGTGTTTTCATTTTCATTTGTCTCAAAGTATCTTTTGATTTCTTTCTTGATCTCATTGGTGACCTATTCATTATTTAGTAGAATGTTATTTAGTCTCCATGTGTTTTTGTGTTTCTCACTTGTTGTTGTTTTTATGTGTGTGTGTGCGTGTGTGTTTTGTAATTGATTTCTTAGTTTCATACCACCGTGGTCAGAGAAGACTCTTTTATGATTTCAATCTTCTTAAATTTATTGACACTTGTTTTACAGTCTAACACATAGTTCTACCTTGGAAAATATTCCATGTACACTTGAAAATAACTTACGTTCTGTTGCTTTGAGGTGAAATGCTTTAAAATATCAATTAAATCCATCTGGTTTAGTGTGTCATGTAAGGCCACTGTTACCATGTTTATTTTCTGTCAGGAAGATCTGTCCCTTGGTGTCCGTGGGGTGTTAAATTCCCCTACTATAATTGTGTTACTGTTGATCTCTATGTTGGCCAATATTTGCTTTACATATTTAGGGCTCCTACGTTAGGTGCATAGATGTTTACTAAGGTGATAGCCTCTTGTTGGATTGATCCCTTTATTATTATGTAATCTCCTTCTTTTTCTCTTATTATATCTTCATTTTAAAGTCTATTTTTCTTTCCAATATAAGTATTGCTACTGCAGCTTTTTTTCTGATTTGCATTTACATGAAATATCTTTTTCCATACTTTTACTTTCAGTCTGTGTGTGTCTTTCCATCTGAGGTGGGTCTCTTGACAGTGTATGCATTGGTTTTATTTTCTTATGCATTCAGCCACCCTATGTCTTTTGATTGGAACATTGAATCCATTTACATTTAAGTGGATTATTGATAGGTACACATTTATTGCCATTTTATTATTCACATTTTTTTTTATGTTTCTTTGTTTGTTTTCGCTTTTCTTCTGCTTAGAAAGTTCTTTTAACATTTCTTGTAATGTGGGTTTGGTGGTAATGAATTCCTTTAGCTTTTTCTTGCCTGGGAAGCTCTTAATCTCTCCTTCAATTTTAAATAACATTGCTGGGTAGAGCAGTCTTGTTTGTAGGCCCTTGTTTTCCATCATTTTGAATATTTCCTGCCACTCCCTTCTGGCCTGAAAATTTTCTGTTGAGAAATCACCTGCTAGTCCTATGGGAGCTCCCATATGAGTAACTATTAGGTTAGTGCAAAAGTAATTGTGGTTATTAGAATTATTTTTAGACTTTTAAACTGCAATATCTTTTGCACCAACCTAATAGTTATCTTTCTCTTGATGCTTTTAGGATTCTCTCCTTGTCTTTAACCTTTGCCATTTTAACTATGAGTGTCTTGGTGTGGGCCTGTTTGGGTCCATCTTGTTTGGAATTCTCTGCACTTCCTGGACTTGTGTGTCTATTTAATTGCATGTTAGGGAAGTTTTCAATCATTATTTCTTTAAATAGGTTTTCGATCCCTTGCTCCCTGTCTTTTCCTCCTGGAATCTATGATGCAAAAGTTGTTACGCTTGATTTTGTCCCACGGCCCCTTAAACTATCTTTTTTTGTTTTTTTATTCTTTCTGTTGTTCCAATTGGGTATTTTCTGCTTCTCTGTCTTCTAAATCACTAATTTGATCTTCTGCTTCATGTATTCTGCTGCTGTTTCCTTATAGTGTATTCTTCATTTCAGTTATTGTATTCTTTATTTCTGACTGGTTCTTTTTTATGGTTTCTTTGTCTTTATGCTTATTATTTCTTTGTCGAAATTCTCAGTAAGTTCCTTAAGCATTCTTATAATGAATGTTTTAAACTTTGTCTCTGGTTGGGTGGTTGCCTCCTTTTCAGTTAGTTTTATTTTTGGAGGTTTCTCCTGTTCTTTTATTTGGGACATATTTCTTTATTTCCTCATTCTGGCTTCCTCTCTGTTTGCTTCTAGGTAGGAGGTAGAATCTCTCAATCTTTGCTATATGACCTTATGTGGTATGTGTCCTGTGCCGTCCAATGATTCAGTGTCTCTCATATCCTGTGTGTGTGTTCCAGGAGTGTCCCTTGTGTGTTGTGTGTGTTCTTCTGTTGTAGTTGACCCTGGATTGCTTTTGGCATGTCAGTGGGTGGAGTTGACTCCCAGCTGACTGACTGTGAGGATTGGCTATGTCCACAGTGTATGAGCTGCTGTATAGGGATTGACCCCTTAGAGGAGGATTGGCCCCCATGAGCTCTTATGCCTGTTGAGACCCTTCCCTTTGGGTGTAGTGCTTGTGGGACTAGCCAGGTAATGCTCTGGTATGGTCTGAAGCTGGCCTCTGGGTGTGTTGTTTCTGATGTCTCTTGAGTGGAGCTACAGTGCCCTGTAATTTCAGACTAGCCCTTAGGCCTGTGGCTACCTGTAGGTGCCTCAAAGCTGTATGTGGCTGACTGCTGCCTGTGCTGGACCTGGAGGCATGTGGAGGTGTCTTCACTGTAAAGTGAAGCCTTTTGCAACCAATAGTGGGCCTGAGGCAGCTTAGCATAAAGCCCAGGGCCCCCTAGGCCTATTGCCACCCACCAGCTGCCCACAAGGCCCACCTATTGAAAGAGGCCTATTAGGTACGTGTGCCAGACTAGATGACCCGATGTTGAGAGTTCTCTTGGCGATGCAGCACTAGCAGGGCGGGGTGGAGACAAGTGAATCAGGAGATGTGACTGATGGTTCTTACGACATCGATGCAGATTCAGTTCTTGTACCTGTACCTGTCCTGTGTCCACCTTGCACAGTGTCCTGAAAACACTAGCCAGCCACCACCTCAGGGTCGCAAGTTCCTGAGAGTTGCCTCCCAGTGGCTGTGGTGTAGTTTTTGGGTCACTGCCCATCACCAAAATCTCACCAGGCCATTTCAGATTGTCCACTGCTGTGAAAATCCTCCACCACAGCATGTGGGGGCACAGCCAGCCACATAGGCATCCAGAGTGCCCCTGGCAATGCAGCTCTAGGTGGGCAGGGCAGGGTTTCAGAGAGCTAAGGGTGTGGTCAATGGTTTCTACAAATTCAGTGCGGTCTCCACTCCTGGACCAGTGCTGGGCCTGCAACCACCCTGCAAAAACACCCTGAGAACATTACAGCCAGCCACCTCCTGTCTCAGGTCCCCCAAAACCACCGCCTCTGAACTATGGCATAGTTCTGGGCTTATCACCCTTCTGCAAATGTTTCCTGGCTGCCACAGCCCTCCACCTACTTTAATCTGCAGCCTGTGGGGTGGGGCCAGCAGTCCAGCAGTCTCAGGTGACTGTGACTTAGCACCATCTGTGCAGAGGGCAGGGACCCAGGGCGTCACCAAGGCAGTGTGCATGCACGGATTACACCAGACCAATGCAGTCCCAGACTTAATCCTTTGGGGGGAGGGTTTAACCCTGAAAAGATGGCACCTCCCTGTAAGCCACACATGTGCTGCCTCCACACAGGGAAAACAATGGCTCCCATCCCCCCAGTTCCTGCACCAAAGGCACTCAGTTCAGTTCTTTCCCACAGGTCTCTGGGCTTCCTGAGCTGCCACTCCTTCCACCAGAGAACAGGTGAGTGGCCGCCAATGAGTGAGTCTGTGTGTGGGCACTCCGAGAGGGTATCTGTGTTTCCAACTGCCTTCTACTTCACCAAGAAGGGCAGAAAGAGTCTTCACTGATTTTCACCGCATACTCTTCCAAGTATGCGGCTGAGGGGTGATTGGGGGGACTCCCTCTTTAGGGAGGACCCTTGCCACTGAGGTTTCCCTCCCGGCATTCAACCTCTCTCTGTGGGTTTGGGGTCAGCCCATTTCGAGTCTCCACCCCTCCTAGCAATCTCGATGTGGCCTTTTCTTTATATCCTTAGGTAGTTACAATGGTTCTGTTCTGCTAGTGTTTGGATGAATCTTGAGGTTGATTGTTCTCTATAATTTATTAATAATTTTCATATGATTCTGGGATGCAGTAGGCAAAGTATTTATCTAATCTGCCATCTTGCATTATCTGTTTTTTAATTGGGGGATTTACACCACTTACATTTCATATAATTAATGATGTGATTAAGTTTAAATGTGTCATCTTGCTATATACTGGTATTTCCATTTGTTATCTCTTTTAGATTACCTGGGGTTTTTTTTTTACGATTCCATTTTATCTCCATGTTTGGCTTAATAGCTATATCTCTTGATTTTATATTTCAGTTTGGATGGTCTAGTCTTTACAATGTGAATTTTATTTTATCCAATACCTTTCAAATATTATACCATCTCTCATGTTGTGTAAGAAACATACAACAGCCTGCTTCCATATTCCTCCACCAAACGTTGTTCTAAAATTGCCATATATCGTAATTATACATATGCTATAAACCCTATATTATTTATACAGTCAATTATCTTTTGTTAGTTTCTTTGTTACCATTCAGTCCTTTAATAATGTCACTACATCTTTTCCTTGCATATTTTCAGATGGCACATCTGCTTTTACACTTATCTTTATATCTTTGTCATTTAGCCATTTCTCTGTGTGTTTTTAAGATTTACTCTTATCCTTGCTTTTCTGGAATTAATTTCGATGTAATTTTATTTATATTTCTTCTAGTTTGGGTTCTATGAGCTTTTTGGATCTGTGGCGTATTGCTACATTTAGGGGAAAACTTGTCATTTTTTTCCTCTCTAAGTATTTTTCCTGACCCCTCTTTTCACTTCTATTTTTAGGAATTCAATTACTTGTATATAAACAGTCTGATATTATTCCTGAAGTCACTGATACTTCCTTCATTTTGCTATTACTTTTGTCTTGCTGCTTCATTTTGGATATTTATCATTTCTATATTTTCAAGGTTATGAGTCTTTCCTTCTGTGGTATCTAACCTGCTATTAATCCCATTCATACATATTTAAATTTTAGATATTGTATCTTTCAAGTTGAGAACTTCCGTTTGGGCTTTAAAACTGTATTTTCCATTTCATTTTTTCATCATGCTCATATTTTCCTCTAACTTCTTGAACATATGGGACATATTTATAACTGTTTTAAAGTCCTTGTCCACTAATTATATCATCTCTGCTATGACATCCAATAGGAGTATTGGATATTTCTCTTGGTTTGAGTCATACTTTCCCACTTCTTTAGATGCCCATTCATTAAATGGTAGACTTTAAGTGGCAGACATTGTAAATTTTATATTATTGGTTGCAAAATAATGCTGGGATTTTTTTGGCACATAATTAAGTTACTCAGAATTAACTAGATACTTTCAGAGCATTGTATTAAACTTTGTTGAGTGGAGGTTTAGCATAGTCTTTACTCCAGGGTTAATTTAGCCCTCCTATGGAAGTAATAGCCTACCAAGGACTCTACTTGATGATACCCCATCTTAATCTTAAAATGAAGATCTCTCCACTATAAACCAGTGGGAACACAAACTATTTCTAACCCCATGTGTGCATAGGAATTGTTTTCTTTTTTCCTTTCCAGTGTGTCTTTTCTCCCTGCAGTTTCTTTTTCTTCACATGTAGCTCAATAGGCAGCCAAGATTCAAGAGGCATCTTCCGAAAATCTCTGAAGCTCCTCTCTGGTATTTTAATCTGCAAATTATAGCTATTTTGGTCTTCCTGGACTCTGATATCTATTTCCTCAATGCAGGGTGACAGACAGATTCCTTTTGGATTTTTCCTTCCTGTATTGAAGCCTGAAACTGCTTCCAGTTAATAAATGGAGATAATTTTAGCGCTCACTTTTTTTGGTTTCTCTTCTCTTGATCATCAGGGTTCCTTGCTTCCTATCTTCCAATAACTGAAAACTAGTATTTTATAAACACTTTTTCTTTTTTTTAAATTTTTTCGATAAGTGGTTAAATCCATTCGCTGGTATCCTTCTTTATTAGAAGTCTAGGCCTTCTGAAAATGTGATTTTGCTGAATGTATGATTTTAGTTGGCATTTTCTCAAGCCCTTTAAATATGTCATTTCATCATCTTCTAACTTATATAGTTTCTGAGAAGATTGCTATGAAGTTTGTAAATCATGTATTGTTTTCCTGTGGCTTCTTTTAATATTTTATTTTAATGAATAGTTTTCAGCAATTTGGCTGTTATATGCCTTGGTGTAATATTTTTGTGTGCATCTTGCTTCAGGTTTGTTGAGCTTCTGGATCAGTGACTGCACATTTTTCAACAAATTTTGGAAAAAAAAAATTGTTTGTGTTTGCTCTGATGTCGACACACCCTGTCTGAGTTCTGTGATTTGTTTAGCCAATAACTCCCAGTTATTTGCTTACCACATGGAGTTACAGTCTACGCATACATGGCTCAGTGTTCAGCTAGGTCTAGGATAGCCCTTAAGAAATTTCTCAAGCTCAGTTTTATGCACAAATTTTATCCTGTCCAGAATTACACAGCATGGCTTCCAAATGCCTCAGCCTCCCTGAATTTTCATTTCTGACTCTTCAACACTGAAAAATTATCACATTCTACTCAGTTCTGATCAATTTTCCCAGATAATGACCTGGAAATTTCCACCAAGCAGAAGGCTGGGACTATTGTAGGACGACATTCATTACCTTTCTCTCACATAAGGGTATTGCTTTTATCCAATGTATGAAAACAAGTGTTTCAGTCATTTTGTACAGTTTTCTAGTTTTTTTAAAAAAGAAGTTAAGTCTGTTCTCACCAAGGCTAGAAATGAAAATCAATTTTTTAAATAAACATATCTTAAAATTGACTTTTTATTGTATAACTCTATGGATTTTAACACATAGATAGATTTGTAAAACTATACAAAATTAGGATACAGAATACAAACACCGCTCTCCAAAACTACTATTTTCTATATCTTCGTGATCATTTCCTTTCTTCATCTCTAACCCCTGGCAACCACTGATCTATTTTTCATCACAATAATTTTCTCTTTGGGAGAATATGATATAAATGAAATCATATAGTATATAATATTTTGAGACTGGCTTCTTATACTCAGCATAATCCCTTTGAGGTTTGTCCAAGTGTTATGTGTATATAATTGGCTTTCTTAGAAAACAAATTACCCAAACAAACAAAAAAATAAATCAGCTACAAAATAGTCATGGGGACATAAAGTACAGCATAGGGAATTATAGTCAATAATATTACAAATAACTGTATGGTGTCAGGTAGGTACTAGAACTTATTCGGGGGGTTCACTGCTAAGATGTATAAATGTCTAACCACTATGCTATACACCTGAAACTAATATAATATTGAATGTCAACTATATTTGAAAATTTTAAAAAGCATAAAACCAAATAAATAAAATTTAAAAAGAAACCTTTGGAAAAGGTTTAAACAAAGAATATCAAACAATATTTATAACTGGATTATTATGAAAAATAATTGTTAATTCCAAAGCTTCAATAATATGATTGTAGTTTATTGGAACTGGATTATATATAAAGCAAAAAACAACAACAACAAAACAGAAAATAAAAATTCAGCTTTCATTGTATTCACCTCAGTTCAATACCTCGGCAGAATAAAATGTCTGGGTGGTTTTATGGCAAATACTATGCACAAATATTTGAACAGTCAAGGCAGATAAGAATGTTATTTCTTCAGAAAGTTCCAGAAAACAAGTTATTTTACTTTAACAATTGTGCTAGTATGAACACAATATGGTATTTTTATCGGCAAAATATAAAGGATTTTTTTTGCCAATTAAATTATTTGACAATTAAACCTAATTTCCACCTCTCTGTCTCATTTTAATTATTGTACAAGTTCTCATTAAGGCCATTTCCATTATTTGTACATCATGGAGTTTGTCCTTGATTAACTACTGATGTCCTTTTATCTTTATGCTGAAGGCCAGTAGTATTGTTACTTTTCATTGTGATAAAAAATTTTTTGTACACAAAACTGAAAGATATTACCACCATTATATTCTTGTAATTATTAAATCACTCATATACTAAGATCCATTATAAGGTCTAGAAACCACTTGTCGAAGAAATAAATATAATATTATCATGAGAGAATTCCTCATTAATCCACATTGCTGTCAAATTTGAAATTTGAAAACTTGTTCAGTTGTTTGTGCATATCTAAATGTATGATATATATTATTAAGATGTTCATTTGATAGTATCACTTAAGATGAAAATCCAATCGTCCATCTCAAGAAATAACCAAAGCAAATTAAGCTCAGAGACTGTAGAAGGAAATGATTATTTAAGATAAGAGCATTAATTAATGAAATAAAAATAAACATGAGATAAAGAGAATCAACAAATGACTCTAACACCTTTGAAAAGGCCAATAAATTGATAAATCCTTAAGTAGCTCATCAAGGAAAAAAAGAAATAAAAAATAAGATAACTACAGATTTTGCTGGCATTTAAAAAGATAAAATACTATAAAAAACATTATGTGAACAAAGTTAAAAGTCTTGGATGAAATGGATAAATTCCTTGAAGAAATAACTTTATACAGCCATCCAAAAATAAATTTTAAACAAGCAGGATGTCAACATAACTATTAAAGCAATTTAATCTACAATTTAAAAAAACTTTCTACAGTAAAACCACAGGCAAGGTGGGTTCACTGTTGAGTTCTTCAAAACTTGAAAAAAGAAAGAATAGCAGTCAGAGAAGGAGAAAAAAAATATATAGATGATATATAGATGGAGTGCTTTGCAAAGGATTTTATGAGATCAGCAAAAACTGAACCCCACATTTGACAAGGTCAGTAAAAGAAAAGGAATTAACAGATGAAAATCTCTCATGAAAGTGAACAATATAATTCTAAACACAATGTTAGCAAATAGAACCCAATTATTTTATACATAATACAAATGGGATTCATTTTAGTTATACATATGGTTTAACATCTGAAAACTGTATTAATAAAGAAAAATATGATTCCTCTTAATAGACACAGAAAAAGCATTTGAAGTAATTCAACATATAATCCTCATCAAACAAGCAATAGAAGAGAATTTCTTCAACTTCTTCAAGAGCATTTATAAAAAACCTATACCTAAAGTGATATCACATTTAATAGTGAAAAATAAGATTCTTTATTCTGAAAATCAAGAAAAACATTAAGATATCCATTCTCAACACCTCAACTCAATATTGTCTTGGAGGTTTTAACCAATGTAATTAGACAAGAGAAACATATCAAAATCATACCTGAAAAGTAAGAAATAAAGCACACTTTCTTAGAGGATGACTTGATCATATAAGAAGAAATTCCTAAGGAATTAACAAAGTCAGAGTTAATAAGTAAATTTAGCAAAGTGTTAGTATACAAGATCAATAGTAAAATATTAGATATATTTCTATATACTATAACAAAAATAGGAAAATAAAAATAAAATAGTCACAATAACAACCAAGACATCTAATTCCTATAATTAAATCTAACAAAAGACTTGTAAGACCTTGACATGTAAACTACAAAATGTTATTGAGAGAAATTAGAAATGGCCTAAATCAATTCAGAGATACTCCATGTACATGGACTGGAAAATGCACTATTTTTAACATAACCATTCTTCAAAAAGTAATCCATAAATTCAATAAAATCTGACCTAAAATTTCAGGATTTTTTTCAATGCAAAAAACATAGTATAGCCAGGACAATTTTTAAAGAGAACAAAGTTGAAATATTTACCAAACCAGATTTTGAGTTTATTATAAAGATAAGTGAAGGTGAATAGCTACAGAACATATTTAGAATGAAGCACACAAGGAGGGAAAAATGAAGAAAATCTTAGTGACCTCTGAGAAAATATCAAGTAATTTAATATGTGTAACTGGAGTTCTACATAAAGGTAGCAGGTAAATTATGGGGGTGGGAGAGGACAGATAAATTATTTGAAGATGAATGGAACACAATTTTTCCAAATCTGGAGAAAATTGTAAACTCAAAGATTCAAGAAATTCAATAATCCCACCGAAAAAGTAAAAATATGAACCACAACAAGACACATAATAATCAAATTGTTGAAAAAGAATGATTAAAAGAAAGTTTTCAAACCAACAAGAGAGAAAAAAGAACATTATTACAGAAGGACATAGATTAGAATGACCACAGCCTTCTCATTAGAAATCTATAAGACAACAGATCAACATCTTTAAAGAGCTGAAGAAAAATAAATAATCAAACCATAATCCTATTCAAAGTGAAAACAATTTTTTAAGTGAGGGCAGAACAAAACTATATTCAGGAAAGAAAAGCTGTGACAATTCATTGCAAGCAAATTTGCACTACAGAAAATGATAAAAGCAGTATTTTAGGCAGAAGAAAACTAATACAAAATAATTTTGATCTATACAAAAGAATGAAGAAAAGATAATCATTTGAGTCAACATAGATTTTTTTCTCCTTTTAAGAATACCTTAAAAGATAATCAACTATTTAAAGCAAAAATATTTTTATTATAATTTTGGGTTCATAGCACATACAGAATTGAAACATATGGCAACAATAATCTAATAGATGAGATGGAAGAAATGGTAGTATATTGTTTAGGTAGTATTCTGGTAGTAGTAGGAAATTTCTTACTACTTAAGTGTAACATATCATTTGATGTTATGTGATATCATAAAAATGCATAATATAAACTCTTAAAGCAACCACTAAAAATAATAAAACCAATACCCCAATAATGGAGAAAACGATTAAATCATAAAATAATGAGTTAATCTTTAAAAAGGCAGAAAAAATTTTGAAACAATGAACAAATGGAAAACAAATAGCAAAATGACTTAACCCCGTCCATATACTTCTCCAGAAGGGTCCTGTATACACAGTTTCCATGTTACCAAAGAGCCCTACTGTACTGTCCCATATTTATTAGAATGTATCGCTGAAATTACAAGTGAAATAAAATGTATCTCAGCTCTTAAAGTTATCTGTTGGATTTCTGTAATGGAAGCTGTTTGCACAAGACCCAATAATAGACTAGCAATTGCCATTTAAAAAAGCAATACTTTGCTACTGCATCAAGTTGATGTTGAATCCCAAATCCTAAACAATACCACTGGGTGGCAGTGCTGGACTTCATCTCCACGTGTCTGAGTAGTGGATGCTGCAAAAATCATCTGTACATGCCTGTTTTACTTCCAGACCCCACTCAAATTTGGAATTATTTCTAGCAACTCAATGTATAGGAGTTGACAAGAGGCCTATGTTGGTCTATATATCAATACCCAAATAGACCATAGGCGCTGTGCTTCTTTCTTATTGCTCACCCAGCAATGTGTTTGTCCCATACATCTGTGAAATTATCTGGAGGTCTTGAACCAAGCTATTCTTAGAAAATGTATTGATTAGACTGGTCCTTGTATTTTAGCTGGTGGATTAACCAGCTTCTGCTAATCATGCACATTGACATAATCTTTGTTTTTCTACTCAAAGAGAACTTATCCTGATATTATTAACATAATAAATTACTTTCCTATCAATACTTATCAGGACAAAATTGTCCCTAACCATAGTGATGTCAATATTTGAGAGGGTCCAAATATCGCTGGGAAGATCATAAACATATCGGAGTCCTGTCCAAGGGAAGGTAAATTATGTCTGAATTTCTTTTGAAGTTGCTATAAAAAAGAAAGCCAAATATATTTTTAAAAATTATAAAATTGTATTTAAAGATATTATAGAACTCTTAAAAATAGTTATTTTGAGGGATAGGAAGTCTCATTATCTTAATAACTATGCCACTTCTATCCAAGTATATCTACATATTGTCAAAAGTTCCAATAAAAATGCTAACCTTTTAAAAATTTTTCTTAGTTAAGCTTTACAAACTGATTCTGAACTATGTGGAAGAATAAAGTGCCATGAATAGTTAAGATATTTTTGAAAAAGAAAAATAGGATAAAGAACCTGGTCCTACAAGATATGAAGATTTACAATGAAGCTAAAGCAGTTAAAGTTAAGCACTACTGATTCAGGGCTAGTCAAATTGATCAATTGATTAGACTCTAAAGCCAGAAACAAATCTACGTGTGCAATAAGTGTAATATAAGCAGAGATGTTATTTCTGACGAGTGAGACTGGATCCCTTCCTCATACCATACACCAAATCAATTCCAACTTACAAATTGAACTTGTGAATAGCAAAATTTTAAAACATTTAGAAGAAAATATAGGAAAATATACTGAACTTGAATAATAAATTATTATTTAAATGGAGACACAAAATACTAACCATAAAAACAATTGATCAGTTTTACTACTTTAATATTTACTTCTATTCATCAAAATCTTATTTAGAAGGCAAAGAAGAAAAGTAATATACTGAGAGGAGATGACAAAGATTCAGAATACTAGAGATGCATATATCTGTGCGTGTAGATATGTATCTGTACTGCACAAATTAATTAGAAAAGATAAGCAATAGAAAAACAAGCAGATTTGAATAAGCACTCATGAAAGAGAAAAAAAGTTAAGACCAAATAAGTATAAGAAAATAAACAAACTCATTAGTATTTACAGAAATACAATTAAAGACATAAAAAAAAAACACTTACAGTCATAAAAGATACTATGTGACACAAATTTGACTGGCAGTAATAAAGTAGTCTAACATATCCAATTATTGGAAAAGATACAGATCAATGGGAAAGCACATACATTGTTTATGAGAATTTAAATTGGCATAGCTATTTAGAAAATAATGTGGTATTTTTCTATGAGTCAGCAATTCTACACACACACACACACACACACACACACACACACACATATAATTCTACATGCATTTACTTCTACATATACATACATATAATTCTACGTATATGTGTGTATATATGTACCGGGGTGCTAAAAAATGTATATAAGCAAACACTTTGGTCAATGTTGCTCAAGTGGTAGTTTGCTGTAATCACTCTGAGCACCTCTAATTGCAGAAGTCAAAGGTGACTTGTATTCATCTTTTGTTATCGGTATGTATTGAATATTACAATTTTAATACAGTTTGCTTTCTTAAAATGTGTATACATTTTTTTGGCACCCTCTGTATATGACAGAGTCCATTTACGGCCTTCCATGCTTTCATAGGCTCATTCCCACCCCAAAAAACGTGTGCTGCTCAGCCAAACCATTCCTCTACCTCCCAAGGAGGAAAACAAGATTTAAAAAACCCTAACTGTTTTAAAGAGAATTGTATTCCCTACACAAATAATTAAAATGTTACAGCCACTGATAGAGCAAGAATCGAGGCCAAATGAAGGTAATGGTTGGTTTATAAAGGCTATAAGTAAATCATGTGCTGAGGTTAGATTGTATAATCGGGATATGATTTTTAATGCAAAAGAAGAAGGTGAAAGGATGGTCTTCTGAGTAGAAGGGTATGTATGAGCACAAGTCTATAGGTCCGGTAGTTTGTTGTGATTGGTAGGCTTTAAGGTATTTTGATGACTGGATCTTGCAATACAGAAGGAGATTCTGTGAAATGCAAGCTGAAAACTTTATCAGATGGATTATTTAGCTCACTGATAATTGAACTTGCTTCTTTTCTAGTGTATATATTTTAGTTATAAAGTCCCTTCTAAGACCACTTTTAGCTGCACCCCACAAATTTTGATATGTATGTGGTGTTTTCATTATCATTCAAGTCAAAATATTTTCTAATTTTCATAGCAAATTATTTATTGACTACAAATTATTTAGTAGTATGTTTATTTCTTTCAAACTGATGGGGATTTTCTAATTATCATGTTGTTATTAACTTCTAGCCTAATTCTACTGTAGGCAAAGAATAGTCTCTACATGTTTTCCATCATTTTAAATTGATAATAATTGCTTTATGGCCAAGAATATTTTTTAAATGTTTCATGTGTATTAGAAAAGAACGTGTGTTATGACATTATTTGCTACTGTGTTCATTATATGTAAATTAAACCAATTTTATTAATTATATTTTCAAAGTCTCCTCTACTTACTAATTTTTGTCTGTTTTTTTTTCTGTTACTAAAAAAAAAATGTGTTAAAATCTTTCACTATGGGTCTTAAGCTTTTAAAACTCCCCCAGTCTCCCCATGAAAACCCACAGAGAAACTTGGATAATAAAACCAAAAAACTATGGACAACATAATATGAAGCAAAATATGAGCTAAAATTTAATGTACCTGCATGAATCTCCAAGTATAACCAGGGGAACAACTCATCAACAACTCCAAGGCCTATGCAGTTTCAGCATCTGTACAGGAGGAAGCAGAGCAAAGCAACAGAGAACTCACCAACATATATTCACCTGAAGTTTTGGTAACAAATTTGGAAAGCAGTTGAAACTACCAGGGATTTGCTCATCCTGTTAGTGGGCTAGTACAATGTATATGCAATTAGTTCTGAAGGGGGCTGGAACAGTCTGTGCCCTACGACCCCTCAACACTCACCAATCAAAACCTCTTCCAGGAAAGAGATCCACCCTGAGAAGAAATTGCTGGGAATACAATCCAAAATGAGCAAAATGGGAAAAGATGATGCAGAATAATACATGGAAAGAGCAAAATATAATATTTCACAAGAACAACAGAAGAGGGAGCCCGAGAGCCATAAAGTTAGAAAATATGCAACATCATGCCCACTCTTCTAAAAGTTATGATAACTAATTTTATGAAGAATATGTATCAGAAAATACCTGAAGTTAAAATCATTCAGAATTAATATAAGAGCAAGCACAATAAAATGCAGAATAACTTCTCTACAGGCAATGAAAGCGTAACAGATAAATTTGCCCACAAAGCAGAGGAAAACTATAACCAAATGTTTTAAAATTATCTTATGTTATTAAGACAACGATGTACAGTGTGAAAGAGCAATATAAACCAGAATTACAAAACTCATAAATTAATTAATAACATCCACAAATAATTCAGAAAACAAAACACCATTTCAAAAATGAAGACGACCAGACTGGACACAAGGGATAACAAAGAGTACCGATGATGTCATTGGGAAAATATAGCCTGAACATTAGGAAAAACTTTAAAATAAAAGGAGTTTAATGGCTACATACTATATGTTTCCATTTATATGATCATCTAGGAAAGGTATACTCAGAGATAGAACACAGATCAGTAGATGCCAGGGGCTAGGGGAAACAGGTAGAAATGTTCTGGGGTGATGAAGCTGTCATATGCCTTCATTGTGGAGGAATTTACATGATGGGATGTATTCGTGAAAACATATAGGATTGCACACCAAATATAGTGAACATTATAGCATGTAAGTGTAAAAAAAGTGAATATGAAGAAGATATTAGGAACAATATTAAAATGATTTTTAAAACCAACAAATAATGAACACAGGGAAAGAACATTGAACATAAGTATGATGAACTTTCCCATAGGAAAAAACCTAAAGCAAGGGATTGGAACAACTACTATAAAAGCTATAATTCAAGATGTCCCTGAAATTAAAAATGAAAGATTTGAAATTAGATATTGATAAGGTAAATGAGAATACCTGGGAAAAATCAAACCAGAATAATTAACACTGTAACATAGTTTAGTAAAGTTATTAGAGTTCAGGAAAAAAATTAAGAATCTCTTGCACATTAAGGACAAAGATCAAATAACATATAGGGGAAAGAAGAATCAAATTGATCAAACTGTTTTCAGATATTTTATAGCAATTTTAGGCCAAAAGTGTGTGTGTGTGTGTGTGTGTGTGTGTGTGTGTGTGTGTGTGTACTATCCAGTTGAAATTAATTTCAAATATATAGGCTGAAGAAAAACTATCATCAACATCCAAGAAGTCAAGATATATCACCCATGAGTTCTTTCTTTGGAATGTTAATGTGAAAGCGTCAAACAGCCAAATACTAGACAGACATAAAAATTAAATATATATATATATGTACATGTGAAACTAAGAACACATGAAAACTCTGAGAGCATATAGCATCCAATGTCTACATGCTTTGAAACGTAGCTAGAGTACAACTTTTTTTTTTTAAAGCAGCAGTGAGCACACCAGTCCTCAGATGTTTATCTCTAAATACCATTAACTAATAAAAGAAATCAGGGCTCCTTGAATAAATGGCTTATTCCTGGACTGTGGCAGAATAAATACAAGATGAACATGGAGTTTCTTATAGTGCCAAGAAATAGGAAGTGTTCAAAATTCAAAAGGATATACCTATAGAGGTATGTCAAAGAGACACAAGAACCAACTTGAAGGGGCTGCCAATGACCAAAGCTGGAAAAGTTTCAGTGACAAAATCCATAACATAGTACTAGCTTACAACCCCAAGTACAAAACATATATATATATATATATATATATATATATATATATATATATATATATATATATATGTATGTATGATACAAGCAAATAATTGAATAAATAAACAAAGGGAAAGAAGAGACAAATCTTCCTCACAGAAGAATTCCAAATAATTTATGTAGATCTCGTCCTGCTGGAGGTAGAGTTTAGTTCTCCCTGTTCCATGAGTGTGGCTGGGCTTAATGACTTCCTTCCAAAGAACAGAGTATGGAAAGATGGAGGAAAAAGTAACTTTGAGACATCTGATAAAAACTACTTTGGCCGAACAAATAAGGTTAACATCATCAGTTATGAGTCATGTTGATAACATTGCATCCTCTGACATGGTGACATTAGAAGGGCATTTCACCTTCCTTCCCAAAGCCCATAATCCAAACTGAGTATGAAACATAAGGCAGATCCACACTGAGGGACATTCTATAAAAGCTGAGCTAATGCTCATTAAAACTGTCAAGACCATGAAAAACAAAGACTAAGAAAGCATCACGGACTGGAGGAGATTGAATGGACATGACAACCAAACACAATATAGTATTCTGGATTAGATCCTAGAATAGTAAAAAGACATTACTGGGGGTGGTGGTGGGGGGGGCAGTGAAATTTAAATAAAGACTGGAGTTTAGTTAATAGTAATATAATAAATGTTGGTTTCTTAGTTTTGATAAGTGTATTATGGTTATGTAAGATGTTAGCAATAGGGGGAAATGAAAGAGAGTTACACAGGATTTCTCTGTACTATCTTTGCAACTATTCTGAAACTATAAAAGTATTTCAAAGTAAATGGTGTATTTTTAAAAATGAGAAGCAAATAGGGATAGCACTTCCAAAAAATTTCAAGCATTTTCTATAACTAAATTGCTGGTGGTAGTATAATATTCTGAAAACAATTTCTTTATAATGTAGGCTAAAGCAGATGAGCAATTATAGAATAATTCTGTCATCTCCATGGTACATGAGAACCAGGAATCTCAGTGTGAAGAAAAGCAGATATACGAGGTCTGACAATTAAGTTTGCCATCTTGTTGCAACGATGTCACTAACCTTTTTTGATATCAGAGGGGTTGTTCATTATGAATTTGTACCAACTGGACAAACAGCTAACCAAGTTTACTATTTGGAAGTGCAGAAAAGGGTGCATGAAAAAGTTAGACGACCTGAACTTTTCACCAACGGTTCATGGTTCTTGCGTCCCAACAAAGCACCTGCTCACACGGCACTGTGACAGGAGAACAACAGCATGTCTCATCATTAATGAGATTATCAAGGATACTTTTTCAGTACCTGGCAGATTGTGATGTGACCTATGGTGCGTTCAACTAGAAGCTCAATTCTTGTTGATACCCTCTTCCCCAAAGAGAGGTGGAGTGAAGTGATGGGAGTCTTTCTTGGCAGAACGTCATCAATGCCAGGAGGCCTCTTACAACAGACAGAGATAACTTTTAAGAAATTGGAATATATGATGTTTGCTGTGGGTTGAATTGTGTCCCCTCTCCATAAACGAAAAAAAAAAAAGAAAAAAAGAAGAGAGAGAGATGTTAGAGTCCTGGTGCCCAGTATCTCAGCTGTGACCATATTTGGAGATAGTTAAAATGAGACCAACAGGGTGGACCTTAATCTAATATGACTGGTGTCCTTATGAACAGGGGAAATTGTAGACACATACGTAGGGGGAATGCTACGTGTTGATTCAGAGTTGTGCTGTCACAAGCCCAGGAACTGCCAGAGGCTGGGGCGGAAGCCTGAAATAGAACCTTTTCTAGAACCTCCAGAAGGAGCATGACTTTACACTTCTACCCTGCAGAACTGAGAAAATCAATTCCTGTTGTTCAAGCCACTTGGTTTGTGGTACTTTGTTAGGGCAATCTACCAAGCTGGTACAATGCTGGAATGTATATTTAAGGAGCAGAAAACCTAGAAATTTCCTGTAGGATTGGAAATTGTTGTATACATGTTGGATATGTATTTTGGAAATCTACTTTATATATTTCTAGGAGGCACAGGGCAGATTATCAATAAAAATAACAGATGATTTGCAGAGTTGGACAGATGCAGTCTAGAATTTCTTCTGTGTAATTTCCCCAGGTGTTACAAAGGTAGTATAGAGATACATCAACAAGACTTAGTCTAAGACACAAACTACAATGCAAACCTTTCTCTTGATACTTAGAAAGAATTTACCCTGATGCTCAAGTTCCGCCCTCATGTTTCTGTTTGGGAGAGATACAAAATGTTGAAACAAAGCAATATCTGGATAACATAAGTATAAAAGAGAATGACAAGCTTGGAATTTTCAGCTGGCACGGTAATGGAATGTAATCAGATCTTCCCTTGTACTGCCAATAAAGAAATTAGAACAGATGACTTTTGTTTGGATGTTTCCATACTTAATGGCTTGATCATAATGCTCAAATCCACCACATAAAAGGCAACAAACTAGGAATATAAACCAGTGAAACTAACGCTGAAGCATGTGAATAGTAACCAGTGCCTGGATAAAGCCCCAGAGCAGGAGACCCAGGTAATCTGTTGTTAGAGATTGCAATGGAAGCCTATCCAGCAGTGGCTCCTTTGAAAGGTCTCTCTTCCAGAAATGTTTTGAGAACAAATTTACAAAACAAGTGAGGATTGACTGGGCTACTTTAGCCTACATTTGCTACATTTGTAAGTTGCCAAAAAAGAAGTGTTTTCCTGCTTAGCAGGATGTAAGGTTTTTCAGGAATTAAAACTTAAACTCCTCGAGCTTTTCTCTAGCTGTGAGCTAACCTTTCTATCCAAGGATGTGAAACTACATGCTAGTGAGATAGCACACTAATGCTCACAGGATTGAAAGAGTCTTTCATCAAGAATCACGGTGAAGAATCAACAAACAGTGGGACAATCAACAAAATGTACTTTCGGGAGAGCTGCGCCTTTTATGATTTGCTTGCACATGAGTTATTTCTGCTGAATGTGCTTTCATAATAAAGAGATTTCCAAGAGGTTCCACCCCCCTCTCTTAATTAGAACTAGTAGCCAGTATCCTAAATGATGAAAAAAAACTGGAACCCGATTCACTATTGTGGTAAAAATATTTTTACCTTTAAAAAAATATACTTTAAAAGAGTTTTAAGAAATTAAATCAGAACTATGAAAATGTAATTCATTATAATATCAAATTTCTGTATAGATTTTATAAGCATCAATGGAGAAAAACAACTGATTCCAAGCTATTCATTTTGTTTACATTTGTGATAATCATGGATGCTGTTTTTATCCTTTGGGTGCTAAAATTGAGCTGAAGAAAAATGGCTCTTTGCACATAGTTGATTTCCTTCTACATTATAAAGCAGTATGTGGTTTATCGAATGTTGAAATTGTCATTTTTAATTACCCTCTGAAAAAAGGTAAGTTTGATATAATGTCTGGTCTCAACTGAACAAGTTAGATATTTCAGTTTTTTTAGGTCGACTGGCTTACATATTTTCACCCCACCCATTCCCCTACCCCACCCACACACGTTTCTTGCCACATTTTTAACTTCTTAGCTTGATTCAGATGATTATGTTTAATACCCCAAATTCACACTATTATACTACAGTTTTATTTTCACAGCAATAAACCTTCAGTTTTAGCTTATGATTCTACTCAATAAAAGGCTTGCTGAAGTGATGTATTATTGGGGTATTTCAAGATGATATATTTGAGGGTGTTTTTAGAAAACTTTTTTCACTCTATACTCAGATGGACTACATTGTCAAGTGCATATTTAGATTAGATTGAATTACACTATTAATCTGTTACCTTTTAAAAAATAAGATTTGACAAAAAATGTGAAAAAATGGGCTTCCAAAAAAGTATAAAAATCCTAATCCCTGTGAATGTTACTTTACATAGGGATAAAAAGGGGGTATTTATGAATGTAATTAAATGAAGGATCTCAAGATTGGAAGATTATCCTGGATTATTTGGGTAGGTCCTAAATGTAAACACATGTATCTTTCTAAGAGGGAGGCAGATTAAAAGGCCATGTGAAAATGGAACAGAGAGAGAGATTTAAAGATGCTGGCCTTTGAGATTAAGATGATTTGGCTACAGCGAGGACTACTGGCAGCCACCAGATGAAAGAGGCAAGGAGTTCAGCCATCTAGAGCCCCCTGAGCAAGTGTGTCTATTATAGCATCTTGATTTTGGCTCAGCGATACTAATTTTGGACTTCAGGCCCAGGAATTCTAAGAGCATAAATTTATGTTCTTTGAAGCCACCAAATTTGTAGTAGTTTATTACAATAGCCACAAGAAACTAATACAGTTACCTTGCAATTTTTCTTCCTTATTTTTCCTCTTCCCATTTCCTACTACAATTTTTGTGCCTGTCTGGAGAGTGTCTTCTCTCACTTGCCAGTAACTATTCTTATTTCTCAACTTTAACAAGCACTGGTCTTATTATAATCAACATCATTATAATAACTATAAGTAAAGGGAAAATAGACAGGATTATATACATTTTGCACATATAGGTTTTGTGAGTCAGACATATTACTAGTTCAAGGATATATAATAATTATTATAACTGATTCAAATCTAGATTTAGACAACACAAAGGACATTGTTCTTTGCACTGCAACTACAAAATACACAGATTACAACCAACTAAGTGATGGCCATATATATTTTGTATATATTTATAAATTCTTATCCAGCCAACTAATATACATATCTCTTATCCTGAGACCAAGACGTAAATACAGCGGTGATCTCATGTATGATAAAGCCCCATGGAATCCATCCTCAATATGTTCATGAACAACTTGAACTCCAACATTCTGAAGTCTTGAAACATACATAAGTCCATCATCTCTCACAGTATCATACTGGCAGGTAAGAATATAAGTTGATGGCAAATTCTGTAACTGGGAATCATTGGCCAACAATGGTGATGCTCTGCTATCCATAAGTGCTGGCAATGAATAGTTAGTTCTTCCAAGAACTGGTTCAGTATAAACATGGTCCTTTCTATACTTCTTGGGTAAGAGAGTAGTCCAGTTAACAAACTTGAACAGATGTCTTGATTCCAGAGGCATATGTTTGTTTTTTTTCATTGCTTGCGGAAGTGTTTCATCCTTAGAGAGATATAAACTCACAAGTTTTATGGCTATGTCTCTTGTCAGAACTATACCATGCTCATTTTCTCGGTGAGATGGCAGATAAGAATCGATTATCTGTAAGTGAGGGTAAAGTAACACTTGTATCTTGATTTTATGATTTACTTCAAGATCATTCTGCACCTGAAAAAAAAAAAAAAGATAATATTCTCTAAGGCAAAGACTTTCAGAACACCAGGAAGAGGAAATTTAATTTTAATAATTTGAGCAATCTTGAAATGAATACATCTACATAAATTGATGTGATTTTGTAATTATTTTCACAATATTTTTAATGTCTTTCAGTGGCATGAGAAAATGTCAAGCTCATTTTAATGGTAAAGTTTTTAAAACTTTGGTTGTGTGTGTGAGAAAAATATGCAAACTTCCAGTTATAAGATACATCAGTTCTGGTGATATAATGTACAGCATAGTGACTATAGCTAATAATACTATATTCTATATTTGAAAATTATTAGATAGTAGGTCTTAAAAGTTCTTCACATGAAAAAAAAATAACTTTGTAAGGTGATGGATAATAACTAGACTTATTGTGGTGACCATTTCAGAATATATACATATATGGAATCATTATATTGTACACCTGAAACTAATATAATGTTATATGTCAATTATGTCTGAATTAAAAAAGAAATTAAGACATATGGCAGGATTTGAGAGACTGGGAGCAGCAACTACAGTGAGCTCCCAACCTGAGGTAACCATAAAAGTAGCAGTAACCTGGCTTCATGACAACAATAACAGCAAAAACTATTGCTAGATTTGCTCTAGAAAATTGGGTGCCTTATCACCAATTGAATTGGTACATAAAATTGGTTCAATACATATAGGAGAGGAGAGCAAGAAAATTGCATGGAACAGAGAAGAATTATAAAAACAATCAGAAAACAGTAAAATGACAATACCTACATACTTATCAATAATTACTTTAAGAATAAATTAAATGCTCCACGTAAATAAACTAAATGCTCTATTCAAAAGACATAGGGTGGGTGAATGGATTAAAAAACAAGACTTGTACATATGCTGCCTACAGGAGACCTACCTCAAATCAAAAGATATACACAGTTTGAAAGTAAAGGGATAGAAAATGGTATTTAATGGAAATGTAAATTTAAAAAAAAAAAAGCTGGGGTAGAAATACTTATATTAGACTAAATCGACTTTTAAAAAAAGTTGTAACAAGAGACAAAAAAGGGTATTTAATAATAACAAATGGATCAATCCAAAAGAGTATATTACTCTTGTAAGCATATACCCACCAAACATAAGAGCACCTAAATATGTAAAGCAAATATTGACAGACACAATGGGAGAGACTGACAATAATACTATCATTGTAAGGGACTTTGAACACCCTACTGATATCAATGGATAGATCATCAAGACAGAAAATCAACAAGGAAACAGTGACCTTAAATGACATATTAAACCAGATGTACTTAATTGATATTTTCAGAACATTTTATCCAAAAGCAGTAGAATATACATTTTTTCCAAGTGCACATAGAATATTTTCTAGGAAACACTAGTTAGGCCACAAAACAAATTTCAAATTTAAGAAGATTGAAATTATATCAAGCATCTTCTGTGATTAAAATTGTATAAAACTGGAAATCAATTACAAGAAGAAAACTGAAAAAACACAAACACATGGAGGCTAAATAACATGCTACTAAACAATCAATGGATTAATAGTGAGATCAAGGAGAAAATTAAAGATACCTTGAGATGAATGAAAATTAAAACACAACCCAAAATTTTATGGAACACAGCCAAAGCAATTCTAAGAGGGAAATTCATAGCAATACAACTGTACCTCAATAAACAAGAAAAATCGCAAATAAACAATCTAACCTTACATTTAAAGGAACTAGAAAAATAACAGAAAACAAAACCCAAAGTGAGTAGAAGGAAGGAAATAATAAAGATCATAGAGCAAATAAAAGAAATAGAGTCTAAAAATTATAGAAACCTCATTGAAAGCAAGAGCTGTTTCTTTGAAAAGATGAACAAAATTGATTAATCTTTAGTCATACTCAAGAAAAAAGGAAATAGGGCCCAGATTAAAAAAAAAAAATCAAAAATGAAAGAGAAGTAGTGACAACTGACACCACAGAATTACAAAATTTATAAGAAAATATTATGAACAATTAAATGCCAACAAATTGTACAACCTGGAAGAAATGGGTAAATTCCTAGTAACGTACACTCTTCCCAGACTAAATAAGAAAGAAACAAAACCTGAACAGACAGATAAATACTAATGACATCAAATCAGTAATCAGAAATCTCCCAACAAACAAAGGTCCTGAACCAGCTAGCTTCACAGGTGAATTTTGACAAACATTCAAAGAAGAATTAAAACCTATACTTTTTTAACTAATCCAAAAAACGGAAGAGGAGGGAAGGCTCCCAAACAAATCTTATGAAGTCAACACTACCCTGAGATCAAAACCAGACTTTTGCCAATATCCCTGATAAACATAAGTGCAAAAATCCTCAACAAAATATTAGTGAACTGAATTCAGCAATACACTAAAAAAATCATACACCGTGATCAAGTGGGATTTATTCCTAGGATGCAAGGTTGATTCAATATTTGCAAATCAATTAACTATATACACCAAAAGAATGAAGAATAAAAATTATACGATCATATCAATAAATGCAGAAAAAGCATTTGACAAAATCCAACATCAATTTATGATAAAAACTCTCAGCAAAGTAGGGGATGGAGGGAATATATCTCAACATAATGGCCATATGTGACAAATCCACATCTAATGTCATACTTAATCGTGAAAGTTGAAACCTTTTTCTTTATGATCAGAACCAATACAAGATGTCCACTTTCACCAGTTTTATTCAACATAGTATTGGAAGTCCTAGCCACAGCAATCAGATAAGGGAAATAAATAAAAGGCATCCAAATTGGAAAGGAGAAGTAAAATTTCCATTATTTGCAGGTGACATAATACTATATACAGAGAACCCTAAAGATTCTACCAAAAACAACAACAACAAACAAACAAACAAAAAGCAAACAAACTAAAACAAAGAAAAACCCTATTTGAACTAATAAATGAATTCAGTAAAGTGGCAGATACAAAGTTAATATTCAGAAATAGGTTGCATTTATATATGCCCATAATGAACTATCAGAAAGAGAAATTAAGAAAACAATCTCATTTACAGTTGCATTAAAAAGAATAAAATATCTAGGAATAAATTTAACCAAAGAGGTAAAAGACCTGTACTTGGAAAAAGTAAGAATGTAAGTTACTGGCAAATTAATTACATTAATTCTGAACTGTCATTATATTAATGAAGAAAAAAACAAGTAACCCAAATTTGAACAAATAAAATTATGATGGTGAAATTTATGATGTTAGGCTGAAACAAAGTGACTTTCTTACCTGCCAAATTGACCTCCATCTGTCACTTAAGGGCAAGGCAACTGTGTTGTCACAATATATCAGGTAAACAACTTTCCAATGTTAAAAGGTAATAGTTTAAAGCCTTATAAATTTCAGGCTTAACTAGCACTATTTATGAAGGTGTTTTAGTTCTACAGACCTGAGGAAGTTAGCCAATATTTTTTTAAATCTAGCAATCTTACTCAGATATCTCTTTCCCTGAGATGAGGATGTATGTCCCAGCACAAGTTGTTTTCCCTAGACATGTGTTCCACTTGATGGTCATAGGGAGAGAAAGAGGTATTGCTAATCAACCCATGATAGAAGAGCTGAGGAATCACTTTTAGTCTTAGGAGATGGTTACATAGTTCAAGATCTAACTAGTGATGACAGAGAATGTCCTAGGACTACACAGTGGCTTCTGCAATTCATCTTGATTCTGTTAGCACAGATGGATAGAAGCTTCCAGAGCAATGCTGATGCAAGATTCAAAGTAACAGAGGATAGGTATTTCTGCTTTCAGAAGATTTCTGGGAATCTTTGTAACTGAGATCTTGTAATCACATAGAGATAAACAAAAAATGGCAGAAGCTAGTATACATACTAAGCATTCTGACTGTCAACTTTTCTTTGAAATGTCACCATTAATTGCAGTCTTTGATTAATATATACTATTAAGACTTTTTAAAAGAAAATTTAAAAACATGTTAAGTGTCAAACATGTAAGATCATGTGTGGCCACAGAAATGTGGCATACAGAGGCCATAGAGATATTGTTATAAATCAGATCACAGGGACATATTACCACCTTAAGACAAATGATCCAAATTAGTAGGAATGGTATATTCAGAAAGGGCAAAAGTATAACCTTTAATAAATACAGATATCTTACAGCTTCCTCTTTAAATTATCTGTATTGAAATACTACATAGTTTTTAAAAATTGAGGAGAGTGAGCCTTGATAATTACTTCAAAGTATAATATCAATTCACATTATTTTCTAAAACTACAAGGATATTTAGAATCTTATATTAATAAGTAATTCATAGATTGCTTTAAAATAAAATTAGATGAGATGGCTATGAAATTGGGTTTAAATGCTATGATTAGATTTTAAAATATTTGTTCCTCTTAATTAAAGATTAAGTGACTATGTACAGAAAAGTTTCCTTCACTATATCCAGATCATTGTGATTAGCAAGCCACGTTAGTGATTTTAAGATAAATAATGTGAATATTGCCAGGAAATCTCAGAATTATAGGTGACAGATATTCATTCCCTTTCAATAATGGGGATATAATTGAAAAATGGACAAAGCCCACAAAGGGAAACTACAGAAGAATCTATTTGTCTTCCTTATACATGAGAACATTTTTTTTTATATTGTGAATTCTATATGAAGCAATGAGTCATTTATTTGTAAACATATAGGAAAAACAAATCTAATATATTTTCTTATAGTCTTCTCAGAGTACACAATATTGATCTCTCAGTGGTGCATTCTTATTGAAACTGAGTTTTTTAATCCATAAATCTATAACATAGTCACAGGGTCACAAGACTTTGGAAAATAAAAAGGTTTATAAAAATTACAAAGTAAAAGTTGATTCTGATGACCCACATCAAGAATAAACCTAGTATAAGAATTAAAATTTTTGATGAAAATAAAACTGTTGTAGAAAGTTTAGCATACCATGGAAAAAAAGTAACTTAAAGTATGATCATAAAAATAAAAAAGAAAGGGCAAAGGAAATAATTTTTTATGTTATGTAAGCACACTTATTTCTGATGCAGTATTTTCAACTGTAACAATCTCTTTGAACAAATAGAACAGAGATTTAAATAGATACTATGTTCTTGTATAATTAACTAATTCAAAGAATAGTATAATGCCAAATTTTAATTCACTTCAAGAAAACAATTTGTATTGTCCTACAAATTTCACTGAAAATTGTGTCTATTTTTGGTGGTAGTATTAATTTTTAAGATTGCCCCATTGGAGAGATATGAGGTGGATCTTTATATCTTCATAAGTCTCTATGGCTAAATCAAATCATCATTTCAGAACCTTTTATCACTTACAAAGCCAAACAAATATTACATTGCACAAGCAGAAATTATAGGTGTGCCAAGGTGTTGCTTATTATTGTTGATTGTTATTGGGTAATTGTTGGATAGCTTTCAGAATCTCTACATCTGCAAAACCAGTTTTAGATCCAATTCAAGATCAGATTGATATACAACTTGGCATAGCAACTAGTATAATAATCTCAATGTGGGGACAGTCTCTAATTTTCATTCCCCATCACACTTCCCACACCACCCAGCAAGATCCTTCAAGTAAGTGACATATTATTTCAAATTCACAGATTAGTTCAGATTGAAAGAGACCTCAGGAATCAACAATTCTAATAGTTTGCAAACTTTGTTTTTTCCCCCTAAGAAAAATTACATATAGCTCTAAATATGAAAGGGATTAAGGTGGAGCATCTTGGGTTAAAATGAGGCCCAGGGTGTAGACCCAAATCTTTGCCACCACTGCCAAATTGGTTCCACAATAGGGCTTTGTATGTGTATGTGGTGTTACAGATTACATATAGTCATGTACACATGTAAATGTACATATGTACGTGTGTAGTGTATATATAAAATATAAATATGTATGTATATATCTATGTATGTATGTATAATCTTCCTCTAAGTTCTCCATCCCTGAGTAATTTATTTCCATACATAAGTTGAAAGAAATTTTAAAAAAGAATTGGAATGCTTCCCAAATGATTTAATATAAAATCTGACAAATAATTTTTTGAAAATAGAAATCAATCCCTCAAAAAACACAAAATGATTAATTTTAGTAAATGGAAACCATCACTATATAAAGTTTTTATTCATCATGACAAAATAAGGTTTATGCCTGGAATGCAAGCATAATTTAACATCTGAAAGTCAATTGACATAGTTCACCATATTAAAAAATAAAGGAGAGAAATCTCATGGTCACTCAATGGATGCATTAAAAATTTTGGAAAATTCAGTATCTATTTATGCAAAAATTATCAGTAAACTAAGAATAGAAGGGGTTTCTCATTCTGACAAAAGCCAACTATGAAAAGCCTTCACTTAACATATTTATTGGTGAAATAGTGAACAATTTCCTCTTAAGATCCAGAGCAAGACAATTATATTCAATATTGTACTGGAAGCCCTAACCAGTGCACTAATTAAGAAAATGAAATAAAAGAGTAAAGACTGTAAAAGAAGAATTAAGCTGTCTCTAGTTGCAGAAGATATGATTGTTTGTATAGAAAAATCATAAGAAATTTAAAAACTAATAAAATTTATAGTGAATTTTTCAAAGATATTATAAACGTTAATGTAAAAATGAAATGTATTGCTATATATTGTCAATAAACAGTTGGAAAATATTATTTTAAATGAAACTTTCCTAAGTAACTCAGTTATAAATTTGAGGAAATATTTGCAAGACTTATACACTGAAAAGAAAATGTTACTTAGGAAATTGAAGAGGACCTAAACAAAATATAAGATATATCATGTGCATTAATTGGAAGTCTCAATATTATTAAGATGTCAATCCATTCCAAATCTATAGATTCAATGCAATACCAATCAAAATCCAATTGGCCTTTCTTTTTTAGAAATTGACAAGATGTCTTAGAATTTTGTTGGAAAAAATATGGAGTTTTTGAAACAATTTACAAAAAAAAAAAAGAACAAAGCTGAAGTCCACTTAGTATAGGCGTAAAGATAGATATATAAATCAATGGAAAAGAATAGAAAATTCAAAAATAGATAGTCACGTTATGGTCAATTGATGTTAAACTCAAGCATCACTGTAATTAAATGAGAAAGGGTGGTCTTTTCATCAAATGTTTCTGGAAGAACTGGGTATCTGTAAAAGGGGGGGGGGGATGATATTCAACCTCTACTTTCCAGCATAAAGGCTAATATAATGTACCTCTTGAGTCACTGCTGCTGTTAAAGTGCCCCCGGAACTGTCTCCTGAAATACAGATTCGGTTGGGATCCACTCCATATTTTGTAAGAATTTTATCCTGAAGAAAAAACTTGACTGCAGCAATGCTATCTTCAAACTGAGCAGGAAAGAGGTGTTGAGGAGCTAGTCTATAACTTTAAAAAAGAACAATTTATTTAAACAATTTTTTAAAGCACCATTTATGGTTGTATCTGTCCATGAAGCTTTTAAGTAACAAACAGATGCAATTTAACACCAGGCTCAAATGTTTATGCTTCCAAAAATCAAACCTGAGCTTTCTATTAACTCATTATATGAAAAAATGAAAACTGGCATAAAATTTTTCAACCTTGTATCTAAGGTCCATGGATAGCACTGTGTATGAGAAAGAGAGTGTTATGAACTCCCTGATTGTAAGTATAATTTTTAGTTCAAGTACATTTTGGATTTAAGATGCTCTGTAGCTTACATCATACTCTCAAAGTAACTGGCGATCCAAACATTAAGAAAAACTATTGGAAAAGAACCAGGGATTTTTGAAGGCAGCAGATCTGAGAGCATATTTTAGGCAAGAGGCCTATTTTCTTCAAGGTTATTTAGATAAAAATTTTACATACTGGCAATGCACATATGTCATCATGGATAATGTCTAAGAGTTGATTCCAGATAAAAATTTTTGAAATATAACATTTAAATATGCTAGGAAGCGTGCTCGTTTCTGGTAAATTCAGTTGTAAGGCACGCTATCACACCATTCTTTTAATAGATACGAATGGATTCCCCCCCCACCTCCATATATGTGGACCAATAAAAACAGGAGAACAACTCTATCAGTCTGTTCTCAGGACTTTTTTCTTTTTATTATTCAGAATGCTAAAATTTGTAAATATCTGCATTTAATATTAAATGTTGATGAGATGATACCTAAATTTTATTATAAACAGAATTTAGAAAATCCTAAATAAAGTGTAATTAAACATAGGTATGCATATGTATCAACAATATGCTGGTATCTATTACTTTAAATGCCATAGATTTAGACTGTTTAGGGCAAAGAACAACACAAATCATGACGATTTGGTAGAATATATAAACCAGGCACACAGATATCACTATATTAAAACAGATTTAAAATGAAAAGATTCAGATTACTTCAAAAGCTACGGGGGTAAAAAATAGAATATCATATTATTATAAACTAGAACTATTCCACCAAAGAGGAAGTTGTTTTAGATACTATAAGTAATCATAACAATGATGGCAGTCAACTCTTTAGATGATGAAATTTCACTTCAGTTTTCTCTCTAAATTTCCTAGCTAAAAACATAAAACAAAATGTGTCATAACAAAAACCTATGCCATGATGTCTTCTAAGAACTATTGGATTAGAAGTCTCTAATTATATTTTTGTTACTAGCAAACAAAAATTACTAGGTGGAAGAAATAAAATTCCTCCTAAAGATGTCGGCTTTAGAAATCCAGACTTTATCAGCGTGAGAAAATAGTGAACTGTCCTAAGACAGTCTTGCACGTTCTAATGAAATCCAGAATGTAAAATCACTTTTCTGGAGAGTGGCTTAAAATTCTCAGTGGATCCCAAACTTTACATTCTACACCACTACAAATAAGGATTATTCTGAAATAAAACAATTTATTAACAGCCCCAATACAACCTAACATCCCAAGTGTGTAATGGTTTATTTATTTCCTCCTGTCCAGTTATGTTACTTGAGGCATAAGTAGGGCATTATAGGGCTTGAGTTTAATGTGTCTAGAGTAACAGCGTTTTCAAAAATGCTCACCCTGTGGTGTCATTCAGAGATTCCCACATCATAGAAGAATATTGAGACAGGGGACCCCTTTGAAGACTGGTCTATGTGGCAATGCTGACAAATAAAATATATCAACTAAAAAAATATATATCTGAGACACCTGATTTGGAAACCAAACCTGTATTTCGTGAAAGCAAAAATCATAGTAGCCAAAGAAAGTCATTCTTACTCCACTCCCACAACAACAGCATCGAGCTTGTTTGCCGTCCATCTATTCAGGAAGTCAAATGCCGTCTGCTCTGAAATGAAGAAATACATGTCAAAGTATTCCCTGTAATTAAGAAATAACAGATATTGCAATGAATTTGGAAAGAAATTCAATTTGAGTATCACCAGGAAACGTTCCTTTCCCCGCCCCTGTTTCTATGCAGAGGGACCTGAATCAGTGTGACATCCTCTACAGGAATGTCTCTTCAGTCACTCTCTCCAGGGGTGAAAAGATGACTTGGCTAATTGGTGTTCTGAGCAGGAGAAACTAGGCTCAGTTCATTCTAATTTTCCCTTGCAATCTGTTATCTGCACATAATGATCCTCCAAGGAAACTTTTGTAGCCCGGTGCCTTCTAGTCTGCTCTGTTCCTCCACGCACCAAATTTCAAAGGGAGAAGGCATGTGATAGGTCATCAGAGCCAGCCAAGACAGATGGATTAATCTCCGACTCAAGGGTGACATATCAGCACCTAACACACATTCTCCAAGCTTCACTAGAAATAATAGTTATGTTTTTATTTTATTTACTTGAATTCAGTGTACAATCTTACAATGAATTTAGAATTCAGAGAAGAAAGTAATAGATGTATTGACTCTCTAAAACTACAACACTCAGTAACATGGTTCCTCAAAATCTTCATTTTCTCTGAATACATCACATTATGAAGTGGCCCACAATCACTGACATTTAAGTCAAAAAGCAACTAGATTTTGAGAGGGCTTTTGGCAAGTCAGACTGTGGACGTAGATGTACATATCCATTTTAGCATGCTTGGCACACAGCCATTGGTTCTCCCACCAACACACACACAGACACACACACGCACACACACACACATGCACATACACACCACACCCCACATCTTTCCCCATGTACCCACTAATCCAATTAACCAGTGCCCTGGTCACACACTTCAGCAAATCTGTGGCATCTTCTATTACTTTATTTACCAAAAGATTCTAGAAATTCTGAGAAATCTAGAGTTGTGATCAAATTCCAATCTTTTCTAGGGGTTCTTCTGCACATTAGCAAAACTTCGAATTAAATACTGGTTTTGTAACAACCTTGAAAACAGAAAAGTAAATCACCCAGTCTTCTAGGTAGAAAAATAATGGTTCCATTAAAGATTGAGTTTATAATTTGTGAGAAAAGGCAATGTATAAATGAAGGCCAAAAAGTACAAGGTATAAGAACCCTCTGACCTTCATATTTCAAACCCCTGAATGATATATTTCAAGTGTGTCTTTATTTTTATCTCACAATACTTTTTTGCTTATTTTACAACAAAAGTCACCACTTTTTTGTTTCCTATTCTGTATCTCAAATTGTCTCAATGCACACAGTATTTGCTGACATTTGTAGGCGTATGTTTTTCTCTTTTCTATATCCATTTATTGAATTTATAGCACTTGTAGAACCCAGGTACAAACAACAAAATATTAGGATAAATGTTGAAAAGCAATAAGGCCAGAAGTATGTAAAAAGTCTACTAGAGATATATACTTTTTTAACATTTCTTACTTCTCAAGGAAACTTTGGCAAGTTTTAAAAAGGGAAATATAGAATGCTAGGGGAAAAAAGAAAGAAAATTAAAATTTACAACTAAGTAACTGAGAATAGTTGTGGTATGTGTCCTGATTTGTCAAAAAATAGAAAGTATCGAAGTATAGTTTGCCTATATGACTTCTGGCAGATCAAAAAACAAATAATATGAGCATAGAAAATGAAGGCATAGAAAAAAGACACAACTAACTCAGCTGAGCAGAATGTTGGAGTGGTATGTCCTGAATAATAATCCTCACATTTTTAGGAATTAGTAGTAACGATCATTGATTGCCCTTGTAACGGAAAGGGAAATTAATCTAATAATCAGAAACATTTCTAAGTATTTTTCAAATCGATATTTTCAAATTTCAAAGTGATATTTTCCCATCTGTGTGCATTTCTCTTGTGCTGAAGTCCCTGATAATATGTATAATAACACATAAATATTTCATAGACTTTATAGAAACTTTAGTGGAATTAATATTTCTCTTTGGAGACAAATGAGGTCAACTTGGTATTTAATTTATCTTAAAAGGAAGTAGAGTATTCTGACCATTCTAATGCCCAATGTAAGTTAAATTATAGATGAAATTTAATTTACTGAAAACATTATGGAGCCAAAAAAGACATAAGAGAAAAGTACTGGGAAAACATTTTGGATAATAACCTCTCTAGAGGTCAACAATGGAAGTCCCTTTCAATCATTCAGTCCTTCTTTTTTTTCCCCAAAAGACGTTTGTTGAACATTTACTGTATGGGAAGTGTGAGATGCTAAGAGGTGATGCCATTTACTGGGCGATGTTAAAACAAACATGCAAGACAATTATGAAACAAAACAGGGATGGTTGGCATCAAGTGTCAACGAGCTGCAATGGACACACAGCAACATTGCTAAAATCTTTTACAGCCCAGGAAGACTACACATGCACACATGCACACCTGCACACACACACACCCACACACCTGCGTGCGCGCACACACACACACACACACACACACACACAGACAACAATACTTTACCTAAATATAAAAGTGTGAGTAGGAGTTTTCTTGAGGTATGATGGGAAAGACATTCTAGGAAAGCATAGTCGTAGAGACAAATGAGGATGCATGGAGTGTTTGGAGGACTAAAAGTGGCTCGGAATGGTTAAAATAAAATTATGAGGGAAGCATCTCGTCAGCGGGGACAAGCAAGTTAATGAATGTTAAGAACCTAGAAATCTGAACGCTATGCTAGGGGATTTAGATTTATTTCATTAAGTGATGAAAGTCCCCGAAAAACTTAGACAAATAAATCAGATGACCAGATTTGCATATTAGAGAGGTCCAGAGCACTAAATGTATTATAAGATGCAATAAAGTTGATCAGGAAAAAGGCAGAGACATCAGAAAGGAATATCTGTACAAGATCATTGACACTAATCTGTGTCAATGTGGTCAAAATATTCAAAAGTGGAATGAATAATGATTTAATGTGAGAGCTAAAGAAGAACACAAAATTGACCATAATTGCTATTTACTGAGAGCATTCAAGAGGATGAGATGTTGGTTTGGATAAATGGTGGCTTTTTGTTTGTTTTTTATGACGCTGTTTGGACCTAAGGTGATGAATTGTGTTTGGTCATACTGCGCTTGAGGTGTCTGTGGTTTGTCCCCTTGTAAATGTCTAGTTGACGGTTGTAAATATGGATCCAAAATTCAGAAATAGTGTCAGAGAAGGAGATTCAGAACCAGTTGTCAGTAGCATGTGGGTATTTGGAGAACATAAGGGATTGGAAATGCAGTAGAATTGAAACTGGGAGGTAGGGAGAGAATTCTAGGAGACAAGAATATTTACAAAGAGTAAATATGGAGTTTCTGTGATTTTGTTTGTTTTGTTTTGAAATGAAAGAGGAAGAGAGACTCACTGAGAAAACAATGAATGGCAGAGAAAAATCTAAGAGATATTTTGTTATAGAAAACAAAGGGAGGAGCAGTGACTATCAAAAAGGAGAAAATAGTTGTATTCATCAAGTGCTGTAGATTATAGAGCTTGAGAAATTAATTAAAGGTGGGAAAATAATGAAATAGGGAAGGAAAAGAAACTACAGTGTATAGAAGTGAGTCTGAGAAGAAAAGGAAAATTATAAGGGACTGGAGAGGAATTCATGGTTAAGTGGAAACATTTCTTTTTCCACTTGATAAGACTCACCAAAAATGTTTAGGAGGAGTCATTTCAGAATGAAAAACAAACAAACAAACAAAAGCTTTAAGATAGAGACTTGATGGATATATACTGATGATAAATATTATGGTAAGGGCCACATGACATAAAGCAAAGATAGAAAGACGAATTTTGTCAAAGAGACTATGCCTCTTTCTCTGAGAGTAGTAGAAAGAAGTGAGCTAGATACGAGTCTGCTTGATAACAAGTTTATAGAAAGGAAGGATTGAGCTAGGGATGAAGGTTCAAAGATGTGAGGGAATACAATCCCTCTTATCCTCTATTTCATTTGGAATTGCAATAAGCTTGATCTCTAGTTGACTGGGAGGTGCTAGGAGACCAGGAGCGACACAGACACAGAATGAGAGACATAGATGACTGTCCCCACATAGCTGACGGGGGGACAGGATTTCTGAGACACAGCTGGACTACATGTGACATTGGTTATCAGAAGCAGTCTAGCATAGTGTGGTGAGTATCAGTAGCATCAGCAGTAACCCGAAACAAATTGAAATGATAATTCTCAGATTCCACAATTGACTTACTGAATCCAAAACTTGGTAGGTGGGGCCCAGCAATCTTTTAACAAAACTTTTAGCTAATTCTGAGGCACTGAAATTGGAGAACCACTACATTAAGGCTTTATACCGTATGGCAGTAGAAAAAGACCATCTTTCCCTTCCTTATCAGTGTGTGCTTTGGAATTCACGTTTCCAGGTTCTTTCAAAATCTCTGAGAAATAAAACAATCTTCATGAGTATTTCCTAAAGGATATCCAGAACACGTTCTTCACTGGATATTATAAAATTCACCTCTGAATCACATCCTCAAAGAGTCTTTACTTTTACTGCATCGTATTATGTGCTTCTAGAATTGTTTTTACTAATTATATGTCTGTAGTCATGCTCTCAACATATATTTAGATGGATAATTATAAAAATCAATAGCTGGCTGTAAGAAGAGTTTTAAGATGTTCTTCATATAACAGAAAGTCTTTTTCTAAAGTCAAAGACTTGGATTTCTCATCTCATTTTGGAAATTATCCAGTTTTGTACTTTGTTTTTCACTTTATTCTTTTCACAGTGAAAAGAATAAAAGAAACATAGTAGAGGGTTCCTATTTCCCCTGGCCTTCTACATTTGCCCCCCTATTTTACTGAATTGCCAACTACATGCCTGACACTGTGAATGTTGAGTAGCTGATAACATATTAATATAAGTCTTGTAAAAGCAATATTGCGATGATTTTCCGGATTCTATCAAGCCATGCATGCAAGGGACATAAACACAGGACTGGTCCCCAATCCTGAGTTTTCATTAGAGTTGAATACTGCTGCCTCCTCTGACACTGCAATGATACATACTCAATTTTTACCAGCCTACAAAAAGCCCATAATCTTTCAATTGAGGAGCCATGTGGTTTTCAAATGCTCCCTGAGGCTCATCAACAGAATAAAGTCTTTAACCTCTATTTGAATCACCTAAATCATTTTCTTTTAACAAGTCACTGTGAAATTTGTAACTGGCTATGTTTTTTATTTCTTTTTTTTTTCTTTCTCTCTGAATATGTTAGTTATGAAAAAGCTAGGGAGGAGAAAACCAGCAAGCCAAAATTGCAGCCTAACTATTTTAGTGTTCTGTATATTAATCAAAGTCCTTGTGCCTCATTAATTTTCCATGCTTATTTTCTCTTGAATGAGTAATTTTCTCATTACTAATATTTGGTTAAGTGTTGCTTGCTCTATTACATATATTTTTATAAGATTCTCAAACTATTTAGAACCAAATGAGGCTTAGAGAAAGGTGAAACAAATCATGTATTATCTGTTTACCTTTCCTTAATTCTATTCTTTACTTTTATTATTTTAATTGAATAGAACACTGCCCTCCTCCCCATATACTAGAGCATTCTAAAGTGAAGTTTTTCAGTTTTCATTAAGATAAATTTATTTACGTTTTTGTTTTGAATCTGCAATATATGCCTCTTAAACTCATCACCAAATATAAGTAGGGAACCTAGACTTCATGGGAAGAATTTATTTTTACATAGTTTTATTTTGTATTTTCCTTGTATAATCAAGACAGGCAACCATTCTAGGCTTTTCCACAGTTAACATTATTGTCATCAGTAACGACACACTTGTCCTTGTAACAACCAACATCACATGCTTTAGATTTACTGTTTAAAACATTTACACCCCTTCAAGATTTCTGCTCCCGCATATATTCTGATCCCAAAGAAAAAAAGTGTTACTAATTGACAGGTTCATGTCCTATTTTCATTTGATATAAGTTAATTGAGTAAGAAAACTGAGAAGAAGAAAATGTTTGCAAAAGAAAAAAAAAATTTACAATATCCATGATGTATTTTGCCAAACATGTCTATTTCATCTCTTTATATCAGATATCTAATATTTATAGTAATACTTATACGTAGTATACATATAAGTATATATGCATATAAAATAGTACTTATATCAAAAAACATACAGCCAATTATACTCTTTCCATATATGATGAACTTACTGCAACTTCCAAAACAATAAGCACCACCATGAAGATAGATTACAGCTCGTCGTGGGGTTTCTGACTTTCTCTTTGGCAAGTACAAACGTACTGGAATATCAGTGAATGCTGTGTCAGTCACCTCGACGTATTCATCTGAAAGTGGCTGAGTATAATCCAGCTTGAATATCATGGAAATAAACTCTTCATATCTCATAATACCTATATTTTCAAAACACAGAGCCTGTAAAAGCAAAACAAAATTAAACATTTTCATCTTTAAATAACATCAAATGCATATAAACAGAAAAAGACAGCAAAATAAAAAGAAGTAGGATGTTTGTAAAAATTGTTTTCAAATAATACTGTATATCTCATTGCATAATCTTTTGCCTTTGAAAATTTCAAATATTGCGTGTTTTAAATGAATAACTATGTCATTTGAAAGCTGTCAATTAACTGAGAGTTTTGTTTATGCCTGTCATAATTTTTTAAATTGTAAATGCTTATCTGAAAAAATGTCGAGGTCTTATGATGTCTTTCTTCCTTCCTCCCTTCCTCCCTTCCTTCCTTCCTTCCTTCCTTCCTTCCTTCCTTCCTTCCTTCCTTCCTTCCTTCCTTTCTTTCTCTTTTTTTCTGTAGGCATGCAGTCATACGTTCTTTTCTGTTACTGTTCATTCTTTTTAACCCAAAAATATAAGTGTTGTCTTATGCCCACACTACTGATTCAAAAGTTTTGGTTTTCAACTCCAAATAAATTCTTGTCCTTCGCCACCCCCCCACACCCCTAAATTCTATATTTGCTATCATTATAAAAGCTTTCCTTGGTATTTCTGACCAGCTTCTTTCCCTAGGACCTTTGTGACAGGTCACTGGACAGTTTATTTAAAAGACAAACCTTAAAACCACATGGTCAGTAATACCTTAACAGTTATTCCAAAGAGTTCCTTAGAGAACATCTTAAAGAACATCTAATCCCTTCACTTTATTGATGACAAAGCATGCAGAATCTGTACTTCAATTTTCTTATTTATAAAATTCCAATAATAATAATAATAATAATAATAATAATAATAATAAATCCCTCCTTGGTTATAGTAGGGTTTAAATGAGTTGCACTGTAGCAGAGTGCCTGGCCCATGTAAGTATTCAAAAAATCTTGTCTTATTGTTATTTAATATTCCTCATTAAGAATAATTATTTAATATTTCAATGCTAACTGAATGTACTTATCACGTAGAATGTTCCTTAAAGCATGTTTTTGATAAATGCTTAAATTAGGTTAATATTTCATTTGGTCAATTGGCTTTTCAAAATTAGATATTTGGCAAATTGCCTTGTTTCTCATTTCTCAGACATTTTCTGGTTTTGAATACATACTTAAGTATTTTTTAATTAAATGTATTGGGGTGACAATAGTTAGTACATACTTAAGTATTTTTTGAACAATAACAAAAGCTCCCACTTTAGAGATTATTTCTTGCTCTTCTGTCATGCATGATCATTAATTCTCAGAGCACTGCTACAAAGTATTTATTATTAGTATCCCCATTTTATAAAAAAAAGTTTACACGAAGGGGTAAAGAAAAATTTCAGGGTCCGGCATGCTTTCTTGTACCAAACTCTGCCTTCCAATTTAACATATGATTACATAGTAGCATTTATTTTTGCAAGACCACTTTACCAAGAACTTTAATTTTCACTTCCCTTTCATAGGTTAAAAAATAAAGTTTTCTCACTGGTATCATAACTTTGAGTTACAAAATTTAGTACTGACAACAATGAAATTATTTTTCCTACAACAGTCAAAGACTGATAATTTTACCAGAATGATCTTTAAGGTAGTTACATTGTATTTTTCTTATATTTTTAAAACCAGAGGGCAACCCACCTAAGATATCAAACACATAAAGTGCATAATTTTATTGTAGATAGATAATGGTAAGACAGAAAGTAGAATTTTAATGTTGTCTGTTCTGCTAATGTAACTTTGATGATTATATCAGTATCAGATACTCAGTTTTAAATGCATATTAAGTAATCAAGGACGGTAACAACAGTTTCTCTGTGGAGCTGACGCTTGCTAACCCACGTGTTCTTTCACTGCATGATAAATGAAGGAGTGAGAACATTAGAAAAAAAAAACACTTATGATGAAAGTGAGCCTCTAAAAGTGACTTGAGAGGAAAATATCAGGACTTTGAAGACACAGACGAGTTGGCTGTGGCTTCACAGAACCGTCCTTTCTTGCACAAATCACCAAGGGATGACCTCTCTCTCTTATTCCATGGACTGTTCTCTCTTCTCTAATTATCTGCTGGCCTTCTCCTGTCAGCCTCCTATTGTTACTATCATCAGTGAACCTTTTTGGGAGCTCCCTGGTTTTGCAGAGAGAGTGTGGATTGGGAAATGAGGCGGTCCAGGGTTCGAATTCTGGAGTTGTCACTTTCTAACTGCACAAGCTCGTCAGAGTCTCTTTTCCCTCCTCTATAAACTGGTGAAAATAATTGGAGCATAGTGGGTTGAGCAGAGGTGTAGGGACCTGGCCCACAGGCAGATTAGATAGCTGGCCATCAAGGTCTCCTGGTTCCACGGAAATGCTGCTTATCAGACAGACAGCCAGCTCTGTATGCTGGCCAACGGTCAAGGTCTACCAGCTTCTGGAGACACTGTGTCCTTGGAAGCAGGCCTGCAGGGACTGCTGAACGATTTGTCCTGCAAATGCTCTTTGTTTTGCTATACCTATATAACCTTGCTTCTTCTCTGCCTGCATGTGGATCACTACCCCTCCAGCCAGCCACCACTGGAGACTCTCCCCGGTCAGTAAGTTTCAATAAACCTATGTCTCACACTCAGCCACATGGCTTGTGACTTCTCAGACACAAATCTTGGAACAACTCAGACTCAGTCTGAACAAGAGGTATATATTATAGAAAGCCTATACATTGTAAAATCTCAAAAATGCTCGTTTATAACCATATCTCCCCTTTACTGAAGAGCTATTTTTGCTTGAACTCATAATCTACCCTGTATATACCAAGTCAGACAATTTCTGAAACCTAGTAATTTAGAAGTGAAGATGGGCAAGGGAAGCCATTGAAATAGTAAGAGCCCTATATTAACATCAAACATGTACAAACATCAATAAAGTTTATCTGTGTACTGTAAGGTAACTGTGGGACTAAGTTTTCCCTGAAAACTCAAGTGTAAGTCATCAAATAAACTTCAAAGCTTTTCCCTTCAGCAATACCATTTATTTTATACATATCATAATATATGGAGTCTTTACATTTAGACATAAACTCTTTGGAAACAAAAATCCTATCTCTGTTTTGCACAGATGCAGAAAGTTTTATTTACTTAATTTCATGTAGTTGACTTATTCTAACAAACAAACAACTGTTATTTCAAAACTGATAATAAGCACTGATTTTTAGACAACAGAGAATCCCACTATCCAGGAGAAAAAAAATGTTAATCTTACCATAAATGTACAAGTTTTAGCAGCTGCATCCAAGGCCATTACTTTCCAGTATTCTTCAATGTTGCCTGGTATGGGTACATAAATATGAGAGGCAAAGAGAACACAAAACAATCCAAAACAGAGAGCTTTGAACCCCATAATATTCCTCTTTCCAGCCTCTTCACAGAGCCAAGTTTAAAATGTTTCCATTAATGCTGAATAAGTAGCAGAACAAATGTAGACTGGGAACCCTTTCGGGTAGTATGATCATTCTAACATGAAGTTAATATTCCTTCAAATATTACAACATCAGTAGTAAATTGTATTTATACTGACTCTGAGACAGATGTCGTAACAGATGTCATAATTCATTAATTCATGCCTGTGTCATTAGCATGCAATTAAAAACTCCCACAGTGTTTCTTCACCCTGCAATACTATCATCAGCCCAAAACAACTCTATTATTGAGACCTAAATTGGAGACTAAATGAGAGCTCTGAATAAGCCATGAAGAAAAAAATTGTGATTGGTGGGTTCCAAAGTTTTGTAAGGGTTTTTTGTTGTTGTTTTGGTTTGTTTTTTAAAATAGCTGACAGGTGACTTTTGTACAAAACGCAAAAAAGAAACAAACCTAAACTTTTTTGTTGTTCTGTTGTGATTACAGCTATACATTTAGTAATCTTTAATAGTTATTAAAGGAACCTGTTGATAAATGTGAGTTTGACCGTCTCATTCAACTATTTGTTGTTATGATGCAAGTAGATATTGGTTTAAACAGAAGCTGGATTATCAGTACTGCATTTTCTGAATTCTGCTTCAATGTTTGTGTTAAGGTAAACATAGCTTGAACTTATGTGACATCCTGGAGTTTTGTGATCAGTAGCTTTGTAGTTTGGGATACAAAGAAACCAAAGCTGAATATTTAAAAGAATGAATATATCAAAATTCTTGCTCTCAAAAAAAAAAAAAGACTCATCAAAGATATAGTTTTCTCAGTGTTCTAATTTTAAAAAAAATTATCTGTATATTTGCATCAAATATTTCTTTATGTGCAAAATATGTTTTACCTCCTCAAAATACCTAAAAGTTAATAGCTATTTTTGTTTAACCTATACACAATGATTAAGTGCATTTAATATTGGTAATATAATGAAAAGCATTTCTTGACCAATAGATGTATACATTTTTGAAAGAATAAGAAGAATCATATAATATTCAATGCTATGTACAGTTTTCTATGTAAAAATATTATGTATAATACTGTTAAAATATTCCATGCTTTAATCAGGTGATAAATCAATAAAGTTTTAAAAAGAAAAAAAAAAAGCTGACATTTAGTCAAAATCCAGGCTAATGCAATTCACATGGATTACTAACCATGTTAATAAACCTTGCTTGTTGTGGTAGACCAAGCTTTGGGCCGAAAGATAGGGGATGTGGGGTTTTGTCCAAGTTCCACCATTCATAAAGCTGGAATTTTTTAATAGACTGAAGCACCACAAAGCTCAGTACAAGTATCTCAAACCTTTCTTTTTTTTTAAAGATTACATAGACTTTGTTCATGTATTTAAGTGGTAATCTTTAAAATAATCTAAATCAAGAGTTTAGAGTGGCAGAAAACATCATGTACACGTGTTAGACTCCTGTCTGCTGCAACCTGAGAGCCTGAGAGAAACCTGTCCGTAAAACTGATCACCTGGAGGTTCATTAGATATACAAGAACTGGATATTTTCTGTCTAATATGTTAACCTAGAAAATAAATGAACAGTTGAAACACAATAAATCCACAATTCTCAAGCTCATCCACCAGGGTTCCGTACATAGGGGAAATAATCTTTAGTGATAGACTTCAGTGGCATCAGGGGTCCAATGTAAGTACATATTAAACCTCTTGAAAGTATCAGTATTAATACCAAAGCCTATCATAAATTTAACTATTAAAATTTTCACTTTTATTTGTGTCTATTTCAGTCTTCCCTGAATCTCATAGACATAACTTAGTAATATAATTTATTTTTCAAATAAGAACACTATGAAAAGTGAAGGAGATAATCTTAACACTAATGTACATCAATGGGAACTGTCCTAGACAAACTAGGACTTACAGTCTTACCCTAATTATAGGTCTTTTATAAAATGTAATTTAAGTGGTGTTTCTGCTTTTCCAAGTATACTATAAGGTTATTGAAAGAAGACACCGTGTATGTGTGTGTGTGTGTGTGTGTGTGTATGTGTGTGTAAGTGCATGGTAGAAAGTTCACAAACCTAATTGTCCGACCCCATGTATATACATGGGGTCGGACAATTAGGTTCACTAACTTATCCTAGAAAAAGTGCTCCATACCTCATTGCTGAATATCACTACAGTCACCTTCGAAGTACTCCCCTTGGGAAGCTATGCACCGATGCCAGTGCCTAGTCCACCCTTCAAAGCAATTTTGGAACTTTTTCTGGAATGGCCATCAGAGCTGTCGTCGTATTACCCTTGATGTCCTGAATGTCATTGAAATGTCTTCCTTTCAATATTTCCTTTATCTTTGGGCAAAGAAAGAAGTCATTGGGGACCAGATCAGGTGAGTAGGGAGGGTGTTCCAATATAGTTATTTGCTTACGGCTAAAAACTCCCTCACAGACAGTGTCATGTGAGCTGGTACATTGTCGTGATGCAAGAGCCATGAATTGTTGGCGAAAGTTCAGGTTGTCTTTTTCATGCAGCCTTTTCAGCACTTCCAAATAGTAAATTTGGTCAACGCTTTGTCCAGTTGGTGCAAATTCATAATGAATAATCCCTTTGATATCAGAAAATGTTAGCAAAATCGTTGCAACAAGTTCACAAACTTAATTGTCAGACTTCGTGTGCGTGTGTGTGTGATTTCCTTGCAACCTCTGCATAAACAAATAAACTCCATTATGTATTGTCTATAAGAAGTCCATTTTAATTATAGAGGCACAGATTCAAAGTAAAGGGATGGAGATATACCATGCTAACACTAATTAAAAAAATGTATTCACTGTGTTAATTTTAGACAAAGTAGATTTTGGAACAAGAAACCTTATCAGGGATAAAGGGAGACATTACATAATAATGAAAGGGTTAGTTTTCAAGAAGACCATCATGAGCCTGAACATGTATGGACCCAACAATAGAGCATTAAAATATGTGATGCAAAAATGATAGAATTGCTAGGTCAAATAGACAAGTCAACTATTATAATTAAAGACTTCATCATTTCTTTGTCAGTAATTGACAGGTCCAGCATACAGAATATCATTAAGGATATAGTTGAACTAAACAGCATTATCAATCAAATGGATCTCATTGATATTTATGAAAAACTTCATCTAGCAGCAGCAGAATATAGGTTTTTCTGCAGCTCACATGGAATACTCACCAAGACAGACCTCATTCTGAACCATTCAACACACCTCAACAAATTTAAAAGAATAGAAATTATTCAAAGTATGCTCCTAGACCACAATGGAATTAACCTAGAAATCCATAACAGGATGACAGCTGGAAAATCCCAAATATTTAGAGATTAAACAACACATTTATAAATAACACATGGGGCAAAGAAGAAGTCTCAAGTGAAATTAAAAATATTTTTAATTAAATGAAATGAAAATATAATATCAAAATTTATGAGATGTAGCAAAATCAGTATATACTTAGAGAAAAACTTATAACATTGAATCCATATATTATAAAAGAAGAGACATGTAAAATCAATCATATAAGCTTTCATCTTATATAATTAGGAAACTAGATAAAGAAGAGCAGCATAAGACTAAAACAAGCAGAAAAATTAGAGCAAAAATCAACATAATTAAAAGCAGTAAAACAACTGAAAAAATCAACAAAACCAAATGCTGGATCTTTGAAAATATCAATAAAGTCAACATCTAGCCAGGCTAATCAAGAAAAAATAGAGAGAAGATACAAATTACTAATATCAGAAATAAAAGAGGGGTTGTCACTACTGATCTCATGGACATTAAAAGGATAATAAAGAAATATTATGATGAACTCTATACCCACAAATTCAATGGCCCAGATAAAGTGGACCAATTCCTTGAAAGACATAATCCACCAAAACTTACACTGGGGAAATAGATAATTTGAGTAGGCCTATATCTATTTATAACACAGAATCAAATATTAATAAACTTCTGAAAAAGAAAACACCAAGATCAGAATGATTAGTTTGTGAATTCTATCAAATATTTCATAAAGAAATGATACCAAATGTTTTACAATCTCTTATAAAAAAAAAAAAAAGTAGAAGAAACACCCCCAAACTCATACCAGGAGGCCGTTATTACCCTCATACCAAATCAAGATAAAGACATCACAAGAAAAGAAAATTACAGACCTATATATGTTATGAGCATAAATGCAAAAATTCTCAACCAAATATTTCAAATGAAATCCAACAATGTATTCAAATAATTATAAATCATGACCAAGTGGAATCTATTCCAGGTATGTAAGGCTGGTTCAACATTCCAAAACCAAATGATGCAACAATTGCACTTCTTCGTATTTCCCAACTGAGTTGAAATTTATGTCCAAAAACTGGAAGCAACCAAGATGTTGTTCAATAGGTGAGTGCATGAAGAAAGTGTGGCACATCCATACAATTTATTCAGCAATAAAAGTAATGAGCTATCAAGGCATGAAATGATACAGATCAGTTTTAAGTGCATGTTCCTAAGTGAACACAGCTAGTTTGAAAAGGATACATACCATATGAAATCAACTATATGACATTCTGGAAAAGGCAAAACTAAGGAGACATTAAGAATATCATAGATTGCCAAGAGTTTGGGGAGAGGGCATAGGGGTTTTTCGGGGTGGTGAAACTATTTTGTATGAGACTGTAACGACATGACATCAAGCAATTGTCAAAACCCATGTACACGATGAGTAAACCTTAATGTAAACTATGGACTTTAGTTAATAGTAATGTATGAATATTGGTTCATTAATTATAACAAGTGTACCACATTAATACAAGATGTTAGTAATAGGAGAACTGTGTGTGTGACAGTGGTGGGTGATATATTAAATTCTCTGTAGTAACTTCTCACTTTTTCTGTGAATTTAAAACTTGTGAAAAATAAAGTCTATTAATAAAAAATGATAGAGTAACCCATAGAAAGGTTAGAAAAGAAAAACAGAAGAATAAATAAAAACCAAATAGTGACAGACTTAAACCATAATATATCAATAACTACCTTAAATGTAATGGTCTACATACACCAATTAACACACACTCACTATATGCTATTTGCAAGGAGCTCAGTTCAAACTCATCAACATATGAGTAGCTTGTAATTCATCGACATTAGGTAGCTTACAACATAGGTAGTAAAAAATAGATAAAGTGTTAACTCATCAAAATTTAAAATATTTGCTCTGTGAAAGACTACATTAAGAGGATGAATAAGAAATTAAAGTTTCATATAGTCCCATTCGTTTATTTTAGCTTTTACTTCCATTGCCTTTGGAGTCAAGTTCATAAAATGCTCTTTGAACCCAAGGTCCATAAGTTTAGTACCTATGTTTTCTTCTACGCAGTTTATTGTGTCAGGTCTTATGCTTAAGTCTTTGATCCATTTTGAATTAACTTTGGTACATGGTGACAAATAGCAGTCCAGTTTCATTCTTTTGCACGTGGCTATCCAATTCTCCCAGCACCATTTATTGAAGAGGCTGTCTTTGCTCCATTGTATGTTTTTAGCTTCTTTGTCAAAAATTATCTGTCCATATTTATGTGGTTTTATTTCTGGGTTCTGGGAGAACATATTTGCAATCTACATATTCAATAAAGAATGTCAGTTGACCCTTGAACAGCATGGGTTTGAACTGTGTGGGTCTACTTACATGTGGACTTTTTTCAATAAATATGTACAGTACTGTAAATGTGTTTTTTCTCCCTTGTAATTTCCTTAATAACATTTTCTTCGCTCTAGCTGACTTTATTGTAAGAATATAGTATATAATACATATACCGTACAGAATATTGTTAAAAACAATAAGGTGGCACTTGAGTCATGATTCATTCACTCCACCATCAGTCCGACTCAGTTTGATGCAAGTTCCACTGTGGGTGATGGTAGATAGAAAGATGGGCTCCCTCTCAGCTAGTCCCAAACAAGAGAAATGTTACCTCCCCAGCAGGGGCCAATCACCAGCATTTCTCAGTCCCTTCGACTCAAAATTTTAGACCGCAAATTGCTAGTTAGTGACACTAAGAGGTCAGGAGCTCCCTTATTCCACTCAGCCCCTGCTCATAGGACAGCCCAGTTAAAGCTAATCTACAATACAGGGTCTCTGGTTTCCTTTACCCAGACCAGGTATAGGGCAGAAGTTCAATGCTGAGAGGCAGGCCGAGAAGACCATTGAAGTGACTGATGAGATTAGTGGAGATTGATGTGAATTTGGTGTTTCTAGCACTCATAGCTGAGCTGCCTGCCAAAAATAAAAAGTAAATACTCTGTGGGTAAAGATACATCATCCAGACCTTGATATGGTCTCTTCAAACTTTACATATAGTATCCTCCATTCAAGCAAACCAAATCAGACAAAGCAAACAAAAACAGCAAAAACTAACATTAGAGAAGACATGACTTTGAATTAAATGAGAAGGAAAATGCCATTAGAAAAAGATTACATTAGGAGATCCAGATCATAGAATTATCATACAAGGACTGTAAAGTAAGTGTGATAGATTCAAGAAATTAAATGGTAAAAAAGAATATTTCAAATGGCAGTTAGAGATGTAAGAATGAAGAGCAAAATAATACGGGAGAAGAAGCACTCTGGAATGTTGGCTTAAGCCTCTGAAAATATATTTCTCCATAAAAACTCTGAGAACATTAGAAAAACTGATTAAAACTGACTCTTTTTTTTTTTCTTTTTTTCAGAATCTGGAAATTAATTAAAGAATTATGACTGTGGGAACAGAGTCCCAGGGAGCAGTTTCCAGGCTCTTGGCCTCATGTGGAAAGGTGCTGGCTCGGTTATTAGATGGCCATCAGCTGTGATCAGATTGCCAACCACTGTGACTGGGTAGCCAACAGCTGTTACCGGTTATTCATTAGCCACTGATATAATTGCCGTGGCTATGCTAGGGGTTGGTTTGTTGGCAGAGAAGCGGATTGAGGGTCGTGTGAGTCCTGCTTCCTGTGTCTCCAACACAGCTGCCAGTGAGACTGTAGTTGCATGACTCCCCTATCTATGGCTCCATTGGTGTTCCTTTTTGGCCTCACCCTACTCTGTGTCCACCCACTGAGAGCGGGAGCGGGACTGGAGACCCTGCATGACAGTGACAATCTGCTTATTCATGAAAAATGACAATCTTGGTAAGAGTGAGCTCTGTGGCATTTTAAATTGCCCCATTCCCATCTTTCTCCCAGCTCCATGGTAGTCTTGAAAACCAGCAGCTTAGTAACCACTGAAGGGGGCAGAATGGGTTTGGTACTCTCCAGAAAGCTCCACCCCCAGCTAACAGTTACTACTTCACCTGTCTGCCAGTTCCCTGGAAAAGCCACTTCAAAGGTCTTACCTTTACTTGAACTGACTCAGAACTTCCTTGCTAGGAAAGATCCTATGCTGAGCAGAGCATTTGTGAAACACAATTAGCTGCAATTATTTCACATTTAGGCAGCTGACTGATGTAGTAATAGCAGTTGGGGCAAACAAGAGGCTTGCCCCAAAACATAAAAGGATAATGTGGAGAATGAGATGTCCATATGAGGTTTTAAAAAGCGTTGACATATTCTTGGGGGTCTAGAAGCCCACACGCATGGGTAAGGCTGTGGCATGCTGGGCCAGAAAAGACCTAAGAAGTACTTAATTTCCTGCAGAAAGGAAACAGCAGAACAAGGTGGTCTTGCTAAATAGAAAAGAGATTAGAGTACAGAGAGGTGAAATGGCTGTAATTTGTGCAGCACAATATTTGAGAGGAGGGGGCCATTTTGGGTCTATTCAGAGTTTAAAGATGTGGATTTTATGTTATTTCTTTGGTTCTTTCCCTTTTAGAGTCTTTTCTTATTTGTCTGGTATTTTCTTGGTGTTAGTTTTCTGGTTCCTTCAGTGAGAAACACACTGTGATTTTTCACAAGTACCCCCCACTACCACTGGGTGACCTCAAAGACTGCAATTAACTTTAAGCTGAAAATCATAGAAATAGGTGCTTACTTTATAGCACTCCACCACCTACCCTTGAGGGTGCACCCCACTTCTAAACCTGTCATCTTCAGTGCACTCTCCAGTGCCTTTCTGTATTAGTTCAAGTTTTACAGTTGCTTTCTGGGAGGTGGGTCCTCTGACAGGGTATTAGTGCCCCATTAATGAAAACCTGATTGGTTAAACTCCAGAGTTCTAATAAAGTTGACACTAATAAAGACGTGATATAAACTTAATTTGTAAACAAGTAACATCTCTTGAATACACCCTATTTACTGAATCTAAAGGCACTGATGAGGCTGATGTTAATTTGAACCAATAAAATGTAAGACATATCGAATATGCCCAGCTCCCTAGTCAACATAAAATGCCTAGCTTGCCACCCAACAGACAAGAACAATACTGTATGCCCCCTCTTTCCAGAGTATATTGATCTTGCTGCAGACAGTTACATGAGGTTAGAGAATAGTACCTGTGAACAAAGGATCAGCTAGGAATAAACAGCCACAGGAAACAGAATATCAGGCCAAATAATAGGCCTATGGTAATGTATCCCTTCCCAATCTGTTAGCTGTACTGGCTTTTTTGCTTTATTGATTGCTTAGTTAGCTTGTTGAATGAAATAATGTATTTTGTAATAATACGTTTTTTGGTTATGTGTGTTTTTTGTTTGTTTGTTTGTTTTTAATTGACAGCCTCAGCCAAGTCTTTGCTGTAACTCAAGGTAGAATCTAAATTCATAGTGTACACTCAGATTTAATAATGACAGTTGGCTCAAATACAATGGCCTCGCAACTCACGTGCACTAGCTACCCAGTAGTTACTTCTGTTCTTTTTTTAACTTACAAAATTAGATATTATCATTAATAACTTATACAGACAAGTTTGTCATCTATTTATAGACACATTAATCATTTTATTTGTTCAATATTTCTAATGTTCCAACTGTCAGCCTGTAATCAGATTTCTTTTTATTGAAGTACACCTGAAGTTCCTTTAGTTAAGGTGATAAATGTTCAAATGTTTTGATTTCTAAAATGCCTTTCCTTCACCCTTGTTCTAGCGATAGAATTTGGCTGGATACACAATTCTTGATTGATATGTATTTTCTCTCAATACTTTCTCTCAATACTTTCCACTCTCTTCTGGCTTCCCTTGTTATTATTGAGAATTCTATCATCAATCCATCTATCATCAATCTATCATGCCTTTGTATGTAGTCTATCTTTCCTCTGATGTTTTTAAGATCTTCTTTGTCTGGTGTTTGCATTTTCACCACAATATTCCTATGAGTATGTTTCTTTGTATTTATCATATTTGGGACACATTGGCAGATACAATCTTCCACACAGAGGAACTCAGCTTCTTCCTTTTTGTGTCTCAATAATTCACTTTTCATAGTCTTAAACCAGCCAGCAGAATGGAAAAGACTGTTGTGGAATCACAGTAGCTTCATAATATCTTTGGCCCAGAAAAACATACATGAATAGCTTCCACTCACTTTTTATTGGGTAAGCATTAGTCATATATCTATGGCTACATTTTGATGCTAGTGGGGCAGCTGCTTCATAATCCATCTTTTCCTTTCCAGGCATGGAACACATTTATCCTCTCTCCAAGGGAAATAGCTCCAAGTTATTCAGCTATTATATCCAGATGAAGTCAAAGCTCTTTGCATGATGCTAGTGTAGTAGGCTGAATAATGGCCACCCACAGATATCAGGTCCTAATCCCTGGAACCTACAAGTGTTATTTTATAAATAAAAAAGATCTTTGGATATGTAATTAAATTAGAAATCTTACCATTTGAAAATTATTCTGGATTACCTGAATGAGCTATAGGTGCAATCACACATGTCCTTACAGGAGAGAGGCAGAAGGAAGAGGAGAAGACAGAAAAGGAGAAGGTCATGTGATGATGATGCAGAGATTGAAGTGATGTGGTAATAGCAAAGGAATACCAACAATCACCTACAGCTGGAAGAGGCAAGGAATGGATTATCTTCTAGAGCCTGCAGAGGGAACACAGCCTTGCGAACACCTTGAAGTCAGTTCGGGGAAACTGATGTACTTCTGGCATCCAGAAACGGGAGAGAGAAAATTTCTATTGTTTGAAGCCACTGAGTTGATGGTCATTTTTTTTTTTTTTTTTTACAGAAGCCACAGGAAATTAACATCCTCAGATCAAGACTCTTCATGGTCATTTGAGCATCTTTTCTGAGTGGGTCCTAAGGACAGCAAAAGAAGTTAAGTAGTCACGAAATCTCTTTTTTTTTTGGAGGCGGGATAACACTTAGCAGTGGATGCCACATTACCATCTCTGATACTTTTGGTTTGGTGGCATAATTTCACCATGAGAAACGCATTGGGGAATGTGTAACATAGGTCTGCCTCTTCCATGTTCTTCAGAGTTGCCAGGTTCCTCTTTTAACATATACGTAGCCCACAAAAAATTAAGTTTATCAGATTTTCAACAATTACAGTCAATCACTGTTTGAATGTATCTCATCTATCACTTACCTGTCAGTTGTTGTGCTTAAGGAATGAAAGACTTGACCTCAGTGGTCTATGTAGTGGAAAAAGTTTTTGACCTTCCAGTATCCTTTCACCCTATTTCAGCTATCAACCTGATTCCCAATTTGTGCCATTTTGGTGAGACTGAAAATCACAGTGCTCTCTCTTCTAAGCAAGGGATGGGCATATGACTACGCTAGAGAAACTGGGCTTACCCTCTGAGTACTTTGACTTTTGACTAGAGAGACTTAGGACAGAAGAGCTCAGTACTGCTTGTAGTTATCCTTGACAGGATAATTGAGTATGGAACTCAATTCGACCTGGAACTGCAGAGAAGCTGTTGTTCCAAGCCTTTCCTGAGCCTCTGTCTCCAGATTTCCTGCCAATGTCTTAAGCTGCCCAATGACATAAAATAAATTTTATACTTGCTTAAGTTGGTCATCATAAGGTTCTGTTGCTTGTAACTAAATAACCTTAAATCTACAGGAAGTTACAAAAATAACTTCTGACATCTAGAGGGTATTCTGCACCTGGAGGAGAGAAAAGGAGGGTATCTTTTAATGGAAAGTGATGAAAGGAAATGCTAACCTACATATTTATTTGGCTAAGGGCAAAAGCGGTCCTTGATATCTCTAAATATTATCTCAGTTCCTTTGATCCACATGCTTTAAAATGTCCACATTACTGATAAGGAGTAGCCTTCCCTTCTGATGAGTTCAGTAGTGTTTTAAATTATGCAGTCTAACATGTATACAAATCTTCTTCTTCTTTTGTTTTTTAGTTATCTTCTTTGTTTTAAAAGTACATAGTTGATCTCATTACATTTGGCATTTTTACTGATCAATATCTGTGTGGATATTTCCACTAAAAATTTTCTTTTCAAGCAGCAGAGATAAATTAGTTTGATAATATTTATTCTTTTATATGCTATATTTATGTTGGCAGTAAGTGGATACTTTAAAAATAATTTTTTAAAAATCTGCATATAAGTGGATCCCTGCAGTTCAAACCTGTATTATTTAAGGGTCAACTGTAATTGCCTTTAAAACATGTAACTTAATAAATTTTATCAGTACCAAATTGCGTTTATGATATAACTGATTTGTTAACATGCCAAATTTAAATCAGTAAAATTTTTATTCTAGTTACTTATAGGAATTTTGAACATTATCTATTATGAAGTAGCATAAATTAAATCTGCACACATGAATATTTTGTTATTAAGTTATTAGAACCCATGGAAATAACAAATTTGATGTTGGGAACATTTTTTAAAAAATTAAAATAATGTCTACTTAAAGAAAAGTTGTGGGATCCTATTTTCTTAAGATAGTGGGAAAGATTTCCTACATTATTATATTATGATTTTTCTGAAACAAGTTTGTACTTGTATTGTCAGTTATTGAATTTAAAACTTTTTGAAGGTACTCCTCTTCTCCAGTGGAGAGAGGGTGTGTGGCCATGGCCATGACCCATTAGATGGTAAAGTTCTCTGGGGTATATTGCCAGGCAAAATTGCCAGGAAACCCCCTTCTGGGTGCTTGCAAAACTGCCCATAGGGAAGTGTTGCTTCATGGAGTTTGCTGGGAAGCTGCCCTCTGAAGTGCCAGAGGAAGTAGCCCATGGAAGTGCCATTCAACAGAACTCACTGGTGGGGAGGGGGCACCGCTGGGTATCTCATGCACCACTGAACAGTGTGCACTACAGGAGCAGTTAGAGAAAACCGCTCTGGACCAAAGCCTATTTTTCCTGCGGAGTTCTCTAGAGCCATCTGCTGACAACACTTAACATTGTGTCATTTGAGAAAAGAAAAATGTTTACAAGGTACAGCGCCAGTATCAAAAGAAGGGAAATGGAAGATGGATTTGGAGATGAGAGATAGCTGGCACAAGGTAAGTGAGATTGCTTTTTTTTTTTTCCTAAGTGAAAGGAAGGGGTTTTGCAAGACTTAGAATCCATTGATTTATCCAATAAGGAAAGTCAGTCCTTGAGTAGAATTTTACTTAGGGCTGCAGATTGGTGTTTAAACTGCAAAAACAAGCAAATAGGTGATGCTTAGTTTTTGGAATATTCCTTTAAAATATTATATTCAAGCAGTGAAAGTACTGGAATTTTCAGTTTCAGCCTGTGGAAATGCTCCGCTGGAAAATGATTTTCTTATAAAAGAGACAGCCTGCCCACAAACAGTCCATTCCCTAAGAGGAAAATCTGTGGTTTCTTAAAAATTGAATTCAGATTGTATTTTTATGGTTAGGGCCAAGCTGATTTTTATGTACTGCTGAATCATCTAAGACACGGAATTGTATTCCATCCAACATGATTGAATGGGAATAAACAGGCCATCAGCTGCGGTTGCATGTACAACACATCGTAAACTGTAAAGTAGTATGTAAAAGCTGTTCCAGAAGGATTTCTGTTTCGACTCTGCTTTTTCTAACGTCATTTAACTCCCATAAAAATTTTCCAACTCTACTGGCAGAAATGGTTCTTAAAAGCTGTTGAAGTGACATGGCAGAGCTCAACAGGTGGGCCAATTTACAATTTACTCTTTATAGTTCTCTGAGACTATTGGTATTTACTAAAAAAATAACAGATCCTAGATACCATCTATATGGAAACTAGTCCTTCCCAAGTGGGTCTGAACAATATTAGAACTTCAGGCAGCAGCTACTCACCCCCTAGACATTTCTCTGAAAATCCTGGCATTTCCTGCTACCCTTGTAATGTTCTAAATCTTTGTTGTCCAGAGTTTGATTTGCAGTGGCTGCAGAACCAATCAGAGAAGAACTAAATTGGAGCAAAGATTCGGTATTTCCCAAGATATTATACAGAAATATGACCAAATCCTAAAAATCAGAAAGAATGTTTTATATAGTTGAGTTTACTGTTGTGCTAATATTTCTAGAGTTTACTTACTAATATAAAGATTAACCATATCTCAAAGTTAATTTATAAAGGTTTAAGAGTTTCCAAAATCACATTACCATGTTTTCGAATTGTGCACAATCAATTGTAATTTAAACAGAAAGGAAAATACATCATGGGTAAGTTTGCATTTCATATTTCCATCTAAACTGTAAAGCTAAAAGGGCTGATGTCTTGGATATCAGAGAGTGTAGTATGAGCTGCGTAACACACACTGTTTTTGTAAAGTTTCTATAATAGTGTTATTATCTAATTAAATAGCAAGATCCTCCACCCTCCTTAAATTAATTTTCCCCAAACTCCTCATCTCTTAATTACTATAAATGTTGGTTTCACTGTGCTTGCAAGTAGTTTTCTGCTTCCTACATTTTTGTGGTTTCCTAATTTGGAAAGAATTATAGCCAGTGTACTTCAGATAACTGCAGTACTATAGAGTCTATGGTTCCATTTTCTGTGTTTGGGGCAATTTTTAAGAACTCTTATTCACAGCACAGTCAGCTGGTGTGTGTGTGTATGTGTGTGTATATATGACATATATATAATATAATATATATATAATATATACTATAACATATATACTAGTATATATATTAATATATGTTAATCTATATTAATATTATATATATATTTCCTTACAAATATTGTAACAAGTTAGTGCTGCTGCATGAGAGAAGAACTTCCTTTCTTCTTTTGTTTTATATTCAAATTGATACCCTCCCCTGCTTTTTTTCTAACAGGCCCCTCCCCTGAGATTCACAAACCCCCAAATAAAACCAATAAAAGTGGAAAGCGATAAATTTATTTTTTTATATGTTTAAATGGAAAGATTAGTCATCGACATTTTTTTGTCTTTAGATTAAAAACCAGGTGAAAGATATAAGGTTAAGATAAATGACCATGCAATTGAAGAGAGCTAATGGTTTTGAAACCCTATGGGGACTGCCAAATCTTGCTTTTAAGAGTGGAGAGGTTTATGATAACTTTTACGGTCTTATCTCAGGGGAAAAAAATTCTGTAAAAAGCCTTGTATTGCTTCTGAACCATGACATTATCTCATAAATAAAGACTCAGTAAAATATGAATCTAAAAAGAGAGAGAGAAGAAACAGTATTTGCAGTGAAATGGTATCTTAAATACAATCAAATTCAGTAAAATAATTTTGGGCTTCTTTTTCAAGTAACTAGATACTGAAAATTCTTTAAGGAACGAAAGTACTTCAGATCAAAAAGAAAATTAATTATTTAACTTTAACACGTTGCGTACGGCGGGGTTTAAATCCCTCATACCCCTCTGTTCCAGCAGGTTTTTAAAAGAAACTACTTTAAAATGCACTCTTCTCTTTAAAGCGTAAATGCTTCTATGTCATTTATTATTTTTCTATGGAATTTTTTAGGATTTACTCACCTATGATGTTAGTAATCCCTCCTGGTGTGATACTGCAGAAAGCAGCTTCCTTTGTTATTAACGAAACACAAATAATTCAATAAAATGTGCAAAGTAAAAAGAGTCAACAGTAAAAACGAGAATTCTCGTTATCTGTCCTTAACGCATGGCTCAGAAAAAAACGAAGATTCTCGTGATCCGTACGCAACGTGTTAAGTTTGATGGGCCACTTACTTTTTGTGATGTGTATGAACTTAACTGGGCCATGGAGTAGCCAGATATTTGACTAAACATTATTTCTGGGTATGTCTGAGAGAGTGGCTCTAAGTTACATTAGCATTTGAATCAGTGGACTCCATAAAGCAGATTGTCCTCTCTGATGTGAGTATTATCCAACCCATTGAAAGGAACAAAGTAGACTGGAAAAAGGAAGAATTTGCCCTTCTGCCTGACTGCTGAACTGGGACCATAGTTTTCAGCTCCCCTCAGACTGGGGCTTACACAGATTTTGTTGGTTCTCAGACTCTGACTAAACTACATGATCAGCTTTCCTGAGTCTTCAGCTTTACAGACAGCAGATGGTGTGACTTTTCAGCCTCCATAATTATGTGAGCTAATTCTTCAAATAAATCTCTTTCTCTTTCTCTCTCTCTCTCTCTCTCTCTCTCTCTCTCTCTCATTCTTTCTCTCTCTCTCCAGATATATATACAAGGTGTGATTACAAAGTACAGTGAATGTTTAAATTTTTAAATAAATATTACAGTAAAGACACATGGCCATTAATTATCCTAAAAATAACCCCCCTTACTTCAAACACACTTATTCCAGCATTTTTGCCACTTTCTGAAGCAGTTCTGAAAGTCCTCTTTTGTGAGTGTCTTTAGTTGCGCTGTCATGGCTGCCTCCATGTCCTGAATCATTTTGACGTTGCAGAAGAGCCAGAAGTTGCATGGTGCCAGATCCGGTTGAATAAGGTGGATGAGGACACATCGTAATGTATTCATTTCACAGAAATTGCTGTACCAGAATTGATGTGTGACACGGAGACTTTTTGTTGTGATCACAAAATACGGTGAATGCTGCTGCTGAGTGCCATCCAATGGAAAGACAGGGATCTTCAATACGGGAAGCGGCACTCTGAATTTTAGTGTGTGACAAGTTTCAACTTGTTCAGTGTAGTCAGTCGGGTGTGAGCTACGGTTGAGAGAAGATATGGTGCAGGGTGATTATTGAGGGGTACTTTATTTCTAAGTGAGAGTGATAATTCAGGCTTCCTACTAGACCTTTACTCTGGATAGAATGCCTGCTTATTGCTTTCAATGTGGCTCCACTTACATGTGGGGCAAAGTAGGGGTGGCCCACTTACCTCTGGACAGTACTAAAAGTACTGACTCTCCATAAGACCTCACCTGACACCACTGAAGCATGGAGTAAGGGGGTTTTATTACCACAGCGTGGGGGTAGAAGTCCAGATTCCTGATGTGGTATGCACAGACACCTGCAAAGTAAGGTGAGATTTATTAAAGCTTGATGGAGATGGACTTCCCAACTCCTCACTCAGCCTTCTCTGACATCACACCAGTGGGTGTGGGATGTGGAGGGGCACATCTACAGCTGGGTCAGGGTGGAAGTCTAGGCTTTCCATTTGGCCTTTGCTGACCCAGGAGTGTGGTGGGGTGGGCATGAAGCAGCAGGTCTTCTCTGTGATGTTTGTTTGCAGTTGAGTTGTTCTTGTCTAGGCTGCCTGTCCCTTTCATGGTTCTTTGGGTAGAGAAAACTAGGTTCTTGTTGAGGCTTAATTGTCTGTGCCTAGTAGCATTTTCTGTTTGCTGGTTTCTTTAGCTCCAAGTCTTAGATTTATGAGGCAGAAAAAAATCCAGGGATCTCACCATGGTGTCATTCCTTGGGTCCACAGTCCCCACCCAGTCTGTCTTCTTCTCTCTACCATTCAGTGCCTTCTGTTGTTGTTTTGTATATAGTGCCTGGGATATTTAACTGTACTGAGTGAAAAAATAGGGAAAAGTGCCTCTCCTTCACTTTCCAAACTGAGGATGATTTTTTTATGATAAAAAGTAAAGATATTCAAGCAAAAATAAAAGCTTGAGCTATATGGGAGTTGGATAAAAAGGAGTTACTAAGGAAGCCAAAAAAAAAAAAAAAAAAAAAAAGGAACAGGAGACAAATAGGGATTAAGTTGACTGAATATGGCCAAACTGCACTTTGGCTTTTGTAACCAGCATGTTCCCATAATGGTCTTTTCCCACCATGGCCATACTGTGCGTGAGAATGCAGACTTACTCCTCTGGCCTCCCCCAGGATGATAGGACGTGAATACTCAAATCTTTGGGGAGAAACTGGCTGATGCAACGGTAGTGGCTCATTGGCTCACTGCACCTTTCTCCAGGCTTCTTGCTTAAGCACTGAGCAGATCCGCTTGCTTGGTTATGTGATAAACAAGTATTACTTGTTTATTTTCTTTTTTCTCAGCCCATATGCACACTTGATTTATCTCATTATGGTTTCAGGTAAAAGCGATGCAAAGCTTGCTGTTGCAAGAAATTTCATTTAACACAGAATTGTGTGGTTTTACCAGTCTTACGAGCCCTGAGATTTTATTTTTAACCCACAGCTCATAATCTCAAAATATAACAGCCCATGCTAACTAATCAAGTTGTTTTTGGAAGAAGGTAATTCTCCAGAAACCTAAAAATTCCTTATCCTTCAATTCTCCAAAGTCCCATCATTGAAGTCACAAGTCCTACATTTATCACATGAGAATCATATCTGATTTTCATTTCTTGCTCTCTCAGCTTAGCCAGCTGGAGTGAGACTTTATACAACATGGATTGGTGTTTAAAACCAAGATAGAATCATGACTGAGAAACTGGTGAAAAATTATTTTAAGAAATTTAACACCCAGCATTATCACCTGGGACCAGTGTTGGAATTTACTCTGCATATTTAATCAGGAAACTAGTTCATCCAAGTATACAGTTTGAATATGTGCTCCTTTGTTCCAGTTTAAGGAGTGAGGCAGGCCCTAGAAGAATTTGAGGCAATTGGCATTTGTTTTAGATATTTGAGTTCTACATCACAAAACCTTGCAAATACTTTGTGCAGAGGTGAGGAGATAAATGTTTCCCAAGTCAATAACTGGTCTTGAGAGGACCATGGCACTAACTGCTTTCCAGAAGCAATGCAAGGGGAACTACGTTCATCTTTGCACATACCAGCACAGCTAGATGTGTACACGGACACAAGAGCAACTTCATGAAAACATCTGTGGTGAATTACAGAACCTTGCCATGCTCTCTGTCATACTCAACCATCTCAGTATGGGCCATGCTTGAAAGAGGTGGTTACCTCCACTGGGTACTTGCATCTTGGGAGAAAATAGATATTGTTGGTCATTCACTACAAGTATTTGTACTTCTGGAAATTTGAATGCCTAGAACAGTGATTGGCATACATATCAGGTATTCAATAAGCATTTATGTTTGACCAAATTCCTCACTATCAAAAAATATTAATCATTTGTAAGTATTATAGTTCCTTAAATTCTGGATAGGACTCAAGCTAATTACTGAGATGCTAAGAGGTAATGCAGTTCTTTGTTTGTGACCCATTTGACAGAGGACTGGAAATGCCATGGAGTAATATTTGGAAATGTTAGTAGAGATTCCCCTACCTTTGCTTTTCTTTGTATTCTTTGTTCTTCTCTCAGTTAATAAGCTAGGGCATTACTCATTTCTTACTTATTTCCAAAATGTTCAACAAATGATATTTTTATCTCTTTAATATATATTTTTTAAAGTATTTGATGAGTAACACAAAACTTTCTGCCTGCCCACCAAAATGATAAATATTTTGGAGCTGGGGGAAAGAGAGAAGTATGATGGAGAAGGTACGAGTGGATAAATAATGGAAATTCTTCAGAAAAGGGAGGCAGCTCCTCTCCTGGATGAACCCAGAAGGTCATTCAGGCATTCCAGGTAGATTTTGGGAATTGGAGGGCAAATGGTGCTGTATTTCCTTTTTCAAGTACACCTCATGGAGGCACCTTTAGTACAGAAGAAACACTACTGCTTAACATATCTAATCAGAAGGATCTTTGTATTGGTTAGGGTACAAGAAATAACGGTAAGAAATAATCTAGTAATGGCTAGACAAAAACAGAAGTTTATTCCTTGATCAATAACTGTCCTAGTGGATGTTCCAGATTATGACTCTCTATCATTCAGGGAGCAAAGTCCTTTCCAGCTTGTGCAGTTTGTATCTCTGTAGCATCTAGGGCCATGCTTATTGTCTTATAACAACAGAGGAAGAAAGAACATAGAAGGCCAAATGTGGAAGGTTTGGAAGTCACGTTCGAAGTGGCCTGTATTATTTCTGCTCATGTATATCCCAGTAGTTAAAACTCAGTTGCATGGCCTCACCTCCCAGCAAGTGAGGATTGGATATTGGCCCAGGAAAAAGACAACATGGATTTAGGTGAACAAACATCTCTGCTCAAGTTATGATAACGCATACTTTCCTCACACCCCCGGTTGGTACCTGAGAAGTAAAACCATCTCCTGAAACTAAGGAGCGTGGAAGTAATGAGAGATCATTTTTCTTATCCCATCAGTCTTCTTATCCCATCAGTCTCTGTGACTTGTGTGATAAGGAGCATTAGAATGATCCTACACGCCCTAAAAGGATGTGGGATACAGCCTAGAGAGCATACATAGGAGTCTTTTGGATGGGATAGACGAATGACTTAGCAGTGACGAATTTGTGTTTTGACAGAAATCCATGGACTAACATGAATTATGGATTTCTCAGATGACCTCAGGAAATGCCAGTCTGTACAGATTATGACACAAAGGCCAGATGTCTAGCAACTCCCACCGACAACATTTGAAACCCTTTGTTAAAGATAAATGGATATTTAATGGGTGTTTCATTTTTGTGATCTCACTGATTGGGAGCTTATTATAGAAAATAAACTGAGTAATACAAGAAATAAAACTACATTTTTTTTCACATCGGAATTTTTATACTGTGTTTTGTGCCTACTAAACATAATTAATGATTGAAATCATCATATTTTGAAAGAAATTATGAATTTGTTAAATCTTCTACTAATACACTAGTTTTCATTGGCTTTTGAAAAGCTTAAGTAATATAAACAGCTCTGAAAATTATATAAAGTTGTCATATACCTTAAAGTACATTCTTTATTGCATAATGGGTTAGAGTGTAGGCTATCATGTTCTGCTCAGGTTCAATTCCTACGCCTGTTATGGAATAGCTTTGTGACTTTGGGAAAGTTACAGTATCTTTCTGTGCCCCTGTTTTTTGTTTTTTTTGTTGTTGTTGTTTTGTTTTTTGTTTTTTGTTTTTATCTGTAAAATGACTATATTGAAGTACCAGTTCGGGATTATCATGAGAACTGAATGAAGTAATGTATTAATCACAACATAGTGCCTAGTGGAGCAGATTTATCCCTGATGATTGGGGACAATCTCAGAGCATAAGACTGACAGATTTTATGAAGACTTTGTTTTGAGTTGAGCTGGTTATAGAGGAAGGAGTGGCTAGAAGTCAATCTTAGAAGCATATTCTATGTTTCTAATAGAAGCAGAAGTAGGGTGATGGCATTTTTAGAGCCTGTTTTGTCTTGGTTGTAAAGGTGTGTTCACTGAAGTGAGTTGTCACCTAACAAGTAGACAGATTTGTGGTGTTACCATTGCAATAGAACTGTCATTAATGGATTAGACAAGTTTAGAACCAGTTCTGGTTGATATATTTTCCCACAACTCTAGAATAATCAATATTCGCTTTGTAGTCTGGGACCTTTTTATCCTTGAACTTTCTTTTTGTCCTTTCAAGTCAAAGCTGCAGAAGAAAACACTGGGCACCAACAGAGGTCAACAGGTCCTTACCATTGTGGTTGATTTGTCTTAAAGGTGGGGCATGAAAACATTTTAGGCTCTGGAAATCAGATGGTAAAATAATTATAATGAAAAGTTCTATAAGAGGAGACTAGAAGGCCCTTTGAAACCAACACATGTTTTTTCAACTCTGACCAAGCAAACAAGCCTAAATGAATTTCTATATCTTATTCAAGCTGCTGTTTTGTTTTGTTTTTTAATTGACTTTATAGAGGAATAATGTCCATAGAATAAATTATGCTTATATTTATTGTACAGTTTTATGAGTTTTGACAAACATGTATACCCATGTGCATGCTAATCCAATCAAGATATAGAACATTTTCATCATCTAAAGAAGTTCCCTCCTGTCCCTTTATAGTTAATTTCTCCCTACCCACCCCCAACCCCGAGCAATCACTGATCTACTTTCTGCCACTATAGATTAGTTTTGCCTTTTCTAGAATTTCATATGAATAGGATCATACAGTATATACAATTTGGTGTTTGTGTTCTTTTGAGAGCATAATATTTTTGAAATCCATGCATGCTGTTGTGCATATCAGTAATCTGGTTCTTTCAATGTCTGAGTGGTATTTCATATTGTGCTTTTACCATTATTTATTTATCCATTCAAACAGCTGGTGAGCATTTCACTTGTTTCAAGGTGTTATTTTCAATAAAACTATTATAAACTTTTATTTACAAATCTTTTTGAACATTTGTTTTTTATTTATTATTGGGTAACATGGTAAGTGTATGTTTAACTTTATAAGAATTTGCCAAACACTTCTGCTAAATTGTACAATGTGACACATTACCATCAATGTCTGAGACTTTCGTTATTCTACGTCCTTGTCAATACTTAGTGCTTTCTGCCTTTTCAATTTTACTCATGTTATAGGGTGTGTAGTGGTATATTGTAGTACCCATTTGTATTTCTTTGATTATTAATCATGTTGAACGTCTTTTCATGTGTTTATTCAGCTATACATATATCCTTATGAAGCATTTATTTAAAATCATGCATTTTTAAATATTTTATTTTATTTATTTAAGTTTTAAGAGTTTTTTTTATATATTCAGGACACATGTACTTTGCCAGATATGTAAATTATAGATATTTTCTCTTAGACTGTGGCTTGCATTTTCATTTTCTTAGCGGTGTGCTTCTAAGAGCAAATGCTTTTAAATTTGATGAGGTCTTTGTATGTTTATATGTATGACTCATTTTAAGTTAACTTTTCTGTGTAGAATGATGTGCTATTGAAGACAGACAGATTATCTAGTTGTTTCACAACTGCTTATTGAAAAGACTATCCTTTCCCCATTGAATTAGCGAGGTATCTTTTTTTGAAAGTCAATCAGTTTTGTATATGTGGTTCTATTTGTTGACTCTAGTTTAATACATTGATCTATTTATATCTATCCTTACTCTCAGTAGAACACTGTCTTTATTACTCTAGCTTTCTAGTAAGTCCTGAAATCAGGTAGTTTAAAAGTTTTTCATCTTTGTCTTTTTAAACAAATTGTTTTGGCTATTCTATATCCTCTATATTTTAATATATATTTTAGAATATTTTCAATTTCTACCTTCCACTCCAAGTCATCTTGTATTTTTTAATTAAAGTGTGCAAAACAATATAATGATTAAACATTTACATACCTCAAAAAGTGATAACCCCAACAAATCTACCCATCTGATATCACATATAGCTATTACAATACCACTGACTATATTCCTTACACTGTACTTTATATCCTATGACCATATATATGTAATTATAATGTAATTATATGTAATATATGTAATTATAGTTGACATTCAATATTATTTTATATTACTTTAGTTGTACAGCACAGTGGTTAGGCCTTTATATAATTAAAGAAATGATTCCACTAATAAGTCTAGCACCCATCTGATACCACACATGGTTTTACATTATTGACTATATCCCCCATACTGTAGTTCACATCCCTATGACTTTTTTGTGATTACCAATTTGTACTTCCTAATCAGTTCACCTTTCTCACCTATCCCCTCAATCCTCCTCCCATCTAGTAACCATCAGTTTGTTCTCTGTATCTATGAGTCTGTTTCTGTTTTGTTTGTTTGTTTATTAGGTTCTTTAGACCCCACATATATGTGAGATCATATAGTATTTGTTTTTCTCAGTCTGATTATTGCACTTAGCATTAAATCTTCTAGGTCCATCCATTTTGTTGCAAATGGTAATTTCATTATTTTTTTATGGCAGAGTAATACTCTATTCCATAAAATACCACAGTTTCTTTATTCATAGTCTATTGATGGGCATTTTGGTTGTTTCCATATCTTGGCTATTGTGGATATTGCTGCAATAAACATAGGGGTACATATATATTTTAAATTAGTGTTTTGGCTTTTTTTGAATAAATACCAAGTAGTAGAATTGCTGGGTCATTGGTAGTTCTATTTTTACTTTTTTGAGGAACCTCCATACTGTTTTCCGTAGTGGCTGCACCAATTTGCCATCCCACGAACAGTGCATGAGGGTTCCCCTTCTCTGAACATCTTCTCCAATGCTTGTTTGTTGATTTATTGATGATAGCCATCTGACAGGAGTTAGGTGGTATTTCATTATGGTTTTTATTTGTAATTTTCTGATTAGTAATGTTGAGCATCTTTCACATGTCTATCGGTCATCTGTATTTCCTCTTTGGAGAAATGTCTATTTAGGTCCTCTGCCCATTTTTAAATTGGATTGTTGGGTTTTTTGGTGTTGAGTTGTATGAGTTTTTTATAGAATTTGGATAGTAACCCCTTTTGAGATAAATCATTGGCAAATATCTTCTCCTATTCAGTAAGGATGTCTTTTCGTTTGGTTGATGGTCTCCTTTGCTGTGAAAAATATTTTGAATTTGATGTAGTATGTTTGTTTAGTTTTTTGTTTTGTTTCTCTTGCCTAAGGAGAAATATCAGTGAAAACATTACTAAGGGTAATATCTGAGAGTTTATTTCCTATATTTTCTTCTACGAGTTTTATTGTTTCAGGACCTACATTTAAGTCTTTAATCTATTTTGAGCTTATTCTTGTATATGGCATAAAAAGATAGTCCAGTTTCATTTCTTTTGCATGTATCTGTATTCTTCCAGGTTGTCCAATTTATTGACATATAGATGTTTGTAGTATTTTCTTAAATTTTTTTTTTTGTATTTCTGTGGTGTTTGTTGTCATGTCTCCTCTTTCATTTCTGATTTTATTTATTTGGCTCCTCTCTATTCCTTTTTGAGTCTGCTTAAAAGTTTGTCGATTTTATTTATATTTTCAAAGAACAGCTCTTGGTTTCATTGATCATTTTTATTATTTTATTTATGTATTTTATTCTTAGACTCTTTTTTGTTTGTTTCTGTTCCTAGCTCTATTATTTTCTTTCTTGTACTCACTTTGGGCTTTGTTTGCTGTTCTTTTCCAGTTACCTTAGGTGTAAAGTTAGACAGGTGATTTGAGGTTTTTGTCGTGTCATTAGGTAGGCCTGCGTTGCTGTGAATTTCACTCATAGGACTGCTTTTGCTGTGTCCCAGATTTTTGGGTTGTTGCATTTTCATTTTCATTTGTCTCAAGATATATTTTGATTTATTCCTTGATCTCACTGTTTACCCATTCATTATTTAGTAGCATATTATTTAGTCGTCATGTGTTTGTGTGTTTTTCAGTTTTTTTATTGTAATTGATTTCTAGTTTTATACCACTGTGGTCAGAGAAGACTCTTGATATGGTTTCCATCTTCTTAAATTTATGGAGACTTGTTTTGTGGCCTAACATGTGGTCAATCTTGGAAAATGTTCCATGTGCACTTGGAAAGAATGTATATTCTGCTGCTTTGGGGTGTAATGCTCTAAAAATATTAATTAAATCTATCTGGTATAGTGTGTCATTTAGGCTGCTGTTTCCAGTTGATTTTCTGAAGATCTGTCCATTGGTGTCAGTAGGGTGTTAAAGTCCCCAACTATAATTGTGTTACTGTTGATTTCTGCCTTTATGTTGGTCAATATTTGCTTTACATATTTAGATGTTTCCTATGTTACTCGTAGGTGCATAAAGGCTTACTAGGGCGATGACCTCTTGTTGGATTGACCCCTTTATTATTATGTAATGTCCTTCTTGATCACTTACTATAGTTTTCATTTTAAAGTCTATTTTGTTCAATATGAGTATTACTACCCCTGCTTTTTGCTCATTTCCATATGCATGAAATATGTTTTTCCGTCCCTTTACTTTCAATCTAGGTATGGCTTTTGATCAGAAGTGGGTCTCTCTTGTAGACAACATGTGCATGGGTCTTGTTTTGTTATCCATTCAGCAACCCTATGTCCTTTAATTTGAGCATTTAATCCATTTACATTAAAATGATTATTGATAGGTACACAGTTATTGACATTTTATTATTCATACTTTTGGTATTCATTTGTTTGTTTGTTTTCTCCTTTCTTCTACTTAAAGAAGTCATCTTAACATTTCTTGTAATACTGGCTTAGTGGTAATGAATTACTTTAACTTTTTCTTATCAGGGAAGCTCTTTATCTCTCCTTCAGTTTTCAATGATAGCCTTGCTGGGTAGAGCAGTTTTGGTTGTAGGCCCTTATTTTTTATCAGTTTAAATATTTCCTGCTACTTCCTTCAGGCCTGCAAAGTTTCTATTGAGCAATCAGCTTATATTCTTATGGGAGCTCCTTGTAAGTATCTAGTTGTCTTTCTCTTGCTGCTTTTGTCTTTAACTTTTGCCATTCTAATTATAATGTGTCTTGGTGTGGGCCTATTTGGGTTCATCTTGTTTGGGACTCTCTGTGCTTCCTGTGCTTGTATGTCTATTTCCTTCACCAGGTTAGTCATTATTTCTTCCAATATGTTCTTGGTATCTTGCTCCCTCTCTTCTCCTTCTGGTACTCTATGATACGAATGTGAATGTTACACTTGATGTTGTCCTAAAGGTCCCTTAAGTTCTCTTTATTTTTCTTTTAATTCTTTTTTTTCTGTTTGTTGTTCTGATTGGGTGTTTTCTGCTACCTTGTCTTCTAAATGGCTGATTTGATCTTCTGCTTCATCTAATCTGCTGTTGATTCCTTTTAGTGAATTCTTCATTTCATTTATTGTATTCTTTATTTCTGACTGGTTCTTTTTTATGGTTTCTTTGTCTTTCTTTATGCTTACTATTTCTTTGTTGAAATTCTTGGTAAGTTCCTTAAGCATGTCTATAACCAGTGATTTAAACTCTGTCTCTGGTAGGTTGGTTGCCTCCATTTTATTTAGTTTTATTTCTGGAGGTTTCTCATGTTGTTTTTTGGGGGATATGTTTCTTTGTTTCCTCTTTCTGGCTGCATCTCTGTGTTTTTTCTATGTATTAGGTAGATCTATCTCTCTCAGTCTTTGTCTGGTAAACTTATGTAGTAGGTGTCCTGTGTGGTCCAGTGGCACAGTCTGTCTGATCACTTGTGCATGTGTTCCAGGAGTGTCCCTTGTGTGTGTTGTGTGTATTCTCCTGTTGTACTTGAGTCTTGATTGTTTTTGACATGTCGATGGGTGGGATCGACTCCCAAGCTGACTACGAGGATTGGCTACCCCCACATGTGTGAGCTGCTGTGTATGGGGTGACCCCTCACAGGGGAATCTCTGTGGATTCTTGTGCCTGTTGAGACCACCTTTTGGGTATGCTGATTGTGGGCTACCAGGTAGTGCTCTGGTGTGATCTGAGGCTGACTTCTGGGGGTGTTGTTTTTAGTGACTCTTATGAAGGGCTCCTGTGAATGTCAATTTCAGCCTTCCCTGTGACTAATCAGGGCTATCTGATAGGAGCTACAAAGCTACATGTGGTTGGTTGCTGCTTGTGCTGGACCTAGAGGCATGTGGGTTGGCCTGACTCTGATCTGAGGTAGGTTGCCATCAGTAGTGAACTTGGGACAGCTTAGCAAAAGGCCCATGACCCCCTTGGCCTTTTGAAACCTACCAGCTTCCCCTAAGGCTCAGCCATTGAAACAGCCTCCTTAGGTGCAATGGCTGGGCTGGTTGAGCCAGTGTTGAAAGTGCCTTTGATGATGCAGCACTAGCTGGGTGGGTGGGGTCCTATGGAGTCATGAGGAGTGACTGGTGGTTTTTACAAGGTTAATGCAGATTAAATTCTTTCACCTGTGCCCTGCCTGTGGCCACTTTGAAAAATGCCCTGAGTACACTGCAGCATGCCATGACTTTCCTGGGGCCCACTGATCCCCAAGAACCACCCAAGAGAAGCTACAGCTGAAGTTGTGTGTCACTGCCCACCAGCAAAAGTTCTATGGGAAGCCACGGGTTATCCACTGCTGTAAAAGCCTTTCGCAGCTTGTGGGGTGGGGCTGGCCACCCAAGAGTGGGTGGCCCTAAACAATGTAGCACTAGGTGGGCGGGGAGGAGTTTCAGGGAGTTACAGGGTGTGTGAGGTGGTTTTTACAAAATTAATGCAGTTTTGGTTCTTGCACCAGTGCTAGGCCCATGACCACCTTGCAAAAATACCCTGAGGATACTGTGGGCCAGCCACTGCTTGCCTCAGGCCCACAGATCACTGAGAGCTTCTCAAGAGCAGCTGCAGCATGGGTGTGGCTCACTGCCCACCCGCACGATTTCTTCTGGCCCCTGTGTATCATCTACTGCTGTGAAAGACTTCTGCTATTTGTGGGATGGGGCAGGAGCACAGGAGCCTGGAGTGCCCTGGGTGATGTAGTACTAACAGTGGGAGGCAGGGACCCAGCGTGTAACCAAGGTGGTGCGCATGTGCAGATTTTACCAGACTACTGTGGTCTCAGATTTGTCCCTTTGGGGGAGGGTTCAACATGGAAAAGATGGTGCCCGCCTGTAGGCTTCCTGTGACGTGGGCAGTGGTTTTTATCCCTCTCACCCTTGCCTAGAAGCCACACAACTTAGTCTTTCCAGGTGTGTCTCTGGCACCTCTTGAGATGGCAATCCTCCACCAGATACCAGGTGAGTGTTTGCAAGTGAGGAGTCTGTATGAGGGCCCTTTAAGAATGCATCTGGGTTTCCAGCCATCCTTCATCTCACCAGGATGGACGCATAGAGTCCTCACTGATTTTCACTGCCAGCTGTTGTGGGAACTCCTCTTCCTGGCCCAGGACCTCAGGGCTGGGGAACCCAGTGTGAGGATGGGACCCCAACCTCTTCTGGGGGACCTCTACCACTGTGGTGTCCCTCCTGGTATTCAACCACTATCTGTGGGTTTGCGGTCACCTCATTTTGTATACCCTCCCCTCTTACCACCCACAATGTGGCCTCTTCTTTATATCCTTACTTATAGAGATTCTGTTCAGCTAGTCTTCAGGTCATTCTTGAAGTTGATTGTTCTATAATTCATTATTAATTTTTGTGTGATCCTGGGAGGCAGTAGGCATAGCATTTACCTAATCCACCATCTTGACCTTCTCCTCCAAGTCATCTTAGATTTTATTTGGGATTATGTTGGATCTACATATCAATTTAAGTGATATTGACTTTTTAGCAACATTTGTTCTTCTAACCTATCAATATAATATCTCCATTCATTTAAGACTTCTTTAATTTCTCACATTAGTGTTCTATAGTTTTCAGTGTTTAGGTTTTGCTCATGTTGCTAAATTATTCCTGACGTGATTTTTTTTTGTGATAAGTGCCTCATAATGCATTGTTATTTAATGTAATATGATTATTTCTTTACCTGAAACTAAAATGCTGCTTATGAGAGTATAATTCTGACTTTTATAGTATATTGAAAAATGTTTAGCATGTCTCTATTTTTCTTGTACTGCATAATACATAAATTCCCCCAGGTTTTCTCACTTTCAAAGAAACTTTACTCAAGCATTATGTATATTTTTTGCCTTTTATTTTGTGTGAACACATCAATTATTACATTGGGTTTCGTCTTCTCATTAGCCTGTACAAGGAAGGTGATATCATTAGAACTTACATGTAAAGAAATGCAGGCACAAATACCAGAAAGCAATATTGGTGCTCATACAATTAATGACTTTTAGATTATTACCAGTATGATAAAACAATAAACAAATAAAATAGTATTTAAAATGTTCTAGATAACTCATAATGTCTCTGTTGCTGAGAAATGGATTTAGATTGCACTGTTTCAATAACACGACAATATAGGATAGTTATCCATATGGGATAGCTAGTCCTTCCTTGCACTGATCTGATTCTGAAATATATTAAACACTTGACTCTTATTTAAGGTGATGTGACTTGTATTATGAAAATTATTTAAAAATTGGGAAAATACATTCAAATAATACCACTTTATAATTTTCTTATCACACTTTCTCAGACTTTTTTTTGCCATAAAATTTCTTTGAGCTGAATGAATTTGAATCAGTGCCCTGTCATTTACTTAGGAACATTGTTTATGTGTCTCTGTTTCCTTGTTTGTAAAATAAAAGTAATAAAACCTGAATCATAAGACAGTTGTAAGGATTAAAGGAGAAAGCATTTAAAGTTCCTGTGACATAAAAGATGCCAGAAATATTAATTTCCTTCTTTTCTTGACCCTCATGAGTAAGAGAAAAAAATACTTTAGCTAATTTTGTTTAGAAGCTAATTGTGGTTAAGTAATAGAAAAGACAGAGAAAGACAAATACCACATGATCTCACTTATATGTGGAATCTAAAGAACAGAATCAATGAACAAACAAAAGGGAAATAGACTCAGAAATATAAGGAAAAACAAAACAAAACTGATCGTTGCTAGATGGGAGGGGGTGGGGATGGGAGAGAAGATAAAGGGATTAGAAAGTACAAATTAATAGTCACAATTTCCATGATTGGATACATTTTAAAGTTTTATGTGTAGTTTTAAACATTATTTTAGTCTTTATGAATTCAATGTCATGATAGGAAAATCTCACAAATATAAATCCTGTTTTTTGATACCCCGCACATTGATACTGTATCAACACTTTCCTAGGTACTATTTAACTCACTTAATTCAGGATGATTGCATGAGTAGATGCTGAAGACTTTCCTTCCTTTCATAGAGTTAGCATTGATTGGAAATAAGTGCTTCAGAATAGAATGGGTGGTATAGTGTAAGCTAGAATAGTAATCAGTTAAGTGTGGCATAAATTCGATTATAATTTGCCTTATAGTATAAACTATAATTAGGCAAAAATTGGATTACAATTTCAGTTTGTATAATGACTGTAGTAAAAAAAATATATATAATTATATATATATATATATAATGTTTAAGTACAGTGATTGTTTTTTCTGGGTTTTTCTATTCCAATTCTGTTATAGTTTCTACTTCTGTCCCCCCCACTTTTAAACTTACAATATACACTTTTTCATGCAATTTCCACATAATGTCATTTTCTATGATTAGCAAACAACTTGGTAAAGAGAAGAGAACTACAATATCAACCTTTAGATGTGGGCAAAACTAACAGTCACCTCCCTTTCAGCTCTGCTTTGACTTCAAGTCACTTAAACTCTTCCTGAAAACAATTTTGTGTCAATATACCCATATAATGTGAACACCATCCATATTAAAAATGTTAAAACCTTAATGTAGTTAGGAGAATAAAACTCCTTAAGTAGTTAGGAGAGTAAATCAAGATGATATTTCTGATCATATTATTTTTAATATTCAGAATGAATGACCAATAATTAAATTGCATTTTGTAGTTTTTGATCAAGGAAAGAGCATAAGTTGAAAGCATTTGTGTTACATTTCCAGGCTTCCTCAGATATTGTTCTTAACTCCTACTGATTTTCAGTATTCTATGTTGCAATTGCCAACACATATAAAGATGTTTGTTTTAAGCTATTGATTTGCTAGAGTCATTAAAATTCCTTGAGTTTGAAAAATAACAAAGAAAATTATCTAATAACTGCTAAGTATTATCAAGTTAAAAGTAATTGCTACATTTTTAGTGGCATCTTTTGAAAGTCATTTCTTATTTATTCAACAGTTTCAGCACATTGTTACAAACTTTAGATACCAGAAACACAGCATAAATTATGTTCTATGTTTGTCTTTCCTGAAATTCCATTCATATCTGAGTAAACATTTTCTGTCTTTCTAAAATCATTTGACAGAACATTATCCACTGGGTTCTGATTCACTTCAGTGTACTGTATTACAACTTTGCTTTTAGAGGTTATTTGATATCCAAGAACTAATGTCCCTTAAAAAGCTTTTTTATTTGTTTTTTGGTAATCTGTTTCCCTATTGAGTAAAACCTTAAAACTCTTCTGACTAAAGGACATTTGCCTTAAGATTTAAAAATTATTTGGTTCCTTTTCAAACCTAGAAAAATAAATAAAAATAAATAAAAAAATATGAGACCTCATTCTGTTATTCATTTGGAATTATAATAATACATCAAATTAATTCAGCCTTTATTTAGATTATAAAGTAATTGTGGTAGTATTCCTTTTTCAAAAAGTCTGCACCTTCCCTTTTCTGTTGTTGTGATTATAGCCATTTTGTGATAAAGATACAAAAGCATTTCCTTGCTTGTGGTCACATAGTCCTGATTAGTGGAAAACAGTGTCCAGGTCCTCAGATTCTCAAAGCCCCTCTTTCCACAAGATTTCACTGCCAAGTCCAACCTCCAGTCATTTTTGTTGTGTGGTTTCCTTTTCATGTCCCCGAGTAAGCAAGGCTAATGCAGCTCTCTGTTTGTGCAGCTGAGGGAAGTGAAGTGAAGGGGTCACCAGGGTTGAGATGAAGCAAAACTCTTAGCACTTTGCTCACCAGGCTGCTGCTGAGCTCTTCCCTCCTGCTGCCTTTGAAAACACACTTCATGAAAGTAACTCCTTCCATTCTAAGTGTTCAAAGTTGGGCCGATCTTGTGGAGTTTAATAAACAGAAAAAGATCATTAGCTTCCTGTGAGCAATTTGCAAAGGGTAGTAGGAAAAAACAATGAGCATTAATGTGTCTTATGGGTGTTCAGGATGTGGTGACAGATAAATGATCACAAGTAATTAATACCTATCTACGTAGATGCGAGAGATAGCTAATGGATAGATGGGTGATTAGTGAACTGTCTTACCTCTTGCTAAGAATGGTTTCTTCATAAATACAATGGGAGACTGTATTAAAATTCTTCCACAATCACTTACCCCAAAATTGTATTTTTAGAGAAGTGTTTTAATAAAATAATAAAAATCAGAACATATTGAGAGAACTGACATTTAGAGCAAACACTACAAAAACATGCAAAAGAAATGTGTTATTCTGAAAGTGAAGCTTAGGCAAACTATAAACTGGGAATCATCAAAGTGAAAAAATGTTATCTAGATATGAGTCACTTCACATAACTTTGTTGGATTTTAGAACTGCGGGTCTGTCACATTTGTGTGTCATTTTAGAAAGCAGCACTTTGATCCCAAATTTCTTTTCCAGAAATATACCATTAAAATATGTTTGCCTAATAGAATCCCTGCTGATAAGATTAGAATATAGCATATCATTATAATAATTAATGAAATTATGTTTTACAAACATACTAACAAATCTCAACTAAGTATAATAATATATGTGCAATATCCTATGCAATTGAAGTTTAGCTTTTAACTTATGCATTTTGTTTAATAAAATTCTACCAAAACTATTGCTTTTACAAAGAACAACACTTTTGTATACATTCATGGTACTTGGCAATATAATTATTTTCCCTATGTAATATTTTATTTATGGAAATAATGTAATATAAGTACTGTAGAAATTCACTGCACATTCCAAGAAAAAGCTAACTTCTTCCTCACTCCCCCATCTATACATTTGTGTCCACATCATTCAAATAAAAGATATTCAGGCTGAACTGAAGTTAAAAGTGAAAGGTAGAATGGGTAGGGTTGACAACAGCCTCTGTCTCAGCATCATTCCTCAGATTGATCTTCACGTACTCCACTTCACTCAGAGAAATGCCCCGAAGTACAATTGCTAATTTGTATGGTAGTTGCACATTTAGTTTCAAAAGAAACTACCAAATTGTATTAAAGAGTGGTTTTATCATTTTACATTCCCACCAGCAGCGTATGGATAACGGATTCCCAAATCCTCATCAGCATTTGATGCTGTCACTAGTTTTTAATCTTAGTCATTCTGATAGGTGTGTAGTGATATCTCACTTTATTTTTAATTTTCATTTTCCTAATGGCTAATGATGTTTAACATCTCTTCCTGTGCTTATTTGCTCTCTGTATATGCTTTTCAGTGAAATGTCTGTTCATGTCTTTTGTCCATTTTCTAATTGGCTTGTTCTATCGCTGTTGAGTTTGAGAGTTGTTTATATATTTTAGATGTTCCCTTTGTTAGGTATGTGTTTTGCAAATATTTCCCCTCAATAATTTGTGTACAAGTATTTGCACATATGTTTTCATTTGGATATATACTCAGGAGTGGAATTACTGGATCGTACAGTAATCTATGTTTAACATTTTGAGGAACTGACAAAAAATTTCCAAAGTGGCTACACCATTCTACACTCTAACAAATTTTTCCACATCTTCACCACTACTCATTATTATCTGTGTTTTTCATTACAGCCGTCTTAGTGAATATGAAGTAGCATCTCATTATGTTTTTCATTTGCATATTCCTATGGCTTATTATGTTGAGCATATTTTCAATGTGCTTTTTTGATCATTTGCATATTTTCTGTGGAGAAATGTCTATTCAGAATCTTCGCCCATTTTTTTAGTGGGCTATTTATGTTTCTGTTATTGAGTTGTAACAGTTATTTACATATTTTTTAATACAATCCTCTTATCAGATAAAGATTTACAACAATTTTCTCCTGTTCTGTTGGTTATAGTTTTGCTTTCTTACGATGATATAATTTATAGTGTGAAAGTTTTCAATGTTGATGAAGTCCAGTTTATCTAATATTTCTTCTATCTCCTGTACTTTGGTGTCATATCTCAGAAGGCTTTGCCTAATACAAGATTATAAAGGTTTATTCCTATGTTTCCTTCCAAGAGTTTTGTAATTTTAGCCCTTATAGTTAGGTCCATGATTATTTTGAGTTTAGTTTTATGTATGTTATAAAGAAGGGTTTCAACTTCTTCTTCTTTTTCTTTTTTCTTTTTTGCATGTAGATATCCGCCGTTTGCAAAACTATTTGTTGAAAAGATTTTTCTTTCTCCATTGGAAGGCCTTAGCCTCCTTGTTGAAAATCAATGGACCATAAATGTAAAGGTTTATTTCTGACTCTCAATTCTATTCCATTGATCTATATGTCTATCCTTAAGGCAGTGCCACACTGTCTTAGTAACTGTAGTTTTGTCGTCTTAAAATCAGGAAGTGTAATTACTCCAACTTTGTTCTCCTTTTTCAAGATTGTTTTGGATATTCTGAATTCTTTTGATTCTACATGAATTTTGTCATCAACTTGTTAAATTCCAAAAAACAAAACAAACCAAGAAAAGCACAACTGGATATTCATAGGAATTATATTGAATCTGTAGATCAATTTTTAGAGTATCACCATCTTAACATTAAATGCATGACAACTGATTTTTGACACATGTGCCTACATACTCATAATCCAACTGGGAATGTCTGATCTTCTCAATAAATGGTGCTGGACCATAGACCTGAATGCTGTAGGCAAAACTGTAACACCTCTAGAATAAAACACAAAAAAGACCTTAAGTTAAGCAAAGATTTCCTAGCTATAACATCAGAAGCATAATTCACAATAAATAAAATTTTTAAACTTAGGCTTCAATAAATAAAATGAACTTCAAATGACACCCTTAAAAAATGGAAAAGATTAACACATGGGGAGTACTGCAATGGATACTGACTCTTTACCTGTTTAATGGATTCTTTTTCGTCATTTAGATCCCTGAATCAAAAGGAGAGTTGGTTCCTTTGTAATGCCTGTTCTTTAAACTCTCATTATTTTGTGTTTTAGTCACTGACATACTTCAATTTATCTGTATATTCTTAGTTGACTTTCTTTCCCATTAGCCTCCTTAACATAGATTAGTTTAATACTAATGCTTAAGCAATGTTCAACACAGTTGTATTATAGCCCCATATAATACATCTATCATGTTATCCTGCCATTTTTGTAATGATGGGCATTGTTTGAGCAGGAAGTATGGTCTGCATATACAGATATGGTTAAAAAGGCCAATTTTCACAAATGACTATTATGCTTTGGATTGTAACTATAGTCTTTCTCCAAATACCTGTCACTAAAGTCACTACCCATGTGTCCATCGCAATCGCTACCTGTCTCCTGGCCACATATTTTGACTGCAAGCTTTGTTTAAACATACAGCTGATCAAAATTTCTCATGGCTATAGAACATTTGGTTCTGTTGGTTACACTGATGTTCCTTCCACCTGTTATGTGTGGCATGTGACTGAGCTTCAGTGAATCTCTACACATGATTTTTTGCTCTCTAGTTACACTTACCCATTTTTATCTTCAACACTATAACTAATGCTTATTGTACTGCCAATGTTTTTATATGTCCAACTCCACAGTTTTAACTTATTTTCTGATAAAAGGTTCTTTACTGTAGTAGGCTAGTGATAATGTTCAAGGGTATTCAACAGGTCGCAGAGAAAGGGGCTTCATGTGCCATTTTTCTTTTCAATAAGCAATATACATATACAGTGCCTTTCATTGTATTCTCATATTTTTATGATTTAAAATAGATATATTAAATAATTTTTTAAAAAATCTTAGCTGATGCTCACTGTTATTTCATGTCTTTAATTTTGGATGGTATTTCTTCAAAAACTAACCTTATATAGCAGGAGGGTGGCATACTCATGACTTAAACCAAAGGTAAGATTCAAAATGTTGGCTCTTGATTATAGTTTATTTGTTCTAACTAAGATGATCGTGAGAATAATTTTGATGATGATGATGATGTTAAAATGACTTTTGTTGTGGGGGGAGTGTGGGCATCTTATTCTTGAATGCCATCCTGGAAACTCTGTGCTGGAATTACAGAGGCCAGAACAGTATTCTGGAAACTGATCTATAAAATAGACATCAATCACCAGAATAATGAAATGCATGCTATGTATTATAAGTTTATTGTTTCAAATGGTAACATTTTAGATATGCTTCATATATCTCTTTAATACAGTTAGCTAAATTAAATTTTCATCAGATACTTTTCTTAAATCAATAGGCAATTCCAGCTGATATGAGGTCATTCCTTTTCAGAGTATACCTCATCAGAAAGAGAAGAGAAGAGTAAATTTAGGGGTTATAAGTATATGATGCTATGCTGGTAAATGATAATTCTGTCTCCTATGCACCATCCATCACTCTGGGGTCTGAGGAGCATAGAAGATTGTTTCTGTTGACCATACTGTCATCCAATCATTGTATTTTTACTTCTCTCTTAAAACATATATTTAGTTGTGACTATAAACACTTCCACGTTTGCTTAACAAAGAGAAAATATAAATTATAATGAAAGCCCTCAAATATGGCATTTTTTGCATGTAATTTTTGCACATAATAAGTGTTTCATTATTAACATAATTTCAAACCTTTGTTAATACTCATAAGAATACATTGACTATTTTTAATTAACTAAGGTCAAAAGGGTAATACATTGAATTTAATATAAATGGAGCTAGATTGTGGTGGAATATACCATGAAATTCTGTTTGTTTGTTTGTTTGCTTGCTTGTTTGTTTTTTTAAGAATAATTGAATAGAACCATGGATTTTCTGCTCTGCCTTTAAAAAGTATGACTTTTAGTTAAAACAATTGTTCTCAAGCGATCCCATTCCCTGCCCTATGATAGTATGTTAGAGAGTTGATTTAGTGCCAGGATTTGAGGCCCAAAACTAATGAGCCTGAGTCTGTATTTATTCACAGTCAATGATGGTGATAGCATTTATGCCTTATGAGAAAGGCTAGATTATGGAATAAAGTTGGAGTAGAAAAATATTAGCCAATGCAGTAGATAATTATTGTAGAAAAAGTTTTGTATCTGACAACAAAAAATACTACAATTTTCTTATATTTTGATCATGAATACTTAATTATTCCTCTACCATGTTGGATCAAAGTATAACTTGAGTTCCATAATATACATATTTACTTCTTTAACAAGCTGTTGCTGTGAGAATGGCTTTAATCAACAATTACCTCAGATGATGATGCTTGAAAACTTCCTTAAAACACAGATATATAGCATGCAAATAAATTTTGAATATCTCAAAATTTTTATAACTTTAATACTTTGTCTTACTGCAAAATAGATATCATTGTAGAATATTTAGAAAATAAAATTAAGCAAAATAAAAATCCCTAAAATCACTCATAATCTCACTACCCAGAGAAAATCGCTGTTTTTCAGATCTTTTATATCATTAAAGTTTAAAACATGAACCCAAATTTCTCTAACAAAACTGGATTGATGGGTATATTTCATTATATTCTACTGTTAAAAACTCTGATTAAATTCAAGTATCTCTGTACTTCGTTTACCTTTAGGTAAAGATGTGGGTATGGTAACCTCTCCAATTTTTTTTTTTGGTTTTTGCCTTCACTTTTTATATAGGAATGCAAGTCTACTCAAATTGCAACAAAGTTATGTCTGAGTTTATACTAGTGGTTACCCCATTTGCTCTTTTAAGGTGGTCTTTTGCGTTCCTTGCTATGCAGTCATTGGTATCACCATGTCCTACTGGTACTACCGTATCCCACCAGACTGTTGCAGTACATTTCTGTGCCCACCAGGATTCTCTATGGCTCCACTGGGAATTGTCACCAATGTCATGGGATCTTAAAGGGCAAATTATGCAGGAAATTCAATGGCATAGAGAAAAAGCCTGCCTTTGCTCTCTTTATGTTATGGTCTGTTAGAGGGATATTGAATGAATATCGTTACAAGTCAGTGTTGCAAGAGGGAAATAGTAACACAAATGAGTAAAAATAAAACAGTAAAAGTAGTAACACAAAATAGTAAAACAATAAAATGCAGCCATTTAAACTGACATTTATATCCATTATGGTTTAGTACACTATTAAATGAGCAAATCATCACATTGTCAGGCCTTGTGAAGTTGGAATGACATGCTCTGAAGGTGCTCCAGGCCCTGACTCAACACAACAAAAGAGAGTGAACACAACATACCATGTGATGGTGTGTTTTACTATATGAGGAAAAGAAGATGACCGAAGAGGATTTGCCCAATCCAATTCTTCACACTAAAATCTCTGCCTGTCCTCTAACACTGTGACCTAGCTGTCCCTGAGGACTCCGTCTTGTTCTTGACCTTTTTCACATCTCCTTTTCCTTGACAGGGTGCAATGAAAATATTAGGGGAAACCTGAGTTTCCTCTATAGTGTGCCTAGGTTAATGTAGACCTTAAGCCTTACTTGAAAAAAGCTCAGGCGCTGATTTGAAGTTTAAGTTAAATGACATTTTGTTCTCAAGTGCTTCCACAGATCTACTAAAGCCTTTATGTAGTTTCTCACATTTATCCTTCCAGGATACCAGGCTCCTGATGATAAAAATTATTGTGTTCCCTTTTAAAAATATGTTTTCAAGTTTTTTTTCCCCCCAGAGATTGGAGATAGGTCTGGATGAGTGTTAACAAACATTCCGGGAAACACGTGTGATCAGGCAGGTGTGGAAAACATTTTTTCACAACTCTTATTACCTTTCCTTTGTTTGTAGACCTCAGTTTATAGCGCTGGCTGGACTTTAGAATCACCTGGACCTCAATCCCAGAAATTCTAGTTTGATTACTCTGGAGTAGGCATTGGATTTAAAACAAAACAAAACAAAACAAAACACTCTTTAGGTAATTCTAACACGGTCAGTACTGACAAACATTAACTTAGGAGATACAGATATCAGATGCTTTGTAGTCATAGTAACTGTTCTGTGAGTATCCTTTGGGGCATCTAATATAGATTTTTTCAGAAAGTCAAGATTGCCTTTAGAATTGAAATTTGCCAGGCAAATTTGAAGTTCTTTTAAGAAAATGATTTTTCATAGTTTTTGAAATAAATTATTGTTTCTTTCATCCCTCATGTCTAAACACGTTGAGAATCAAATTATCTTTATCTGCTATGCTTCCAGCTTTAAAAGAAAAGTGGGCATGTTTGCTTGCTGTGTTTTTGAGTATGAAACTATATGATTAGATCCACTTTAGGATTTGGGGGTATGAAAATATGTCTGAAATAGCTGCTATTTAGGTTGCAGCAGCAGCCATAACTTAAAACATGCAAACCCACAATGAGGTGATTTAAGGACTGATTTTTTTCCACTTGCTGTTGTTGGGACCAAGTCAAAATTTGTCAGTCTTTGAATGAGCCCTATGGATGTATTTGCTCTGGCATTGCTCACCAAACTAAGTCTCCCACTTTGGGCAAGAAGCTCACTACATTTATTCTTACTGGTTGACAGTTTTATTTGTGGTCCTGATTTAAAATGGAGAAATTGAGCCCAGCCCTTAAACCATTGATTTTGGCAAAACTACTTTGGACAAGATAGAGAAGGCTAAAGGAGAGGCTGAAATTTCTCCTCAATAAACCTTTCCTTTGTAAAGTTGGCAAACTGTAACATACTAAATGGGGGACCAGTTCAAATACATTGTTCAATGCCAGCATGAGCTAGAATTTCTTTACCAGTAAACACAGTAGCTCCTTGTCACTGACAGTATCAGTGCTTTTCGGCCACATATCCCAGAATAACCTCCTTAAACTTTGAAGTTTTATAAATATTAATTTGTGGCTTTGGTTTACTTGTGGGGAGCCATATGTGGCTTCATAGGTGATTGATAGCTGTTTGCAAGCTTTTTTCTTCCAGGTACAACTTAGAATATTGAGTTAGCAATTCAAAAATATTAAAGAATAACCTCAAAGTGAACAACTTGTGTTTGTAAGAACAAGAAAGAAAAGGTCTTCTCTAATTATTACACATTTCATCTTTGCCCTCCTGGTTTATGAACACCAAGGTCAAAATGATTTAAAAAGAAAAAAAGACAGGGAGAAAATATGTCATTCATGTACTGAAGGGTTTATCAGAAAGGAGACTGGCAACAAATAAGAGTGACACTAGAGAAATTATAAATACTGTACTCAATTAAGCATCATTTTTATGTCATTATTGAAATGTAAAGAGAAAATTAAGGAAAAGAGTTTATGAGTGAGACTCAAACTCTTCTTTTCTTTTTTAATAATTCAAAATACCTTCATTTCAGTAGCATTCCGTAGGTTATGCTAGGTCATTTCACCAAAAACTACTTCGCAATGCTTCCCATATTTCCAGACCAGTCATAAAAGAATGCTGGGTATACCAGACACTTGACAGCTGTGAAATGCTAGGCCCATTTCCTGGTCTTAGCAGGGTGACCTGTGGATTTATCAGTTAGTCCTCCACCTTTGATGGACATCAATGGAACTGCTCCAAGTGCCACCCTATGAATTAACTGTTGAAAATATGTGGTCTTGATAAGATACATTCAGTGCTCTACAAATATTTACAACATGTCAATTTATCATGAGCTAGCATCATTTTGGATGCTAGGGATAACTCAAGTGAACACAACAAATAACAGTCACTTTCTTGTGTAGATTATATTTTATTAAGGGAATAGAGAGACAATATGCAACAGCTATTATAATAAATAAATAAATAAATAAATAAATAAATAAATAAATAAGAAATTGCTTAGTTTTATGGAATAGAAATTGTGCAGGGATAAGGGCATTTCAGAGTGTGGAGGTGATAGTAGTTTACAATGTTCAATAGTGTGGTCAGGGTAGGAGTCTTTTAAAGAGCATAATGTGGTAAAAACTTGAAAAAAGTGAGTGGGAGAGCCATCTGGATATCTGGGAGAGGAGTGTTTCACACAGAAGGAAAAGCAACCTTGCGGTATAGAAATGTGAATTGCTAGTTTCAACAGCAGGAAAGAAAATCAAGGGTTTAAAAAAGGGGGAGTAGAAAATTATATGCAAAAGGCAGGCAGGTGATTGAACAGTGTGTGCTGTGTTAAGGTGTTTACACTTCATCCAATAGGAGTCAGGCTATGGTTTATACAAGGAGGAGCCCGAAGGCTGGGGTCCTTTTGTTCTGCCACAACCTTTGGACATAGCAGATGCTCAATAAGTGTCTGATGAATGAAGACATGCTTGGTTAGAAATGCTTCTACTAGTAAAGTTGTAAGGAACTATAAGAAGCATAAACTCATGTATGTATGAAAAAGAAAATTGATGTTAACCTTAACCAAAGGTGTCTTTTTCCTAAGAAATTTTTTTCCACAAAAAATTACTGTATGAATAAATTGTATGTCTATGAGTAGTTTCCTATTGCTGCCTTAATAAGTTACTATAAAGCCAACAGCTTAAAACAATAGAAATTAATGACCTCACAGTTCTACAGGCCATACATCTAGAATAGCTTAATAGGTTTCTTTGCTCTAGGTCTCACAGAGCTGAAATCAAGGTGTCAGTGACCTGGGCTCTTATCTGGAAAATCTAGAGAAAAATCCACTTCTAAGATCTTTCAAGTTGTTGGCAGAATCCAGTGGCTTTTTGTTGTAAGACCATAGTTTCCATATTCTTGCCGGTTGTCAGCTGGGGTTTGCCCTTATCTCCTAGAGATGCTTCTCAGGTCCTTGCATGTGGGCCCTTACATCTCAGAGTCAGCAACATATGTAGTTATTTTTTAATTGCTTGGCATATCTCTGACTTCTTCTTTCTGGTATATCTCTCTTCTTCCTCCTGTAATGCATCCCTAAAACAGAGTCTTCTATTTTTCTCTTTATCGGATTATATTGAGCCACCCAGATAATCCAAGGTAAACTCCCCATTTTAAGGTCAAATAATTAGTAACCTTACTTACCTCTGCTAATAATGCCTAGGTTAGTGTTTGAATAACCAGGGGATAGGAATCTTAATCTTAGGGGGGCATCTTTAGAATTATGCCTACCACAATATACATCTTAAGATAATTCACGCCTAAACATTGATGGTCTTTCAAGAGGAGGACAGAGCAGAAAGCATGTCTTCTTCAGGTTTGGGTGGTAGCACGAAACCTGTTCTCCAGGGAAGAACTGACATAGGAGAAGTGACATAGCTACAGATGTTGGTGGTGAAGGGGTGATGAATTAGGGTGATTAATTTTTGAGGAGTGTTGCAGTCTGATTTGCAGTGTAGAAAGAAAAAAGTCATTTTTTCCAGCCAAACCTGTAATGAGTAAACCAGAAAACAGTAAATACTGAGAAGCAAGTGGACAGGTGGTCATCATCTATAAAACCTACCTGTGTATAGATATAGGTCCTTCTTGTTGGCTAGGGTTCAGCAAAGAGTTTTGATCCTTAGATAGTAGAAGTCTACAGGGTGAGCATGAGGTATTAGGCATTTGGTATTTGGTCAAAACCAAATTATAGGGCCAATTACAGAATGAGAAGACAGAGAAAGCAGAGATATAATAGTGGCAATTTAGGGACCAGGAGTCAGCTGTGTGCAACCTTTGATGGCACAAATTTCTGGCTTTTACTTGAAGTAGGTCATTTTTCAAAAAAAGTCTCACGGTGGTGTAGAAATACACATCTCTAATCTAAATCCTCTTATCTCTAGGAAATATCTCATTTGTCCCCATGCAAATACATAGACATAGTTGATTTAATATATATTAAGGTCAACATCTTACTATGTTTCAGAGGAGGAAGAGGGTAACATCCCTCACCCAGCTTTTATTGTATTTACTTTAAAACATTATTTTATGCCTGTTGTTTCATTTTACCATGCATAATCAATAATTTTAGGAGACAAAATATGAATGCAAACAGACCTTCACAAAATTAGAACAAAAACTTTTTTTCCCTCTTGGCTGTATTTCACACTTGGTTTTGGTCTGAAAAAAGGCAGCTATCTCTTGGTAACCTAGAGGGATTCTTAGATCTGGGAAGAGAGTCTGAATTGGTCCTCTGGGGCAACAAAGTGAAGATTTTCAGAGTATCTGTTGTTAGAGCTCTTTGCTGGTGCACCGTTCCTCCAATCTTTGCTTGTTTGTCTTGTGGCCAAAGACTTTCATGCCAGGTATGTGCGTGTGTGTGTGTGTGTGTGTGTGTGTGTGTGTGTGTGTGTGTGGTAGAAGGGGGGTAGCTGGAGGAAAAGGAGGTAATTACTAAGTAGTATTATTCTGTTTTTAGTCAACTCGCACCTCTCTAATGAACAAGTTTCTGCTTCACATTTTTCCTCCACTAACTGACCTGGCTAAAACTTAATCTAGTAGATGACTGAGTGTGGCATTAGCCAACACCAGACAGCTTCCAGCTTCCTGTCCTAGGCCTCCTCCCCTGGGATTATTATATTTTAAGTCTGGCTCTCCTGCAGCTGGCTTGCTACCCCAAATATTGCTTTAATTGTGATATGGACAGGCCATAATATGAGTTAAGTTTCAGAAACATCAGAAATCCTTCCTGTTATTCATTCACGGATTGTATTTGTAAGTTGCTTAATAACTTGTATTTGTGTCCATATATTTGCTCCATGGAAAGGGAAAACAAAGCCTTAATTTGTGTCAACTAATCTTTCAGATCATCATACAGATATAAAATGCTGTGCATTTTACTAGAGATTTATTGAAATTTTGCTAAGACGAAATGATAAATCAATGTAACAATGATCATGGTTAGTAGCATGTAGTTAAAGTAGAAGAAAAACAATAGGAATAAGACAATAATTAAATTTTAAGAAGTCACGGGGGAAGAAGAAGGATGTATTGTCTTGGTATGTTACTAGCATTACCCAGAGATCCTGGTCCTCCCTGGCAGCCAAGTGAGGCTGCCTAATTGAAAATCATCTGGGTTGAGAACCCAATGAGTTGGCAGTAGTTACTAAGTAGGTACTAAGTAGGCTAAAGTGAGAGGTTCATTCTTCCATAATTGACCATAGATCATATCTTTATTCCCCAAATTGAGTTTTTATTATATTCTATTGATAAAAGGTTATGTATTGATAGCTCAGTACGATCTACCCAAAATTCTGAAGAAATTACCAGGTGCCTCTTATAAAGCATGGACTAGAGACAAGTTTCATATTCAGAGGACAGTATGGTATAATGGACTTGAAAGGGTAAGGAAGAGGGGTACGGCCAACACAAGGCAGCTGGCCCTCTGGAAGTTTTCTGATGGGGTCACCATATTCTGGTTTGGAGAGCTACAATGTATGCATTGTCAGTTATATAAATTAAACTAAACTAACAGAAATCTAAGGCATAGACATTTTTTGTTTGTTTTTAAATGAGAAATGTTACTTCTATACAAATTAAATATGATATTGGTAGGCTATAATGTTCTTTATCTATAGGCACCTGTAGCCAAATCATAATTCGAAGTTTGCTTAGTGAGTATAGAGCCAGGAAAAAGGATTTGTTCTGGACAAGATAACTTTAAATTCTCCTCTTCTCTGTAGATAGGGCCTTTCTCATGTGACCTTAATGTTCTGTCTGAAGAATAAGACTCTTCTAAAGAGTATGGGGTAACTCCAGGTCAGGCTCAATATCTCTTACCCCACTCTTTAAAAAATATGTATTCTATTTTGACAAATTATTTTGTTAATAAATTTAAAATAATATTAATAATATTGTGTATTCTCAACTCAAATTTTGTTGTAGAACTCAGGTCTTGATTAGAACATTGGTATTTGGTGAATTCCTCAGTTAACCATTTATAACTTGTTGCTAGTTTGATCAGTTAACATATGGCCAACTTTAGTCATTATATGCTGATTAAATTGGATTAATTCTGAGTGGTGAGATGTATTACTATCACCCCTATGCTTAAGGCTATAAGCATATGAAAGGTCCTTAACTTAAAAGACTTCATTTAATTTCTCTGTGACCATACATTTCCCCTTTAGAGCTGTATAGATATTAGAAGAAGAATCTGACCTCCTATGCTTTTTCTAATTGCTCCCAACAGCAATAATATTAGGCAAAGAATCCTCTATTTTTTTTCACAGAGCTTTAGAATAGTAAAAAAATTCTATAAGTAGTTATACAAAGTTATAGACAAATGATTTTATTATATAGCTTATTCATTCACATTTTTCTAGTACCATTGTTTATCTAGATAAATATCTAGATTTACCTAGATAATTACTTTTTGTTAGATGTAATTGTCTCCAAAGGAATGAAATACATCAAATGATGGAGTCACCTGAAAATTAAAGGGATGTGACTAAATAAAAATAATTATGGGATTGTGAGACACGAGATTTCCCATTTAATTTTTTTTCATGATTCCTGTCACTTCATATAATGACGTGTTGTTTTTTTTTTTTTCATATAATGACTTTCTAAAGTTGTGATGGAGAAACAGAATAGCATCCTATGTCCTATTTCTTAATATTCTTGCTTCATCTGATTAGTGTTATGCTGGAATTTGCTGGTGAAGGTGGGAGAGGTGATTACTTGTGTGGTCTCTGTTGAGTCCTTATAAACAACTGACAGTGCCCTTTTTGCATTTGTGAGACTCATGCTAATCTTATGACAGTGTATCTTTCTCCTTCAGACTCCTTAGTAGTGAAAAATTGGAGTTACTCTATACAGTGCTTATAACTAATCTCATAGCTCCTACTCAAAGATGTGTCTACCTTCAACCAGAAAATACATACATTTTATTTTATGAACAGCCATTATCCATTACAGCTTTTTGATTTGATTAAATAAAATGAATAACTGCTGTCCATATTCCAAATATGAAATGGATTGCCTTGTTAGATTGTCACTAGAAGCACTGGAAATCATGCTAGGCAACTTCTTTGATGAAGCGGACAAACATTTCTTTAATCAGAACTTTCCACTCAAGCATTAGTCCTTTGGTTTTCATCTTGTTAGAATAATGTTGCCACCTTTCATAGACTTCATGAAATTTTTATACAATACATTTAAGAAATGTGAAAATATTGGCAGACATCCTTAAAAAACAATATATAGCTTTCCAGTTTTACTCCTCTTCCATAAGTTTTAGCAGAAAGTTTTTTCTTAATGAATAATTTGTAGCACTGACTGGTAAACACACTGGCTCATCCAACATCTTCGCTCTTCTTCTTTGCTCCTATCACCTTGATTGGTAGGGGGTGTCAATGTTCCCAGTCTCATATGGTAAAATATTGGCCTAAGCCACACATGGCACTCCTGTCTCCTTTCTGCCTGGATAGGCTGTATTGTACCTAAGAGGGATAATGTGACCAAATTTCAACAAGGAAATTATAAAATATAAGATTTTATTGAAAATGAGCAGCATAGCTGATGCTACCTTCTTTTTGCATTTTGTTGCCTAGAATGTAAATATGACGGTTGAAACTGTAGCAGCCATTTCTTTTTCAGCAAAAGGCTACATGAATGAGGAAAATATTCTCACCATACTAAGAATGGGAGAACTAAAAAGGATGGAAAGAACCTCTGCCTTTGATGTAAGTTTAGAGTAGCCAGAATAGACCTAGTATTACTCTACCTGGAGACTTCATGTTATATGAAATAACTGAATCTCTATTTAAGATACTGTGATTTGGGAAATACTTTTCCTAGTGTATTGCATTACCAATTGGTGAACTAAACTCAGCGTATAAGACTTCAAAATGAATTATTTACAGGATATTATCATTAATGTTTTTGCTTTGACTCAACGTTTAGACAAGAGCTGTTGACCAAATTATTAAGGAACGTGGTGAGTCTTTATACAGTCAATTATTTTGGGAAGAGATTTAAATAATAACAAGAAATAAAATCTTTTTGTCTTATACACAGTTACCATTTGCAGTGCTCTTCATTCTTTTGGACAAATGAATTTTCATCTGGTATTATTTTCTTCTACCTGAAGGACTTTTTAAATGTTTCTTATAAAACAGATCTGTTGGTGACAAATCATTTCAGCATTCGTATGTCTGAAAAGTCCTTATATTAACTTTGTTTTTGAAAGATATTCTCACTAGGTATAGATTTCTAGGCTGTTTTATTTTTCAGGACCTAAAAGATATTGGTCTGTTCTATTCTGACTTCCATTGATTCTGAGGTAAATCTGCTGTCATCTTTAACTTTCTTCTTCTGTGTCTATTTTTTTTCCATTAAACTCTGGCTGCTTTAAGATTTATCTTTATTGTTAGTTTTAAGAAATTTGATTTTGCTATAGGTTGGAATATTTTTTTGTTTCTTGTTTTTGAAGTGCATTGAGCTTGTTGGATCTGTAGTTTACTATTCTCATCAAATTTGAAAAATCTTTCGCTATTATGTCTTTAAATATTTTGTTTTCTCCTCCCCATTCACATATTCACATATATTAGGCTACTTGAATTTGTCCTAGAGCTCACTGATGCTTGTGCAACTCTCTGATCACTTATGAAAAGATCGCTTTTTCTGGAATCAGTTATTCAAAGCTCTCTTGCATCGAATGCTCTTCTGTAGCCCCATCAAACTGTATAGTTTTTAATTTTACCTGGGTTTTTATTGTTATTACAATTCGAGAGAAGATTTTTTTTATATCCTTCAACATTCAACTGAAAGTGAAAGTTCTTTTGTCTACTTTAATGTTACCATTTAATATAACTGAAAGAACAATAGCAGATGGATGTTAGAAGGAAATTATCTTCCCTACTTCTGGTAATTTTTCATATTTTAGGCAGATTCATTATCATAACATTCCTATACCTTTATGCTCTCTTCCTGATTCTCTCACAGAGGAAAAAGAATCCCATACTCTAATGAATTTGAAAGGAGAATCTTGGGAGACATTGTCAAGATTCTTCTTTTTTCCTTTTAGGATCAACTCTTATTCTCCCCCATAATGTTGTGTAACTTATAATTCCAAGAATACTTGTGACTGAATGGGTAAATCTATCTAATTCTTGGGTTCAGGATTTTATTTTGCATTCCTGAATACAATGACCACTTAATCCAATATCATCTTTCTCAATCACAAAAGTGATGTTTTGGTTTTCGTGGACTGACTGCTTTGCTCTTTTGTTTAATTGGTTTAGAACTTAGGCAGCTAAGAGGAATGTTAGTTAATAGCCTTTCCTTGAAACCTCAATCATTGAGAATTAACAATACCTAAACATAGAGATCTTATGTGAAGTATGAGAACATAAACTAGTTATCATAATCATTTTCAATATATATGAAATCATATTCAATGTAATAATTTATTTTCTGATGTATGAATTACTCTTGAATAATTTTTAGATGAAAGTACATAGATACTATCAAAGTGAATTAACTAAAAAACATTCATTTTGCTTTATGCATTTAATAAACTAAGTTCCTATGGCATAAGGTCAAATTATGTTAATTGGTGTTTGGGTTATTTATTACTGCATAACACCCCTGCTGTTGCTGGGTTGCTGCTGTAACTTTAAGCAGCAACAAATTTTATTAGCTCTCATAATTCTGTGGGTTGACTGGACTTAATTATGTAGTTCTTCTGCTTCATATGATGGATCTGAAGCATCTGTAGGATTGACTGGGCTGGAATGTCCACGAAAGCTTCCTCATGTGTCTGCAATTATAGTTGACAATTGGTTGGTGACACATTTGGGGTTGCTGATAAGACCGTCTTAATTCTTCTCTGTGTGGTTACTCCATGTGGCTTGGGCTTTTCCTGGCAGATGAGAAATTAAAGCTGTCATTTCTCTTAAGGTCTCAACTTAGAAATTCCAGAATGTCACTTTTGCTGCATTTCACTGGTCAAAGCTAGACCCAAGACCATTTCACTTTCAAGGAGACAGGAAACCAGATTTGTTTCTTCATGTGAAGAGTTGCATGTGTATACAGAGTAGACCATTCTGTCCATTGGGACCAACAAAATGGTCCGAACTTGTTGGGACCGTTCTTGGAGATTAACTTACTTCAGTAGGAAAAAGTTTAATATCTCATGTAGATTGTTTGAAGGAAATGAAGTCTCATAGTGTGCAAGATGCTTTACCTTAGATATTTGACATGATTCAAGCAGCAGCCTGAAATGGAAAACTTCACATCCCCAAAGGACAGACCATTAGACCAAGGTTCCTCCATCTTCACTGCAGACCAGCAGACACCTGATAGAAGAGGAAAGCCTTTGAAAGTAGATGGCAAAGTCTGTGAAATTATAAGATACACAAGGGGAGCAGGGATTTAATCATTGTTTTATGATGTGATTGAGCATTTCAGGAGAATGCGTGGTCCATGATAGCCAAGTATCTGCATCAGGTGTTGTTGGTGCTTTTCTTCTCCTTCTCCTCCTCCTTCTCTTCCTCTTTCTTCTTCTTCTTGTTCTTTTATTTTGTTTTGTTTTGTTTTGTTTTTGCTGCTCTTATTCCCATTCTTGGATTTTGTACAGCTTTGAATGAAGAATAGCTTAATCTGTTATTGGGATCTAATGTGAATGCCCATTGGGGAAAAGTGGATGAGGAGGAAATGTAAGGACATGTAAAGGAGGCGTATCTCCTTTCCTTGCTGGTCAGCTATCATCATTATCATCGTCATCATGAAATCTCCACATTGTGAATGTGGTGAGGAGTATGTACTTACAGTTTAAGGAATCACAACTGTTTACTGTTTCCTCCAAAGTCTATATAAACTCCTTGTATAGGAATTGGATAGAGCTCTAGATTACCTGGATTACAGTAACTTTTGTAAGAAATTTTATAGAGAAAATGGTATACTCAGAGGAGAACCAGGCTTTAATTAGGGTAAGAAAAGAGAGTTTATGCAAACTGTTTAAACATTATTTGTTTACTTGCTAACAACTCCCTCACAGACAGTGTTGTGTGAGCTGGTGCATTGTTGTGATGCAAGAGCCATGAATTGTTGGCAAAAAGTTCAGGTCATTTTCGTCTAACTTTTTCACACCACCTTTTCAGCACTTCCAAATAGTACATTTTGTTAACTGTTTGTTCAGTTGGTTCAAATTCGGAATGAATAATCCCTCTGATATTAAAAAACGTTAGCAATATCGTTGCAACAAGTTGGCAAACTTAATTGTCCAACCTCATATACATATACATGTATATAAAGTTTTGCATCACATGATGAGCTATTTTTATTATGGAGAAAGAATGAACTTTCTATGAGTAGAATTTACATTAAATATGAATCCAAACATTTAATTGAACTTTGGCATAAGATAGCAACATATACTATAGGTTACCCTTTGCAGCATATGTCTTTAAAGTAATTAAATGTTTAAAATGCTTTAGGAGAGCACTGTTAAAGTCAGGTTGAGAAAACAAAAGGATTGATCTATTTGAGTCCCATCCTATTCCACAGCATCGTAATTTCTTTGGTTATGATTGTACTCTTTTGTTTAATAAGGGTTTAAAAATGATTTATTTAAAGTTCCTACTCTTTTATTTATTCCTCCTTTAATGCAATATTTATTGGATAGTGGAATACTCAAGGTCTTCCAGATTCTGAGAGGCAAAAGAGGTGATGGCTAAGTCATTGCCCTTAATATCTTACTGCGTTGTCAGAGCAAGCCAAGTGCACAATTGAAATACAGTCTGAGAAGTGTTGTAATACAGGGATATTACTGTATTGTAGATTCTGAAGAAGGAGGGAAGGGAAAAATGTTATCTCTTTCTGAATAGCCAGGGATATTTACACGTTTGGACTGATAAATGCATAGATCTCATTCATGTGTACGTAAGCTCATGTGTGTTTCCCTTATTATTGTGCAAAGTCCTTAAAGAATGGAGACCTTTTTCTATCTTGTCTAGACAGTACTTCGCATAGAGTAGAAATATACAAGGAATGATGATACACATACTTTGCTTTCCCATTACACCTGATAGATGGAAGATGCTCAATAGCAGCTCGGTTTCTTTTCACTTGAGAAGTGGTGTACGAATTGTAGCATGCATAAAATTCATGTCTTTATATTTTATTTCTTTTTTGTTTTGCTTCATCTATTTTTAAGAAGTAAATAATGAGGAATTTCTTGTATGTTCCACGGAATTAACACCTGATTGGCTTTAATAATATTAATAATGTGGTGAGATTTGTTTGTGACAGAACCTAAAACTAGATTGTTTTTAACTTATGTAAAATTCAAATTGCATAAGCCTTGACAGAATAATGATGATATAAAATAGTGTCTGAACTTGCGACGTGTTCTTTATCTCACTTGTGAACATTTATTAACATGGCCTCATCCACTAGAATGCTCTGTACAAACGCATCTACCTGTCAAAATTCAATGACTATGCGTTTCATTTTCAAAAGCTGCCTAAAATACTCTTTTCTCTAGATAATCACCATAGAAGTCAATGTTTCCTTCTCTAAATGACCACAGTTCCCTGGTTCTTTTGTTCTTGAATTACTTATCATAGTCTATTTACATTTTTTGCATACTTCTTAGTGTCTAAGCTGGATTGTAAGTTCTAGTGAAGGCTAACAATGTGTCTCACTTACTTTATATCTTCTGTGGTGCCCACCTCAAGTCATGTGATGTTATAGGTCTTCACCAGGTTATAAAATAAATGATGAAATATTGGGGGATTTCCTTAGGTAAAATTTTATGTATTGTGAGTAGTTAAAAATAAATTAAAGATGCTAAAGCATTTAAAAAAATTTTTTCCATACTTTTGCGGTAAGAATCATGTTCCTCTAACCTGGGTTAATTCTTATTATCGTGCCTTCAAGCCTTAAGATTGAAAGTCTGAGTTCATAGTCTGTGCTGACTCTATATGAAAATTTTTTGTTGATGAAGGCCAGATAATGATCTTTCTTTCCTCCCGCGTTCACAGTCAGATGACTTGACTGCTTTTGTGCTGATCTGTGCTAGATGACCTGCTCCGTAGATATGAAGGAGTGTGGGTTCCAGGGAGCATGCAAGGACCTGGTATTTAAAAAGAAACAGACTTTTACAGTAGCTGGTAATTTTCATCATTAATGTTTATGTTTCAACACATATGAGTATATTAAACAATAAGAATAGTAATTGGTATTATTACTATTATTATTATTTTAAACCAGAGATAGAAATGTGCGTCACTCTTTTTCTCTTTCTATTTCCAATTGGTTTTTAGGTTTCTCATTTAAAATATAATATTTTGGTCCTACATATTCCATTTAACTCTTTGTTTGATTTTTCTTCCTCTACTGTATTTCCCCCCATTCACTCATTATGTGCACACAGAGGGTGCCAAAAACATGTATACACATTTTAAAAAAGGAAAAAAACTGTATTAATTGTAATACTCAATATATCGATAACAAAAGATGAACACAAGTCACGTTTCACTTCTGCAATTACAAGAGGTGCTCAAAGTGGTTACCATCAGCGTCCAGACATTTCTGATTAGTACTGCTTGAGCACAGATAACATCTCTTAAAATTTGTATACATTTTTTTGGCACCCCCAGTATTTTCCCTTAAGTCCTTGTACATATTTATCATAGATGTTTAAAACCTTCTCTGCTAATTCCAACATCTGGATTATTGGGTTGGGGAGTTAGCCTATTGCCTGCTTTTTCCCTTGAGAGACTTTGGCTTCTGTAACTTTCTGAAGAGTGCTGAATTTAGTTCTAACAGACAGCTAGTTAACTTGACTAGGTTTAAATTCCAAGCTGTCTCCCTTAAAATGGGTAGCTACTGAAACTGCTCAGTTAGTTCTTTTGGACTTCCCAGCTATTGCATAACACAAATCCTTGAAGTTCCTGTTAGAGGAGTTCTCTGAGAAGACATGAGCACCAGTTAACCCTCAAGCTGGACCAGGGCAATCTGAGGCTGCCCAGCCCCTCTCGTGTTCTCAGAATGAATGTTCCTCCTATGTTTCTCAAACTAGGAGCCACAAGGATGAAGCATGGAGGAAGTAATGTGTTATTGAGACCATCTGGACTGTATACGCAACTGAACCCCATTAAGGCCTCCATATAAACTCTTAAAATCCTGGTGGACAGGTGCAGATATCTACTCATCCTGCATTTGCCAAAGGCAAACCTTGTAGATAAGTTTTCTTATTAAGCCTGCCACCTACTAATCTGGTGGAGTCTGCCTCTTTCTTGATCTCCCTTACTTTCTGTACATGGGGCCACTTTCAGAATTCTCCAAGGGAACTTCTGAGGTTGCAAACCAACAGTTACCCATATCCCACCCTGGGCATACCCAGGGATTAGCCAAGAATTTTGGTGAAGTTTCTATGCAGTTTTGAGGACCTCCCTGGCTGTGGTCTTTTTTCTTTGATTCCCCCCTCCCCCTTGGTTTTTAGCCATTTAGCATCCCAAGCTTCATTCTCTGACTTTTGAAGCCAGCAGGTCTGAGCCTTTGCTTGAGGTTTAACCCCCTTATCTCCTTTCCCCAGGTGTTGCCCGATGGATGCCCTCCTTGAAAACTGGTGTAATCAAGGACTGTACCTGGTGTAGCACATGTCGTTCATGAAAGAGTCAAACGCCTACCAGCTGCTTACTGCTCTTGCTCGCTCTCCAGGGTCTCCTCAGAGTTACTTTTTATATTTTGTTCAGAATTTTCAATAGTTACCTGTAGATGGATCCAATATCAGTGATTCTAGTTTTCTCATAGAATAAATTTAATTATGTAGATTCATATTATGCTTAGTCCTTGAAAACTAAATCTGAAACAAAGAGTTAAAATAGCTTTAACTCTAAGAGTGGCTCTATTATTAGAGGAGATATAGAATTAACCCAGTAGAAATGCTCTGCTTTTTCTCAGGGGAAGTTAATTTAATTGTATATTGATATATAAATTAAAATTTAATTATTTGTTTGATCAGTTTTATTAACATATGTAAAATAGAGTTGAATATGTTATTAAAGATGAGGAAAAATCAATAAATCAAGCTAACAAGCATTTACTGAACTCATACGTGGTGCTTAACAAAAACACATTACGGTTCATAAAGAGAATGTAAAAATGTTCCCAATCTTTCCAGGTTCTCTTCATCATATATACACACATATAACTAACTTGAGATTTTGGGGAGATGGAGGTGGAAGTCTACATTTCAGTATTCCCTGAATCTCTTCACAAGGGAAAGAAAACCAACTGGACAGTGTGGCAATCTGAAAATAGCAGCCAAAGCTGAAGGGGTTCCTCAGGATCTAATTTACTGATTAGTACATGGGGACCACTGTAAGTTCCAGACCCTAAGAACTCTTTATAGTATTAAAAAAATGGAATTTCTCTTCCAGGTAAAAGCCTTGAATTAGGAGAGATCTGGGAATAAAAGCCAAACAATGCAGGATGATGACACGTTCAAAGGAAAATGCTGATCCAGAATTCAGGAGATGGCAACCTTTTTCTGTAAAGGGCCAGATAGGAAATTTGCAAGCTCTGGAGACTGCATCTTCTTCCTGATTTATTCCCTTCCTCCCTCCCTCCCTTCCTTTTCTACTTTTTAATTTTATTTTTAAAAAAGTGAAAAACTTTCTTAGCATTAGACCAGCACAAAACAAGTCAGAGGTCCACACTTGTCCCAAAGGTGGCAGGGAGCCTCCCTTGATTTTGGAAAAAGAAGAAATGGAAGCAAAGGAAGCCCATCTTAGAAAGTAAAACTTCATATTATTTTAATCGCTTTGTGAAAACAACAAAAGAGGGAGTTGTAGTGCCATGAACTTGGAAAAGATAGCAGGGCCCCACCCTTCTTTCAAAAAGGACCTGAAAATTCATTTTGCTTAAAATTGAGCAATAGAAGAAGGTGAGTTGAATCTCAAACCAATTTAATATAGAAAAAAAAGGTGAGTAAAGAATACCAGAACACCCCCAGAAATAAGGAAAGTGTTCACGAGGCATGCCCTCGAAGAAATGAAATTGTAACCTAATATTTTAAAACAAAATACATTAAAACTATAATAGAGAATATGGATAAACAATATAAACTAGAATGATGAAAATGCAGAAATACACAACTCTGAAAAAAACTGTTAGCAAAGTGTTTTTTCAACACATATATAATAAGCACACACACACGTACACACACAGACACACTGCTGATTTCAACTGTCTAAGAAGGAGGGCATAAGAAAGTTACCTGCCTTTTCTAGAGTCTTATATCTTGGGGAAGATTTCTCGTTTTGTTAAAGATATAATCAAATATTTCCTAAATGTTCCTTCTTTTTTCCAGGTATTTTGTCTAAGGCCAATCTCTTTCTCGTCTTTAAAGACATACAATGATTGGAGTATGTATTAAAATGGTAGACATTTATTTTGTGAGAAATTTTATTGAATAGGTCATGATAACACAAATAATATTTAAAATTTCAGAAGAAACAAATAAACAAATTTATGGGTGAAATAGATGTTATTTCTTACTCCATTGTTGTTTTGATCAAATCTCAAGGGGTGATTAAATCTACTGAAATTTATCAAATTTATCATTTATCTGAAAGATGACCTTTTCTAAACTACCTAGTGCACTTAATCCATTATAGAACCATACACCATTCTGGGAGTAGAGGATTTCCATTTTTTTTAATATTACCTTTCTTGCAATCAATGCTATTCTCAAGAGGATTTTTGTTTCATGGACTAGATGTTCTTTGTAAATTCTCAACATGACCTAATATAAAAATCAATGCATCTTTATGTAAGTTCATTTCTATTATTAGATCTCACTGTAGCTTCACGCTAACGTGTTTCGAAATATAAGCAGCACCCTACCACAGGGCATGACTTTTTCCTGCGACTGTGTTAAATTTCATTATGGTAAAAACCATTATAACATTAATAAAATCTATCACAGGTTTAAAGAAAGTCTCTCAGCTCCAGCTGATTGCCAACAATATCTGAACATTAATGTTCTCATTACAATATTAGCTTTAATTAAGTTAAAAGTGCTTTTGTCCAGGTTATGTCTCTATTCGTGATCTCCCCCATGATAACTGGAAGGCAGATTTTTCTGGCTCAGCAAGGACTAAAGGAAGCACTGACTGACACTGCAGAGAGGAGGGGTAGACAGCTTCTCTGGAAGCCCACAGCAAAAGAGGAAAGCGAAGCAGTGCACACAGCATTGCTTACATGATAAATTAGCATGGGCAGTTTATTTCATGGAGTAAAGAAATGATGATTAATTCTGTATTTTGCATCCATGAAGGAACCTTCCCAAATGAAAGAAAAGTTGCCAAAAAAGTCCTGAGGTATTTAGGTTCGATTTATCTCAGTCCAATTCTGATGAAGGAGATGATTAATTGTCCAGCAACTAAGTTTTTCTAGCCATAATAATTAGAACAATCCAGCACAAAGAAAGAATTTAGAAACTCTCTGAAGTGGTTGTAGAGGTTTTGCCTTGGGTTATAATTTTTCTAGAATCTAGAGTATACAGAACACGTCAGTGATTGTGTGTTCTATTGATCTTACTCTCCCACCAGAGCACAACTTTTCGTATTTCTTACATATATTTGAAGCTGTGTGACTTTCTATTGACCACTCTCATTTTTCATTATCTGTTAAAAACATTCGCTTTTGCATTCTGGACATTTTAATTATATACTTGATTGAAATGCTCGTTTAATGTTTTTCAAGTTTAGCATTGCAAGAAAAGAAACATTTTTGAAGCAAACCCATTGTTATACATATTCAGGAGAGGTGTGAGTCAGTGAATTTACACAAATTCTTTGGGCCTTATCACAGTCAGTCAGAGAGGGGCTCTCAGTGAGTTGGAAAGTGTCATAGAGGCAGTTATGGGACACAATGGAGAAAATAAATCTTTCAAGCTTCATGGCAAAATTTCAATACTTAGTTTGAAGTACAGTATTTTCAGAACATTAGACATGCACACCATATCTATATATCTATATCTACATCTATATCTATACCTAGTCTTTAAAGATAGCAAGTCATTCTTTGATTATCCACCAATTTGGATAAAAAAGCTTCTGTGTCCTTTGGTTAGCACTTAATTACAGTTCTTTGCCACTGCTGAAAATATAGTATATTTGTTTCATTGGTTAATGCCTTGTCAAAATTGTGTAACATCATCTTGGATCTTAAAAGCATGTGTTTACAAAATGTGCCTTAAATTTCCATTGGTGAATGGAATGAGCTTTTTAACATTTTATATCCTTTTGTTTAAGGGAAAAGTATTGTAAAAATCGTAACCCTGATGTTAATCACTAATGGAAGATGGGGCATAATATTTTTTTTAGCCACTAACATGGCTGTTTAAAGCAAAGAGGAAAATCTCCATGGCTGTCACAGGAGGAAGTGACAGTAAAAGCGAAGTTCTTTCAATATCTTCAAGAGTCCTTTGTTTTGAGGCTTCTTTTTCTGAGATGTAATGGAGATTTCAGTGACTTCCCTTCTTGTGTTATTCTCCAGCTTTGCATTACAACGGTTAGCAAATTTTCCAATATGGTACAATTCATGCTAATCTTTATGAATAAATAAATAAGAAATAGCATATATTATGGAAATCGATTACAAATCTGTAGAGCATGAAACCATGAGGACTGTAACCCATCCAATGAGAGACCTAGATGATACAAGATCTTCAGTAACCATCTGTTTGAGGGGATCTAAAATTAAGCGGAACAAAGGTAGAAGCAAGCATCAGGAACCCAGTGATTTTAATCCCAATCTGCCAATTCTCAGTTGCATAGTCTTGGAAAAGACTCACAACATTTCTCTGTGTCTGTTACATAAAGGGTCAAACAAGGGGATTTATTTCTCAAGTGACTTTCCATTATAACATCCTGTGAGTTTTTACTTCTATATTGTTAGAAAATTTGTATATTTCAGTTTATAAGAAAAGATCTAATTTTTATTGTATGCAATTCACCTAAGGAAATTTGTAAAGAGATGAAGACACAGACTAAAACAATTCTAGAGATTTAGACCATTTCTCTCCATGTCTCTTCTGGACTCTTTATAGATGTATTTAAGAGAGTAAGGAGAGAAGACCAAGAAGAAAATCAATGTTGGTCAGTTATATATCTTTTAGTGTCAAAGAATTATTTAACGTTTTCAAGATATTTTCCATTGGCATTCTTGACTGGTCATGGAATGCTATTAAATTCATCTTTTTTTTTTTTTTTTTGCAGAAAAAGAATGACTTTTATGCTAACCAATGTTCTTTGTTCAATTCCTGGCCAAATCTCTTAGCTCTTCAACAACAGGCTCTTTGAATTCTGTTTTGTAATTGCAGTGAGGCATCTCTGAGGATTTATCTCTGCTGATGCACGCCAGCAGTACGTGGCCTTTTCTTGAACCCATCAGAATTGTGACTTTTCTTTGAACTCTTGGCTGCTTGGTGCTACTGACCTTGTTGCTCGTTTATAACTTGGGTGCCATTTATCACTCACAGACTTACAGATATTGTTGTGGAAAGAGACTGAATGCAATCATTCATGCCATTGCCTCTTTCTAGCGGTGCCTTCCAGCTTCCTTCCTTACAGGATAACTGATAGGGAGAGATTAGTGACAAAGCTGTAATTCTATTGAGGGATTGTGATGTAACTGTATCATAAACCATGAAGTGAGACTCCAGAGGTTTGAGATCACGAATGCTGAGATTAAGTTACTGCAAGCACAGTCAATTTCTGTCAATATGTGTTTTGTGATGGTTTGTAATCTGCCTGTAAAATATTAGCTACCTGTAGAAAATACTTGTTCCCCCCCCCCAGTATTGACTATATTACATAACTTCTGCAATTTCAGAACTTAATAAAAATGTTGATTTTTATTTTTACAAATACATACAGACAGTTTAGAGACCACTAAGAAAATTTGCTCTTTGCTTTGGTGATACCGTTCTTTTTTTTTTTTAATTGAGGTATAATGGACATAAATTATATTAGTTTCAGGTGTGCAGTGTAACGGTTCCATATTTGTGGTAATACATGTTTTAACTCTGAAACTTTTTGTAAGTTTCTTACACATCACTTGAAATATTTAGGTTTTAATACTTTGAAATGGAACTTTTTGTACGTAAGTGAAATTCAAAACGATAATTTTTGGAAGTTGAAATTCACATAATAAACAGAACCATTTTAAAGTAAACAATTCCATGGCATTTAGTACGTTCATATGTTGTATAGCCATCACTAGTATCTAGTTCCAAAATACTTCCATCACCCCACGGTAAAACTCCATATCATTTAGCAGTTTCTCCCCCCTCTCCCCAACCCCTAGATGAATGTGGAAATTTTCAAAGTAAAAATAAATGAACTGACTTTATATTTTATTTACTTAACACATACAAGGAATTAAAGACATTATTTTTAAGTGATCCATATTACTTCAGTTAACTCTTGCCTTTAGCAGCACTTCCGTGTCATTTTTGTGAAGGAGGTAGGCCAAGAGACACAAATCAGTGAGGGTATTAATAGGCATTATTTATTAAGTGTGCCAAAGACACTGAGCTAGTGTTCACAGATTTCCTTCCTGCAGGATTTTTCAGAAATGTTTTGGATGTTAATAAACTCTGTTATCTTTAGAGCATAATATATAGCATTTCCTGAATTATTTGCCTCATTTTTCCAGGAGTATCCTGAGTCTACTGTTTACTCAGTAGAGTCTTTGTCAAATATTAATCTAGGCCTAATTATGACATTGGTGGAGGATAGTATGAACAAATAGGAGATTTTTACAAACAGGAGTTTTAAAGAAATACAAATCAGAATTTTAAAGTTCATAGTGACATCATATGCTTAGAACAAACGTCTGAGGTTCAGGATTTCTGGAATTTCTTTCAGGAAATAGAAAGTGTTAACATTTTAAAAGTATTTTTATATGTTATTTATATTTCTATCAATAAACCTGAGAGCTAGGTATTATTGTCCTAATTTTATAAATGGATAAACTGAAGTGCATAGGTAAATTAACTTTAGCCATGTCAAAATATCTTCCTTTGGGAATAAGTGATTTGCCCAATTTCTCATGGTTATAAACAGTGGAGTAATGATGTGACTTCAAACGCCTGGGCTGACAAACCCTACAGTCTTTCTTTGTACTCTGCAGTATCGCTATGTAAGCATAAATTCAAGATTCTAGTTTTCTGGGCCTTAGTTTTCATATTTATAAAAAGGAAAAAACTCTGAGCTCTGTTCTAGCTTTGCGATTCTGTCACTTAAATCCTGTACTATTTCCTAGCATGTCTAAAGGCTTTAGTAAAAAAAAAAAGGAGTTTTATATCCCTATGTGAGGAATCCCAAGGACTCAATAAAAATATTAAAATATATTCCCAAATAAATGAACAATTATAACAGCTAACCTTTATACAGACCTCCCAGAACTCAGAATGAATTACAGAATCAAGGGAGGAACTCTGTTCTGCTTTTATAAATATAGTTAAGACCAACGTAAATACATAACTTGTCTTAAACACTAAGTTTCTTAGACATAGCTTGAGCTTGCAAAGACACTATGTGTGTGTTTGCCTTCTCCTGGCCATCCATGTTCATTAAATAAAGGAGTCATTTCTGGAGCTTAGGTCTATATCCAGGTGGGAAGGGAGAGACTGTCAAAATCAGCTCATTTGTTATTTTATTAGAGGAAAAGATTAGAGTGAATAGGTTTATTCAAACCTCAAATGACCCAATGGATTTTTTTCTTCCACTTTTAAAATATTTTTTTGCCTGTTTACAAAGACCTGTGTTTCTCTTTTTCTGCACACATACATTTTTAAAAGAACTCTCAAATTTTCCTTCCCTCAAATTGTGATACACCTTGTTAAAATCATGATATCATATGCATATTTCCATTTATAAAAAGGATTGATAAACTTTATTTTTTGAGATTTGTGCTATTTACTATTATGGTACTACAAAATAGTTTTTGTTTGCTTTGTAAAATTTCAAATATCACACAAAGTACGGTTTTAAACTATGTATCTCTCTTTCCCTCACCTTTCAACCTCATATTCTAGTATCTTCCCTCAACCTTGTTCTATATTTCAAATCACCAGGTGAATGAACCTCTTTCCAGGATAGAAAGTAAATTTCTGTTCTTTATTTTCATAAGAAAGACTCCTCTCTATTTTTAGATGAGGAACCTGAATACAGAGTCTGCTTAGAAGTCAGGATGTTGTGGGTTAACTGGATCTTAAGAATGAGACTAAACTCTCAGAAGACTTAATTCTTTCAACATTTATAGCTACTACACAATAATAGTTCTCAGGCATTTTTTGAAGACAAGTGGGCTTTAATGTCACTTTTGACTTTTATGGTTGCTAAGAGAGCTATCTTTGGAAAAAACTATAGAAGATTCATAACTCTTAAAGTCCTCGCTTAATCTTTTGATACTTAGTCATCTGTATTTGAGTCAAGTTTCTTTTCTTCAGTTGTTAACTGGAGTAAGCCAGCTAAATTTTCAATGTCAGTTCCTGTGCCCATAGTAAAACCAGTTCTCCAAAGTCACTTTCATGGACTTCATGAAATCTCCCATCTTTTGAAAAGTTAAAAATTTCAAGCAATCAATTTCCACTGTCAGATTTTCATGACTCTGACAAGAAACTGGTAGACTGCTTCCATTAAGGGGTTGGTATGATGGGCAGGAATGGAAGTTAGCATCTGGTGGGAAGGAAAGTTTTGAGTAGAATCTAATTTTTAGGTCACAATTTTATAATGTATTTGTTTATGTTTTATGGCTTTATGATAGTGGTGGGTCAGAAAATCAGCATCGAGATGTTATAGACAGCTTTCAAACCATAACTCCTTATGGAAAAATAACTTTTGTGTGTATAATATAGTTTAGCCTTCATAGTTGAATATTTTATTCCTTACAAAGTTGCTTCTCTCCTTTGATATCTCCCACCATTCAGATTAAACTTTTAATTCCATTTGTGAGTCAGCCCAAATTTATCCCTGATTCATTCCCAGAGAGAGAGAGGCATCAAAAAGGAGTATATAGTTAGGGTCACTAATAACTCGCTCTTGAATATATCCTAGGGGTCACAGCTTACTGACCACAGAATTGGTCAAGCACTTCATATGAGTAGTCCTGGATATTGACTTTCTGTCTATTGACAAGTGGCACTGCCCCTGGTTCTGGCATAGGGAGTGGATCTTTGCAAGGACTCATAAAATATCTATGATTTATCTAAAACGAACATTAGGATATTGCCCCCTCTGGTCCTTTCTATGTGGTGGAGGCATGTAACAAGCTACCCTTGCTTTTAACTAGAGGATGTTCGTGGCAATTGTCATGACTTATTTCATTGTCAAAAAGATTGATTTTTCCCATAGGAACAATTGTAATAGGGGGTAGGTGCTGTATTTCTGACCAAAGATCCAACGTAAAATTAATCAGAGCAAAATATATAACTGTAAAAATCTACCAACTAGGAAAATCTTGCTCAAAATCGTAGAACAGGGAAAAATACACTGAACGTATCAGTTATATGTGTGAAACTTTTATTATAGGTTTGATTAAATATGTATAGCTGGTTGTGATAAACACTTCCTAAATGACTGTTTTATTTGCTTTCTTAGAAAATAAAAAGTATTCTTTGATATGGTTTGCTTTTTTTATAGGTGGCTTTAGAATCTGTCCAGGGAAATTTGAATCAATGCTTTATTTTTCTTTCCACACATTTTCTATAGCAAGCAGATGTGTTTTGCAAAAATAATATATAGTTCCTTTTATTTTACCAAGCTAATGCACCATTAATTATTGAGTGAGACTTCCAACGGTGGGAAAATTGAATAAGGGTAGTGCTGAAATTCACCAAAAGCAGTTAGTTGGTGTATAGTGAGGGCCTCATATAAGAATATTCAAGGAAAATCCCTTGAAGCAAAATATAGTGGTGGTTGTGTCAGCTTTGTTTATGGCATATTCGGGTCACCAGAGCCTTCTCTGGAGATGGGGTGACTTAAGGAGGCTACCGAGATAATGCCTCCTTGTGGCCTTAGGATTTCTCTCCCTAACCCCAACCCTCCTTGCAGTTGAATACCTTGGCACCAGCTGAGTATGCATACCGTTCCCATCTTGGAGTAGACTGCAGACAGTTCTCTCTCTGAGCCCTCTCATGGGCCAAAGGCATTCTGCTCATCTCTGCTATCCCTTCCCTGCCAGATTGCCTCTAAAGCATAAATATACTTCTGGTCCAGCCCAAGAACCTGTTTTATTCAGCCAGACATACTCATTCAAAACAAGGGATTGGTGCACAGTAAATGAAGTGGGAAGTGTGAGTTAATTTCAGAGATCATTTCACATGTTAAGCCACTGAAGTATGGAAAGAATCAAGTGTGAATTTAGAAGCCTAGTGAGAAGGAAAGAACACTAGACTAAAATTCAGAAAAGATATGCTACTGATGGATTGGCCATTGATTTGCTGTATATCTTTGGAAAAATGTTTCACCTCACTGTATTCATTTTCCGTATCTGTAAAGTTGACCAAATTTAACATCCATGATTCTGTGTTTATAGATGAGATTGGCCTTTGTTCTTTTATGCCATACCTTAATTGGCAAATGCCAAACATATAGACAAGATTAAGTATGTATGAACATTAATTTAAACATTCTGTTCTTCGCTAATTTATAGAATTATTTATCTTGTTTATATTAGTTGTATTAGTCAGGGTTCTCCAGAAAAACAGAACCGACAGGAGATATAGATCTATCTATCTATCTATCTATCTATCTATCTATCTATCTATCTATCTGGCATCCATCAAGAAAGTTTTATTATAAAGAATTGGCTCACGTGATAATGGAGGCTGGGAAGTCCCAAATTGGCAGTTGGAGAGTTGGAGACTGAGGAGAGCCTCAGATGTAGTTCTAGTCCAAGTGTGAAGACCTGACAACCAGGAGAACTGATAGGCAGGCTAGTCACCCAAGAAAAGACAATGTGTCAGTCTAAGTCTGAAAGCATGAAAAGACCAATGTTTCAGCTCAGCAGTCAAACAGGAGTTACCCTCTTACTCACAAGAGGATCAGCCTTTTGGTTTTATTTAGTTCTTCAACTAATTAGATGAGGCCCACTCACATTGGGAAGGGAAAGCTGCTGTACTCTGTTTACTATTTCAAATATTAATCTCACTCAAAAAATACCTTCACAGACATACTCAGAATAGTGTTTGACCAAATATCTGGGCATCCTGTGTCCTAGTCAAGTTGGCACATAAAATAAATCATCACACTAGTCAAAAAAGAAACTATATACGAGAGTATGTAGTATGCATTTATCCTTAAACCTCGGGATTAGATATTGAAAACTATTTTCTGAGAGGCTTTAAAGATTTTGAGAAATTAAGAATATCAGAATCATATGGGTCACCCTAAAAGCTAATCTAACTCAGCAGCCTCTGACTTGAATAGGACCCATTATGTAAAGAAGATGGCTGCTCCCTTCTTTGATCTTCATCACAAATAGTAGAGATTGGCAGCTCTAAGGTATCATTTCCTCTTGGTGAGGATTTTTCATCCATAATGTCACCTAAAGCTTTCTTGAAACTCCTGATTTTCATCTCTACAACCTTTCAAGTTGATAAAGCCCACTGAGTAAAAATGTTCTCCTAATAGTCTTTTATGTATTCTCTAATGGTCTTTTCCAAACCCCAAATCTTAAATTTCCTTTATTCTATTTTTGTGTAGAAAATTGTATGTCACGTAGCGTATTTTAATTGTCCTTGAGTTAACAATAACCTCAATTGCTACTGTAAAAGAGTAGGTAGAAACTGGGAAACAAGGAAGCTCAATAACTAACTGGAAGAGAAAGATGGTGATATCAGGGTCAGAACCTTGTGTTTGTGGTTAGTTTTGTGGGGTTTTGAACTTTTACACAAATTCTTGTCCGAAGTCTTTCCCACCTTATTAACACTGAATTATTTTCGAAGAGTCAGCTCCGATATTCATGAAATTTGTGATGCCTTCCTTGAATTTACCAGGCACAGTTAGTTTTCCTTTCCATTTTTCCACAATACAAATGTATATTTACTGTGAAGCAAAATATAGTTTAATTCCAATTAGTTATGATTTAAGTCTTATTCCACTTATTGCAGTCACTAGAGCATTAGAATAAGGCTAAGGGGAGCCATTTTAGCTACAATATGGAATACTTTGGGGGATGTTTTGATATAAGAAGTGAGAAATGATAGATTCCTCATTACAACATTTTTTTTTAAAATGAGAGAAAATTCACATAAAAATTAATGGCATATGACAACAAATGCAAGAAGGGGAAATAAAATTAATTATAATCATTTTGACAATGAGAAGCAAGTTGTAATAAAACATGTTCAAATTATACATAAAATAGCAAATTATTGAGAGAGAGAGAGAGAGAGATTTTTTTCTAGGGCAAAGGAATGGATAGCTATAGAATTGTTAGTTAATCAAATTAATGAAAATAAATGAGTCATATGAATCCACTGGAAAAAATACTTAAATTTATTACTGATTGGACATGATTATTGATTTTGATGAGGATAACATGTAACTCCTAATGACATTAAAGCAATGAGGATGTCTGTGACAAAATGGTTAATAAATGTTAATGGTTAACAACTCAGGACATGTGAGATAGTCAATGTACAGAAATATTTGAAAATGCCTGAAATTTAATTTACATAAAAGAAATTTTATAAACGTTCTCCCAAATTGGATAACAATTCTAAATAATTTTCTAACATTATCAATAGCAAATTGTGAAGATAAAAATTGCCTAAATGTAAATACCAAAATAATTTCAATAAATTATACTAGAGAAGAGACTGACTTAGCTGATTTTGTGAAGTTTGTAATATTTTCAGCTTTCTAAATTTTGCAACTTTTTATGATTTATTTTCTCATTCCATCTTCACATATATGCCTAATTTTATATTTATAAATCTATTTTCTCTTTCATAAAGAAGGTCCTGCACATTGCATAAGTTTCAGACCTTACAAAACCTAGATAATCCACATAGCACATTTTCATTTCCTAGTAAGCATTTATTTTATTTTAATTATTTTTGCTGTCTGTCTTTAATTTTCAATGGAAGGAAACAAGGACTTCGATCTTTAGAACCTCCATACATAGCACAGTACTTGATACACAATGGTAGAAATAGCTTGATAAAGGTGTATAGAATGCATGAGTGTCTGATGGAGTATAGGGCTGATCAAGAGAGATCCTCTAAGTGGTTCATGTAGTCCTTTCACTAGTCAAATGATTGAGGTATTTAGAAGAAAGTCATTGTATGTTAGCAAGTCATCACTTTGGAAATTTTAAAAAATATTGATTTGAGTAGTATAGCTAATCAAATACGCCAATGAAAGCTTTGTTTGGCTTAGAAGAGACACTTTAAAAGGTGTTTGATTTCATCCTTCCCCAGTTGCGCTTAAAACATAAAATTCTATCTCAAAAGCAATGATGACTATTTTGAATGTGAGGAGAAATTTCTGTCAGAAAACCCTCATACCTCAACTTTTTTTTGACTTGGAGTGCAAATTACAAATGATCTCTAATAAGATTTTTCTTTAACTTAAAAATATGTATAGACATGGGTATTATTAGTATTATAATTTATTTTTTCTACTTTGTAAATATATCTGGAACATATAATTAGGGTCAGTCAGTGCTTTTAGTTATGGAAAGTTAAAAAATGAAACATAAACTAAAGAGAACTCTAATCCAGTGCAGGTAAGATATTTTTATTTTCAAAAAGGAGAAAATACTGTAAAAATTTAATTTGTTATGTATGCGTAGCAAGTAAGCTTTAGGAAACGAATGATGATAAACTCATGTTAAACATGCTTGAGCCTTGTTATGTAACAGAATGATGATATTTTGTACTACGATAACTAGTGAAGTATGAATTCATATCGTAGATGCAAAATTAAACAATATACATACATTTCTTGCTGTTTCCTTAAGATTAGACATGTAAATCAACCACAATTTCTTTAAAATATGTCCTATTATGCAAAGTTGTATCTTTCTCCTTTTTAAAAAATATTGTGATTTAGTATACGCAGTTTAAATGATGTTCAGTAATTGATATTTCCTAGTTTGTTTCTTTTTTTAAAAAATTCAAATAAAATATAAAAATGGGGAATTCAGGAAATATCTATTCCTAAAGAGCTTTTGGATCTGTCCTCATTTATCTCAGCAACTTAAATATGCTCCTGTCCATGTTTTTTCCCTTCCTTCAAATTTATTTATTGATGTACTGAACATGAAAAAATGCAAAGAATCCAAACACAAAAGAAGACATGTACAACTTATTAAATACTCAACAGAATATATTTTCTATTCCAACAGATATGAATTCATACTGTACAACTTCAAATAAATAGCCTTACATTTTATTAAGTGCTTTGATAAACACTGTGAAGTGAAGTGCAATTTGCATGCCCTCTCATCAATGCCTTAGTTTCCTACAATAGTACAGGAGAGAAGCATGTGGTTGTTGTTTTCCCAAGAGGGAAACATTACTTTTTTAAAGTATATACATGTATTTTTTTTTAAAGCAGAAAGTTAACTCTGACTATCTAAATGTACCTAAGGATGTGAGAAAGTACTAAGAACTATATAGTTATGTCCCACTTTTTGTATCAATTGAAATGCTCAAATGCTTCCCCTTAGAACAGGCAATGTACTGTACATAACTTAGTTGTACATTATCTTTGTGATTTCATTGAGTTTTATTTTTTATTATTTTCAATTGTAGCTATAAAAATTTTCTGTATAGTATAGTACATACACTGTGAGGCATGTGCTAACGTGAATAAGTGATTTTTCATGCTGATCCACTCAATGCTAATCAGAAATCAGTTGGCTTAGTACTTTCTCATATGCTCCTGTCCATTCAAATGAGACTTCTAATTTCCTGACAGTCCAGTAGAGCACATGGTGACTTTTGAATTCTGCACCCCCCCCAAAAAAAAAAATCATAGAGAAGAAAAAAAATATACTACTTGAGTGCTTGGGTTTCAAATTTGAGGAATAATGAAATTATTAGTGATTATTGGGTTTCAATTCATCAAGAAGATATAACATTTTAAAATATTTATGCACCCAACATAGGGGGACCTAATATATAAAGGAAATATTAACAGATTAGAAGGGAGAAATGGACAGCAATACACTAATAGTAGGGAATTTCATACTCCACTTTCAACAATGGATATATCATCCAGACAGAAAACCAGTAAGGATTCATTGGATGTAAGCTGTAGGTTGGCCCACATGGATTTAACATACATTAATAGAACATTCTATTCAGCAGCAGCAGAATACAAATTCTTTTCAATAGCACATGGAACATCTTCTAGGATAGATCATACATTAGACCACAAAACAAGTCTCAATAAGTTTAAGAAGGTTGAAATCACATCAAGCATCTTTCTTGACCACAATGGTACAAATCTAGAAATCAAGTACAAGAAACAAACTGGAAAATTCACAAATATATGGAGGTTAAACAACATGCTCCTGAATGGGTCAAAGAATAAATCAAAAGAGAAATCGAAAAATATCTTGAGACAAATGAAAATGGAAACCAAAATTTACAGGGTGCAGCAAAAGCATTTCTAAGAGGAAAGTTTATAGTTATAAATTCCTTAGTAAAGAAGAAAAAAATGTCTTAAATACATAACCTAAATTTACACCCAAAGGAACTAGAAAAAGAAGAACAAACTAAGCCCAAAATTAATAGAAGGAAAGAAACAGAGATCAGACTAAGAAGACAAAAGATCAATGAAACTAAAAGCTGGATTTTTGAAAAGATAAACAAAATAGACAAGTCTTATATGTGGAACCTTTTTTTTAAAAAATGTTGAACTCATACTAAGTAGAAAAGTGGTTGCCAGGAGTTGGGGGTGGGGGAACAGGGGCAGGTGGGTAAAAGGATACATACTTTCAGTCATGAGATAAATAAGTTATGAGGATCTAATGTGTAACATACTGACTATAGTTGATAATACTGCATTGTATAATTAAAATTTGCTAAGAGAGTAGAACATAAATATTCTCACAAAAAAAGGTAAATATGTGAGGTAATGGATGTGTTAATTAATTCAATATGGGGAATCCTTTCAAAATGTATACATATATCAAATCATCACATTGCACACTTTAAAATTTTAGTTCGTCAATTATACCTCAATAAAGCTGAAATAAACTAATTAGAACCCTAAAAAAGAAGCCAATAAACAAAAACAAATCAAAAATTTCTGTCCTTGTTGAGTTTACATTGGAACAGGAGTGAATCACACAATTAAATCTACAGTATATCAGATGGTGATACATTAATAACATCTATGGACAGCTACACAGGAAAGGGTTACAGAGATTATGAGATATTATATTTTAAACAATTTGACCAGATAAGACCATTGAGCAAGACCTGAAGGAACTGAGAGAGAAGCCATTGGAGACACCTGGATGTATTGAGGGGCATGTTGTAAAAGCATGTCTAGCAAATGAAAGAACCCAATATAAAGCCCATTACATGAGGTCATGTCTGTAGCTTCTAAGAACAGCATGGAGGCCAGTGTAGCTGAAGTGGCGTGTGTGATGGGAAAGAGTATTTTAAAGAGGAAATAGGGAATTAAATCACATAAGGCCTTATGAAAAATGGTAAATCATTTGAATTATGCTCTTAGTGAAATAGAATATTGAATTCTTTGAGTAAGGGAGAAACAAAACATAACATGTATTTTAAAATGCTTCCTCTGGCTTCTATGTGGATATAGACAGTAAGGAAAGGAAAAGATTCATGTAGAAAGCTGTTGCAAGGACACAAGTGAAAGGTGGACTGGGGAGGACGCAGAGGAGGTGCTGAGATGCGGTTGAATTCTGGATATATTTGTAAAGGTAGAGTCAGTAGGACTTGCTGAAAGAATGAATGTGAGAGCATAAAAGAATGAGCAGCACTAGATGATTGCCAGGGGTTTGACCTAAAGAACTAGAAGGATGATGAAGATGAGATGGAGAAGATGGTATAGGAAAAAAGTCTGGCATAATAGTAAGAGTTTGTTTGCATACACATTAAGTTTGAAACATTTAAAAGATATTCAGCTGAGATGTCAAGTAGGCAGTTGTGGCTAAGGACACTGGGTAGGAGAGTAGAGCTGGGAATTTTACTTCGTTGGTTCTCAATACGTAGATCATGTTTAGAGTCCTAAGATTGATTAAGAACCAGGAAGGGAATGAAGGAAAGTGAGGGGGTGCCATGATTGAGCACTGAGCACACCATCAGTTAGAGCTTGTTAGAAAGGAGAAACCAGCAGAGGGAATTGAGAAGGAATAGCAACTGAGAAAACTTGATCCTAGAAGTGAGCAAAGAACGTGAGTAAGGAACGAAGGAGTGTCTAACTATTGCCAGCTGCAGCCAAATACTGCTGAAGCGTCCAAATGAAGCCCTAGAACTATCCCTTTGATTTAGGATCGTACAAATTATTGGTGACTTTGAAATGGACGGTTTCAATGAAGTGGTAGTAGTGGGAAAAGCCCAGCTGAAGTAAGCCCCAGAGAGAATAAGAAGATAAATTGGAAACAACTGATATACATCCTGTTTTGCTATCAAGAAAAACAGAGAAATGAAGTAAAGGTAAGAAGAGGGAGTGTGATTAGCACAGGTTTTATTTTTACTTTTGTTAAGGTGGGATAACTGATACCTTCTATGCTGTCCTGAATATTCAGAAGGAAAATTTACTAATGCAGAAATGGGGATATTTACTTTCAGTGTATCCTTGATAAGGCCATAAGTTTCACTACAATGTAAAGATGTAATTTTTGAGTCTCTTGACTAAATCAACTTTGAGTCTCTTGGCTGAATTTTGAGTCTCTTAGCTGCTTTTTTATTGGTGGAAATAACAGTGGTTCTCAATCTTGTCTGCTCAGTAGAATCACATGGGTACTTCAAAACAAGCAATGCCCAAATCCCCAACCCAGGGCAGATAAATGAGACTGATTCAGCTGGTAGGTCGGTTTCTAAAGCTACCTAAGGGATTCAGCTCTAAAACTAGCCTTGAAAAGTACAGAACTAGAGTAACTTAAAAATAATTAATAATGAAGATAATAAAATGCACTAAGGCATGGACATTTTTACTAAGTCTCAGCCTAATGGATGAAAAAGCCGGACCACTGCTTCACTGAAATATCTGCAATGTAACACACATCCTGATTCATTTAATTTCAAAAGGTAAGCTAATAAACTTTGTTTTCATTTTGGTAGGTGTCAAGATGATATTTGCTGAATGCTTGCGTAACAGAAGAGGGAATTTCTGAAAAAGTAATAGGCAAGTAAAAAATTCAAATCTTCTGGATAAACTATTTTGTAGTAGGAAAATTAAATGAAAATATTGTACAATGGTTGGGAAAAAAGGAGAAATATATTCGTATAATAAATGAGCTCTCCTCTGGCAAAGATTTTTCTAACTCTAAACAATTATGAAAATATAATGGTATAATTAGTTGAGGATTTGCTATATTGCTTTGGGGAATCTGATTCACAGACTTTCTACCACATTTTGTCATTTACCCTTTTTACAGAGTGCTAAAACCTAGACTCAAAACTTGGTCTTTCAACTCTGAAGTCTATGTGCTTTGCACAGTTAGTTATTGGCCAATCCTATGAACAGTTGAGGACATAGAAATACACAAATTGTAATTAAATTCCTTGATTTCTCAGTTATTGAATAAAATGGATAGCTAGTCTTAATTCAACATTTGCAAATCATAAAACATTCTCTATATTACACTAAAAATTAATATGCTATAACTTTAAAAATCACAAAGGTACCTTGGTTTTCATCTAGCCTATAGTTTGGACATTGTTTATGCATCTAATGAAAGTAATGGTTAATATGTGAGGTAGTTAGCTTTCGTATAGCTGGAATGACAATATTTAAGATTGTTCGAATTTTCAAACTCTAAAGACTAACTCTGACAATTTTCTGTAATTTTTCCTCTTTTTCTAGTTGATGGCCTTTTCTGCTCTTTGGCTATATCCATTAACAACGTACTATGCCTCCTTTTCTCTATAATTGACCATTCTTTTCTTTCCCCTCTACCCCATCTCCTTTTCTCCTTCTTCTGTTTCCCTTCATTTTCTTGGAGAGAATATTTTGTCTCTATTTTCTATTGTGCATTGGTTCATGATATAGAACTGAGTTGCAAAATCAACTAACAGAGACTGAAACAGCATTTTCAAAATGGAAATAGAATATAAAATATTAGAATGTCTAGCATGTGGTAAGAGTGGGTATTGTTTTATGAAACTTTTTCTCATTTAATAATTTCATATATAGACATATGTAAAGTTTATATATAAATATGCATAACTTATATATGCATGTATAGATATACTTATGTGCATACACTTGTCCATGATATAAATATATATTTTTTCTGGGAATCACAATAAAAACTTAAAAGCCATTGGAGAAATGAGAGTTAAGGATTTGATAAAATTGTGTGGAATCATTTGAATAGCGTATTTTAAAAACTTAACCAAGCATGGGCCATAAGCCAGGGTTTATTACTATTTTCCTTAGGGTGATTATTTTTTTTTTAAATTTTTCTGGTACCAGAATTTGGCCTTGTTAATATTTGCTATAATATTCATTCATATTAAATATATTCAAATTGGAGTAGATTCAGTTTATGGAACAATCCAGCCCTCAGAAAAGAGGTTAAATGAGGGGAAATTTTTTATATTCATACCTAAGAACCAGGCAGCTTTCTTCTCTGGGAGTTGTCTTCTACCTCTTTATCCGTATACTTTAATACATAAGATTTATTTTAAAGGCCATTTTTCTCATGAAAAATTTCCTTGCCAGTAATTCATATACCAACTTACTGATAATAAATGTTTAACATGAAAATAATGGGCAAGATTTTGTATTAATAAAATAAGAATGTTACCTACTCTTGTGTTGGAATTAAATGTTTAATTCTTTCCTCTTTTTTTTAACCTTTATTTTCTGATAACTGCTGTGGCAATGAAAGTGAGAAATATCATTTAAATTCTTATTTTATATTTAAGAAATCCACTTCAGAGTTTTATCTGAAGTAAAGCAGGTAAAAACTCTAATGCCAATTACTTGATTATTTTGAAAGCTAGTTTAGAGACTAATCAAGAAGTTACTGAAAACTTTCTGGATGGCAGAATAAGAGTACGATATAAACCTTACAATGCAAAGTTTATAGTGTGGAATGAAATAATTTTATGCAAAATAAACATTTGAGAATTAAGTAATACAAAACAATATTGAGTATAGGTATTTATATGTGTGTGTCCTTCATTGACCCTGGTCCACCATTCCCAGTTGCCATCAAACTTATAAACTTCTTAAACATGTGCTGGCAAGGAATAAACATAGCCCATTATGAACACTCAAAACATTTTATTGGGAATGTGAATGTCCAGTGCTCTTTAGACTCAATAAACATCAGCAGAAACCACACAGAACCCAGAATCTGAGAGTATGGAGGGCCTCAGAGATCCCATTTTAGAAATTTGGACACTGAACCACAGCCCAGAGGTTCAGGGCCTTGCTACAGCCATGGACAGAGAGGAAAAGGGATCATCAAACTCGGGACTTCTGTGTCTGATTGGGTGTTCCTTCTAGTAACAGTTGTTTCAGCTCTCTTGAAATACACCCAAATAGGCTGTGATCATGTATCCCCAACATAAGATCACAACCAGACGTGGTCAGCCACAAACACAAGTTACAAACTTTCATACAGATGTATGCACTCTACATAATCTCTCTAAAATGTTCAATGATATACAGTTAGGTACATCTAATGGTCCAGGAAGGTGAGCTATATTTTTACTCTAACTCAGTGAACTCCCAGATACATCAACACATACCCCTAAGAGTATATATATACATACACATATATATATGTATATATAGTTATATATATAGTTATATATTTAGTTGTATATATGTAGTTGTATATATATAGTTATGTATATATGTATGTGTATATATATATATAACCATATATATGTATGTATATATATATATGTGTGTGTGTGTATATATATATGTGTGTGTATATATATATATATATACACACACACATATATATATAGTCCCTTGATATCTCAACCTTCCTGAAGAGAAGACAAAGAAAATGAGTCATTTCACCTCATTGCAAGATGATGCTTATAGGGTTGTTGTACTTAAAATGGAACATTCATTTGAATGACTCTCTAATGAAATAATTTTATGCAAAATAAACATTTGAAAATTAAGTACTTAAAATGGAACTTTCATTTTAATGACTCTCTAATCATGATAACCTTGTATCACGTAACGCTCTATATTTGTGCAGGATCATATTACACCAAATTGCATCTTAAACTGGTACAGTCCACTTTAAAAGTATATATGGTTCATATATCATTTCCTACCTATTTTTAATTGTTGTGTTTTCACTCTGTCTTGATTTCAAAGAAACTGGATATATTTGTATGGTTTACCAAATTTCCAATAATTGGCACTTTGAGTGTACCCATTCATGGCAGAAAATGCCCTTTCAAAACTGTATGAATTTGTGACTATCTGTACCAAGCTTTGTTTGTAAATCATCACTAACATTTTTAATAAGTTTTAATTTTTTATGAACTGTTTTTGGTGACCATCTAGGATTTCAAATAGTGCAAAGAGAACAAATGAGTTAGGGTGTGATTTTCAGGGCTAAGAAATAAAGCAGATGTTTTTCAAGGTTCTGTCTGCAGTGTAATCTCAAGCCAAATCATAAAAGCCAGAGTCTTTTCAAAATGTTTTTGATATTAAATACCACATAGTGTACCGTACTTTTCATATAGTAGCACTCGTCACGCTTTACTGTATTGACTTGATAATTGTTAGTTTCTCATAAGAGACATCACAATCTATGATCTCAGACCAGGTCCAACTTTTCATAGCTCTATCATTTGCACCTAATTTAGTACCAAGCACATTACAGATATAAAAAAAAAATTGTTGAGTTAATGAAGGAGGGGTCTTTGACTAATGGTAAGATTTCACCTACTTCATTTGTATATTATATCAATTGGGAAATAATGTTATTTAAGTAGTACCATAATTAGTAATTTAAAACAGTAATATTTTGTGTGTATTATTTTCAGACATATTTCTTGAATTGTGTAAAAGGCTCTAAAAAGATGTAGAATTACGAAGGTGGCACTCTAATGTAGGTAGTCTTCTAGCTCTACTATAAAGTGGACTGCTCAATAAAAAGCTTGCATACAGAAGAGTTTCTAAGACCCTTTATGACTCCAGGTAGGACATGCACTTCAGAATCTATGCAAAATCTATTACTTATAGTCTATTTAAATATATTTGTATAAAATAAAAATATATTTCACTACTATTTAATGTTAAGATTGATAGTAGAACATGTATGTAATTTGCAAATAAGTACATATAATGTATTGGGGGAGCACTCCATTTTTTGTGACAGATACACATATATGATTTAAAAAATTTGGAAAATCACTGTACAAGACAACCATCAACACAAACCAAGAATACCAAAATGATGTGAAATACTAAATGGGGATGCATGAACTTGTGTCCTCTTCATTGACATAAATGCAGATGATGTATATTTTAAATCTGCATATATTTTTAAGCTAACTTTTAGAGGTCACATTGTAGGAAAATTCTGGAAACTATAAGAAATGACAAATACACAGAGAAATGAAGTAGAATGAAACAGATGAAGCAGAAAACCAATGAAAAAATGAGATTATCCAACAAAACTCTGGAAAACTCCCCAAATTAGCTTGACAAGAGCTTATCTAGACTGTGAAGTTGTTAGTGGGACAATTTACTGAAAATCTGTTAAGTGGAGTCAGAGAAACCAGCTGGAATATAGAGATGAGTGATATCAACAGTGGATGGTAAAAGATACGAAAATATTATCTTCAGAAAATATCTGTGTGATAAGCAAACATTTACCATATGAAATAATCACAACAGTTTTTTAATTGATGAGGTGAAAATAATGAGAAGTTAGTAGAGAGACAGAAAATTGAAAAACGACCTGTTAACTTTAAAGCATCCTGTTTCTTTATTCATGAGCAGTATGAAAAGATTGATTAATTTTATTGTTTAAGTGAAACATACATGTTAAATTTTCTAAGAAAACAGCGAATAGAATAGAATGTTTAAATGCCAAAATGTGGAGAGGGGAAAACAACTTGGATTTTTTTTAAAAAGTGATTTAACTTGTTACACATGCAAAATCATAATACTAACAGTAGAGGGCAGGGTTTCCCTGATACTGTGTCGATAATTTCTTGAAATTGCAAAGCGTAGCTAATGTTATCCCTGAAATTGTATGTTTTATGTGTTGAGCCAGATACTGAGATTTTATGTTTAAAAAATACCAATGACACGATTTGCTTTTTATTAAAAACAGAAATCCTGATATAACCTTGTAATATTAAGACATAGCTTCTTGGCAAGGAAATACTATATTTATTATTAGTCTTTGGATTTAGCTAATCTATTGAATTTTGTTAATGCATTTTGAGACTCATTTCTTTTTGTCCTTGAAAATAATTTGAAAGTAAAAGAAAAAAAGAGTAAAAGAAAAAATATGATTAGGGATGGTGAGAGCCTTATTTTCTCAGGTTATAGATAATCCCTAAACAATAACCAACATTGTTTCTCAATTGTGATTCTCTGGTTATATGCTTTCCTATCCTGCCAATAAATTTAGAATCCTTTTGGATTCTGAATATCTTACAACGTTTTTGTGTCTTAGTACAGACAAAACTTGATCTTAATTGTATTTTAACTGTTATTATGTAGAAAACATTAAAATGCTTGTTCTTTGTGAATAAATTAGATGTTTTATGCTACAGCCATCTTTATTAAATTATTATAATTAAAGTGTCAAAGTACAGAGTGTAACTGGACTTTGACATTCTCTATTTAGTCACTTAGGATAGCCTAGGTTATCCTGTGCAAACAAGGGACCTAAAATGTCAATGGCTAACAGGAACAATTTTTCTTTTTTTCTCACTCACTCTATGTAGTCTCATGTGTTAGTTTCAGTGCTGTTCCATGTTGTCTTCACTCTGGACCCCTGACTGATGGAGCAGCCCTTATCTGGAATATTCTGGTCTTATAATACAGGAGAGGAAAAAAAAAATGGTAAACTACAGTGACACTTAAAATCTCTGCTTGCAAGTGACACATGTCACAAGTTAACTTTTCACAAGTTTTATGACCAAGGCTGACATCACTGAAGTGGGGGAGTATAATCTTTCCCGAGAGATGGGCTGCTGATATTTGTGTAAAATAACACAATTTATTATACTGTCCTTATAATATTTCTTAGAAATCCATCCAAAAATCGTATTCAGTTGGTTTGTATAAACTGTTTAATACAAATAACTTGTGCTCTCTAAATGCTAGTATTATCCAGTCTTTAGTCCTTGAGAAAGTGTTTAGGAATGTAGTTGACAGAATATTTAGAAGTGTTGGTGATTACTAATGGTAAGGTAAAAATTTAAAGGTCCTGCAAAATGAAATCCTAATAGGATTTTGGCTTTACTTTGCATTTTCACAATGATAGACTGGCAAAGATTCTGAACAAAACAAAACAAAGATATTTTCAAGAAAATAGATTTGTAGTCTTAGAAGACTTCAAATGAATATAATGTTTTAAATCTGTAAGGTAACTTTGTGAATTTTTTCATATAACTTTCATAATAACCTTGGTGACTTAACAGGTGATATGATTGCCATTTTCCTATGAAAGATTCAGGTTTAAAGAAAATTGGCTCAAGGTCATATGCTTGGGCCATAATAATGTTAACACTGAGAGTTTAAATTCTCTGACTCTTCTTACTTTCGTCCAGAGATCATGTAACTTCTCAATTATTTTAGCACCTATATAATCTGGATTTATTCTGAATTCATGAATGTGGCTGCCAAATTCTTCTGAAGTCCTACGAAGAAAATTCAAATAACTGACTTAACACGTGATTATTTTTCAGTGCTACTTTAAAACTCAAGAAAAACTAAATGTTATTAAAATATCTTTTTCACACAATTTTGAATTTTAAGCAACTTAAAATGGGTACGCTTATCTTGTGCAATATTATACTTATGAGACAAAGACAATAACTTTGAAATTATTAAAGAAAAAATATAGAGATAATTGGACTTGTTTAACTATTTCTATACTTTAAAAGGCACAGAGTCATCTCCTTCTTGCGTTTTCTATTTTAGAAGACCAAGTACTGCCCAAATGTTAGGTCTTTATAGCTATCCTGACAAAATATTGCTAAATCTACATTATGTCAGAGGAGTTACCTACCTTGTTATTACCCTCTGGGCATCCAATTTTCTTTTTCTTTCTTTCTTTTTTTTTTTTTTTTTTTGCCTACCAAATCACAACAGTTTCTTTTTAGGACAGAAATATTTGAAAATGAGTGACCGGAGACTATGGAAGGAGAACCATATTTGTTTTATTTTCCTTATTGTATGGCAGTTTAGTTATTAAAGGCATAGACCTGAGTTTGAATCTTACTTTACTACTTTCTGTATCAGGAGTTGACAAACTATGGCCAGTGGACCCACCACTCGTTTGGGTAACGTAGCCTTGTTCACCCATTTAAGTATTGGGTATGATTACCAGCAAGCCCAATATTTACTCCATGGTCCTTTAAGAAAAACATTGCTGACCCCTGTTCTAGATTCATGTTCTTGGCCAAGCTAACTCAGTTTCTGTGCCTCTGTTTTCTAATTATAAAATGTGAATAATAGTCCCTACCAGATGAGGACTAAGGAATTACTCTGTATAAAAACTTACCATAGGGATAGGGTGGACAATAAGTGTCATAAAGACAGATAAAGCCATACTCATAATCAGAAAATATAAAATCGTGTATATTTCCTCCTCACTAACGAATTGGTAAAAACTCACGCAAGAGAGAATAAATCTCCGGTTGTTTGGTCAAGGATCTAGATTCTTTCTGTGTTGTTTCATCTCTGCTGAGTCTCTTTTCTGTGTCCCATGTGATTCTAGCCTCCTACAAGCCTGGTCCGGACTGTCGCTTCGTATAGCTGGCCCTCCTTTATTATTTGTGGAAAAATCTCCATGTCTACATCTGGAATTGCTCGAAGGTCACTGTAAGTATTAAGTCTTTATTAATGGTCTGTTCCCCTACGAACTGCTTTCCAAAATGCCTGCAGCCAGGGACTTTGAGCTCCTAAGATTGAGTTTCCTCCCTGTTTTCAGGGACTCATAGTTTTGCTCTCCTTTTCTCAGTAGAAGGGAAAGGTTTTATCCTGCTTTCTTTTAGGGATGAAGACTTCTCATGAGTTAAAACAAGTTCTTTGTTGGGAAAAAACTATTTCACTATACTATGTGTAAACATTCCCAGTTGGAGCACATTAGGGGTTTTCTATTTTTTAATTGTATGTCTAATATCAGGTGAATGACAAAATATGTGAAGACATCTCTTCAGCTTTGTGATTTCTAATATTCTCTTAACATATTGTTTTTCAGATCACAACTAAAACATGCACAAATTCTAGGAAATTTAACAAATACAGAAGAACATAAAAGATATTTTTAAAATTTGCTTCAGTTCTTTCCCTCATTTGTGGCATTTCTTGCCATATATGTGTATATGGCAAGAAATTTGTATAGATTATATATATACACATACACACGCACACACACATATCTATTATATATATTAGATATTATTTTTATATATTATATATTATATTTATTTATTATATGTTGTATTTATTATATATTATATTATTTATTATATTATATATCTATTATATACATATATATAATAGATATTGCTCCCCACATATATTACATATTATAATTTATATAGTAAACTATCACATCAGTGTTATGCTTCATTATATATTGTATCTTGTTTTACTTGATAATGGTTTTATGCATAGTTGGCCATGTCATTAATTTTGGCAACACAGTATTTCAGTCTACGAAAATATCATAATTTATTTTAACATGCTCATATTGGACACTTAGGGAGAGTATAAATTGTTACAACACATCTAGAGAGTAATTTATTAATATAATACAAAATGTTAAACTTATTCTTAAACATAGAAAGTTACATTTCTGTGAATTTACCTGAAGGGAAATAATAAGGAAAACTCACTCGAATATGTGTACTGAAATGTTCATGTTAGAGTGTTTAATAGCAAAAATAATTTTGCAGTCTAAATGTCCATTAGTAGGAGATTGCATAAATAATTGATGGTGCATACTTCCAGGAGAATGCAATGTGGTTAAAAGTGAAGGAGCTCATTTTTACTTTTGTACATTAAAGTTGTTTATATTATTTTAAATGAAATAGAGCAAATTAAAAAAAAAATAGTTTGTTTAACAGACCTAGTTTGGTAAATACACATATATAGATCTGACAGAGTATACTTCACTATGCCAACTGTAGTTATCTCTAAATACTGCATCATGGGTGACTGGTTCTTTTTAATTTTTTCTTTGTAACATTTGACAGTGAGCCATGGTTTCTGTTGTGATCAGGGCAGAAAGGAAGATAATTTCAAAAAGAAGAAAAAGGAATTTTTTAGTAAGAGACTATAAATCTGTGTTTTAGTTTATTTACAATAGTCGAGAGCACATTTAAATGAATTTTACTTCTCAGTGGAATGTTCATTATTTTAGCACCCACAAAACTTTGTATTTATTCAATTTAAAGGTACTAGGGAACTTTTTGTATGCAAGAATTGTTGGACCAATGGACAGATGGGGCTATTAGGACCCTTCAGACGGGAGAAGGGAACAGTCCCATGGCTAAAAGTACATGCTTCTTCCTATTGCTTAATATGATTTCCCCAGAAAGGTGCTTGATACATGAGATGAAGGAAGGTGATAAAGAGGTCTTGAGCAGGAGCTCTCATGTTGCCAATGTAAAGAAATCCTAGACACAATAGGGAGGTTGTATGACATTTCCCATTTTGTACCTTTTTTTGTTGTTGTTCTCCAGGGAAATAAAGGGGCTAGAAAAGTGCATATGTATTGTTAAATAAACCATTATTATGGCCATGTAGACGTATTGTCTCATTGCCAATTTATCTCTAAATAGCTTTGCCCTAATTAGAATTTTAAAATTCAACCCAAACACCACATATCCTTAGTAAGAATTCCTAATTATAATTCTGTGTGTGTGTGTGCGTGTGTGTGTGTGAGTGTGTGCATTTGACCTTGAGAAAGTTTAAGTTTATGTCAAAATACCCATCCTCCCTTTAGTATCATGATATTTATTTTATAATGTTGTAACTAAAAATAGAATTTCTTTGTTTTCCTTTGCATTTCTTTGGTTACTAGTATGGTTTAACATTGTTTTTGTTTTTGGCTTTTACTTAAAAACTTTTGTTATAATTCTTTTTCCTTTTATCTATTAGAGTAGGGTTGGCAAACTATGAGCTGCAGGCCAGTTCAGCCTGATACCTATTTTTGTAAATAAAGTTTCGTTGAGACATACCCAGGCCCATTCATTTATGTGTCATCTTGTTTATGGTTTTTTCTTGCTAGAGCAACAGGGGGGCAAATAGTTATGACAGAGATTGTGTGGCCATCAATGCCTAAAATATGTAGTTTCCACAGCAAGAGTTTATGGATTCTCTACTCATGTTTGATACGGCTGATTTCTTTAAGGTTTTTTTATTTTATTTTATTTTTTTATCAATTTGAATGAGTTATTGATGTAGCAAGGATTTTAACTCTTGTTTGAAATATTTCTTATAAATATTGTGTTTCAAGTGCTCTGCTTGCCTGATGAGGATTCTATTTCCTCCTTCTCTCAAACTCCCTGAGCCTGGGTGCTGGGATGATGGATATAGTGTTTGTTAATTTAGAAGGGTCGTCACCCTCCTTTTCACCATGATTGGTAGATGAGCTAGTTTATTATCTGTGTCACCACTTTCTCACCAAAATGCTTACAACTCTCCTTCTTGACCTAGATGTTAAGGAATATCCATTTCTGAGAATAATTTAGGATCCTTCCACTCGTATTGAAACTTGATGTCTTAGCAATGATAAATCTTTGAAGCTGTAAGGCAATCCCTTATATGATCTCTTAACTTATCATTATTAAAAATAACACCTTATGTTTTATAACTCTTTAAATCCTTCCTGAAAGCTTTTATATGGTTTTATTCTTTCCTTTTCCCTTTTTACTCGTTTCTTTTCCTCCGTTTTCCAGCCCCACTTCTTACTGTTTTCTGCTTTCATTCAATAACCTGTTTTCCATGTGATAACATTAGTTCTGAGGGAGTCTGTGTTTTTTTTTTTAAATTAAGAGCCAATTAAATAGTTATATAATTGTCCTTTAGACCTTATTAGTCACTACGTATTTCATAATTGAAGATGAATCAAATTCCTGTTTCCCAACCATACTTATGACACGATCCAAAACTTCGTTCGACAAATGTTTTTCCATCATGGTGATCAAGAATTGTTACTGTGGTTTATCTATGTTTCCATGTTTATCTGAACATAAAAAATACCAGGAGATAGAAATAACTAGTTCCCACAAGATTCAGGTCTTTTCTCATTCCTAGGCACACATGAAGATTTCCAAGTCTCCCTTGCTGTGAGGACAGGGCCATGTATTTAACTGTGGACTACAGCTGTGAGAGAGAGTGGCATGAGTCACTTCAAGTCTGAGGTATCAGTGTGATTGTAAGTTCCTCTTGACCTGGCAACCTTCGGAGCCACAGGTTGAGATGGCAGGGTTAAAGACAGTCGGGCCACACAAACTTGACAGAGGATTTAAGTAACAAACATTCAACAAAACTTTTCAGTTGATTACAGTACTTAAGGCAGAGGAAGTTTTAAAAGTGAGGTCTTCCCACCTGTTATTAGAGATAAGCTTCAGGTAGCCATCATCAAATTGAGAGAAAAGGCGGGGGGGGGGTGGTGAGAAAACAAAGAGCTACTGCAGATTTGAAAACTAAATATTTAAAAGTGTGAGTGTGGTTACCTGTACATGGAACTGACTGGAAACAGAGAAGAAGCCTCTTAGGTATTTGAGATAAATACACTGCCAAAGAAACCACAAGCCTGGACTAAGGTGGCCTTTGACTATATGAAGCTGAAAATGGACTTTGTACACACAACCTTATGCAAGCAAAAAGGAGGTGAGGTAGCTGTGCAGCCCTAAGGAGACTTAATTTTAGTTACAGTCAAGGAAGGGGATGGGAAAAAGGAACTTGTCTTAGCGTGGAGACTGGAGACTGAAGCCACACACAGGCAGGGAACCCTCACTGTATGCTCAGCAGGACTTCAGAATTTACATGAGTTGCTGATTATGTAACATTTGTCGCCTTTCTAAAAGTGAGTGTATTATTCTAATTGTCCTGGATGCATCACTCCTTTGTGTTGTGTGGAGTGTGTGTGTGTGTGTGTGTGTGTGTGTATGTGTGTATGTGTGTAGGGTCAGGTAATTTGGTTTTTTAATTCACTGGTCTCCAGACCAAGAGAAGCCATCTTAGGGCTTGGTATGGACCTTGGTAGGGCTTGAACTTCACCTAGGTGGAATGCTGGACTTTGAGATGCAGCACTGACTGGATGGGCTTCAGACTGTCTCCATCTGAGTTGCTGAGTATGTGTTATATGTCGGAAGAAGAAGGAACTGAATGTTTAGTGACTAGAAGGGCATAGAGATAACTAGTCTTCATAATTGATTATTTTCCCTTTGCTTGAAAATGTTCTAGCATCCGTTGAAGTTCATGTCAAGGACATAACTTGCCGATGAACTGTGAACAGCAATGATAGGCTTCTCTAAAGAACTACAAGTTACCTAAGATCTCTCTTCCCTCCCTGTGGCAAATGCTGAAGCCACGTGAAAGATTGCAGCATCACAAGATAGGAAAGTCTCCATGATCCCACATCCATAAAACCCCATGCAGAGGGGAAACCTTTGTTAACCCAAGTCAGACATATATTATGTGCAAGAAGAGAACTTTAGTTATGTCAAACCATTGAGATTTGAAGTTAACAATTGCTTAAATCAATTTTACAAAAGGTTTTCTATTTGGATAACTCACCTGGGATTGTTTCCAGTAACTATTGTTGTAGACCACTTAAATCAGAAAGTGGAAGCTGCTCAAAATAAAGACTGCTTAATATAGGTTCCAGCTCGGAGAAATCTAAAATTCCTGTTCAGAAAATTCTGATCCCCTAAAACTGTATTTTATGACAATTGTTCCTCAGTCGTGAGAGGTACATTATCTGATTTTAAACACATCCCACTTTCAATATTTTCACTACCCCCCCCCCAAATGATTAATACTATAAGTATTTTCTGTTTTGTACAAGAGATTGTCTTTTATTTGTAATTATGGACAAGTAGAAAGCTACTACATGGCACCTGATTTAATTAGGCTGGTCTTATTTTCCAAGTTAATTTATTTGTACCTAAAGACACCAGGGTAACTTGTTAAATATTTTATAAGAATCTGAAAAAACAATGGTATTTGCATTAGGGAAATAAAGCATTCACTTATTAAAAATGTTCAAAGAACATACATCTGCAGTTAACACCAACATAAATTGTGTGCAAGTTTAATGTGTGATGATAAGTTAAGAACCTATATCCAGCACATGATTACACTAGAATATTTATTTTTCTGCTTATTTACTGGTACAAACTTTAATGAAAAATGGTTTCATAGGAAAGGTAAAGAAGAATGATAAAAATGGGTATTGTTCACGGAAGGAGAACTTATGAAACTGAAACTTAGTTTTATAGGAAGAAAGAAAAACAAATTCAACAGATAAATCTGAACTTTAATGTGCTTCTTAGAAAATACACATATCATTTTTGTTTACATAAATGATCATTTCTAACTATGTTGTATATAACAATGTGGAGATTGTCCAGTTTCCATATTTGCAACTTAAAATTTGCCCATAAAATTGCCTAAATAAGACATCCCCCAAGCTTTTCAGTTTAATTTGCTAATGTTGACTCTTATTTTCTTGTTTAGACTCAGCTCTTTCTTTAGAGTAGTCTATCATTCATCTCTCTCTCAAGCAGACTCAGATTTGTACTCTACCTGCCCCACAAATATAAGACAGATGGAAATAAAATACCCACTAGAAAAACCACTTGACATGAGTACTTCATTTTACGTTTTAGAGGCCTAGAAATGGGTCTGACTTTGAAGTCAATAAAGGACTATATGACACTTAGAGAAAATAAATCTTCATTTTTTTCCCCCATTGAGCTGAAGCTCTGGTTTTCACACTGCATGCAATAGTGAATTCATTGATACTACATTTGCAAGTTTGATGTTTCATTTCTAGAAAAAGAATGTTTCCCACTCTTGGGTAATACGGTTCTCTTCTGGTCAGAGAGGCTTTCTGAAGTGTACTTCATATAGGAAAAAGAAAAGTGATTATCAATCATTTTTAAGAGTAGGTTTGTATTACTATTTTGTAACCTGCATTTATAAATGGCTTAAAAAATCCAGTATCTCTGCTAATAATGATTATAATAACATATCAAAGCAATATTATTTTTATTCCATGGATTACATTAATTTCAAATCATTGAATGTATTTCCTAGTGAGTCAGAATGTGTCTTCCCTTTTCATGACATTCCACAGATTCTCAGTGTGATAATATTGCATTAAGAATAACTATTGAGATGATTTAAATGAAGTTATTTGCTGTAGTAATAAAAAGGTTTAGCAATCTGTAGTCTTTAAGTCACTAAAAACAAAAGCAAAATTATATTGGCATTTGGGACAGATATTCCACCAAAACTTTTTATCCTAAATCTTGAAATTAAAACAACCAATAAAGACAATTAGTGAGCATACTAAAGAAGCAGTCCATGGAATTAACTTTAGGAAATGATGAAGAGTTAAGGATTAAGGCAGTCAGATGCCTAGAGTAGTAATTTTTCAATATACTAGTTTTAACCTTTCTTCAATTTATCAATGTTGCTTGCTTGAACATTTTTAGGCAGATAATTCCCCTGCACCTTCACATGTTTAATGAGGAACGTCTCTATTTTTATGTCAGAGAGAAAACTATTTGAAATAGTTTCACTTTGATGTCTATTTTATCCATGTTCCAAACCCAGAGAGGGCCTGGTAACTAATTAATCTGAATAGTGCAAGCATAAATATAAATTAAAACTTCTCTCTCTCTCGCTCTCTCTCAACCAAATCTTTCTGTTTAACTAAAAACAAACAAATGAACAAATAAATAAATAAATAAAATAAGCAAAAACAGCATGATCATTTTTATTTAGAACAAATGCCAGCTGTGCCTTGGGCTATAAACAATTTCTGGAAGAATTAATGGAACAAATGATCTGGTTTAACAGATTACGTTAGAGTCTCAGAATATGTCACTTACGAATTTTTATGTATTTACATAAATGATAAATGATAAAATTGAAGTGGCTAAAAGATGATTTCCCACTTAAAAATTCCACACCTGTAACTACAATTTCCTTGACTCCCCTACAGTCTGTTCTTTCTGCCCTGAGATACTCAGGTGAGCTAATTGCTTATGCTGCTAGAACATATTTAAAAATGTATTTTAGATTGCTTTAGAAACTCAACTTATAATTCTTCAGTTGCTCAAAACCAAGTGCAGGACTGTGGTCCATCTTGAAAAGACAGTAGAATTTTCATAAAAATAGCTATAGAATCACTAAATAATAAGTGGGATGTAAACATTAAAGAAATTTCAGTTACTTCACTTAAAGGCAGGGAAGTTTATGTTGTCAAATGTCACTGAAAGATGTTGAGGAGATGTAAGTTAAACATTGAAGAAATCTCTCTGATTATGAAATGGAATATGAGCTAAAAGTGATCTTTCTCTTTTGTGATAGGGCTACTAGTAGAGGCAGTGGTAATATTGATGACATCTGTTGAGCACTTTCTATGTACTAAGCACTGTGCCACATGCTTTACAATAATTTTCTTTAATTCAGTCCTTGCTACATTTCTGAAGTTCATTGTATCCTTATGTTATAGATAAAGAAACTGAATCTTAGAAAGGCTCACTTGTCCCAGATCACAGTGCTAGAAAGTTACAAAGCTGACACTAGACTAGACCCAAATTCTCTGGGTTTTACATATTTTTCCTATGTAGAATAAAGATAATAAGACCCATCTCTTATGATATTGGTAGTAAAAAATAAGGTTAAAGTAACTAACTCATGTTTAAAGGATGTTATTTATACTCTTTAGTCAACTATGCGCATTTCGCTAAATCTGTCATTTGTACAATAACACTGCATTTAAATTACGTGCCTATCCTACTACTAAACTATGAGCTCTGGGAGGAGTTGGCTGGAACCACCTTTTCGTTCTTCAGTATCTCCTTATTTTGCACCTAGTACACATGCTAGTAGAGAGGAAACATGCAACGAATATTTGTTGCCTCAATGAGAAAAGAGTAGGAGAAAGAATAAGGGAGCATAACCACCTACTGTTGATTGGAAAGCAGCTGGACAACATGGTTCAGATTTTTAAATCTGCTTACACTTTGACTCAGAAATTTCACTTCTAAGAATGTATCCTAAGGAAGTAATGCAATTTCTGTACCAAAATATATTTCAACTGTCAACAACACAACATTGTCTTCAACAGGGAAACATTGGAACCATCCTAATTTAAACATTAAATTTGTGCAGCAGTGCATACAATGGAATAGTGTATAGTCATTAAATTTGTGTACAAATGCACGTAGTGGTGAAAGTCCCATGATATATTTGTTGACAGATGTAAAAGTTGATTATGCAACTGTATGATCCTCTTTCTGTAATAGACACACACATACACACGAACACACACACATATACATAAAAAATTAACAATGTTTATGTCCTCATAAAGGATTGCTGGCTTATTTGGGGGGGTGGGGATTTTTATAAAATTTTATTTGAGCCAAACCTACAACATATGCTAGGGAGCAAGATCTCAAATGCTCCCTCACAAGAATTCTTTATTTCCCCATACTTTTCTTTATTCCTATGAATTATTTTATAAAAAGCATATTTTTTTTACATTTGAGAACATAAATGAATTTAAGAAATGAATGGTATCATCAATAACTAGATTTTGACATAGGACCTCAGCAACAAACAGCTTTTCAATTTTTTAAAATCTTGAGCAAACCACTTCTTAAAAGAGTCATTCAGTGTTATGAAAATATTAAAAATAATGCCTTTTAGGCTAGTGGCCTCTTTTTCTTTCTTTTGTATATAAACATGGAAGACATTCAGTATTTTCTCAGTTTGCTTATTTTCTACTCTTTGTGTTTACATGAGGTCAGAGATACAGAACTTTGAATCACTGAGATAGGGGATTTGTTTGTGTGGTTTAATGATGGGAAGAGCCACAGGATGTGTTTGAAAACTTCTCTGTTAGGTAAAATGATAGAACCCAAGGCACTCCATACTGATTTTTTTAAAGATATGAATACACATTAATACTAAGTGCACAGATTTATTTCTATTTCAAAGAAGTATCAGCAATGGAACACTTGGTTCTTAGCAGGCTGGCTGCCAGCCCATTGTAGGAATGAGCTGTTTTATAAAAAGTAAAAAAAGAAAAAAAAAGAAAAAAAAAAAAACTTGCATGTTCCATCTGTGAGGAGAGTGGACCCTTGACAACTGTTGTTTGTCATAGTGGACAGAATGAGATAAAGAGAGACAGACCCAAGAAGAGGGACAGTAAATATGGAAAAGTGTGCATATGATATATGAGTAAATGTGATTCCAGAGATCAAAAGTGAGATCAGAATATGGGATTTCAGGAAAGCTAGCCTCTTGGGGTAGCTATAGAAAAATTTAAACATTCATTTTTAATTTGTAGGAGTTTTAAGTGATCATAAATATGTCTGCAATAGCAAAGGTATAGGCAGTGTTGAATACAAGTGCCCTGTCCCTTGTCATGAAAGGGAATTTGTTTCCTGGCTTATTGCTGTTTATTAAGATCTGTGCAGCTGAGCATTCCAAAATGAGGTGAAGCAAACAGAACACAATAACTGTGAATATGGCTTTGAAGAATTTTACAATAATGGTGGTTATCTTCTACATCATTCTTCTGGAAGACTGCAATTGCAGTTTTTATAAAACTTATTTTTCTCATAGAGCAACTTTCTATTTGAACAATAACAAACTTAGTTTTGGTTATTAGACCCACAGGATTCAATACTGGAGACCACCAGTTCTCTTTTATTATGTGTAATAAATGGGCTTTAGCCTACAGTAGGGTCTGTGATTTTTCAGCCCCTCCAAAAGTAGCTCCCGACTTTGATTTTGCAAAACACATTAATATTAATTTTGTTACTTTGAACATTTGCTTTTCATATAACAGAATCCACATGCTTGGTTAAGGCCAACATATGCTGTTTATTATGCAGGTTTATCTGTTCCTGATGATACAGAAAATAAATCAAATCTAAATTAAGCCAACACCACTCCTCCCCTGTGTCATATTCAGGGATGAGGTTGTTGGCTAAGGAAAAATGAGGAAGAATAAAATACTTTTGTTTATTGAACGTGACACAATTTATTTAGAATCCTTTGTGAAATATTCTCATTGTTCTCAATAGTAATACCATTACTGATTTGGAATTTTATTAGATATTTCCATTATAAGTCCTCCTTTTTATGGAGTTATTTTGCTTAGCTTTTGAAATCTATCTAGTAGTTGCATATGAGCTTACAGGCAACATGGAATTTAAAAAAATTGAATTGGCTTAGTGAGACAGAGTTTTTTACTTGTTTGGTTGATTTTAAAATCTGGAATAGTGGATGCAACCTAATACAATACATGTTTAAAAAGTTTTGGGAGACATTTCAATTCTTTTTGTCTTCAGTGGAATGAAATATTAGTTACAACAGTTAGATAAATGTTGAGGCATTCCTTATGAAAATGGTTTATTAACTCCAGAACTGAAAGAATATGGGGACACGTCTTTTTAAATTGTCTTTATAACCAAACCACTTATTTTTATATTGAACTGTTCTGAAGCAAACTTTTTGTGACAATTTCTTATGCTTCCATATTCTTTATTAAACATGGAAATATTGAGTTCATAGATACAACACACTGTTCATTGGGCAGCATAGGCTTGGCCTCAATACTCTCAAACTTGGATCTGAAAGACAGACATTTTTTTTTTTTTTTTTTTTTTTGAGCACTCAGGACCAAAGCCTGACTTCAGATAGTGCCCTGCTAGTAAGGAATATCCCCAGGTGGCCCATTTGCTGGGCTGGAGACCTGGCATCGGGCCACCACCAACCTGGGCAAGAGAATCAGTTCTAATGGCTCTGCCAGTAGGGCCAAGCACGCACACAGGTAACTGGTTCTGTGTGCTCTTGCTGAGTTGACCTATTCCTGATCTGTATCTTTCAGCTCTTGTGGGAAATATCTGAAATAGAAGACTAGAAGTCTTCTATTTCACCTTTGGGTGATATTAACAGCTTTAACTAACATTAAACAACAAGAAGCCTGTAGTTGACATTTGAAGTTAGTTAACCTCTTCGCCCATATGCTGCCACATTTTCCACCTTGTGGTCACCTGGCCACTGGCTCTCCATGGCCGAGGCTTTGGAGAGCTGTTCCATCCAGCTGCTTCCATGCTGCAGATGCTCTCTTCACGCTCGTGGTTCCCTGGGGCTGTCCTCACTGCCCACTCTCTAGGCTATCGTTCTACCTCTAGATTCAAGCTGCTTCAGTGCTCTCCAACCCAAGGTTTCCTCTCCCCCTGAACCTCTAGTGATGGCCACGGATGAAGGGAGCACATCCTTTTGCTGTCACCAGCACTTCTTTCTCCCCCTCCCTCGGATGTCTCTCATTTTTATCTTTACTATATCCAGAGACCTTTTGCCCCCACCTCATAGACAGACTCTTCTCTGTGACCCGTGCCCTGAAAGACAGACATTTTGGCACAACCAATTTGTCAGACCAGCGTACTTAAAACTTAGTTCAAATATTATCTTCTCCAAACAGTTTTTCTTTATCCTTTTTGTTTGTTCATTTTTTGCTTGGTTTTGCATTTTCTTTCCTGAGCTGAAAATTATTTTCCCTGCCTGTCAACGTTCATGGTACTTTTTATATTTAAGTTTTGCTTGCAAGGAACAGATTCATTCAATTTACTTAAAAGTTTAAGGGAGATTCTTATAAGAATCCTTCTAGGCTACAGATGGACTCTCCTCAAGATTAGAGGTGGCATGGGGGGTCCCTCTCCAACTTGTCCTGGGGCTCAGTGGTTTCTCTACTTGACTTTTCTGTTCTTCTCTCCGTGAACCAGCATGGCCTTCATGACCTGTTGCTCAGCTTCTCTTCATCCTCTCTCACTGCCCCTCCTGCTTGGTTTCTTGGTCTTAATTCCCAGTATAAGACTGATCACTTTACTGTCCACGTGAACTCCCATCCAGGAATTGCAGCAAACCTCTGGAATGATGTGCCACATTTGTCGTATAGCTCTCACTCATGGCTGGCACTTGAGTAAACAAGCATCTCTAATTAGAGAAGCAAGACCATAGTACATATTTGGTTATTCTGTGAATGTCTAATAAGTGGAAGGTGAATATTTTGTTTTTACATACTAAAAATGTGGTGTCTAGTAAAGATTGCCAGAAAGCTGGAAAAAACATCATAAGGATTAGTTAAAATGGATTTAATATTGGGGCTAAATATGCTAGCTACTATTCTTAGAAATAGAAAAAAAATACTTCTATCTGAATAATTAACAAGATTATTAATGTATCAGAAGCTTTTATGTTATTAAAGCATAGAAAATTGACTCAATGTGTTCTAAGTCTTCATCGTGTCCTACCTCTCTGTATGTGACAGTATTATTGCCCACTCTTCTCTTCTTGACCCTTCTTTTTTCCTTGGCCTTCAAAATGTCATTCTGCCCTATGTCTTTTCTTACCTCTCTTGACTATTTCTTCTCAGAGTCCTCTGTTATATTCCCTTTTTTGCCCACTCTCCACGTATCTGTGTCATTCAGGCTATTGTTCTTGGACATGTTCTCGATTATGCATTCATCCTAACCAACATCACTCTCACAGGTTCATTGATGAGGTGTAATCATGAAATCTGTTTCCATCCTTAAATTCTCTACTAAGTTCCAACTTACAGGACATTTTCAGATGGCTTTCTGGACATTTCCTGCTGGCTACCTACAGCGATATGCAATCCTGCCTTGATAAATTGAAGGCTTCTTTGTCTTCATCCTCTCCCCTGACATTACTCTGACTTTTGTATTTCTTATGTCAGTGAATACTTCCACTAACCAATGGTTTCCCCATGCTTACAGAATCAAACTCACACTCGTTTTATATGGCATCAAAGATTTTCAGTGATCATATCTCTCCTCTCACCTTCATTCTTATCATTCTCTTTCACATACTCATTCCTGCAGCTGTGCCTGATATAAACACACAAAAGAAGATCTGATTTGTACAGAGAATTAAATGAAACCCAATACTTCTATATTCCAATGGAGAAGACAAATTAACAATTTTACTTAAAATTTTTTGTATTAATCACTTATATTCTATGTTGAATTTTTGACGTCTGATAAAACACATGGGGATATTTTTCTTAATAGAAGGAGCAACATGTACTTTTAGTTTGGAATTGATTACATGACAAAGAAAATGTACTTGTGCTGTGATCTCTGAAACTGATAAGAGGTGTAAACTATATAATTTGAATCATATAACATTTAACAATTTCCATGTAGTCATATTTACTAAGACTTGACATTTTTAAAGGTTGTTTATTAACGTAAGGAAGGTACAATATGTTTAAAAACTAAGTGGAATCCAACATTTCAGTTTTGCTTCTGCTGATTTCAGAGGCTATTTGGGAAGCTAATATTGTGACATAACATTTACTGTAAGAAGAATCCATAGGAAAAAAATAGGGCTGGATGAGAAAAATGGTTGTGTGCTTAAGTGTAGAAGGTTTTGAATCACATATTTTGTGGGAAAGGTCAGAAATAAAATATAAACTCTTTACAAGTGCCTTTGTTCTATTTCTACTGTATCGTCAAAATATTCTTTTTTATGTAAGTCCTACATAACTAGCTGGATAAAGTGATAATTAAAATTTACCAAATTAATTTAATTTTTTTTCCTATTCAATATCTTGTTCTTTACATAATTGATAAACTTTATTAGTATTCTTCTAAAGTAGACATGTCATAGCAAACAAAGTTTCTCCTTGGAACATATAAAATAATCACTAAAATTGTTGCAAGGAGAAAGGTCAATATTTCAATTTTGTTTATTCCAGCTGGTATAAAAATAAATTGGCAAGATTTTCATTTAGAAATAGTATAATTTATCAAGTAAACTATGTAAAAATCTTTTAAAAATTTTAAAAAACTAAACATGTTCCATCTATCTGATGAAATATGTCTATAAAGTTCTATCTGATAAAAAAATGAATCATTGTAAGACTGGATACAATCAAAACATAAAGAAAAATGGAAACAGTTTTCTCCTTTCTCGTTTGCTTGTTTTATTATATTTTTAATTTTACATATCTCGTTTGTCTATCATGATGTACATTTGAAGTCTGTTTGCTCTTAACTATTTTCATTTCCTGGGAAGATTTTTAGTTTGTTTTGTGTATCTCTATATTCTGAAGAGTTTTATTACTTTTCTGTCACTCTTCCTTAACTGGCTTTTCCTTAAATAAAATACATTTAGAATAATAAAATGCAAACAACTCTTTCTAGTACAGTGCCTCAAGAGAAACTATTACTCTATGTGCTTTCAAAGTTTGGCCCAGCCCCTTTCAAAGACTCACATAGGAAATATTGATTGAAATATAGAGGCTACGTATGCATTCAGTAACCCTCAACTATATTACTTTTGTACCATGTGTGTTTGTTTCCTATTGCTGCCGTAAGAAATTACCACAAACCCCTGTCTGATTCTAATGTTTCTAATGACTTATGTCACATTATTGGAATGGCCATAGCTTGGCATGGATTAGATTGTCACAATAACTATATTTGTCTGGAATAATATCAAGATCAATGCCATGCATACAAAAAAAGTACCTGTACAGTTGAGAAGTAAGAGTTGTCTGTGTCTGGTCTGGAGACTACAGGGGAAACAAATTGGGGAGCACTGACTACAAAGATAACAGACTGTGATGATTGATTTCTGGCCTAGAGCCTAATGTTTGTAGTTAGCTCTTTCTAGAACTATCTAAAAGTGCTTAACAACTCTTCTCAGAATGAGAAAAGTGCCCTAGGAATTAGTGCTTACCTCTTTATATCCTAGACCTTAATTTAAGCCAGCCAAGGTGTTATTGAGCTGTCACTATAGGACCCAATATTTAGTGGTCCACTATGGTAAAGTGAGAGGAGCAAAATAGTTACTAAATCATCAAATCATAGAAGTTTGATGCTAGAAGAAGGGATCCTGGAAGACCATCATCTCCATGATCCTAAACATGTGCATAACATGGAGACTAGGGAAGAAAACAAGAAACTTGTTCAGAGTCCAACGATGCATTATAATGGGCACAGAATAGCAAAGCTACCGCTCTACTCTTATTCACCACTCTCCATGTCTTCAGAAGTTCTTGTTGACTGTGATGGTGATTATGGACTCTAGATACTATTTCTATAGAATTGTATTCAGCAAGTTATGAAGCATATGTAAAGATTTTTCATATCATTTTCAGTATATAGCTTTATAATTCTTAACTAGAGTAGCTCATGGCTTATTTTTCTGTCCTTCTGACCCTTTCTCTGCTACTAATTTGTACAGATTTTATACAAATTTGATCTGGGTTGAGAGTACTTTTGGCTTTTAAATCCCATTACCGATGACAATTTTTTAAAAAAATTATTGGGGGTGACAATTGTTAGTAAAATTACATAGATTTCAGGTGTACAATTCTGTATTACATCATCTATAAATCCCATTGTGTGTTCACCACCCAGAGTCAGTTCTCCTTCCATCACCATATATTTGATCCCCCTTACCCTCATCTCCCACCCCCCACCCCCTACCCCCCTTACCCTCTGGCAACCACTAAACTATTGTCTGTGTCTATGAATTTCTGTTTCTCATTTGTTTGTCTTGTTCTATTGTTGTTTTTGGTTTATATACCACATATCAGTGAAATCATATGGTTCTCTGCTTTTTCTGTCTGACTTATTTCGCTTAGCATTATACTCTCAAGATCTATCCATGTTGTTACAAATGTTCCTATTTCATCTTTTCTTACCGCCGAATAGTATTCCATTGTGTATATATACCACAACTTCTTTATCCATTCATCTATCGAAGGGCATTTTGGTTGTTTCCATGTCTTGGCCACCGTAAACAAAGCCGCAATGAACATTGGAGCACACGTGTCTTTATGAATAAATGTTTTGAGATTTTTTGGGTAGATACCCAGGAGAGCGATTGCTGGGTCATATGGTAATTCTATCCATAATTTTTCGAGGAACCTCCACACTGCCTTCCATAACGGCTGCACCAGTCTGCATTCCCACCAACAGTGTATGAGGGTTCCTTTTTCTCCACAGCCTCTCCAACACTTGTTACTATTTGTCTTGTTGATGATAGCCATTCTGACTGGGGTGAGGTGATATCTCATTGCGGTTTTTATTTGCATTTCTCTGAAGATTAGTGATGTTGAGCATTTTTTCAATAAAAAAAAATGCTCGACAAAATTTTCTTAATCTTTGCTTTCTTAAAGTAGAGCTTTAAGTACTTGGTCTATACCAGCTAAAAGCCATGAGGTTTTTCTTATATGTTCATTGAATATTGTGGAATTCTCTACTGAAGTTCTCTGCCTTTCTACCCACAATGCACTGTGTCTACACCTGTGTTCTCTCTGGTTGCTTCAGTCTCATGATGGGTTTGGTGTTCCAAAAATATGCGTCATTTCCTTCTTTGAAATGAACAAAAATCATTCCTCCCTCTCCCCTCTCTGAAGTGTGATGTTACCTTCCATGTATCATCTCTAAAATATCTTCTAAAAGAATAGCTGAGGGGGTGTTTTCATTTATCACTTTATGTCCAATATCCTGGAGGCTATAAATGCTCAACATAGAGAAATATTAAATTCACAAAAATAAGCTGAATAAAAATATCCATAGTCTTGCTCCCCAAACAGATTTACTGTGCACATTTTGACATCAAAGTCACCTTTTCTTTTAAAGACTTTGATTTAACAGTAATGTTATTACTTTCACACATTTCTGCTTTGGTTTTCGATTTTACAACACAAGTATCTATTCCTTATATGTTTAGTATTATCTGCATATTATTCCACAAAGTAAACTTTTTATAACTTATGTAATCATTTTCCTTATGAGTTGGAAATGCTGCTTCCCCCAATTTTGCTTTTATAGCCATCTTTGTGCATTGAGACCCCAGCCCCCATATTTAGGATAATTACTTAGAAGATATTTTCAGAATCTATGTTTGCAAAATTGGCCATAATTCTACATACCTCCCCCACCCCTGCCCCTTTGCAGTGTCATTTTGCAGCTTCCCCCATCAAGAAGTGAAATCCAATCCCCCCACTACTTGTATTAGAGCTTGTGACTTGCTTTGACCAATAAAATGCACAAGTGACATCTGTGCCAGTTCCAAGCTCAGGTATGAAGAGACCTTGCAGCTTCTGTTCTGATTTTTGCAATCCCGCTAGCTGCCATTTAACCAGCTGCTGATGGATGACAGGCACATAATCCATTTGCTCCAATCATCCTAGCCAATTGGAAGCCAACTGCAGAAGCAGGGCTGCCTCCCTGACCAGCAGCTGAGTCGGATACACAAGTGAGCCCAGTATGACCAGAACTACCCAGTTAAAAGAATAATAGATGACTGTCATTTTATATTACTAAGTTTTGAATATTTCACAGTCAATCTATTTGGCCAAAAAGAATGAACATTTGTAAGCCTGGTAATTCATATTGATAAGTTGTTTTCCAAAACATTTGTAGCTATTTGCTACCCTTAGCTGCCAGGTTTATCATTATTATAAATATTTGGCAGTCTATAAAATGTTTTGTTTTAATTTTATGTGCAACATTTTACAAGCTATTGTTCCTTATTCTGATAGTATAGTCACTATTTCATTGAAACAATTTTTCAGAGTAAATTTTTTTCCCAGAGAAAGTTATTTTCCAGAATTTAGATAGTTATTCAGGTTTATTTATTCTTAAAAAGCATAGAAATGCAGTGCAGGTGTTGATTTTAAATTTCCTAGGTAATAGTTTTTAAATCTCTAAGATATATCCCTTCTCCCCCACTCCCATATTTTTATTCAGTTTTAGTTCACTTTTCACTCAACTACCAAATGTATAAAAGTTAAGTTAGTTACATTGAAGTTTCTACTGGCCTCATATGATTCATTGGAGGTTAATCTCAGTGCTTATGACTTTTTAAAAAATTGTTAAAAGTCATGTGATCATTCTTGGCTCAGAATAGAAAATACATTCAAATTAGAAAATCTGCTTCTGGATCAAGCAGATGTATAGCAAGTATATAGATAAAGTATTGGCCATTATACTTGTGAGACTTTGAAGTGTTGCCATCACTCAATGCTTTCTCACTGTTTCCAGAATGAGAGCACAAATTGCATCATTTATGTTGTTTTTTGACTGTAGGCAACAGAAAATCTACTCATGCAGCACTAAATTTTGAGACTCATTGTTTGGCTGATGTTTAGCCAAAACATTCCAGGATGGCTATACTAGTTTTTAAAACTTGAAAGAATTTTTCATTGATTGCTAAAACACATAATAGTAATGGCAATAAAAGTAAAATTAATGAATGAAAAGAAATTAGGTATAAACTGTCCCTGCTCTCTATGGCCACAAAAGCTCTGTGGCATACAACAATAAAATTTATTTAGCTTATGATTTTGTAGGATTTAGATGCTCTCCTCTGAGCTCAGCGGATCTCTACATTTCAGCTAAGTTTATTTCTGATCTTTCCTGGCCTTTACTCACATCACTTGGGGATGGCTCTGGCTTGAATAACTAGAGTGACTCAGTTCTGTTCCACACATGTGACAGGCTCTAGAAAGTCAGCCCAGGTATTCTGATGGTAAAGTGAGAGGAGCAAAATAGTTACACACATGATTTCAAGTCTCTACTTGTATCACACTTACTAATATCACATTTGCCCAAGCGAGTCACTTGGTGGAGCCCAGAAACAGAATGAGATGGCACTACAAAGTTACATGGCAAAAACATGTGGATATGGAGAATGAAGTAGTGAGGCCATTGATAAAATCAAACTACAACAAGCTCATTAATCCAAATTAATTTTCATAAGATGTCAAAATATCTATTGATAAATTGTCCTCTTTCTTGTAGTGAGATCTAAAACATTTGCATTTCTACCGACCAGGTGTCATGGGAGGCAGCATGTGCGTTCTCTAAAAACTGTTCTATGTTTTAGGAAAATCAGCCACTTTTCATTCTCTTTTACTTAATTTGTTATTGCTTTGAAATACACGAATCTCATATTACATGACTCTGTTAGGATAGCAAGAGTTGGATAGCTTGCCATTTTTTTGGAGAAATCTGCACAAGACACAAGAATTTCAATGCTCATGGATGACGCTTCAACTGTTTTTCATAAAAGTGATTCATAATTAAAATATAAAACTCAAGGCTGAAGATAATTTTATGACTTTCATTGGTCATGGAATTAGAAAGAGTACCATCTGAAATAACATCAATCTTTTTACTGGTGCGCTAAAAAAATAACTTAAATTAGACATAACTGAATGAAAATCTTACGATATGTTTTCACATAGTTATGTCAATGTAATATGAAAGAGAAAGTCTGGAGTTTAAGCCAGATTTTTATTAAAATTCCAGATGTTTTAATTTGGTACTACATTATTCAATAATTTCTGGACATATTCACTTTCTGGAGTATGTAAATAACACATCATTAAGTATCTTTTTAAACATTATACTCATTATCATGTATTAGATAAAGATTAGAGAGAATTAAGTGACTTGCTAACAGGCTTGAAAGTGACATAATTAATATTGAAAGAGTATTTGTGCCTGTAATGGCAGCCTATGCCTCTAGAGCAGCGAACATCATTTGGAAATTTTATCCATTGAATATTCACTGTAATAGAAATGATGAAATACAAATAAGAAAGAACGTGGAAAGTAGACACTATTTTTGGAGATTTGGGTTTGAATAATGACAATCTTATAGCTTTCACTACTTTGTTTAACTTTACATGAAATAGTTTTATTTTTAAAAGTTGTTGTCACACAGCAGCCTACCCGTCTGTCCCCTCGTACCTATCCCTAAAGAAAGGAGAGTCTGTGAGACTGGTCCTTCCAAGAACTTTGCTTCACCTTTGTGCTTACACCTTATGTCTCCCTGTATGGCCCCAAAGGATGACTGATTAGTCAATGAAGGGTAAGATTCCTCAAGGGAGGAACAACCTAAGCCAGGCACAGTCACATAGGGGCCATCTGAATAACTCACGGGGTTGATAGAGGTGGGCATAGACCCCCACTTTCCCCCGGCTAAGAGCTTCTGCCTCTGTGGCTATATTCCTTGCCACAACCTTCTTGGGAAGAGATTCAATGATGTGATAATATTAGTTCTCCATCTATTCATATCAGTAAGTTTCAGCATAAAGGTTTGTCCCTTGGGGAGGTACATACAACAATTACTAAGACATTCTAGGACTTTCAGTTCCAGCCACTTGCAGGCAAGGGTGATTGGTTTGAATGTTTCCTAGTATAACGTATGAAATTCACAGACTTTGGAGAACACAATGTTGCTTTCTTGTGTGTACATCAATAAAAGCCACAAGATGGCCCAATTTTCGGGGCTCTCAGTCCTTTGAGGCTGTGAGACCCTTGGACCCTAGGCCATAAATCTCTTGACTTCTGTTTCTTTCTTAACCCTTACCCTCCACTTCTCGTTCTCTCACTGCCCGTGTTGTGCTGGACATGACAAAAAGCTGATAGATTAGTTTAATGTATAATAACATTAGAAGCTAATAATTCCAATGAAAATACTATTACATTCACTGATAAATCACATAAAATTGATATCACGTGAAACATTTAATAAACTAAACTTCTTGAGTTGAAAAGAAAATACTCCCCATTGCTTCGAACACACTTTTCCCATTGCTCTTGCCACTTTCTGAAGCAGTTCTGGAAGTCCTCTTTTATGAGTGTCTTTAGTTGCGCTATCATGGCTGCCTCAATGTCCTGAATCATTTTGACTTTGGGGGAGAGCCAGAAGTCTCACGGTGCCAGTTCTGGTGAATGAGGTGGATCAAGACACACCATAACATTTTTATTTGACCAGAAATTGCTGCGATTTCTGGCTTTTCCCCAAAGTCAGAATGATTCAGGATATCTGGGCAGCCACAACAGCATATATATGTATGTGTATATATATATATAGTGCCAAAAATGTACACATTTTAAGAGATTTTATATATGTATTACTTTTTGAAGTTGAATTGAATTACTGTAGCATTGTGTAGTATATGTTCATTTAAAAGATGGTATTAATCAAATGAATGCTAGAGTCATTCATTGTATCACAATTTTAATACAGTTTTTTTCCTTTCTTAAAATATGCACAATTTTTTTGCACCATATGTATATGTATACTGGAGGTGCCAAAAAATGTATACAAAGGGACACTTTGGTCAACGTTGCTCAAGCAGTAGTTTGCCGTAATCAGACGTGTCTGGATGCTGATAGTAACCAGTTTGAATACCCCTTGTAATTGCAGAAGTCAAATGTGACTTGTATTCATCTTTTGTTATCAGTATATACTGGGTATTACAATTTTAATAGTTTTTTCTTTTCTTAAAATGTGTATACATTTTTTGGCATCCTCTGGATGGATGGATGGATAGATAGATGATAGATAGATAGATAGATAGATAGATAGATAGATAGATAGATAGATAGGCATAGACATAGACATAGATACAGATATAAATATAAATATAAATATAAATATGAATAAGGTTGTTTCATATTTTCAATATCACTCTGCTTATTGGATCCTGCATCTAAAAGTCCAGAAACAGGAAGGGGCTTGGGGCAAGTTTAAGCCAATGTTTCCACCTGTTGTTCTCTAATCCCTTTGGTTCAACTCTCCTCAGTGTGGACTTTGTCCTTCCCTATTGGTGGCAAAATGGTAGAAGCAATCCCATGTGGTCATCTTCATGCCATGACATCCAGAGAAGAGTACCTTCCAGTGGTTCTCTCTTGAGAGTAAGGAAACTTCATCCCCATAACTTCACAGGAAATTCTTGCATCTTTCATTTTGTCCCAAACTCAGTCATATTCATGTTATAATTCTAGTCTCTGTGGTCCAGGGAATGTCAGACACAGACTAGCTTAGGATGTGTTCTTGATCCAGTCCTGGCTCAGCTGGTGGCATGCCTCAGAGCTGACAGGTCCAGCCCTACACTCTGGGTATTCCAACTAATAGGAAGTGTGGAATGACCTCCTGTCCTATGCAATGCAAAGCAATATAGGTTAAAATGTAGCACCTTTACCTTTCTTTGGCCAGCTAGCAGCCTGATTTTCTGGCTGCAAACCTTGCTGCATTTTGGGGAGGCATATTAAACCGCACATCACTCTAAACCAAGCATAGTTTCCTAAACTAATAGAGCAGAATAAAGCCCCAACACGCCTTTTTCTCATTCGTCTCAACTGTGAGTGATGTTTTCCATTTTCAACCCATCAAAATCCAAATGCCCTCTCTTGTCATGAAGTTAATTTTCTTTGTAGTCTGAGACTGCATGACTTTAAATGACTATAAGATGGGCCCTTTAATTATACAAAGTTAAGTAATTTATGATCCCTTGCTCTTGAAAAAAAAAAAGGAAGATCCCATCAATCTGCAAGCAGAATATTAATGTTGGTTACGTAATGTAAATTGAGTTGAGTTTTAATCTCAGTTGTTTCCTTGAGAAAGATGGTTTTTCTGAGAGGGAAATTGAGATTGTACTAAATGTGCCTAACATGGGTTATTGAAGGTGGAACACACAGCACTTTGAGAAGTATACTGTGAACTATTGAGATTTCTTTGGAGTTTCACTTGACTGTGCTATGGAGAGGATGGGAGATGTCAAGGAAAGGAGTGTGTCCACTCTTGGAATGAATTAGGAACGGGGTCGGGGAATAGTGTAGTCAGTACTTTTGTCTGGTATTCAGGTTATCCAGAGTAGATTTTGGAATGAATGCCTTGTTAAATACACGTAAAATGTGTATCCTTCCCCTTCTCCTATATCCACATCGAATATGGTGTTCTACTTCCTCTTTCCCCACATATTTGGACAAAACCATATTGCCTCTGATTCTTTAGTTTTGGGTGAAGTTTAGCCGTTTAATCCAAGCTCAGGTTTGAGGCACTGAGACGTAAGAGTCAAGGCACTAAGTGTGGGTGTGGCCAAAGCCTTGAAGGCCCTCCTTCTGTTAACTACTCTGCTATGCAGTTCTCTTGCAGTTAACTGGTTAACAAGTTAAGATGTAAACTCAAAAGAACACCTCTCTCCCTTGGAAAAGAACAGTGGGAATCAGAGGTTCTAAAATTTGTATTAGCACGAAGTCTAAAACTCGGTTGTTTACATTGTCCTAATTACTAAACAATCCAACATTAAACAGCTCTAGACAATGTTTGCTTTGGCAATCTATAAAATGTTGAATTTAGGGGAGTGGAAAATCACCCCAATTCAAGCATATGCATTACTACTGTGTGATTTCCTTCGAGACTGTTTCCAAATTTATGCTTTTAAAACATATTTAACAGAATTCTAAAACTATGTATCTCAAGTTTTCTCTTCATATATCTTTAAATTTTCCTTAGTTGCCATGATCTTCATAATTTTTAAATGTAACCAATTTTCCAAGGAACAGTCTCCAGTTTCTTGCTGCCTCAATAATCTTGCAATAAACAAATGAATTCATTACAATGTTTTTTCCTTCAAAAGGAGAATGTCCTTAGACTAAATTTGCAGAAAGAAAATTACTGAACAAAGTGTTCTGAAATGTTTATGGTTCGTTGTATGAAATGTTGAACTTTCTTTAAAAAGCGTTTTAAACATTTACACCTCATTATACAGTATATATATTAGTTTTTCTATTTTCTAACATTATATATTACATTTAATTAAAATTTATGTATTTACTTTTTTACATCCTACTTCCAGACTCACAGCAGATCATAATCTCCTGGAGAAATAGAACTATGTATTTATTGCTTAACGTTTAATTGTCTGTAGCACTAGAACAATCCTAACACATAGCAAATAAATGGTAAATATTTGCTGCATTGATTTGAATTAATAATGGAATGCTTTTTCAAAAAGTAAAAGCAAAATGATGTCAAGATTTGGTGAATTATTTCATTATGATTTTAGTATTATTTTTAAATAACTGAGACTTGTGTTTCCTATTCTTAGTGTATTTTTTTAAATGAAGTTTTTCATGTTTTTGTGTCAGTCTTGCAAGAGAACATATTTACCTTCACTAGGTTGTGCTGATTTTAAGATATTTTCTGCCAAAATATGCATCATTTAATTTAATTTTACTAATATAGTAAGCAATTATATCACTTAGCTTAAATTTGAATTTGAGACACAATTGAGGATAAACATTTTAAGGTTTATTTACTAAAATAATATGCTTTATTTTGTGAATGTTTGCTCATGATTTTGCCCACTTTTATCCTGAATTTAATTTGTAAAACAGTAATTATTATTAAATTTTAATCTATTCCTATTATATTTGCTTTAGATTTTTAAAGCCTTTTTAGATTTTTATTTATTGCTGTAATGCAGAAACATCAAAATTTTGTATTGTTTAATTTGTTGTTTGGAGCAGATACCTTTTCTCTCAGATAGTGAAAAAATTATTGACAACCCCTTCACTTCACCACTACACTATGGTCTAAATGTCCAGATTTATTTTTTTGAGGCATTACAGATGTTGTTATTATTTTGTATAATAACATATAGTGCATTTAGAGTATAATAACATATAAACATATAGTGCATACTTAGGGATATGCTACCATTTTTTGAAGTGATCTGAATAGATTTTCTCCCAAACTTGCAAAACCATTAACTAAGCGTATTTTAATTAAAAATATGTTCTTTTATTTTGATGTATGGGATAGTTTTTAGTTTTCTCAACATTTCAATATCATGTTTTGATTTATGTATCACAATGTTTCAGTTATTGATTGTTCAGCATATATTTTAATATCTGATAAAATCCAGTTACCCCACTATTTTTCTTTTGAGACTATTCTGAAATATTTTCACTAGTTAATAGTCCAAATAAAATTTGTCATCTGAATGCCATGGTCCAAGAAAAATCTTACAGTTTTGGTTGAGTTTTATTAAACATTCATATTATTTTAGAAAATAGCCAATATTATACATGACTGTTTCTTCCCATCTAGGAAAATGTTATATCTTTCCATGTAGTCAAATATAATTTTCTTCCAGTTAAGCTTTCTAATTTTTGCAAAACACATCATATATATTATATTTATAATCAGATTTTTAATTGATCATTTTAGTTAATGTTATGAGATACATTTCTTTTTTTTTTTTTTTTTTTTACTACCCTACTTGGTTATTCAGGAATGCTGTTGAGTGTTATATCGTTATTCTGTCCCATTCTTATACTTAATTACATGCAATTATTTCATTTCTTGATATAGATATGTCCCCTTCTTTCTTGTAGGTATGTTATATTTCCTTTCAGTATATCATGACAGTTGCTTCAGGATAGACATTCTTCATCATGACAAGTAGTCAGAATTTTATTTCTATTTTTATTAGTTTTTTATTTGTCAATAAGTGTTGAATTTTAACAAATATCTTTATAAATGTGTTTGTTAAGGTTATTAGATTTATGTGCGTACCACTTAAGTTGTGTATTAAGTGAGGTCCTTCTATTGAACAATAATGGAATTCTGAGCTAAATTTTCTAGATCATGGTAAATTATTCTACTCAATCCCATATACTTTTTTTTTTTTAATTTGAAAAGAATCAGAGGAAAAATAGCTGCAATAAAAGGTAGGGGCTTTACTTAACTATTTAATGGCTTAGGCAATCTATTTATACCTAAGTGTTTGCCAAAATGCTATGGGGAGCTCTGTCTGCTTTAGCAAGGCTTACAGATTCTCATGTTTTCTGAAGGGTGCTTAGAACGGGATGCCCAATATTCCCTATGGGCTGGTCAGTTTTCCCAACATTCTTCTACCTGAGATAATTGTCAGGGTAATGATGGGGTTTAGAGAGATGTTCTCATAATTTTGTATACAGACCTTCACTTATTCCTTCTTTGTCAGTACAGCATCTCCTCCCTGTTGTCAGGTGTTTCTTTGCTCTATGGAAAAACGTCTTTAGAAATGAACACTTCAGCTGCAGTGAGGACTGGTTAATCACATTGCTTCTCTTCAAAAAAGGCATCTACTATTCTAATACGTTTGTTTCAGATGTTCTACCAATCTTCCTGTTTTATGACTTACCCCCAAATCCCTACTCCCCTTCCTCTAGATATAGTGGGTGCCTTCAATTCCTCAGCCTTTCTGTCATTTTATGACGTTAATTGGTTTATTTATCCTGGCCTCTCTCCAAGAAGCTACTTAGCTTTCTGTTACTATTATTCTATCAATACACCTCCAAAATATTATTGACTTCACTAGAGTGCTTTTATTTCCTTTACCATTTTAATTCTCCTTGTTGGGTTAATGCTTTTTTTTTTTTTTTTTTCAACACGGTGCCATTTTAGTCAGATTTGGGGAGGGAGCAGAGAGAAATGTATATGTCTGCTATATTTTTTAGGAAGTTTCTGTCATGATATATTCTTATACTGTCTGTAGTGGACCGAGCCAGTTACCTCCCTGACTTCTGTTCTCTCCTCACCCACTGTTAAGACTCCAGATTTACCAGCTATGCCATTTTGAAGGAGTAGGCCCTTACTGAGTCAAGCTAATCGTCATCATTGATGGGGAGAAGGGTGAACAATCTTCCTAGTTCTTGGTTTTATTTTTCCATATGGAGAGATTTCAGGTGCATTAACACTCCCCAGTCTTCACTCAGTCTTCCCAGTGGAAAAAGAATGGTAGCTGACTGTGAGTTGGAAGAAGAAACTGAGTGTTCTCAACTCAACTCTTTTCTCTCTTGTTAGTTTTTCTCGCCCTCAACAAAGCAACATGGATAAACTTAGTAATCCAGGCTTTACCTTATTGAGGGCCTCCAGAGATTTATGGTTGATATGTGAACAAACTCATTGGGCCACAATCTAAGCCATGTCCTCTATTCAGTCTATAAGTAAAAGGGCTGACATTTTGCTCTCTGTGTATCTATCTCCTTTGTTTTGTTTTTCATTTTTTTCCTGAACTTGGAAAGAAAAGAAAGATCTACACTCACCCCCACCCCTGAAACAAACAAGCAACAAAACCAATCTAGCATGCTTAATTCTATCCCCCATGCAGCAATGTTTGCTTTGAGATGAACATGGCAGCTGGCCCTAAGCCATTAGTGCATACCACTCGTTTGACTGTAGTGACTGTTCAGGGTTAGGTAACATCTAAGCTTTTATAGAGTGAAGCCTATGAATTTCACTTGATGTTTTCAGTCAAATGTTGACTCTTCCTCAGGTTGGTTTTATGAGAAGATGTCATACTGGGAATAACTGCCCCTGTTTAATACCTACAACAAAACCAACCAGCACATAAAAGAGGAATTCATATCAGAGAACTGAGACAGAAACCAAAAGGAATTCCACCTAAAGTTTATACTACTTTTAGAATTTTGACTTATGTGGGCTAATAATAATAATTATTATTTTTTTTATGTTTAAGACCAGTTGAGATGGTTTCTCACCATTAAAAGTATTATTGCACTGTGGAATAATTCTAAGATCTCTAGATTTTCCACATGTGCGAAAATGTGGGCTCCCAAATAATGTTTTACAGAACAGTCTGCTTGAGGAGAAGCAGACTCTTGGGTTCACGTTTAAATTTACAAGTTAAATAAGTTTCTTCCAGGACTAAGTTTACTTAGCTTTAAAACTGAAGCTTTAAAACAGGATATGTGGCAGGCTGCATTGCATGACTGGCAACAACAAATCAGAGGTCTTGGCATTCCTAAGTGTGTCTTTTGATAGCCTTACTTCATTGTTGAGATGAATGTGGTCACAAGAAATGAGATAAGGTGAATATGACCAACCTCAGTTCAGGGAAACCATATGCTCTGTGTGTCCTTTCTGCTTTTTTACCTTGAAGATGTACATGACGACCTCCTCAGATGGACATGACTAGCTCCCAGTTTTTAGTGCAGCAGCCGTTCAATTATGTCACTTGTTACTCAATAAACATTCTTCAACAATGAGGTCCAAGTGTATGATCTGGAAAATAATAACCTTGGATGAATTCTCATTAATCTTGTGTCTAGTATGTGCCTATGATTTCTTGAGTTAATGTGCAAAGAGAATTTTAATAAAGGTCAAATCCTCAGCTGTCCCTGAGGCTAGAAGATAAATCATAGACCTGTTTTTAATTTTCTCTTTCAAATTGGTATCCTATGAATATTAACAACAATTATATATATACACACACACACACACACACACACACATATATATGTATATGTATACACACATGTATACACACACCCACACACACACTGGGTACAAAGTAAAGTGGTGCTGTATATATTATTGTATAATTTAAATAAATTGCTGTCCTTTGTCTCCAGTTCTTGGAGGTAGCCACAAAAACCCCAAAAGTTCCCAAGTGATAAGATTATCTTTGTTATTCATGGGGGTTCCTGATAGGTTATGCTAATGAGGTGACTTGTGGATAGCCCCTACATAATTTGTGCTAACAAGATGACTCAGGATAGGGGCTGGACACTTCAGAAAGACAAACTATGCAATTAGAGGGTTTGAGCTTTGAATCGCATCATATCAATCTGACCTCCTAGGAGGGGAGGGGAGATCTTGAGATTGAGTTTAATTACATGGCCAATAATTCAATCATGTAACCCCAGTAAAATCTCTGGACAGTGAAGCTTATATGAGCTTCTCTGGTGAATGATACTTCATGTATAGCGTTACCCATCAATGTGCTGGGAGAATGGTGCATCTTGATTCCATGGGAAGAAGCTCTTGGAAGCTTCCTTCTTTCCTTCCTCCCTCCCTCCCTCCCTCCCTCCCTCCCTCCCTCCCTCCCTCCCTCCCTCCCTCCCTCCCTCCTCTTTTCTTTTCTTTTCTTTCTTTCTTTTATTCACTCATTCATTCATTCATTCATTCATTCACTTATTCATTCTCTTTTTTTGTGGGGATGGACCCTCCCAGACTTCCCCTATGTGTCTCTTCTTTTTGCTGGTCCTTATTTGTATCCTTTCTGATATAACAAGACTAAAACTGTAAGTATAGTGCTTTACTGAATTCTGTGAGTTAGTCTAGCAAACTATTGAACCCAAGGGGTAATGGAAATATTCAAATATTTAGCTAGTTGGTCAGAAGTGTGAGTAGCCTGGGAACCCTTAAGATTGTAGTCGGTGCCTGAAATAAGGATAGTTGTGTGTGGAGGACTGTGTTCTTAACCTGTCAAGTTTGGCTTAGCTCTGTGTAGTTAGCATCAAGCCATTGCATATATATCTATTTGATTTCTTAGTATTTCCATGATGTGAAGACTTTATTCTTCTTACATAGGTTAATAAGGATTCTGGGATAAATAACATGCTTATAATTGTTAAGTATTATCTTTCATCTCTTTTTTATAGTTTATGTAATAAATTCTTGTTTACGGTCTCTGAGCATTTTTGCAGTAAAATACTTATCTGAATTTTTCTTATGTGTCTCTTAGAAATGTAAGTTATATTGCTGAGTAAAATTTCACTTCCTTGTTCATTTGAATTTTATTTCTTCTAAGTCTAAAACTGTTTGAAAGATTTTAAGGGAGTACAGTGGAATAAATATAAGTTGCCAGAACCTATATTCAAAATCTAATGACTGTGTTAAGCCAATTTAAAAATCTCTGGAGCTCTAGTTCCTCATTTCTGAAAATAGGGGTAATTATCCATATATCAGAACGGTGTTATGCAGATGCATGAGATAACGTATGTAATATATCTAGAAAAAACATTAGATCTGTTTCCCCTTTAGATACAAATAACCTTAGGGTGAAGGCAAGCAATCTACTTGTTTGTATTAGAATAATCCTTTTAGGGATGGTAAAGTTATAGAATGATATTCATCTTCTTCCATTATTTCTCAGGGGTTAATTTTTCAGTAGTCACCATAGTGTCAGAACAGTGTATGTGCATCAGTGTGTGTGTGTGAGTGTGTGTGTGTGTGTGAGAGAGAGAGAGAGAAAAAGAGAGAGAGAGAGAGAGAGAGAGAGAGAGACAGACAAATTTATTTTAAAATAATTTCCTAACAGAAGAAGGTTTTGTAAATACTACCCTAAGTTTTTATAAATGTAACTTGCTTATTCCCAAAAGCCCTAGCCTTAATTTCTTGGTGGTCATGGATCTCGAAGTACAGAAAGTGTAATTGACCAGGAGCCTTAGCTCTCATAAAATCTATTGCACGTTAGTGATGAGGCCACACTTCCTATGTGCTGCTCCCAGCCAATGACTGAGCAGAAAAAGGACACTAAGTCAGTGGCCTTCCTGGGAGACGAGGACACCTCTAATGGCCATTTGTTTCAAGGACTTTACTCTTTTATTTTACTGCTGCTATTTTTTTCTTTTTCAGTTTGCTATGGAAATTGCAAAGAACTTGTGCTTCCTTGAAAGTTAATGTTGTATTTTGGCAGAATTTGGGGAGAATTCCCTTTGAAATCCTTTGAAATTAATTGTCTTGTAATTCAGAGTTTTTATTTCTATTTGTAAGACAAATATTTATGTTTCAGTGGCAGATGGTGGCCACAAGGAGACAGAAAGTAGCCCAAGTAATTCCTTGTTCTGGGTTTCCACAAGCAAATATTTCACACACCATTCCTGTTATGTAGGTATATTGATATGTGGGCAATGTTAATTCTTGTTATGGTCAAAATGACTCTACAGTTAACCCTTGAGTTTCCCTGAAAATAAGACCTAGACGGACCATCAGTTCTAATGCATCTTTTGGAGCAAAATTTAATATAAGGCCCGGTCTTATTTTAATATGGTATAAGACCCGGTCTTATATAACATAGCATAACATAACGTAACATAACATAATGTAATATGATATAATATAATATAACATGATACCATGTCTTATATTAATTTTTGCTCCAGAAGACACATTATAGCTGATGGTCTGGCTAGGTCTTATTTTCAGGAAACACAGTACTCATATAACTTTTGACTCTCACAAAACTTAACTGCCATTCCTTAGTATCCATGGACGATTGGTTTCAGAACCCCGTGGATACCAAAATCCATAGGTTCTCAAAGTCCTTATATAACATAGCATGGAACAATGCATAGTTAGCTCTCTGCATCTTTGGATCCCTAACCATGGATCCAAAGTACTACTTTCAATCCACACTGGTTTGAATCTTCATCTGTGACGCCCAGGAATAGAGAGGGCCAACGATTTATTTATTGAAAATAAATCCACATACAAGTGGACCAGTGCAGTTCAAACCCATTTTGTTCAAAAGTCAACTGTGATTTTTTATTTTTTTTTGCCAGTTATGTCAGATTAATTAATATTTCTGAGATTTAAATATTGTTCCCTCAGAATCTTACAGGCATTTTCCCATGAGGTGGGTTTGGGAGAGTAGAAATAACCTACCTTGTCTTCTAACCTATCCAGGCACAATTGAAACACAACTCTTTGCTACAGATCTGTGTTTATATGCCATCTATTAACAGACAGTGCACAGCCTTTTAATGTTATTGTTGTTCTATCAATGATTAGTTTTATAAATTTAAGTGACATGCTTAAACTTGTATTTAGCAACTTATCAGCTTCAAAAATAAATAGTATTAATTTCCTTTATGCAATTTTACACAATTAACACACTTATATTTTCTCTTATCTTCCCCTCCTTTAACATCTCAAATTTTGTTATGCTCTTTGATTTGGGTATGTTTGTTTAACTAAAGTTATCATTCTTATATTGAGTTCTATAATACATGATAAATCATTTTAATGTTGACATTTTACATTATAGCCATTTTTATATGATTATGACTTTAAAAAAGTAATTTGATACTTGGTTGCCACTGTAAATATTTTTGTTCATGTATTTGTTTATTTATTTAATGGTACAGTGAGGTAGAAATAGGACTAAGAAGTAAGTCAGATCTGTGGAGAGTTATCTGGAAGAAGTAGATGATAAAGGGAACAGAACTATGATGCAGGCACAGGGCAGGACAGAAGATGGTCATTTCTACTCTCCTACAAATCACAGTGCTCTTGACCTGAACATGTCGAAGGTCCTCTGAGCCTGGAGAATTATACTGTCCTTTCCATTAAATAGAGGTTCCTAGCAAATTATGAAATTAAAGACCTCCCAGGAAAATTATTTCCTGTTGTAAATCACCTGTTGGGACACCTATCAATATCTTTAGATTTTGAAGATCAAATTACCTGGAAGCAGGCTGCAGTTGCATGGTACAGACACAGTTGGAACAAGCTCGTTTTCTTTCCTACCTCACCCTAGTGATCCCACCCCCGCCATTTGGTATTACAGAATTGTTAAGTTTTTCTCAATTTATGTATCATGAAACATAATTTATGGTGAAGATCTGACTTAATGTACCTAGACTCTTGCCTTAAAATCCAAACTCTATTTTGGATTGCATAGAGAAAATTGTTATAGATCATTTTCTATATCAACTTCTAGAATCATTAGTTCTGTATTTTGTAAAAGTCTGTAAAAGTCGAACGTGACTTTAAGTTCTGTATTTCGATTCATTCTTAGATTTCTTCTGATAGTGTCCTTCTCCCCCCCCCACCCCCCCATGGAATGGAAGCAATGAAAGTACATAGTTTCTAACTTCCTGTATATTTCAATCTTCTATGTCTTTATTAAGGAAATGTCAACTGGGCTGAAAATAAAATTCTGGAATCAAGCTGTCTCTGTCAACTATCTCTAGCTATTATTTCATCATCTGGCACATAATATTGTACATGGGGAGTCTGGCACCTGCTTGATTTTTGTCCTCAGTAAGTGTTTTTTGTTCTGCCAAGTTTCCAGGGAAGAACACGGCTGAATCTAGACTTCTAGTGAGTCATGCTGATGAGCAGAAGTTTGTAGAATCCTTAATTTATCCTTACAATTTAAAACTGTACCAGACGCTAGATTTTGAATTTTGTCAGTTGTGCCTACCCCACATTGAATGTTTTTGACCTGAAGATTCACATTTTCACTGTGGTCAAGATTTCATCTATTATGTATTTGACTACTTGTTCAGTTCCTCTTATGTTTTTCAATAACAGAAATGTAGATTGCATTATTATTATATGTCTTCCATATTCATATCTTCTCATAATCACTTTTGGTTTTTCATTTTTATTCCCCCTCTGTATTGTGAAGGATTTGAGTCTATGGATTAGATTTTCCGCAATATTGATTCTGCACTTTTGTTTTCTATTGACATTTTCAGTTCTGATACTGCTTTTTTTTTTTTTTTTTACTTCTTTAAATTATTTTCTTCATTTTTAATTACATATAGCATAATTACAGTAAAGTTTTCAAATCTTATGTGTAGAGCTAGTTGAATTTTTACAAAAATGCATAAATCTGTAGAACCAACACCTAAAGATAGCCAATACTTTGATCTCTATCACTATAGATTAGTTTTACCTATTTTCACATAAAAGATAGCATACAACATGCATTCTTTTTGCCTGGCTACTTTTGCCTAATACTGTGTTTGTGAGACTTTGAATGTAGAACTAATTAGTTTATTCTCAATGATATCTAATGTTTTGGTATTAATTGATTTATCCATTCTATTTAGTTGATGAATATTTGTGTTGTTTCATGTTTGGAGCCATTTAAGAATAAGGCTATGTACATTCCTGAGATGTCTTTCTGCACATATGCGTGCCTTTCTAGAGATGAAATTATTTGGTCATAGGTTATATGAATATATGGCCTTGGTAGATAATAGCAGCTTTTCAAAGTTACCACTTTATATCCCCGTCAACAATGTATAATGTCCCTTTTGCTTTACATCCTCACCAGTGATCTTTTTCATGGTAGCGATTCTTTTGGTGTGTAATAACTGTTTTACTTTTCCCCCAATGAATTATAATGTTTATCATATTTCATATATTTATTCACCACTTGGATAAATTATCTTGTGAAGTGCCTGTTCAAGCTTATCGCCCCCTTTTAAATTGGGTTTTCTGTCTTTTTCTTATTGATTTGAATGGATTCTTTAAATTCTTCTTCTGAGCTCTTCCTTTTCTTGAGATAACTTTATTATTTCCTATTCCATATCTTATTTGAATATTTAACTACATTAAAAGATCAAAGCAGTCACTATTTAACAATTCTTCTACTTTTTGGGATGTATCTTCATATGTATGATCTTCATCTTTGTACATGTACTTGGTATGCCTCCCACTGCAGCCAAGCTATGGACGGAGTGTATGTGTCCCCCTCGACTGCGTAAACTCATTATTAATCCTAATCCCCAGTGTGATGGTTTAGAAGTGAGTTTTGGGGGAGCTGATTAGATCAAGAAGGCAGAACTCTCATGAGTGGGATTGATGTCCTATAAGAGGCCCAAGAGAGATCCCTTGTCCCTCTGCCATGTGAGGACACAGCTAGGTGTTATGTATGAATCAGGGCTCTATCAGACACCGAATCTGCTACTGCCTTGATCTTGGACTTGCCAGTATCTAGAACTGTGAGAAATTTCTATTGTTTCTAAGCCACCCAGCCAGTGGTATTCTGTTATAGCATCCAGAATGGAATAAGACAAGCCACGTAACCAAAAGTGTGGCTAATTTGCCCTAATTCTTCTTGAGAGTTCAAAAGTGTGTGCACGCCCCTCTGCCTTTGTTTCCCCTTTTCAGGTAATAGTAGTACAATCAGAATAACACCCCACCTATTAAGGGAGTCGGGATTATAAATTGCAGGGAGATTGAGTACAATCTTATTTATTCTGTGTGTTTTTCCTTAGTGATTGCATGGAAGCGTGATTTTAGGTACTGTGCATCCTGCCAATGCCCAGATCGTGGTTACTTCCTCTGCCCCTGAGTACCCAAGGGAGCCACAGTGTTTGCCTCAAACAGTTGACAACAGGAAAGATTCTAGTGGCTGGTCCTGAATTCAAGATCAGAGTGCAGAGGTAGAGGCTAGATCCTGTAGTCCACAGGATCCTTAGAAACAACCTCATTCACAGAAGTTTTTCATTCACTTTGCCTGTAAAACCCCATTTCTTCCAGTGGTCAGTTCTAGGGTGCTGTCTTGTTGATATAAGATTCTTTCTTTTCTGAATTTGTTAGCAAAGTCCTGCTTTGCTGCATCCTCTGACTCCACCTCACGTTTGGATAAATTTTCCTTTGAACCCTCAAAACACAAATGGTTTTATTAGATCCCTGGACAGAAAACTATTTGTCCTGAAACTATTGCTTATATGAGTAGCACTCACCAGTTTCTCTCAGGGACATAAGGTCTTGTTAAGCTCCCTTCCCTCAGACACACATGTCTATGTTTGGCCATTTTTGGGGATTCAGGGTGCCATCTCCCTGAAGGGTGGATGCCTTCAATGAATAGATGGTATTTTTCAGGCATATGGATAGACAAAGTAGTGCAGATGGAAAAAAGCACTATTTAATTCTGGGAGACCACTAGGCAGGGCGTGCTAGCTATTCTTTGGCAGAATTTTTGAGTAAGTCGTACTGTTTTTCTGTGTACACTATCTGGTTGGGAACTGGTGCATCCAGGCTTATTTGGTCCTACTTATCCTCCAAATAATGTTAGTCAACTTTCCTGATAATGTCCCTTTTGTTTATTCTTCCAAGACATTACAGGAGCCTCCGTAATAATTTTGTAGCTTGTGGGACATGGGGAATAAGTACGACCATGAGGAGTCACAACTGAAGAAACTGGTCTTTGGAAACTCTTCCTTTATGTCACAGGAATCATTGTACTCAGATGTCTCTGGGTTTCACAGGAGCGACTATTTCATTTTTGGATTTCAATTCTTTCCCTGACCACACTGGAGAGAAAATCTCTGAAGCTTACAGATGATTTTTTTTTTCTTTAAGACCCCATATATTTGTTATCTCTTCTTACTCTTTGTCTGCAAGTGTAAAACTACTTCAAGTTAGTTCTTATTTCTAATGACTTCAGACTGCAGCTTGGCCCCAGATCTTGCCTCTCTCAGTAAGCATGGCTCCTTCCCAGTCATGGAACAAATAAATCCTACCTCTTGGGTTGGAGGGTAGGCACACTCTCCTCACGTGCCATGCCTTTGGAAAGCTGTTGATCACTGGTGAGAGAGGGGGTCTGACTCTCCCATGTCCTGTGTCACATACCCTTCTCTTATTTTTCCAAGCTGAGAGGTATTAGTTTAACTGGAACTTTATCCACTTATTTACCATAAAATTAAAATACTCTTTTGAGGAAAGGGGTTGTGTTCCAGTTTGCACTATTTTTTTCCGGTTTGATCCAAATTGTGCTGTATCTGATAAAATTCCCTATAATTTTTGTCCTGTGGTTTAATACTTCCTTAGGTCCAGTATTAGAGAGGGTTCCCTTTCTTGTCTAGATTCTATTTTGTCTTTCAGTTAATTTTTGGCAAAGGGTTGTTAACCAGCCAGTGCTTAATTTTCAATTTTTCCCAGAATTTCCTTTTATGAGTTTCCTTGACAACTTCCTGAAACTTTGGAAACTTGACAAGTCTGCATAATGCCTTACATCAAATATTTCATTGGTGTTCTTATTTTTTGGTGTCCTTTGTGACCCAGTTTGTTTTGCTTTAAATGTTATCTTACAATTACTGCTCATCGTTATTAATAAAATAAATAGGAATGAGATAGGAGAAATAAATGATAAAAAACTATGTGTAATATCATTTAATTTCCATACTCTATGGGCAATAAGATATTTCAGGGTTATTTCTTCCCCAGAATGAAATTATTCCTAATTCCCTCTCTGCTAAACTGAGATTATTTCTTGCACACATAATCCCTCCTGGGGTCTCATTATTGCTGTAAAGTACTTTAGAATATAAGTTTTCTAGTCTGAAGTATTAGAGAAGCAGCAACCAAATGGCTCCTGTCAAAGAGAATGAAATACATTTAATTTTGAATACTCTCTTTTACTTTATCCTTGCTCACATGCTATATTTTGTTAAAATCAATAAATGATGTAGGCAAAATTTGTGACATTTTCTTGCATTGAAAATCACTATTTTTTTCTGAAATAATAACACATGATTCTATAGCTTTATGAAAGATTAAGTATAATAGCACCATAGCATTTGTATCTTTATATAGTTAATTACTAATTTTTTATGTACACTAAAGAATTGGGTTTGGGGAAATTTTGTTAAAACGAGTCAAAACTTCCTCTTATTTTTGTACAGTTTTTGTTATTGTTGTCTTTGTTTTTGTTTGGGGTAGCCTTTCCAAAAGTATCAATCAACCTCTTTCGGCAAAAACAATGGACCTAATATCTTTCTTAAATTATGGTATTTTATCACTTAATTTTTTTCAAAAGACAACCTTATTTTAACATGGTACAACTTAATATTGCCAGAAAGCTTTCCATATTAGCAGTTTCAAAAACCTTTATGGCAGGGTTGTATTAATTCTCTCAACATCTTTATTGAGGAAGGAGTGAAAACAACCCTTCATCACAAGAAAGTCACTATTAGGCTTATTTCTGAGAGACCACACCTCATCCACAGCCTAAAAGGGCTTAGCTCCAATGGCCTCACTTCCTGTCTCACAGAAGTTTATTTGAGGGTGGGTACTTGATGCTACTATGACTCATAGATTCTCTCTTCAGGGAATTTGGAATCAGGTAGAAACAAGGACTGTGAACTGTAGGAGACTAGACTAGAATTATGCAGATTTTTCTTCATCTCAGGATAGCCATGACATGGTTCATATGAAAGCACATATGTGAGCAGAGAAGTTTGGTTTGTAGAAAGAAATGGAAACAGAGGCAAAAGAAGATGTTGAGATGAGAAACTATGTGTCCCCAGAGTTACTGTCTAATAAGTTACTGTATTTGTCTTATTTTCTCAGATTTCCTGCAATTGTATTTCTATATTTTCTGTAATTATTCCTATTTTTTTTTCTGCAGTTGTGTTCCCTGTATCCTTATGATATATATTTTTGAAACTCTAATTTGAGTAAGATTTTTTTTTCTTCCCAAACCAAATGGTTTCTGGCAAAGATAACCTTGAACTAGGACGAAGAAATCATGTATTCTATCCTCAGCTCTGTCATAATTTTGCTGTGGTCTTATTGTTAAGAAGTAGGTTTTTCTTCCCTCTTCTCCCATAGTATCATTTATAACCCTGCCACATTACTTGCTATGTACACTGTAATTATTTATTTGAATATCTGTCTCACTCACAAAAAGGAATGATTTTGTTCTTCTTGGTGCCCTCACAACTTAGAATGTGGTTAGCCCATAATAATGCTCACCGACTTTTTGTTAATCAATAAACCAACCATCCACTCTGTGGAGTACAAGTTACTTTGCAATTCTTAGCTGCAGTTGGCTCAGAAATAATCTGAAGAGAAAATTCCTAAAGTTTCAACTGTTCCTAAAGTTTTGTCATGGATCTCTAGGTTCCTTCTGTTGATCTGGACATCCATTGAGTTCTCCTGTCCTGTCTTCAGTGTTACTTTCTTGAGCGAGTGCTTTCTTGTCTATTAGGAAAGCAAGTATTGTCAGCATTTTGGGTATTCCCTTGTTTCTGTCTCACACACATATGTTTACATATGTTATCACTAGAGATGGTTGAAATAAATGCTCTAGAGTTGCTTCCTTTAACAAAAAACAACCTCTTATATAAGTGATGAGTATGAGGGGTAGAGAGAATATAAAACCCTCATGTACTCATTCTCCAGTTTCTATAATTATCAACACATTGCAAATTTGACCTTCCGTAGTCTGCTCAATTCCCATCATGCTGGATTATTTAAAATAAGCAAATCATACATATCAGACCAATTTATCAGTAAACATTTCGGTATGCAACTCCAAGATTAAAGGATTCAGTGCTTCCTTCTAAAAAGTCAGATCGGCTTGTAATAATTTAAATATTAAGAAATAAAGTTGTAATACTTCTTATACTTAAGCTAATGTACTTAGCAATTTCGAAATATAAAAACTAAAATTTGCAATTATTATAATTAATGTGTATTAAATATCTTTTCATTATCCTTTTAGTCACTTCTTCCAACTTTCTAGTCTTTTTCGTTGTTTTCCTGTTCTTGGCTAAGATCAGTGGAGAGCTGACCTTTTTCATTGCTATAAATTCCATTCTAGTGATATGTGACAATTCTTTAAAAATTAAGTTAAACTTGAAACTGTATTGCAAAACTTATCCCAACATAATAATATGGATTAATGTTTCATTGGGCATAGTCCTTAAGTGTCACCCTGGAAAGTCTTGCTCCAGCTGTTTCCAATTATTTTAATTTCACATGTCATGTTTAATAGCAGGGAGTGGACTATTGCTAATGGTTTTTTTCTTGGAAATTAATCTGTCAACCTGGTGGAAATATAAAGTTTGAGCAGATGAGCAGGAATCCTACCATTTAACATCCTAGGCAATTAATTCACTTAGCAAAAGCATAACAAGATTAAGTAATCCATGAGAATTTTCATTAAGAATGGGAAAATGTAACACAGAGAGAAGGGATTTAATAATGCATCAATGTGATGTATTCATAAGATGTTTTTAAAAAATTAAGTTAGATGTTGGGTAGTGATAGTTGAATTCTAATGATGTGTCATGGGGTGAGGGGTAGACAGATAGGCAGTGTGTGTCTAGTCTTTAATATAATATTTCATGATGTAATATTCTATATTGGGCCTGTGCTTGTGATGGTGGAATGGGAGACCTTTTTCTGTGAACTGGGTATAAAATAAGCTTTCCATTTCTCTGATGGTAGTAGCAAAAAAGATTTTCAAAAGTCCTTCATGACCTTGGATTAGATGAACATGTCCAGGACCCAGAATGCTTTTGATTAATAAGAGTTTGAGGAAAACTCCCTCCATTATGCAAATACAGTTTTTAATTACAAGTACAAGGTTGTTATAGAATGAAAGGCAGAGATTATAATGGTGCAACAATCTTAGAATGTGTAGCCTCAGACAGGTTTTGATGTTTCTCTGCCTTTGGTTGTTAAAGTACTTCTTTCTCTAGTATGAAATCTGCCAGATACCTTTTTTTTATTTCTCACCTAATAATTCATTTTCTATCTTTTAAAATTATTCCCTCTTTTTACTCTTACAGAACTTTCATACTGCAGCATCAACTTAAAAGCTGCCATAAATTACTTTCAATTTTTCTATATTTTTATTTCCTGTAATTTTAATAGCTTAGGGGCATGAACTCTTAAGTCAAATTGAAACTTACAGTACTACAGTTCAGTACAGATTAGCTTAATTGATCTCTTCTGACCTATGAATGGATCTTTAGTCTAGACAGTGGCCATATTCCTCTTTCAATCTCTATCTTTAGCAACAGATACTCCTGGATATTTTTTTTTCCAACACCTCAAAAACATAATATATTTTTGGGTTATTACAGCTCCGACGGTAAAGAAGTATGAAACAGTAAGTTTGTGTTGAAATAGGAAAGAGGCAGATCTTAAATATCAATGGGAAGATATTGTAATTTCCCATCCTTAGGTAGCAAAAGTTTGTTTTATTAACAGAAATAACTGGAGTGTTTTAATATTTCAATATATGATATAAACTGGGTAAATAAAAATATTTTTTCCTTCTATTGAAATTAATTCCACTTCTGAAAATAAGGAAAAACAGGTAAGGGGGGAAATTGAAGCACTAAGTAATTCATTGCAGCATTTTTATGATGGAAAGAAGAGAGAACTATCCAAATGTTATATTACAAGGGATGGTTAAGCAAGGGTTAAGTAAATTTTAGATATGCATTGAATATGTTATTAGTTACTTATTTTAAAATGACTGCAAAAGTTATGTAAATTTTATGAAAAATGGTAAATATAATGAATATTACATAAAATAAGATTTATGCAAAGTAAAATAAAAATGTTAACTTTTTTTAAGCATTTGTGTTACTTAACAGTGGTTGTGTTTGGTGACAAAATTATGGATAGTCTGTTTCGTCTACTTTTTCTCATTTTCCAGTTTTATGTTACACAAATGCAAACCTTGGAGAAGGTTAAACAACTTAATGTAAATTAGTGCCATGCTGTAAGCTTAATTCAATTTATGTGACCTAGAACAGCAGCCTGCCAACAGAAGGGATACGTAATTATTGATATGTATGATATAGTGAATACAAATGTTAATGTGGAGGAGGATACACTTATTCATTGTAATTTTTTTTCATCTTTTTAATTATAGAGTGTTGGAGTTAAAACAACAAAAATATCCTCTGAGTTTTGGGTAATCAATTTACAGATAAGCTTTCAGAGCATCATTTCTTTGTAAGTTGAAGGCTGTCAGTATATGCTCCATTGTTATTCATTTTACAATTCTTTTTTGTCTTTTGTAATCTATGTATGCCAAATATTCAAGTATCGGGGTAATGGAAGTCGATGTGTAATGTAATGGTTTCATTCTTGTACTTTTGTTCATCTTGACTCTAAGTTTATCTCGATAGGTTAGTTATAATATTTTACATGTTTTCCCTAAATATCATCTTATGTATTATTTGCCTTTAAAATTTTATTCACATGTAAATATAGTATTGAAGAATTTATTTATAGAGAAGCAAAAGTGCAACTTTCACAAGTAATATTACTATAAATATATGTATTCCCATGTATTAAATATATAATGTGCCTTAGATACAGATATACAAATTAAACATGATTAAGAAGATGGTAACCAGCTCTTCTCCCTTTTCAGTGATGCTGGAATGAGTAGAAATGGGATAACATATAGCATAAAGAATTCTATTATGAACATGTATCTAATTTGGGGACAATACATATTTCAGTGAAGTGACGTGTGTGTGTGTGTGTGTGCTTGTGTATAAAACTGAATATAGAAGTTATATAGAAGTTATATTCAGTTTTATAATTATAGAATTGAATCTAGAAATAATTTGCTTGAGAAATTCTGTTTGGAAATGCATGTGTACTAATTTGACACGTTGAAATGTAGACTTGTTCTTTTCATGAGCTCATAAATCAAGTATAAAAGACTAGAGGCAATGTATATTCAATGTCCTGCTAGGAAAAGGCAAGATAAAGATATGTATCATTCCTGGTATGCTTTTTCTTTTTAAAATTTTAAATAAAAGCTTTATTTTTAAGCACCCAGATTAAAAAGATGAATTAAGTTGGTCCTTACCAAGGAGGCAGGAGAGCTATGCAAAAACCCTTAAAGGAGTCTTTCTAAATTGGCATTGTTCTTTGGTCAATATTTGTTGCTAGCCTTTAGATAAATCCTTTGATATTATAAATGTGTTAGGATTTTGCTTTATTTGGTATAGTAATAAGAAAATGAACCAATTATATGAATTTATATTTCATCTTCCTACTTAATCTAGAAACTTCCTTTTGGCTCCTCGCTCATATGTACATTAGCTATCATTATGATAAAACCCCTCTACTTAGGAAAAATATTTTATATAAACAAACCCAATGATATAAATGCATAAAAAGATGAAAGTTTAATACAACTCTATGTTATGCAAAAATATATTTGTATTAGCATTAATTTAGGTTATGAGTAACAGAAGACTCCATAGCTTAACAAAATAAAGATATGTTTTTCCCACACATTCAAGAAGTCTAGAGGTCAGTTCAGGATTGTTTTGATGTTCCAAAAGAGACCCAAATTCTTTCTATCTTGTTTTTCCAGTATGGCTTCCATTGTCAATGTTAATTAACTCTTTCATCGAAGATGGCTGGTGGAGTTCCAGGCATTTTATCTGCATTCCAGGCATCAGGATGTAGAAAGACAACAGGGCATACTACTTTCCTTTAGACACACTTCATGAAATTTTCACAGAGTACTTTATCTTATTTCTCGTTAACCAAAATTTAGCCACATAGTCATATCTAATTACAAAAGAGACTGTGAAATGTCATCTTTATTACTTTTGGACATGCATCAGGCTAAAAACTTAGCATTATCTTACTGTGATAGACAGAATAATGCCTCTCCCAACAATATTCATGTCTTAATTCTTATGCCTGTAAATATGATACTTTACATGGCAAGAGTCTTTGTTGATGTGATTAAGAATGTCAAGAGGAGAGTTATCCTGGGTTATCCAGGTGGGCCCAATGTAGTTACAAGGTCCTTATAAAAGTAATGCAAGAAGTTCAAAGAACAGGTGGATGATATAAACATGGGTCGTAGTGAAATGTTTGAAGATGGAGGAAGGAGTGAGGACCCAACGAATGCAGGTGGACTGCATTCTAGAAGCTGTAAAATAAGGAAATGGAGTCTCCAGAAGGAGCCAGCCCTACCAACACCTTAGACCCCATGAGATGCATTCTGACTTGTAACTTGTACAATTCCAGAATGGTAAGAGAATGAATTTGTGTGGTTTCAAACCACCAAGTTTGCGGTAATTTTTTACAGCAGCAAAAGGAAACTACTGCACTTACTAAGGAAAAGAGGGGAACAAATATTAGTCCCATCAGCAGTCTGCCACACATTTTCAGAGATATGTCCATATTTTGGGTCCTATCTGAATTCTTTTTATATTTGACTTCCACAGTCCTGTGTCATTGATAAATGCTCCAACCTGGAAGCCTCAGTACTTAGGTTTGGTTTAAGCACTTGGTAATTAAGTACAGCAATTATGTAGCCACTAGTACTGTGGGTGAAAACCTCCTTCAGGCACTTTGTTGAGTATTTGAATTTACATTTCTCAGTCCCCCCGCACAGGTCAATTAAGTAGAGAGACCTAGAGTTGAGGCTAGAGAGAGAGCAGAGGCCATGGAGAGACAAAAACCTTGGGCTGGGTGGAGGAGAACGACCAGGGAGGTGGCCTGGAGCTTTATGTGCTGACCCTTCTCAGTTTCTGGTGGTCTGCTTTCCTCCATTCCCACGCGCACCCCGAGGCTGATGGTTTCAGTCTGGTAATCTCACCTCAAATGCTGCTCATTCCCACCCACCCCCTTTTTCTGTCGGGAGAGGTATTAGTTGTTATTCTTGACCCTAGATTATTCCCCAACTCAGATTTTATATATTTGATAAGTATTACCGCTCCATTGCTAATTTAAGATATCCCCTGTGCTAAGCAGAATAATGGACGCCCAAAGATATCCACATCCCAAATCCCAGAACCTGGGAATATGTTATATTACATGGCAAAGAGGAATTATGATTGCAGATGGAATTAAAGATGCAAATTAGCAGATGCTGAGATTATCCTGGATTGTATGTAATCACAAAGGCCCTTAAAAGTAAAAAATGAAGGTAGAGGTTTCAGAATCTTAAAAAAAAAATGTGATTAGAGAAGAGTTGTCAGAGAGAGATGCATTATTGCTAGCTTTGAAGATGGAAGAAAAGGCCACCAGCTGTGGAATGTGGGTGGCCTCCCAAAGCTGGAAAAGCCAAGGAAACAGATTCTCCCCTACAGCTTCCAGAAGAAACACTTTGATTTTCGCTCACTGGGACTCATTTTGAACTTCTGACCTCCAGAACTGTAAAATGATAAATTTGGGTTGTTTAGAGCCACTACATGTGTGATAATTTGTTACAGCAGCAATAGGAAACTAATACCCCCCCAACACACACACACACACACACACACACACACACACACACACACACACTCACACACACCTTTTTAAGAAAAGACTTCAGAGAGTAGAGGCTAAAGTGCTGAGCAAGAGGAGACATTTAAAGGTACAAAGATCCCATTGATGGAAGCAGACAGAGCAAGTACAGACTACAGCACTTGTGCAACAAATTTTATTTCACTGTTTCTGACATCAAAGGCAAAATGGGAAACATCTTTGGTTACATAGTTTTATGTTCCGATGACAGCATACTCCTGAAGATGTAACATTTTTCTTTGGACTGCAATACTACAGCTGGGTTTTATTGAGGTGACCTTGCTTAGAAGACAGGGAGGAACATCGAGCCATTCTTTTAGCCATGGTTTAGGAAAAGATACAACAGGAATTTCCACCTTGTGTCCTAAGGCAGCAAAGTCTCTGTTGTGACTCATGAAGGCTACTGAGAGAGGCTCCAAGATGGTGTATTCAGGGACTTTGTTTTTTGCCAAATCTTCCTTATTGTGGAGATACCCTCTGGAGAGAGGAACTAAACGAAAAGTTAATTCAGCTGATGAAAAATCCATGTTCTGATTGCAAGGAGGGTAAAGCTGTTACTTTCTTCTTTGCAGAAGTCTTTTCGACAGAGACAGGCTTAATGAACACGAACAGACCCCAGGGAGGAAGAAAGATAAGGGTCACCTCCCCCCAACAAAGAAGAAAAGTCAGGGGTACCATTTCTCATCCCTTCAGGCACGGTGGCCTGAACAGCAGATGCCAGGAGTGGGGATGTTGCCCACATCATGGGCTCTTTCCTGTGTGTCAAGAATGGGAGCCAAACTTGCAGCAGCAAGTCCCGGCACATGAAACCAAACTATAATTGAATCTGCTTTATATATAATGCTACAGGTATCCTCTCTCTGGGCCAGAGTCTGAAGACCTGAATAAGGAACGTTTAGTTACTCAGCAGTGGCTCTTCCTTTTGAAACTTGAATGGGTGTTTTATCAGCAACCTCTTACTAAGATAAGAAGTTAAACAACAAAAATACCACAAGTCCTTGAAGAGTTCACATCACTCTTAAAATTCAGATGTTGTAAAATAATCTCTGGCCAAATTCTATTTTGTTGATTCAGGTGAGGATCATATGGTTTCCCTAACATTGGCCGGAGGCTCTTATTACAAAAGCCAGACTTGCATCATTTTTCTGACCTACATCTGCCTTAGAGAAATTCATAGACGAGACAGTTCATCTCTTATCGTTAATCCTTAAAAGGATTTTACAATTTTCTCAGCTTTTTTTTATTTTATTTCACTTCTCCACCACCATGGTAAATTTATCTTCAAATTTCTGAATCATATAAATATAAAAAATAATTTTATTCTAAAAGCTGTTCAGTATATTGATAATTAGGGAGACGGAGGGAAGTTATATATATCAAGTACACGTTTTGGGCAGGACACCAAGGAAGATATTTTAACAATTATTTAATTTGATCATCACAACAACATTCTAAAATAGGGGTGATTTTCTCTGTCTTGTGCATGGATAAATTTCTCCTCAGAGCAGAGAAGCCAAGATTCAAACTGATACTTTCTTCCCATTATATTACTTTACTGTTTATTTTGTTTCCACCTCAGAAATACTCATTGTTAATTATTTTAGGGAGAAGTACATGTGGGGAAGTACTGTCATCTCTATAACTCCATATTTAAAGGGGATGCTACAAACTTTAAACACTTCTTAAATATTAACTGAGGAAATGTCCACGTGATCTTAACCATCTGGAAGAATGTGAAAACAAAAAAACAAGAGAATAAGCTAAATGTTTCTACATACCTATATATTTGGCATCATCTAGCTAAATGAAGCATATGTTTGGTGTCATTTATTTTTTTTAACATCTTACTTGAATATGTTTGTTATTAAAATATATAGTAAAGAATATAAAAATTGTGATTCCTTTCCTCAAATCCCTTGTCAAGGAGTAGCCATTCAACACATTGGTGGTTATCCTTCCAAGCATTTTTAAAATTATGCTTATGAATATAACATACACACACAAGTGGAATTACACTTGTTGTACTTTGGTCTGCCTTTTATTTCCACTTGAAAGTATTTTGTTTATATTTTTCTATATAGGTAACTACCTCATTTCCTCTAAATGATTGAATGGTACTGTGGTTACAATGTGTCACTTACACAGGGAAAGATGGTGTGATCTTGTAAACATTGTGAAGAAATCATCAATGTGCTCAAAATCTTTGTCAATTTCACATTAAGAGAACATTAAGATGAGTAAAAGTAGAAAAGCATATATAATTTATTTTATGTTTCATGTATATATTCACTTACAAATTGCAGCGTTACTAACGATGTTGTTACATTTAATGTTTATTTTTGGCAAGATTTCATTGGTTGGTATTAAGTTTACATAAGTTAGGATTGTGTTTTATTACACATAATAGATTGTGACTTTAAACATTTCAGAGATTTTTTTTTTCTTTTTTCTTATCTGACAAGAAGCTACTCAGGGCCCAGTTATGGAAAAACCTATCACGAATGTGAACGAGGGAAGTAGGTGAAAGGAATCATCTTTCTCTAAGCTAAAAAGGACCTCTTCCTGTGCTCAGGAAAAGGTCAAAGCAGGATACTTCTGTGGGGCAAAATGAGGATATTCAATTTATAAGGGCATAGAAGGGAGAGCAGAATCTTCATCAGTTCATGTCAAGGCAGTGTTCTATGAGTTTTTATTTCTTTGTTTGTCTTGTTCCTTTCCAACATTACTTCTTAAGTATAAGAAAATAGGGCAACAGCAGCAGGGACTTCTAGAATGATAGCCCTCTACTTCTTCACCTGTTGAGTCATACTGCTCAGACGTGGCTTGTAGCCTCTCTGTGTCTAGAATACAACTGTAGTGCTTGGTTCTCCCTTCACCTACTTTTGGAAGTTTCTTTCACCTCTCTTCATATTGGGTTCTGGCATCTCATATTATCCTCTCTTTGTTTTTTTTCTTTCATTTTGATGAAGATTATCTTTTATTTTTTTTCACTTCCTATGGTTGTTTGTGTATATATATATATATATATATATATATATATATATATATATATATGTATATGTATATACATATATATATGTGTAATAGTGTAATAGTCTGCTGAAATCTTAAGTGTATATCTTGATAAGCTTTTGTACATGTCCATACTTATATAACTACCACTCAGATTCAGATATAAAACATTTCCTGAACCCAGAAGATTCTCTCAGGTCCCTTCTTAGTTAATATTCTTCTCCCCGCAAAGATAAACACCATTCTGACTTTTATCACTATTGATGAGTTGTGCTTTTTTAAACTTCATACCAATAGAACCATATAGAGTATGTATATTTTTGTGACTGACTCCTTTGACTCAAAGTTTTGTCTGTGTTGTTGAACATAGCAGTGGTTAATTTCTTTTCATTGCTGTGTAATATAATAAAAAATAAACTTTGCTGTGTAATATAATAAAAATAAATAATAAAAAACCTTGATTAACCCAAAGGAAGGCAAAAGGAGTACTGAACATATAATTATATTTGAGAGCATCCCTTCTCTACACAATCATTTAGTGGCCAAGACCAACAGATGTTTTGCTATCTTTGATATACAATGTTTAAGAACACACTGGAGGTCATCTACATTTCAAACAGCTCAAAAGAGAAAGGAATATGGAAGAAAGTTATATGAGAAGGTTTCATGGACCTGCCAGGCCTAGAATTGACGCACATCAATTCCACTCATATCCCATCAACCATCACTTTGCATATACATTCATAGAGTAATGGGAAATACAGACTCTTCTTGGGCAGCCACTGACCAGGGACCAATGTATACTGAGGAAGCATATGACAATTTTTGTTGTATAGTGAACCATTACTTCTACATTGTATTTTTATTTTATTTTATTTTGCTAAGTCATATTTCTCAGAAAAAATTTAGAAGCTAGCATTTTGACAACTATGCGATTAGGGAAGAAAATAGTGTGGGACAAGGTTTCCAGGTGAGGGAATTACCATCTGTTCTCAGGAATTTTTTTCGCTTTCCCGTTCCCAAATCCTGAGATACAAAGATTTCTGTTCTCCACAATGAATCATTTCCACAAAGTGATGGCCAATAGTGACCGTCGCTTTGGACCGTGGTGGTCCAAAGTGACCATGTGGGTTCAAGGAGCCGATTTTCCCAATTCCCTGACAAAATTTTCTCAGGAGTCAGGAAGAGAAAAGCGAAAATAATTCCCGAGAGAAGACACAAAGAAATGGAAAGACATTCGGTGCTCATGGATTGGAAGAATCAACATTGTTAAAATGGCCATATTACCCAAAACAATATACAGATTTAATGCAATCCCCATCAAAATCCCAATCGCATTTTTAAAAGAAATAGAACAAAAAATCATCAGATTTGTTTGGAACCACAAAAGACCCCAAATAGCCAAAGCAATCCTAAGAAAAAAAGAACAATCTTAGAAGTATCACACTCCCTGACTTTAGCTTGTACTGCAGGACAACAATAATCAAAACAGCATGGTATTGGCAGAAAAACAGACATGTAGACCAATGGAATAGAATTGAGAACCCAAAAATAAAACCACATAAATATGGACAGATAATTTTTGACAAAGAAGCAAAAAACATACAATGGAGGAAAGAAAGCCTCTTCAATAAATGGTGCTGGCTGAATTGGAAAGCCACGTGCAAAAGAACGAAACTGGACTGCTATCTGTCACCATGAACCAAAATTAATTCAAAATGGATCAAAGATTTAAGCATAAGACCTGAAACAATAAACTGCATAGAAGAAAACATAGGTACTAACCTTATGGACCTTGGGTTCAAGGAGCATTTTATGAATTTGACTCCAAAGGCAAGGGAAGTAAAAGCTAAAATAAATGAATGGGACTATATCAAACTTAAAAGCTTCTGCACAGCAAAAGAAACTATCGACTAAATAAAGAGCCAACCAACTGAATGGGAGAAGATTTTTGCAAACAGTGCCTCCGATAAGGGGCTAATATCCAAAATATACAAGGAACTCATGAAACTCAATGACAAAAATCAAACGACCCAGTTGAAAAATGGGCAGACGATCTGAAGAGACATTTCTCCAAAGAGGACATACAAATGGCAAATAGACATATGAAAAAATGCTCAACATCACTAATCATCAGAGAAATGCAAATAAAAAACACAATGAGATATCACCTCACCCCAGTTAGAATGGCTATCGTCAACAAGACAAATAGTAACAAGTGTTGGAGAGGCTGTGGAGAAAAACAAACCCTCATACACTGTTGATGGGAATGCAGATTGGTGCAGCCACTATGGAAGGCAGTGTGGAGGTTCCTCAAAAAATTACGAATAGAATTACAATATGACTCAGCAATCCCTCTCCTGGATATCTACCAAAAAAAATCTGAAAACATTTATACATAAAGGCAAGTGTGCTCCAGTGTTCATTGCAACTTTATTTACGGTGGCCAAGACATGGAAACAACCAAAATGTCCTTCAATAGATGAACGGATAAAGAAGTTGTGGTATATATACACAATGGAATACTATTCAGCGGTAAGAAAAGATGAAACAGGACCATTTTGTGACAACATGAATGGATCTTGAAATTATAATGCTAAGTGAAATATGTCAGACTGAAAAAGCAGAGAACCTGATATGTGTTATACAAACCAAAAAGAACAAGACAAACAAATGAGAAACAAAAACTCATTGACACAGACAATAGTTTAGTGGTTACCAGAGGGTAAGGGGGCTGGCGGGTGGTAGATGAGGGCAAGGGGGATCAAATATATGGTGATGGAAGGAGAACTGACTCTGGGTGGTGAACACACAATGGGATTTATAGATGATGTAATACAGAATTGTACACCTGAAATCTATGTAACTTTACTAACAATTGTCACCCCAATAAACTTTAATTGAAAAGAAAATCCTGAGAAATGGGTGGGAATTCTCACCTGGAAACCCTAGTATGGGAAGAGCACGAGTACCTAGAAAGTATACATTTACTTAAAGCTCCTCTTTAAAGTAGGGGAACCCCATTCTCAACTATGTCAAATCTGTCTTTACCTTCTTTACATAATCAGCCTTCAGTCTTCCACTGTAGTGAGGGAGGGGAATTTGCCTACAAACATGCAGTAGGGGAAGAGATGTAGGGATTTAATTGCTTTATAAACAGAATCTAACTATTTTCTGAATTCTACCCCCTTGTATCTCTATTTCCCAAGTATCTATGCTTCTGATTCTTTAAGTGTTCGTGGAATTGCTTTTGTCTTTATCTACTGTGGGCTTAGGATCTAGCTTTCTTAAGTTTGGCAGGTCAGTCACCAAGTTTCCACCTTTCAAAATTTGTTCCACTTTTCAAAAAAAATCTTTGTTTTCACTTTTCAAAATGCTATTTTTTTCCTTTGGTTCTCTCTGCTACCTCCATAAAGAAAGAAAAAAAGAATCCCTTTTCTGTAGTATTAGTAAGATTTTTGACATCACATCTGCCATTTTAATCAGAGTACATGGGTATAATATTTTTAAAATAATAAACAAATACATTTTTATCCCTGAAAATCATATTTGCCATGCTTTTTCTATAGCCATTCTACCATTAGTCCTCAGTGACAGAAAGAGTTGTGGGTGCCACGTCATGAAGGAAGAATATATGATGTAAAAGGAAATCTCTATCATACAAGAACAAAAGCTACTGATCCTTTTGACCTAGATGAGTGTTGGAAGAAGACAAATGGAAAAAGAAGAAAGTGATAGGATGTATGTATTTGCCCTCACTCTCCTTCCTCTGGGCTAAAGTCCCAAGGGAAGTGTTCTCAAAATACATCACTAAATAAATGTGGTGATATCATTGAGGGGATGGGGAGGAGATACTTCCCACAGCCACAGAGATTGACTGGACATGAATTGAGAAAACTGCAATCTTCTTGGAATGCTTGTATTCATATTCAGATTCCTGTCAGAACAACATGGAAGAGGTTAGCAATTGCTGACTGAGTCGTCATAAAAATGAAAGGCTGGAGGTAATTTACCAATTTATTATGACCACATAATTTATAGAGCATTAGTCATTTCCACATGACCTGGTGCTTTGATGCAGTGAGGCTGAGAGGGTTGATTTTCCAACAGAAGCTGAAAGCTGGAATGAAGAGGCTACACAGCATGAGGATGTTGTGACCAGGGAAAAGTAGTGAGATACATGGTCTTCAGCTTTGGATTCAATACAGTGCCCCAACAGGACCAGCAGGATTATCTACCCTACCTCAGTGAAAGCTACACAGGGGTCCGGAGACCAGACAAGGCACACTTTAAAGCAGAGACCATCAAGGAGAAAAGTTCCCTATTCCGCAAAATCACAAGACTTGAAGTCCATCTCTTTCCTATGATTCTGGAGAAAAGGGGATTAAACTTAAACCTTCATTTTTTAAAAAAAAAATATAGCATTTATTGATTTCCTATTGCTACTGTAACAAATTAACACAAATTTAGTGGCTGAAAACAACACAAATATATTAGCTTACAGTTCTTGAGGTTGGAAGTCCAAAATTGGTATCACTAGGGTAAAATCAAGGTATGGGTTGAGTTGTGTTTCTTTCTGGAGATTCTTGGTGAGAACCCCTTACCTTTCCTTTTCCAGCTTCCCAAGGCTGCCTCTCTTCCTTGCTCATTGCCGCTTCCCTCTACTTTAAAAGTCAACAACATTGTGTCTCTCTGGCCATTCTTCTGTAGTCACATCTCTCTCTAACTTCTTTCAGTTACCCTCTTCCACTTTTAAGAGCCCTTGTGGTTACTTTGGACCCAGACAGATAATCTAGGAAAATCTTCCTATTTTAAGAGCAGCTGATTAGCGCGCTTAATTCCACCAGCAACTTGAACTTCTCACAAGTTTGGGGAATTAGGATGTAGACATTTTTCAAGGACCATTATTCTCTCTACCAGAGAGGGAATAACTTAGAAGATACTATTGAAATCATAAAGCAATAAGATAAATTAATTGGCAGATTTATATTCCCCTCCCCACCTGCAACAACCCAATGAGATAGGTATATGAAAAACCAGATCACTTTTAAAACAGAGAAGCCATGTTTCCTCTGCATATCTGTTGTGTAATGCAAATAAATGTTTTACCTCAGTGCAGATTATAAAATACAATCTGATAGCTTTTTTATTAATCACAGTTTTAGTCACCACTACTTAATATAATTCTGGATGTATCTCATTGCTCAAGTAGAACATTTCTTTCTTAGTCATTTTGGATGTTAAAAACAATTTTTTACTTAGATGAAAATCATTATCCAAAGACAGTGAGATAATTTTAAATGCGTGGTGACAACTTCTCAGATGAAAGGTTTTCATTTTTCTTCCCAACTTTTCTGCTATTCCTTGTATATAGAAGAACAAATAATAGTAACTATAGAGCATCATGTTAACAGTTGCAGAAACCTGTGGCCTTTTTTTTTTTTTTCCTAATGGAATATTTCTCTTCAGGTCTGCAGGGGATAAATCTCCTTGAAGTTTTCCTTTTCCATGGGATATTTAGATGTCATGATTTTCATGTGGTTTTTTTTTTTTCTTTTCCATGAAGTGCACCTTTAGTAAATAACCCATATAAAATAGCTGGGAACTTTACAAGAGAAATAAGTTTTAAATACTACTGAGGTGTTACGTGTGTTTTTTTCCACAGGGATGCACTGCTAACCTTCTTGAGGTCAATATAAACAAGATCAGTCATACGTGTGCTCTGGAAACCTATCCTTTGGAAACAGATTGGTAGACTGGATGACCCAAAAGTGGCATCTTTAAAATCCTATGTTACTTATATCCGTGATGATAATCATTATTAAATAGTTCAAGAAATGCTCATTTGGAATCTAAAACATAGACACTGAAATTTTAAGCAGTGAGTTTGTGAACACAAAAGCAGCCGGATATTTAGAGCTATTCTAATGATTAACTTGTTTTGTCACCTGTATGCTTGTCATTGTGTAGACAGATACAAAGTTTTTTCTTGATGTTCGTTGTACTCTGAATATTTTCCATACTTATTAACATGACTTAAGGGTTTTTTGTTTGTTTGTTTGTTTGTTTTTAGAATGAGTCACATGCATTAGGAGACTGACAAGTTGCTTATTAATTTATTATTTTTACATCTCTCTCCAAGTTGGCTCCACATATAGAATGCATTGTATTATTTATAAGGTTTACGTGACTGGCTGCTATTTCACATTCTTACAGCCAATTCGTGCTGATTATAAGTCTAAGGTTATGCTTTTGATCTTTATAAAGAAGTATGCTTACTTCCATCCTGGGAACACAGATGGCACTTATATTCTCCATACAGTTATCTTATAAATGCATGTCTTTGATCTTATAGGAGGAGACCATAAAGTCCTTATCTTTAGTAAAACTCAACCAATTAAGAATATTTTGACAGCAAATCAGAGCTGTATTTATAATAAAGGATGACAGCGAGATGGGTGGAAATACACTAACTAGTTACTAATTTTCTTTGGATGTCATGTCTAAAATTAATAGTTTCAATTTCTAAGATATAAGTTAAGCCTAAATTCTCCAATAAAATGATTCCAAATAAGACTTTGTTGCAAAATTATCTTGGCTTGAGTAGCATAGTAAAATCTCACAATTGCATTTTGTATGTGGGATGTAAGAAGAACAATAAAGCCCGATACTAAAATACTATAAAAATGCAATGTTGTTTTCAAATATATCTGATAACTCAAATTATGACAGAATGTTATAGGAAATTGGAAGGCTAACCTGCCTGGTTTGATGAATTGTAGTACTTAATGAAGGCCTCTTTTATTTTAAGTGTTTATTATTTACACATCCCTATTTGTTTCAGGATGTCGGATATGTACCATCTGCTCATCTTGTTAATACAATTAATATAACAATCAAAATACTTTGTTCAACAGTGAATTTCTAAGTACAGGTTATGTATTTGGAGTCTAAATGTATGTGATATGAGAGCTTTTCTTGTTTTGATTTTCACTTAGCAAAATGGACAACTAGCAATTAAATATTACCTCTGATTTTTTAAGCTTTTTTTGTGCAACATCAGATCAAAGGATTGAGATGACTAAGTCAAAAAGTTGCATATTCTTACCAGAAAATGGAGAGCTGTGATTGTGTATATGTGTATTACATATGTGTGTGTGTGTGTGTGTGTGTGTATGAGAGAGAGAGAGAGAGAGAGAGAGAGAGAGAGAGAGAGAGAGAGAGAGAGGAGAGCTACATATCTTGAAATGATGACCCGTAAAATTGTCATGATTTATTCTAAGATTTAGAAAAATTCACCTTTAATAGGAAAACCACCAATAAGGTGAGACAAGTGGCTTAGGTTTTTCTGCGATCACCTAGACAAGAAGCATCTTACATTATATATCAAGTAACTAAATTACATTTTTGATTTTAGGTGTTTTGATTTCAATGTATCTAGCAGTTCAGGAATATAAATGTGGTTAGTGTTTGAGGTTTTTTTTATTATTGAGACTTGTGATCTCTTACTGATCTATTTAGGAATTTGCCTTGCCCTTTCCTACTACCAAAACTTGATTTTGCGAAAGTATAAGTAGAAGAGCTGTGCTTTTTTAAAAAGCTTATAGAATGCAAGAATCAACTTGAATAGATTTTATGACACACATCTTGCAAATATTAAAGAGAGGACTGAAGAATATTAAGTGAAAAAAATAACACTGGGGTTCTTTCTCTCTAGTATGGGTGAAATATGTGTTATATACATGTATGTATATGATATAAAAGAGTTACTATTTCTCCTAATGTGCCAATGGTAATGATGAATTCCATTCCTGATTAGAGAATCATGAGCTAAAAATCAAACGATTTCAGTAAATACAAGTAAACATTGATGAAATTCTACCTTAGGAAATCATCAGTACTTAAAGCTTAGGATTCTGATTTGGAAAAAGAAATGTGTAGATTATAAAACAATGAGAAAATTCAGAGCTGCTGAGCACATACCATTTTGATGGTATTCTAGGTAGCCATAAAACAAAATACAATTTTATTTACCTCTAAAGAGAGAGTCAGAAATCACTATTTCAAAATGCTTATTTCTTTACAGGGTGGCTCAAAGGCTGTGAATAATGCAAATTGGTTTTACTTTCTAAGTTCTTTATACTTACACATTTTTGGTAGGTTGTCTGCCCAGAGCCTTTATTATACAATGAGGTAAACCTCAAATGGAATCTCAAGCACCTTCTCATCCTGGTTATCATATGCTGCCATTCTCCCCCTAGAAATTAATACACTCTGTACGCCGGATCCTGCCTTTTCATCTCCTGCTGCAGAATCAGCAGTCATAACAGCTTTTCTGTTCATGAATATGTAAATACAACATGCATAAAATAAAATGAAAAAATTAGCAGGCGGTTCCCACTGCAGACTGTACCCAACTCTGTTTAACTAATACACAAAAAGCAAAGATTTAATTTTTCAAGCATTTTGAGTCAGTGTTGCAAGGAATACTATAATTATATAACATGGAAACACATAAATGAGATATATGCAGGTGCTCGTGATTGTTGGACTCGATAAATTGGCATCTATGTACGGCTATGGTGATGTATGCAGATTCACTTATTACTTACCTCTGATGGCTAGTGATAAGGGAAAAATGCCTTAGGTCCTCAATTACCTTTTATTTGCTGACTAGATTTCATTCCCATACTGCCCCCCACTACATGACTAAAACATATTTAAATTACATATAAACACACACATGCCCGCGCGCCTGCGCACACACACACAGACACATACACACATATATACATATACACACATTTTTTTTTTTGATGGGGGGAAATGATGACTATATCCACTGAAGTATTCTGGAAGAATCATTAAGCTCTGGGAAGGAAATAATATTGGGGAATTTTATTATTGAAATAAGCAGGCATGTTCATGCATATTTTTAGGGCATGCGTGCCGATGCGCCACTCTGTGCAAACAGTGCTATTGCAGCTCATGTGCGGTAATTAGGTTGATGTAATTATGGTGAAATAAAGGCAGCCTCACTGATAGTTTCACAGTGCATATTAAAGACATATGTGCCTTCCAGTGTACAATAAATGAACCTGAACTGCTGTCAGGGGCTAGGAGGACAGTGTGGCCAATGCACCTATTGTGTCCCTGCAGCAGAAAGGAGCCCGCCGATTGGCCACTGTCTGCAGCACATAGCACTGGCTGGTTATAAAGGACTTGTCTAGGGGAGAGCCTGTAGGTACTCCATTGTCTGGTAAAGTTCATATGACTGCATTCTTTTTTTGCAAGGGGGGTGTGGTGGGAGAGTGGGGAAGGAGGGGGTGTCAGCTCAACTGTAAAAGCTGCACAGATTTTTTTTTCTTTCTCTCTCTCTGCCTCTCCATAGATAGTTTCTGTTTCATGCCCTGTCTCATTTTGCATAGCTAAAAAGAATGCTAATTAAGATCCCTTGTCTTAACCTGAAAATAATGTCTCGGGTATAATTAGAAATCTGGTGAGAGTTTAAAATTCTGGTAGGGGACCAAAAACATCAGTTACGGTGCTTAGGAGGGACATGAAGAATTATTTTTCTGTAATCAAGGTAAACACGGGAGAGGGGGGTCCCCCCTATCTTTTTAAACCAATTTTAACCAGTGTCGTTCTACTGCAGATAAGAGCAATAGTATTTCAAAAACTATTTTAGCCGTCAAATTGAAAAGACACAAATCAGTAGCAATAGAAGCCTTCTTAATCCTCCTTAGGATGCAATTCAGATGAAAGAACTGCTTTTTTTTTTTTTTATATTTTTCTTTTTGTATGTGTGTGTTATAGATGGATCTGAGAATGCTGTCTGGGCTTGGTGCCAAGCGCTGGTATTTCACAGCAGCGACCGCCTCACAGACGAGCTGTGGGAAGCAGGAGGGAGACTCTCTCTTAGGGTGCCACTACTATGGAGACACAGCTGGGCTGAACAAGATTTGCTTCAAACAACAACAAGAGAGACAGAAAGTATCTGGTTCAACCGCTGCCCAAGCAGGCAGGCACCAGAAGAGCTAGCAGCCAATCCGGCCATGCTCGAAGCCAGCTCTGCAGCTCAGCCAATCAGTGACATCACTGGTGAGAAACTCATTTACATCATGCAGTAATGAACTTTGTTTAACATAGCTTCCCCCCTTTCCTGTTACCCACCCCCTCCATATTAGGTCCTTCCATTAATTATTCTGCTGGCATAATTTAAACCGCTATGCAAATATGTGGCTACATTCTCTCGGTAGCTTTTACCTTCCCCCCCACCCTTAGTATCTGCTGTCACTGAAAGTGATTCTGGGTATTTGTTTTGACCTTGCAAAATTATTTTCTCTTTCTTAGAAAAAAAAAAAAAAATTAAACCTTTGTTTATTTTATCTGACTCCACTGCCCTTTTATGAATAGCATGCTTTCTGCAAGTCGGATTCAGAATTAATTGTACAAGGTAACAGAGAATAAGGGAGTGCATTGCCATGGAACTTGCAATTTTTTTCAAGTGATCTGCATCTTAGAGCTTTCTTTAATGTTTGCAGATTTTATGCTATAATGGCCATTTTTCATACAGTGTTTTATCCCAAAACCGCTTATGTACATCTGTCACATGGAGGAAAAGTTCACTCTTATTATATTTTATTCTTCACTGCTCTCAGCCAACATGTCATTTTATTAATGAATAGAACTGAGGTCATTTCTGAACAAATCTCTCTCTTGCCATCTCAGCACAATGCTCCTGATTTGCATCCATTTACTAGAAAAATTGAATACAAGAACCAGCTTGAAAAGAATTTAAGAGACCATCGTACATATTATTTCAGAATATATTGCAGCATTTGTTTTTCAGAATTCGTAATATTTAACATCTGCCTTAGTGTTTCTATAAAAATGCCTGATCTCCATTCCCAGCGTAATACCTTTAGCAAATTTATTGCTTTGTTATGTAACCAAAACAGACCAAATGAAATAATAATATTCACAAATGAATTCATTTATCAGCAGAAAACCTTTGGAAACACAATTTTGTCCTATACATTTGTATTTAGTTTGTCAGAGATAAATTCATTTGTTCTTTAGTAACTTGAAAAGGCTGGAATATGTGACATGTGAAGATTTTCAGGTTGCTTTAGAGAATCTCAAAGAGCGGAAACTGGGTCATACTTAAATGCGATTTCTCTTAAGCCATACCATCATTGCATATTGGCATTAAAGGGATAGAGTATTCTAGCAGAGCAGGTAAAGTTTTATTGCTTTTTAAGAAAGAATATTTGAATATAATTATTCAAAGACATGGAAACTTAAAAACATCGACAAGGGTTTCATAACGGTGCACGATTCCTTTGAGAAGCTTAAAGAGTACAATGATAGGCATAGACATTTTAAAAAGCATCTGAAGGATTTAGATGCTAAAACCATGGCCCTTTTAATTCATGAGGCATTCCATCATCCCATCATCAGTATTCAGGGGGCGACTGTCCTGAATCAGTCATGAGCTCCCCTGCTGGAGATTCTGTAATTTGAATCATGTGTAATAATATATTATCCTACTGGGGGCCTTCTTTCAGTAGGAGAATGGTTTATACATTCTGCTATAAGAGAACTTTTGGCTCCTCGCCGACTCACAGCCATTACTCACATAGGCAATCATGATCGTCTTCCTTAAGGAATAACATCTGTACGACCTCCTGAGCCAAAAATCCGCAGCCTCCCCCACATTCTGAGTTACGATTTCTTGGAATTGGGAACACTTGACAAAACTGAAGTAGAAAAATGGAAGGTTTACAGGAATGGATCACAGCTTTATTGAGCATGCCATGTGGCAAAAGCACAAGCTCCCATTCCTTTGAAATAATGAAGAAAGGTGAGGAAAGAGCTGCCCAAAATAGACCTCGGTGTATTTGTTTGATTTTTAGATACAAGTTAAAATGTAATATGTTTTATGAAGTCATGGCTACCTACCTCTGTATTTTTCTGTGGACGTCCTCGCAGGGTTCTGCAGAGGGTGTGGCAACATGGAGGGATAAATGAAGGGCAGCAATAGTTGTGAAAGCAGAGAAGCCTTGTCTCACCTCAGAAAGGAAGCCATGTGTGATGGCAGGAACCATTTGACCCAAGAGTTAAAAGCTCAAGGAATAGTTCTGATTCTTTCTTATTCTGTCCTTGATCAAATCATGTAATTGCTGTTTTTTCTTGACTGTGAAAATTAAATACACTGCCAGGACAAGAGATATTCTCTATGGAATACCTCCCCTTCCTTTTCTTAACATCCAATCCCCCACCCCACCCCACCCCCCTTTTTTTTGGCTTTAAGGACCAACTTCAGTGTTCCCTCTTCTATGCAATCTTTTCAAACCAGTGTGATTAGAATCGCTCACTTCTCCATCATTCTCTCTGTGCTTCCAGGATTGCATGTGTGGCAATAATACTGTAAGGCCAACATTGTTGTAGGGCCACATAGGTGCATGTCTTTGCCACTAGACTGAAAGCCCCCTGGGGACAGGGGCAAGGTTGAATTCCCCTTCCTCTTCCAGTTCTAAATCTAAGAATAATAGATTATGCACCTAGTTTTTAAATCAGTGTTCTAATCAGTGAGTTAAAAGTACATTGTAAATTGTAGAGAGGGTTTTAAAATTTCAGGAATTACTATTGTTAACTATTACCACTGTGTACCAGTTGTCAGTTTTATCTATCTCATGCCTTTCATTTCACTGGCCCTTCATTACAAAACTCAGAATAAATGGTTGCCTCATTATTTTTCCTAAATAAGCAGTTATAGGAAATTATAAACCATTTTATTTATCAAATATGGAACTAAGACAACTTAGTTTGGTGTTTTAAAACTTAAAAATAAATGAAATTGATATGGATTAATTGTAAAGCCACCAGGATAAGCAAATTACAGTATCAAGCTCTAGTGTTAATGATATGAAAGAACTAATTACTTGGAAGAGGTAACCAATGTTGGATCTTGAAATGCACTGCAAACCATAATAAATCAGGAAATATGGAATTCTGAGTCTTATTCTTAGTGTTATAATTGTGATATGTATTTTTAATTTGTAAACTAGTACAATAATCTTTTAAGAGAGTACTTCTAGATGTTTTTATATGATCTGATAACATAATGCCAAAATCTGTTTGATTTATGCTACTCATCTGTTTAAGTTTATACTATTTAAGTTTATACTACAGCTAACTGGAGATTCATTTCTTTTCAAACAACGATATTCTGTTAATGTGTCTGTGAGTTTTTTTAGATGTTAAACATTCTACTTCTAACCATTTTCTCACTACACGTTATGAGAAGAAAATGAAATAACTAGAAAATGTATACATCTTTACTATTTATACCTGGGAAAATAAAAATTTTAGCTCTGGAAATCAGCTGAAGTCCATGTTTTGTAAGAGTCTCAGAGAGAGGAAAAGTTTCTTGCCCATGAATGCATTCTGTTAAGTTTCCAGGACAACTGAGATTGGATCCAAAATTCAGAAAGATTGGTTCAATATTTTTTCCACTCTAGCCACCAAATAATCCTTACTTTTAAAATCAGCCAGATAGAAGTATTTTATAGTACTAGCATACTAATTTTATAGTACTAACATACGTTACATTCACTTATGTGATCCAACACTGTGTGTATGTAAGGTTCCTATTTTATAAGTGAAAACAAGGAGACTGGAGCTTATTGAAGTGTATTTCCCCCACTATCCTACAGTAATGTAATCAGCTACTACTAAATAATTATTTATATTAGTATTGTGTAAATAATTTTGGTCTTGATTAAGAAAAATGGAAACCTGATATCTGAGTTTACTTTCCAGTGGCTTTGAATTCCATTAACACAAACATTATATCTTAAATTGCGGGATTGGTTAAATAGGTTTGGGTGGGGATAATTTGAACTGTATTTAATCAAAGACTTGTGCTGTTAGTACTGACCTTTTCTTTTTTCTTCTGAAGTCTTCAGTTATCTCAGTAACGATATTTTCCTTCTAGCGTAGTAATTAAAAGTAGAATTCTGAACCTTGGAAATACAGGGAAATGATCTGTACCCACTTAGGAAACAAATGTTTCTCAAAGACAGTAAAAATAGTAGAAGTAAAATAGTAAAAATATTATGAAGTTGTTTTGTTTTTTTTTCAAATAGTAGAATAATAGTTTCTTCTGTTCAGAAAAATGGTATTTAAGAGTTCAAAGAGTGACTGAGTAAATATGGAACATCTTAAATAAAGAAAATGTCCCTTTATATCATGGTTTGAGACATGGTAATTGAAAGCCATTCGCATCTATATAAAATTATTGTCTTTTTAAAACTTATTAAAGTAGTGATAAATGAGATAAAAGTAATGAAGCATTCTCCTTTACGCTGACATGTTTTAATATCATAATGATATGGTTTTTATTACAAAATTAACTTCCAAATTAGGAAAGTGTGGGTAAATATTGGGACCTATTCTTATATAATAAAACTATGAAGCTTTGGGGTTAAGAATCATTTATTTGTAAGGCGTCAAAGGAATAGATGAAAGTGACTTAAAGTTTGCATATTCCAGCATTTTTTTTTTACTTAACCCTTAAAATATGCTCAATATTAAATGAATTTAGTAGCTGAATGAGTATTTTCATGATATTGATGATACCGTGTTATTGTTAGTGAAAAATGACATTGGTCTATCACTGATTGTTAACACAATGGAGGAACAAAAGCATATGGATTGATTGCTAATATTCACTGGGGATAAGTTATATGCCATGGTATACTATGCACTATGCGGGCACTATTTCATTTAATTCCCAAGTCAGTGCTTTGGTATTATTATCTTCAATCTACAGGTGAGAAAACTGAGTTTCAGATAGGCTAACAAAAGTCATATGCCTAAAAAGCCCCAAAACTGGGATTCAAACCAAGGATTCTGAATTGACAGCCCGTATTCTGAATCACTGCACCAAATTGAATAATCAGTACATGTGAATTTGCTATTTAGCTGTAAGAATAGAATGTTATTTTTGCATATATTACACCCATAAATAGTTTATCTGGTGCATTTTTTTAGATGTGTACATATATTTTTTTACCTTAGTGTTTTACAAATCAATTTGAAAGCTATTCACCTGGCTATAACATTGAAATTGATATTTTCTTATAGTTTTGTATTTATTAACAATTCAAATCACTTAAGGCAATGCATATGAAGGCATTTTAAAACAGTAACATACCAGATGAATATAAGATCATGATGTTATTAACCCTTTCATTGCGTTAATTGATTTCAAGTTTTTTTTTCAAAATGTGTCAAAAATCCACAAAAAATAAAAGTTGCTATTTTGACTATTTTATGCAGTAGAGGGAAAAGTTTTTTTGAGCTCATGGGGTAAACTCGAATGCTACAGTCAGCAGATGTAAATGTTCATTCGGATATATCCGAACGTCGCAGCAAAGTAGTTAAAATGCCTTTGTAAGTCTGAATTACTAAAAATGATTATTAGACTAAATCCTTCCATTTCCTCTTTCCTCTAGATATATTACTTATTAAACGTGTCATCTATTTTATGAGAAAATTAATGCTTATTGATTTGGCAATTGCAGAGTATCATTTAACAGTCTCGTTAGATCCTGATTGGACAGACATTTAAGGTACTTCAGCTTTCTCAGTCCTGGTTACACATCTTTTCTTTATAACCCACTGTAATCCATGAGATGTTAAAAGAGAAGAATCTTGCAGCTGCTTACTATGCACTAATATATCCTATGCTTAATGATAGATTTTACAGCTTTTATCTAGTAGTCAAGACAAAGGGACAGAGTCAAATTTTTTAATATTATGGAGTTAGTTTAATTTTTCTAAAGCAGAGGAGAAAACAAAAGTGTGGAGAATCGATGTCCAATTTCTTCCTCAATTTTCTCACTGTTTCTTTCTCAAAAATGTCATGTACTTACCGTATGCCTTAAATGGTGATAACAAACCTAGCCTCTTGAACGCTACTTCAATATTGCTATTGATGTTTATTATGGAAATACTACGTATCAATATATATTAGTATGTAATCAAAGTTTTGAGTTTTGTTCCGTAATTTATAGTCCCATCTCCTCAAAAATACTAGAAAAGTAATAATTTTGAGCCCTGTTAGAAAAGTAATAGTTTTGAGCCCTGTGATTCTCGTTTGAGGTTATTCCACTTTGTGCTTCTTCCATAGTCCTGACACGTAGAACTCAAGATAATGTTCCTTAGAAACGCAGTGAATGCAGGTGGGTGCAGGACTATCTTGCTCTGAAGACACTGGACCCATTGATGTGGTCAGAAGGCTCATTAGCAGTTCTCAGGGTCATATTGTGTTCTGGCCTGAGCCCTCCATTATCCTCCTTTACAGTTACAACTTGATAATTATTTTTATTTTCCTTTCAAAATGGCTTTATTTTCAAGATACTCACAATTTCCTATTTGTGGGCAAGAATGAAGGTCAACGTAGCAATTTTTGCCATTGCTTCCCGAATCTGGCGAGAAAGTATTTAAGGTGGTTATTTTCAAAATGTTTACTTTTACACAATAAAAACCAGAGCTGATAACAAGGAAAGCTATATCTGTTATCACTGAACTCTATACAGCAGTATACAAATGGTTAGGAGCCCAGGAATCTCTGGCCAAATGCCTAGTTCTGAATCTCGTCTCCATTACTTACTGGATATATAACCTTGGATAAGTTTTGTAACTTTTCTGTGCCTCGGTTTTCTCATCTGTATAATAGTACCTATTTTATGAGAGGGTGAGAATTCTGTGTATTTTTGCAAAGGATGGTAGTATAAAGATAGATACATTCATGGTCTCTTTTTCAAAGAGCAGAATGTAGTAATGTAGTGGGGGGGGGGAGAGAGAGAGAGAGAGAGAGAGAGAGAGAGAGAGAGAGAGATGAAATAAATATTAATGTGGTGTCCTTCAGTACTATAACAGAAATGTATAAATACTTTTGTTTATTGATTCTACTCCCCTCTTCAATAATTTATTTGTTTTATTTGAACAAGGTATCAAAGTATTGTTATAATATAATTATCAATGTTATCAAATATTGATTTCATTTATTTTTTTAAAAAGACTGTATAATCTTTTAAAGATATCAGTATAATTTTATAATTATAGGCAACTAATAAGATTTAATTCATTGATCCTACTAGTTGGATATGTCAGAAAAAAACAATGTCCTGAGATAGATAAAAAAATGCCTGAAACTGCTTATTTTGATATTTTCAGCTCTGTAGTAGAGCTAATATTTCACACCATGATACCCTAGAATGACCCAATCAGTGGCATTCTGTACAGAAGCTTAACCCACAAGGCAAGTGTCTAATGCTCATGAATCAGATAATTGATACATACAGGACTTTCCTATAGCAATCTTATGTTCATTAAGAAAAAAAAGATTCTTATCAGATAACCTGGGTTAGAACCCTGTGTAACTTCAAGTCTCAATTTTCTTACAAAATAGGGATAATGATAATATCAATAAGAACAATATGATTTCAATAAAATGCCAGCCTCTGAGACAACCCCTAGTGTTATGTGTTCTATGGAATAAAGAATAAGATTGCTTTTATTTACATTTTGAATCAAAACCACCATTAATTTGATTGATTTGAGAGGATTATGAATGTGGTAATTAAATCAGATTGTTATCCTGGGAATGACTGAGCCTAAAGATAGTCACATTTCAAAATCTCTCTCTCTCTCTCTCTCTCTCTCTCTCTCTCTCTCTCTCTCTCTCTCTCTCTCTCTCTCTCTCTCCCTCCCACCCTACTCTTTCCCTCCCTCCCTGAAGACCTACCATACTGGGATAGAGAACAGAATCAGAAAGAGTTTTCTGATTCAAAGAGATTGAGGCAAAGGGAAGTTCAAAGACATACAGATTTTTAGGTGCAACTGTCAGAAGTATTATTAGCATGAAGAAATAATATGCCATATACAGCTTCATCTTTGAATGCCTATGTGCCAATTTTATGATGTTTCCTAATTTCATCTCATTTATTAACGTTTGTTACTACTTACTTCAAACTCTATTCATTTAAAATTTTTTTTTGTGGTGTCATAATGAGGATGGTGATTTAGTGGATTTTGTCATGGCATCTTATAAGTTAAGATATTGGTTAAACTAGGTATATAAGAAAAGAAAAAAGTTACACAGTCTGCTTTGGTATTTTATAATAATGTCTGTTACTGAACCCTTCTCCCCCTTTTAAACAGCAATTAGCTAACTTCCTATTAAATATCATGAAAAATAGTTTTGGATATCAGTGTAGTTTGCACAGTAGAATCTATTTAGCTTTTCAGTTCTTAGAAGTTATTCATTTTGCAATGGAGTTCATCTTTGGCATTACCTTCCTAGCCCTGATGATCTCAGATTTTTTAAAAATTTTATTAAATGTAATTATTTTTTACCTTTGTTATTTTATCATCGATTTTTCTAGAATTGACCGGCTGGGTTTTTACCAATGTAGAAACATATCCTTTCACTAGGCATAGATTTTAGCATGAAATCTGTTATAGAGACCATACACCCTGTTTTTTCAGGGTCACTTCTAGTTCATGACCAATATACCAGGGTAATTACTGCCCTCTTTCATTTTCTGTAGTGACCCATTTTTAAGTAGAAATTATGTGGCCACTCTATAATATAAAGTTCATTTCTGATTTTTTGGCTAAAATTATATTGTCAAAACCACATATTCTGATCTGTTGTCTTTAAAAGGTTATTTGTACTTTGCGGATTAAAGAAACCGAGTTTTGGTGTTAAAAGTATGATTGCAATAGTGGTAGATAATTTTGTTGACATGTGTTAGACATTCAACAAGTAATTGCAGAATTAATCTCTCTCAATTGAACATTAGGTTTCCTCAGTACTCTGGTCTATACTAATAGCAGGAAGGAGTTCAGGACGTTCATTCTTTTAACAAACATTGCACTATCTACGTGCCAATCTGCTATAAGCACGGAAAGACCCATCAGGAAAGAAATTAGACTATGTTCCATGCTCATCAAGCTTTTGTTCTCGAGATCCTTTATAGGGTAATTATATATATATATTAAGTTATATTGATAAGAGTTTGCTCTCTTATGCAAATTGCTTTGACAAAAGGAAGGCTTCATTTAAAATTTAGCCTGTTCTTACTAAGACAGCTCAAGGGTGTAGGCTAACTTTATACCATGAATTCTTACTGCGTACATTCTTTTTTCGCTCACTCAGTTGGTTACCTGACATCTTAAACCTTCCTGGAGTTGACAGTAGCAGTTGCCCAGGATTTTAATGTTACTATTTAATTAAAGAAGAAGCACAGAAAATCAAATTCTTAGTAGTCTTGATATCTTCTGTGTTCTAGCTAACATGTAAATGTACATGGAAAACTTGCTATTTTATTTGTCTTTGAAAACTTTTATCTTCCCTTACTGAGAAGGACAGGTTATTGTCATTTTCTACCAATAAATATAATTCATCATTTTAAATGTGTTCTGGAGCTTCTGAAATGATTTCTCTTTGGACAAAGCACCTTCGCTTGTTATTTGGTTATTCATAAAGCCTATGAATATTTTAAGTTTTTATTGACTTATGTATGGGCATGAAAGAAATAATCAGCAATTTATATACCAAAGCATATTTGCTCAAAATGAAAAGAATCATAAAATCAGAACCATTTAGCATTTGAAATAGATTTAAGATGATCTAGTTTAATTTCCTTATTCTTCAAATGGGCACAGGAAGTATGGGAAAGAAATGATATTTGTCTTGCCCAAGTTCATAGACTAGTTTGTGGCAGACTCAGAAATAGAACCAAGATTTTTTTTTTTTTTTTAACTTTTGCTTTTTAAAATGAATTCTGATTATAAAGGTAATACTTTTTTCATTCTGAAAAATTCAAGATAGGTATAGAAAAAATTAAAATACCTCGTTAACTTACTCTGTGACTACAGTTACACACTCTCTTGTTCCTAGAGAGTGATATCTCTCCTCTCTACATGTGTTTTGCATTTTATTTTCTCTTAAGTCCTCAAGGAACTTGCTCTACTGATGGTCTTTTTTCTCTCCTGTATCGTCATCTCCTTTTCAACCAACTCTTTCCTCCCAGCATGCAAAAATCCTCAACTTTCATCCATCATAAGCAGACAAACAAACAAAACAGTAACAACCACCCCCCCATAAAACTTTATCCTCTTTATTTCTCAGTCATTCATCCTTTTTGCTGGGTGGGCAGTCAGGAAAGCTGGAGAAACACTCAACAATCTTGGGACAAGTAGTGGAACTTCTCCGCACCCCAGCAGAGTTGATAGTTTTATGTTTTATAAAACATGAAATGATTTTTAAAATGAGTTTTTTAAACAGTTTGTAATGTTTCTTGCACCTGTAAAATTAAATGAATCTAAGGGAGAAGAGAGAATACTCAGAAGCTGCTTTTTCATTATTATTGTTAGAGTGTTCTAGACTAAATGTGTATTTGACATAGTGTAACTATAATTACAGCCATGATCACATTTTTTATTGATTTATTTTGAGATTCTGTCCCTACCCAAGTTTCTAATGGTAGAAGGGAGATCGTAAAGTCAAGTTATTTTAAATAAGATTCAAGGAAATAATCTATTTTTAAATGAAATAAGCTCACATCCGAAATTATTTGAATGAAAATAGGAATCAAAAGATGTCACTTCTCACCTCAAATGTCAGTTCTACTACTAGTTGTCTCCTTAGCCATTTGTGTGACATTAGAAAAATCAATGTTTATTGGTATATTCTTTTATACAATGATGGACATAAAACCAGATAAGATCTTTCAACATTGTTTTTTCTTTTTAGAAGTGAAATCCTTTCTGCAAATAAAATTGAATCAGCAACCCCCAAAAATAGAGCAGGTAAAACTGTAACTGCTCTGCTTAGACTAGGGGTGGGACCTCAGAGCCTACCCTCTCACCTCTCCCACACTTCAGATAGTGTCCCAAGTACTTTGGTGACACCCTCAGAGCACCATAATATTGAAGCCACTAGAGGAGATAATCACTTAGAATCCCTGGAATTTGACATTAGACGGTTATTTTGTTTTTGCTTTTGTTTTTATGAGCAGCTAATAATTAAATATAAATTAAACCTCCACTAGATGGCAGTAGATCAAATCTCTGTTCTAAGTTTCAATAGACATTCTTCAGTTCAATATTTACGCACACATTTGGATTACTCACAAAACTTTCAGAAGAATTCCATCTTCTCATATTTTGCATTTTAAAATTACTTTTTGACCTCTCAATTTCTTCTCACTTGGTGCTCTGTTTTGAAGATATTGTGAAATTATTGGTTAGACCAAACAGTCTTCATGATGTCTGGTAAAATATTGCTTGCTCTGGTCATGGGAATTGTTTAAGAATTGAACAACATTCAAAGAAATACGTTTGTACAAGCATCTAAATTTGTTAGTAATTCCCTCTCGACTTTTCACCTTTACTAGACCTAATATTTAACCCAAAGGTGATGGTGACCTAGCCACTCATCTTCCCTCTCCCATGCCACCTATCTGCCTCCCACAGAATTGACATTTCAATGATAATGGTAGTCTGCATTGTGTTGTGTATTAAGGTTGCAAGGAGGTGGTGTTTCTATATTAGGTGATGGGAGTTCATGATAAGCATAACCAGGGAAGGGAGGTAGCTCAGAAAGCTGCTCTGGTGTTTCCTATGTCGAGTGTACATCAGCCTTGTGGATTCAGCAGGTTTTCCAGGACCAACAGTTCTGGCAACTTCATGACAACATTGACACCCCCAGAAGTTGTCCTTTGCTCCTCTCTTTTGACATCTCTTGTTTATACTCACCAGGAGAGAAGAAATGGTGAACTCAATTTGTTGTAATCTTACATAGATCACCCATTATGGGCAGTCTCTGTTTCCTTAAAGCCGGATGGATGTCATTGGAGGCAGTATATACATAGAAAGGTCAAGGTAAAAGAGCAAAGTTTTTTTCTTGTTTTCCAGATTAAATTAATCATAGCTCACCATTTTACTCTCAGAATTTTCCCAGTTAGGATGATAAATTAGTGATTACTTGAATAGTAGTTATCTTTGCCTTAAGCACCAATTCCTGCTCTTCAGGCCAGGGTCAGGAGGCACGAAATTTAGCTAATTCAAATAGAACTGCCTTAGGCTACTTTCTTAGGACTGACAATTATGTGGTCCATGAAATAAAACAAAAGAGAATTTAAACAAAAGGAAGCTAACTTTAAATTCAAATTTTCACCTCAATGGTTCAATTTTGTCTACTAGATTGTTTGAATGCATTGTAAAAAAGAAAATATGATTTCCAATAATAAGGATATTGTAATGCTGGAAAAGAATAAGTGGCTCACCTATATTACTTTATAAATAGCAAAGAACATTTCAAAATTAGAGCTCTTATGTATGTATGGTAGGTTGAATCTTTTAATCTCTTAATAATAATTCACATCACCACTAAATATATGGAAAGTAGTTTTATTCTAAGTAATTACCCAAAATTCTCTTAAAAAATCATATCTTTAGATCTTTAAATACTCCTTTCCCCACATTAGTCCTCTATCATTTTAATTGAGTACAGTTAATATGGCACATAATAGATTTGGAAACCTTTTTTTCTTTTTTTTTTGCCTTCATAACAGGTTTATAATGAACAAATATTAAGTGACTGAAATGTTTCATGAGAAGAGACTAAGAGTTTTTCAGAATGTAAAGATTTTTTTGTGTTTTTTTTTGTTTTTGTTTTTTTTCACAGAGGTCTGAAAAGCTTTTTGCCTATTTCCTTCTAGGATATATGAAAGAGAGATTAAATTATAACTTGAGACATTTTGCTCTGAATAATTCCATGAATCCTTGTTTCCTTGCTATCAGAGCAAGGCCTTTTCTCTGCAAAGCTTTTTCTCTACAAATAATTTATTAGTATTTCACTTATGGTATTTTGGACATCATTATGCTGAGTTGGAGGGCTGCTAACAGAATGGCCTCGCAATTGTTACTGCATTACTTTGAGTAAATAAAGAATGGAAATAGCTACTTCCTTGGTTGAAAACGTCCTATGTCTTTCTGAAAGATATACTTCTGTTCACCAAATCCCATTTCACTTTTTTCCTCTTGAATACAAGGAAAACGCAGATTTCGCAGCCCCTAAAAATTAGGTGGTATCATATGACTAGTTCTGGCCAATGAATGTGATCAGAAGAAAGCAGAATCACTCCCTCAAATCCTAGCCTAGGGGAACCAGTGTTCCCATTCTCCAAATTCTTCCAGTCATAGTGGGGGTTGGGACCATGTATGGAGATGGCACAGTCCCAAGGTGGACACTGGCTGGATTCCCGAGACTGCTTTCAAAGGAGCTATACTGAAGTGAAATAGAGGGAACTTTTCTGAGTATTAAATAAAGAAGAAATAGTTTTATGTCATAAGCCACTGAAATTTCAGGTTTCATTTGCTACTATAATGTAACCTGTCCCTTCTTGACTAACATAGGGAATATTTGAAATTGAGTTCTATAATTTATTTATTTATTTTAATTAGGTTAGTTAGTCCTTCCCATAACTGAGATTCTTCTAAACAAGAGTTAAGTGAAACAGGTCATTACATCAAAGTACAAAAGACAGGAAATTAGACTATTCATACAAATAACTTTTAATTTGACTAAAATGTAGAAAGTTATCCAGAACCTATAGAATTATTTTAGCCACTAAATCTCATCTGTAAGAAGAATCTTTCTAAGAAGAGAAGGAAAAATATGTAATATTTTATAGTTTGTGGTTTGAAAGAATAATTTATAATTTTATAGTACACAGTTTTTTAATTAAATTTATTGGGATGGCAATGCTTAGTATATTTATATAGGTTTTAGTGTATATTTCTATAATACATCATCTATATATCACATTGTGTGTTCACACCCAGAGTCATCAGTTCTCCTTCCATCACTATATATTTGATCCCCTTTACTCTCCTCTACTACCCCCTCCCCTCTTACCTCTGGTGACCACTAAACTGTCGCCTGTGTCTATCAGTTTTTGTTTCTTTGTTTGTTTGTCTTGTTCCATTGTTGTTTTCAGTTTTATATCCCACATATGAGTGAAGTCAAATGATTATTGACTTATTCTGTCTGACTTACGAGTATTTTGCTTAGAATAATAATTTCAAGATCCATCCATGTTGTTGCAAATGGCAGTATTTCATCTTATTGCTGAGTAGTATTCCATTGTGCATATATACCATATGTTCTTTATCCCATCATCTATTGAAGGTCACGGATTGTTTCCATGTCTTGACCATCATAAATAATACTGCAATGAATCTCGGGGTACATAAATCTTTGCGGATAAATGTTTTCAGATTTTTTTTGGTAGATACCCAGGAAAGGGATTGCTGCGTCATATGGTAATTCTACTCTTAATTTTTTGAGGAACATCCATGCTGTTCTCCATAGTGATTGTACCAGTTTACATTTCTACCAACAGTGTATGAGGGTTCCTTTTTCTCCACAGCCTCTCCAACATTTGTTATTATTTGTCTTAGTGATGATAGCCATTGTAACTGGTGTGAGATGATATCTCATTGTGATTTTGATTTGCATTTCCCTATTAGTGAAGTTGAGCATTTTTTCATATATCTGTTGGCTGTTTATATGCCTTTTTGGGAGAAGTTTCTGTTTGTGTCCTCTGCCCATTTTTTAATTGGATTGTTTGGTTTTTGTCGTTGAGTTGTATGTGTTCTTTATATATTTTGGATATCATCCCCTTACCAGAGGTGTTGTTTGCAAATATCTTCGCTCATTCGGTTGGTTGCCTCTTTGTTTTATTGATGGTTTCTTTTGCTGTACAGAAACTTTTTAGTTTGATATAGTACTCAGTTTTTATTTATAGAGTAATGTGGAACTAGAAAAATAATTGAATTTTTATGACACAGGAACATGTAAGTGTTTATCTTATAGATGTGGCAACTACGTCCTGGTGGGCCTGGGGCAGTGTCAATTTAGGCAAATTGTCTAGTAATTCATAATAGTGTCCTTTTCATTTAAAAACTGTGCTGAGTCAGATGATACAGTGTGTCATATGTCCATGGGGCCAGTCTGATCAGTGGTAGTTTGGAAAACATGTATCTAATATTGCTAACTTTCCTTCTTTCTCAGTCCTGTGGAACATATCACTGCATGAAAATAATATTATGTGGGGAGGCAGAGACCCAAGGCCAGACCACAAAAGATTTTTAAATCCATAAATGAGCTAAATCATAGTGATTAGTAAATGTAAAATAAAAACTTATAGGCTTTTGTGGATTAACACAGGCCCCTAATCATGTACATAAAACGTATTAAATAAAAAAAATGTGGTCTCTTTTTCAATAACTAGATCGCCAAGCTTTAGAACATAGCTACTTTTTTCATTTGGGCATAAACAGTGGCTTTTAAATGTTGCTCTCATTATTAGTAGTAGTAATATTTTTTTTATTATGAAAAAATTTGGAGATTTCAAAAATAAGTAATAGTATATCAAACCACCATGGAGCTATTACCCCAGTCCAAACAACCTTCAACCAATGGCCAGTTGTATCCTATCCATACCCCCATTTAATTTTTTCCTCCTATATTATTTGGAAGTAAACCCAGGCATCCTATCATTTTATCCTTACCCATTTCAGCATTTATGTGGAAATGATAAGTACTCTTTGATAAATGCAGTGTTTTGCGGTTTTCATATAATATGTGTTTAACAAATATTTGTCAAAATAGGTTTGAGTTGAAGTTTAACATGTCGGCATTTAAGCCAACCTTAAGTGGATACTATCTCTCCGACTAACAGTCATCTCGTCATTTCACCTTTATCAGAACAAATTACCTTTAAACGTTCCAAAAGTAAACTCGAAATTTCCCTTTAAGACAATTTAGAAGTATATGTACGCACTTCAGAGATCAAGGAGCTGTGAAGATGTGTTCTGCAGCTGTCTCCCTTTGAAGTCCTCTGCTGTGACACTTCAGATAACAGTGTAACTCAAGTTTCCAGGGAACTGAGCAGCCTGCTCTTCAGAGAAGAGGCGAATAACTTAGGTTCACAGGTTAACTTCAAGAAAGGTAATCCTAATAAATGGAACTTATGGAGCAAATGCTAGGAGACCTAAAAAAAAGATGTACCTTTTATTGGCCTGTTTATTGAGACTAGGGAGCAGCAACATGTGATAAAGGAATCATATTTTCTTTGTGCTGAAATATTTCCTTTACAGTCTTTTAATATATTTAGCAGGATTTGGAGAAAAGGAAAATTATTCCCTTTCTGTTTCATACCTCAGAATATAATTAAATCATATATCTGATTTATTTAAAAAGAGAAAGCCAAACCAATTTTTTTCTTTCTTTATCAAATATGTAATTGAAAGAAGAAAAAGAATTAACTTGTTTAGTATAGATTATCTTGTTAGTAAAATTAGGAAAATTTGGCAGATTGCAAGACTGTTGCTATATTATACCAAGTTCCTTGAATTCATATATGTTTTTGTTTTTATGTAAGTGATATAAAAGGATTAAGAAGATACAACTAGTGTTGCTTATTGGGGGGGGGGGGCATTAGAAATAGGGTTTATCTTAGTTGCCTTACTAGTGTTTCTGTAATTGCTTCTTGCGTCAATGGCATATACATGGCATTGAATTTAAGTATTTGGTTTTGATTTCACTGCAGATGTAAGCAGCGTATAAAAGAAATTCTAATTCTACCATCCAGTAGCCATGCAACCAAGGTCAAAACTTGATTCCCTAATGATAATGTAATGATAATAACAACATTTAACCTATAAAGGAACTATAAGGATTAAATGGGTTCATCTATGTAAAGATAATTTTTTAAAAATTAGCTTTAAGTTGTGTTTATATACAATAAAATAGGAAAATGTTAAGTATACGATTTGTTGTTTTGAGAAATCCATACAGTCCTATATCCAACATCATAATCACAATAGAAAACATTGTCTTCAGTTCCAAAAGTTCCTTCTTATCCCTTTGTAGTCCATCCTATCTACTCACCATCAGCTTCTGTCAACAACTAATTTGCATTGTGTCATTACAGTTTTACATTTCTGAAATTTCATTACACATTTGACCCTTGAACAAAACATTCATGGGTTTGAACTGTGCAGGTCTACTTATAGGTGGATTTTTTTTTCCCCAATAAATATGCAGTCAGCCCTTATCCTTGGCTTTCACATTTGCAGATTCAACCAACCACAATAGAAAACAGTATTTATTTTCCGGCTCCAGTTGGGAGTGTGCGGACGCGGAGGGCCAGACCCTATGCCTTGTTCTATACCATTTTATATAAAGGACTTGAGCATCCCTGGATTTTGGTATTTGTGAGGGTCCTAGAACCAAGCTCCATGGATACCAAGGAACAATTTAACTGTGGAGGGAATCAAAAGTTATACATGGATTTTCCACTATGTGGAAGTCAGTGCCCCTAACCCCCACATTGTTCAATAGTCAACTGTAATTGGGCTCATACAGTGTGTAGTGATTTATGTCTGGCTTTTTGTACTCAGTGTAATGCTTTTCAGATTCATCTCCATGTTGAGGGTATCAGCAGTTCATTTCTATTTATTGCTGAGTCGTATTCTGCATTAAATGAAGTAATATCACTTAATGGACATTTGGATACTGTCCAGTTTGGGGCAATGAGAAAAAAAGCTTCTGTGAATATTCAAGTATATACAAGTCTTTATGTGGATGTAGTGTTTATCATAGGTAAATGCATGGAGATGGAACTGTTGGGTTATATGGTAAGTCCATGAATATTTTTTTTAATTATCTCAAAAGTGTTTTCTCTTTAAAGTGGCTATACCATTGGCAATCCCTCCAACAATGGATAAATCAATTGCTTCATATCCTCACTTGCACTTGGTTTTGTCAGTCATTTTAGCCCTTCTAGTGTGTGTGTAGTGCTGTCATTTTGGCATTAATTTACATTTCCTCAAGGACTATTATTTTTAGCATAATTCCCTATGCTTATTCTCTATTTGTCTATTTACTTCGTTGATATGTCTGTTAATATCATTCATCCATTTTTATTGCATCTTTTCTTCCTCTTGTTGAGCTTTAAGTATTCTTTAAATAAACATGATATAATCCTTTATCATATATGTGTTTGCAAATGTTGCTCCCTAACTGTGGCTTTTCTTTTAATTTTCTTAAGTGTCCTTTGAAGATTAAAAGAACATATGGATGAAGTCCAAATAAACAATTTGTATTTTATAGTTTATATTTTTGTTTTCTAAAACTTTTTGCTTGACCTAATATCACTGAGACCTTCACTTTTGTTTTCTTCTAAAGGTGTGTAATTTTAGCTGTTATATTTAGTTCTGTGAACCATTTGAAATTAATTTTTGTGTATGGTGTTAAGTCAGGGTCAAGGTTCTTTTTTTTGTTTTGCATAAATATATATATATATATATTTGTTTCGTTACCATTTGTTGAAAACTGTTGCCTATTGAATAACTTAGTCACCTTTTTCAAAAATTAATTTATCGTATATATGGACTCCCTATTTTTTGCTGAATTGATTTATATGTTAATTTTAACACCAGTACCAAAATGTTTTGATAATAGTAGGTTTATAGTAACTTTTGAAATGAAATATTGTAAATGACCTAACATTGTCCTCTTTTAAAATTAAGGCTATTTTAGGTTCTACTTAATTTTAGAATCACTTTGTCAGTTTCGACATAAATGCCTGCTGACCTTTTCATTGGGATTTCATAATGCCAATAGATATACTGGGAGAAAATTTAAAACCTTTACAGAGTTATATATTTTGATTCATGAACATGGCATTCCTTTCCATCTTTTTTTTAGCTGTCCTATAATTCCACTCAGCAATATTTTGGAGATTTCAGAATAAAGATCTGACATGAATTTTAGTAAGTATAATTACCCTATATGTTTCATGTTTATTGATGATACCATAAAAGACATTTTAATTTCATTGTTTAGTTTGTTACTAGTATCGTGTTTCCCCGAAAATAAGACCTAGCCGGACAATCAGCTCTAAGTGTCTTTTGGAGCTCTAACCCGGTCTTATTTTACTGTAATATAAAACCGGGTCTTATATTAATTTTTGCTCCAGAAAGTACATTAGAGCTGATTGTCCAGCTAGGTCTTATTTTCAGGGAAACACAGTATACAGAAGTACATAACTGAGTTTTGTATATTTATCTTGCATCATTTGCCTTTATTAAACCTACTTCTTAGTTCCAATAGTATTTCTGTAGATTTCTTTGATTTTCTACATGAATGATCCTGTTATGTGTACATAAACACGGTTTCATTTTTTTTCTTTCCAATATTTAATGCATTTATTTATTAATTTGTTTATTTATTTATTTATTGTTAGTTACATTTGTATCTTATTACACTACAATATTTTACAATGTTTGTACAAAATTTAACAAAAGTGGTAAGAACAAACATCTTTGCCATGTTCCTGATCTTAGAGAAAAGTACTCTTCACTCTTTCAAAAGAATGTTATTAGCAGTAAGATTTTGATGGATATTTTTATCAAGTTGAGAATAGGATACCTTCCATTCATAGTGTGCAGGTAATTTTTATTATGATTGGATTTTGAATTTATCAAACTCTCTGTTCCACATATGTTGAAATTGTGTTAGAATGTGATCCGGTTTCATTCTTTTGCATGTGTATGTCCAGTTCTCCCAATACTATTTATTGAAGAGACTGTCTTTTCTCCCATTGTATGTTCTTGCCTCGTTTGTCATAGATTAGTTGATCATATAGGCATGAGTTTATTTCTGGGTTCTTTATTCTGTTCCATTGATCTGTGTGTCAGTTTTTACGTCATTACCATGCTGTTTTGATTACTATGGCCTTGTAGTGTGTAGCTTTATATCAAGTACTGTGATAATTCAACTGTGTTCTTTTTCAAGATTCCTTTGGCTATTCAAGTTTTTCTTCGGTGAAAAACACCATTGGCATTTTGATAGGATTGTATTGAATCTGTAGATCACTTTGGGTAGTATGGATATTTTAATGTAGTTATTTTTTCCTATATATGAGCAGAGTTTGTGCTTCCATTTATTTGTATTTCTTCAATTTCATTCTTCAGTGTCTTATAGTTTTCCAAGTACAGGTGTTTTACCTCCTTGGTTGAATTTATTTCTAGATATTTTACTTTTTTTTTTTTGATGCTATTGTTAATGAGATTGTTTCCCTAATTTCTTTTCCTTACAGTTAATCCTTGGTGTATAAAAATGCAACTGATTTCTGAGTATAAATTGTGTATCCTGCTACTTTACTGAATTGGTTTATCAGTTCAAATAATTTTTTGGTGAAGTCTTTAGCGTTCTCTCTATATAGTATCATGTCATCTGCAAATAATGATAGTTTTACTTCTTCCTTTCCAATTTGAATGTCTTTTATTTATTGTTCTTATCTGATTGCTGAGGATAGAACTACCATATGACCCAGCAATTCCACTTCTGAGTATTTATCCAAATAAACCCAAAACACTAATTTGAAAAGATATATATGTACCCCTATGTTCATTTCAGTATTATTTTCAATAGCCAAAATATGGAAGCAATCTAAGTGTCCATCAGTAGACAAATAAATAAAGAAGATGTGGTATGTATACACAATGACATATTACTCAGCCACAAAAAAAAAAAAAAAAAAAGAGATCTTGTCATTTGCCACCACATGGATGGACATAAACGGTATTATGCTAAGTGAAGTCTCTCAGACAAAGACAAATACCATATGATTTCACTTATATATAAAATCTAAAAAGAAAAATTAGCAAACAAATAAAACAGAAGCAAACCCATAGATACTGAGAATATTTTGATGGTTGCCAGTTGGGAGGTGTGTGAAAAAGGAGAAGGGATTAAGAAGTATAAATTGCCAATTATAAAAACAGTCGCAGGGATGTAAAGTATAGCATAGGGAATATAATCAATAATATAGTAACCATGTATGGTGTCAACTGGGTACTAAACTTATCAGGGTGAGCACTTTGTAAGTTATATAAATGTCTAATCACTATGCTATTACAGTCTTGAAACTAATATTGTATGTCAACTGTAATTTAAAAAAAAAAATTTATTGTGCTTATTTGTTTTTCGTATCAGGTAATTTTGGCTTCATAAAGTGAGTAGGGAAATATTCTCTCCTCTTCTATTTTCTGTATAACTTCATGCATAATTCATATTATTTCTTCCTTAAATGTTTCTTAGATTTCACCAGTGAAGTCACCTTGTTGTGGAGCTTTGTTTGTGAGAATGATTTTAAATTATGACTTCAATTTCTTTGTTATAAGGCTATCTGGTTATTTCTTGTTGAGGGAGCTTCAATTGTTTATACATTTTAAAGCGTTATTCCATTTCATCTAAGATGTCAATAAGTATATAGTTTGTTCATAATACTTTCTTTTCATCATTTTAATGTCTGTTGGACTTATATTTATATCAATTATTTCATTATTGATATTGGTTATTTATGTGATTTCTCTTGTTTCCACACTGATTAACTCAGTGTGGTTAATGATTTATCATTTTTTTTCCCCTCTTTTCAAAGAACCAGATTTTGGTTTTATTGATTTCCTGTTTTTCTCTCTTTTTCTTGATTTTTACACATACATTTATTATTTTCCTCTTTCTATTAGGTTGGTGCAAAAGTAACAGCAGTTTAAAAGGTACAACATAATTGCAAAAACTGTAATTACTTTTGCACCAACCTAATACTTACTTTGGGTTTATTTTACCCATTATTTTTAATATAATATGAGCTTAGAGAATTGATTTTAGATCTTTCTTAATGCTATACATTTTCCTTTAAGCACTGCTTTAGTTGCATCCCACAAAATTTTATGTTTTTGCTTAAAATGTTATCTAATTTTTTATTTTACCTATGGTTTATTTAGACCTGTTATTTAATTCAACATATTTGATGATTTTTCAAATATTATTTATTTCCAAATTAATTCCATTGTGGTCAGAGAACTTTGTATGATTTCAGTTTTCTAAAATTTATTGGGACTGCTCAATCTATTATTCAGGTCTTTTGTATTCTTACTGATTTTCTACCTACTTTTCCTATCAATTACTAAGGGGGATATGTTATCTCTCCAATTATAATTTTAGATCTATAATGTTTATTCCTCCTTTCATTTCTATCCATTTTTCTCCATGTGTTTCAAAGTTCTGTTATTAGTCTATTTGTATGTAGCCTTTTTTATATACACTAATTAATTGATCCCTTTATCATTGCCAATCTTTTAGTTACATCCCTTGTTGTAACTCTAATTTGTCTGATATGAATACGTTTTTTTAAAAATGTTTTGTTTGCTTGGTATATCTATTTTAACCTTTTTGCTTTTAAACTGTGTATGTCTTTATATTTAAAATAGGGTTTTCAAGACAATATCAGACTTTTGCCTTGCTTTTTGTTTTAAAGTGACAATCTCTGCTTTTTAATTAATTTTTATTGAAGTGTTCAATTTACATTTAATATAACTTTTGTATAGTTAGGTTTATATCTATGATATTGCTATATATTTTTTCTATTTGTCCCATCTGTTTTTAATTTCTTTTTTTTCTTTCTTTTTCCTCTTACTTCACTTGGGTTGAGTGATTATTTAGAATTATTTTATTTTCAATATTGGTTTCATTGTTTTGTTTTATTTTTCATTGGTTGCTCTAGGGTTTATTATATATTTCTTTACCTTATAATAATACACTGTCAAATAATATTATACTAATTCATATGTATAGTAAGAACCTCATAAGAGTGTACTTCTATTCCCCAATTCAATCCTTTGTGCTATTTGTTTTGAACGTTTTATTTTTCTGTAGGCCATAAACAGCACAATATGTTTTGAAAACATTAAATTTATTTTTAATTGATAAAAAATATTTATATTTATCCATCTGATTGTCATTTCCAGCACTTTTTACTCCTGTGTACAGATACAAATTTTTTTCCCGGTATGATTTTCCTTCGTCTAAAGGTCATTCTTTGACATTTCTTGTAGTACAGTTATACTGGTGATTAAATCCCTTGGTGGTTGTTTCTCTGAGAAAGTCTTAATTTTACCTCAGTTTTGAAGACATTTTCTCTGGGCAAATAACGATCGGTTAGCAGTTTCTTTTTCTCATTCAGTTCTTTAAATATTTCTCTCCATTGTAGTTGGTGTAAGTAATTTTTGAGGAAAAGTCTGCTGTAATTCTTATCTCTGTTAATACAGTGATGAGTGTTAATCAGTTATGAGCATGGTACACAAGTGATATTCTTCCCTTGATTTTGAAATTGAGATTGAGAGCCATCTCGAGTTTTCTAAGTGCCTGGATTAAAACTTACACAATTAAGGAGATGTCAAAAACTATAGTTTCTTATAGGTGGACTGGAGACTGGAGAAAAGTCAGTATGCAGAGGAACATAGACCAGATGAACAGAAAGAAGAAGAAATGGGCAATATTAAAATTCAGAAGAGAGAAGGAGTCCTTGGTTGTGATGTGGATAATGTAGCAAATGAGACACTGTCTTGGATCCAGCAGCACTAACTGTAGTTTCCTGTCTGTGATCTTGTCAGTTTATTAATCTTGGTGGCTAAGACATTATGACAGTGATGATGTGGTTTCGAGGCTAACTGCTATACTGGAAGCTTCCCAATTTTCCAAGCAGATTCCTATGATAGAAGCAGTAGTAGTAGCTTTCTCCAAACCCAGTTCTGAATCATGGCTTTAGGAGTTCTTCCTGCAAGTTCAATCTAGAATGTTTTGTTTCCAGCTCTCCCAGTTGTTTTATAAGCCATTTAATATTAGGTTGGTGCAAAAGTATTGCTGTTTAAAAGGTTAAAAATAATTGCAAACGCCACAATTACTTTTTTGCACCAACCTAATACCATGTAATAAATCATTTGGGAATCAAAATGCAAAGTGTGAATTCTCTAGTATATAACTGAACCGTAACACATACAATAAATAAAGCATTTAAAACGCTGTCTGTCACGTAGTAAGCACTCAGAATGTTTTGGGTGATGCAATAAATGTGTTCGTTCATTTGTCCTTGAGAGTTATTAGTAAACAAAATAGTTCCCATCTGAGATTATACAAAGGGATTCCTTGCTTTCTTGTTTCAGCTCTCATACAATAAACAAGTGTCCTTTTTGTATCTGTTTGGTGCCACACTTTTTTTTTTCTCTTATTTTGTATTTTGTGGTTTTTGTTAGTGATTTTGTTGTTTAAAATGGCTCCTATGCATAGTGCTCAAGGGCTGAGCAGTGTTCCTGGGCATAAAACAACCTGTGATTTGCCTTATACAGGAAATATATGTGTAATATCACCCTCATTCAGGCATGAGTTATAGTGCTGTTGGTCAATGTAAATGAGTCAACAGTATCGTACATCCAGAAAAAGGAAGAAGAAATTTGCCACTGTGTATAAAAAGCTACTCCAGAAAGTGCTAAAGGAACACCTACAGTACATGATGAGGCTATAGAAATGACGGACAGTTTATTGGGTGACACAAAATTTATGTATTGCTGAGATGATGACCAATAGAAAAAAGCATAGGGCCACATGTTATGAGGCTAAAGGACAAAAAATTTTCCAGTCATAGTTCTCAGAATTATTACCCCTTCTCAGCTAATGCTGTCTGGCTCACACATTTCACAAGGTGATGTGCTATGAAAAATATTAAACTTGCAGGCAAGGTCAGGAGCCTTAGGAATTCAGAAAAATACTTGCTAAGAGTTATACAGAAAAAAGGTTACGTGGAAGAATAGATTCTCGATGCTGATGAGATTGCTTGTTTTATAACGTTGGCAAAGAAACCTATGAAATACAAATGTCCTCCAAAGTCCCTGGCTTTAAACCATTCAGTGATCATGCAATTAAATATTTGTAAAAAATATATGTTAAATTAGGTGTTCCGATACAGAAACACACATAAAACAGGGGTATGTATTGATTGGTTGACAAGAATGTGACCAGAAGCGTGCAGTAACATAACCATGTATATCTCCTAGGAGCAATGTTTTCATATTCACTAATTCAGTGTTTACCATGAACATTTAGTATACAACTACCACAAATAATGAAAATTGACTCTGTGGTGTGTGTGTGTGTGTGTGTGTGTGTATATATATATATATATATATATATATATATATATATATATATAAAATATATGTGTATATATATAATATATAACATATATAATATATATCACATATATAGGATATATATATATATATATATCCTATATATGTGTGTATTCATACACATACACACACACGTGTGTGTGTGTATATATATATATATATATACTACACATACAATTCAGTTTATAGCACACAGAAATATATCACATTATACTATATATATTAAATTATAGTCTATATAATGTATATGTAAATATATACTGAAGTTGCCAAAAAATGTATATATATGACCTGTATTCATCTTTTATTATTGGTATGTATTATTACAATTTTAGTACAGTTTTTTCCTTTCTTAAAATGTTTATACATTTTTTGGCACCCTCTGTATATTATAGTATATATATTACATACACATTATTCAGTCCATAACTCACACACAAAAATGACATCATGTAGGCACGTGCATAAAGGAATTATCACGTGTGAAGTAGCAGCAAGTGGTTGGCCAAATGCCACCCAAAGAAAGAGATCTCAGAAGAACCCAGCCCTGCCATCATCTTGATCTTAGACCTCCAGCCTCCAGAGCTATGAGAAAATAAATTTCTGTTGTTTAGGCCACCCAGTCTTTCATATTTTGTTATAGTATCCTGAGCAGACTAATACAATATACATCAGGCAACTTATGTTGGTAGCCTGGAACAAGCCCGTGTTCTGTGGTGGTAGCTTGGACTTTGTGAGATGTGATTGAATTTGGGGTATATTTTGAAAGTAGAGCTGAGATGAATTGGTAGAGAATTGAATATGGCCTATGATAAAAAGACAGAAGTTTGCATTCATAGATAAATATTACCGTATTTTCTTCTCTTTTATTATTCATATGTTGTACCATTTTTTGAAGAAAGAACAAAATCTTACGATGTGAAAGAGCTTCTTAGTTGAATCATTGAAACATTTCCAGTGCAATCAGTAGAAGCATGATGTTTTATAGGAAATATGGTAGTGCTGTTTGTAATAATGCAGAATGTGAATGTTTTGCAATGGATTTTTAAAAAAAAATTTCTAGGAATACTTATTTTTGAAGAGTTAAAAATTGTTAAAAGGAAAAAATTGATTTCTTATATCTTCATTCATATTGTTTTCCATGGTTCTTTATTAAGGAGAAATTAAACTTAACTGCCCAAACTGTAATTAAATTCAGGAAAGTGTGAGTACAGAATTGGTTTTAAGACTTACTGGTATATTTACAGTATCCATGACTAAAATTATCTGAAAGCAAATTGGATACTGGATGTTATATCTATTTTAAGGAACAAAAGCATTCAGAATAAATATGCCAAGACTTTCTTTGCATTATGGATTAAGGCTTATTGTTTTTAAGGTCTAAAAAAAATTCAGTCAGTGATAATTACATAATTTAGAAAACGTACTTTGAAAAGTAAGTTCTGTCCATTTTAGTTTTGCCATCAAAGTGTTTGATTTCATTATTTAGATTTGCGTTTTGAAGTAAGAAAAATTATTTTTGTTAGATAGCATTTTGGGATGATTTATTTTCAGGAGAAAGACATTTTCATCTAGTCATTCAATTCACACTTTGTTTTTTAATACATTCTACATGTTTCACTTTAACAAGAAACCAAATATAGTCTTCCTTTTGTTCTCTTATCTTCAATTATCATTGTGAGTCTTCTTTTATATTAAGAGGATTAAGATGCTATAAAATGCTTCTTATAATAATTGGCAATTGCTAATTCTACAGCTGTATTCTTCTCTCCATGTTCTTATATGTTTTTTATTTGTTTTGTCATGTTTAAATTATTTTATAGTGAAGAAAAAATAATGAAATTAAATAAGTCTCTAACCCCAGTTACCTTGACTGATTAAATGGAACAACATTTTTAGCTACAAAATGGTTGTTTCCTAACAGATTCTTCTTTCTCAGTTAACTTTAACATAAATTATCAAGCAATTAATAGAGCTCAACTGTCAAAATTGAAAATAAGAAATATTGACTAAAGTAACAAAGAAGCAAGAGACTATAAATCAATTCCAGTCCATTTCTTAACCTGCCTTCTAAAAGGAACTAGGGTGTTCCTTTGTATCACTGTGCATTACCCTTTAAAAGGAAAATTTTACCTGCCATTTTGGACTTAGCCTTTCAGCAGCAAGAATTGGACTCGTTTTTTGTTTTTTCTTTAATTAAATTTTATTGGTGTGACAGTGGTTAATAAAATTACATAGGTTTCACATCTGCAATTCTGTAATACATCCTCTATATATCACATTGTGTGTTCACCTCCCAGAGTCTGTTCTTCGATCACCGTTTACCCTCATCCACCACCCTCTCTACCGTAGTTACCTCTGGTAACACTAAAATATTATCTGTGTCTATGAGTTTTTGTTGTTTGTCTTGTTCCTTTGTTGCTTTCAGTTTTATATCCCACATATCAGTGAAATCACATGGTTCTTGACTTTTTTCTGTCTTACTTCACTTAGCATAATAATCTCAAGATCCACCCATGTTGTCTCAAATGGCACTATTTCATCTTTTCTCATGGCAGAGTAGTATTACATTGTGTGTGTATATATATATATATATATATATCACATCTTCTTTATCCAATCATCTATTGAAGGACACTTTGGTTGTTTCCATGTCTTGGCCACTATAAATAAAGCTGCAATGAACATCGGAGCACATATATCTTTATGGATAAATGTTTTCCAGTGGCACAATTGGTTAGTACGCATTGATACAACAAGCATTAGCCTTTTGCTATGTTGGAGAATGTTAAGGGAATGTTAAAATGGAATCATCAGTTGAAAGGATGCCTTGTCAAACTTAAAAGGAACTTGTCAGACTGTGAGGAAGGTTATCACAACAGAATTACCAGCTTTTGTAACCTGTAGATGAGAAAGGAAGAAGAAGGGGAAAAGCATTAGCAGTTACTCCTGTCCTAGGAGATTTAAGACTTGATTCAGCATCAAGACCCTGATTATTTGTGGGATCAGAGCAGTTCAAGATGTCCATGATTTATCCAGAACAAAAAGGAGCCACTGGGAAAGAACCTTCCTCTAAGTCTTAGATCAAGGATTTTTCAGAAAAGTGATAGTATTTTCCCAGCAAGTCCCAAATCCTGGAATATGTTTTTGGTATTCAATGAAATCCATTAATATGTTGTTTTGAAAAACAAAAGTGCTCTATTTCATATAGCTAAATGTTATTTAAAACAAGTATATATTTTTAGAGTTTTAGTCTTTTCTTCTGAATACAGGCATTATGTACTTAACAGTCTTAGCACTATCTTTATTGACCGTTTGTTCTTGATTTTCTGCCATACATCATCTCTCATTTCTATTCTAGAAGTGACTTGTAGTGAAAGTTTGACTCATTGGTTGAATTACCATTCATTTCTCTTCTAAGACTTCTATGTTTGATTTATAAGACTTTACAAATTACTTTCATATATGTTATTCCATTTGAATTTGACTGACTTCATTCAGTGAAAAAGATAGATTATTATCTTCAATATATAGATAAAGAGACTGAGGTTCAAAGACAATGTATGACTTGCCTTTCGGCACTGCTGATGGGGCGGGATGGATGGAGTTAAGACATACCTGGTTCTTTTTCTTTTAATTAAAATTTATTGGGGTAACAATGGTCAACAAAACTACATAGGTTTCAAGTGTACAATTGTATAATACATCATCTATATATTGCATTATGTGTTCACCACCCAGAGTCAGTTCTCCTTCCATCACCATATATTTGACTCCCTTTACCATCTTCTATCTCCCCTCCCCCATTACTCTGTGGTAACCACTAAACTGTTGTCTGGGTCTATGAGTTTTTGTTTCTTTATTTGTCTTGTTCCTTTGTTGCTTTCAGTTTTATATGCCACATATGAGTGAAGTCATATGGTTCTCGATATTTTCTGTCTGACTTATTTCACTTAGCGTGATAATCTCAAGATCCATCCATGTTGTCACAAGTGGCAGTATTTCATCTTTACTTATGGCACAGTAGTATTCCATTGTGTATATATACCATATCATCTATTGAAGAATATTGATTTCAAAGTCTTTTCACTCTTTTCACTAGCGTCATATTACCTTTGAAGGCAATTAAAGCTTAGATATTTTGCAATAAGGGATTCTGTCAAGATTATCAGTCTTGAATATTGCCATGAATAATATAATTCTTAATAAATGATACTATGTACATTAAACTAGGCATATGTGAAAGTATATTATGAATTATGTCTATAAACGAAATATAATAATGTTAGTTATTTAGCAAATAACATTACTGCAATTATACATATTTCAGAAATATTTGATGTATTCAACATTATTTTAGGCCAGAGTTTTTTTTCCTTATAAAATATAATTTTAGCTTGACTTTTATAAAAATATAAGCACATACTTTAAAAATTACATTTGATTCTATAAGGCTTGTATATAAAGTAGGATATTTGTTTCAATGCTTTAACAGAGACCAAATGGACAATGGCTGAAACAAGACAAAAGCTTTAGGTCTCTGTAGTGTAAAAGTCCAAGATACGTGAGAATTCGTTGTGGTTGCCTGGGTGGGTCAGAGAGGGGATTGCAGAGAGGGGATGGAGAAAGAAGCTCTGCCCCTTGAGGTCATCCAGAGTCCCAAATCTTTTATATTTTTACTTTATCATCTCCTGAGTGTTTCCCTTGTCCGCATAGTTGAAACTGGCTCATCACTACTTCCAGACTGTGCCACAAGAAAAAGGAGGAAGAAGACAAAGACAAATAGCCTCCTTTCAAGGCTATGTCCTCTTCTGCTTACATTTCACACCATTTCTGCTTACATCCAGGAGGCTGTTCTTATTTACATGGCTTCTTTTAGCTGTCATGCATTCAGCTAACCTCTGGGGAGTCTGTTGCTAAAAGAGCAGAATGCTAGACTAGATATTAATTGACAAATACCACACTCTCATAGCTTGATCACCTGTATACACATGAGTCATGTTATTTATTTTTTCATACATTTAACACATATTTTTCCCCTCCCCACATAAGATAATCCAAAGTCTTTTTGAGTTACTTGATCCAGCTCAAAGAGTGTATAGTTCTCTCCACTGGGTCAGAAAAAGCTCATTGTGATTTGACAACAAAGAAAGAATTATTAATCACCCCTTTCCTGGTTCCACACACAAACTCTTGTACTGTGGGGCAGGATACCACAATAAAACTTTGTTTTTCAGGAAAACCCAGGACATTATACAAACTAAAGTCACTGGTTCATTATATTTATCAAATCCTGATCAGCAAGAATTGTGAGAACTACCTAAATTAATCATTACTATTCTGCTTTCTGGGGTAACAATTTTTTCTATTTCCTCCATGGCTCCTGGAGTTTCCGTCTGGGAAGGTTTTTGTTTCCTTTTGTCCATTATTGTCTATGGCCACATCTTAGATGAGTGTTGGTATGTATGCCCTTGTTTAGGAAAGTACGGATTTCACAGTTCATTTCCTGCTAGTATAGATTTGGAGACCTGGAGGTTGCTTTGACAGTTGAAAAACACAGGCTTTTTGCAAATCTCCCTTGTGGTTCCTTTGAAACGACAATTTACATAAAAATGTAATGGTCTCAGTCAGTTCCATCCGCAGGTAAGCACAAGCAGAAATTTCATCTCAAAACAGACATCAAACCTGAAGCCTCCTATTCCTTTACTAGTCCTGGTACAGGCCCCAACCCATAGCTGGTATTACAGCCACGAGAAAAATCACGATAAATTACAAAATAATACTTGAAAAGGTATATATATATAGACCACATATATATATATGGTCAATAAGGACTAGCTATCAGAGTGGGTAGAACCATTCTGAAATGGCCTGAAGCTCACTAGCTGCTTTTAATTCCCAGTAGCACTAGCTAATTCTGAATGAAGGCAGAGGATCAGCCTAGTCCAAACAGAGGGCTACTGTGAAGAAAAAAAGAAGGAAAAAAAAAAAAATCAACAAAGCTTTTACTTGCCGTGGAAAGCGAAAGCAACAAATAGTAAGTAACCTTGTGAGAATTCTAACACATGGCTGAATTCTGAGGCGAATCAAGAGGTTGAGAAGCTAGGTAAAAAGCAGAGTGAAAAATTCCAGCAGACTTGTAAAAAAAAAAAAAGTCACCAAAGGGAGAGGGTGGTTTATTTTTATTTTTATTTTTTTTTAATTTTATTTTATTAAATTTATTGGGGTGACAATTGTTAGTAAAATTACATAGATTTCAGGTGTACAATTCTGTATTACATCATCTATAAATCCCATTGTGTGTTCATCACCCAGAGTCAGTTCTCCTTCCATCACCATATATTCGATCCCCCTTACCCTCATCTCCCACCCCCCACCCCCCGCCCCCCTTACCATGCACATGGTTAATCTGGCCCTGAATAGAGGTGCCAGGATTTGAAGGTCAATGGCTAAATAACTGACCTTGGAGCCTATGATAGCAGAGCTTGATTTCCAGTCTTTTGGGATGAGGAAAGAAAGTTTGCCAGACATTCTGTCCAAAGCCCAAGGAGGCCATGCCTGAGAAACAGAGAGAACCGAAAGGTAAACTAAGTCTTACCAAAACTTTAGCTTAACCTTGAAAGTATTCAGCCTCTAATTAGTTGAGATCATCAGCCCCTCATTAAATGTGTTTAACAAAGGAAAGGGGGAAATCCTTTCTGGTAGAAGATATCATTTGGAACCTCTGTGGTTCTTTTATCACAATTTCCAACATATAATAAAAATTACTATATTTGTAAAGAGGCAGGAAAATATGTCTGGTACAAGAGAAAAAATAGATAATCTGAGTAGATGCACAGATAATCTCAATATTGGCAGTAATTTTAAATTATAAGTAAAATGTTAATGAAAACAGACAAAGTTAGAAATAAAATGCAAGGATGTAGAATTTCAATACAGAATTGCTATCAATGAAAAGATTCAAATGGACATTCTTGGGCTGAAAAATGCAATTAAAATATCAATATCTGAAATTAAAATATCAATGATTGGTTTTAACAGAAGATTGGAAAAAAATGAGAGAATAGTAAAGTAGAAAATAGGTCAATAGAAAGTACCAAGGAAAAGCATGGAGAGAAAAAGGAATGTAAAAGTGAAAGAGTTATGAAATGTGCATAACACATTACAAAGGTCAATTTAAGGAAAGTTACTCTGAAGCCATCTGAAACAACAGAGGGAGAACCACCAACCTGTTTAATTGATCTCTCTTGCACAGAACACTTTGGAATGTAACCGAAAGAGGCTTGAGGAGGAATTCTTTTTATCTCCTGCTGTTTGAGATACAAAAGTTGGTTAGTTTTTCTAAACTAAGTGAGGTCTGAATTAAGTTATCTTCAGTTAATACAAATTGAAGTTAACAGACTGAAAGACACAATTTTTAGCAAAACTGGATTCTCTTCAATACTTTTTAAAAATGGATTAACTTGCTAAATTTGTTTCTCTTAGGCCTCTTAAAAGTGACAAGGAACAGCCAACAAGCAACACTATTTTGACTTTTTCTAATGACTGTCTCTAAAGCTGCACTGTCCATACGAGATAGCCACTAAATATATGTGGTTGCTATGCTGTGAATTAATGAAAATTGAACAAAATTTAATGTTCAGTACTTCAATTGCAGTAGCCACATTTAAAGTGCTCAGTAGTCACACATGACTAATTGCTATTGCAATGAATAGCACAGATGTAGAAATTTCCCACCATTTCCTATATCAATATGAAAGTTCTATTAGCATGCCTTTAAAGCAATAGACTCAGTAATCATAGTTTTACCTTGTAATTTTTACCACATGGTTACCATAGCATAAAAAGAGTCCCCAGTTTTTCAGTTGTCAATATTTGCTATATTAAGAGTTTTACTTCAGAATAAATGGCCAGGGATGCATTGGTTTTGTTGGGAGTTAACTGTCAGCAACTACATATCATTTCTTAAATGTCAGTGTTTCACTAGAAGAAATCTTAGATTTTTTTGTTTGTTTGTTTTTTTGGTGTGTTTGTTTCCTGGTGATATAAGTGAAGCTGCCACTTTTCTCAAAGCCCAGTAAAGAGTGAATTTTGCCCTTTTGGGATAGGGGCCATGTCTCACCATTCAGCATGTAAAATTTTAATCTGTGTTCACATGGTACCCAGGCCTTCAACTACATGTGGTGTCTCTGAATCTGGTGTCCTAGTTCAGCCACGCTGTAGAGCAATGTTCCATTCTTTGGCAGGAATTAGTGAGAGCTGATTACTTGATTGTGTGGAAACAGAAGAGACATCTAGGAATCTAACTACTTCTCACAGAATTTCAACCAGCTCCACTATTTTTTATCTCACCCACTCTCTGTCTTCAGGGTTCACAGTGTCACATATTTTGAGCACTTCCTTGGTATAGGGCACATAGTGATTTACTTTGGCTTTCTGATGCCTTCAGATATTTAGATTTCAGGTTTCTCCTATATGTTGCTTTCATCACTTGCCCAACTTCTTTTCAGATTCCTTTTTTTCTTTTTCTTTTTTTAATCTTCTATCTGCCACTTTCTTCTCTCCCGTTTTTTGTCTTCATGGGCAATCCTCACCCCAACCCCTTTTTAACCCTTTCATAGATACCATAATGGAAATTTTAAAAGGAGAGGAAGTAAACAAACATATTTCTTACTCCAGGTTTAACTAGGAATCCTACATTACTTTGTAACTTAGCTGTGAAAAAAACAACAGGTTAAGGATTTGTATCATTTGGAACTGACATGTATTGTGTATTTAAAATAATATGTGCCAGAACCTTATGTCCTTAAAATTTGAATAATTCTATGCTAAAGTGGACATGATACATATAAGAAAACTGAAGTTACAATAGATCACATCCTGGAGGTCCCGGCACTTAATAAGTGACAATCTTAGCATTGAAACTATGTCTGATTTTGTCATAGTCACTGATATCACATAGTGCAGTGGTGGTTAAAAGCACTGTTTATCAAGGCTTCATGTTTGGGTTTGAATCTTAGATATGCATGCAATAGCTGAGTAACTTTCTACTTAATTTCTCTGTATCTCATTTTCCCTGTATGTAAAATCTTCAAAGAAGTAGTATCTAATCTCATAGTTATTGAAAGGATGAAATACGTTAATGTATGTAAAAGATTTGGAACAGTGTCTAACATATAGTAGTAAGTCGTAGCTGATTTTATTTTTTTACTTCCCTGTCTATCTCAAGGAAAAAAAAGACATCACTTTCTCTTATGAATGGTTTTAAATCTAGGAAGTGTGACATTGAAAATTTGATATCCATTTGTACTTTCCTTTTCATGCTGTCTTTCTAGAACTTTCTATGAGTAAAGATTGAACATGGAAAAACTTTTACTAAATGAGCTAATGAAAAAGAAACATGCTGATCTATTTTACTTTTAAGAGAGAAATAGACCATATAACCTCTGAAGATGACTGTCATTTTATAATTTAAAAAAAAAAGAATCCTCAAATTAATTTCAGAAGTTTTCCATACTATATCCATGCTATTCCATTCCTATTTCAAAAACCCTTCTAACTTTTATATCCCCTAAATTTAATTTAATGTCCCTAGAAAACATTCTCCCCATAACTAACTTGCTTTGGAGCCCTAGTTTTCAAAATGTCAGTGCACAGTATGTGAAAAGTAGTTGTGAGAACTTTCAAACTATCCTGAAACAACCTATTTGCTTACTTGGCTTTTATATTTCAAACTAAATCCAAATCACCCCAACCTTGAGTACCATCAGCTTTTGGCAAAACCTAGCTTCTTGGTTCTATGTAAAAGTGAATCATTTTTAAACACTCTGGCAACCAGGATATAAATCTTTTAGTTTACACAGGTGATCTCATGAATATTCTTTTGCACGCTGTATATTAGAGATAAAAAATTTAAAGGCATTGAATATAAAAACTTTCTAATTAAAATTGGAGGGAGAAAGAGGCTGCCTATTCATGCTGTCTACATGTGTTTTAAAGTTAAGGAGGGAAAGACATGAGAAAATACTTTACAGGCTTTTCTGCAACCAAAGCATTTGGAGCACAGTTTAATACATTTGCCAAATCGCAAATACAGCTGGGTTCTCCCACAGTTTTTTAATTGGAAGCAGATTTCTGTGCTAATTCTGTAATATGCAATGAGCCCTAACAGTGTTTCTTTCCTAAAAGTAGGCACCACGTCTCATATTGGTCACCACTTAGCAAATCTTTTGTTATAATTCAAATAATATCTGACTTATAAATTTCCAATGTTTTTCAGTAGAATTATCGATCTCTATAGCTTGGTTAACAAATTTTAATTTATAGTTAAATCTATAAATGATAAATAAAATCAATAATCAAGCTTACTGGATATTTTGTGTTTGGAAAATGTAAAAGAATTTATCTAAAGAATTAAAAATACAGAAATGTGCATATTAGAAAGTACAAGTCCCCATTCTGTTGAGGTCATACGTCATGAGAAATAAGTTTATTTAAGTTCGCAAAGTTTACTAAATTTTTAACACTTTGATATAACAATTTAGGGACAAAGACTAAGTTGAAATAAAAATGTCTATAAATTATATATATATACATATATATGTTATATATATACATATATATGTACATATATATGTATATATATTATTTTTGAGTTGCCAAATGTGCAATTTAATATTAATGTAATAGAAATACAATTCTTCAAAATGTATCTGTTTCTAATATCTACATGCCTACTTTGAGACTCAGAATATTTTGACTTTAATAAGAACTAGCAATACTAATAATTCAAAAGAAGTCATTGAAAACTTTTACAAACAAAGCATTAAAAAAAAATTTAAGACTAATTAGCTCAGATTGACATATAATGGCCATTAGGTATTAGAAAAAGGAGTGCAGTATCTAGTTTTTAAATACATCTCTTGATAAAATCATTTTTGAAATAGTTTTACATTTATTGAATAGTTTTTAGTCTGTACTTATAAAGTACCTTTATAGCAATAAATACTTTGTAGTGATAATCTATGCCAGATGTTATTAAGTTTTTCCCATCTTTCTACCCTTTGAAAATAACATAATTTTTTGTGGACAGTGTTATTATAACTTGTAGTATTTACCTATTTTTCACAGCACAGGGAAAGGGCTGTTTTAGGAAATTGGGCATAATTGAAATACAGGCATTTTCTAAGAAGATTTCAATAAAGACCATTTTCATTAAGAAACAATGAACAAAATTCCCCATAATATTGCTTTAGCATTAAAGATTTTCCCAGTAATGTACTCTGAAAAGATGGTCTTTGTCCTATTATTACACAGGGCAGCTAAATAACAGGGTCCATGTATGTATCCACCTGTTCCTGGGATCTTTATTTTTTTCCCTGTGCTGAAACTACAGTGTCTTAATATTAATATATTTATTTTATGGAAAGTTTTAATACCAGTTGAACAAGTCCTTTCATGTTTTATTCTCATACAAGACTGCTTAGCTATTCATGGCCTTTTAAATTTCCGTTTCCATTTTAGAAGCTGTAAAGTTGAAAATTCATTGTAATCTTTTTTGGCACTACATTGAATCTACTGGCATACCTTGGAAATATTGCACGTCTGGTTCCAGATCACCCCAATAAAGTAAATACTATAAATCAATTTGTGAAGAATTGATATATTTATAATACTGAGTCATCCAATCCATGAGTATATTTCTCTATTTATATAGGTCATCTTTAATTTCAATAGAGTGTAATGATTTGCTCTATAGAATTATTGCATGTCTTCTCTTAGATTTATTCCTTATTGACTAATATTTGTCATGCTATGGTAAGTTGCACTTCATAAAAAATATTTTTAAGGTTTAAAAACACTATTTTGGTAGGCTCATATTGTAGAGAATGACCTTGCTAAACTCATTAATTACGTCAGTTTGTAGATGACTTCCATTTCTTAGTGTACGAAATTCTGTCATCTATAAATATTGACCATTGTCAATACGATATGTTAAATAGGAATGAAGATAATGGCTATATCTTTGTTTTGTGCTCACTATTATAAATTTAGCATTAAGTATTTTGTTTGTGGAAATTTTTATTTTATTGATATCCTTTGTTAGATTGATGGATATACCCTTCTGTTTCTCATTTGTTAAAAGCTGTTTCTTTTTATCATTAAAGGATTTTGAATTGTAATGGATTTTCTCTATAATATATAAGCTAAAAATGTAATTATTCCCTTTAAAATGTTAATATGGCAAATTTTAATTATTTATTTTTCCAGTGTAATTCACATTGGCTACCTGAATAGACCTAACTTTGTCATATGTTTTGCACCTTAGATATTTCTGGTTTTGGTTTGTGAAAGTTTTGTTTTACATTTTTGCATCTATATTCATGAATGAGAGGGACCTATATTTTATTTTCATATTTCCTTTTCTTCGTTTTATATCAAATATGCTATGCTCAGAAAATGAGATGTAGCATATACTCTGTTTACTTTCTAGAAAAATTTATATAATATTGGAAATATTTATCCCTTAAATATTTGTTAGAACTCACTGATACAAAAAAAGTTATAGACTGTCCTTTGAGCAATTGCTTCCATGCATTTTAACTCTATATAACTATACATACTACATGAATATGTGTGTGTATAACATTTCTTGACTATTGAAATAAAATACACATACAGAAAAACACATACATCATGAATGTACAGGTCAATGAATTGTCACACAATGAACATACTCATATAACCATCACTTATGTAAAAACAAAACGACACAGAGACATAAGCATACCCCAGAAACCCTCCTTGGGTCTTCATCAGTCATTACCTCTGCTTCTAACACCAACCACAAAGATAACCACTGCCCAACTTATAACACCAAAAGTTAATTTTGGATGTTTTTCAAGTTTCTTTTGTGCCTGGCTTATCTCATTCAATATTATGTTTGTGAAATTTGTCTGTGTTCCTGTGTGTAGCTTTAGTTCATTTTCATAGCTGTTAGGTACTGCAGTGTATGTCAATTATATTATTCATGCATATTTTAGTTTATATCTTATTAAAATAAATGTTATAAACATTTGTATAGAAGCTACCTGTGTCTCACATGCATATAGACTTTTGGCATATTTACCTAGGAGCGGGAGTGGAAATGCTATTCATAGCAATCTTCCTCTTTATTAGATAATGCTCGGCTATTTCTATATGTGACTTCCTGCTCCACATCCAGGCCAACACTGGTGTATTGATAGGTGTAGTATCCCATTGTAGTGGTGGGTGTATTATTTTATTGTGCTTTAATTAGAATTTTTCCCCATTATTAATGAAGTTGTGTATCTTTTAGTATGCTCACTAGCTATTTGGCTAGCCTGTACAATACCTATTCAAGTCTCCTCTCTTTTTACAGTTAGGTTACATGATTTTTTCTTATGGATTTCTAGAAGTTAATCATATATTCCAGATATGAGATAGTACTGAACCATATATATATGGTTATTACATATACATGTATACATATATATGTAATATATGGTTATTATATATATGTGTGTGTATATGTATATATATGTATATATATATGTGTGTATATATATATATGCATATATACATATGATTTTTCTTCTATTTACATACCTTTTCACTAGCTTCTCTTTGGCATATCTTAACTGCCAGCATCACTACTTTTATGCTTTGGGGCCATTATTAAGTAAAATAAAGGTTACTTGAATAAAAGCACTGGGATACGGTGACAGTCGTCTGATAACCAAGACGGCTACCAGGCGACTAACAAATGGATTGGGAGTATATACCATATGGACAAAGGACTATAGGATGATTCACATTGTGAGCGCAACAGTATGAGATTTCATCACGCTCCTCAGAATAGCACACTATTTAAAATTTAAGAATTATTCATTTCTAAAATTTTCCATTTAATATCTTTGGACTACAGCTGACCACAGGTAACTGAAACCTCAGAAGGCAAAACCTTGGAAAAGGGGGTGGGCTAGTGTATGGGCCAAACTCTTAGGGTCTTTAACTCCAGGTTGTATAGTTTTGATCACTGCAAGACTGCTCAACTGCAGCTTATTAGTGTGTTCCCCGAAAATAAGACCTAGCCAGACTATCAGCTCTAAAGTGTCTTTTGGAGCAAAAAGTAATATAAGACCCTGTCTTATTTTACTATAAGACCGGGTCTTTAATATAATATGATATAATATAATATAATATAATATAATATAATATAATATAATATCAGGTCTTATATTAAGTTTTGTTCCAAAAGATGCTTTAGAGCTGATGTTCTGGCTAGGTCTTATTTTCGGGGAAACACGGTATCTCTGTTCTTTCTTTTTTTTACAAGTAGCCCCAGTACAAAAGTGGCCTTGACTGCTGGGCTTGGTTTTATGAGTTCCCGTCCTCTCCTGGATCTCAACCAACCCAGTAAGTCTTCATAAATTTATAGGTTGATACATTAAAGACAACTTTTAAACAATGTTTTATCTATCTATTTTTTTAGTTGTTCTCAGCAGGAAAACTAGTCCAAATTAAGCAGTCCATCTTCAACAAAAGCAGAGGTTCTGGGTATCCTCTAGTCTCAGTAATTTCATATCTTCAGAAGTTGTCATTGGAACAAGGAGGATAGACACATTGCCATTTTCCTTTGTCCCCATACACAAAAGAGGATAGGCCTACTCCCATTAATTATAATGAATTCAGAAAAGCCATTAACTTATAAAATCTATTCGCTTAAGACCAAATGAAGCTGTTAAATAAGTCGGTATTCTGCACACATGTAAGAGTGAATTTTATGAGTTTTATGTTATTGTTCCCAGTAAAATATTTAGAGTTTTATTATTTTTTCTGTTTCTCGTGCTCAATGCTTACCATAAAGGCATAGAACTTTTAATGAGCAAATGCAATTAGATTTGTCAATTATGTTATTAGAGAGACTGTTTAGTAGTTTTAAATTTATGTAAAGCATTAGAAATTGGAAAATAACTGGTAAAAATGTGTTTGGTCACAAGGGACACACTGTGGTAATTAGCTAAAGGCAATATTCTGAATTTAAAAAAATTAAATTACTAATTCACTAATATAAGAAAGTCATTGTTTATATTATTAAATTCTTTAAATTGTCAGCAGTTTAAAATTACAAAGCAAAGGAATAATTATATAGTATGTCCTCAGTTAACCAGAAAGTTCAATTAAGCACAACATCAAGTTATTGGTAATAAACTTTACTATATATCTCAATCATACTTCTTTGCTCCTTCTTTGTCAAAAGATGTATGTTATCTAACTGCCAAAAGGGAAATTTTCCTTTTGATTTTTCTTTAGGACAGTCCTGTTCTATTTTATGTCTATTTTTTTTTTTTTTTTTTTTTTTTTTTTAACACACTACAATTTTAAAAGTGGCCTGGCGCGAGCCAAGGTGCATGGAATAAAAAATGGTCCTTGGACCTATTCAGTATTGTAACATCAAATCTTTTAAATCACTCTTTTAAGTATTTGTAATCTATTCAGCAAATATCCACACCATTTACTATTCTGCCTGTTGAAACATTGAATAGGCATTCACTTAAGACATGCGTTCCTCAGATAGATAATAAATTTCATATTATTTAATATTTAATTATTTAATATTATTTAATATGAAATAAGATATATCAAAACACTTGTACTCTTATTATCAAAGCTGAAGTTACTTTTTCTCTATCATTATATCTTCAAATGCAAAGAGGAACACTAATTCATAAACGAGTAATTTGGAAGCAATAATTTTTTTCTATTCCTTATCTTCCAGATATTTGCTGATGTCTGCTTTATGCTTTCACAATAACTTCCATTTGAATCACTCTTTACATGATTGTATCAGAGAAAAGTGTATGTTGAGTTGGAATTAATACTCTCATTTTGTGATAAGAAAACTCCAGTGTGAGAAGTTGAGAGTCACATGACTATTAAGCTTCAGATCTGGTGTTCCCCTCAGTACCCCTAGGTTGTTTTTCCCCCTAATATTTTTACCAATTTCTATCACTCCCCTGTATAACTTGAGAGATCTCACCTCTTATGGAATCATTTATGCAAATTATACATTGACATTTTGGGGAAATTTCCTTTTAATGAGTGATATAATATAGCATGTGAAATCGCTTTAATGTCTAAGGTTAATTCTTTACCATCAATCTTTATGAATTGTTTCATTTTCTGCCTTCTTAATGGTCATAGTATAACTCTGTAGATAATAAGGTTGCATCTATAATTTAACGATTCATGAAACTCCTGAGAGAATATTTTATGTCTAGTTCACATGGCATGGTAACATTTTCAATTTGATTTTGGAGTTCTCTGACCAAATCTTTGAGAACTATAAGTTGAGGTAAAACCAGCTAGCAGTAAGTCCGTGTAGCCCAAGGGTTGGTTTGGTTTTGATTAGTTTTACTAGACTTCATTTGGTTTCAATTAAACCTTGAGACAGGCAAGTAACTTTCATGAAAAATGTGGGTTTCTCAAGTTAGAAAATAATTCTTTTGTGTGGAAGTGTGTAATGTTTTCTTCACTGGAACAAATATCTACTCAAAGACAATTTCAGAAGATTTCATGATCAGGCTGCAAAGAGCGAGATATTTGTATATTGAACTATATCATGTTATGTTTTAAAATATTGATTTTCTTACATACTTTGATGACAAAATGACAATCACTCCATATGCTTCCAAAGAAGTAATGAGATATATTTGATTATATAACTGTAATAATATTTTATACTTAACTGCATATGTGGAAAACAGTTTGATTTAAAAATAAACAGCTATTCTAGTGAGTTCAAAGGCTATTTTAATTCTTGTGTTTATAAAAGACTATTTCAATATTGCATGATCATAGATTGTGTCCAAATGGGAACATTTACTTAAGTTATAAGTCTTTTATTACCTAGAAAATAATTTTCCAGTGTAATGTCTCTTGCTGTTAGTTAAAAAATAATCTATATTATTCATTTGAGGAGGGGGAAGGAGCAACACATCCATCAGCACACCCTATGGTAATCACTACATTAGTTGCCTTAAAGAAAGAGAAATGTGATCCTTTGTCCCTAGAGAAAACCCTCAGGTGTAAGTCTTTTGTGTTTTCCAAATATTTATTTCATCTTAAGCGCTTTGGCCTCCTAAAATTTTATTTAAAAAAAAATTATATATTGGACAATAAAGACAAATACAAGACAAACTCAAAAGTGCTATTAGTGAGAAAATGTAAATGTTTCTGTTTTTCAAATTCATGATTCCCTTGCTTCAGATAATATTGAATTTTCTCCAGAGGCATCACTAAATACTCCACCATCTGTTTAAGATTATGCCAAAAATATTGCAGTTATAAATACAGGACACATGTACAAAAATTACATGTAAGAAGTTAAGGATATTATTAAAATGGTCTTTTATATTCTCAGCATCAAATGAAGAAATTAATGAATATATGGATACTGTTTAAACAATATGCCTGCAGAATTTAGAACCGGCAAAAAAAAAGTCGTTTAAAAATGTAAGAAAATTTAACATTTAGTACCCTGCAGCCAAGAGTAAATCAAGTTCACCTCTTGAATAAGTGTCTTCCAACTCTGTGATTCTAACACAGTGAATATTTCATATTTACAAGTTTTTTTAGCTGAACTCTTGAAGTACTGCATTCCAAGATTTAAATATCAACAGTCTTCTCAAATATTTTTGTTGAGAGTTGTTTATTAATACCTTGTGTGTTGACATAAGTTAAAATTAATGACATCTGGCATGCACATGAATAAAGTCTTCACATATTTTATTATATTTAAATAAATAGAATGGAGAAAAAAAAGCACTGACTTCATTTTCAGACTGCCCAGACTTTGGTTTAGGTTCTGCCATGAATTTACACTGTGTCTTTACGTGCTTCTCCTTTCTGAGCTTTACTTTCCTCAAATGGAAAGAACTAGAAGCTCTCAATGGTTCTTTCCACCTTGAACATCTTATGAGTGTAGTTTGTTTTGGCTAGCCTAGAATTATACACGCTTTGTATTTTTAGTATAATATCATGTCAATTTTGTAATGTTTTCACCTTGTGACTTTTAAATTTGTCTTAAAGAAAGTAAAACTAATTATGCTGGTAACCATGTTTATTCAAGGTTTTAATACTACTAATAAATGAATAGATATTATTTTCTCTATAGGTCAATAACTGCCTATTAGTCCATTAAAGTATATTGAGGGCCTCTTATTTTCTTGGATACTTGTTAAAACCTCAGGGTCCTAGGCATAAGAAATTCAGAGATGAATAAGACATGGGCTTTGACCTTAAATTCCATCTTTTTAGATGGAAAGACAAGTAAGCAAATAAACAAAATGCAGTACAATAAAAGATTTAACTGTCAAATTGTCATTACTAGCAAATCCTAATTTTACTGACATGGAATTAATTTCAAATTAACAAAAGTAAGTAATGGTACTTCATTCAATGCATAAAAGATGGGAACAATTTATTTAGAAAATGAATATGTATTATAGATTTCAGAATGTCCATCAGAAGAGAGATTGATATAACTTTTTTTTCACATGTAGAGAAACATAAACTTGAACATGTACAGCTCACTTTGTATTGAATTTCCTTGTCTTGAAAGAAAAGAACCAAAGATAGTTACCAACAATTTTACTAGAATGTCATAGGAGCATCTCATAAACTACTTGCATGCTGCCTTTAAGAGTTGCATGATTATCAAGATAAAGAAAACGCACTAATGAATAACTATGGAAAATGGAAGGTGTTGGTGACATTCCCCACAGGTATGAACTTGACCACTTATTTTCCTGGCTGAATTAATGAAAGGATGTGAAACCTGGGTTGTTGTTTTTTTTTAAAGGCAGAAAAACCTTCCAACATGCTAGTATAGTGAAACGAAAAGCAACTGCATAGTATCTTCCTGTCCTCTTCCATTCTTGGTTGTAGTTATGTAAAAGTATTAATCTTTAAAAAAAAAAAAAAAAAGATGAAGAAGACGAAAGAAAGAATTGATGGTTTGGCCAAATCATGGATCAACTCAGGATTTCATTATAACCCAGATTTTGGATAACCGCATTTTCTTAAAATGTCCAGTAGGCTGAATTTTTCCTCTGGCTTCTGACACCGACCACTGAAGCCAAGTACACTTGAGTGAAAGCAGGCAGCCACCAAAACACAATGGGATTTATTTCTTCATCTGGTTTTAAAGAAAGGATCTGAAAAATCAAACATTTCCACCTAGAAATCTTCCCAAACCTGTTTCAAATACCTCTGAGGAATCTCCATACATTATAGTTCAACATATTAGTCCATCCTGTTCACACTAGGAGATTCTCAGTTCTAAGGACTCTTATTGGAGAGGATGGAATATCAAATAGATAGAGTCTGGATTTTGCCTTTGATAAAATCTTTTTAAATTAGAACCACAGTGCAACAGCTTTTGGAATAGAACTTCTGGAATAATGTGAAATTGTGAGATATAGGCTGGTTTTGTTAACCTCACGAGAAAGATAATTAAGGGTATATATTTCTATATCACTTGAAAAAACTTAATTTTGTCCTTTAAGAAATCACAGTAAAATTCAAACTATTATAATGAGAAATAGCTGTCCCTTTCCCAGGTTCAAAGGCTTTGGAGACGTTAGCATGCTAACTTCACATATCTGGAGGGAACACTGCACAGGGAGTTAAAAGGCCTGAGCTGTCATAGTGAATCTGGCATGTGCTCCTTATATTACCTTGCTCATACTCATTCACCATTCTAGAAAAGATCACTAGTGCTAATCAACATCCCATGTGCTCTCCAACATTTTCTAACATCCACTGTGGTGAGGTTGGAGTTATGTGCTTTTGCAGGACATTAATCCAGGGGACGTTTGTCACTTTCCATCTATGGGAGTTAAGTAAACCAGGGTAGTTTTCAATGATCTCTGTCATCAGGGAAGCAGGAAGCCAAGGATTTCAAATGAGAAAGCTGCAAGATGGAAGCAAGGTCTCTGAGTTGTATAAAGTGAAGAAAACCCACTTGCTCACAATGTGAATGAGAAGTGAGTCTTTGTTGTAAGCTGCTCAGAACTGGCATGTTTGTTGCATTGCATAGCCCTACCCTATGCTGATTAGTATCTCTCTGGGAATCATTGTAAACTGGAGGGGTTGGAGACTTCTAGACTCTGTCCCAGTTTGAATTCCTGAGATTCTCTTGGGGCGAGTGGCCTTTATTTTACAAGCGAAGGAACAGAGAGGTTCAGAGAAAATTGACTAAGGTCACAAAGTAAGTTTGGAGCTATATAGCAAAACATATTTTTCTGAGACTCTGTGGATTGAAATTCCCCAGCTGTATTTTCCCACAACCCAGGAGATAAATGATGGGACCATTCAAATGAGCCATTACTAAAATGTCAAGTTGACTGTTTCTGTCTAGTAGATTTTGTTCACTTTGAGGTGATGTAATTCTGTGATGCAATGAATGATATAACATTCAAGGTTCTGACTTTCAACCCAGGGACCTATTTATCAGACTACAGTACCTGGTAGTATACACAGTATGTTATGTCTACTTTCAATTGGAAAAAAAAAAAAAAAAAATCCCAACTCCCTTTTAGCTTGAAGGCAGTTACAAAAACCTTATCATATACCCCAAAGCCATTTTCACACCACATGAATCTAGAAACTTAAAGCATTTATAACTATTTAGAAGTTTCTTGTCTTTGGTGCCCGGAGCAGACAAGGCTATAGTCACAATGGTCAAACATCAAAATGTTAAATGTAATACATGTACACAAATATTAATAAGGATTAAATGAGTAAATGTCTGTAAAATTCTTAGAGCAGAGCCTGGCACAGAATTCAAAATATATAGGTGTTTATTAAATAGAATAAAAAATATGATAATGATGGATCATGGACTCTGAAAGTTAGGCCCTACTTGGCTTCTCATTTAATTTTGTTCTTGTAGGGTCCCTGATATGTGTTATCAAGTTTCCATTTGACCATCTTTGGTGCTGAGAAGTACGGGTGTATTATGTGGTCATATATTCTTACTCAGGACCCACCATTCTCCGAATGAAAGATGAGAAAACAAGTTTAGGTAGGTCAAGAGGTTAACCCAAGTTTACACAGCAAGTAAGGCCTACCACTGTCTGCCTAGGAAGTTCATAGTCTTCAAACTGTTACTGCTCCTATTATTAGTAGGAGAAAAGCAGTACCATGTGATTTGAGTACAGTAGCCCGAAAGTTCCACTATTAGTTTTATACAGACTGGGAATCATTTGAGCCAAGACTGTGGATTAATGTGATTCCATTCCCACTGAGCAACATTTTTTTATTCAACTACTAATTCAGCTATTTAATAATCAGTACGAAGATGTTGTCATGAGGTCATATATTTCTTTTTTTTCCCCACCGTTTTGAAGCTTTTTTCCCTATTGCCTAAGGTATTTGTCTCTGTGACCATCTTAAAGACAAGGCATGGCAAATAGTGAATGCTTGTTGATTGTGTAAATGCTAAAAATAATGAAAGTAATAGTGAGTTTGCTTGTAGAATAGTAATTTGGACTTCAGTATGTATTCAAATATAGGAAAGTTTCTATCAGTACAATATCTTGCCTCTGGGACATTTTGGTTTTCTGTGTTAGGAAAGCACTGTATAAATTTGATCGCTGTGCAGTCTGTGATTTGTTCACATAATGTTGTCACTTTATGTTCATACTATTTATTAAAAATCTTGTTCTGCCTCTCTTTGTTTCATGGTTGAATCTTAATTTCAATCCTTCTTTCTACATTACTTCTATAAGATCTAAATTTTTTTGTTATGCTGATTAAGATATACTCTGCCACCATTGTATTCTAAGCATAATCCCATCTGTAGTTTAAGAGATACTTATTAAATTGTGTATTTGCCCTATGTTAAAGATTAAAGGCAATGCTTTTTAAAATAACCATATTCCATATATTGCTATTCTTAGCAATGAAGGTCATGTCACTCTTACCTGTTATTTGAAAATAAACCATTTGTTTCTTGGGACTGAATAATTTCTTCTCAAAGGTATATTTTTCCAACTCTAACCTGGCTATAATTTCCCCCAAACCTTTCCAATTCTTTAGCTCCTTAGGGATAATATAGTGGGATAATCATGTGGAAAAATGGAAAGTATGTTGGCTTTGGGTTTGAAGTCTAACTTGACTACTTGGTACCCATGTAATACTAAACAACATATTAAGTTCCCTGAGCCTGATTTTCCTTTTGTCTAAAAGGAGAATAATACGTAATAGAGGATAGGGATCAAGAGCACAAAATCTGAAGCTACACTGCCTAGTTTAAAGTTTGGCTCTGCTATTTACTGTGTTACCTTTGGCAAATAACTCAATGGTGGTGGCTCCGTTTCTACAGTAGAAAATGGGAAAGAATAGTATTTACCTCATATGGTGATTGTGCAGAACACACACACACACACACAATTTATCTTTCAGATTACGATAAAGATTCAAAATAAAGTTTGGCGTATTGGCACTCTGTGTTAGTTGTGTTGGTTGTTATTTGTATATATATCATATTGCTTTGACTGTAGTTCAGAGGTCTGTATACTTTTTCTGTAAAGGATCAAATAGTACACAATTTAGGCTATGTGGGACATCTAGTCAACCCTGCAATTTTATAGCAAACATAACTATAGATAACATGTAAATAAATGGACATGTCTTTGTTTCAATAATACATTATTTACTAAAAAAAAAAATTTCAGGCTGTCTTGGGCCCACAAGTCGTATTTTGCTGACCTGTGATTTAACTGATGCTTACCATGCAAATCTGATATCATTAGGCAGATTGATGCTTTTTCTTCCCAAATTACACATACTCAATCTCTGTTGCTCTATACTTGTGCTTTATTTCCCGTCACGGGTCTGAAACATTTCTAGTTTCAATTGCTTGACAAACAAACTTCCCTAGCTGTGTGCCAGAAAAGCATTCCATTTTATGGTGTTGATTTGGGCTTATAAAATGGTATTAAGAATATCTTCTTTTTGGATTCAATCTATTTATAATAAGAAGAGCTTCTCTACTTTCTTATCATGATCTCTATTGAGAAGAATCTTATGATTCTTCTTTTGGAAAAGTATTTGAATTCTGGTTATTTACTTCAGGGTCTTGTGCTCTTTCTCCACAGTGCCCTACCATATGCATAGTTCATGTCCTATGGACAATGGACAATGTGCTTGATTTATCTTTCTTATTGGAATCTTTATGTTTACATAATTTATTGCTGTCCAAATATTGGCTTTGACCTACATATAGATCACATTTTCTAAGTATAACCCCCACAACCTTCTTCAATGTATAGTGTGTGGAATTTCAATTGGTTAAATTGAGGACAAAGGTGTACTCCAAAATAAAAGCATCTCAAGATTGGCATACATTGTGGTGGTGAGCATGTAAATTTGCCTCTGAATACAAGGAGCATAATTGATCAAGATGCTCAGCTTTTGTGCCTTAAAAATCTATTACTGCCTTTGTATCAGTCTTCCCACAGGCTTCTTGTAACCAATGACCGAGTGCAGAAGGAATACTAATTCAGGCCGTTTTGTGGGAGATATGGCCATCTATCAGGCAACTTTAGCTCAAGAACTCCCCAACAAACCTTGGCAAATGCTTAGAACTGCATTGTCATATAAGATATTTCCAACCAAGCCACTTTCCTTCCCTCTCTGCTTTATCGCGAGTCAGACCTACATCATGTATGACGATTCCTCTGCCTCTCCTGTCTTTCTTACCATTTCCCTCACAGGTGTTGCCCCTAAATATATCACTTGAATTGCTATTTTGACCTGGAGTCTGCTTTCAGGTACTCTGTCAAATGGCAAGCCTAAATTAGAAGTATTATTTTGCTATTACCTGTTTGAAATAAGGAAATACTTTTTAAGGTTAAATAGCACTGTTCAAGAATCCAGAAAATGCATAAACTTGGAAAAAATTCCCTTGTCTTTGGGAAAGTGAGGTAGAATAATACGCATATTACAAAGGAAAAGTGAAGTTTTCATTAAGACTTTGGTTCTAAGAAGATTCATGCACTAAATTTCAGGACCAGCCCCTTGTAAACGCTTGTAAGAATTATAGGGTCTCCCCTTCCATTCCTCATGGGCACTAATCAAGATCTAATTGTTTAAAAAGCATTAATTAACATTTGTGGAAATTTTGTTATTCTCTAGGCATTGTGGACACTATAAAATTGAATGGAAATATTCTAATGGCATCACTTTTCAATCCACCAACTATGTCTATTTAATAGCAGACTGGTGGTGTATTTCCCAAATCACTGTCATTTTTCCTTAGGAAATGTACTTATTTTCATAGGTATTCTAGATAAGGAAATTGTATTGATTATTATCCAACAGCTTTACATTTTGGGGAGAAATATCCTTTATATTGTGCATAAACAACTTAATAGATATAGCAACATGTAAAAGTATTTATATTTAAATAAGTGAAAATACAATATACAAATTATATGTTTATTATGGTTACCATGATGTTAAAAATATATGTATTTGTGTGTGTACAATATGGAAAGAAGATTAATAATTATAAATGATATTTATGTTATATTGGTGGGATTAAGTGATTTCCTTATTTCTCAATTTTTGAAGTTCTGTCTTATATTGAGTATTATAACTAAATATTAAACATTGAAATCTAATAAACATTTAAATATTGGGTGACAAGACCTTAAAATTTTGCATAGTAATACATATACATAAAAATGTATTTTTTTACTTGTTTTTTAGAAATAAATGATAGAGATTTATTCAATGATCTTAAGGTTTACAAACCGGAAACACAACTAAGCAAAAGCTCAGAAGAGTTTAAGAGAAGAAAGAAAAGTTAACTAAAAAGTACATTCTTGAGAATAATCAGTCTCTCATTCTTAGCTCTTAGGATTGGTCCAGGATGGTTATCAGTCAGATGCCAGGTGGTCTGGAGGATGGGCAACAGGAGGTCTGGTCATGTCCTGTTGTCCAGATAATGGATATCAGGTGGTCTGGATTCATGAGTCCTTCCGGGGAGTAATCATTGTTATTTTGAAGGTAGTATTTTTTAAATTTAGCCAATAAAATATTTGGCTTTTAATGATTAGTAATTAGTGATTAGGTAATTTGAACATAGTAGTTGATATATACTTTTCTACTTATGCATCATTCCTAATTAAGTAATATAATAACTTTCCCCCTTCTCTTAGAAACTCTGGGGTCTCAGTAATTTTAATTATTTTATAACAAATTTTGCGGAAAATTTTAAATTTTAAGTATTCTCAATTCTTCTCTAATCATTTCTCATTCTCACATTTTCCTTTGGGACAGAATCCCCAAATTGGATCTTCCTCTAAAAAAGATTAATAGACTTGGATTACAAATTGAATCTGCAGTTTCTCTTGGCTAATATTTCAGCATAAAAATACCTAAAAGACATATTCCATGGTGTTTCACACTTCATAAAACACTTTCATTACATTATCTCATTTTATCCTCCCAAGATTATTGGAATACATGGTGGAGCTATTTCCATTTTACCAGATGAGTACACACAATTAATGTGCAATAGAACCAGGATTCAATCTTGATCTGACTCCAGGTAAATCAAAATCAATGGCAATCAAAATGTAAATGAAAATTAATATAGGAATGTATAGTAGGAATAAACACACTGGGGAGAGTAAAATGTAACTCAGAGCTGTAATCATTAACTTTTAAAGTTCTGAAGGCCTTGTACTAATTAAATGGTTCTCATTTTTTTTTATATTGAACTTTTGAAAGTTTAAGGAATTTTATAACAGTAGGGAAATTATAAAAATAGAAACCTTGGCCATAATTCCACCAGTCCAAAGCAAATAAGATTAGTATTATGTATTCGTTTCTTGTCTTTTTCCATTAAGCAGTGATGAAAGGCATGGTGCTTTTAATGAGAAAATCTCACTTACTGCAGAGGAGTGGAGGTGGAGTGAGGTGCATAGACCCCAAAATGCAAAGGACTCATGCTTTTGTCTTGCGGGCAAGATATTTTCAGGGACTGGGTCTCTCCCTTCTTCCTTCTTCTCTTGTATCTATACCTCTAACCTAGGATTATCTGCAAAGCCTCTCCCAACTCTGTTACGGATTGCAAAGAGAAAATAGCAGTTCCTGGAGAACAGTAACTTTGAGGAAAGTAAATCTTTGCTTCCAACATTTCTTAGATTTGTGAACCAGAAAATTAGGGACAAGCAGTAACCTACAGCTAAAGAAATCCACTTGTTGGAAATTCTCTATTTGAATAATTGCAGGCTGAATCGGTATTTCATAGGAAACATGTAATTTGGTACTTTGCTTTTTTATTTATGTTATGTCACTTATAACTTATGAAAATTGTCTCCATCAACAAATTTGGTAAAGAGTCAATTCTCTGTTAGGTTACCTTTTTAAAAATTGTCATCTGGTTTCAAGTTACTTAACTTTTAAATGCACAGGGAATTTGTTTTGGTGAAGAGTGTGACTAGTGGGACTCATCAGAGTATTACCATTTTGCTAAACCATCTCAAATTATTAAATAACCCTTCCTAGTTCTTTGTCATATCATTTTAAATTAAATATTGCCTTCCTATAAATGCCTTGAGCCAAAATTTTAATCCAATGATTTATGGTTTTAGTCTTGTGCCAGGACCACACTTTTGAAAAGAAATCTCTCATGGACCCAAGCACCACTATATCATTCAAATTACCTGCCTATGTGCCTTTCACCTCTCCTCACCTTGATACAGATACAATATCTGTGCTCTTATCTAAGACCACACCTATACTTGTACACAATCTCTATTCATCTCATGAATTAAAAAACAATGCTTCCCTAATTGTCCCATTCCTCTGCTCTATCATTAATTTCCCTTACCCTGCTGGATCATATCTAAGACCATAGAAATATTCTGTAATTTACCCAATTTTACAAAAATGATTTCTTGATCTCACATGGCCACCTAACTACATCATTTTTCTTGTCCCCTTTGAGACGAGACTACTCAAGTATTTTCCATATGCTCCACCTCCAATTCCTTTCTCCTACTCTCCCTTGAATCCATTCTAAGCAATATTTTGTCCCCAATATTGTACTGAAATAGCTCTGTTCAGAGTCATCAGTCTTCTCCACATTGCTAAATACATGGTCAATTCTCAGTTCTCATCCTACTCAAGCAGCATTTCATACAGCAAATCACGTCCTCATTCTTGAATACTTTCTTCACTTGACTTTGGGAGTCAACAGTCTCTTGCTTTTCTTCCACTTCAACTGGACCCTCTTTCCTTTGCTGCACCCTCCTCTTTCATGTTTCCTAAGCCATTAATTCAAAACTTTACTATATCTCACAATTTTTTTGACTTAGAACTTTGGGCTAGGGTGATTTTTGTACTTCATGTGGAATTGAAAGGGGTCACTTGACGTTATTCAGCTGGTGGCTGATCTGGTCTGCAAGTTTACAAGGCGCGGTGTCACTCTGCTATGTACTCTATTGGTCAAAGCAGGCACAAATTCAAAGGGAGAGGAAATACATTCATCATTCATTGGGGATCATTGAGATTTTCAGGATGGTTCCTGTGTCTTTTACACATGCCTTCATCCTTTGTGAGCACTTTTTTACTTTCTGGCATCACTAGATGTCCCAGGGCTCATCATCTATTTTTCCTGCCCTGGCCCTTGAATTAACCTCTCCTCCAAGTAGCCTGGTTCTTTTCGTTGCAGAATGGTATTTAGAAACCAAGATCTGGGTGCTAGGTTGGCTCATTGCTGTTGGGTTCTCATTGCTTTTGGGCTTCTTCAGTAAAGCTAGGATATTTAAGTACATTGATATATCACTCGTTGCGGGGAGTATCAAAGAATTTGCTGCCATCTTTTACTTTTCACACTCCTCAACTCCTGACCTCTTATTAATGCTGGATTACCACAGAATTCAATCCTTAGATATTTTCTCTTAATATGCCTATTTTTTATGAACTCATCCTGTCTCTGGGCTTTAAATATGGCTTTAAATATCATCTGTTATCTCATGATTTCCAAATTATTCATTTTTGTATTGGACTCCAGAACTCAAAACCCTTAAATATCCAACTTCATATCCATTATGTCCAATATATTTTATCAACTTCTGCACTTTGGTCTCTCAAAGACACCTTAAACTTGTAGTGTACAAAAATCAAACTTCTGATTTTTACCCTCAGATATATTCCTCCTGCTATCTTCCTCTTCCTTACAGTTTGTCAGTCCAAAATCCTTGGGGTCATCCTTAATAATGCTCCTTCTCACACATTCTATATCCAATTCAACAGAAGATGCTCTTGGGAACATCTTCCACATGCATCCAGATTCTGGCTACTTTGCACAACTTTCATTACCACCACTGAGCCTGTGATATCACTTCCCTGGGATACCACAGCAAGATATTAGTCTATCTCTTTTCTTCTTCCTTTATCTTATAGAGTCTGTTTACAAAATAATTGCCTGAATGGTACTTTATAAATATCAGTTGTTTATGTCATTCCCCTGTTCAAATATTCCAATAGCTTCCCATCCAACAGCAAGTCAAAGATTCACAGTGGTCTCTAAGGACCCACGAGTCTTATGCTGAATATCCCTGACTTGATCCCATTTACCTTTCACTCACCATTGAAGAGACACAGTCATCCTTTGCTTTTCCTTAAACAAGCCAAGCTAATGCCCCCCTCAGGACCTGGAAGGCTCTCCTCCTTCATTTCATTTAGGTCTCTGCTCATATACTTTCTCATCAGGGAGGCCATCCCTGACCTCCATGTGTAGCAAAACAACAGAAACACCTCCACTCTAGGAGTCCCTAACTCCCTTAATTTCTTACCCTTTTATTTTTCTCCATTGTGCTTATCACCATCTATTGTTACTTTGTTTATTTTTATTGATTCCTTCCTATTAGTATTTGAGCTTCATAAGAAAAAAAATTTGTTAAGACTAGGAATCAGTTTAGTGTTATATCCCCAGTGAGTTTGGCTGAAAGAAAAAAAATAATAATTTTATTTTATGTTTTAATATGTAATTTCTCAGTTATTTAATTTTTTGAGATACATTGTGATATTTTTGCCTATTAATTATTTAACCAGTAATATTAGTTAAACTCAGAACCCTCTTTTACAGTTTCTAGGATTTCTTCAGGACTCATCAAGAAGTATCCAGCATACTAATTAGGAGCCCCCCATCATAAGAATGGGTTAGAATGCTACCTTGGCCACTTACTAACTGTGAGCTGGGGCAACTGTACCAACCTCTCACGAGAAACATTTGTTCCTCTGTTTATAAAACAGGGAAAACAACACATATTTCCCATGAATGCTATGAACATGAGATAAAGTAATGCAAATTAAGTACTTAAAGAACTGTCTATCAGACAGTAGGCACTAGATAAATGTGGGTTGCTATTTTTGTATTGTCAAATATCATAATTTGAGAAGAAACAGTATTTTAACATTTAATCTTTGTATGCAATAACTCAGATGTTTCTTAATTTAAGAGATGATAAAGTATAAAGCTAAAATTTAAACTTGATTAGAATCATTTATTGGTAAGATTATCCTGAATATTCTATGCTTATAATTCTAATGAGTGAGTTTTATTTTTGTATTTTCTAATTGGGTCCTTTGTCTTATAGTGGGAATGATAAGTGTGGTGTAGCATGTATTTAGGCCATTTTACTCAACTTTTAAAGTATTTTCCTTGGCTTTTTTAGAACACATGTCTGTTCACAGGATTGTCTTTTCCCCTCAAATATTTATTCCTCTATTTGTGATAATTTCCTGTATAATTGATTAAAGCAAGGTATTTATATTAAAATATGTTTTATCATGATATTACTTATTTAGAAAAATATTTGGATTGTCATGTGATTATTTTAGTATTATATAATATGCTAAGGTAAATACCACTGCAATTTATAAACATATTAGGAATATTGGCTAGGTTTTAGAATATTTTATTGTTTATTTCTTGACTATTAGGTATCGTTACCCAGTTTTTCTAAATTATCATATATTATTTGCATAGTATGAAAGCCTGCTTTTGCTTTACAAATTATTTTAAATGGAAAATAGTCCATTGTAAATGGAATAGGAAATCATATGCCCATTTTAGAGTGCATTTTAAATTGTACTACAAAGAATGATAAGACATTGCACTAAATATATTTAAAATTTCATAAGGAATATGATGTAAATACTAGCTTTTATTAGTCAGTGGAGCCAGGACACCATCTGGCTATAAAAACGATAAGCATATTACATGTCTTTAAGATAAATGAATATTTTAAAAAACTATTTCCCCATCATCATGAGGACAGCTTTAGATTTCCTCAAATACTGCTTTACATTTAGATGCTCTGATATTTCCTGATACTTTTATTCTTTGAAAATAGACAAAGTAAAGAATATAATATTCTTCTTTCAGCAAAGCTTTCTCTTGTGTGTCTCTCTGTTCCCCCATACAATCTTCTTATTTTTCAGGTTGGCAACCCAGACACTATGGTCAATCGTGTCACTCAGGTGGTCTTTCTTGAGTTCTAGGTGATATTGTGAAATCTAATAAGTGGGAGTTTTCATTCTTCAAGTAAAAAAGTTAGTATGTGGTTATGCCTGGCAGAGTACACGGCACTTAGTGGGTAAATCCAATAAACCTGGATTTAAAACCTGGCTGTGCCTACTGCTAGCTGTATAATTCTGAGAAGTCTGCTGAGTATGTCATGACCTCAGTTTTCTTGTGCATAAAATAGGGATAATACTGGTCTCAGAATTATATAGTAAAGAATCAGATTGTAGCTTTCACTTCGCACATGGTTGGAGCCCAGTAAGCTCTCAGAAAAACTACATTGCTGCTTTCATTTTGGCTTTCTTTTCCTTCACTATTGTCTTTTTCTTTTTTTAAAGACATTGGTGGTGTAAAAGAAACTAAATTGAATAAGTGCTTCATTTTATAATGGTCATGTGAATGTCACACTTTGTCCAGTTAGTACCACAATTGTAGTTGTTCAATAATGATTTATATTAGTTTGGGAACAGTTTCATAAGAGCTTAAAATCTCATAACATTAAGAACAGTAAAAGTCTTATATTTAAAAACTTTTACAAAGAAAACACATTGGGCTGCACTTTTTAATAAATATTCAGGTCATCAGATGATAGGTCATCCCCATCTTTAGTACCTCTCACAAAAAGATCAACTAGCAACTATCCATAAATAAGACATCATAGTGAAAATCCCAGCAAACGGTGGGGGGTGTTGAAAAAACCCCTCTGGAAAACAAAGACCAAGAAGGATCACATTAGAAGAGTAAGGTTAACTCAGTTTAACTGCATCACCCCTCCCCTAGGCCAGCACAGCCCCAAACTGAGAGGGTTCCCCTGGGCCTATGGTATTTCCAGTGGGAAAACAAGAGCCCCAGGTGGACATTCAGCTTTCTCAGGATTGCAGTAATGCTTCCTGAGAGGCTGACTCGGGTCTTACGTTATGGAAATCACTGGAAGAACCTGTGGAACACAACCACTGGGTATCAGACAAAGAGGAAGGAGGGGGCCAGGGCTTTTAGCAACCAGTGCTCAGATCTTGGCAGACTATGTTTCCGTTTGCAGTGGCACCTAAACAGAGATCCCAGCCAGCAGCTCTTTCCATCTGTAGAGCAAAGCTTGTGGCTTCACGTAGCCAAGGGACTCAGTTGGCAGTTTTGTCTGATTTGGATCCCCAGCCAATGGGCTGCACAGGCCATGGAACATATCCTACATTCCGCCCAGGAGGGAACACAACCCACAATCACTTGTGGGATACCGAAAAAGCGTTGTTTTTTTTTTTTAAAAAGTTTATAGTTATAAATGTATACATCAAGAAAAAAAGAAAGATCTCAAATAAACAACTTAACATTATACCTCAGGGAACTAGAAAAAGAAAAACAAAGTAAGCCCAAAATTAGCAAAAAGAAAGAAATGATAAAGATTAGAGCAGATAAATGAAATAGAAAATAGAAACATAACATAAAAGGTTAATAAAACTAAGAGTTGGTTCTTCAAATAGATAAAATTGACAAATCTTTAGCTAAACTAATCAAGAAATGAAAAGATACAGGACTCAGATCAATAAAATTGTATTTGAAAGAGGTGACATTACAACAGATAGCACAGAAATACAAGGGATCAAAAGAGACTACTATGAACAATGATATGCCATCAAATTGGACAACCTAGAAGAAATGGATAAATTCCTAGAAAAAAAATCCTATAAACTACCAAGTTTGATTCATGATGAAATAGAAACCTTGAACCAGCCAATGAGTAAGGAGGTTGAATCAGTAATCAAAAACATCCCAAAAAAGGAAAGTCCAGGACCAGATGGTTTCACTGGTAAATTCTACCAAATATTTAAAGAATCGACATCAATCTTTCTCAAAGTCTTTCAAAAAAATGGAGGGGGGGAAACGCCTCCAATCTTATTTTATGCAGCCAGAATTACACTGACACCAAAGCCAGAAAAGAAAACTACAAGAAAAGAAAACTGCAGCCCAATAATCCTGATTTATATAGGTGCAAAAATTCTCAACAAAATATTAGTGAACCAAATTAAATATTACATTAATAGAATCACATACCATGATCAGTAGGATTTATTCCAAGGATGCAAAAATGGTTCAATATCTGCAAATCAATGTGATATACCACATTAGAAAAATGGAAGACAAAAAATTATATGATCATTCAATAGATGCAGAAAAAGTATTTGACAAAATTCAACATACTTTCATAATAAAAAAAAATCTCAACGAATTGAGTATAAAAAGAGCATACCCCAACATTAAATAAAAATCATATATGACAAGCCCACAGCTAATATCAGACTCAATAATAAAAGGATGAAAACTTTTCCTCTAATATCAGGAATAAGACAAATGTGACCACTCCTATTCAATATAGTACAGGAAGTCCTAGTCCAGAAAATAAGGCAAGAAAAAAAAAATTCAAATCAGAAAGAAAGAAGTGAAATTGTCTCTGTTTGCAGATGTCATGCTCTTATATACAGAAAATCATAAAGACTCCACCAAAATCTATTAGAACTATCTGAAAGATAAAGAAAACAATTGCATCCACAATAGCGTCAAAAAAATAAAATATTAGGAACAAATTTAATCGAGGAAGTGAAAGATCTGTTACCTAAATCTTTAAGACATTGATGAAAGAAATTGAAGAAGACACAAATAAATGGAAAGATATCCCATGTTCATGGATTAGGAGAAGTAATATTGTTTAAATGTCCATACTACCTAAATCAATCTATAGATTCAATGCAATCCCTATAAATGACATTTTTCACTGAAATTGAGAAAAAAAAAGTTCCTAAGAATCGTATGGCACCGCAGAAGATTCTGAATAGCCAAAGCAATCTTAAAAACAAACAAACCTAAAGGCACCATGCTTCCTGATGTCAAAACATACAATATACTGCAAAGCTATAGCAACCAAAACAGTGTGATACTGGTATAAAATCTGGCACAGACCAATGGGACAGATTTGAGAGACCAGAATAAACTCATAAATATTCACTCATTTTAATTCAAAATGGAATAAGACTTAAATGCAGGACCTGACACAGTAATGCAAGGAAAAATCTTGACATTGGTCTTTGCAATGATTTTAGGATATGATACCGAAACCACAAACAACAAAAGCAGAAATAAGTGGGACTGCATCAAACTTAAAAGTTTCTGTGCAGCAAAGTGAAAAAGCAACCTATGGAATGGGAGAAAATAATTTTAAAGCATGCATCTGCTAAGTGCTTAATATTCAAAATATGTAAGGAACTTACACAACTCAATAACAACAAAAAACATCTGTTTACAAAACAGGCAAAGGACCTGAATAGACCTTTTTCCAAGGAGACATATATAGATGTCTCTGTGGATGTTTTGGATAGCAACAAATTTAAAGGACCTTTTGGCATGCACCAAATTTCTCTGTAGATATTTTGCACAGGACCAGCGATCTTGCAAGGGTGTCGTTATATAAAGTACATATGAAAACTCATGGCTTTGAAGATGTTATTCGATGGATTTCTGTGGTAACAATAAATATTACTACTTAAAAAGAATGAATTATCAACTCAAATCATAATCAGAATTTATGGATGAGTTCAATTGACTTATTCTCTAGGGGAAAATATTTATATGCACACTTCTGAAATTGAATGTAGGTCTGCCATTGGTTCTCATAAAGTTCATATTATTTATTCATAATTTTGGTATTGATATCTGACTTTTTCTTGGCATAAAGTAAAAAATAGAATTATTCTTTTTAAATATTTTACTTTTGGCATCAAAAATTTAAAACACAAATACAACATATTCTTTTAGTTTAAGGTACAATTATTTTTACTCAAATGTATTTTGTAGGCAAGTATACTTTGTGGAGAATTCTCAGATTTTTAAAGGTCAACTTTAGAAATATATCACCTCAAATACAGAGTTGTGAGGATATTATAAGTCACTTGGAGGATTATTGCTAGGATTTAATACCAGTAAAACACATTTTAGGAGTTGTTAGGCAGAAATGTTGCAAAATAAATAGTCTTTCTGTTTAAAAAAAAACAAAACAAAACACAAAACACAAAAAACAACTCTTATAAGTACTTAGTGCAAATAGGGAAGAAAGCCTAAGTTTGAATTCACAGCATATTGCTATAATACGCTATTAGCCTAATCCTTCAATTTCTTGTAAATTAAAGATTTATTTTTATTCACTGATTCACTTATCAGTAATTCACTGGGTATTTTAAAGCTGGTTGTTAAAAATCCCTTTGTTTATGGCAATAAGGCACCATTCATTTTGTGAACTTTATAAAACCAACCTCTGCCAATTTTGCTCTTTGAGAATAGCTCTAAAGATGTGTTCCCACAGTAATTACTTATTCCAGAGATGTTCATTAAAGAATGAAGTAAGAGGCAAGTGTTTGAAACAATTGTATCCCAGGAAAGCCAAGTTTACTGAGCACCTTCCCAGCATCTCCAGGACTTATGTACATTTTTTTAAAAAATCATTGGAAAAAGGTATACAAAATTTGTGTTTTTGTGTGCTATTACCTATAGTGGAACTAAAGATACAGGGTTTTATTTTTACATATTTATATTTAAATGAGAGATTCAGCAAAAGGTTGGGGGAAAGCTGCGATGCTTTTGAATGTGGCCCAGCTGTCCATCATATACCTGCTGTGAATAGTATGGGACATTTTAGTGTCTCTGCTCTCTGTTGGATACCTACCCACAGCCACGTGGATGCAAAGAGAAAGGAAGGGGATAAATCTCAGTAAAGCCAGCCAAATCTAAACGGGGAAAAAATAATAAAAAAGATGGCTTTGGAGTTGTACATTTGCTTTAGAGTTGATTTGTTATTGTGGGGGAGTAGTAAGAAGTGTTTCAGTGTTTTATTTGCCTGTTATCAGAACCCGAAGCGCTAGAATGTGTTTAGGTATTGCATAGTTATCCTTAATTACAGTAAAGCTTCCCACTGAAACTTAATGGGCAATGGAAGAGAGAAAAAAATCAAAGGAAGAGAGCAGAGCAAGGGAGAGATTTTGTGTGTCTGCCTATCAGTGGAAAATCTGAATTGATAAATCTCTTACATAAATGAAGTTTTATCTATTTCCATTACACAAGAAAATGCAACAGACTAAAGAAAGTAAACAGAGAACACAAGATTGAGGGTACCTGTTTCATGTACTTCTAGGTGCTAAACAAAGTAGATCATTTGTAATGAGCACATTCTTTATTTGAATGCTAATATAACTGCCGAATTAGTTGTCTAAGTGCTTGGAAATAGTTTTCTGTTTTTGATCTCCAGGCTTGAGTTCTTTTGTCTACACTGTTTTTTTCCTTTTGGTTAACTCTTACCAATCATCAAGATTTCAAGTACAAATGTAGCTTAGTTTCATAAAAATAAATCCATTTGGTGTCTTGCCATTTCAATGAATGATTTTATTCTAAAATGTCAAGGTTCTGCCTGGAATGTAGAGTAATAATACTGAAGGTCCTAATAGAGAAGTTCTGCAAGAAATAGTGGGGATTTTCTGGACTGCAACTCGAGAAGAGTGGATATACTTGCATGGTAGTGTCTAGAAATATTTACTCAGGTTTCAGGCTGCTGGCATTTGAACTCCACTGAGAGATTATTAAATCTGTCTAGGCTTCAGTTTCTTCATCTGTAAAATGGGAATGGGAATAATACCTACATCAACTTCTTCTGTTTTCCTAAATGTGGTTAAATGAGATCCCTATAAACAACTCTAAGCTCATTGCCTGGCACATTATGCTCATAAGTGCTCAATACATAAATGTTAGCTATTATTATTATATACTTATGACTAGAGCACCATTGATTTTAAAAAAAATTATACTTGTATCCTAATTATAAAATAATGTATACACTTGTTATTAAAAATTTTTTAAATAAGACAGAAAATAAGAACCCAGTGTACTATTACTATCTAGGTATGTAGCCTATTAATATAATTATAATATAATCCTATTCAATACAATGGTTCTTAACCTGATTTTTTTTCAATGTCGATTAATGGACATTTTTCCATCAAAAAAAATACAGATGTACCAATTAATTTTTGGTGTCTACATTATACTCCATTGTAGTCCATAATTGAAACAACCATCCCTGGCTTCTTAAAAGCTCTTTGGAGATATAGATGATGATAAGAAATGCTTTTAATTAGCATGTCCTCTTTAACTGCCTCTGCCTGTTTGACTGTTTTTTATAAAATGGCTAGATCCTTAAAGCTTAGATCTGAATCCCAGCTCTGCCACCTACTAGGTGTGTGACCTTGGGAAAGTTAAATAACCTTACTGTATCTCATGCATTTTTTTCCATTTGTAAAATAGTGATTAGAGTACTTACTTCATGGGGTTGTTCAATCGAATTGGTTAGTTAAGACATGTAAAGTTTGGGACTGCTTTCTGGTATGTAACTAGTACTTGATAAGTATTAGCTTGAGGCCCTGTAAAAGCCTGGAGTTTATCCCAAATCATCAAAGAAAAATTACAGAAGAATTAGATAAATTTCGTTAGTGTAAATTTCTTAGTTACAAACTTTACAATATTTCACTACCATATATATATATATATATATATATATATATATATATATATATAGTTTGGGATGTTTATGTGTGAATAGATGCATTATCCTGCATATCCCAATTCCTAAACCACGTTGGTTAAAGGAGACTTTAAAAGATATTTCAAGGAACAGTTCACTGAACAATTTGGAAACAATCACCACTGGACACTAGTAACTAGGTTAATATTTTTCAATTTCTATTTTCTTTCTCAACCTATGTGAGGAGTAAGGGACATACTCATCAATCAGTTGGGCTTACTACACCATGTTGGCAGGTATAGGAGTGGAGCCATGGTTCAGGAAAGTATCTCTCCTTTTTAAGGACAGAATCTAGGGGAATGGTGAAATCTGAAGGGATTCTAAAAAATTGTCCTCCCTCAGATCTTATAATATGTTACCTCTTCAATGACTGTCCCTTCTTAAATGCTTAGATATGACATCCTTATTCGGTAATTCTGGAACAAAGTTACCTCAATAAGATCTACCCAACCTACAAGGCCGCTGAAGAAAGAACAAATACTCCAAAGCATTGACCGACTTCCTCTGCCCCCCCAGTGGGCCAGGACAGCAGGGCAGTTAGATCCCTTAGGCCAAACCATCTGCAGCTTTATTTACTTCCCCCCAGAGGGTCCTAAATGAATTTAAGTTTCTCTATGTTCCTTGACATGAAATAGTTGGAAAGCACACTCTTGAGTGGCACTTTCTACTGGTTCTACTTGCTAAAACAATAAGCCACAGACATACAAAGAAGAATGTGCATGTGAATTTTCATTGTTAGATTAATTTGCACTTCTGTTACACCGTAGTACAGGATTCTAGCATGTAAACCAGTATTTCTAAATATTTGAGATTCAGGAACCCCTAGAATATATCTAACAATCCAGTTTGAAATTCACTTCTAAAAATTAACACTATGTGATAGTTTAGTGCTTACATGATTATAAACACAAATATAAATTCTTAAAAATGAAAATGTACTGAAAAACTTTTGTCAAAGGCCATTGAGATAAAAAATGAGACTATTAATATGGGGTTTGGAGTTGATAAAAATGAAAACAGCAAAATTAAATAATTCCTATAGAGATGTGAAATCCTCTAAGACCATATCTACGTAAACTACAGGATAATGCCGTTCTAAACAGTGGTTATCAAAATGTGGTCCCCAGGACAATACTTTGGCATCATCTGGAGATTTCTGGAAAAAACAAATTCTTGGCACCCACCTAAGATTTACTGAAACAGAAGATTGGGGTTGGAACTCAGTTATCTGTGTTTTAAGAAGCTATTCAGGTAATTCTGATGTGTGCAAGTTTGAGAATCACAATTAATGAAGCCAACTAATTTTACAATCCTAACACACCAACTGAATGCTGTCCTTCATTTAATTTAGGACACAATACCTTCATTTGAGTGAAGCTGTTGCTATTTCAATTCCTTTTATAGAATTTTTTCTCAGAGCCAGTTGCAACAAAGGGGAAATTCAGTTTCATTATTTAATAGTCAAATCTCATTAGGCAATTGCTCAGAGTATCTGTATAAATCTTAGATTTGACTTTGCTCTGCAATGCCGTTAAAATTTGAAAGTTTTGTGCATATGGAGTGATTAGTCTTCAAGGAGATACCATCACAAAGTTGTATTGAAAACTTTATTAAGAGCCTTTATAGATTATTTTTGGAACTGTAGGAAATTCTCACTGTAATATTTTTTAGCCTCTAACTCTTCCTAATTAACTTTTGGTCAGAAAAGTTAACCTGATGACTACTTCTTTTATTTGATTTTCCTACTTCCTGACTCAGAGTTAGAGTTAGCTTTGGAAGGAGACTGGAGGTCAAGTGCCTGCCTGAGTAAAACATTTTTTGGCTGGGAGAACACAAAGCCAAAACCTTTTGTACCCACCTCATTACCACAGCTGACTTAGCTACTGATTTCTCTGCTGCTATGAAATGCTATTCCAAATGCCTAATTAATGCAAGGTTCTCAAGTCTCATCTTGTCCAGAGCAATTATGGTGGCTGGGCTACCCGATAAGAAAAGGAGAAAAGCAACAAGAGCATGAATCCCATGGTCAGTTCTACTGGTTTTTGCTGTTTCATCCACCATCAGTATTCTGTTCAGTGTTAACCACCAATTCTATTAGTTCTAGCTTTCCTCCCAGAATCTCCAGCCTACCCCTTGTGACAAAATGTCCAGATGACCCTCATTTTTGCAAAAAGAAGAGTCTGCAGAGGAATAATCTAAGTTTTCCTCTGAACCTTAATGGACTTCACATCTGTTTTCTGAAGTTCTCCCTCTAGAGCCTTTGTAGCCTGAAGCTTCTTTAAAAGCCCAAGTGAGGAGGGAGGGAAAGTGAGGGAACGTCCTGGCCACTGGAGGAAGACAGATGCTGGGTGTACCATCCAGGAGATGGAACACCTACCACAGATGTGGTGTTCAGAACCAGGGCCATTAAACAAAAAGAAAAATGTAAAATTTGGTGTACTGCCACATCCCATGGCAAACCACTGATGAGATTTTAATGGACAAACTTTCAGCTATTTATCACTTTCTATGTACCTTTACTATTTTACAAAAAGTAGATATCTTATGTTTCTGTTTAACCTGCCTTTTTTTTACTTAAAATGTTATCATAAACATCCTTTTAAGGTCACAAACTTCTATTAAAATATCTTTTTCTAAGATTTCATAGTGTTCTGTTGTACAAGATACTCTATTAAAACCATCCTGCATTGTTACAGACTTTTTTGTCTTCATTTATTTGAACCAGAACCTTTTCAGTGTTATCCCATGAGTACCTAGAAATGAACCCTCAAATATCAGAATGAGCTTTCACATTATTTTATTTGTGAATTTTAATCTTTTTATAATAATAAACCATTTAAATTGTTCAAGATCAAAACTATGTAAAAATATATATTAAATCCTTCTCACACCATTTTTACTGGTTTGTTTTGTATACTTCCAACATTCTGTAAGACAAATACTATAAGCAAATATGAATATATTTTCTCACTTCTTTCCTTTTTACAGAGGTAGCAAACTATAAATACTTTTTGTACTTTAAAATAAATGATGTAATATATCTTGGAGCTCCTTCCGCATTAGTACATAGTGTGTGTATATATAATTTTATAATATATAATATATATAGTTTTTTCTTTGGCACAGTGAACAGTGTATGGAAGAAAGTGGTCTTCTATTGCTGAACACATGGGTTGCTTCCAGTCTTTAGTTTCCATATTGTCACAATGCAAAATCAATAGAGTGGATCCTTGAACAACATGGAGGTTAGGGGCACTGATCCTCTCCCCCACCATTTAAGATCTACTTATAACCTTTGACTCCCCCAAATCTTAACAATGTATATATAATTTTATACATGCATGGGAATGTCTGCTCAGATTCATTTGGATAAGGTACAATCATTTTATTTTTTTATAACATTTGTACTACGCAGATAGCTCCTAATTCTGACTAAACTCCTTTCAGGATCTAGACATATTAATTGTCTTTATTTCATTTCTGAAAGACAGTAACATAGACATTAATTTCAGGAAGAAGTATGACAATCTGAGGATCTCAAATTCCATTTCTTATCCTACACTTCTAAAAATTATATTTTAGTTGAATCCAGAGAATTCTAGATTGCTCCTTGAAAAAAGTTAATATGTAGGACACTTTAAGTCTTTAAGTCTTAAAAATAAACATGGGAGTTTCTTCCACGATCTTCCATAGGTAGCAAAGGAGAACTAGTATAATTTAAATGTGGGCATGCTTCTAATAACTAGATTTGTTCACCCATGTATATGCAATCTTAGTAAATATCTTAACACATATTATATCTTTAAAAGGATTCATAAAGATTGAAAATGTGAATCTGACTTTACTATTTATTTATTTACCATTAGTTAAAGTGTACATAATGATTAGACATTTACACCCCTCATAAAGTGATAACCCCAAAATGTCTACTACCCATCTGACACCGTACATAGCTATTATAATACCATTGACTATATTCCCTATGCTGTAATTTACATCCAGTGTCTCATATATATATATATATATATATATATATATATATAAAATATGTGTACATATATAATTAAAAAATACATATGTATGGATATATGTACATCTATATATTGACTATATAGATGTACACATATACATACATATATTTTTTAATTATATTTTTAAATATAGTTGACATTCAATATTATTTTATATTAGTTTCAGGCATACAGTGCAATGGTTAGGCATTTATGTAATCTATGAAGTGATCTGCCCGATAAGTCCAATACCCACTTGACACCATACATAGTCTTTATAACATTATTGACTGTATTCCTCATACTGTATATCACATCCTCATGACTATGGTGTGACTATCGATTTGTACTTCCTAATCCCCACACTTTTCTCACCCATCCCCCAACCCCTTCCCATCTAGCAGCCATCAGTTTGTTTTCTGTATCTATGAGTCTATTAGTTTGGTTTGCTCATTTATTCTGTTCTTTAGATCCCACATATAAGTGACATCATATGGAATTTTTCTTTCTCTGTCTGACTTATTTCACTTAACGTAATATCCTCTAGGTCCATCCATGATGTTGCAAATAGTAAGATTTCAGTCTTTTTTATGGTAGAGTAATACTCCATTATATAAATGTACCACAATGTCTTTATCTAATCATCTATTGATGGGAATTTCTGTTGTTTCTGTATCTTGGCTATTGTGAATAGCACTGCAATAAACATAGGCGTGCATATATTTTTTCGAATTAGTGTTTTGGATTTCTTTGGATAAATACCTAGGAGTGGAATTGCTGTGTCATAAAGTAGTTCTATTTTTAATTTTTTGAGGACCTTCTATACTGTTTTCTACAGTGGCTACATTAATTTGCAATCCCAACACAGTGCACGAGTGTTTCCTTTTCTTCACATCCTTGCCAACGCTTGCTTTTTGTTTATTTATTGATGGTAGCCATTCTGACAGGAGTGAGTGGTATCTCATAGTGGATTTTCTTTGCATTTCGCTGATGATTCTTGACACTGAGCATCTTTTCATATGTCTTTTGGCTACCTGTATGTCCTCTTTTGGGAAATGTCTATTCAGGTCCTCTGTCCTTTTTTCAATTGGATTGTTTAATTTTTATTGTTGTTGTTGAATTGTGTGAGTTTTTATAAATTTTGTATATTAACCCCTTATCAGATGTTTCATTAACAAATATCTTCTCCCATTCAGTAGGATGGCTCTGTGTTTTTTAATGGTTTACTTTGCTGTGAAACAATCTTTTAGTTTTGATGTAGACCCATTTGTTTATTTATTCTTCTGTTTCCCTTGCCCGAGGAGCTATATCAGTAAAAATATTACTAAGAGTTTACTTCCTCTATTTTCTTCTAGGAGTTTTAAGGTTTCAGGACTTACATTTAAGTCTTTAATCCATTTCGAGTTTATTCTTGTATATGGCATAAAATGGTGGTATAGCTTCATTTTTTTTGTATGTATCTGTCCAGTTATCCCAGCACCACTTATTAAATAGAATGTCTTTACTGCAATGTAAATTCTTGCTTCCTTTGTCATAGATTAAATAACGATTATAGGCATGGTTTTATTTCTGGGCTCTCTATTCTGTCCATTGTTCTGTGTGTCTGTTTTTATGCCAATACCATGCTGTTTTAATTATCATAGTTTTTTAGAATAATTTAATATCAGGTAGCATGATACCTCCAGCTTTGGTCTTCTTTCTCAGAATTGCTGTGACTATTCAGGGTCTTTTATGTTTTATATAAATTTTTCTATTATTTGTTCTAGTTCTTTGAAAAATGCCATTGGTATTTTGATAGGCAATTGCATTGAATCTATATATTGCTTTGGTAGTATGGACATTTTAACTATATTAATTCTGCCTATCCATGAACATGGTATATATTTCCATTTATTTGTAGCTTCTTTAATTTCTCTCTTCAATGTCTTACAATTTTCTGAGTACAGGTCTTTTACTTCCTTTCTTAAATTTATTCCTAAGTGTTTTGCTTTTTTGTTTTTTGATACAATTATAAATGGGATTGTTTTCTTAATTTATCTTTCTGATAGTTAATTATTGGTGTATAAAAATGCAACTACTTCTGAATATTAATTTTGTGTTCTACTACTTTGTTAAATTCATTTTCAGTTCTAATAGTTATCCATTACTTTTTAACTAAGTATCTATAGTGTTTTTCTCTGATTTTAATTATGAGCATGTTAGTTATTTTATGATGGCATTACATAATCTTTAGTCCTGTTTATTTTCAACAAAAATTTTCAAATTACTGAAAAGATTGGCATAACCTAATGAACCTGTATTCTAACACACTGATTTTCAACCTTGGCTGCATATTAGAATCACTTGGGGAGATTTTTTAAAAACCTATTAACAAGGCTACCACAGATCAATCATATATATATATATATATATATATATATATATATATATGATTCCAATGTGTAGCCAAGTTTGAGAATTACTATTCTAAGGGAAGAAATAATTACAGATATTTTTTCCCCAGTTAGAATTCTATATACTTTTAATTCTTTATTCTTTTTAGGAAGTATCCATTTTCTTAAATTTTGCATTAAAAATAAAAAACTGAAATAACAATTCTTTGGTTTTATATTTGATATGAAATGAGCAAATTACATTGTATATAAAATTTTTTCTACATTTTTGTATGTTGAGAAGAGAAATTCAAAGTTTTTTTCAAATTCTCATTGTGGTATTTCTGGAGTAGAGGAGGAATTCCATGGAGGAAATATGTTTGTCTGTTGGTTTCCACCTGACCTCTTTCCATGCAAATGCAAAGTACCTCTCTCTAAGGTGTTTCCAATATATGGTCAAGCTGTGCATAAGTTTCTCTGAGTAATGATTCTCCACTCAAACTATATCAAACTACAAAATTTCTGTGCCAAATTTCTAAAAAGGACACCAGCCACTTGCAAAAGTGGGGAAGTTAGCTGTGATTCAAAAAAACAATATTAGAATGTGAATACAGCTGGCAGTTTTTTCTCTCTTCTGATTGAATAGCTCATTATTTTTCCTGGGTTCATGGAAGAAGAGAATATAGATACTTTGGAAAACTTTATATCCAGCTGTGAAAGGTATTTTGATGGGCAGAAACTCTCCTTTGTCCTAGTAAGTAGAAATGGGGACTTTCTAGCAAAAGGAAATGGTGGTTGTCTTGAGAATTTGGGGTTAACTTGTCCCTAAATATCAATTTTCCATATGTATACTTCTGAGAAGTCTTGTGGTGGGAACTTCATAGTATTTTCATTTGGGGAAAAAAAAAATGACCCAATGCCTATAGGAAAGTAAAGGTAATTACATAAGAACTTTTTAGGGAGAATTGAGGCTGGATTACTGATTCTAGATTTCATTTTCCCATTTTTTTCTTCTACTGAGTAAGATAATAGGCAAGAAATACTGATAGGATTAATTTAGTATCTATAATGTCTTATTATACATTATAATAGAAGTATTTTTTTCCCTAGAGTCTTCTCATAAATCTTACAGGCCATTGATTTCCCCAACTTTGTGAACTGGATATTTTACCAGAAAGATTGTCTAAAAGTCTAAAAGTTTGTACACTACTCCTTTTAAGCTACCCCTTCCTCAAACAATCTCTCAGAATGACTTTATATTTTTATTCCAAAAGAAACTGTATTTGTGAAACAGTATATTGCCTGCTCTGACAGTTATTCTTTCATTTAAAGGATGTAATGTTTTCGAATTTTGATTGAAGCTTCAAACTGATACCAATTACAAGACAACATGTATTGTTATTTTCAATGAATTACGTTGGGTAATTGGGTTCTCTTCTTTCAGACTTCTTGAAGCATGCTTTCACCTTTCAAATATTCTGGCCTGCCACTAATCCAATGATTTCACCCTTTTTCTTCCCCTAGACAGAGTAATTTCATCAAAGTTTTCCCACATGGCCAAAATCTGTATTAGCTATTTGGTGTGCTGTAAATTTAAAAGCCAGTAGTATTCCTCCCACTCCTTATATATACAAAAAACAGATGTAGTGATTACTCTGTAATGTTTCTGGCTAGGGTAAATTTAGATGTAAGAATATAGCCTCTATATGTATTAGAGCAAAGTATGTCATTCTTTCTCATTTCACTTAAATGGATGTTTAATAAAATTGCTACTTATCAAAAGAGAAACTCCAGAGGAAGACTAAATAAATGAGGTGATATTTTAAAAGTTAATGAATGAGGTGCTTAGATCTATGGCCCCATTATACTCTTTGCATTGCTTCACAAAGCTCTTAAAACACAAAATGTGATATAAAGGGAGGGTAAGCTAATTTAAACATTGCTTTATGAAGTAGGCAGTAAAACGCTATGGTTATCAGAGGACTAAGAGTAGAAAGTCCTTTATTCTAGAAAATATTATGAGGCAAAATGTAACATGCAAATTAATATTGTTTTTAACATAATACATATTAAAATTGAACTGTATTTAAAGTAGAGCTATAAAAAAATGTCTGGTGAAATAAAATACAGTAAGATATTTTTAAATTTTACTTTAACTATTACTTGGATAGTACTACAATATTTCTATTTAACAGAGTTTGGTTTGTGTTATATCTTCATGAGCATAGTTGTTGTTTTTTTAATTAGAGTATAATTGACGTATAGCATTAGTTTCAGGGGCACAACATCATGATTTGATATTTTTATATATTGGGAAATGATCGTCACAATAAGTTGAGTCAGCATTTGTCACATACATAGTTACAAAAATTTTTTCTTGTAATGAGTACCTTTAAAACTTATTCTATTAGCAGCTTTCAAATATACAATACAGTATTATTAACTGTACTTGCTATTCTATACATTACATCCCCAAGACTTACTTATATCATGACCATAGTTTTCTAATCAGTATAGATAATGTTTTTCATGCCAACTTATTTTACATTGGTGATACTAAGAGTTCTTTAATTGATGATGGTAGTCTTACACAACTGATTTTAACAAAACTTAGGGCACTCTTTTCACAAGTAACAAAAGGCAATTTGAGCAGGCTTGAACCACAAATATATTTATTAAATGAAAACTGTATTTTCTCATGCATTCTAATAGCAAGAAAGTGGCTTGCAGTCCAGTTTCATTCTTTTGCACATGGCTTTCCAATTCTGCCAGCACCATTTATTGAACAGGCTGTCTTTTCTCCATTGTAGGTTTTTTGCTTCTTTGTCAAAAATCATCTGTCCATATTTATGTGGGTCTACTTCTGAGTTCTCAATTATATTCCATTGGTCTACGTGTCTGTTTTTCTGCCAATACCATGCTGTTTTGATTATTGTTGTCCTGCAGTACAAGCTAAAATCAGGGAGTGTGATACCTCCAGCATTGTTCTTTTTTCTTAGGATCGCTTTGGCTACTCGGGATCTTTTGTGTTTCCAAACAAATCTGATGATTTTTTTGTTCTAGTTCTTTAAAAAATGCCATTGGGATTTTGATGGGGATTGCATTAAATCTGTATATTGCTTTGGGTAGTATAGCCATTTAACTATGTTGATTCTTCCAATCCATGAACACGGGATGTCTTTCCATTTCTTTGTGTCTTCTTCAATTTCTTTTAAAAATGTCTTGTAGTTTTCAGCATATAGGTCTCTCACATCCTTGGTTAAGTTTGTACCAAAATTAATTCAAAATGGATCAAAGACTTAAGCATAAGACCTGACACAATAAACTGCATAGAAGAAAACATCAGTACTAAACTTATGGACCTTGGGTTCAAAGAGCATTTTATGAGTTTGACTCCAAAGGCAAGGAAAGTAAAAGCTAAAATAAATGAATGGGACTATATCAAACTTCAAATCTTCTGCACAGCAAAAGAAACCATCGACAAAATAAAGAGGCAACCAACTAAATGGAGAAGATTTTTGCAAACAGTGCCTCCAATAAGGAGCTAATATACAAAATACACAAGGAACACATGCAACTCAACACCAAAAATCAAACGACCCAGTTGAAAAATGAGCAGAGGACCTGAAGAGACATTTCTCCAAAGAGGACATACAAATGGCAAATAGACATATGAAAAATGCTCAACATCACTAATCATCAGAGAAATGCAAATAAAAAACACAATGAGATATCACCTCACCCCAGTTAGAATGGCTATCATCGACAAGACAAATAGTAAAAAGTGTTGGAGAGGCTATGGAGAAAAAGGAACCCTCATACACTGTTGGTGGGAATGTGGACTGGTGCAGCCGCTATGGAAGGCAGTATGGAAGTTCCTCAAAAAATTACGAATAGAATTACCATATTACCATATGACCCAGCAATCCCTCTCCTGGGTATCTACCAAAAAAATCTGAAAACATTTATCCATGAAGACATGTGTGCTCCAATGTTCATTGCAGCTTTATTTACGGTGGCCAAGACATGGAAACAATCAAAATGTCCTTCGATAGATGAATGGATAAAGAAGTTGTGGTATGTATACACAATTGAATACTATTCAGCCGTTAGAAAAGATGAAATAGGACCAGTTGTGACAACATGAATGGATCTTGAGATTACAATGCTAAGCGAAATAAGTCAGACAGAAAAAGCAGAGAACCATATGATTTCACTGATATGTGGTATATAAACCAAAAACAACAAAAGAACAAGACAAACAAATGAGAAACAAAAACTCATAGACACAGACAATAGTTTAGCAGTTACAAGAGGGTAGGGGGGGTGGCGGGTAGTAGATGAGGGTAAAGGGGATCAAATATATGGTGATAGAAGGAGAACTGACTCTGGGTGGTAAACACACAATGTGATTTATAGATGATGTAATACAGAATTGTATACCTGAAGTCTATGTTACTTTACTAACAATTGTCACCCCAATAAACTTTAATTAAAAAAAAAAAAAGAAAGTGGATTGCTCTTTAGGAGAAATTGGAAGTAGATCCCTAATGCCTACTAAAATATTTTCTCTGTCTTCCACCTCTGCTTCTCCCTGTGTACCTATCTCATAGATTTCCTGGGTCAGATTCTGATTCCAACCCTCCCTCAAAGTTGGAAGTGGGTCACTCCACAGTCATGAGTTTACATCTGTTTCCAAAGACTTGGACTAAGTTAAAAAATTTCTTAACCCCAATTCTAAATTCTTGGGAGAAATAGTTTGATTGATGCAGGCTGGGTCAAGCATCTAACGAGATCAAATCAGCTGTGATTAGGAGAGACAGTGTCAAGGACCTCCAGGGACCTACCCCTCTGGACAGTGAAGCTAGTTCTAAGAAAAGAGTAACTGACATAACATCCCAAGGAATGTTCTTTACAATCCTGTTAGATTATGTAGTAAGTGTAAATTTAATTTAATTTTCCGTTGAGTCCAGTAGATTAAGTACCAGAAAACAACCACAGGTTTTAAAATATAAAATAAATTCAGATAGTATATGTTCATTGAAAAACATTCTCTTGTACTATATTAGCTATTATATTAGGAAATTCTTACATTGGTATACTGCAGTTTCATCAATTGCTATCTATTTATTTTCTTTTTCTTTTTTTGTTTACTTTCTTAAGTATGCTTGTTGATTGTTAGCGAAATAGAAAAGGAAATTTGGGATTTGGATTACAAGGTAATGATTGTCCTAGTTCCTATTAATAAAGTCATCTTAAAATTGTATTAAGTAAACTGTATAATGTAGGGTGCCTAAATGCATTTTTCAGGTAAACTTTTCAGAATATGAATATTGAAAAGATGAATTAGAGATTAGGACGTCTAAAACACCTTTATACAAACACACACACACAAACACACACACATGCATATTAAGTTAAGTGATCTATAGATAAGTAATTCTCAGAAGGATGAAGGGATGAAGTGTCTTATTTAAAGTTACAAAAAACTATTTAGTGAAAACTTGTTATAAGATGCAACATCTGATTATCAACATTGTGTTAACCCTTTCTCCTATATATTAAAAACAAATTAAGAATTCTCTAATGCTGCTGTCAATGAAATTTCCCTTTGATGAAGTAGAACCTTGGGGATTTTAAGACTTATCAATGCATTGTTTATCCTCATATTAAATTTAAACAGTCATCTATTTTCCTGATTCAAGAAGTTTCTGATAAGCACTAAAATTGAAAAACAGATACGGAGTTATATACCTGTCAGGATTTTGGGTAGACTTCTCATGGAGTCCATGTTTTCAGCTCATTCACAGCTGTCCATTGCAGTAGTTCCTCATCTGTGGATTCACTTCCCGTAGTTTTAGTTACCTGTAGTTAACTGTGGTCCAAAAATATTAAATTAAAAATTCCAGAAATAAACAATTTATATGTTTTAAATTGCCTGCCATTCTGAGTAGCGTGATGAAATCTTTCACCATCCTATGCCTTTCTGCCCAGGGTGCGATTCATCCCTTTGTCTTGCATCTCCACCTGGTATATACCACCCATTGTCAGATACTTAGTAGAGGTCTCAGGTATCAGATTGACTGTCCTGGTATTGCAGTGCTTATGTTAATGTAACTGTTATTTTACTTAATAACAGGCCCAAAGAGCAAGAGTAATGATGCAGTCAATTTGGATATGCCAAAGAGACACCTTAAAATGCTTCCTTTAAGTGAAAAAGTATGTATGTCTGTATGGTATGTATGTATGTATGTATGTATGTATGTATGTATGTATAGGGAAAAAAAAAAAGTACATGAGTTCACAGAGTGCCCCAAATAATTTTGTTAGTAAAGATCAAATTGAGGACTGTGGAAAACTGATACAGTAAGGAATATATTTTAAAACTTACTTTCCAAGTTGAAATATTAAAAGATGAATCCATTTCTTTTCAGGAATAATTGTTTTTTTGGTATGATTTACTTATTTGTAGTTGCCTTTAACTTTGTCTTCCACTATAATGAGTTAATAAGGGGAATGAATGCTGCAATATTTTTGCTCATGTTAGTAAAAAATGTTTTCCCATTAATATTCTTTATTTTAAGCATAAATAACTTGCAATAGTGACAATGGTTTCCAGTAACACATTGTTATAATGATTAGTAAACTTTGTTTCTGTAACCTCAGTGTTGCTTAGAAAGTGATTTTTGTCAATGAAGTCCTTGGCTAGAATTAGTTCATTTAGACATTTATTTTTAACAACTCAAAGTATCTGCATTAGAAATGCAAGTGCATTCATACACAGGTAAGAAGCTGCATGTTGGAGAAAAAACATGAGATTATGTAATAAGATATTTAGCTCTTTCTCTCTTGCTATATTTCTGTGTGCCACTTAATAAACTATGTTATTTTCCTAGGCATTATCTATAAAATATAGAGGTTAAGTAAGGTTAAATAATATTTTAAGTCCCTTCTAGCTCTACTAGGTTAGGTTTCTATGATAAATTGTAATTGTATATATAAATATTAATCCCAATTTATTAGCTGAAGATAAAAACTAAGGTCCCATTTTTTTTGGAAATTCAAAATAAATAATTATGCATTCAATTGCCTCCTATTGTAAGCTATCCCTGTTCTCTCCTTAGTGTTTTACCTCTTATGGAATTCCAAGAAGTCAACAAAATAGGTTTCACAAACCAAAGATCAGTACTGTTTTCTAGTATCCTAGACACTGTGATGTAACAGCTGCTCAGTCAGTGTTATTTTCACTTCCTTCTAATACTCATATTCATGTTAATATCCTAGCCTTCAAGCAAGGAGTTTAGAAGACTTGAAATTAAGAAGAAGAGAAAAGAGGAACATGAAACACTATTTTTAACTATGGGGAAGGCCACTATTTTTAAGGAGAAAATAAAGAGCTGACTCCCCACTTTTTAGGGCAGAGGTGATCTCTCCCCGCCACCCCCATTCCCACCCTTAAGACTTGATTTTTTTTTCTTTTTCTTTTTTTATGAATGAGTGCATAAGAAAGAAACTGACACCATATGGCATTTTCAGGTTTAGCAATGAAAAGTAAGGCAAGAATGAAATATTGGAACAAGCACCCAGTGCTTAGATGGGAATTCCAGATGTTGTGCAGTATACTAACTTTCCAGTGATGTTCATTAAATCCCTTTATTTCCCTAGCCTTTCTTTCAATATGTGGAAATTGAGGTGTCTGAGCTAAGTTTGCTCTAAGCTCACTTTTAAATGTAACATATTACTTTCAGGATGTATATCCACTATAAACATTTAAACAGATTTTTTTTATGCATGCAGTTATTAATTTTTTAATCCTCAAAGTAGGTTTTCAACCCTTTTTATCCATTATTATCTGGAATATGCTCAGGGAATGCAAATATTTTAAATACAGATCATTCAAATATATGTTTAAGCAAATTATAGAGAAAAATATAAAAGTTAAGGTACTTTCCTTCTCCTGTGTTACTTTGCATACTTTATAAAGCATTATAAGCAAGGCTTCTTTTAAGATTACCTCCTATGTAAGTAAACTTTTACCTGTGGATTATTACTAACAGAGGAACATTGTACTTTCAAACAAAACAAACAAAAACCATAAACTCAACAAAAATGAAACAAGAAAACTTCACAAAAAATAAGTTGCCATACTAATTCATAATAAGTGAAAAGGCAAACATAGGAATTATTTTCACAAGGATGACAAATAAGCCAAGATTTTGCTCTTTTATAATCTCAATTAAGCTGTAACATATACTCATGTGAAAAGAAAGCCCTAAATGTGCTAGAGGCACAAAAGAGGGTGGACCTACTTAGTTTATTTCTAGATTGTCAACTCTTTTTTTCCTACTCTTTCAGTAAAATAAACTGTTTTACTGAATAAGAGGGTTAAGAAAGGGCCTGAGTGAGTCACTCCAATTTGTTTCCACATTCTGAACAGTCAATAAAGGAATTTATTGCCTCATTAGTCATTTTGAGTAGATTTCTGGAAACCTGGATGACGTAAGAGCCGAAAGTAACCTAGTAAGATGTTTTAAAAGAGGTTGCAGCTGAATTTGTTTTTCAAACTGCAAGTTGCCTGTTCGACCAGAATGACATAATGATTTGTTTCAAGTAACAGTGCCAGGCAGTGGGTTAGTTTCAAGGAGGAAACTGTCTATTTTCAGCAAATACTGAAAAATACTGTAAATAGCTGGTACTAATAAATACTATAAGATGATCCAGGCAAGATGATTGCAAGAGGGCTTTGGTCTAAGTAACGAGATCAAGAGTAAGCTTCTTACAAATGCAAATAATGAAAGTAGGCCCGTTGAGACCGAATGGGAGGCCTGTGGGCAGCAATATACACCTAGGATGCTGCATCTTGACTTCGGCTCTCCTACACGCTTGCCCTCTGCTGAGCTGATATTTCACTCTAAATTCAAACGTCGATACTTAAAATCGGACCTCCTTCAGGCATCTGTAACTACTCTACCTCTGAATGTAGGCTTCAAAAACTCAGTAGTCAAGTGGTAGTAGATTCTTTCCCCACATTTGTAACAATCTTTCAGAGTTAAAGGAAACTTCTCTTTAACTTTAAATGACTGAAATTTAAATTGGCAGTAGCTAAGGTACTTTTTTCTTTTTCTTTTTTCTTTTTCTTTATTTAACAAACGTGTTCAATTCACTTCAAAGTATGAGCAACCCAGGAGGCAAAAACTCATAGAACAGATGATTTATTAATAAGTAGAACACAATGACTTGCTTGCTCAAACTAACCTTTTTTGTATGTTTAGTAGATAAACATATTAATCATGAACAGTCTGCACTATATCAAAAGATGATTTGATAAATTAATCGCAATCAGCCATAAAATAAGGAAGTTTCAAGGAATTTTACAGATTAAAAAAGTGGAAATATTTGTTTTCCATACTATAAGGTGTAGTATAATATATACTATACACATACATATCTTGTATATATATGTACATATACATATATATACTATATCACACACACACACGGCATCCTATTTAACATGTTTGAGTTTCCATAAATTTGGAGAATAATGGAATAAATGGGAAAATAAAGGTTTAATTTCATCTCTCTTCTTGTTAGTTAAAGACAAATTTCTCAGCAGTGTTTCATGTTCTTATTATAAAAGATTCCAAATTTAGAAGAGATCTTGGGATGTAAAAAGAAGGAAATATTTTGTCTATCATCATCTTTCAGTTCTCTCAACTGACCATGATTTGCTACCAGTATGCTGTTGAATATCTAGAGAAAAAAGTTGAAACAGGAAAAAATATTTATATATGGTGACAGGATACCAAAATGAAGACATTGGGATAAGAAGAGAGCTGGATTCTTGCCCTATCTATGCAAGCTAATCTCTCTGGACATGGTTTCCTCATCTGGAAAATGTGGGGTTTAGACTGGATGACTTCCAATTGCCCTTGAAATTTTAGGAATCTCTGAATCTAACTTGGTGGTCTCTAGGAAATTAAAACCCATTTAAAATTTGAAGGAAGGAATTAAAAGCAGCAAAACGGTGCCATTCTTCATTACTCCCTTTCTAATTAACATTATAAAAGTTTCAGATCTGAGACCCTGCCAAATTTAAAGGTCTGCTATTTTACATGTATATTCTCCTACATCCAATTATTTCTTTCTAAGAAAATATGTTCTTTTTTAATTATCATTTGTTGACTGTGATGTCCATTGAAGTTCTCATGAGTCATTCAATTCAACAAATGTTTAATTAATTGCTACTACCGTGTTTCCCCCAAAATAAGCCCTAGCTGGACAATCTGCTCTAATGCATCTTTTGGAACAAAAATTAATATAAGACCCGGTCTTATTTTACTATAAGACCGGGTCATATAATATAATACAATACAATACAATACAATACAATACAATACAATACAATACAATACAATACAATACAATACAATACAATATAATACCGGGTCTTATATTAATTTTTACTCCAAAAGACACAAATAGAGCTAATTGTCTGGCTAGGTCTTATTTTCGGGGAAACAGGTTATGTGTTGGGCAGTGAGTAAGGCGGTAATAGATAATACCACCACCAACAACAACCCCTTCCTGGCTAACTGACAAAATGGCAAATAGTCCTTGGTTTAGGGAGCTTAACCTCGTAGTTATTCAGCAAATAACTGTTCAATGGTTGAATAAATGTACTAAAGGAGAGACAATTAGAGTATAATATTATAAATGCAAGTATATTTACATATAATGCATCGGTAGCTAAGCAGAGGAGTAGAAAAAGCTTTGTTTAGAGGCGTTATGGCAATATTTATAGAGTAGTTGACATTTGAGCTGAATAGGCATTCCAATAATAAATAAGATTTCAAAAGCACATGTTAGAAAGAGGTGGCATACAAGTTTATGGAATGTTTGGGATTTTTGAACATCCATTGTGAGGAGTGGTCAGAGGTTATAAGATGTGAGGATGGAAAGGTGGCTAGGGCAGTATAGTCAATCATTTTTGAAATGCCAGGTTAAGTAGTTTAAACTTCAAATAATTAGTTAAACTTCATACTATAAATACAGTGCAGAATTTTGTTTGTTAGGAGTGAGATGACCAGGTTTGTGGTTTGTGATTTCTGATTCTTTAGTGTGTTCAGAGGGCCTGGATTAGATCTTGTAAGAGCTTTCTTTTTCACTCATCCTCCTGCAACCAAATGAGGTCAGTCTTTACTTTCTAAAATAAATTACTTTCAGTAAGTAATTTATGATGTTTGAGCTACAGCATTGAACACACTGGGTAGGCTTTTTCGAATTACACATCTCCCTTAAACATTCTGGAAAGTCTGATATGACTTCCATCTCCCCCAGCTCCTTCTCGCCCCATTTTTTAGACTTACAAATATATACCACATGGGCCAAAATGCTTTTCATTCCCTAATACAAACCCTAAAGGTAGAGAACTATAAACAATTTTATAGACAAAAACAAAAATAATGATAATATTGAGAGCCAGGAAACATTGCAGGGTGAGCGATGGATCCAGACAGCCGAAGTTCAGATCTTAGTTTTGCCACTGACTCGCTGTGATCTTGACCACGTTACTTAAACACTCTGCAGCTAGGTTTTGGGGGATAATGTTATTTTCTCTTCTAGGGTTGTTTTGAGAATTAAAAGAGTTATTATATAATATGGACTAACATATAATAAGCAGTCCATAAATTGCTGATGATGTTGTTATTGTTTTGAAAGGAAGTTGGTACAATCTGTGTTCATCCCTTATGATGCCTTCTTTCTGGCCCATGAGTGATGCTGCTTCTTTTGGAAAGCCCTTTGTCCATCTCAACCTCGTCTACCAGGAACACACAAGCTTCTCTTTGCTGATATCTGTATTTCAATAAGATTCAATACCTGAACCTAAAAACACATTCAAATCTCCTCATGTTAAATCACCACTTCTTGTTCTAACTGAACACCAATATTTTTATTCTATATTCTTGTCTATTTTTGTTTTAAAATGGTAACTTTTCTCTCTCGCTCGCTCTGCTTCCTGCCCATGTATTCATTCAAGAACTTTTTTTCAGATGCCTCTTTTATAGTTAGCAGTTCCAGGACTATCAAATCATTCTCTTATCTCAACATACTCCCCAGTTTTGGGAAAAAGAAAATCTCCTTTTTATTGATGCTCCTTTATAGATCATATTTTTAAAGACTTGGTTAATCTTTGTGGGCCTTCTCTAGATTTCATTAAGATTTACACTTCCTTTTTGACTTCTGAAGACAAGGCTGGGGTTCAGCTAAATTAGAGGGATTGGAGCGTGACTTAGGACAGCAAGCCCTGGACTGGGCTGAAAGTTCTGAAAACATTCTGGCCCTCTCCTTACTAACTAGAAAGAGGCATTTAAGAAGCCATTGCCTCTTCTATTACAGTTGCTTTCTCCATCATCAACTTTGACAGTGGTTTCTTCTCAAATCTATTTTGATTATGTAAAAACTAAACCTAAAAAAAAAAAAAAAAAGTTTTAGATGGGAGATCACTGCAAAATGTAAGCTAGTCTTTATATTAGAATAAACTTAGCAAAGATGCAGGATTTTATAATTAAAGTAAGAATATGACAAAAGCAAAAAAAAATATCTGTGATGGATGTATTATTGATTTTATTAAATTGTGAAAGTCAGTTGGAATTGAAATATTATGAGTAATATATAAAATAGTGAGATATTAAGACACATTTGTTCATTTTCATCATTTTATAGAAGCAGTCCCCCCCCATTCTATAAAACTAAGTACTCCAGGACTTTGTGCATTAATGCAAGAAAGTTGGATTAATATAATATAGTCTTTGCATGTTGTAGTTGTTCATCTGAACTGAGCTCTCAATATGCTTTAATTTTATTCACTGAAAGTAAGTTTTGTTTATTTGAGGTTTTCAAAAATAGCATTCCAGGACTGGGTAGACACAGAGGCACTTTGGCCTTATATTACTCTAAATACCAAAATTATGATTTTTTTTTCAGGCTAGTTAAATCACCATTTAAAACAGAGCTGCAAAACATATGGGCTATGGGATGATAATAGATGTGTCATACAGCAAAATCAGACAGACCTCATTACCTTAAATAGGATGAAATTGTGAGAGAAAAGGTGAAAAAAAAAAAAAAAAACATGTCTGGAGATCCTTTTTAGATTGTATCACACTCCATCCAAAAAAATGTTGCAGGTAAATAAAATACGTTCTTATTGAATAATAAGTATAATATATAAAATTCATTGTCATTACTAAGAGTTTTTATTGTATCTGAAGAATTCCACACAGGGCCATTAAAAATCCATTATAGTGTTTTTAGTTAGTGACCTGCTCTGCTTCCCAAACCGTGGTCATTTTATGCAGTATTAGACTTATAATATGCATTTCTATTTCTTGCCTGGTCCCAATTCTCCATGCTTACAAATAATTACTTGAGAGGGTTTTTGTTGCTTTCTTGGTCATTACTTAAAAGCCCAATATAATTTATTTGAGCAAAATAAAGTGATACACTTTAAGACAAGTTCTCTCATGTAAAAGCCCAATTTAAACTTGAATGAATGGTACGTTTTTGTTTGCAATGACTGAAAGAAACATTTCCAATAGGCAAGGGTTCCTAGTTGGAGTGTTAATAATTGAGTTTGATAAGAACATCATCATTTACCTCTGGAGAAGTGGGTTCTCTTTCCCTGCTTAAGAGGTTTCATTGGTTTCTCAAGATGTCTTCATGCTTCCTCTTGGAATTCATGGTCCAGGGCTCAACTTCTTTTATATATAACCACCTTTTTCACATAACCACATCCTTCTATCCAGACTCATCTTTCCGGTTATATGTATCCTACCACGTAACTTTTCACCTTTACTCATACTTTTACTTTCATGTACATACCTTTTACTTTCTCCAAACACCTACTCTACTGCTCCAAATTTTTACTTTCTCCAACCACCTTTTCCACTGATCAATTTTCCTTGTCCTAAATGTCCATTAAAATCCTCCTCCTCTATAGAAACCTTTTTCTGGATTTGAGAGTCTTTCTCTTTCAAATGATTATACATCTGCTGTCTTGAACGGATACATCTGTGGGTAGAGCAGAGAGGAAACGTACACCTGGTGAATGACCATAGTTTTCCATGAATTGCTAGGCATTCTACACTATATGCCTCATTTAATTCACATAGCAACCAGGGGAGGAGGAACTATCATGCTTTTTCTACAGTTGAAGAAACTGGGGCCTGGTGGATTTTAGGTCTTTCCCAAAGTATCTCTGGTAAAAAGCAACAGATTCAAACCTTTCTCTCTTTTGCACCCAAACCTGTGTTTTATGCATTCAGCTGTCTTTCCCTATATGTGTGCTATTTCATTGTCCCATCTTTCTGACAGCAAGGATTCTGTCATGAAAATTTTTATTCTGTTAAGTGGTTCTCACGTAAGTGACCACATAATGGGCCTCAGTCTGCATTTCAGTCTTTGTATAACTCAGGTGCTATGAGTTACAATGTTTTTCTATTTTTACTCATTTAAAATGATGCTCATATTCATAATTGGAAATGGTATATTTTTTCCCTGTAAGCAAAAAATAATGGAAATATTCATATAAATAATGAAGGCACTTTCAGAATATCTAGCTATATTTTCAAGTTGATCATGAATATAAAAGATTTTCTTTCCTTCTTTGAATTTATTTTTTGTTTAATGTATTCCATTCTATGTACAGTATATAGTATTTCTAAGCTTATACATCTTTGTGTTCTAAAGGCTAAGACCTATTTTTCTCAGACCATTCTAATCTTCACTGGGGGAAAATATCTTTAAAAAGTTACATGGTCTTTGAACTAAACTTAGATGTGCTTAAGGAAGTCAACATTTAATATATTACCTTGAATTTGGTATCATTTAAAAAGCAATCCAGTTTTTAAAAAAAATTAGATGAAATAATGTCTGGATATAAATTCCAGACCCGGCTTACTCCTGTGTAAAGGGAGCAAATGACAAAGGAAGTCTTTACTGAACCCATAAATATAGAGATAACTTGCAGAATAACTGACAAGCAACTCAGAAGCTGTTCTGTAAATATTGTTCCTCTATTGTTTACCATCTTATTCTAAGCCAAACTCCTAAATAACTGGGGGGAAAAAGCTTTAGGTGATTGAATAATATTTCTTCACAAGGTCATCATGAATCTCTTTTTAAAATGCATTATGAGACAAACAGGACCCTTCCAATATTATTTATGCTAAATGAAAAAAAATATGCTTTTTTTTGTTTTGTTTTGTTTTTGTGATTTTGTGAGTGTGTTTTTGTGTATTTTTGTTGTTGTTGTTTTGTGTGTGTTTTTTTGTCAACCATTACATATTATTCGCATAAGATTAAGGGAAACATTGTAGGAAATTAAAACAGAAAATTGAAGGCGAGGTTCTGGGACTCCGGGGATTTGCATCTGTAACAAAGGAGACAAGACATTGGCTCAAACAAACAAACACACACACAAATAAAATCTCAAGAAAGCTTAAGATAACTGCCAAGAGAGGCACAGATGAGTTCGACAGAGATTTCCATGGTGTGGAACAGTCGAAGAAATTGTTACCAAGGAGATGCAATTTGAGAGGAGCCTTTGAAGAGGGCCAGGTATTACTAGGTGGAAAGCAGATAATGCAAAAATTTTGGTGGGAAGAAAATTGAAAATCAAATTGCAGAAATGGATGTTTGAAGGAAACATCAGAATGCTTAAAATGGAAGCTTTGTTCAAATAACAAAATCTTCTTTTATTTTTACTTTTCTTATTTTGCATCTGTCAGTTGATCACTGTTTTTGATGAGTACAAATTACCATGTTTTAATATCTCTGTGCTTTCACCAGTTGTAAGATATAAGCTTTGAATTCTTGGATATAAGTGACCCATTCATTTGAGGGTCTGACCACTCAACAGGATCCATTAATCTTAGCTTCTAGATGGTTGCTCATTTTACTTATTATGAAACATTCTATCAGGCCATGTCCTAAGAGCATCAAAACCTTTAGCTTCTTGAGAAACTAAACCACGAGTGTTATGGTTCACTTCTACACATTCTCCAGCTGTGCCTGAACAGCTTGATTTCTCATCTATTCCACGGTAAAACAGAAATATTCTCAGATTTCTTTTTTCACTTTGAGCTACAAAGATTTCGACCTGAATTTTTATTGGTTATTTTCTGAAAGTGTTGGGGTATCTGACCATTCTAAATCACTTTTCTGGGAACCAGCACATCCTGAAACTGGTCTGCGGCCTCTCCTTTCATTACCATTAAGGATCCACCACCTTTAGAGGAGTCGAAGAAGAGACCATATTGAAACAGGAACATGTCAGGTTCCCTGTTGCATGCTTTTAATTCACACACCCGCATGGCTACATCCAACAGAGGTGACCTGATTTTTCGCCTTTGATGTTGCATACCATAAATTCCCATAGCAGTTCAGGAACAAAGGGGGCATTTTAAAGGTTTTTTTTTTCCTAACATTGCCTTAGCAGATACTGACTGACTGTGTCCCAGGAACATGCTCCTGATTTTAGAATCAAAACATCAGTAGGACCAAGATACTTGTGGAGCGATACAGTGACTTTGATTTCGCTTGGGTGGTCAAAACACAGCATGTGTGATATTTTTACAAACTGTGATTCACAAAGCACATAGTTCTAGAGCGTTTTGTTTTCATTATTTTCGTGTCAATGGAAACAGTTGTGCTTCCTGATGTCTTACTGAGATGGCCTTTTTGGTAATTTTAGGCTACTTTCCCAAGGATACTGCATGTTGCCTGACCCTTATTCCTGAGGAAATAAGTAGGACTTGGACTGACCTGTTTTGGATAATATAGTTCCTCTAAGAATGGCAGAAGAAAAAACATCAGATTAGGATGCTCTCCAGAAATAATAATGGAGAATCTCATCCTGTTTTGTAAACTATTTGTACTTTGCTCTCTGCGTGATGTGTGGGAATATTATTTTTAGAGGGCGAGCATACTCTGAAAAATATTATTTTGCATTGAATTTGTTTTAGAATTAAGGAAGATTAAACAAGACCTTATTATTAGCACTTTCATAAAATTGGCATTCGTATACTTATAGAAAGTTTTTGAATGAGCGCTAATTCTGAATGAACATATCAATATTTATTCTCTCCAGCAGTTTTATTTAGGTTGCCCATGGTGATGTGGAGATGGGCATCAATAACAATACCGAATCAGAGCTTCATTTGTAGAAAATTCAATATTCTGGAAATCAGGTAAAAATAATAGAGACAACTTCAGGAATGTATATTCCCTTTATTAAAACAAACAAACACACAAAAATCCCCATTTTCTTTATCAAGTTTGTACTGCAAGTTCCTTCAAGAAACTATATTTACTATCAAATTTAATATATAATTTGTTTACAAACATTGAATTATATCTGTCTGACATTTCATTTCTCTGTGAGGAGCAGAATGTTTTACTAAAGCATATATGCATGCATTAATTCATTAATTTAATAAAGTTATATTAGTAATAAAGTCTATTTTTGTGGAAATATTTTAAAGAAAAAAAAGACATTGATTTGTTATAGTTCTTAACAAAGGAAAGAAGATTAGGTTAAATAAGTTTAATGTTTCATTAAAAATAACTTTTACCAAATAAATATATGCACACATATTTAAAACTGCAAATAAGCTTAAAGATTAAAGGAACATAAGAAATATACCCTTTGGCACCAGTGCAGGAGGGCAATAACCACTTTCAACTTTAATTTTCATTTCACTTCTGCATTTTTGAATAATATGCAAACGGCTATCTCATGATTTCTGAACTTAGAGCTTATTGATTGACTTTTTATTGCTCCAGATGAAGGTTTACACATTCTTAAAACCTCAAAATTCTTTATTCTAATTCTTCCATTAAAGCTATGTCTCCATTTTGGTTTAAATCCATATCTGGGCTTTTAATTATTAAAACTATACAAATAGTGTTTACTGTTGAGCTTGGTGATATGATATAATTATATGTTCTGTAGTTAGAACTTCTGTTTTTTTTTTGTTTTTTTTTTAATTAATAAGTGCTTCATTTATGTTCTCTTTTTGTCCAGTTCCTCTTCCTCCCCCCACCCCATCACCCTTCCTCATTACCTTCCTTCTTTCCTCTCTTCCTTTCTTTTTTGCTAAGTCTTCCCCAAAAGTCCAAAATTTTCATAAAATGCTTCTCTATTTAACTTTCTATACAGTCAAGTTGACAAATAATCTAATTTTTTTCCCATTTTTGATGTTATTTTTATTTTCCCTTGAAAAAATTCCTTCCTGGGAACTTCTACCTTTATCCTGTCTGGTTGCTCTCTAAAGCATCCTATAAAAAAGATGTGATTCAAGGATTTTTTTTTTTTCTTGCTGTCATCCTGGAAATCTGTTTTTCCATTTTATGATGTTGTAGCCTCTTTCTAGAAAGTATGTCCTCATTTTACTTGATTTTTGTCTCTTTTTTTTGCTGGAGTGCATGTTCTGGTAGTTTTGAGAAAGGTTCTGCAGATGATTAATATTTTACCAGTTTGTATGTTGAGAAATGTTGTTGTTCTTCTTGGTACTTGATTGACTCTTTGGAATAGAATTATAGATTTAAAATAATTTTCACTCAGAATTTTAAAAACATCCCATTACTTCCAATGTTATTGTTGAGAAGACCAGTGTCATTTTGATCTTGATCTTTTGTATATCACCTACTTTTCTCACTAATAAGCTTTTGAGATCTTCTCTATATTTGTGGTGTTATAGATATATCAGGATATATCTTACTGTGGGTCTTTCTTTATCCCCTGTTGTAAAGCACCTGATGGTTCCTTTCAATTTGGAGACTCATTGTCATCTATGAGAAATTTCCTTGTATTATATCCTTAATAATGTCTTTACCAGCATTTTCTCTAATCTTCATTTCTTTAATTACCATTTGGAAGTGTTGGATTATCTCCATCGAACATCTTATTTTCAAAAGTCTTTTTTTCTCCATTATTTACAGTATGTTTATCTTTTTCAGTTTACCCTTCATTACCTTTTTATCACTTTTACTAATTTTTACTTTTGGTTCTCATAAGTTAAATTTATAATTATCTTTTTTTTGCTCTCTCTCTCTCTCTCTCTCTCTCTCTCTCTCTCTCTCTTTCTCTCCTGTATTCTGTTTTGTTTCACCAAAGCAATATCTCTTCTCATATTTAAGGACATTATTATTTCTTTTAAAATTTTATTATAGTCACTCATATTCTCTATTTCTCTGAGTTTCTTCAATTCTTTTTTCACTTATTTTCTTTTCTACTTTTTCCTTGATGGATTCCCAATGCTGATCCTTGACTTTCCAATCATATTTTTTAAGGGTGCACTAAAAATCTAATTAAAATTTCTGTGTGCAAGAGTGATGCTTGTCAATAGGTAGGCTTCACTTTCAATCCATTGAGTTGGCAGTTGTTTTTTGTTTGTTTGTTTGTTCGTTTGGTGGTCACTACACATTAACATCTGTATTTAAGATTATGTTTCTCTGGGCAATTACTTACTCAATATGAGAAGGATAATTTTTAATCTTCTGTTTGGGTATATACACATCCTGGGCCTTATGTAAGGAAGGTGGGGTTATTATAGTTCTCTGTGTATATAGACTTTCACATAACCTTTTAATTTTTGTACCATGTCTCTTTGCTGCCTTGTCTTATAATTGGGGTCATTTGGGTTCAGTTTCTCCAGATACCATTTCTTTCCTTTAAGGGTGAGAAGAATTAGTCCCCCGACTCCTTTATAGTGGATGTATGATCACAGATAGGTGTCCAACTACTCCTGTTACTGTCTTTCAAGCACTCTCTGTTTTCAACTCCTGGCCTCAACCCTACCCTCAACAATACCTCGATGTTCTAATGTCTGAGCTTTTCTTGGGTATTACTATATGGGTGTGCTTATTTATTTTTACATTTAATTTGTCTTTCTTCCTATTTACATGTAATTTATCCTTTCTCTACTCTGCTAAGTCAAATGCTACTAATATACCCACTTTTTGCCTTTATGTATTGTGGGTTAGAGTTATACAAGTCTTTCAGTTTTCGAAAATATTTGGCTTTATGTGGTAAACATATAATGGCTCCCAAAATATGTTCATATCCTCATTCCCAGAACCTGTGACTGTTACTTTTTCCAAAGGGGTCTTTGTAGATGTAATTAAATTAAGGATTTTAAGATGAGGAGATTACCCTAGATTAACCAGGTGGGTTGTAAGTACCATGGTGAGAGAGGCAAAAAGAGATTTGACACACAGAGCAGACAGTGATATGAAGATGGGGGCAGAGATGGGAATGATGTGAGGAATACCAAGAAATACCAAGGCCACCAGAAGCTAGAAGAATCAAGGAACAGATTCCTCTGTAGAGCCTTCAGAGAGAATAAAACCCTGCCAAAAACCTTGATTTCAGCCCAGTGAAATTTATATTGAACTTCTGGCCTCCAGAACTATAAGAAAACAATTTTTGTTGTTTTAAGCCACCAAGTTTGTAGGAATTTGTTACTGTGGGAACAGAAAGCAAACACTATATATTAGTTTCTTTTTTCTATTTTTTTCTTTGTGATAATTTTTTAAAGGAAAAAGAGGTAGAAAAGCATTTATTTTACAGTGTTGAAACTGGAATCCTTTAATTCTTTGACTGAGGATAGTTTTATTTCTCATAACTTTATCTCTACCATAAAGAATATGCCCACTTCCAGAAATATTATAGCTTTTCCAGATGTGGAATTTTAACAGGGTATTCATTTATTCCTCTCTTCTTATTACGTAGTGTCTTTTGTTGAATATCTATTACTTCTGTCCTTCTGTTTCCTTTCGTTTCCTCTCATTTCTTCTCCTCTCCTCTTCCCTTCCCTTCCCTCCCGTCCCCTCCTCTCCTCTCCTCTCCTTTCCTTTTCCTATAATCTATTGATTATCTGCTTAGTGTTAGCCATTGTGGTTAGCTCTGGAAATACAGAAACCAATAAAGCAATTTTATTGCCCTACATGATCTCACTATCTTTGTATAAAAAAGGAACAAAAATAACATTCTTTTTAGTGTAAGACAGAAACCCAATAACAGACATAAAAGTTAACAACAAAAATATGGTACTGTATGTACTAAATGAGATGTATGAGCAAAATGCTGTGATCTCACAAAACATATTGAATAACTCTGTTTGACAGAGACTCACAGGATTTATGAAGTAGTACTTGATCAGGGTCTTAGGGGATGAACTGCAGTTTTATGAAAAAAATAAATAGGGAAAAGTCATTTTATGAAAAGGAACTGCCTCCACAAAAAGCACCCACATGATAAAGAGCATGGATTGCTTTGGTATGGCAAGATATTTAATACGCCTGGAGCATAGATTAAGGGTGGGGGAGTATAGAATCATGAGACTATAAAGATTTGAGTCAGATTATGATGAACATTTTTTGCTGTATTAATGACTTTAGATTTTTATTATTTTAGAAGTGGGGGCTTTGAGTAGGAAATGACACAGTCCATTACTAAGAAAATGCTGGCAGCATTTTGATTATCACAGTGATGTAGAGAAGCTGGGAGATCACTTATGGTCTCTTATAAGAGCCCAGATGAGCAGTAGATGGCAGTGACCTGAATCAAAGCAGAGGTAATGGGACAAAGAAAAGAGAATGGGATGAAGAGATAATTATGAAACAAAATTCCAGCAGAGGGATGGAATTTCTACCATTGAGTGGAAGCACAAAGTGCAATGCTAGCAGTCACAGAGTACAACTGGACAGTGGTGAGATGGACCCAATTGGGTCTGGGAAGGGGCAGAAGAGATGACACCTAAGCTAAGCCTTAAAAGAGAGAAGGAACAAGTTATTTGAAAAAGAAGAGGAGCAGGGAAACAGACTGTGATGGCAAGGCTCTCCAAACACCAGAGACAATCTGAGGAGAAGTATGAATGTGAGAACCAGAGTGGCTGCTAGATCAGCTCTCAGTGGCATGTCATTGCTGGTGTAGAAAGTCTAGTAGGATGTGAGGTATGAAGGAACGGGCCAATGGAGATCTCTGGTTAACTTCTCTTTCTTTCCCTAAATGTTCATTTTTACATTTCTACCAATTTTTATGCCTGGTACCGTCTTTTGTCCACTGTTCATACTTTGAGCCTTTTAAAATATACTCAGAACTTTTATCTGTCAGGGAAGTCATCCCAATTTCCTGTTCCTTTGAGAAATTTATAGAGATTTGCATTCAATGAAAATTTATATCCAACCGTTTTATCCACTTGTAATACATTATTTATTCATTCAACGCGTACTTAGCCAATGTAAAGGAACAGCCAAGACACTGTCTATGGTTTCCATTAGAATGCAAGCGTAATGATGTGTTCTCTGGTTTGACAAGTCTTAAAAAAAAGAGAGAGGCAACACCCATTACAAGTTTTCATAGTTCTCTGCACATACAAGTATCCTGCAACATTGGACTATTTCTTCTTGAACTTTGTTTTCTAAAAGGAAAGGCAGCAAGAAAAGAATAAACTTTTTAATGGGTAATCTGTATGATATATCCTTTAGCTCAGATATTTACATAACTTTTTGAGCACATGCCATAGTTAAAATCCATTTCCTTTCCTTAAAAGCTTTAAAGTTAATTAATTTAACTATGAATGGGGACAAAATGACAAACAGGGCAACAATTCTCCAATCTAATTAAAAACCAGTTAGGGCTTGAAAAATAGCTCCTTATTGAAAATTTTACAGCTAGAATCACAGAACTTTATCTGCCTTTGTGTTCAATAGTCCATCATACCCTGTTCTAATTGGTGGTTTAGTTCTGGTCATTGGGATAGAAGCTCAAAGAGCTCCAGAAAGTAGTGTTTTGCCTAAGATTAATTCTTTAGGATTACCTAACCCAATAGTCTAAATTTTAGTAACAGCATGGACAACCAGAGTTTCGAGTACAGAGTAACAAAGGTTTTAGATACAGTGGTTTCAGAGTATTTGAATTTGGGACTCCTGATTCTGACAGGTTTGCCTTTCTTGGCAATATCCCCTGGCCTTCAATTTTCCCTGGATGGTCCCAAATATCCTAATCTAAAGCCTGATAACAGTTGTAAAAGGTGAAAATCATCTTCCTGTTTTATTATTGTAAAAGTTTCCAGACACAGTATTTCACCCACACTAGAATTAGTGTCTTGGTTGTATGGGGATTTTTCAGCACCAACATCGTCGAGGAGGGTTTGGAACCAAGGAAGGCTAAAGGTAAAGATAACTTTTGGTAGACTGGTCTTTGCTCACTCCTCAAGCTATAGCATGTAGCATGTTCTTCAATACTTGCTCTGAAAAGCCTTGGTTTATCTCAGAGACAGTCCTCCACAAATGCCAAATAAGCCTTGGCTTTTGTTCTTGTCTGGCCTCTGCCACCCTATGGGAGCCTTAATATACTACAGCACATTTGCCTACTGCTTCTAATTTCCTTGATTGAACTTGTTACCGCACTATTTTCCTAGGTCTGGGACCCAGGCATATTTAGCTGCCAACAGCTAAAAGTGACTTAACTGGAAGGAATCTATTGATGATAAGGATGCATGGGGACTACCCAGTATCCTATTTCTGATCGGAGACAATCCTGATAGAAGGACTCCAGTTTAGCCCTGGCCTCACAGAAGATCCTCCCCTGAAGAGCTCAAAACTTGCCCCTATACAGACAGTTTCCCGTAGCATCAGACTTCAGCATTTACCTTTCACTATGCAACACACACTACCAGTCCAATTCATCCCAATTTGTAATTTTTCTCCATTCCCCTATAATTTGTGAATTTCTTTATTTTCTTTTATCTGAATCAAACTTATACTTTCCAACTACTGTAGCTTTCTTACACCCATCTGCTATCATTTCCAGTTCAATTGGGCTACATTCTGCATTCTCTTCTGAATTCTCTGCTTATATCAATATAGCAACACATGTCAGAAGCATCTACACACATGCATTTCATATTACCTCTTCAGAAGGCATGCTTTCCTAACTCCTATTCTAACCATTTATTTATTTTTTCAGATTATGCTTGTTCATATCTTTCATTCTCTCTCAATCTCGCTGTCTCCCTTTTTGTATTTCTTATCTCCGTATTTGACTTTCTTTTCTTGTTTTACTGTTTTGTTTTTGTTTTTGTTTTGCTTTAACAAGGCCTTTAAATGACAGCACTCACACTGTATTCTTTATATAATGAACAACAAAAGTTGTCCATCTGGGTGCTTTTGGGGTCAACCTAGACTCTTGTTCAGAATGAGATTTTGCTTTTATATTCCAATACTTTGCTCAGGTTTCACTTTTCATCAGTGACTCATTCTTGTAGAGTTCTCTGTGTTCTTTTACTTTCTCCCTCTTTCCTCCTCCTTCGTTCTTTTCCTTCCTTCCTTCCTTCCTTCCTTCCTTCCTTCCTTCCTTCCTTCCTTCCTTCCTTCCTTCTTTTGCTTTCTTTATTTTAAAACAACCTCATTCAACTCCCTACTTGTTTACTATTTTGTCATATATATCCTAAATTACAGTAAGACAATTTCTCGCTTTCCTGCTGCTGTCCCCATCCTCTGGGACCCACACAAACAGGGAGGGTCTCAGACATGAGTCTGGGGTGATCTAATTAAAGGTCAAAGTAGTAAATGCTGTGGGAGGGCATTTGTCACTGAGTGAAAGAGATGACTCTTGCCATATGCTCTCAAAGGAGAAAACAAAGGCTATATACATATATGAACATGATTTTTTACACACTTTTAATTTTTCCTATAGATCTAAGTAACAGGGCAGAAGTAGTAAAATGGAAGGGAGGGGGAAATTCTCAATTAATTATAAAAGATTCATTCTAAGTACTTACTTAATAGGTTTGAGAGAGTAAATAATCCAAAATAAGTTGAAAGCTTCAAGATTTGTGATAAAGAGAATGCTGGAATTTATAATACATGTTAAGTTAGTAATATGTACTTCTTCTTTTGTTTAATGAATATTTTTCTTTTGTGAAAGGACTACAAGTAAATTATAAATATTTAGAAAGAAAATTCAAAAGCAAAAACAATCCATGTTGCTGCCATCCAGAGATGACAGTTGCTATCAACATTTTGATACCTGATCCTTTTACTATATTCAAAAATACCCATCTTACAAAACTGGAGTCACATATAATTTGGACTTTGTTTTACTTACCTAAAGTTCACATCTTTTGCTTACCTGAAGTTCACAATTCATAACTCTTTAAATGATGATTTTAAATGGCTACATAATACTATAGCATAAGAATTAATGTATTCTTATTTTCAGTTTGAATTACAATTATTAACAATTTTGTACAAAATTGTTGGTCTGTCTCATTGATGACTTTCTTATGAAAGAGTCTTTGACTTTCTTACAAAAGAATCTTTGATATGATATGTCTTTGAGATAATATTACTGAGAAATATGTCCTACCTCAAAACCTTTCCACTGGTAGGTTCCTTTCTGGAAGTGTTTTCTCATGTATATTATGATGGACCCCTATACTGCACTCAGATTATTGCTCAAATGATCACACCAGAGAGACATTTCCCTGAGCACCCATATAAAGTGTCACATCCACCACCTCCATTCTTTATCCCTTTATCCTGCACTATGTTTTTTCATAGTACTCGGTAGTACCTAATATGTTATTTGTTTACATGTGTATTGTTTCCCTCCACCTCCTAGAATTTAAGGTAAATAATAGCAGAAATTCTGTCAGGTTTATTAAATACTTTATCTCTAGTGCTTCAAACAGCACCTGGAAAGTAGTAAGTGATTAATAACTATTTATTCAATGAATAGATAAATACAAAGAAAAACAAGCAATAATTTTGGTATATATAAACTAGTTTGCTTTCCAGAAAACTTGTTCAAGTTTATACATTCATAAACCCAGCATCACCCACTTTGAATATTAATTTTCAAATTGTCAAATAATAGGAAAAATGCATACTATAATCTCAATGTTGCTCTAGTTTCCTCTTTATTTTAAAATTTTCTCTTTGAATTGTCTGTTCGTCTTCTTTTCATTAAGGTTTTTGTTCCTTTAAAATAACATATAAGAACTTATATGTATTGTGTGTGGAAATTTTGTATAGATATTTTCTCTTTTTCACAACATGCTTCTCCTTATGTTTTATGACACCTTAGATTTTTAACAAATGTGTAGAACAAATATTTTAAGATTTCTTCCAGAGAGCTCACTTTCACTGTTGCTATAGCTTTCCAACTTGTCTTTTTTAAAGATTGTTATCCATATCACTAGTACGATTTTTCAGAATGTCATTTCTTATATTTATTCCATTTTTATTTTTCTTCAGCCACTATATTCTCTTTTCTTTTTGATAGTGTGTATTTCCATTTTGTTTTCTTGGGGGTGGTTTAGGTCATTTCCTCTTTTTTGTATTATAGGGGGCATGACATCATGAATTCTATTTAAAATGCCTGTTTTCACCTATTTTAGTATATGATATATTCAATTATTGCTCTCTGATTGATAATGTTCTTTTCCCATTTTCTCTGTCATATTTTTATATAATCCCCATTTTATATTTGTTTTTTATTTGCTTAACACTAAATCAGCCTAGATCTTTCCAATGTCATGTTTACAACCAGATGACACCTGTTGTTTTCTTACCATCCATTTATTACTGGTTAAAAAACCCATTTATACTAGTTAAATCCCTTTGCTGTGACTCCAGCTGGGTGACAGGTTGGTGTGCAGACCTCCCAGCTAGACACTAGGCAGCATACATGGAGTCTAACTTCGCTCTCTAAAGTAAGGTGGTCTCCTATGTCCAAAACCTTGTTGTTTCACCAGCATGAAAAAATACAGTTCCTAATATGAGCCTCTCTCCACCTTCTTCCTACCTCTGCTTCCACCTATATTGCTTGAACCAAATTTGGGGGGATGTAATGTAACATGCCAGTCCCTTCTCTCCCCTCCTGTTTGCAGCTCCTAATATCAAAACAGGAAGAGATGGTGCTGTGATACTATTACTCTATGTATCTCAAGTAGTAGTACCTTGTATTGATACCCAGTGAAACCAAGGCAATCCAGATTTTGGGTGGAACAGGACCATGAACCAGAATACAGTTAATCAAGAAATATTGAAATACTGTCTTAACTTTCAAATGAATAGGACTAGTCTGTCTACATGTATAGACCATCTGTTGTTTTTTTCCTAGTCTAACATCATTAGCACTCTCTATTAAGCTTAGTTTTTAAGATTGTTGTTGTAGTTTCCTGTGTAGGTAGTTTAACACAAAGTTGGCTGAGACCAACAGAGGATGGCGGACTGCTAATCAGATGTCTTAGAAAACTAGAAATTTGATAGTAATATTTTTCAAGTTTTTCATTATAGTGCATCTCTTTCTCCAAGTGACTACCTTCCAAACCATTGCAGATGAGTAGGGGAACATATATGAATGTAGAATAGAATTAGTATAGGAAATGTCAACACCACATTATAAGTAGCTAATCTTTTGTTGTTATTATGTAATGCTTAGAAATTATGTCTTTATCACTTCATATAGAAATATTGCATCCTATTATTTTGAATGACTTTTTAATTAATTGAAACACAATTTTTAATTATTTTCATATTTGTTGTGTATTCTAACTTAGAATTCCTAAATAAACATGCTAGGGTTTTTATGGTAAAATTATCTGAGCTATTAAGATCTTTTGCAAATAAGATTAATTTAGCAAAATTATCTTCAAAGTTTCATTCAATCTCAATGACATCTATCACAGTAAACTTTTTTCTCATAAAATTAAAATGGAAACCGGGTGGGGTAAAATTGACAAAGTATTTTCCGTATCATCCTGTTAGTGATCTTTTCAATGTAAGCTACCACACTTTTGCAGAGGGGATTATCTTGTCTGTGGTTATTTAACCCAACGGCCATAAAGAAAATACACTGTAGACTATGAAATCACGAAAGCTCTTTCAAGTCCTGTGTGTATTTTATGTGGGTTATTAGTGACCTTTCTGCACTAATCAGAAAGTCCTTTGTTTTTTGCTTGTAGAAGCTCTGTGGCAGTAGAGGCCAGATCCTTCAGGTGTATGGGTGACTGTAGGCTTCTAATGTATAAGGCTGATGGCCTTGTTGACGCTTAGGAATTAGTTGTTAGTCTTAAATGAGAAAAAAATAAAGCTTGCTTTTCACAACACATAAAAATGGAACATAGAATTACAGGGTGGCACTGAATCATACACTTTCTGAAGATACGTATCTCTCAAGGAGTAATTAGAATTCTTGATTTTCTACATATTTATTGGTGAAAACATCCAAAGTGCTTTTGAATGATGCCTGTTTTCTATATATAAAATAGGCATGACTGAATCACTAAAATATACCAAATAATGTTACTATTATTTAACTTATTTTTTGAACTTATTTAGAGGCAATGTCAAATCAACCTCCTTCTCCAAACCTGTCAATGACCCTTATTGTATATTGGAAAAAGTCGACACCCCTAATTTCTGCACTATCCTCCACCCATAACTGATTATAACATTCTTATTACCATATTTTCTACTACTGTAGTTTTCAAAATTGATCCTATCCACCAGCTACTATTATTTGGCCCTGTTTCTCTCACCTGTCTTATGCATTCTTGGATTTGTATTGGTTGGTTTGTTTTAAGTTAGATGGTGCCTAATTTGAAGACTATTCAAATGGTCAAGTAAAAGCTAATGAGGTAGAAATGCTAAGATTAGCATCCATATGAAAATCACCATTCCTGTATAGTGCGGTGCCAGATGATTGTGGCATCATTGAGTAAATTGGGTGAGAAAATATGGGTGTGGCAAATCCATCTCTGAGTGATGCTGCTTGGGGCCGGGAGCAGGACGGGGGTGATTATCTAACAATCACTATAAAGCATGCACTCCTTTCCTGGGTTATAGTATTCAAAAGCATAATTTGATTTGAAATAAGATTCTCTGATAAGTCTTTGTCACTAACTTACTAATAACTATGGTAGCTATTATTTTTAAAGTGTTTTCGAGGAATATGCGAATTTCATGTCAGGTGTTTCAATAAACCTGTAGTTTCAGAAGATTGCATTTCCCCTTTGTGTTTCACTTATTTTCTGTTATTTTTAACTCTCATTTTTTGGTATATATTAAAGACAGGAAGCATATGCCTGAAGTAGAGAACAAAAATAAATTCTAATTGAAGTAGCAATGAGAATAAGAAATCATGACATTAAGATAGTATGTCATCTTGAAAGTGTTTAAAAAACTATCCCTATGCCCCCAAAGTGATATGATTTTGATTTCCTTAAGCATAGAGAGCTTCATTTATAACAGTTTTTTCAGTTATGTATAGTAAGTCAGTATTTTTTAAACCACTAAAATAAAACCTAAGAACCCAGGTGATTAAGAAATATCTCTATGATACATTAGTTATTTTGTTATTTCTGTATTCCCTGCTTGAAATTTCATATAAAAGAAAATGCTTCATTGCTTCAGTCTAAATCCTGTTTTATCCAACATGAAATATATATATATATATATATATATATATATATTTTTTTTTTTTTTTTTTTTTCTATTAAGAAATCCCAAACTACACACACACACACACACACACACACACACACACACACACACACACAGAGTTTGGGATTTCTTAATAGAAAAAAAAAACACGTATCTTTGACTGAATTAAATAGTTGCTCCTGCAAGAAGAAACTTGGAATTTACCTTTGCTCGATTTCATATCTGTAGCATATTTTCTAGATTTTTAGTGTCTGCTTGGTTTTGGTTATCTCAGCTGTAATAAGTAGCGTTGGGACCCCTGGAGGCACACCCCACACACTTACGCTGTGTGACCTCGGGTCACAAGTAATGGCTGCAAGCTAATTGATTGAGAAAGGCTTGTCTGGCGGGGCCTCTCGGTGTCCTCCCTTTACATTCCTAAGTTCTGTGAAAAAGGCACTAGCCGCTGAGCCTAGCAAGGAAGGAAAAAAGAGAGGAAGTTTCTCTGTTCTGATTACACTCCGCATTCCCTTGTAGTGAGCTTACTTCTCTCCACCCACTTCTTACCAAGAACTCCTTAACTTGATGGTGAACCTTAAAGCCTGATCCCAGAGTTACCCGAAAAGTGATCTGAGTCTTTATTGAACTGAAAGAACAAATTACCTACTTCAGGCGGTGGGGAACGTATGGAAATTATATTAGAACTTCAGCAAAGTGCCCAGCTGCATAATACAGAAGCCGGGACTCAGATTGACAGGCAAATAAGCCAGCTCGTGCAAGGGGCCTCTGGGTGGCAGCTCTGGGCTACTGGGTGTTGGACAACTATAGGCAAAACTGAAATGGAACAGGGGCAGAAAATAGCACACTTTTACTCTACGCAACCGTTGCTTTCGCATGGTGAGTGCAGATTTAAGATTATTTAAAATATCCTCTCTATGTTGTAAAACAAGTAATCTCTTGTGCTCTGAGGGAAATGATAGCAAGAGCATTTCTTATAAGTTCTAGTAAGGTGACTTGCTTTTGTTTCTGCTTGATTTCACATTAAACTTGGCAGTGCTAACAGAGAAATACAATATTTGTATTGTCTTGGTGTCCTTTTTCTTAAAATTGTCCTTTTGTTTAAGTCATGCTTCTCTTCAACCTGAATAAATATTGTTTTAGGCAAATCATGTGTGGAATAGATAATGAGGGAACAACGGTGTGACAGAATATATGTAAACATTTCATTTAGTCCAACTTTGTGTCACTTCTCCACGGCTTCATGTTTGCTGCCCTGTCTCAGGAATATATAGCACAGTCTGTATGAAAAGAGCTTTGTGTGAGAATTCCTGCGAGTTAAAGGGTCAGGGCCTATGCGTTATCCGACTCACTGGGGTGTCTTCTTATTTTTAACCTAAAATAGGAAAAAAAAAGTGCATCTATACATATTAAAAAGTATGTGTGTTTTGATTCCAACAGTTGCCTTCTTATAGTTTATGTGTGTTATTCCTGGCAAAGGATTGTTTAAATTTCTTTTGAGAAGCAGCATGCAAACTTCTTTTGTTTCTTTTTGTCTTGTTTGCTCGATATTTCACTGTTGAAACTTTGCACACATTTTTTTTTTTTTTCAGTTTAATTATCTTGAAACAATACTTGGTAGTTTGTTCAGTGCAGATATTACAGAGCAAATATCTTCGAGGTTAGTAGGCTTACTTTTCTGGAAAAAAACAAACTACCTCACAGTGTAAATTGTGCTTAATTCCTCATTTAGCCATACTTATAATCTTATTTTAAATGTGCTGCTTGTTAAAAACAAAACAAAACAGAGCCTAAGGGAGTATTCATAGAAACGTTATAGGATTCTTCTTCAAGAACTGCAAATTCAGTATTCCAGTGTTTAATAAGTGCCAAAATATTATTGCTGTCGTTGACTTTGTTTAAAAAGCAGTTTTCTTAACATGGTGTCACCAAATGAAAAATGTACCTTCCATGCTGCTGATTTGATATAATACAGAGGTCTTCTGCATTGTTGTGTTTCACATTCATTTAAACTTTTTTTTAAAAAAAAACAGCTCTGTAATACAAGTTTTGAATAATCATTTTAAAAATAAAATTTACTAAAGTAAGTGCTTTATATTTTTAGATTTATAGTTTCTGTTTTCCAAAGTAAATTAATAAATGAAAAAATATATAGGAATAATAGTGAAGCCATAAAACTTTACAATAAAGGAAGGAAAGCTTTTAAGGAAGAATGAATGTGTTTTTGCTTATAAGGCAATTTTGAGGCATTCCTTAGCTTTTGTTTTTCGAAGATTTGTGGAAAACTGTCAGTTGCTGTAAAACTAAGTGATAGCCTTGACTTTAGTACCAAAACTATGTAGAAGGAAAATTATTTTTGAGCTATTCCTATGATTTCATACAAGCTTCTTTCAACAATCGTAAAATGTGACTGACAAATCTTTTTCTAAGAGAATGAGTTGATTATGTTTGTCACCTGTTACATTCATTCTTTTTTTTTTGCCCACATGCACATTTCCTATCTGTTTATTACTGCTAAAGGAAAGCTAAAGCCTTTTTTGAGAGAAAACGTTGAAGTTTTCATTTTCATGAATCTTTTGAGGTTTTAAAATTATGTCCTCTTCAAAATCGCCAAAGTGATTTTTTAATAAGGTCTTCTTTATGAGTTTGATATGAATAGTCAAAAAAAGAGATTTCTAGTGTTTGTGTTTTTCTTTTAATATGTCTTATTAAGTCAAGTTAAGGTGTGCCTGAGGATTTATGAAAGACTTAGTCAACAGATCAACCTTTTGAAAATGTCTCCCTTTGATATCAAGATTGTAAAAAAAAAAAAAAGAAAGAAAGAAATGTTCACCCATTACCTATCCCCTCCAAACCAATCCAGAAGCCAGAAATTAAAGGAACTTCATTATTTTCCTTGGTTATAGTCTAACCACAACTCAGGAAATCACTGTGCTATGAGGAGGGGCTGGAAAAGAATGGAGTTCCCTCTAATGGAAGAACATAAATTGTGAAAAACAAAAGGAAAAAAAAGATCTACTGTTTAATTTTCCTAGCATTTAATCTTCAACTATCTTCAGTCTTTTCTGTTCATCTTTACTTATTGTTTGCGGAAGTGAAGGCATCTTTTAAAAACTGAAATCAATCTCAGCATTATTTTATAACCACAGTTTTAAGAAGTCATATATTTTTATATAAGTTGAATTTTCCACAGAAGTTGAAATTATGTATTAGGTTATGAAACAATGAAAATATGTTCACAAATTAATATAGGCTTGTCTCTCTTATTTATATCTAAAACATTGGCAATCATTGTCCTTCCCTTATATTACTTTATTATGCCGAGAGAGAGAGAGAGAGAGAGAGAGAGAGAGAGAGAGAGAGAGAGAGAGAGAGAGAGAGAGAGAGAGAGTGTTTACATTTATGAGTTCACAGAGAGGGTGATTGAGTGGCCGGGACATATGCTAGGGTTATGACACTCTTTGACTTACTTCCTTAATTCTCATGGTCACTAAATTTTCCATTTTTTCTGTACCCTTGCAGCAGTAGATATCTGTTGCAGTGAAATTATGGCTTCTCTATTGAGGAAAAATGACATATTATCTGTATTCTTGTTTAAATTACATTCATCAATTTGCTTTTAGAGATAATTTATTTTATCAAAATATAGGACAGAATCTATATGATTACACATATTTCTTAAATTTTCTTTCACACTAATTTATATATTTTTCTGGGTTGCATTTTTGGTTAATTGCTCAGGAATATCTTCCAATTTACTAAGTCTTGTTTTGACTGTGTCCATTTCAGAATTTTTTTGACTAACATATTTTCCTGGGAATTCTGATTCTTTTCTCGTAGCCACTTTCATTGTTTTATCTCTACTGACTTTCTTGTAAATTGTACTGATGCTATTTCTGACTTTGTCTCTTTAGGAATGCTAACATGCTTACTGTGAAATTCTTAAATTAATCTATTATTTTCATGTCATCTGGAATAACTTCATTGTGGTTTTTTTTTTTAATTTGCTGGCATATTTTTTTCTTTCTTTCTTGTTTTTTTTTTTTTTTTAATAATTTCACATGTCTTGGAATTTTGGGTTTCAGGCGCAACTTGAGTGAGAAGGATTAAAAAATGTTGTCTCTCTCTTGGCTAGCCCCACCCCAATGCTGTAGTCACAGAAGTGGCCTGCATATTCTGTACCCCAAGCTGATAATGTCTGATAATGGGGATATCATAGATCTAGTCACCAAGTCAAACAGCAGTTTTTCACAGGTGCTGACCCCCAGATAATGGATGCTGCTCTGGCCTGCCTATGTAAGCAGTTCTATGTAAGACATGGCTCCAAGGGGGTAGTCAGTTATGCAACTTCCTGTTATCTCAGATTTCTGTATGTAAACCTAACGCTGATTTTCAGTCCCTGTGGGGTAAATGTAGCACCCCAGTTATCTCGCAGATATAGGCAATTTCTTGACTCTCATTCTAGAAACCAGCAGTACACTGCAGCTCACTTCCTGTTTCTGTGTTATCACTGGTCCCCAGAAGTGCTTACTTTGTTTTTGATATCACCGTTACACTATCTTGTTAAATATTTTATCTATTATTCTTACATGTTGAAAGCAAAGGCAAGAGGCTCAAACCAGACGTTTGCAATGCCATCTTGACAAGTGTTTCCCAAACCATGGGCTCTCAAAATCGAAAACATGGGTTCAAATTCTGACTCACTTACTGCATTACCTTAGGCAATGCTTTCAATTACTTAAAAGTTTCCCTCCACCATGTGACTTCTCTCTTTCATTGCCATTTATAAGACTATCTTTTGCTCATTTCTGAAACGATCGTGAACTTTCGTGCTCTTTCCTGGGCTGCCATTTCTTCTCTTACTATCCTTTCTCCTTTGTTTATCTCATCCATCACTGTGACCTCAGATACCATTTTTAGCCAACCTCTAGCCCATTTCTTATCTCCAGATTTTAAACCTGTATATCCAATTAGCCACAGGCAATTCTTGTTCAACATGTCCAAATCTGAATCATTTCCCTATCAGAAATAATTTTTATTTCAGTTTATCATCTACCTAGTTGCCCAAAATAAAAACAGAAAAAGAAAATTTGCCATCTTTATACCTGTCTCTCCCCACACATTTAAGCTGTATGGAAAAATGATTCTATTTCTAAGTTAGTTGACTCTTGAACAACATGGGTTTGAACTGTGCAGGTCCACTTATACATAGATATTTTTCAGTAAATACCTGCACTGTGTTTGATCCATGGTGGGGTCCGCAGATATGGAGAGCCAACTGTATGCATTGATGTTCATCCTTTTACATATGGGACTTGAGCCTCCATGGATGCTGGTATCCACGAGAGGTCTGAGAACGAATTTCCTGCAGATACCGGAGGACAACTGATGTAGTTATGTTTTGGGGGAGTCATAAGTTATATGTGGATTTTCAACTGTGCAGGGTTGGTGCCCCGAACTATGTGTACTGAAAGGGTCAACTGTATTTCTGTTTGTAATCATTTCCTTGAACACATCTACGCATTTCTTACCATCTGACTTATATTGAAAGCCATTTCAGAGTTGTATCACTCAAGGATGTATTCACAGCACCCATCTGGCATTTGTTGAGGGTGACTCCTGTGACAATTAACTCTAAAATTCCAGCTCTACTTGTGGCAGTCCAAGCATGTTCTTGGTTAGGGAACACCCTCTGGCACAAAATGATAGGTGCTTGCTGTAAAATACCCTCAATATAAGGGAAATATGATTGTCAAGAATATATGAGAACACCAAGAGCATCTGCACTGTACATTTTAGAAGCATTTAAGTTGTTTCCAAGTGTTATTTCAAACAACATTGCAAAGAACATCATTGTATATGTTCCCTTGTGATCATATATTGCATTTTTCTTAGGGTATATATCCAAAAGTAGACTTGCTATGTCATGAGATATGAGTGGTCTAAATTTTACGACTCTTCAAATTACTCTCCTAAATAGTGAAATTACTCTTCCAGGGTACTGTGCAAGTGTTTGCTTCCATCAGTAGTTACTAGAATGTCGTTTTGCTCATATCATTTCCAACCTTTAATATCGTCTAATGTTTTAAATCAATCCATTGAGTAAAAGAGTACATTACAGGTTTTTAATTTCATATATATATATATATATATATATACACATATATGCATTATATACATATATGTATTTCTAATGAACCCAGCCATTCATTTATCTAATGAATATCTGAAACTAGATGAGCAGTGAAGAATTTAGCTATATAGAGACTATAATATGTCACACATCTTTTAATGTGAATACATCTTTATTTATTAATGATTCAAATGCCCTCTTCAGTTGATTGCTTCCTTATACCTTGGCCAGTTCCTTATTAAGTCTAATGTCTTTTTCTTACTGACTTTTTGGCCTTCTTTATTTATTTTTGCCATCCCGACTCTAATCCTTGCTATATAGGTACCTGCACCGAGTTTCTTTTTGAATACAAAGCAAGTAAACATAGATTTTTTTTTTATTCCCCCTAATTATTTACAGTAATTTAAACCAAGCTTTTGTCATGTAATATACTGTGGAGTTATTCTAAGATGTGCAAAGAACTGTGCTGCATGATGAGGGATGAAAACATGAACACAACCTACCGACTGAGAGCTTAGTCTCACATGTGACGTTGACAAAGTTATAAAGCACTACGGGAATTTAGAGGGGTGATATTTTTTTTTCCAACTGAAAAATTAATGTTCCTCAAAACAGTTGAGAATCATGCATGAGGAGATACAATTTATTCCTACACCACATTTTTTTTTCAAATTTTTACCCAGCAAATTAAATATCCATTTTTTTTTTTTTTTTATAGCTGAGGAAAGTGTGGCTAATCTGTATTAAAGAAAAGTGTATGAAGAACCTACTACATATCAGGGACTGTGACAGGTATTAATGAAAATGTGTAAGTGAAAAAGGCAGATAATGCCTGATTACAGGGAAGGTAGAACCTAGGAGTTAAACAGCAATGAGGAAAGAGTAAATACAGTATGATCATACCCAGGCATCCTGGGAAATGTCACATATTTATTGAGAGTGTTTTTGTTTCAGGCTGAAGCATGTTTGAGGAATGGAGATATCCAAGTGAGGTTGGGGAATGTTACAGGCAGAGGAAGAGTATATATAATGTTGTGAAAGTGAGCTCTTGCTGAGTTTGAGGAACTGCAAAACATTCAAATTGGGTGGAGTAAACAATGCTAGGGGTGGTGAATAGCTCAGAAGAAGCTATAGGGATAAGTACTGGCTCACTCCTGAAAGGCCTAATTTGGACACTGTCCTAAGGGCCCTAGGGAACCATTTGAAGGGCCTAATAAGACTGTCAAAAGGTCTGATGTTGTCTTTACCTAGACAGAAAAATATCCTGGGGCAAGAGTGGTAGTTGAACCATGACAATAATTCCTAGTCTCAAGAAATTTCTTAATCTGGCCACTATAGTTACCAAAAAGATACAAAAACAATTTTTCAGTGTCTGTAAACTTCCGATGTTTATGTACAATATTTATGTGTATATAAATTCCTCATTAAGTTCTTAAACTTGTCATTGACTAAAAAATTCAAGGATCACTAGATTACAGTAAGACTAGTAGTTGATGATTCAGCCATAAAAAAAAAAAAAAAAAAGAAATCCTGCCAATTGAGTCAACATGGATGAATGTTGAGGGCATCATGCTAAGTGAAGTTAGTCAGATAAAGAAAGACAAATACCCTATGATCTCAATTATATGTGGAATCTAAAACTACCAACTGCATAGAATCAGAAAACAGATGAGTGGTTGCCAGAGGCAGGGGTGGGTTTGCAGGAAATGGGTGAAAATGATCAAGAGGTACAAACTTCCAGTTATAAGATAAATAAATTCTAGGGGTGTGATGTACAGCATGATGACTATAGTCAATAACATACAATAATATTGTATATTTGAACTATACACTAACATAATATTTGAAAGTTGTTAAGACAGTAAATCTTCAAAGTTCTCATTACAAGAAAAAAGTTGTAAATACGTGAGGTGATAGATATTAACTAAACATATTGTGATAATCATTTCACAATATATACATATATTATTAAATCAGTATGTTGTACACATTAAACATTGATTTTATGTCAATTATATCTCAATAAAACTGGGGATAAAGGAACAGTATTTGACCAGAAAAGAACCTTTGAGAAAAATCAATATTTAAGGAGCAGATAGGGGAAGAGAAGTTCCAAAGGAGATAAAGAAACAGCAGAAAGAATCATGGAAGCTGAGTGTGTTAAAGGCTTAGGGGCTACAAGAAAACAATTCTACAACTAAGTTTCTTGAATAAAAAAAGTTTATTTCTCTCATATTACAAGCTAGCCTATCTATGCTAACAGGGTCGTTTTGCTGGTCACTCAGGAACCGAAGTTCCTTCTGCCTTGCATTGGTTGGGTTGCGAGCAAAGCTGAGCTCACAAAGGAAGAGAAAAGAGCTTATGTTCAGGGACAAATGCCCGTGTTTGAGTTGAAGACAGTCTAAAAAATTATATGTGATACATCTGTTCTCTTCTACATCTAAATTATAAAGAGTCACAATTGGATGCAATAGAAACTGGGAGATTTAATTTCTACCTGGAAAGCCACATAATTAGGAAGAAGGGGCAAAAGAGTTTTGGGGGAGCATCCAGCAGTTACCACACCAACTTTTGAAGTTAAAAAAAAAAAATACTTACAGGTTAGATAGCTTTATATACCCATTTAACATTTATTGAGTGCTATATTTGGTCATTATTCTGTGTGATAAGAATACAGACATTTTAAAAAAAATCTGCCAAAGAGTTTATAATCTAGAAATGAGAGATGCTAAACAAATTAACAAATGAATATGTGATACAATATTAGGAGGTAATAACTACTAAGAAGAAAAAAATTAAAAGGATAGAGGTGCTATTTTTAGATGGATTAGTCAGGGAAATCTATTATGTTCAAAACTGAAAAGCTAAACTATTGAGATCTCCCTCTTTCAGGGAGAATTCGCAGTTGATTATAAGAACAGAATATTTGTTGAAATAGGACAAGGAGAGTTGCTAATTAGGAAGAGATTCATAGTTAAAGAAGGATTATCTTGTTAGTGAGTGTGGGGAGAAAATTGACCATGAATATAGTCTAAAGAGAAAATGCATGCAGAGATGACATTGTTGCAGGTCCCAGTGCTGGAAGGAAGGGAATGGTGGACACAGGTATAGTTTAAATGTGATATTTTCCCTAAGTAATAAGTCAGGGAAGTTACTTAGAGTGAAGGCTGTATGGGCTTTGTCAGGTTTTTGATGAGAATTATGAAGGTATGGAGTTGTTATGGAAAGCCTCTAGCAAATAGGAGAAGGCCAAATCTAGGAGAGAAGTGTGTCATGGAATTGAATCTGTGCTTGAGTTTTTCTGGATGTGGGAAGTGGAAGGGTCTACCTGTGTTAGGCAAGAGAAGGTGGTGATGAGAATGGTTCAGGTGGTAAAACATAATGTCTATCCTACATAGCTAAAGAAATGGCCCTTCGGAAGAGAACTGACCAGGCAGCCACATGCTCAGTTCTAGACTATGCATGAGTTTATAAAGTGACTGAGAGATATGTTTCAGATTATATTTTTCAAAAGTTTTTTTAATTTAATAATCAAAATTCCAAATTTTTAATTTAACTGAAATTCTTGTTTTTATTGTGTGGGATTGTTGTGTAGGGTTGTGAATTTACTGTCACAGTTTTGAAATTAGGAAGACAAGTCATTAAAACATTAAGAAATTAAAACCTTAAGTAAATCTCTATTTCATTTTGTCATTTTTTTTTATTTTTTACATCTGCCAGTCACTAGTGGAATTACTGTTTTTACTTCATGGAATAACTAGGAAAAAAAAAATTCTGGGTGAAAAAGCATACAGTTTATATTTATTGATTTACTAAATTTTAGCATCATTTACGTCATCTTTTATATTTCATTCATCCATAGATGTTACATCATAGATCAGTTAGCCCGTCTTGTCAGGATATATTTTTTTATAACTAGATTCCATTTGTTTATTTTTTTTTTTGCCTTTTTTATCTGGATATTTGCATATTCCCAGCTCCACTCCCACCTTTTTTTAAATCAAGAATGACATTAGATATAGAGCAACCATAGCCAGAGTTATCAAGACTTTTTCGCTTTCAAAAGTAATACGTTGGCATTATGATATTTTCTGTTTTTTTCTAGCCTTTTAGTTTTTATCTTTTATTTTATAAAACTATTCATAGTTTCTGATTCTCAGATTACTCCAAGATGTATCTACCTTAGACATTTTGAGGTGCTGTTGTTTGTTTACTTGTTTCCAAGGAAGTCTATTCTTTCTTGTATTTATATTTCTGTGGAATAGGAATATTTGTATTTACTGGTTTGTCTTTCCTCTAAGAGCACAAAAGTATCTCTATGATTTTCTTCTGGCCCTTCCGTTGCTTTAATTTGTTTTTTCTGGCTTCTCTTACCTTTCTTTCTGGAAGCCAGTTTCTGCGTTCCTATTTCCTAATTAGTTACTTTATAGTGAAATTCCTGCTTGCCTTCAGATCTACGCACAATCTTTCTCTCATTCCTCCACTTGTATCGCCATTTCTAGTTGCTGTAAGTTTCTCCTACACTGTTCTGCATTGCTGACATACTCTTCCTGTCAGCAGAAATGTCACTCTCATTTCTGTAAAATATCTTCAACAAAGAAGAGGTAAACACTTAAATCTCAAAACTAAATATAGTATTCTTTAACATCCATTTTTATCTATGTTAAATTCTGATATCTTATACGCACACTGATAATTGGCTTTCTTATTGTTCTCATCTTCTCAATCAATATTTCTTGTCAGTCACATGTAAATCAGTAAGATCAGATTTCATATGCTCTTGAAGGCAGGGTATCACAACACAATGTAGAAGATTTTTACAATCAATAGTCATGTGTACTATTTATGCATCAGAAATTACATAGGGGAAAATGTCACAAGAATATGGCCCAAATCATCTCAGTTTAGAACACCTTAATCAACATTGAGAATTCTTTTCTCCTGTGGATAGCAAAAACGATCAATGCTTACTAAATGTTATTAACCTTTTAATCACTGTTATAAATTTACTAAATCAAGTTAATTATTCAATGGGTGATTAAAAATGAATAGTTATAAACAGAAATGGAGAAAGGCAGCATTGACGCTTGATTCACACACACATATTGATAGATACACATATATATTATGGAATGTTGTATTTCATATTTCATTTGTATAAGATACTGAAATACTTGGAAATAGGTCAGGACTAAATGAATTCTGTGCTTTGAAAATCCCAGGACACAGCATTAAAAAGGAAGAATCAGAATGTGTAATATGTTGATAGAAGGAGATGTAACTCTGGGTGGTGAACAAGCAATGTGCTATATAGACGATGTATTACAGAATTGTACACTTGAAACCTGTGTAACTTTACTAACCATTGTCACCCCAATAAACTTTTATTAAAACTAAATAAATAAATAAATCATGTAATTTCAAAATAATATTAATATTTTAGAACAATTTGGGAGATTGACCTTCTTTAATGCCTTGAAGCCTGTGGGATTCAATGTTTTAAATAGGGAAAATTGCATTCACCATAAATTCTGGAGCATTTAATCTTCCCCTCTCTTGCTAGACACAAGCAGGCAAAAATAACTAAGACAAAGTTGCCTCTCTCAAGTTCTTGTATCATTTTAGTTCACTTCATTTTATAGAAAATGTGACTATCACTTATAATGATACTATATGTCGTTTTAAAAGAATGTTGCAAATAATAACTATTGATCTGGATTAACTCTTTGGGATTAACATAAAAATTTTACCTTGTTTTAAGGGAAGGGATGCTACATGTTGCCACATGGAAACCCAGAAACAGACTCCTTACATCCCTCATCTCTTTCCAGCCACTCTGGGATGCACAAAGAAACATCTGACATAATTCCTGCTCACCAGTAGCTGAGTGGCATTAGAGAGGGTTAACTAACTATTGTTTTTCAATCTTTTAAAAAAAAGGCAGAATGTTAAGACTCATTCAGAGTATAAAGCATTACCAAATGAATATTATAGAAGTACAAAACCAAGTTAAAACAATCTGAATGTATTGAGAATAAACATTATTGAAGAGTAAAACATCTGCTTAGCCTTGAGTGATGGGAATGATTGGGACATATGGCTAAGAATTAATAAGTCTAGCCAAATGGATTCAGTTCTAGCCAGAAGGTCTGGAGACCAATCCCATACAGATGTAACAAATCCCAGGAGTGTAATAATGTCTAAATGGAGAAACCGTTAGATCCAAGCAGCAGCATGGGGATGGGTTCAGCACTGGAGAAAAGACAAGATGGCCATGTGAGTCAAGGTAGGGTCATTCAGGCAAATCCATCCACACCCCGTGATGGCATTATTTATTATTCTCCACTGTAATAACTGGCTGACCAGTCAGCAGAACTGTGCTAGTAAGCCTACATTCACTGATGTAATAGATAAAATCCCAGCATCTTAGAAGTTCAGAATTTAGAGCATAGTCCAGTGCAGTGTGCCTTGGGTAGTTTTCTGCTCATTAATTCAAGGACTTGGGTTCTTCTTGCAGTTTCACTAATATCAACTCTCACAGCCTCAAATTATGAGTTTACACATAGAAGGATTTCATGGTCCTGACGTGAAAGTGGAATGATCAATCCCATCCATATTTTGCTCTTCAGAACTCAGCCACATGAGCATAACATGTTCAAGTAAATCTGGTAAATGTCGTCTATCTGTGTCCTCAAAAAGAAGAGTCCCAACCCTAAATCAGATAATGCAGTTTTGTTGTATGTACAAAGGTCTGAGTCAGGCATTATGGTGGATACATCTATAACCAAGACACACTTTTTCCCTTCTAAAAGTTTTAGATAGAACTATATATAAGTAAATGTTAATGCAATCCCACATGTATTAGGTTCTGTATTAGAGGGATGCAGGAAGGACTTCCTGGAAGAGCCGTTTAAGCAGACCTTGAAGCGTTTAGGGGGTCACCATCAGGCAGAAATGGAAGGTACTGCATGAAAAGTGACATGACAAGTAGCTATCAAATGGCTAGCAATGAGAGTCTATGATAGTTACAGAGATAAAGATGTCAGAGATGCTTTGGCACCACCACCTGACAGGCCTTTAATACTGTTTATACTTCAGGAGCCATTTCAAAATCTGAAGCATATGCTTGTGAAAGAAGCAATATTCTGGACACATTAGAATGGGAAGAAATTAGGGATGGGAGCCATGGGGAGCTACTTGAGCTAAGGCAGCAGGAATAGAAATGAGAGAACACTTAGGCAAAACATTTGAAAAAGTACATTTAAAAAGACTTTGAGATTGTTTACATTGGTGAGTAATCCAGAGAGTTTGTATTTCACTGACAGAATGTTCTCAATTGTTAATCCTTAGGAATTATTTGTTGAGTTCCAAAGAGCACTTAACAGTTGATTTCATTAGCCACGGAACTGTTAAAAACTTCTCGGGCAAGAACTTTTTTCTGGATTTGAGCAATGACCTCTCTGGAAGGCTTGAATTTCATAGAAGCGTAACAGATACATCTTATATTGTATCCACAAATTACCATATTTTGAAAAAAAAAATTCCGAACCAGAAATAACACAAGATAGATGAACCCCCACTCCTTTTAGGCTCTAACCAGGAAAATATATTCCTTTTCTCTTTAACTGTCTTCCCGTCACCAAAATCTTCACTTTAAATTCTCTTCTAGACAGCATCAGAATATAGGTATATTTTTAAATTTTGAAGAAAGGTAAATACATTTTAAAGAGTTTGAAAGCTTCATGTGTCCTTTTAATTCTACTAGACCTCAGCGAAGGAAAGGGTAATACTAGAGTTCTTCTCAAGTGCACATGTAAGTCTCCTTTGCACTTTTAACAATATTCATTACTTAAAAAGCTCTCTGGGAATGAGGGTTTTGAGAGACACTTTTCCCCATTTTTATGATGCATGGGAAGTATTTAAATGTTTAAGGACTGAAATAGCCTCTTGAACTCCCATTAGACCTGCTAGCAACAATTTACCAGATGTAAAACATCAAATAGTGTTGATGTAGAATCTTTGAAGCCTGGTTTCCAGGTGTTCTGCCCTAAGAATATTTTTTCATTAGCTACTGAAAAAGCTACTCCTCCAAGAAGAAAGTCTAACCCTTGTTAAGGTCAAAACAAAAGACCCCCATCAGTTCCTGCAGAGAAAAGGTAACAAAGTTTAGATGACAACCATAGTATTATAATTAATATGTTACTGTTAGATCAATAATTTACTTAAAATTATTCCAACTTTCAGAGAAATTACCTTACTTCCATTAATCATATTGTACGCTATGTTTAAGTTAAGACTGCCATTTGGAAATACAGTACAATAGCAGCATTCAAATGAAAGTATATTAATTAGAATAAAAATTTCATCTAATAAGATGGTTTTCACATGGATTTCAGTTACAGTGGGTAGTATTTATATGGTCTTAAAATGATTTGATCTAAGATGTAGCCGTCCTTTTAATGGATACATTTTCACAATATTAAAAAGAGAGGGACAGCCATCCTAAAAGTATCTGGAGTTACATTTATTAGTTCCCATTCATTTATGATATTCACAGTAGGGAGAATGACGTTAAAGTAAGCAGAAAAAAGGACTGATTAGTTATCAGAAGATAAGAGTTTAGCTTAGCTTTCTGTCTTGCCACAAAGTAAGTTCTTAATTTTCATCCATTATAACCATTCTATCTACAACACAGAGGTATTCTAAGGAACAATTATTACGGCATTCAGAGAGAGAAGTATAAAATACTCCCGAGTTCTTCTCCAGTATTTTCATACTACGATGGCTTAACTCCACTGATCTGATCTCCATGGCCTATGTTACCTCTTTCTGATCACTCATAGCTCTTTAAAGTAGTCTTGTTACCAATCTCTGTTTTCACCACCTGAGAGAATGATACAGTTTCTGCATTTCAGTAAAATAAAGTACTGGAACAGTGATAAGGATAAAGAAAGAAAGAAATAGATTTTATGCTATAATTTGTTGCAGCCACAGGGTTGCTTTTTTTTTTTTTTTTTTTTTTTTTTTTACAAATTGCAATTCTTGTATAATACCACGTTACATAAAATCATCCATTAATGCTTTTCAAATCTCTTGGTGTTTGATTTTGGAATTTCTTCAAAGTTATTTCATGAACTAGAATCTTTGATTGGAAGACTAGGCTGAAATATGTAATTAGGTGTTCTTCTTCAAGTTTATTTACTGAGTTCAAATACAACCATATGTAAGAACGCTTTCAATATTTTTTTAAAAATCAGGTAAAGATTAACTCCCACTGACTTTTAAATAGTATGTAGTTAGAGGGAAATGTTTTCTGTTTCTTAGTTAAATTTTCTTTCTCTTTTCTTTTCTTTTTATTTTTCATCGCCATTTTCCCTACTCTGTAGAAATCATAATACAGAATGTTTAAGTATTTAGAAAACATAACTTATCATTTAAATAAAACAGCAAAAATTACAAAATGGAAAGTGAGGATTAAAAATAACTTCTGAAGCTAAGTTTTGGTGCATAACAACTGGGTAAATCTTTTGGTGAAGTACATTGAGTAGTATAGCAATTTGATACATAAAATAAAGTGAATTTCATATAGGTTTGATATGAAGAAGCCAAAATATTTATGATTAATATAAAACATTTCCCAATTAAGAATTATAGGCATATATTAAAGTGAGAATAGTTAAACTTTGTCCGGTGTTTTGAAAGTTGTAAAGGAATTGATTGGTGGGTCATCAATGAAAATATTAATTAAGCTGAATAAGAATATGTGTGCATTTGTGTTTGGTTTGATTGGTTTGTTTTCCTATCCTTTTACAACTCCTTTTAGTGGTGGGATGTATCTTTTGGTTCTTATGCAAAGGTAGGATTTTGGTTCACCTGCAATTTTTTCCCCCAGGGAGGGAGAATGGAAGTTTCCTGACACATATAAAAAAGATTGACTGTTTTGACTACTCTTTTATAATTTTTCCATTGCTTCTCAAAAGCAGTAATATTGCCATCATTCAAAAACGGCTACAGTAACGTTGACAGTTCACAGATAAGAACAAGCTTATTATTCATGGAAAATTTACAAATGACTGTTGACTCTCCCAGATTGTTAAAACAAAGCAAAATTAATTTTTGACCCTACAGATCTAAAGTATCTGTCTCTAGCTTAATAAGCATCAGGAAGAAGATGAACTGAATAGCAGGAAAATCTATCTAGCAATGAATTTGTTCAGTTATTGGAGGAAAGTTCCAACGGAAATGGTGGAAATACCAGTTCTTTGGATAAGGGAAATCCAGCTGGACAAAGTGCTAAATTAATTTTAGTAAAGATTTAATATTGCTCTAAAAAGCCATGTTTCCCGTATCACTTAATAAGTATAAGTATAAGTTGAAACTTTGACATTTTAAGTAAACTGGGCAAATCGAGGTATGGAAATAGGACATATACAGTAAGTGAAATTATTTTCTCCCTGGTGGGATTTGTCTGCTAATTAATATATAGCTGGTTCTTTAAAACCCATAGCCTCCCTAGTTCCATTAACTCTGAGGACATAGTAGATAGCAAATATATGCTAGTTAAATTAAACCGTGAATATGTATATAGTGCAATCTTAAATTATGTTAGAAAAATGACATGTTTGGTTTAGTGAAACACATTTAGTTAAAGTACAAAGCCTTAGATCTGATGACTTAAAATGTATCTTTAAATCAGTAGAAATGTGGAAGAACATGGCACGTTAGAAATGATGGGATGATAACTTAGATTTGATTATAGCAAGACTGAACTGAGCAGCTGTTGAGATTGGATAATGATATGTGAGTTTCTCATCAGGCCTGTATAACATGTTTCCACTAATATACATTAAGAATGTCTGGATGAACTATAATTATCCCCATGGCTTTTGCATAACGTAATTAGGTCTTGTTAATGCAAAGTACTTTTATTAAGTGAGGAATGTTATTTACAAGTTATGGAAATGGTCACAAAAACCATGCAACTAAAGACAGAAACATTGGCACTCCTAATAGTAATGTGAAAAAAACAAAACACATTTATTTCTTTTGTTACATAGAGTTTTCCGAATTCAAAGTCTTGTTTACATGACAGGCACATTAAGGATGGTTTCAATTATGCTGACCCTCTTGCTGGAGTTTGTGCACCAGGTGTCCAGACCACAGAATGGAAAATACAATCTTTGTCTGCTTTATGTAAATACAGTACTGAGATCAGCCTGTCTTTAAGTGCCTGATTGCTATTTAATTACTGGGAATGTCCCTTTCTACAGCAACCCAACAACAACAATGAAATAATAAAGAACTCCTTTCAGAGCTTTCTTATCTTTCCTATCACATAGGAAGAATGTGATATATCTGATAAATTCGTATAACTAGGTTTATTAAATGGCAGTCTTTACATGTTTTATAAATACTGCCTTACATATCAAATGAGAATGATTATGTTGATCAATAAAAGCTAACTAAAACTATGAATGCAAAGTATTTATGTTCATTCTTATGACATTTTGATATAAGGATTTTAAAGCAACTGCCATGCAGCATTAAAAAAAAAAAATAAAAGTTAAATCTGGAGAGAACAAATGGGAATTCAAATTCCAGCTCTGAAGTGTGTGGCAGGCTATCTCTAGGCAAGTTTCTTAACTTCTCTGAGCCTCATTAATCATCAGTAAAATGAGGCTAATAATTCGTACCCTGGTGGGCTGTTGAAAAAATTAAATGAAATAGTCTATGTGAACCATCATTTTAAGAATGTTTTTATTAAAACTGGTTTTGAAAACTAATTCACAAGAAATGTGGAAGGATAAGTTTGCCCTCTTTCATCTTAAAGGAGAGAATATAAAATAGATTAAATGACATTTTTGAGGCGAGTACCACATTTGAAACTATATTTATAAGATTGTGATATCTTTAATCACAGAATAATTGTTTCCTGTTTTTTATATCTCCTTTAAGTGAATTATTTAGCCGTCTCTTCACTAATACTCTGTTTGAGAGGAGGTAATTTTTTTTTTAAATATTTATATAGTACTTCTGAAAGTATTTCTCAATTATTTCCTTTTCTTAAGCCCTTTTTTGAATATATAGAAAACTTTTTTCTCTTTCATTCTCATATTTCACACCTAGTATTTTCCCTTGGAAAATCTTTAAGGCGTGGCTGAAATAAAATGTGTGAACCAAATGGTAGCATACATTTGGTCATTGAAACTTCATACCATAATGCTCTTTACCATTTTATTTCCTTCCAGTAGTTACAGTAATATAGCTATAACACCAATATTTGTTTTTCATCATTCCACATTTATTTGGTATACTCCAAATAAATAAATAGGATGAGTTAGGTGAGGTGATAACAAGGAAATGAAGACCCATATCCTACAAGTGAGTGTTTTATTTTATACTATGGCAATAAATATAAAATATAGAAAGCAAGATATGCACAAATGACAAACAAATTACAAACTACTATCAAATGAACTACTAGACTTTTAAGGAAGTTTTATTTGCACTTAATCTATTAAGATTAAATGTTTGTTTTTAGTAAATTATTTTACCTTTTAAAATACATTAATGCTGCATAGTAGGAGACATGTAATTAATATAAAGGTACAAAATAAATAGTGTGAAAACTTCAGATCCAAATTTCATAGCTATAACATGATGGCATTCTGATTCAAATAAGTCTCGGTGTATTTTAGGGTCTGAGAATCCTCATATGCACTGCATTTGGATTATTGTTGTAGGTAAAAATGATAAAATAATGAAACCATCATGGTTTCCAGAACAAATCATTTCCATCTGTCCCGCTGGATATGTGTAGTTCTAACTCAACCACATGAATACCATTACATGTGTTTTTTTAAAAAAATCACTCTTTGCTGAAGACCTTCAGTGATCCATATGCCTTACCTACGGTTAATTTTGGCAATAAGAAACAAGACAGCTAACAAATGTTTAAGCTGTGTCTAGAAATAGTGACGACTGAATTTAAACTGAATATGCAGTTTATTTTGATTGCTTTCTTTCTCCCTAAATTCTGAAGTTCAAAGTTTAACTTGGAATTGTTTTCTCAAGTTTGGCTGTAGTCAAAGTCCATGAAATGGCTTATGTCTGTCAATAGTTGACCTAATAGATTTGTCCTATGTTGACACTGTTCTTTTTATACTAGGCTGTGTATGTAATATAGTTATATTATTTTCTTGGGCTCTACTTTTAAATGGGATTAGAAAATAATGAAGTATTTTAGTAGTTACTTATAAGTATTAGGTTTCTTTAGTAGGGCTTTGGTATAAATCATTTATTCTGTAATTAATTTATTCTTCTTCAGTCTTGAATAGTAACAATCACTTATTGAACACCAATCATATTCATAGGTTTATCAAGACAAGACCAGTATAGTGAGGGTACAGGTGAATCAATGAGTTCCATAAAGTATTAGAGTTGCTATATGAGAACTTTGTACAAACAGGGGTAAAATAACCAAGAAGAACTCCTTCCACCAGGACCATGAGGAAACATTCATTTAAGTGTGAAAGCTCCAGTGAAATCTGAATGGAAAGTAACAGGATTATTCATGGGCAGAGATAGGGACATATTTCTGAAATGAAGCAGTTAGAGAGGAGGAAAAAAAAAAAGCATGAAACAACAGATCTGATACATGCTACTGCTAAAACATGGAGACAAACTTCGGTGAGAAATAAGAATGAAGATAAGGAGCTAAAAAACAAATCTTAGAAACCATCAGAAGCCATGCTAAAGTCCTTAAACATTTTTGTTTAGGTAGTGAAGAACTTTTAAAGGGTTTTCAGCAGGAGTGCAACTGAGCTGCACATTTTTTGTTTGTTTTTTTTTGTTTGTTTTTTTTGTCCATCTTCCTTTTATTTTTAAAGTTGAGAAAGCTGAAGCCTAAAACCTTAAGTTACTTATCTATGATTTCAAGGGAAATTCAGTGAAGCACTGAGCCCCATGCAATGTATTTCCAAAATGCCTCTCCTGTCTTTTGTATTTGAAAATCATTCCAGTGGCATTGTAGTGCGGGGACTATTCAGGAAGTACCAGGCTAGGAGCTGGGAGTAACACTATTGCTTGCTAATCTGCCATCTTGGACCTGATCCTCCATTGATTTCTTTTCTGAGCTGCACATTTTAGATAGAGACCTTTGGCAGCAGTGCAGTGGACAAACGGGAAAAGCACAATAAGGGAAATTAAAATGATTCATTTTAGGTAATATTAAGACATGAAATAAGGCCAGAGTGGTGGGGATGGAGCCATAAGGCTTTGAGGCAGGATATTCTAAGGAAGTAGTATTGATTAAACTGTGTCAGTGACAATATTTGGAGGATGTGGAAAATGCAGTAGCATGGATTGATTCCCAAGCATTTATCTTGAGTTAATGGGTAGATGGTGATACTATCCACCAATAAGAATATGAGGCGAGGTTTGGGAGTAAAGGTAAGGAGCTTAGTGTTTAGCCATGTGTTGCTTGAAGTGTGTACAGGGCTGCCAGGTGAAGACGCCAAGTAGCCAGCCGCATATGTGAATGTACAGGTCAGAATACAGGAGTGGATTTGAAATAGCAATTTGTTGGTCATCAGCAGGTAATAAATAGATCCCTCAAGGTAAAATGTTGACAGGAAAAAAAAAAATCAGGGGTAGCAATGTGCATAAAAATAACATTTAAGAGGAGGAGGAAGGGTCAGTAAAGGAGCTGACCAAAAAAATCCATGAGGTATTGCTATTAGGAGTTAACTGGGGACCTTTGTGAGGTGAGTTTCAGTAATGTAGTGCAAGTAGAAGCATCCACTCAGTGGCACAGTAGAATTAAAAATAAATGGAAGAGTTCATATGAACCAGGTTCATGTCCTTTTTTTGAGGAACTTAGCTGTGGAAGAAAGGGGAGGACATTCACTAGAGAGGTTCACAGGGTAGAAAGATGTCAAAGTAAGTGACACATGATTGTTATTAATGATTTCTGCAAAAGGAGCTGGTAGGGACCAAGAATATAGAAGATATGAGAATTATTCATGAAGCACCTCAACACAGTGCAGCAGAAATGCAGAGCTATGATCTTTATTATCAAGGAAATTTTATGGTTGGTAAAGTAGAAGTTATGGTATTTCAAAGGACATCTTGTTTGCCATGATCTATAGAATTAGTATTTTTAAATCTACAAAGACAGGTGGCCAAAATATTAGTCTTCTTTTCCATTCTGTTCCACCATGTACAAATCGGTTTCTCTCTAGATCCACTCTTTTAATAGAAGGCACTGGGGTCTACCTCCTGCTCTTGCCAAAAATCTGAGTCATCCTCAATTTTCTTTCCCACAGTTCATTGTCCAAACCTACCAACTACATCTGCTTCTGTCCATTTTCACTACTGCATTCTGGTTGAAAGTATTAATAAGTCATGCCCAGATTATAACAGCAACCTTCTAACTTCTTTGCCCACTTATCTAGAGCCACTCCACCCCTACTCCCCCATCTATTCTCCACTAAAGCAGCCAGAATAAATGTCATAAAAAGGTGAATTCAATCATGTTACACTCTAGTTTAAAGTCTTCGATAACTCATAGTGGGTATGTGGTATATGATGGCCACTGTCATCATTATGAGAATTGTCCAGTTTCCTTTCTCTAACTCTATAATAGCAAAGCCATTATTAAAATAAATTGATCATCTTATTTCAAACCTATAGTAATTGATAGATTTTTGGCAAATATAGTCAGCATCAGTGTGGCTTGTTTCTGTTATAAACATATGACCCCTAGATAACGCCTTGTTTTGAAATGAATGGGAGGAAAACATTGTTTCTATCAGTTATGTTTTATTTGACCCCTCAATTTCCAGTATTAAGTAAGATAATATTTAGAAAAGACAAACTTTGACTTTTTTCCTAAGCAAGTGACAGCTAATATTCATACATGTCCCATTTGTTTCAAGGATATAAATCAGTGATATTTTTAAGTAAAAAAAAAAAAAAAAAGAATTAAAAGGGAATCCTCTGATATTTGATATTTTGAAAACTTCAAATCACAAGACCAAGATTTATATAATGGCAGTGATTAGGGATAAGAGCGTAACATAGGACAATAAGATATGAAGAATGCACTAAGTTTCATTCTAAAGTGAAATAGTACTTCAGAAAAATCTGTAGAGATTTCTAAGGAAGGTAGGATGAGATTGGCCAAAGATAGTGGTTATAACTTTGGTGGTGCGATTTATTATAATTTCTACATGTCATAATTCAGAAAAGATAATATCCTTATATGATTGAGTTGGTCGCTAAAAGCAGAAGACACAGATTTCAAGTTCAGATATTTCTATATAGATATATTATTTATGTAATAATATCTTATCTATTATTATGCATTATATCTGTCAGGGTTTTATTCTGAAAATATCTGCCAGAAAATGCTCTTTTTAGGCAAAGTGTATGAAAATAAAAGAAACTCTCTTAACTTAGATATGAAATTATGACATGGAACTAGGAACTAAGGAGTGTTCACCAGCTTCAGTCCTATCAATAATCAAGTATGGAGTGGCTCTGGGCTTGTCACCTCTTCTTTAACATGAAGGGAATGTTTGTCCTCAGGCCTCCTCTGATGGATCCATTCTACGAGTTGATTTTTTTGGTGAAATGATTCGCTATTTCAGTATATTGAATGTTTTATTAAGGATGTTTGTGGGGAATCTGAAGGTTTGCTGTGCCAAAACAGAAGTATTTCTAAGTGACTTGCGACAGTAGGCTTTGGACTGTCTATCTCAAGGGAACCTACCCAATAATCACTTTACACTTATTAAACATTCTGCATATCTCTCTGTGGTTTTAATTTTAGACAACAGTAACTTTAGGCAGAACTTGGGTTCATGTTTAGTACGTTGTTTTGGGTTCTTTGTTTTCCATGTTTTATGGCTAATTTTATAATGCAGAAAATATCCTAATTGCCTCATGTGAAAATCATTCTAAAATAATATTTCCAAAGTTATTAAGATAATGAAACTAAATGGGAAAATAATTACTTATGAAGGCCGGACAAATAAGTTCTCTAAATTTCCACGGTGTGCTTACATGGTGGAAAGTTCACGAACTTACTTGTCCAACCTTTTGAATAATGAAGGAGTGAGAACAGTACTTTAGAGGTCTAGAAATTCAACTTTTTATGTTTAAACTAGGTCATTGTATTTTGCAAATGCTTCCTATAAGCAGAACACTGAACTTAGTGCTAAGTATGAAATAGTAGTTAAGTGATTGGCTAACAGATCTCAGGGTCTATTTTGCTCTTACATGTGAAATCTATTTACTCATTTGCACATGTGGAACTTTTCATTTCAACAGCATGGTGGTTTTTATTTTTGTTTTTGGTTTATTTTTGGTTATTGTTGCTCTGAATTTTTTTATATAACTTTTATTAAATTTATCGGGCTGAAATTCGTTAGTAAAATTATATAGGTTTTAAATGTATAATTCTGTAATACATCATCTATGTATCACATTGTGTGTTCAGTACCCAGAGTTACTTCTCCTTCCATCACCATATATTTGATCCCATTTACCTTCTTCTACCACTTACCCTCTGGTAACTACTAAACTGTTGTTTGTGTCTGAGTTTTTGTTTGTTTGTCTTGTTCCTTTGTTGCATTCAGTTTTATATCTCACCTATGAGTTAAATGATATGGTTATCGACGTTTTCTATCTGACTTATTTCACTTAGTATGATTATTTCAAGATTCATCCATGTTGTCGCAAATGGCAGTTTCATCTTTCCTTACGGCCAACTAATATTCCACTGTATATATACTACGCTATATTTATCCAATAATGTATTGAAGACCACTTTGGTTGTTTCCATGAATTGGCCACCATGAATAATGCTGCAATGAACATAGGGGTGCTTATATCTTTACAGATAAACTTTTTTATGTTTTTTGGGTAGATGCCCAGAAGAGTGATTGCTGGCTCATATGATAATACTATTATTACTTTTTTTGAGGAACCTCCTTACTGCTTTCCATAAGGGCTGTATCAATTTACATTCCCCCCAGCCATGTAGTAGAATTCGTTTTACTCCACAACCTCTTCAATATTTGTTGTTACTTGTCTTGTTGATAATAGCCATTCTAACAGGTATTAGGTGATATCTCATCATAGTTTTTGTCGCATCCAGCACAAGAAGAGCAGTGGGAAGCGAGGAGGGTGGCACAAAGTTAAGAAAGACAGTAGACAAAAGTAGCGTGCTAGCAGGGTCAAGGGACTCAAGCCTCAAGGACTGAGCCCCTATCGGCCAAAGCATGGCTTTTATAAGTTAGATGTGAAAGTAAAAGAAGTAAAGCTTGTCAATCTCAATATCTGTGAATCCCATACATTACAATAGAAAACTGATTTAAGCCAATCACCCTTGCGGGCAGTCAGCTGAATCTAAATCTCAGGATAAGTACTTCCCCAAGGGACAAAACCTTTATGCATATGAATAGATGGAGGACACATCATTGAATCGCTTCCCCTGCAGGTTGTGGGAAGGAATGCAGCCACAGAGGCAGAGGCTCTCCTTAGCACGGGGGATGGTGGGGGGCTCTGCCTACCTCTATCGACCCCGCAAGTTCCCCAGATAGTCCCCACATGGCTGTGTCTGGCTTGGGTTGCCTCCTCCACATGGGGCGTCATACCCATCTTTGACTAGCCAGCTATATTTCTGGGGCCAAACAGGAAGATATAACGTGTAAGCACAAAGGTGAAGCAAAGTCCCTGAAAGGCTCTGTCTTACAGACTCTCCTTTCTTTAGGGGCAGGTACCAGGAGACAGATGTGTAGGCTACTACGTGGCAACAAGTTTTGATTTGCATTTTTCTAATGGCTAGTGAAGTTGAGCCTTTTTTCATATATTTGTTGGCCTTTTGTATGTCTTCTTGGGAATCACAAAAAACAAACAAACAAACAAACAAACAAACAAAACAAAAAAGCCCACACAAATAGCCAAAGCAATTCTGAGGGGGGGGGGGAACAAGACTGGAGGTATCACACTCCCTGACTTCAATGTATAATACAAAGCGACAATAATCAAAACAGCATAGTATTGGCATAAAAATAGACACAGAGACCCATGGAATAGAATTGATAATCCAGAAATAAACTCATATGTATGTATGTATAGATAGATAGATAGATAGATAGATAGATAGATAGATAGATAGATAGATAGATAGATAATTTTCATCAAAGGATCCAAAACATATGATGGAGTAAAGAAAGCCTCTTTAGTAAATGGTGCTGGGAAAATTGGAAAGCTATCTGCAAAAAAAATGAAACAAGAGAGCCATCTGTCACCATACACCAAAATTAACACAGAATGGGTTAAATACCAAAATATAAGGCCTGAAACAATAAATTGCATAGAAGAAACCATAGGCACTAATCTTATGGGCCTTGGGTCAGAGGGGATTTTATGAGTTTGACCTCAAAGGCAAGGAAAGGAAAAGCAAAAATAAATGAATGGGACTGTATCAAATGAAAAAGCTTCTACACGACAAACGGAACCTTCAACAAAACAAAGAGGCAACCAACCGGTGAGAGCCGATATTTGCAAACAACACCTCCAATAAAGGGCTAATATTCAAAATATGTAAAGAACTCATACAACTCAACAACAAAAAATAAGCAAACCAATTAAAAATGGGCAGAGGATCTGAATAGACACTTCTCCCAAAAAGAAATTCAACATCATGTTTTTAAGCTTCACACTGAGTCTGGAAGTTGGTACAGATTCAGATCATATGCAAATAAAAGATTGCTGTTAAAACATTCAGTAGAAAAAATGTTTGTTCCTTTTGAGTTTTGAAAGATTTATTTTTGCATAAAATGTCTATCTACATGTTAAAGATATTCAAATGTTTAGCTAAATGTTTTTCAGGTCAAATATATTCCCAAGGTTAAAAAAATAATATTCATTGGAAACCAGAAGTGGCTCATAATAGAAATGCATTCTAGAAATTGGTATCTTGGTTATATTTGCATTCTTTTTTATTTATATGGATGCAAATATACTATATTCGATACTTGAATGAATCAACATCGCTAGATTTAAGCTTTATGAAGGCAGCTCTCTTACCTGTCTTGTTCATTATCTTGTTCATTATCCAGTGCTCAATTCAGTTTCTGGTATATATCAGAGCCTTAATAAATGTGTTTCAAAATAATACCTTGGAAAGAGATAAGCTAATGCCTCGAGGCTTAGCATCTAGTCACGGTGGTCCCTCTAAGCTGAGATCTTAGCCAAGCCATTTCTCTTTCACTATGTCTGGTTTTCTCATCTTTTAAAACAAAGGATGTTTTAGATTGAGGAAGGTCCTTCTTGTTTTATAAAAGTACTTGGCAATTAGAGTATTACATCTGAATAACCTTGTAATCACTACCTTAAAATAAACATATTTCCAGAAGTGATATAGTTGCTAAAATTATCAATTAGTTCACTAGTATATGGACTTAAAATATTCAGGATACAGATTTCCTCTTATCACAATGAAATGGTATTGTGATAATGGCAATTTTCGCCCACAGAAAGTTTGCATTAAAAAAATAAGAACGTAGTGGTTCAGTCTCTTGACTTTGTTTAAGTGAAGTATTGAGTTCAGGATGAATTATTTCTTATATATGCATTGTAATTCCTGCAGGTCAGGTTGAGGTTGAGAACAGAGAGGCTGGAGCTCCTAGCACTAAAGGTGGTGTATGAATAAATAAAAGGGTGCACTACTTCCTGAGTTTAGACAATATTCAGATGGAATAAAAAATCACGAGTCTGAATGAATCCTGTGGAAACCTGAAACAATTTTGAGTCAAAGATCATATGAAATTAATATATTATAAAATGGTGTACAAAATCTGTTTTATTGATCCTCTTCAATCATGCTAACTTTTCAGATCTTCCCGAATTTTACTGGGATTACTGTTCAGTTGAAATTCCAAGCATTCTATTCAAATGGTAAGTAGAGCTATGTACTATATCACCATATTTGTTCATCAGTAAATAATATGAGTTTCTGAGTATTGAAATGAGAAACATGAATTACCATTCTTCACTTGTATTTCGTACTTTTAAAAAAGCAAAACCACTAAAGAATGTATTTTTATTTTTAAATTATCATGGTAGAATATAAATATGTGGCATATAAACTTGTAGACTATCAATTGTCTCTAAAATCCAAAATAATGGTAAAGTGTCTGGAATTTAATTCATCTGCTACTAGCGAACATGTTTTGTAAAACATGTTTTACAGAATCACATTTTGTAAACACTAGGGCCGGAGAGAAGAATTAAGAATCTATTTAGAGTTCCCCTTTTAAAAATATCTTCTTAAGTAGGATTATAGAGAGAAATACATATTTGAAATTATCTTTCAGATAATTTTGTTATTTATTTTCTCATAGTAAAATTATAAAAATGTAGTTTATAGACTTCAATAGATTCTTAATTATCTATATTTTTAAAATGATATAAAAGTCTGTACTTACACCTTCTGATACCTTGGTAAACTGGTCTAACCTTACTTTCGGGATCATGTTCACTAAGAGTTTATTTCCTCAAGTTTTGAGATGGGAGCTATGAAGTCATTATTCATCTTGTTTTAACCACTTGGCAAGAACTGGGCACTATCCCCCTTGAAACTTGCTGCTTAAGTTTGTGACAATCCTGGTGTCAAGCAGATGGGCTCTAAGTCCTTTAACTGTTGGCTATGAGGGAGATGTCTGAAATAACTTGGGTCATGAACTCATGACCTAAACAAAGCACTTTGAAATTAGTTTTATTATCTTTTCTCATTTCACATGATCTGTTCACAATGGACAGATATTAAGTGACTATAAATACAAATGAAACCAAAAATAACCATATTCTCACGATCTAAACATAATCACATAACCCTCTGTATAAACTGGTGAATGTATGTTTTCAGTATATTACCCCATAGCTTACTACAGGAATTCAAAAAATGAGTGATGATGATGTGAAGTTTAGGTTCACGCCATCTGCCCCAAAATGACGCTGAAGCCTGGTTTTGAATCCTTCCTTGCTCCTCCACTTGTTCTGTCTGACCTTGAGCAAATCCTGTACTTTCTCTGGGCCTTCCTTAACTCATCTGCAAAATGAAGCTAATAATGCATATTTAGCTAATGGGGTTGTCTTGAGTATTAAGTAAATTAATACAGATCAAGTGCTTAAAACAGTGCCCAGCCCATAAATGTTAGATACTATATTAACCATTATATTTTAATTGTGTTTTGCTAAGTCGGAAAAACATTAATTTGTGTATTATTTTGTATCCTGACACCACATTTAGCCCTTTATTAGCTGTAATTATTTTTCAGTCAGTTCTTTTGTAGTTCTAGGTGAAAAGTCATGTTATCTGCAAATAATAATTTTGGAGAATTTTGTCTTTTCCTTTCTAAAATCCCACACACTTTTAAAATTTGAATTCCCCACTTATTTTAAGAAGTTATCCTATTCATAATTAACTAAATTAGATTTTTAGAAATTTCGCTGGTGTTCTGTAAATCTTGAAGCATATAAATATATTTTTGAAGCGATCATTTGGTTTTCCTCTGTTGATCAGTTAAATTGCTAATGTTATGTTATCCTTGAATAGCTGGAAGCTTATTCCTTTATGACATACTATAGTTCAATACTTTTTTATTTACTTGGAAATTTGGAAGAATGCTCCAAAGTTAAGATGGTCTGCAGTACTTTTTAATTGCTGCCATCTTTTTAGTGTTAAGGAGGTTATAGTCATATTGGAAACTTTACAATATTCTCTGTGGTGGTACATTTATATGTATATATAATATGTTATTTATATATTATAATTATGTAATGTATGTTATAGAAGATATTATATATAATTATATGTTACATATAACTGTATACATAATTATGTTATTTGTAATTTTGAAAAAACTCACTAGTAAAATAAGCCAACAGAATCTATTTTGAAAGTGGTATTTGCAATTTTAAAAAATTGTTTCATCCAGTTTTCATTAAATTTTGTTGGAATTTTACTTATTGAGTTCATTTTAAATATGACATTTTCTACAATAGTGCCTATTTGAAAAACTTCTCACTTTATTAGCATATATTTATAACTTTTAGTCTTGTAGTTTGCAAAATTATTGCTGAATTAGTTTGAAAGACTATCACTTCTAATTTTTGTGTTTTTCTGTTTTTCATTATGTATGTTAACAGTTTGCAAATTTTATGGGTTCGTTAAAAAAAACAAAACTGGAATTAATTACTCTAGCTATTTTTCGTTCTTTTAAATTTATTAATTCTACTGAATACTTAGTTTCTTTCTCACTCCATTTCTTAAATTCAGAGACTTATTTCTATCAAAATTGCTTAATGTTCACCTTTGGTTGTTTATAATAAGGTTTGAATATGAATAACTTTTTATATGTTTGGGAATATTTTAAAACAATATATAATCTATGTTGCATACTAAGTTAAATATAGTTTTATCAATTTAACATAAGTAATCATATTATTCAGGTTTCATATTCTTATATTCTGTCAACTAGACAGAGATGGGGCTAGTTTTTGCAAGTTCTTACAAAGTCCAAGTAATCCATTTGGATTTCTACTCTAGGGATAAAGCTACCAAATTTAAGCTGGTGAGTTACGTGAGTAAATCTCACTTAGGAAGATGAGTCTTTTGTGAATGTGGAGGAACAACTGCAGTAGGGGAAGCAGTAGGGCCAGAGAGAAGAACCAAGAATCTAGTTAGATTCAGTATTGCCCCTTTTAGGAACCTGACTTTTAATACCCTCCTGTCTTAAAAAAAGCGTTCAGTGTTCTCGTTCTTTCCCAGGGTTGTTTCCATTGTCTTCCACTTTTCCTTCATCTACGACATTTTCTCCATCAGATTTCCTTCTCAGTACTTTTGTGTCATGCTAACCTCTTACATGTAAAGTTTAATGACTTTCTTGTCTGGTGGTTATTATTGTTGCTCCTCGCTTTTTTTTTTAACAACTTTGCTATAGCTTTTAAAAGTCAATATAAATTTATGCCAGAATTTTATATTCAGTGCTCATCCAGCCATCCATCGAATATTTATTAAAATCAACTGTATTTTAGGCCCTATGCTAAGAAGTAGAAAAAGCTGTCTGTGGAGGACTAGAACATTTAATCTCTGTGCTTTAGAGATTTTCATCTTATGCTTGAACCCTCCCAAGGTTTAGTATTTCCAGTTGGCATTAGTGTATCTTTGATTTGATAACCTGAAGATACCCAAAACTTTAATAATCTCAGTCTTTATCTCTAACCTGTGCATCCTACAATTTCCTATCCTGGTTAATGCTTGGTAGTAAGCTGTGCTACAAACCTAATAGGCTTTAATATGCAATCTTATTGAATTAACAATTTTAGCTATACTTTTTACTCTGTCCTACTCTTAACAAACTTTTGTCAAAATTCCTTTGATTACATATTTACATTTAATCCCAAACTTCTCTTTACCTCTGTATTTATTACCTTAGTTTTAGACCCACAAAAACTGTCCCTTGATTTTGTTTATAAGCTTCTAATTATCTCTATATTTCTCCCTCTCTTGTCCATCAACACTGCCATCAGAGTACTTCCTAAAATTTGTATGTGATCATGATAGTCACCCATTCAAAAATTTTGATAACTTTGCATTCCTTAAAGGAAAATTCCCACTCCTCAAAGTGCCATTTGATTTTCTTTACACCTTAGTACCAAATTTATCTCTTCTTAATTTATTTGTCATTTCCTGTCCCTCCTCCCCTGATTCCAATCACATTCGAATACTGTATATTTTGGCTTCTTCATATTATATTTAGAGCATTTCTTGACACATGGTGGGTAGTCAACCAATGTTGCTGATCATTATTTTGAGAAGACTCAGGTTTGTAATAAGCAGGAGCTTGTGATGTCCTGGGTGGGTCCGACTAAGGAGATATTGTTTAATGTGGTAACTTACAGGAGACTAAAGTTTTATACTAGGGGAATACCGTAGAAACGCGATCCATAAGTGTAACTTACAACTGATCTAACCTAAACTATGTTTTCTGAATGATAAGTTGAGGCTTGAAATATCAGAAATTTACTCAGAATAATAGTTACAGTTGTTTAATACTCTGAGATTGACTGCTTCTTAATCTGTGGAGGCTACAGTCAACAATGGTTTGCATCCTGAGTATGAATTTAAGAAACATAATGAACTGTAACTATTATATAATACAAGTAGATTATTCTGATTTGATACAAAATTATTGTATAATATACCAGCAAATAATTCATCTCCAAGGCTATATTATTATGATTTTTTTTCTGTTGTCCATATTGAAGTATTTATGATTGTGTAATTTTTATTTTTTTAAAGCATGTAATTGGCCATTTGATTCTTAAAGTAAAAGGTATGTCTGAGCTGGGTAGAAGTAAAAGAATCATGAGGATGTATAGAAAATCTGAGATGGAGATATTGGTATCGGATTGAATGAATTTAGCAGCTACATCACACACCTTAGCGCAAATAAAAGTTGTTTCTCCTTGTCTTTATCGTGTTAGAAACAGCCAAGCTAGATTTACCCTATCATATTTATGTTTGGTTAATTTTTTTGAACCAGATGTTTAGTCTTTGTAATTATCTCTTCTAAATTTTAACTGCTTGGTCTTAGTCACTTTTCTTTCCAAGTGTCAAGGTATGTTAGCTCTGAATAGCGTGATATGTATTATTCTACACACATTGTCAATGACACAGTCTTTGAACAATTGACAGATTGTTTTGACATTTCAATAATTAAGGAAACTAGATTGAATGTACTACGGTTGCACTGATTCATCATCTATTGGTGAAGAAAACATTATTCTCAGTTGACTTAGTCACTATGGAGACATTGCCTTCCTATATCTTGGAAAATAAAGAAAATCTTCAATTTTCTAGTTTTATTGGCATGGGAGGAAACAAATTCTATTTTGTAGCATTATTTACATTTTATGCATTTCTCTTGCTTTTATAGTTTTATCAGAGGTATAAGCCCTAGGAATTTGTATTTAGTTTTATATTTAAATTAAGAAAAATAATTTGGGTCCACACTGAAGGTCTCAACAAAGATTGTGGTAAGCAGGACATGACTATCAAAGTAGCAGTCTCACACACGTTTGTCTTTCCACGGTGTCAGACTTTATTAGAATAAAGCTGTGGATCTAATACTACTGACTCAGTTTAGTACGTCCATTAACCAAGGCTCCAGCCAGAGGATAGCCTCTAATAGTCGAGATAGAGAGGTTTCCAACAAGAGGGTCACACAGGTTTGCAAGCAGTAGGGTTAGGGGAAGGATATAAGTGAGTGCTGTGTTCAGCCAGAGTCCCTATGGCACTGAGGTGCGTAGCGTTGGGCATCAGTCCTGGCTGTTGATACAGTCAGGAGGTGAGGCTTCAAGTGCTCTGTCTGGGATGAGTGCAGATGCCGCTGTCAGCTCGTCAATTGAGGTCTAAGCGATGAGCTGTCAGAGAGCTCTGATTTTTATGCTCAAGACTGGGTGCGGTACACCCACCTGCAGTCCGATAAAGCTGTCCAGATGGTCACACTCCACCCTGTGTGTGTGGAGTTATCTGGTTAGGGCGTTCACTGGGTATGCCTTCCACATGATCCTCTAGCAAGACTGTCACTTTGTGACTGACATAGCTATCAGGATTGTTAGAGTCCATTTTGTGTTCATAATGAATGCTCTATACAAAGGTTAGCTTTTAATTTATGGTATAGAACAAGGAGGATCATGTTATAGTGCATGTTGCAGTCATTTGGAGCCCAGGCTGATGGAGGACTATCTTGACCCATGTAGCATAGAAAGAGAGACACAAGTGAACAGCTCATGAACTTCTAAAGCATCACAGCTCACATTTCATTTGCCAACACGAGTCAGATGGGCACATAAAACAAAACAGGTTGAAGGTACATCCAAACTATGTGCCTGGGAGGGAGGAGAACGAAGATTTGCAAACAAGTCTTAGTAGTCCACAGTTGTCTTCTGCTGGTTCAGATACTGTTAGGAAAGATTTACTTATGATCCTGGATGACAGTATCTTTTCCTTCTCAACATAAGCCTGTATTGTAAGGAACATACAATATTATTATTGATCCTTCTCAGATAGAGAAACTGAGAATCAGAGTCCCTGGGCAGCATCACTATATCCCAAAACTAGTGAGAAGGGGAATCAGGTTTATTCTATCTTTATAGCGTAAATGATTCTCCATGTATTTCATTGATATGAATCCTGTACTGCATTCTGCTACTTTACGCTCTATGATTCTTTTATATAACTGCTACCTTATTTTATGGTCAAATAAGACGCGACATATGATAAACATATTTTTAGATTTAAAAGTACAAAATTATAACTATTACTCCATTTGCCTCCAATATGTTCCTTTAGATATTTTTTTAGCATCAAACATTTTTCTGGCCTTTAGTGCATTTTCAGATTTTCAGGAGAAAATTATATTCTATTAAATAGGAAAACAAAACAAACCAATGCCACCATGTTGCCACTGTTATATCACTGGAAATGATGTTATTGTTTCTTAGTAAGATTTCATTTTGGTTGAAACCCCTATGTTTCAACCAATGATATAAAAAACAAGAACAACCTGGTAATGGACAGTTTCTGAAGGGGCAGGAGGGAAGTTTATTCAATCTGTATAACTCAGGCAACAGGATAGAGTTATTTAATGCAATTATACTACACTGGAGCATTGGCATTTATTTATTATTTACTTTTAATAGGAATAAGTCAGAAGAGCTAATAAATCAAATAATTTATAATTACATTTTTGGTGTAAGGCTGTGAACATGGACTATAACACTTCAGAGATTACATTAAAAAGCCTTAGGGAAGCAAACATTGTTGGGGAGATTCATAATCTATCAGGTTTTCCAAGTTCACTTTCTACAACTTTGAGAAGAAGCTGTCAAATGAGGGATGAGTCAGGTTTTCCTTAAGAACATCACTCTAATTTCAGTGAAAACCAAGTGGTTCAAGACTACGAATTGAGCTGCCAAACTTTTTCTTTCAAATGTTTGACATTTTGGGAACATGTGGATTCTATTTTATTTTTTTCATTAAAAAAACTCCATTTAATAAAGTGCTTTATTATGATAATGTAGTATTTGAGAGACAATGGAAAAATGTTTCTCATCAATGTGAGATAGTAACAAGATACAACATTCATCTTTTGATGCACAAAAACAGCCTATTGATACATGATTTTACTGCTAACATAGTAGAAGTATTAGAGGCCCCTGTTCTTTAGAAATACAACAGCCATGATTTCTGAAATACAAAGTCCCAGTGATTTTGTGCTTAAGACTCTGCCTGCATTATTACACGACAGTGGAACAAAACCATGAAGAATGGTTTAGCTCCATTTCCTGTTCCTACTCCCTGTGCCTGTGATTCTCAAAACTACATCCTTTTCTGGGACTTATCTCTGAAGTCTGTGGGAGATAACTTCCTCCCTCTGCTAACCAGCAGGAGGGCCCATGTTTCCTTGTTTTGGAGCTGCAGGGTATTTGTTCTACCTTGTTTACAGCCAGTGGGGGGCCCTTTTTTTTCCTTACAGCTGCTTTTTCATCAGCACAGAGGGAGATTCAAAATCAGAAATAATCTTAATTAAATGTTTTCTGTACGGAAACACCGATTCCACAACCTTGGTTTTTCCAACTCCCTGGGAGTGTCCCTCCCCACCTTCTGCCTGGTCAATAGATCTTATGACAAAAGACAAGAATAAATATTTATTGGGCCTGAAAGATGCTTAGGGGACTACATGTCTTTGCATTTATTATTACTAGGTTTAATCACATGAGGTACTATCAAAACTCTTGGCTAAAACGTTTTCCAATATTTTCAAATAAACTGTATCTCCCAAGAAAATTACTAAAAATGCATGTAAACATTCAGAATAAACATTTAGTGCATATTTACTTTATGGTTTGGCTTTCCAAGCACATCATATGCTGCAATAAGTTATTGTAATACCCACCTTTTAGAGGAACTTGTAGGTTTATTAGTTTTATAAGTTAACATTTACAGGTATGATCCGTTAGTGGTATACAAATAGTATGAGGAATAAATGCAAATGTAACCAAATTTTGATTAATAGTGAATTGTTATATTAAAATTAAAGAAAACGTTCTGAATCTGTATATTCTATTTTACAAATTACACATGTATAAACGTATCCAATTCAAAAATAAACTCTGCAACGCCATTTTTTTGGAATACAAATAGAGTAAAAGTTTATATTTGGTTCGTTGAATAATTTTTTTTTCAATTATGTAAAGAACATAGACTAGATTAAGCAGATAGTAGCTAATTAGTAGGTTTTCATGAGTTTTAGTTGACTAGATTTTTAAAAAATCATTTAAGGCTTTTGAACTATTTGTTTGGTAGATACAAAAATTAGAATTTAGTCAATAATCTCATTCCTTAAAAAGCATTTTCAAGAAACAGTTAAGAGAAAGTTTTGAGATGGAAAATTTTATAATTATTAATTGTTTTAAGAATTTTATCATAATGAAATGCAAATATCTACCATGATAAAAGAAATGTTGTATTAAGATGAAATGCAGTTTCTATTTAGATATAAATTTTACTTTTAAATTATAAATACTCCTTATAATTTTAATATTTTCACTTCCATGGATGGTCATTTATTGATTAAATAATCACAATTAAGAACTAAAACACTATTTTCAAGTAGAATTTTGCAACAAATATGTTGTATTTAATAATGAAATCATCTATTGAAGAATTATGAATATATTTACATTATTTTTCTCATAATTTTTGAACTTTTTAAAGGTTAAGTACTTGTTTCTTTTTCTAAGACAAAAATTAATAGAATAATAATATACTGAATCACTTAATTTTACTCTTGGATAGAACAACTTTGCAAAATTCAAATTATTTTAGTGGTGATCTAATTTTTAAATAATGATTTAGTGTGCATATAGTGATTGTGATGAAAATTTCTTGTGCAGATATATGGTCTTGTGGTTTGGGGTTTGCTTTTTGTTCAAAAGGCATTCATTGTTCTATGTGAATGAGACATGCTTATTTTATATTCTAATTCAATGTCTGTAAAGCTTACCTTTGTCTAATTCACTGCTCTCTGAGGTTTTTCTCAAGGGGCATTAAAATAGAAAGTCACTCATTTAAGAGAGACATTTTCTTAAAGGAAAAGAACACCTTTTGAAATGTTATTGGGGTACTAGTATTTTAATGACCAGTATTTTTTAAATTAAAAGAAATTTTAATTTAAAAACATTGGGGTTATTTTCTCTTTCCTATCTCAAAAGCAATTGATTTTTAATTAAAATTGTATATGTTTGAACCTATATTTCGTACTATTACAAAAGGAAAGAAATGGTTACTATTACTGCATTTGGAGATATTTTTTAATGTAGCTGTTCTTTTAAAAGAAATAACTTATTTCCAACCATAAGAAGTTGGTTATTCTGTGTGCATTTATCAGATAGCCCTCATATAATTTATTGTATCTCTTAAGGAAGTCCATATATAATAGATACAGCATCCAAGAACACAAATCTAATGGAAAACATGTTTTTGTTCAGACGGTTTCACTCCAGTAACTTCGGAAATGTTGACAAGTAATTTGAGTTTCAGTGATAAGATTCTGCTGCTGCCAGTAGTAGTTCTGGCCATTTGATAGGTTGAATTTTTATAAGAACAACTTACTGCTTATAGATACCCTAGGTTTTAGGAGAGGTTATCCTCTCCCCCAAGTTTAGCTTCTATGTGCTCATTAATACAAAAAGGTGTATTTCTGTTTGAGAAGACAAACAGTATGTTTCCAAAATAACTTTAAAATGTAATTTTTAAAAGAAGGATTCTAACTTATGTCTTCTATATTCATCTGGTATTGCTGAATAACTAATATTTGCTTTTCTTTTCCCGCTGGAAATTTGTAATTTTCTTAACACATCTTTTCTGCTCTGATTAAAAGTAAGTAAAGGCCTTTAAAATATGGTATTTCAAAAATAAAACTTTTGAAAAGTTTTAATTTACTTGTAAAAATGTCTATTGCTGAACTTATTTTTTTGTTACCAATAATTTGGTAAAAATAACTGATGGCTGAAAATATACTTAGTCCAATAAAGAAATGAGCTGAAAAACACAATGAGAATAGCCACAAACTAAAAACTGGTTTAGCTGGGTTCCATTGCCCAGTTAAGCATGAGAGCTGCCACTGACTGGGTATGTGAACTGTATATATCATTTTACCCTCTGGGATCTCAGATTTAGCATCTGAAAATAAGAGGGTTGGATAATGAAAATCTCAGTACCATTTTATAATTCCACATGACAAGCTGCAACATCAGGTCTTTGACTTCTTAAATTAATTATGGAAAATTTCAAAAGCGTTGTTACTATATATGCTAAACATTGATTCTTCTTTTTTTGAAAATAATTAAAATAAAACCTGAAGGGTACTTTACTTTTTTAATCTCACAATTTATATAGCTTGATAACTTTGAGTTTTAAGTAAATGAAATGTGAAAAGTCCACATATTATTAATTCTATCATATTAGTTAGGTTTAAATGTCGTGACAATCCATATTCAGATTAAGACAGAACTATTTTCAACCATATTTTGACTGTTTCAGAAGAAAATAATATCACAGCAAAATTTATATTATAGCAATCTTGAAAGAGTAAGATTTGCTGCTATGTTCAATGATAAAATAATTTTACTACCAGCTTAACAGTTACTGCTTTTACCTGAAAAGATGGACATTAATTTGAATTCATAATAAATAAACATATTTCTACTGTTTGTATTGTAATTCCTTTCTTGAAGATGTACCAGGTGTGTCAACTCTCAAAGTAAGGACACAATTAATGTTATGTGTAATGTATTAAAATACCATTTCAAGGCTGATTCAAGAGCAATGGAATACATATCTAGAAACTTCTTATGTTTTCTTATTGTTGCTGAAGTTAGTGATTACTTGAGGTATAATTTAGTTAGCAACAGTTATATATATATTGTCAAATTTAGAGATGTATTTATGGTGATATAATGTATTTTATGACATGATTTTCTGAGAGATTTGTCATAATATTAGGCTCTATGGAAACCTCTCAAAAAAATACTGTCTTTTACCACAAGATAAGGCTTTTACATCTATACTATGGGGATATAAAAATAGACAGCAAATATATAAGAAACAAAATATATGTGATGGGGTGACTTTTAAATTTTTTTCTAATTCACAGCAGAAGTTCTATATCTAGTAGTATTATCTTTTGTCATTTGTGAACATCTTGACTTATTTTCTTATTTGCACTTTTAAATGATAGTCATCATTAATTTTGTACAAAGAAATTTAATGTACTTAATCTAACCTTATAGTTTTATTCTGTGGTGTATTCCAAAACAAACAGCACTTCCAATCACTTTTAGAATTTGACTCTCTTCTGATTCCTTTATATTATTTTAGTATAAAATTGTAGTATAAATATTAATATCAACTCAACACAGAGTGCCTATTCATCTTTGTTCTATCACGTGCTCTATTTAGATGAAAATCATATAATCAAAAATGTCAATATATTGTCTGTGTAACTGTCTTTGCATTGAAATATTTAGCAAATGTTTTATAAAGCTATGCTATACAAATCTAAGAGTAGAATAAATCTATATCTCATCTTAATAGAAATTTTCAATAAATAATGTGTGACTATTCAAATGATACATTGAATAGATAAAGACATTTCTTGGAGAGTTCAGTCAGTTGGCTATGTTGTCAGTTATGATATAAACTAGTTCTGAATCCATTAATCCTTGTTTAAAGAGAAGAGTGCTTTTATGTACTGTAGTAATCTGGTAATTTTTAAAAAAGTGCAATCACTTTTGATACAACAAAAATTAATGATTTTTTCCATGATTTTCAGTTTGTTATTTTTATAAGTTTGCCAATGTCTATTTTTTATGTGTTACACACAATAGTCACAAAGTTTATTTCTTCTTTATAAATCTCAGTCTTTTCAATGTTTATGTGTACTATTTACAACACTTAAAATAAAACTTCTTTGCTTTTTCTACTTAAGATGCTTTATTTCAAGTTCTAAATTACTAGTAATATTAAAATTCATTAAGTGGAAATATTCTGAAATAGAATTTTTCAAATGAAATATTTTCCAAATATTTCATTTTATAACTTTATTAACAGTTTTGCTCTCATATAACCCAACTGCATTATATTGGATATAATAGCCTGTTTAAAACAAAACAAAACAAAAAAACTATGAATTTAAAGAGGTATATCATAAAGGACCTTGCCTCATTATCACACCAGTATATCAGGGCTGAACATATCTCTGATAAGATAATGCATTAGATTCCTACTTTCTAGGGACATTATATTAAAATCCAATATGGAAGAAATTGATTTTGAGTGTTTGATGTGAGTCTCAGTTTTATACTAAGCATTTTAAGCCATTGTTATAAGTCAACTGTAAACTGTAAATCAAGAAATTTAGAATTCTACTATGCTCATTGTGGTAGAGATTCTCAAACAAAAGTGGGCAAAAGAATCACTAGAAAAAAAATTATTTAAAAAACAGAATCCTGAGTCCCAACCCCAGAAGCTGAAATTTTTAAATAAATCTTTAGTGTGTGTTTTGAACTTATATGTTAGCTACCCCAAGTGATTCTGACATAGGTAATCCATAGATCACATTTTAAGAAATATTACTTAGAGCATAAATTGTGGACTTTTATTACAAATGCGTATCTTTTATCCATCAAAAAATAATTTAAAGTAATTTTAAACTCTCACAAAAATCACATATCATCTCATAAGGAATAGCATCTTCAAAACCAGAGATTTAATGACTGCCATGTTCTTGAACCTGAGCACCAATCTTTGTGTTAGCAACTTTTGTCATTCTCTGTTACTCTTTTAGAGTGTGTTATTATAGATTTTCTGAAGTGATCCAGATTTTAATTGTGCTTTCCTGTTTGTACCATAAACAACAGAAATGTCACGAAAATTTTAGGTACTTTTTGAAGCTAGACTGCATCTTTCTAACTTCCACTCATATAAAACTATTATTTTAGACAAGTTGTTCCATTTTGTACTTCATACATTATGATTCCAATAGCTAGAAGTAAACCAGTATAGAAGCATCATACTTGAGAGTTTAGAGATACCCTCAGAGAATGGTTGTCAGACCCTGTCTTATATAGGAATTTACTTTTTAGCCAAGGGCTAGGTATATATCATGTCTAAAATATCACAGAGAATGATACTGAATCATGTTTAAAAAGAGTTAGGAATTCATGTACAAGTAATAGAAGATCCTACTTCAGTGGCTTGAACAGAAGCGTATATTCTTGTCTCCCAAAACAAGAACACTGAGATTAGGCCAATACAGAAGCTCAAGGATGCCCGGTAGATTCCAGGCTCTTTCCCTTTGTCTGCTCTATGGTTCATCCTGGAATCTTTAACTGTCATGCTTGGTCTTTCCTGTTGCAATTATTGCTGCACATCTAGGCCCCATAGCCTCATACTGACTGTCCAAAAACTAACTAACGAAACAAATGGACGAAAAGCAAGAGTATGCCCTTCACTTTGGGAAGGGATGGCCACTTTTACCTACATCTGGCTAGCCATAACTGTGTCACTTTGCCTGCTCAGACTTTAGTAGAAGCTGAGAAATTGAGTATTTACCTGGGCACATTGATGTTTCAAACTAAATCAGCATTCTTAAAAGAAAAACAAAGGAAATAGGAGTTTATATTGTGTATAAATTGGAATTGTCGGCTACAGCTGGTGCATGTATGAAGGAAAAATGGATCTAAATTTTCAGAACACTTGATGAGACATGACGATGTAATTCATTATTTTCTTGTGATGTGAAGCTTTCACTATTTGGTATACTTTATTATTTAGGAGACAGCCTTGATCCTTCATGTTGCCCCCTCACCCATGCATGACAATAAAATGGGTGCTGGTGGCTAACTGCCATAAACAATTCTAAACTAAGGGGGGAAGTGAAAACCTCAAGTTAAAATCTTGGGAGTATAATGGTGGATGAAAGATAATGGCAAACCTATACAAATTGCTAAAATTTTAACTTTTGGCACTTCTGTGTTGTAGTGGTCTGCAGGACGATGATCACTGTGTAACTGACCTCTGTGACATTTTTAGCAGTTTAAATATATTTTATCCCTTGTCCAACAGCAAGCATGTACTAAAATGAAATAATGGGAATCTTCCACTGCTTTTTCTCCTCAAACGTCTAGTCACTGTTGGCACCTCTGAAAAAATAAATTTTTTTTTAAATAGTTTTCTGGGTGAGAAGTAAGGGAGGTGGCGTGAAAAAGGAAGTTTTAGTGTTGACTGACAGAGTTTCCTGTGGCAAGCCTGGAGGGGTTGGTCCAAGGTGGGGGTGAATCTTCTTTCTGGCAGCTTGATTTGGAATTTAGATTAATTTGGAATTCAGTATTAAACTTGGTCATTACTTTTAAATCACAGTTTAGTTCTTTTATAAGTTGAGGTGTTTTTTTTGTGTCTATCTTAGAAAAATACCCACCCTGTATTATATTGAGAGCATATACTTATTCTGTGGCGAGCAATTGAAATGTCTCAAGAGAGATTTTCCACTATAAAATGTACAAGTAATTTTGCATTGATGCATAAATCAACGTTACTTGATAAATGTGCTACACAATAGTCTTAAATATTTAAATAAATGTTAGTAATCCTTTGGTATATATAACATGCCTGTGTTTCTCACATATCCTAACGTTATTCTATGGAAAAGATGAAAGTTAAAAAAAAAAAAAAAGAGTTCAAAGGTACCTAGAGTTGGGATATACACACAAGGTTTTAATGGGAAAAGAACATAGTAATTGTGGAAAATACAACAGACAATTAAGAACATTTAAAAATACCTCTTGTCTATGTTAAAAATGGAATCCGTTTCCAAATAGTATATTTACATCAGAAAATGGAACAGATACTATATTTATCTTTCATTGAGTAATTTACTTAATTGATTGTTCTTTTGTCTTCACTATCAGTTTGCTAGATAGTATGCAGTGTATCACTTTTGTGGAGTTCAGACTTTCTAACACAAGAGTTGAACTTCTTTGCCATAGTTTTATATGATCTTATTTCAGATATATATGGATATATATATATATATATATATATATATATATATATCCGTATATATACATCCATATATACATGTACATAATTATATAAATGTGTGTATTTACTTCATTATGTTACCTACAAAATGAAGCAATGTTTTATATAATAGCTTTAGGTAGTCTATATGAACACATTTTTTAAATTATGTTTTAAGTACATCTCTTTGTGTTGATCCCAGAGTGATTGGATTTTATCCAGTGGAGTTTATGTAATATTAATAGGCTAAACAAAAACCATTTCATAGCCCCACTGGATAGGTTTTAATAAGCACCTTGATTAAAACTTTTTGAGGTTTAATTTTAAAACTCTCTTATTGTAGTCGATCAGTTCTAGCTGTTTTCGTTCATCTGATAGTCATTACTAATGCTAAGTGGTTCCCTAGAATAATGAGGGACCATTGGGAGTTGCAGGAACTCTTGAGGGTCTATTCAATATCAGGAGTAGCATCCTTGTGAATTAGGAGCCACCACTGAGGGTATTAGGGACCAAGTGAGAAACACCAGTTTTGTCAAACTCCTGTCAATTCTATGGTTTCTGAAGAGTGCTGAACATCCCGCTGTTTGTTGTGGTTTGTGTTGTAGAAAATAATATTGTCTTTAGTATCTGTGGGTCTTTTCAGTGAGTATAGAAAAACTTTGGAATCCATATTTCTCTCAGGAGGAATCTCATTAAACCCTGAAGTCTTCAGATGTGAGGAGAGGCAAAGTTGCTGTCATTAGCTGTGATACACACAGTGCCAATTCTAATACAATAGTGATCATACATGCACAAGCTGATCCCATTCCACATGTATAGAAGTGTGCCAAACCCCACTGCACCTTTAGGAGCAATAGAAAAGCTTCAAGCAAATTTGCCTTATTTATCTAATTGTCATCTAATTATGTACTGTAAAAAACAATAATAATAATAAGCCAAGACTTTACCCTGAAGAGCTTGTCATTCCAAAATATATAGCATTAATGTCTATGAAACCATATAGTTATCACCACTGTTGCTTTGATGTTTCTTTCCATTGGTTGTTTCCTATGTGCCGATTTCATATACCTTGTTTCCCCGAAAATAAGACCTAGCCGGACCATCAGCTCCAATGAGTCTTTTGGAGCAAAAATTAATATAAGAGCTGGTCTTATATTAAAATAAGACCAGGTCTTAATATAATATAATATAATATAATATAATATAATATAATATAATATAATATAATATAATATGACTGGGTCTTATATTAATTTTTGCTCCAAAAGATGCATTAGAGCTGATTGTCTTGGTAGGTCTTATTTTTGGGGAAACACGGTGGTCGGAATCAGTATACAAATGGGTACAATCAGTGTCCATTTTTTATATAAAAGGGCTATTAATCTTTATGAAATTCACTCCAAATTGGTCATTGGGTTTCACCTTTTTATCACTATGTGGGTAATGTTCATGACTCTGATAATTACATATGTACAAGATGGAGGAAAGAAATGTACACTTATGTCTTTAAATGGAGTCTTTACTTCAAAATGGAGTCTTTACTCCTAAAATGGAGTATTTGCTTCAAAACATTCAACCTTTAGACTTTTTTATTTTTATGAAGATAAGTATTGGAAAGATTCAATATTTTACTTGATTCAGTGTACCTCATAGGAAATTGAATGTATTCTGAATGTAGTAAAAGTTTCAGTATGACAAGTGCTATAACATATGACTCTATAACATATTTTTAGATTTGTATTATATATATGCACATATCAAATACATATATAATAAATGTGTGTATACGTACCATGTGTGTATACATGTATGTAGGGTGGTATGGGTGGGTATATATGTATATGGAAAGAGAAAAAATGGTTCAAAATGAATTTCATATTGAAATCTAAGTAAGATAATGTGAAACAATGATACAATTATGTGTAAGTAACAGGGAAAATAAATAAACAGATAAAAAATCCAAAAAAAATTTTCAAAAACCAGAATTAAAGCCCACTACATGCTTTTGCGTATTTGTGAATAACTAATACTTAATGCCATTATATGCCAATTAAAAGTAATGAGATATTTTATAAACATTATGAATATTGTGTTTAACTTTTTAGAACACAGAGTTTCAACAGATAATAGATTGTGTAAATTACCTTTTATAGAAGTTTAGTTATTAATGATTATGTTTAGGGAACCATCCAGAGAGATTCAACACTTTGCCTTAGTTAATTTAAATTATGATTAAAATTATGAAATATTGTCTCTGTGAAATTTGAAAGACTTGTGCATACTAGATTCAGCAATGAAATCTATTAGAAGCTCTGGTGCCTTTGTAGGTCTAATGTGAATTGATATACTGGTTCAATTTAAAACTTGTTAATTCAGTTGCTGTTCCATGCCACTGGGATCCTTTTTGTTGTAATGTGTCATAATCTTTAAAAGTAAGTTTGGGTATATTCTTTTGTGCTAAAAATTAATTAAAGTCTATTAGACTGTTTCTGAGTCTTCAACAAAGCTACACATTCCTTCATTTTTCATTACAGAATAGTTATGACAATGTCAATATTTCGAACTCAATTCTAATCATTCAAATTATACCTGAAACATAGAATTGCTACATTATTTTTTAGCTTAACATACTTTCTTTAATGTAACATTAGTGTTAAAATGTGACATCGACAATGCTTTGGGGGATCCGCTGCTTCTAAATTTGTATCCATTTTAGTAGATCATTTGAAATTGATAACCATCAGCTTCCTTGAGACAGGAGAGACAATCACAGACTTCACAGATGCTTAGTGATTTCCAAGGATAAAATAATAAAAATATTTTAAATTGCTAGCTTGTCATTTGAATTACTATACCACTCTTTGGGAAGCACTGTATATCATGTAACTTCAAAACATAATTTTCATTTGAATAGTTATTTTCTCTTTGCATTTGTAAATCCTTTTACCCCCCCTGGCTAAAAAGACAATGTTAGGTACCAATTTTTAAATCTCTAGACTACTGCACATTGGAGAATCTATATTTCAACCTTAAAAAAAAAGAAATTTCCTTTTGATATTCTCTTGTATTCTAATTAGAGAGTAATAGACTCTCTGGTCATCATTCTTTAACTCTCATCTCTGTTTCCTTGGAACCAAAGTTTCCCAAACAATAGCAGCTATAGCTGCAGACCTGTAAGACGGCTTAGGTATTCATTCTACTAATAAGTTCATTGTGGGCTCAGAGACCTGATGGAGATACTTGGCACCTTTATATGGCTTTCAGTATTTATCACAGTGTTTTCATACAAATCAATGTTGTTCTAGTCTCCACACCAAAAAAATTATCAATAAGAGTATTGGACATATCACTTATTATTAGCATTTTTTTTTTGTTTATAGTGTATATCTCATCAAAGGATATTCTGAAGAACTGATTCATTGAGATTATGTGTGTGTGCTCATCTGTATATCACAAAACGTGATACTACTTTACCTTACTAATTTTTATTAAATTTGGGAAATGACTGATACCTCTTTAATAATTTTGAGAAATATAATGAATACAAAAGTTTCCCTCCCCCATATTTCTGTCTTGGTAACCCTCGGTATAATAAAATGTATGAATTTTTTAAAAAGCCAAATCAATCCAAGCCAAACAAACAAACAAACAAACAAAAAAGATCTTTGATCTTTTATTCTGTGTATTTTTTTTTAACTGCTGGCATAAAAACACTTTCTCAATTCTTTCATTTATTTTTATAAACATGGATAAATCACTTTTGTTTTTAATTTTCTGTTCCTGTTCCTATTTTAGTGCTATCATGTATCATATTTTGTGTGTGACATTTTCCAGAATAAGTAGTTCCAATGAATAAGAGATGTTTGCGATGTCATTTTTATTAAATAATTTCTTAAAAAGTAATATCATATTGTACTTCGTACCAAATCATCTCGGCTTTACTGACACTGTAACACCTAAGTTAAGTGTACTTCAGTTTACCTCTATCTGGAATGTTCTAAATAACAATTAATGGCTTAACAATGAAAAGTTTTGTGATTTGATCTTATGTTTTACAGACATGGGATGCAGAAACAGCGATTAACATAATAGACACTTTGTCATAAATTGTTGTTCTTGAAATGTTAGATTTGTTAATTTCATTGAAAGAAAGCTTTCAGAAATATTTAAGAAAAGAAGCTAGCAAATGTATTAGTTTATATATCCATAGAATAAAAGCTTGTTTTATTTTGTTTGAAGATTTGATAGGATATGAAATTCATTCATTATGTCCTATCCTGAACTGGACTAACTTAGGTTTCTTTAAAGGCAGATGCTTCTAGAAACAAACTGGTTCCAACATTTGATGTTTTGATTCTTTAAAAAATAGTCCCTTTTTTATTAAAATTTATTGGGGTGACAATGGTTTGTAAAATCACATAGGTTTCGAGTGTACAATTCTGTAATGTGTCTTCTATATACCACATTGTGTGTTCACCACCCAGAGTCAGTTTTCCTTCCATCGCAATATATTTGACCCCATTTCCGTAGGAATGATTGTGTCACCATTTCCTTTTAAATATTAGCATTCTCCTAAGATAAATTTTAAAAAGAAATGAAACTTTAAAAAAACAACATAATTGAGTACAAAAATAATTTTGTTAAATTGCAAGTACTTATTCAAATATTATTTCACTGTTTTTTGTTTCATATAATTTTGGGCAAAATTATCAGAAAAGATGATTTTTTTAAACTTTGCAAATATTACTTGTTATCATGATTTGTGCTGGCATTTTGTAGTTATTGAAGGAGAATATATAGGCTAACACAGGACTGTTAAGTTTTATTGCTAGGTATCGTTTAGGAATGTGCTACTTAGTTAAAACTTCTTTGAGTTATCCCTAAGTATTTTGTTGAAGTATACTGGTAGATGATTTTTGTTATACTATCTTATAGAAATATAGACTACAAAACAGATAATCTCATTTTAGTGTAGGGACTATCGAAATAGAAATGCACATAGAAATAAGAATATTAAATAAGCCAGAATTAAATGGATAATAAGTTTAGTTCAATCCATGACCTTCACTGCTCACTGATAATGCCCATGAATCCAATAGCTTCTCTCCAATTCTCTGGTCTCATGCTACACAGGAGCCCATTGTCATCAAGTTTCCCCATCAGAAAGGAACCTCATTTATTTGTTTAAATTAAGGCAGCGATTCTTATCTGGGGGATGGATTGTATGGCTTATAGCGGTAACGGTATAGAGAATTTCTGCTATAGAGAATCATTGTTAATGATGGAAGTGTATCGTGTCTTTCAGGATTGTGGGTTGAAAAAAATTAGGAAACAGTGAACTATGATATTCGTAACTAGTAGTAGTTTGGAGCATTATTTTCTAGGATTTTGGTATTTAATAGGTAATTTCAGAATAGCAAAACTGTAACTCTAATCGAATGGACTAAACTGATAATGGAATTGCAGGTTTTTTGGCTACTGAAAGAAAGAAGGCATTTGGGGGCCAACATTGCATTTTGGTCCTTGCAACTGAGATCACAGCAATTCATGCTCACATGATTATATCATGAGACTCCTAGGCCAAACTCTACTCTTAACGTATACTTCATTAGATAGGCAAGTCATGCATAATAGGGTTAGATGCAACTCCCTGCCTTAGCATCTTTATATTTTCAATTCATAATGTTGGGTAAGCAAGGGTTTTGATCATCCATGTTTTATGATTAGTTAGCAAAATCTTTCTTTCTATATGATCTCGGATGATTCATTTCATTCTAATAAGCATACCAGTAGATTAACCAGTGGTAGTAAATTTTTTTTTTTTTTTTTTTCCCCCTTCTCTTTGAATCTATATTTGTCCTTGTAGCTGAGATGTGTCTCTTGGAGGTAGCATATGGTTGGGTTTAGTTTTTTTTATCCAAATCCCTAATCAGAGCCTTTTTATTGGTGAGTTCAGTCCATTTACATTTAGGGTGATTATTTATATACGAAGATTTTCTGTCATTCTATCTTTGGTTTTCTGGCAGGACTGTTTCCATTGTTTTTTTTTCTAATTTTTATCTAATAGGCTAACCTTTTTAATTGAACTGTTTAATAGTATGCATGAGTGCGTAATAATTCTACCCTATTTCTCATCACTTCTATTTTGTTTCCCTAACGTGACATATATTTGTTTGTCTCTAGATATACATATTTAAAATATTATTTCTATACAGTACAAAGACATATTTAAATTTATCAGTTCACAGCCTGAATTAATAGTAGCATTTGTAATAGCGTTTTATATCTCAGTTGACATTGATTTTTTAAAAATACTTTTGCCTCAAAAATATTTTTTAGATCACTTGGCATTTTCTTTACACTGAAAGCTCAAGAAATTCAGTCATTAGAAAATCATTTCCATTTAACTGGGTCTTCAAACTGCAATCATGTTACCTAAAATAAGGTAGTAGTCAACCATATATTTTCACATTTCTAGTCCTTAAAATGGTCTAATTTTATAAAAAGGTACAGCTAAAACTTCCTCTCTATGATTTGGCTTCATTTATTATGAAAGGTTGCAAAGTAATTGAAGGAAAATGAAAACTAAATGAAATAATTAAATAAGCAATCTTATTTCTAGGTGTTAATTCAATTCTATGTCTAATCAATTTTCTGTATTTTAAACTTCATTTGCTTTCTATCTACTTCTTGCCTGCAGGCCTAGATGTCTCAAATTATGGGATGGATACTTCCCTCAGTACTTAGCATGATGACACAAGGGAAAAATGTCACTCAGAGAGCTAGACTAATACATTTAACAGTTATTCCGTTATTTGGTGGTTTTAAACTCCAGATGGTCATGTCTAGTTGATTTGATTGTGTTTGTCTGTAAGGTAGAAATCTGTACTGTTAAATTGTATGACCAGAAAGGAATAAATCTTGATTTACTAAAGATGACCTTATTTCTTCCGAGATATTGTAAGGGAAAGAAAGGGGTAGTATACCTAAGTGGAAGCATTGAGCAAGGTAAGTGAAAACCTTTTTAATGTATCTTGGTAAGCAAATTAAACCAAATTGACAGATACAAAATATACTGACATTTATATTGATGCAGTTACCAAGTTCCCATGTCTTCTACCAACATATTTACAAATCTGAAAGAAAAAAAAATTAACTGAAGAGTGCACTGAGTTGGCACGTAAAAGCCTTTTCTATAAACTATGAGGTCAATTTTCAATCCCCCCTTGAATGATTACTTATCTCTAAAGCTAACAGAGCTGTTCTTGAAGCTGAGTACATTGTTTTAAAGACAGCAAAGATAAGTAAAAGTACAGGGGAGACTGACTGTTAGCGTTATAACAAATATCCTCCAGCATAAGTAATCAGGTTATTAAATTTATGGTAATTGATTTGAACATTTTTTTTTGTTAGATAATTGTTTTCAAATATAAATAAATAACATTTTAACCATCTATCCATCTTGGGAAATATATATACTTGAATAAAAATTAAAAGTTTTTATTTTAATTTGCTTTTAGGATGCCATTTAAAAAAGTAGACAAACCTCCCAAGCCTTAATGGATTTCTTACTAGGAGATAAAACCTTCGTAAAAATTCCACGGTAGCTTTTTGCATCTTTAAATTCACATGAGTTAATATTTAAAGTAATTTTGACCATCTTCTATTGTTCCTTTTTAAAAAATAGGATATTCAGAAATAATTTATGAAAATTTCAATTGTTCAGTTCTAAATATTTCTTCTGGACAAATCTATAGAAACTAGGGGACCATTTTAAAAGATAATCACTACAGTATCCCTAGATCCCTCCTAGACATTGCTTTATAATAAAGCTAGCATTCAAAGATAAGTAAAATTAATGTGTTCACCTTTTTTCTCTTAATCTAGCTGCATTAAAACATATATGGAATAGCAGTTCTACCTGTCATTTGAAATATACATAATATGTTGACCAATTTCTAAATAGTGGCGTGATTAATTATACTAAATATTGGGACATTAAATCAAGATTGTGTGTGTGTGTGTGTGTGTGTGTGTGTGTGTGTGTGAGTGAATTAACTGCACCAAGTTCTTTATAACACCATCCAAAGACCTAGCTTTTATTCCTCTCCTGCTCTTGGAGTTTGTGCATACTTTTGCTTTTACTGTAGCTTAGCACTCCCCCCTAAATGATATGATTGTATGTGGTAGGTAGCAATTTCCTTTATCAATATCTTGAAGATAAATTAAGTGAGGCAGGATTTGTGGATTTTTGCCTTTAGTCTTGTCAGAGACCAATGCCTTTCTCCTTTGGCAACCTACAGCACTTAACAAAGAGAAAGCATGAACAGTGGGCTTCCCCAACTCCATATTCTATTCCTGAGTGATCAGAATATGAGGGTTCAATTATTTATTGTCTAGTCGTTCCAACAATAGAAAAAAAGTCTACATTTCTCAATTATCTTGAAAATGTTCCAAACCCCCTACTTCTGTATGGTATTTACACAATCATTTGCTTTGACGGGGCCTGTTTTATAATGCTACCATATCCGATAGTAAGCTTATGCTTTTAATTGTGACAGTCTGGAAGCTTATTCTGAAAGCTGCTTCCAGAGAAATCTAATTATTCTTAGTTGGGCATGTTCTCGTGGTGATACCACTAGCCTCCTGGGTACTAAGCATGTCTGATGATAGGTGATTCATAAGCACAATGACATTTCCCAATGAGCTGTTTTGTCACAGGTTATCCATTTTGTCAGACATGTTATTTCATCCTGAGCTTTAATGTGACTATCACATTGCTGGGCAAGAAGCTGAGAGTGTTGTATAGCTTGTCAAAACCATAACAGTTTGAATCAGAATACATAATTTTTGAATCAGAGCATGTGAAATTTAAATGAGGATCTCACCAAGTCACAGATAATTTCTTCCTTCCTTCCTTGGTAAGCTGAGGTCCAGTGTATGAACATTAGACTGCCATAATCTGCTCTTACAAATAAGTTAAATCAATTGAGAAGCATAGCTTCTGGATGGGGGAGGCTCTGTTGCCTGTTCTTGTGTTAGGCTATTGTGCGATGATTTTGAAGAAAGCAGTCTGTTCAGATGATAAACTGCTTGAATCATCTGTGACAAATGCTGGATTCTGAGCCTTATTTTTTCTTTTTCTTTTTTATACAATTCCAGTATTCATGCTCCAGTCTTATTTTCTCATCCTCCCACCTCACAATTTTGCACATCAGTTAAAAGGTGAATCTTCAATTTCAATATAATTTATTTTGACACAGTAACTTAATTGCATGTGTTCTGTAAATTTAGAGGAGTTGAAGCTTAGACATGAAGTTCCAGAATCAATATAGTATCGGTTATCAAGGCTATTCTTAAAAATAGCTCATTTCCTTAACCAATTTTGAAACAAACATTGGAGATTAAAATTAGAAATATCTTGTCAACATAGAAATCCCTTTAATTGTTATGAAATTAGTTAAAGGGCAGTTGCAAAATTTGAATTAATTGAGAGCACAATTTTATTACTTTCTCTTGTAGTAGTATTAGTAGTTTTCTTTTATTTTTTTTCTTTTTACTTCTCTTATTTGTTTTGTTCATTTGTTTTCTTTTAAAGTGATTACATATATTTATTTAAATAAAGATGTTTGTATGTGTATCCAAAATCATCATGACAGTAAAATCAAGCCAATTAATGTTTGAATCAAAATAAAGAATGCAGAAAAGGAAAGACCACAGGGAGAAAAATAGTGGTAAGCTTTTCATCGATTTAATATAAAACTAAAACTTAGCAACTGAGGGTAATATTTTGACAAAAATGGCAAAATTTTAAACCTAGAAAAGGTAAGTTTAAGCATATTCACATTTAAAAATTAGGAAGTAGAAAGGGGCAAGATTGGTACACATGAAATGTATAATATCTTCATATTTCACAGTAAAAACCATATAGAATCATACCCTTTAATATGTTGTTTTTTAAAAAGATAATGCTTTTACCTTGTAATGTTTTTATAATTCATTTTCTTAAATAAAAGAAAATTTAAAGATATTGTATCATTTTTATAAAGAAATATTAGAAATTCATCACTGTCCTCAGTTTCATTCTTTTTGATAGTAAGCTTAATACTTTAAAAATAGCATTTGTAATGAGTGACTATGCATAAAGACATCATTTACAATTCATCCATCTATCCATATATATGCATAGAAAGATGTCTGAAATGAAGTTCCTGTAATATCAATTATAGTATGTATTTCTGCATGAGGATTTTGTGTATTTTAAAACATTTTTCTGTAGTCTTTATTTCTTGACAAATAATTGTTTTTAGTTCTTTACAGTGAGCATGACTCCTAGTGAAAAAAAAAAAAAAAAAGAGACGACAACAACATGATTTTTCTTCAGAAAAATACTAATAAGAAATATGCTAAGATATTATTGATGGTTAATTCTGGGTAGTCCAAATATGCATGACATGGATAGTTTATTTACTCCTTTGTACATTTCAATATCTTTTTAAATTTAGAAAATATAAACTTTATAAAAATTAGAAAAAACAAAATGTTATAGAATCTGCTATTGACAAGAAATAGTATTTCCAAGAAAACAAATTGAACAAATACTTTTCATAATGTGGGGCTTTATTCTGCCTGTTGGCGACCCCAATAGTATTTCCATTTCTTTAGGGAACAAATTTTGAACCTTATAAAACAAGGTAGAATTTTCCATGAGGATGGAATTCATTAGACCAATATCTGCATTCTATGAAAACATCTGGTGGCTTTGGTCATACTGTCTTGTATTCAGGCTTAAATTCCTGCCAAATAATGAGTCTGAGTCTTAAGAATAATTTACAGATTTTTCTGTCCATAGACTTTTGAGGAATAAAAGTATATTTGCAGTAAAGAACTGAATAAGTTGCATTATAATTTTGACCATGTTTAAACTTTTCTTAAATATGTACTTTTTCTTTCATTTTGTAAAGTAAATGTCATGTATCTTAGAATGAGAAGGCCATTTAACATTTAAGGAAAGCCTCTAAAAGGTTCCATATCTAGTGATGTTTGAGAAGGAAAATAGTTGTAGGTGTCATTTCCATCCTGCTTTCTACATAATCAAACTATGTATCTTATCACCGCGGTCTACTGTCAAAAAGGAGGAATAGAATTAGTGATCACAAATGAAAAATTAATCACTCTTATTGACTTTGAGGTGAAATATGGAAAGAAACACAATACAAGGAGATATATTTTACAAATAGAAATGGTTAAGTAACTGAAAAATATTTTTAGAAACAACCATCTTCAATGTTTACATAGAATGCTTATTTCTGTTCACTTGTCTTAAATATATCAATAGACTAGTATATAGTTAATTTAGAATCAATAGACTGTTACTTAATGAAAGTAACTGTGGTGTTATCATTCTGTCCAAATTATTTCCATAGTTCTGTCATGTGATAGAGTAATACCACATGCGAAGTGTTTGTTGAAGTTGGAATTGACTTAAATGCCAGAAAATAATTAATTCCAATGAAAGATTGCGTATTATTTTCAAATTGTAAGAAAGTCAAGAAATTGGCCTACTCTTAATCCATTATAGCTTAGATGGATAACTGAAAGATTGTTATCATAGTCTAATAAAACATAACTCACATTATGACCAATATTAAGTATTATATTTCATTATCTATATTCCATTTGTAATATTAAGAGAGATGAGAAATATTTCTTTTTAGTACCTTGGACCCTCCACAGGTTACTTGAAACTAAGACTTTATTATTAAACATCACAAAAGTGAAAAAAGTTCATTAATTTTTCATTTTCCAATACCAATTCTCTCCCTTTTCACATTGAACTAAGTTGAAGAAATAGTTTGTTATTTGGAAAGGGTACTTGACTTGAAGTTAGGGTGGTGGATTTGAAGGCCTCTTCTGTTCTGTTCATTTATAACTTTGCATCAAGTGTGGAGGGGACCATCTGAGCTCCTGGAGTTTGTTTCCATATTGTAAAATAGAGATGATATTATCTACCTTTTATAACTCTGAGGGTTGTCATGCAAATTAGAAAACTACTGAGTGGATTCTGAAAAATTATATCCCAATGTAAAGTGCGTTAATCATCAGTGGGTCTTGGTAAAAACAAAATTTTTTAATTTTCATGATTCTATTTTCCTTGTCAAATCTCAACTCTCTTTCCGTTTTCCTTTCTCTTCTCCATTTGGTCTGATTCTCACTTTAGAAAGTAGCTTTCTGTTTATTTTCAGAGGTGCTCCTAATTTAACTCTCTTATTTACCTCACCCTCAGGGATATGTCTATGGCATTTTCTCTAATAATTTTTAAAATACAGTTTTTATTAGGGGACTCCTCCCACGTATTATTATTATTATTATTATTATTATTATTGTAAAATAATCTATTTTACCATGCTGTGTCATTGATTACTTTTAGATAAAATTTCATAAGTTTATGGAAGTGATTGAATGGGAACTAGAGAGTGAAGCCTAAAAGGAATTTTATGAATGGATGCTGCAGTGCCCTCCCTCTAATAAAAGCAATGTACATCTCACATTTAGTTTATATTGATTGCTTTCTGACACAGAAATAAACCAATCTTTTTATTATGCAGGATTCCTGTTAGTAGTATATCAAGAATATAAATCTCCCCTTGTGACTTCTATTTTTGTGCTATTCTCCAACCTGAAATAACCCCAAGCAGGTTTTTAATTAAAGTAATGTGAGCCACTGAGTGTATCACCCCTTTTATGCATGATCAGGTTACCATAGAATATATTCCAGCTATCTTATAAACTTGAATTTTATGGATAGATAATAAAATCTTTCTTTTTAAGGTTTGCAGTTTTATTTCCACCTTTAAAAAGTAGGGTACTATTGACTGTATAAAAATGTATAAAGTGTGAGTAATTCACATACAGATATTTCAGATTGGGTTTGCAAATGTGAACTTTTAAGTCCCTTTTAATTTTTTCAGCCTGTTTAAAAAATTGAAGTGATACTATTTTTTTCTACACAATTTATGTTTGATAGAACTTTATTTTAATTTACTTTATTTAAAACTTAGCGGCTCAATTGTGGAGTCCAGCAGAAATATTTTAGATTTTAATCAGTGTTTCATTGTATATACATTAAAACTCTCAGCCTTTGAAAGGGAGCCTTTAAGAATATTAGTACAGTTAATATTATCAAACGTTAGCCCCACATAATGCATGTTACTATATTTAAACACAGGTAGTAATATGGGCTAAGGCTTAAGAGTGTGGTATTTGGAAGTAGACCAGCCTTCAACACTTACTGGCATTATGACCTTGAACAAGGTAATTAGTCTTTTGAAGACTTAGTCCATTCCTCTATTATAGTGAGAATAATTATATTACTACTTTTCAGGTTTGGGAAATTAAAGTTAATGCAATTAATGCAATGACTGACACAAAGAAAGCACTCTAAAATGTTAAACATTATTAATTATTTGTTCATAATTCAAATTACTAAAAACCATCCTTTTGCGCAGTCCTAAACAGGAGGCCTCAAATATTTTAGAAGATGGTCTGTGAATTTGAGACTTGTGTAGGGCACAGTACACTAGCCAAAGCTTTGTCTATAATCTTACACTAAGGGTTCTTTAATAGTGCTTTGAACTAAATAAGTTTCTATGCCAGGTCTGCCCATATCCCAGACTGGTTCAAGAAATTCTCTGCATTTGCTTTTTGTTCTGGAATAGGAGATCATTGTTTTCTCTCTATAATGTTCTCTTACTTTTCCAGTTGAGGGCTTTTATGTGGTATACTAGACTTTTAGATGACCTGAGGTTTACCTTTGTTCAGGATTGGCTGAAACAATTATTATTAGTTGGTACAAAAGTGATTGAAGTTTAAAAGGTTTAAAAAAAATTGCAAAAATAGCAATTACTTTTGCACCAACCTAATATTTCTTACTTTTTATAATATATCTGTGGGAAGATTTGTTGAGTGAAAATTATCAAATAAAGTTTAAAATAACATTAATACCGGTAAATATTTTTTCCTACTACTTTAAAATACCATATATATATGTGTGTGTGTGTATATATATATATATATATATATATATATATATATATATATGTATTTTTTTAAAATATATATGGCGTATGTATAATATACTATATTAAAATCAATGTGTTTCTACTACTGGTAATGAAATATGCTATATAATATATTATACATTACATATTATATATATGTATATATACATTACATATTATATATGTATACATATATATATATATATATATATATATATATATATATATATATATATATATTAGACACCTGCTAATTTAAACAAGGAACTGAATTTAAGAAGCAGTTTTCCTAAGAACTAATCTTCATTTTTGACAAAGAATATGTCATTCTTATAACTCTCAACAAAGCAGGGCTAAATTTACCCATTTTTAAGTAGAGATGCTGAATGATGTAGAAGATAATATGAGCTCTTGGCTTGAAGAGAGAATACTTGCACTCTAAGCACAGATGGCATTCCTTCTAAACTTAGAACTATGATTTAAGTGTTTTCATTCCAGGTCTTCCTTTTTTTTTTTTTTTTTTTTTTTTTTGCAATAGCCTTATGAGCCTAAACACTGCAACAGTGAGAGATTGGATACAAATATGATTTTCATTTTGTTTGGCCTTATTTTTCTTCAGTATGCTGGGTTCTACTTAATTTATATGGAATAGTGAAGTTTATATTATCTAGGTATCATGATAACAAAGTTAAATTAAAGAGTTAAACAAAGCCAGTGTCTTCTCAAGTTTTCTGAGACTATGTCTCATGCAATCATATTTTATCATAAGATTGTTTACCATATAACGGGTCCTCGGGGAGCTAAGTGGATTGAGTGAAAAGCTGTCTGAATGCGTTGGGAAAGGTTTCTCACAAGATGTAATAATTGAGTTTGGAGAAGGAATTTTCCAGGTGAAGAAAGAGGAAAATATTATTAGAGCTACGAAGACTATAATGCACTAGTGGGAGCTGCAACTAGAGAAGAAAATTCTATCAGCTGAAAAGTTTTCAACTTCCAGTATTAGAAAGCACACTTCACATTGCCTTAAGCAGCAGTAATTAAGACTCTCACATATAGCAGATCAAACAAGATAGAAGTTTAATTCTATTTCTTATAAATTTCTCGAGGAAGATAGGTTGTCCAGAGCAAGGCAGTGGCTCCATGAAGCTATCCAAGGTCCCAGATTCCATCTAACTGATCGTCCACAATTTTTCCAAATACTATTTTCCTTCCTGAACTGTCTGTATGTTATGGAAATAATAGAATGTAGTCAGGAAATGACCACTGTAATTTTTTTCTTTTTTTTTTTTTTCGCACAAATTTGATTTTGGAGACACCTTTGTTTCCTAGGGAGTTTATGGTTCTACAAAACACTGAGAAATGCTGCCTTTGATTATAGTTTATCCATTAGTTTTCAACCCTTTGGTGTCAGAAAAATGCCTTAAGTTTGTCACAGCCCTTCTCCCATATAGTAATCCCTCAAAAAAGGGTGTACTAATATGGAAGAGGAAAAAAAGAAAGTAAACAAGAGATATTAAAGACTTTTATGCAGATTTTGAGTTATAATTTCACTGATCTACAAGAATTTAAGAATTTAGATAATCTTTTGGGACAAGTGTTATTCAAAATGAAGAGTCTCAAGAATGTTGCCATTAGGTTATAGTCACTACCTGGACTGAAACAAAAGGAACTAAATGGAAAGGTTTTGTTACAGTTATTGTCCCAAAACATGCAAGCCAGGAAAGTAATTTCTTCATTTTAAAATCAGATATGAATGAATACTGGGGTGATTTGGGCATCATGTACTAGATGTTCTTTGTAAAAGCAATTCATAGAACCTTAATTGAATTTATGGACTGTTACAGGTAATGTCAAATTGCCAAAAGAAATGAAATTAACAAAAGCAAAGCCTCTTACTCATTTGATTTTTACTAAGGGAAACCAAGTGATTGAAAATTTAAGGGGAGAGTGAATTATTTCAGTCATGCAATTCACAATATCAAGGGGAAGCATAAACATTTCCACTGAAGAGAGGATACATTAATTTGGACTTTTTCAACAGTAGGGGGAAAAAGTGATAAACAGATTGTTGTCTTCAAATTACTATATTGTTGCTGTTGTTGTTGTGCTTAGTGGTGCTCTATGTCAGTAGATAACCAATGAGGGGATTTAAATATAGAAAGTTATTTTTGAACAAGGAAAAGACAGTGTATGTTATTTGCATATCCTCAAACAGAAAGGGATGCGTTTTTATAGCTGGTAATGTTGTCTATTTACAAACATGGGAATAAACCCAACAATGTTCTAAAATCTATCCCAGATTTTTAAATTCTATTTGACAACTAATATTGCACCAATTGTGTTAGTTATTTTTGTTGAGTATCGTAAATTCCAGTCCTTTCTTTAAATTTTTAATGTGGATATGTAAGATGGTAATGTGGGGAAAGGTATCTGCCATTTGAATGGTTTTCATAAACCTTGTATTCTATACTGTAATCCTGTGAGCAGCAATCTGAGGGAGATTCATTGAGTCTCTTTTTTGCAGATGAGTGTTTTTAAAACCAGACATATTTAAAGAGGTGATGTTTTCTCGATTCTAGTGCAGGAATTGCAATGCAAATGTATGAGACACCTACGTCCAAAAGCTCCCATTCTCTACTGTGTTAGAAATTTGCAGAAATCTGAGTGATGTGAGGAATATTTCTTTTAAATTATGCTTTATGCACATATCCATCTTATTATATAAGAAGGGTTGTTACACAATTATTGAACGTAAGGCCTTCCATTCATTCAATGAGTTGACTTCTATTAAAATATTTATTAAATGCCATTTAAGAGCCCTGCTACTGCTGGTGATACCATTGCAAGCAAAACAGGTATAATTCTTGCCTTCACAGACTGGATGGCTCTTTGGTGATTAGTTGGGTTGTGCACTAGAGGAGTGTAGCACACCTAAAACAGCAAGTCAAAATGGATGATGTATAATATTTTAAAGTTACAAGATATGTGTATTCTTGTAGAAAAACATATAGCATGTTTGCTTTAGGCTCCAAAACATCATTCTTCTGGTAAAACTAACAAAAAAATAGTTTTACTTACATCTTTCCGCCCACCGCCCACCAGTCCTTGAGTATCTGCATGCATGCACACACATCAGCAGAACACAAACATGCCCAGATAAGCAACGTTATATAAATCTCAGTGTGAAAGGACAAAATTCTGCCTGTGGATTAGGCTTTTTGAAAGTTCAGTGCTGTTATTTAATTGGTTAACTTGATTATACTCTATGCTTTATTTGCTAATAGTTAGGAATTTTCAAACTGAAAAATCCTTCTTATAGTATACATCATTGGATTGTTATTACATCTTATTATAGTTATTCCTGGAGATTTTTGTGAATTTCCAAGAACTATAACTCTTTCATAAGATTTATGTGTCATTTTCTCTTTCCCCTTTTTAAAAATGGTGTACAACTTGTATTTTCACTGCAAAACACCAACCTCTTATATACATGTGAATCGTCATATGACAAGTAAAATAAATCTGCTAACAGTAATGGGTGGCTAATGTAGAAAACATTTTAGTGTTCAGTGTTAATCTTATTATAAGAGAATCAGAGCATTTCATATATTTATAATTATCAGTCTTGCCAGAAACATTTAACTGAGCCATTGTAATGTATCTTGTATCTTTATAAATGTTGTGGCTCAAGATCATGTAAAAAATCAGTTTTATAGTTAGGATATCATAATTTAGTTAGCAAATAAATCATACATATAAAATAAACTAGCATGTTTGAGAGAAGGAAAACTTAATAATTGGTATTCCAAATGGGTACTTTCTCTACCAATAGATAAAAATGTTAAAGAACATAATAAATAGAATTGAAAAAAAAAGGGCAACATATAAATATGTTTTTCATTTCAAATAAGAAGTACAAAATCATAGCAAAGCAAGATTTTGATTCAGGATTAAGATTGTCTTAAAAACGAATTGAAAAGAAAAATTAAATTTGGTCTTCAGTATGTCCAGGAAATATTACAATGTTTTTGATTTAAAATATTGCTGATAGGACTAATTTAAACATATTCATACGTCTCACCTGAGCTAATAGCCCTGCTGGGAGACAGGACAATAACAACTATTTTTTTCTTCAGATAATGTGTTATTATTTTAATTGGAATTATGGTGATGAAATTCAATTAGTGCTTATTAATAATGAACCCACCATGGAATGCATTTTAGCTGGGCACCCAATTGTCTATTCTTCTTATGCTGTATAATACATATGCTGGAAAATGAAGATAGGGGAACTATGATGATGGAAGAGCACGGTGTCACCAAAAAAAAAAAAAAAAGGCTTTATTTCCTTTAGAGCTTATGGTATTTCAAAGTTCCATGGAAAATAATAATTTATAATTACTTGCACATGTTACTGGTCATTGTTTCAGAATTTTTTTCTTATATCGATGCTTGTGTTCTAGTAACAAAATTTTAAGAAAATTTCTTTTGAAAATGTGCCACTTTCTTAGAGACGCTACTCTCTGTCTCCAAGTATGAGCTGTGACTCTAGGGTGATGAGACGGCCTATGTGTCTTCTGTATTTTCCATTCAAACATTTTTTAAAACTTTGAAATTTCACAGAATAAATAGTCTGCGCATGACTCAGATTCACCTAGATGACACATAAAATATTTAAATTGTCATCAACGTGGGATGATAAATCAGTGGGCATAATAAGTCAATGGAAAAGCATATACCTCAGAATTCAGATACCAAAAATTCATAACAAGAGTCTAACAATACATTAGTTATTTGGTGAACATATCTGAAAATTGAGATTTTCTGCGTAATAAGCTATTTCAAAGACTTAGAATGAAAGTGATCTACTGAGCAAAATGCAATATGTATGACAGATTAAATGAACATATACTGTATGTCAGATTGGCATTGCTCTAAATTTACAAATTCCCTATGAGTGGGGTATTATTTTCATTTCTATTTTACATATTTATAAATATAGTACAGAAGATAAGGTGTAAAGTCACACAGCTTGATGTTGATTGAACTGAAACATGAACCCAGGCAAGCCAACTCCAGAGTCTGTACTCTTAACATATAGCTATACTCCTAAGCAAACTGTGACTCTAATAGATTTTAATTTTATCCCAAAGTTCATAGGTAAGAGAGGTGTTCACTTGGTTTAACCATTTGGTTTCTTGAGAAACGCTGCAATCATCATTTTCAGCTATTCTTGAAACATATGACAAGTTCTAAACTCCATAGGCAATTGTTTTTTTCTGGGGAGTACATTTTCAGCTGCTTCTCCCCTCACTTCTCTGTGTCAATACAGTCACCCTGAGTTTCCTCATATGTGCTTTAACCTAACCCTGAACACACCCAGCTTGGCCAGGGCACTAAAATTCGTGTTGTGTTCTACCCAGGAGAGACTAGAATCAGTTCCTTTAACTTCTCATTCTTGAATAGTGGACTGTTGTAAAACTATTTTCCCTTGTACCTCAATAATTAGATGTTGGAATTTCATTGTGCCGGCAGAGTCCCACTGTCAGTGTCCAACCTGTGTGCTATACCTTGGACTCTACTTGCTATTGCGTTCTCCCCAATCTCATGGCATCCCACTGCATGAAACTATTGATTACCCAACTTGCAACTTCTACCTGAAGTCTGGTCATTGTCCCTCTGTGCTGGCTTTCTTTGTGCAGACTCCTTCTGCCAATGGTACTGATATCCCAACAGGCTTTCATACAGAATGACGTGCTGAAGTGCGATACATAGCAAAATGACTTTTGTGACTGGAGTCCTTAACTTGATCCACTCTTTGGTGGCAGAAGGCCTCTGGAACGCAGACATTGTGTGCAATATTCTATGCCTGTCTATAAACAATTCTTTTTTTCTGAGAAAGGCCTAGAGGTTTTTGTTTTGTTTTGTTTTCCTCTGAGTCTATAATCCAAAAATATTTAAAGCCATTGCTACTAACAATTGCAAAACAAAAGAGAAGAGTGATTTATGTTTTATACTCTTGACTTAATTTTTCTAAAGAGAAATATGTTCCTAGAATTAATGTTTCACATGCTCACTAGCCATATTTGGCTAGTGGCTACACTCCTGGACAACGTAAGTTTATAGCAGTAAGTGATCTTTTGTACATACAAGTTTAAAATATGGTAGTGCACACAGTGTTCCAGTTGGTTTTTGATGGTTTGTGAGCACCCAGTATAAGGATCAGATTAATGGTAGAGACATGTCTACTGAAAAGACATATTTAACAATTATTTTAAATGTCTGAGAATAAGAAATGCTGGTACATTTGGTCTATATCAATGTTATGTGGCATATTTTTAAGAACATGTATAGAATGTGTTTTTCAAGTGGTTTAATGGTTTATTGGTGGTGGTGAAATGACACTTTGTGGAAATAGAATAAATTATGTAAGTGAATCCAGTAGGACTTTCTAAGTTCTGGAAATGTAGTAACATTCTGTCTACCCTGAAATAAAGTATAATATATCAAAGCTGTTAAAAAATGCTGGAATCACTAGATATTGTTATAAAACAAGAAACAAAACATGCTAAATAATTGATAAATATAGCTATAAAGATAAATACCAATATTATGGTTTATAATTTGTGGTTAAAAAAATTTGGTCGTAATATATAATGTATTTGAGTGTACTTCCATTGAATAAACAAGTTTCTATTAGTGCTTCAGTAAAAAGTACATAAGCAACAAAATAAATTAGAATGTATCTCTACCACAGATAAGTAGAACAAATATTTCAAAAATATTTAGAAAGTACAAGTAAAATAATAAATTTGAAGAAAATACAACATTTCCCTGAATATTATTAAATAAGAAGCATTGAAATGAAAAAAGGAATTAGTGATAATTATATTAATAGATAATTAGGTAGCCCTAGAAACATTGTATTTGCTGAATCAAGTGGCTCTCAGCTCATCTTGTGTGTACAAATCTTTGTCTTATTTTTTTTAAGAGTTGACCTTCCAAGAAACTGTTCTACAAACCTCTTAGCAAGCACATTTCTGACATTTACGACACTGAGTTTGAATCTCACATTGGAACAATGTCTCAGTTGGGTTTGAGTCGTAGATTATGGTAGTAAAACTTTTGTATGTAACATTTTAAGGGAAAAACACCAATTCTGACTACAATTAACTGCGTAGATTATGGCTCTTCATATTTCTAAGAAACCAAAACCATAACATGATGTTTTTGCTACTACTCTCTCCACCAGAGGATATCACCACTCCTAGTGGCTCCATTATTGTGATCCTTAAACACAGGGTAATATTTGTGTGTTCCTATAATGACAGTAAAGGCTCCAAGTTAAAAGTCATTTTTGAAAAATTCTTGTCAAGACTGGTCAAAAGTATTGTAATTAAAGTGAAAGATTTTCTTGAGAAAAAATATATGCTGAAAGAAAAAAAGATTTTGATAGTTAATTTGTTGATTCCTTTTTGTTAAAGAGTCTTTGCCCTTCATTTTAGAAAAATCGCAGTACTTCTTAAGACTCATGGGGAGTCTTACAGTGAAAAGATTTTTGCTTTCAATGATTTTCCATGGTTACCAAATACCCAAATATTTATATAAAAGAAAATACAGAGAAACCATCATCATCACCAGAGAGAGAGAGAATGGGGGAACACAGAGAGAAAATGAATAAATGACCAAGATCTTGATATAAGAAAGCAAAAGAGGTTGAACTGATAATGCTCACTTCTTTGCTCCATCAGAATTATGAGAAGATGGACTTTGGGTCAGGCATGATGGATTAGCGTCCTATCTCTACCTCTTCCTTGCTGTGTGACATTTAATAAGTCATGTAACAGCTACAGGCCTCACTTTTCACATCTTCTAATATGGAGAAAACAATAGTGTCCTTATGATCTGTGGCAAAGATCTTGCCATGTTTTATTTATCTTTTCCTGGAAGTAAATCATATACCTGGTATGATTTACAACATATACGAGGTATGGCAATTAAGTTCACGAACTTGTTGCAATGATGTTGCTCACTTTTTTTTATTTTAGAGGGATTATTCATTATGAATTGGTACCAACTGGACAAACAGTGAGCCAAGTTTACTATTTGGAAGTACTGAAAAGGCTGCACAAAAAAGTTAGATGACCTGAACTTTTCACCAACAATTCATGGCTCTTGCATCAGGACAATGCACCAGCTCACACGGCACTGTCTGTGAGGGAGTTTTTAGCCAGTAACCAAATAACTGTATTGGACCACCCTCCCTACTCACCTGATCTGGCCCCCAGTGACTTCTTTCTTTACCTGAAGATAAAGGAAATATTGGAAGGAAGACATTTTGATGACATTCATGATACCAAGTGTAATAGGACGACAGCTCTGATGGCCATTCCAGAAAAAGAGTTCCAAAACTGCTTTGAAGGGTGGACTGGGCACTGATATTGGTGTATAGCTTCCCAAGGGGAGTATTTCAAAGGTGACCGTAGTGATATTCAGCAATGTGGTATGTAGCACTTTTTCTAGGATGAGTTTGTGAACTTTATTATCCAGCCTTGTATGTAAGAAACAACAGTTAAAAGTTGAATAAATATCATGTGTCACACCACCCACAATTCCCAGAATAATGTAAGTGCTCAATGCTAGCTGTGATTATTTTAGTAATGATGATAATTATGTTTGCACTTGCTGAATTATTCTGATTAAATTAGTATATTTAAACTATCATTTCTATTTTATTTGTTCAATTCTACTTCAGCTGGTTATCTTATATTTAAACTGTATTTCACATATGCTGTTGAGTTATACCATAATACACAATACATATGTAAGGAATATTTTAGCATTTCATATTTCACAAAAATAATGAACTTTTATCATTGTCATCTATAAAGCATACCTTTTTCCTCCCATAATGTCTAGATTTTATTTTCATTTTGGCTAAAGAATGTTCATGCATTTAGAACTTACGTTTGAATTGTATTTAAGGGTTAAGTGTAGGAGAGTACATAGAATCAAATAGAGCTGCCTGGACTCTGCATTTGAGCCTGTTGTAATTTGAGTCTCATTAATCTTGACACAGTGCAGAAGGTCCAAAGGCCTGGAGACTCCATAGGGAGCAAACATCTCCAGAGTTAAGTAAAGCTTAATAAGCAAAGTGTGTGATTGAATTCTTTAACTGTCTGCATATTCAAAAATGAAAGAGTAGAATTCTTGGTGAGTACATATTAAGATCTGCCACATTCAAACTATTTCTAAAATAATTTGAAAGGTTTCTTTTGTGTGTGTTTTTTTTTTCAAACTAAGAAAAAAATCTCTTCTGAAATATTAGTTTTGGAATTTTTGGAAAAACTTTTGTGTTTTAACTATTTCTCACCAGCCATTGAGTTTTATCTAGCTGTTGGCACATGCAGACACAAGGAAAGGTCCTGGGACTACAATCTATCTCCATAAGCAGAAGGCAGGGAAAGTCCAAAGAAAGAGACTGGCCATTCCAGTCTGGTGATTAATAGAGTTTATTAAGGAAAATGTACATTTGAGGTAAATCTTGGGTAGCTGCAAGATGAAATGTATCCCCACAGCACTTGATAGGTGCCAGAGAATTGTATTGTGTAAAGGTGGGGATGGTCACAGGTACTAAGATGTGAGTGTTACCAGGTATGAGGTATCACAGGCTTGACCTACTCAGGACAATGGTCCTTCCCACAAACCAGCCCATAGCAGCAGGCAGAGGAGGGGGTACTGGTTTACGTCAGAAGGAACATCGATCATGATCAGAAGTCTCTAAGCGAGATTTGGGGTAAATAAATGTCCCCTTCTGGTCTGGTACAGCTCGTGAGTCTGGTTGCGGTCTCATCATGGAACAGTCTCTCCTCCGCACCAGCAGGTAACTTTTGATGTTACTTATAGCTCAGCTAATACTTCGATTCTATTGGTAGATGCGTTTGTTTTTGAAAGGTGATCAATAGTTGAATAGACCATATTAGCAACTTTAATGTTATAAATTAGAGACAATAATTTCTTGTAAAACTATGACAAGGATATATGTTATGTAACGATAAGCAGTTTTGGAAGTGTATTTACATTGAGTTGGCAGTTTTCGTCATTTATATCCATTTTTAGCAGTTTCAATTTGGAAGAGTCATACCTTATTTTTCCTTATAATATTTTATCATCTTATAATCAAATTTGCTGCTAGAGTTTCATTTGGAAATAACTCACTCCAATGTTATACACTGTAGAAGCATGAATATAGACTAGAATAAGGTTTTATATGTTTTGTTTGACATTGTATGTATTTCACATATAACGTATTTTCTTACTTAAACGAGAATAGAGGGCTATATTTAAATTATCAGCAAGAGTAGACCACAAGCAAAACCGTTACTGTTCTGGGTTTATCCCAATTTGTTATTATTATTGTTGGTTTTAATATGTGTACTGATCTGTTTTGCTGTTATAACAAAAGGCCACAGACTGGGTGGTTTAAAAACCAGCAATTTATTGTCTCACTCTTTCAGAAGCTAGAAGTCCATGATCAAGGTGACAGTAAAATTGGTTCTGGCGAGGCTCTCTTCCTGGCTGGTAGACCTCCGCTTTCTTCGTATGTTACTTGGCCTTTCTTCAATGCCATCCATGTAGGTAGGGAGAGAAAGAGAGAGAGGGAAAAGGCGGGGAGAGGGGAGAGGGGAGAGGGGAGAGGGGAGAGGGGAGAGGGGAGAGGGGGGAGAGAGAGAGAGAGAGAGAGAGAGAGAGAGAACTCTGGTGTTTCTTCTTCTTATAAGAACACTAATCCTATCAGATCGGGCCCCACCCTTATGACCTCATTTAACCTTAATTACTTCTTTAGAGGCCCAATCTCTGAATATAGCCACACTGGGGTTTAGGGCTTCAGTATATGAATTTTGAAGTGACGCAAACATTCAGTCCATAATAGTAACTTGGACTCAACTTGTCTCTGAATTTATCTGGAGGCTCCTAAAAACCTTGTTACAGCTCATGTTATGGAACTACGTTGATATCTACATTCTGAATATAAATGCACATGCCCAGATTCGAGTTCTCAATTGCTTCACCTGGTTACCACCTCCAGGCTAGTTCTCAGCAACAGGTCCTCTCTCTGTGGCTCACAGTGTTTCCAGGTGGAGATGAAAGTACTACTGGTTGCCCCTTTCCAAAACTCCCTATAACATGCATGTTCAACTTTGTCTCTTCCTTCATCCTGTCATGGATAGCAGGACTCCATGGAAATCAGTGGGACACATTACCTAGAAAAAGAATGAGGGCCCTACTCTGGAAGAACACTAAAATTTTGAAAACACATATTTTTGAAAAGCAAACTCTTAAAGGGACTTGACTGAGCCATTAATTCCTGCTTCTCGGAAAATACCCATAACAATAGGAATTAAGGTTTTGTAATACAAATTATGTGCTAAAATATCACTATTCCTTTAGTGATATAATTCAATAACACGCTATCTTACGATAAAAATTACTGAGTTTCTCATTACTATAAAATTAGCTTATTGAGTAATTATTTCATGTAAGAGCAATATATATCTCAGATCATTCTCCATTTCCTAAAATCACTTTTTTCCCACATATTTGTATAACTTTGCAAGTATGTCTTCAACATTCATTGAATTACTCACTTTTATATATTTAAAGATTAATTTAGTTTAGGTACATTGTGAAAAACAGCTGAAAGTTCTATACTTCCAGAAACAATATAATACATACTAATTATGATAATAACTTATATCAGTGCTAAAGAATAATATTGAAATTTATTTTGCTTTTGTAATTCCATTGTGTCTTTAATGACTTTCTAAATTTATAATACCTAAATAGAATTCCATGAGGCACTGGGATATTTAATATAAAACTAAATATACTTTTGTTTTGAAAATGTATCAAACTTCTATGACTTAAATTTTATGTAGGAGAATTCTTTCAACTAGTGATTCTTATGTTTCACATACTAAAGAGATACATATGATATAGAGCAAATGAATGTGCCATTTATAATAGTGACTTTGTTTTAAGTAAATTGAGTGATATAACACATTTATATTACTTTATTATGTGAGTGGTTAAGCTGTCATTTTATCTTCCTTTTACTTTGCTTGTTTTTAATAAACTATGTGTGTGTGTGTGTATACATGTGTGCTTGCATATTTTTATCTTCTCAAATATCACCTAATGGCATTACTATATATGTGGTGATAGAAATTTGCATTATATTTATTTATGTATACCTTAAATATATTTGTTTTTAAATATTCATTTGTTGACATATGCAGTTATAGGAAAAAAAAGTTTTATGAAAGATATCTTGGAACAATTTATGTGCAACGAGTTTAGAACGAGTTTTGTTCTGTAATTGTTCTGTGTTGCTTTATTGAGCAAAACAAAATGAGTAATCCAAGACTTGATAGGGTCAAAATGTTCATTAGAGGTAAAACATACTCTTTATTCTGAAATGGGCATGAGTGTAATAAAGCAATTTGAAAATCTGAAGCACAAATTCAGATGAAATTTCTAACTTCTTTATTCCTTGTAAAATTATTCTCAAGTTGACATGGAAGTTAAGTGCATTTCAAGACTTTTTAAGTAGAAAACAGATTTCCTTCAAGAGCTAGTGGGGTAACTTCTTTCATTTTATTAATGAAATGGATATTGCTTACTATTCATGACAAGGGTGAATAAAAAACGAAGCACTTAATTTTAAGAAATAGACTCCAAAGAATGTAACACATTTATTCCTTAGGTTCTTAAGTCTTTTTTTTTGTTGTTCTTTTGTTCTGTAATTGATTGCTAGCACCCTCTTTAACCCACCTTAAAGGGCAAGCAGGAAATTCATGTTTTCGTTCATCAGCCCATCCCTCTGAAAAGCGTTCGATATTAAAACAGTTTGCAAGGAGCAAAAGCAGAGGAAACAAGAGGCCCAGATAGCCTGTAGCAAGATACACGCAAGACTGGCTGCAACATACATCGAGTCTTGTTCCTGTCCAGTATTTGCATGGAGAGATCAAGTTAATTAGGGTATGACTCTGTTCTTCGCTTTATATGTGACCTTTTATTATATCTGTGGCTCTCTAGTTCATGTGGTATCATAAAGCTCTAGGAAAGTCTTTCCAGCTGTTTGACACAAACTGAAAAAAATTAAGCATTGATGTTTCCTTTTGCCTGAAGGTTTTTACAGCAGCAAATTACTGCAGAGGCAAAGTTGATGTTGTGGTAGATTTGCTGTGGGTGTCAGAATGCTTCTTTTGTCTTTTAGCTCCCTGCCCTCCCTGATGATCAGGTGCGGCCAAGAGAGTTGTGGAGAGAGGTGGGTGTTGGGGGTGGGGGTGGGGGTGGGGGGGGTTGGTTCAGGAGGAGGTTACATGGCAGAATTCCCACGAATGCTGGCGAAGGATGAAAAAGATAAAGAAATCTTGTTTTTCTGAACTAGAGGATTCTCTGCATGACTTCCCCACTGTTGGGGTGATGAGCTTTCAGGCTGAGATTTTATTAACAATTCATATGGAGATTGAGGGCAGTGGAGGAGCAGATTCTCACATAAACTTGATCTGTCCATGAATGCAGTTCTCTGTTTGCCCTGACCCTGCATGGCTTAAGACACTGCCTGTGAGGCCAGTGTGCCAGACACAAAGAAAGAAATGAAAAGCAAGCACATTCCAGGAGTCTGCACAAAAGACCGAGCAGTTTCTAGTCGTCTCCCCAGAGAGGATCTTATCTCTCCATGGCCAAAAACCTCTAACATGTTTATTTGTATACCTAAAGTTTTAAAATCTATGTGGCCGTTAATTAAGCAATCGTCTATAGTGATGTTTTGTTAGGTCTTAAAGTTTTGTTTTCAGAACTTGTTGAAACTAGAAAAATATTTTCAAGGGAACATTTTTTGAAGCTGAGCTTTAGAAGTCACTGGCCTTGAAGTATTTTTACTTTCGTGATTGGTAGGTAACTTGCAAAATGAATCCTTTCTAACTTTGGGAGAAGCCAGATCAACATTTTAAAGCTTGATTTGACTTCCTGACGCCTTGTGACACTGCACCTGAAACTTGTGGCAGAGTTCATGCCTGAGATGAAACTGACATGGGGCACAAGCCCATACACCCCCATGCTCATGAACACAAACAGCAGTGCTACATTAACAAAAAAGAAAAAAAGGTGAAGCAAGTGGAAAGAAAAGTTTGAGTGGGACAAAAGAGCAAGGGATACTAGGAACTTTTAACACTGTAACATTTCTACAGTTATTGGCAGTTAACTTTATCTGGATGCATTACAACAGGATAATGACAAGGTATCACAAGACATTTCTCTGTAACTGTATATACTACTTTTATTATTTAACAAGTGCACACTCTGGAAGTACAATACATTTAGTTTTAGGGGGTAAAAATTTGATATATATGAAATATTGTTGCTAAATTACATTTCCACAGATGCTTTAAAAATCAGAAAAACCAGGTCCACAGACTCTTGAATTTTACTTACATGTGTAGCTAGTCAAGTTGTTTCAAAACTTTTATGGTTCATGCCATTAATTATGATGGAGTTCGTTGCTTTCATTTTATAGTGGTTTTATTTCCATGAAATTAACTGTTTTACTTTGGCTAATTGTCAGTAATTGGTGACAAAATCACTTCATTGTTTTTTTCTATAGCATGATACTAATTAGGACTTTGCAGTACTGGCTCAGCCATGTTCTGTATTTTACCTTCGATGTTGAATCAATGGTAGATAATATCAAGTGCAACTTAAAAAAAACTCCTATGAGATAAAATGTTTCTATTAATAATTAAACAAGTCTTTTAAACAGCCTGTCATAAATTAATTTTAAAATAGTGAAATTGAAGGACGCTTTTATTATAGATTTAGTTGGTTTCATGAAAGCTTGGCTATTTTTTTTTATTTGAATCCTTTTAGAATCATCTATAAAATAACACAATTACTAATTTCATCTGCTTAGCCACATGCATTTTCATTGTTCTATTTGTGTCTGCAACATTGAAATTAGCATTGCTTAAGTGCTTTTGTAAGATATCACAGGGCTGGATGGCATTGTCTTTCTTTTCATGCCTGATAGTTAAGTTGATTCTAATAAAATATAACATTATTTATTCTTGGTTTCTATCTAGCTTTTTTCCCCCCCCCCTTCTGTTTTGCTTTGGCACAGGAGAATGTTTTTCGAAGCATTATATTTCAAATGAAAATATACATGAACAGTTGAGATTATAAAAACTTTCTTTCTTTCTTTTGTTTTTTTTTCAACAGAGAAAAGTGTGTTCCATGTAGGTAATAAGTTATAAGAGAGAGAAAATGGGAGAGTATTGTCAAACGAGGTTTAATACTGATGAGAGAAAATAGTACAACATTACATATCCCAGTAAAATAATCACAGCCAATACTATGTTGCTCTTTCTTTTCCCTTAAAAAAACAAAATAATTAAAAAAAAAAAAAAAATATATATATATATATATATATATATATATATATACGTATATATATTCTCAACTGATTTTCCCTGTGATTTTTTATGACTTTTTGAGTTACAAAAGTTTTCTAATACGTTGAAGTATAGCCTCCTTGCTTCTGCCTCTAAGATACTTTTAGCAATCAAGTACATTTTGCAGTTTACGATGTACTCAGTTTGTTTTAAATCCATCCATAATGTATAACTTAGAGCTGAGTGTCTCACAATCATCCTGAAAAAAAGTTTTAAAGAAGCAATTAGAAAAATAATTGCCTATTAAAAGGTGAAGATTGGTTTGAGCAGGGAGAGAAGAAACTGAACGTTGAAATTGAAAGCATTCATTGTTAGCATGACACATATGCACAAAATCTGAAATTAGAGAAAACTCATGAAATACGTATGTTGGCAAGGGGAATTGTTTAAATTTTCTAAAGCTGTCAGCCCATTTTCTGTATTTCTTTCCTGTTAAAGAAAAACTTCAAATAGAAAGCCTCACCTTTTGTACAAAGTTGAAATGTTTTATTATTGCAGGATTGTTCTACACTGTACAAAACCAGAACAATTCATTAGCTTCCAGGGGAGGGGGGACACAAATGGAAATCTTTCTATCATTTTGGAATGTCCATAGCAAAGCGCAGAAACTATAAAAATCTATGGTTGTTTCTTTGAAAAAAGACTCTTTTGATTACAGTGGTTATTTGAATACCCATTCAGGCTCTTTTATAATGTGTTGTGATAAATGCACATCTCCTAAATGAAGAATACTCTGAGGGGACAAAACTCAACATAAACTATGTTTAGATACTGCATTTCAATAGGTTGCCCCATAGGATTAAACTAAGGTTCTTTTTCTTTTCATTTTCTCTCTCTCTCTCTCTCTGTCTCTCTCTCTCTGTCTCTGTCTCTCTGTCTCTCTCTCTGTCTCTCTCTCTCTCTCTCTCTCTCTCTCTCTCTCTCTCTCTCTCTCTTCCCTTCTCTTTTCTTTTTTTCTTCATGCTCTAAAAGTAAATTCACTAAAGCAAAATTCAGTGTGTTCTTTTGGTGTATATCCAATATGCTCTATTGTTTACTATCAGTTTCAAATATCTAGAATGTGAAAAATAAACAGATTTGAGGCTGACTTTAACTTTTAAGAATGATAAAGTATTATAAAAGTTACTTGGGTAAGATAATAGTTTGCTTTTATTCATCCTGCCTTATCCTAGACTCTGGGGAGTATAAGAGGATTGGGTTTTTCTTTCTTGAGTATTCTAAATGTTCAGGGAAAATAAAAGAGAGTAACTAGGACTCTGGTAATACTGTGAGCCACATCCATGGGCATTGAATCCTACAGGGAAAAAAACAAACAAGCAAACTAATAAATCCAGTCTACTTCTAGCGTAATCATACTTGACACTATATAGACAATGCTGGGGTTACTCAGGTAGCCGCGAGCATCTTTGTCTGATCTGGCCCCAGCATCTTTAATAATTGTAATCGGTTTCTTCCTCAGTCTAAGCTGTGCCAATACCCCTAATTAGTCATAGCCTCATTTTAAAAATTAAAAGCATCACACAAATATAACATCAACAAGAAGCACCCCACAGCACTGTATTCCTTGTGTGATTCCACACGTTGTACAGTTGCCTTCAGCTCCTAGCCTCTGACTACATGGCTGTGTGTGGTTAATCAGCTTCCGCAGTCAGAGGTACACACACAGCAGGACGACCAGACCCCAGTCTGGGGCCACCAGACTTGGCTGTTGTTTGTTATATTTTAATGTGTGTGTGTGTGTGTGTGTGTGTGTGTGTGTGTGTGTGTGTGCATGTGTTTTTTTCCCAGTGAGGTGTTTGTTCATACCAGAAAGAGCCTCACCCTCTTACTGCAAATGTACTCTACAAATTAAGCACACAGCAATAAGTGAAATAAAAAATGATCAGAGGTAGGACATATTTATTCAAAGCTAGTTTTAGTTTATGTTGCTCAAATAAGTTCTATATCCCATGAAACTTGTCTTTTCCCAGGGGTTAAACTCCCGCAGCACTTTGGAAAGTGAGCAGTGACTACATTAAAAAACATAAACCATAATACAACAGTGTTGTAAGCCTGGAGGGCTTCTAAGTGTTACTTATTAATAGAATGTCCAAAGTAACAATTTTGTGTCTTGCGATATGGGCATACATGTGTAAAGACACGTTTTCTGGGACCTTGCTTTGTGTTGGGCAACATCACAATCTGTAACTTGGGGAAAATTTACATGACATCATATACAGGTCTCCACAAGGAAAAAGTGGATGAAACAGGTTCATTTGGTGCATGTCACGTGGCTTACCGGGGCAGCCAGCCATCCATCCCTGCTTCAGGTGACCAATGTCGGCAGGTGAAGTGCAACAGTGTATGTTTTGTGTTTTGTTCCATATGACCCATTGTTTCATTCATAAATAATGATTTAATTACAAGTTCATTTGCTCTGGAATCCAGGAGTAACCTGAGAGTAATGATTATTTTGCAAGTTGTCTAGTCATACACCAGCCAAGAAAATACTGTTCTCTTCTTTTTAGCAAACAGAAGCTACTTAAGATTTTATCTCTAATTATGAGCATGGAAAATATTCAAGCTCCAAATCATGCTTTGGATATATCTTCTGATTCTCTCTTGACCTTCTTAGGATGAGATGTGACATACATTTTGTCATTTGTTCAATGTGTCATTTTTGAAAATAATTTAAAATAAAGTAAAAAATAATAAAGAAGTTAGCCACTAATATGTGCTATAATTTTGCATTATTATTGCAATAAAAGAAGAGTAAAATTACATAGAATATCTCTGGAAGTACATAGCTTTCATAAGGTGTCACATGGCAATGGAAAGAAGACGTCCATATCTAGAGCACTAACCTTTATCAAATTAAGTTTCAAAATAATATAGAGAAAATTCTCTGGAATGAAGAATTTAAAAATGCCCTTTTTGAAACTGCATTGAAGACATTTTTATTTTATTATGCATTCTTTTTGTCCCAGGGATAACATTTAACAAGCTCAAGATGTGGAGTATTAAATGAACTATTATGACAGAGTTTAGCATGCAGCCACACTGTAAACTGATAAAGGTATAAAAATACCAAAACAGGCCATGTGATTGTAGTTAACACATTTAGAGTGAAGCGAATGTAGGTAATTCTTCACCTTCTTGGTTTTTCAACGGGCAGTTTTCCTCTCTGGTTTACTTCTTCCTGTGATCGATTCCTAAGCAAAGCCAAGCTTTTCAGGAGAAGGTTGAGATTATAACAATGTCAGCCTGTGCTTTTAGGAGAGTGATGAGGTTATCAATAATGCATTGGAAATCTCAGGAATCTTGTACATACGGACATCACAACTAACTGCCCAGCATTTATTGTAGGACTTGCAGATTTGAGCTGAGATGTCACCACATCTGCTTTTGAGCCAGCCACTGATGCATTCTCAAGAAATCTTGGGGGCATAGAGAGAGCTGTTGAGATTCTCTAACTGAAACATTGCAGTTGAGGAGGTTATTTAGGAGTGAGAATACATCTATGAAATTGCTTTTTTAAAGAAGCCTATTCAATACCCCTCTAATAACCTTTTGTCTCCCCAGCTCCCTTCTAACGTTTGTAAGTTTTGTTGTTTCTCTGACAAGTTTATTCGCATCCTTAACAGCTTGCCTTCCAGCAAGGTTCATATTCTGTACTTGGGCTTTCTGGTCACGGTGGTGGCTGAGAGTAATAGAGAGAGGGAATAAGTGAGTGTGGAAATGCAAAGCTGTCTCTTGTTACGTTTTATCGATCTCATTCTGGTGTCATTCAATTAAGACAGAAATGTGATGGATAGTCTCTGCACAGATTCCTGGGTTGCTCTCCATCCATTGTAGATAAAGCTTTTGTGTTGTATTTGGGGAGTGGGGGTGGGGAAAGGGCATGGGCAAGTGGGAGAAATCAAAGATGCTATGTGATCTGAATTACAAGTCATTGTCTCTCCAAAGATGCTCCAAAATGTCAAACATACCATATTTATATTTTTTTTATTTTCTCATACACAGAGTACTTCTGTTGATGTAATGGATAGGTAACCAGAATCTAAGGTAGGGTTGATTCTTATTTATTGTTTTCAAAGACTTAGGAGCTATCCTCATTTTCCTGCCAGCCCAATATAATTAAAGATGAGCCCAATGGAAAAAGACTTGAGTCAAATTTGTGCCAATTTTGAAATTTGAGAAAATGAAAAATTCTTTTCTCCTTTTTTATGGGCCTGTGACTCTGGGTTGACCTATTTCTGTAAATAGACTAAAAACAGCACATCAAGTTTTTTCGTGGTTTTTTGTTGTTGTTATTAAATAAATCATTCCTACTATTGCCTATGTTACAAAGTATGCCATCATGAGTAAAATATCAGAATTTAGGGCTGTATAAATTCTGATCCTTAGTCTTGGTGCCTTCCTTTTTCTTATATTTACTGCCAGTGTTATAATGACAGTGATAGTAATTTATGGATGTGAAAAGCTGTAAAATTAAAACTCATGTAAGCAAATTGTTTTATTTTGTAAAGAAATTAAAATAATTAGTGTAGACAGATATCATAAAACAGGTTATGCTAAGCAAACTCCTTTGGTACCTCTCAAAGCAATACCAGATTCAAATGAACATTCAGGATTTTCTAACCAAAGTTATGGTTTCTGATAATTAATGCAATTGAAAGGCAGTGTGGAATAAATATATAAGCAGGAGTTTTAATATAGACAAATATATTAATGTCCAGTCTCCCCTATGTTCATGGTATGTGACCTTGGATAAGATACATCCTCTAATTTAGACCTTAATTACTTTATCTGAAAAATTACAAAACAGAATTACAAGATTAAGTATATGGAAATGCCTATGTCATGCTTGTCCTATGCACTTGGCACACAGGAGGTATAAAACACATTTAGTTTCATCTTGAATCTCCCTTCATGGTTTTGACACTGAGTAATTTGGTCCTGTAATAAACGTGCTCAGTCATTTAGGAAAGGAATGTAAACAATGAAAAATAATACCTCTGGGTTCTACCACTGTGAGTCACAATTTTTCCAGATCCTAATTCACATATGTTAATTTACCAAACTGTGTAATATTTCATTGAAGAAATTTCCAATTGTTCACTAGAAGTTTGTCCTAAAACTACATTTGTAGAGGGAACTCTGTGTATTAGCTCTTAATCCAAGTTGTATTTGTCAAAGACGTTCTAACTATCATGCTTTAACCGTAAAGATAAAGGCCAGCGGTAAGCTAAAGCACTTTTTTACTAATTTTACAAAGAGCACCAGAAAATGATTTAGTTGGGAATTTAACTGGTAGCTCACATTGTAACCCACTCAGTAAGCTAAAAAAAAAACCCCACAAAATTTTGTATTGCTGTACACACATAGCCGTATTGGCATAGTTGAAAGTTAAATATATGTATATGTGATGGAATTTGGCTCTTCTTATGTTTTTTTTTTCCCTTCTGAGGTCATACATTTTTAAATAGAGTGTTTAAAGAAAATTGTCTTCATGAATCAAGGCTTACCTCAAATATACATCAAGGTATATGAGGTATGATTAAAAAATATGGTGAATGTTTAAATTTAAAAGAGAACTTATAGTAAAAGACACATTGCCATTAATCCTTCTCACTTCTAACACACTTATCCCATCTTTCTTTCCACCTTCTGAAGCAGTTCTGAAAGTCCTCCTTCATGCGTGTTTTTAGTTGTGCTGTCATAGCTGCCTCCATGAATCAATTCAAAACATTTACCTTTCATGGTCATTTTGACTTTGGGGAAAAGCCAGAAGGTGCACGTGCCTGATTTGGTGAATATGGTGGATAAGGACACGCCATAATGTTTTTATTTGAAAGAAATTGCTGTACTAGAAGTGAGGTGTGACACAGAGCCTTTCCGTTGTGATCACAAATCAGGGTGAATGCTGCTGCCAGGTGCCATCCAACGGAAAGGCAGGGATCTCCAATACGGAAAGTGGCGTGTCGAACCTTAGTAACAGTGTGTGACAAGTTTCAACTTGTTTGGTGCAGTCAGTGTGTGTGAGCTACGGTTGAGAGAAGGTGTGTGTTAAAGTGTGCTGTAAATCATCCTCCATCAAGACAATGCTCTATGTCACACATCGCTTCTGGTATATGGCAATTTCTGTCAAATAAAAATATTTTGGTGTGTCCTCATCTATCTTATTCACTAGATCTGGCACCATGCGACTTCTGGCTCTTCCCCAAAGTCAAAATGATTCAGGACATTGAGGCAGCCACAACAGTGCAACTGAAAACACTCATGAAAGAGCACTTCCAGAACTGCTTCAGAAAGGGACAAGAACTAAGGGGTAAGTGTTTGAAGTACGGGGGAGTATTTTGAGGGGGATCAATTTCAATCTGTCTTTTATCTGTATTTTTTTTTCTTAATTTAAACATCTGTATTGTTTGAGCATACCTCATAATTGGCATCTATTTAAAGAAAGTACATCTATTAAGGTTAGGTAGTAAGGAAATATTTCCCATGATCAAAACATAATAAATAATTAGTCTTTCTGGTGAAAGACAGTGTTTTATTCTAAATTTACCACATGATTTTTTTCCTCAGTTTTTTTACTTTGTGTGTGCTAAGTCTGCTTAACACATCATTTCTGAAAACTACCAACACTTTGGTTGAAGATACAATGGGTAAACAGATTCCTACAGTTTCACAGCATCATTCTGCACTCTATCAACATTACAATAGAAGATATGTATTTGTGTGTTCATATGGGGGATTAATACAAGTCATCTAACTCATTTCATAGAAGCTATGGCAGTAATCCTTGATGTTCTAGGGTAATGTTCATTTTTTCCCCATAGTGAGATGGGAATTGCCATGATGTGTTTGGTCATTCTCAATTACTCTCTGAAGTAGATCAGGTTCAGTCTGGAGGTGGAGTGCTTTTCTACTCTCTTGGGTCCAAGGAGGTGCTACTGAAAAGCAACTTTCTAAGATGCACCACATTCCATGGCTGACTGACAGAATTTTAAATATATCAGAAGGTGTACCTTAAAAAAAAAAAAAGAATTGCAAGTAATCATAATTTACAGAAACAGAGACCCTAGACTGGGATCTTACTTTATACATTATAATTGTCCATGTTCAATTCCAGGAGACCACGTAACCTAATATTTGTGGCAATATTGCCTCCTCTTAAATTTGTAAAGAACTGCATTCCTAGCAATTTACAAGATACTTAAGCACCAGTTGCCGATGATGTTTTTTTTTTCCTTTTAAAAAAACTATGTCTGCCTTCAGCTAATATTGAAGTCCTTGTCATTGTTTATTTTCTATCTCTTTTCAATTAGAATGTAAGCATTGTGAAGTAAAAACAATTGCAGATGAGCAAAAACTGTTTGTGGAAGTAATCATGCTGACTCTACACCTAGGATGTCCTCAGGAACCAGAATGCTACTATATTGTCTCCATCCTTATTTTCTGTTCACCAAAGGGATTTAGAGAACAATGGCATCCTTAGACCCCGGTAGTTCCTTCCATTCAACAGTCACACTTAAACTTACAGACTACAGAACAGGACTCTCCTTTACAAGGACACAGTTTTAAAAATCCCTCTCTACATTTATTATTGAACTCATGTGAGGTCCCAGACATTCTGTTGAGTGCAGAATATGTAAACTAGTAAATTACAAACTAGTGCAAACTAGTAAATGACATACAAATTCATATTAATTTTTGTAATCACTCTGTGTTTATCTGTAGGATTCTCTTTTATCTGTCTCTGTTGGTCTGTTCGTTTCTATCTTCTTCTTCCCGGTCCTTAAAGAAATAATAAGTCTGTATGGCTTTCTGGCCATAACAACATGGTTTAGAATGCTTCTTCAGCAGTCCATTACCACATATCTCAAATTGATAGATCTTTTGTGACTTAAAAGTCTTTCTTAACAATATTTTTGTTAGGGTTGTAGCCTAAGACAACTTCAATGCGTACTCTACAGTTGAAATTCTCTTAGTTAAATCCATTCTCTCTGTTGGCTCATGCTCATTCCTACCCCCCACCCCATTTTCTACACTGTACTCATCTCCTCTTTTCTAGTTTTGTCGGCAACTCCTTGGAATCCTAAAATTAGAGTTTTTGACTAAACTAGAGTATGAACCTGAAGTCCACACAGGTTATAATTGATCAAATCAAAGAGACAGTTTAGGAAATGTCCTTGCTTTGTGAGAAAATTTAGATGCCTTATTAATAAAGGATCAGCCCTCTCACCTTGGAGTTTTCAGGGCAGAGTTCCTTGTCTATTCCTTTTTCTGTTCACAGTGGTTGGCACATAGAAAGAGGTCAATGGATACTTGTTGAAATAGCCATGAATCTTTATGTCATATTTTGAGATATTTTAAGCATAAGATGAGTTAAATTTAATCTTGCCAAACACACATGTGCTAATTATGCATTCCTCTGATCATGAAGAGGAGTTTGAATATTTTATAACTACATCTTGATAATTCTCTCTTCAGTTTCTACTGTTCCAGGAGAAAGAATCAGGTCTCTATTTTTTGGTCTCCTGTCAGACCGTTTAGGTGACTAGTGTTAGCATTAGTAGTATCATGATGTTTATATTAGAAGATGAACCATGAAAGCTTATTTACTAAGATTCTTTTGAGAAATCCTGGTGACCTGCTACACATGGGAATTTGACAAGCCACTTTATAGTGGAAGTTTAAGAACAACTATGCTAAGAATATAAGATATACTCCAAAAAATGACACTCAGAATGAAAAATAGAAATTATCCCTGCTGAGAAACCTCACTATACTCTTACCAAGGTATTTTACCATCTCTCTCTCACCAAAATCCAATTTATCCCTGGGGGTCTTTTGTTTTGTTTTCAGTCACTAATGAGTATAATATCAGCTATTTGGCTGTCCTCTTGAATTACTCAGTTTAGTATTGAACCAAATTTGTCTCTGACCACTGGGCACAGCAAGCATTCTAAAAGATGGACTTAACAACAGATTGAATCAAAAGTGTGGGAAAAGGAGGTGGAATTATCTGGACAAGTTGATCAATGAGAATAAACGTAAAACAGAAATAGGGCCACTCAGCTTTCAAGTTGTGACTTGAAAAACATAATTTTGGTGTTTCTATGTGTAATTAGAGTTCTTAAAATATAAACACACGTTCACTTCTTATCTCATTTCCTATCATGTTAGTTTTTTCACATTTTTCCCCCCAGTAAAATAAAGAAGAAATCTCACTATTTTAAGCTGAGCCTCCAAAAGAATCTATACCTCAGTTGGTCTGAGTGTTCCAGGACTCTGTTGTATTTGGTCAGAAAAACGTACTTGATCATTTTACCCAAAGATGATAAAGTCCATGAGGTTTAACTTTCACAAATTCAAGTTTATAGGAGACTCGCCAAGAGAAAAATAACAAACTACCATATAAGGGGACACAGATACTTCTATGCTGCTCAACAGATTTTATTTTCAGTATACTAGACAATTTAGGAAACCATAGAAGTGTTTGTATGACCCTTCCAGATAATAAAATCACAATAAACAGTGCACATTAGCCCTAATGACTATCAACTATACCAGTTAATAACCACCTGAAGTTCCAATCAAGTGGGGAGGAGTCCTCAGTTTGGTTGGTGAAAAACTATCCTTCAGACGAATTCTATGTTATATCCTTCCTTTTCAGTCTTCTTGTGGATCATTTGTTCACAGGTAAAATAGGTCATAGGAATGTTGATGTAGTTCAAGACAGATACAAATAACTAAGATAAGTAAAACTTCAAAGAATACACTAGTCCCCAACAAACCAGAGAATTGCACAGGCAGACACAGATGTACACCCTGGTCGTTTTTGTTTGTTATTTGCCTGTTTTGATTTTAGCAAGTAGCAGTTTACCTAGTAAAGTTTTGAATGCAAAAAAACTTGGATTAAATTATCTGTAATGTTGCTTCCAGAGTTAGCAGTTTATGATTTCATAAATATATGAAAAAAGTCCCCAAACAACTATTTTGAATCCTTTCTGAATTTTGAAAGTAGATTTTATGATTGTTTTTCAATCAGCATAAATGGATAAAAGGCCTCTGAAGTGAACACTGTGCTCAGTAGTGTCATAGGAGTGTACAAAAGACATCACTTCTTACCTTAGCAGTTTGCAATCCTACTCTATAGAAAGCATCTAGAAACAAAAGGAAAGCTGACAATTTAAGTCGGTTCTAAGTGGTAAAGAAGTGATACAAATGATAACCTCCTCAGAACTTTAAAAGAGGTTTGGGCTCTTTCTTATGTGGCATGGAGCAATCAGAGAAGGCTTTTGGCAGAACTGTGTTTTGAGAATGGATCTGAAAGAATGTTAGAGACAGACAAACCAACAAAGAAAAAAAATCTCAGCGAACTCTATCTCTGCTTCCAAACTCAGGGCCATGGGAAAGCACACATTATAGATAATCTTTTAAAATAAATTGACACTTTGATTTTTATAACCACAGTTTCTCTTGAAGCATCATATCACAGTTACAACGATGTTGAGATAAAAGGCAACTGGTAATCTGTCCAAGATACAGTTCAAAATCACATCTCTTACTGATTTACACCACCCACTTATACATGGAGAAAACAAACCATTTAGGACTATATTGTCCCAGACATCATAGAGATGATCTAGAGCAAAAGGAAGATTTACATTTATTACATGTTTGGCTTTTTTTTTAAATTTCAGGTATACAAAACAATGTAATAGTTAGACATCTACACCACTCACAAAGTGATAACCCACTCCCTCAATCTGCTACCCCTCTGACATCATACATAGCAGTTACAATTCCATTGACTCCTCTCTGGCTGGACTTAATCACTGGTTTGGTGATCCAAATCAAATTCTGTGTCCCAGTGAATAAATACAAATGTATAATTTAAAAAAGTAGGGACACTTTTATATTTGCATGTTAGGCAAGTGGGGGGGGGCAAGTATAGGGAGACTTTTTTTTTTCACATCTTGTACAAATCCATGTTAGTTATCTCTCTGCCAACGCCTCTTAGATCTTTTCTGATATAGTTGATTTGTTATAAACTCAAAATGAAAGAGAAATGTAAAAATGCCATAAGAAGTAATAACATGTGTGAAACAGATTTCTTAAATTCCTAGTCATCCACTCCTAAAAACCTGCTCCTTTCCAGTTTTCCCTGTCTCAGTAAATTACACTGATAACCACCCAATCTCTGAAGTGTATGTAAAACTTCTGTGTGATCTTGGATTTTTCTCTTTTTCTGTCACCCACATACTTTCCTTCAGGAAGTCCTGCCAACTTCACTTTCAACTGTGTTCCAATGTAACCAATTTTCCTTATGTCAAGGACTGCCTCTCTTCCTTGAGCCACTGTCATCTCTTGTACAGGCTGGTGCAATAGCCTTCCAACTGGTATTTTTGTGTCTATTTTCCCCCTAGAGTTAATATTTCACACAGCAGTCAAAGTGATTTTCCAAAAATGTAAATTAGGCAAAGCCCTCCAATGGTTTCTCATTAGAGAAAAGTCCCTACTCCTTCCCCCTGCCCACCTGACCCTGCATTATGATATCTCTACCATATTCTGATTCCATCTCCTACCACTCTCCCACTTACGTATCCTATCCTGCTGATGCTACCCTTCATGAAGTTTCTCTCACATGCCATGGTCCTTCTAGCCTGGGACACGTCTTCCACTCAGCCTTCATATGACCTTCTCCTTACTACATTAAGCCACCACTAAAATATCACTTCCTCAGAGAGACCTCTGATCTCCCAACCAACCACGACTTCCAACTCATTACTCTGTATTTTCTTACCGTGATTTTGTTTGTGCATGTCACAGTACATGTCAATTCCTGGACTCATATGTTTATATACCTGTTTATTGTCTCTTTCCCTATTGTTGTCCCATAAGAGCAAATATTATCTCTCTTGCTCATCTCTGTCATCTAGAAAAAAAGCAGGGCACATAAGACATATTCTATAACTATCTGTTGAATTCACTTGTTTTAAAAAGTGGAATATAGTTTTCAAGACTTCATCTTAAGGAGTGAGCAAAGTTTCTGTAACCAGGAGGACCTGGATTTAAATCTCAGTTCGGACACATGCTTATCGTATAGACTTAGGGAAATAACTAAACACCCAAGTTTTCTTTTGTGAAAAGTGAGACTAACGCTATCAGGCTACTTTGCAGAGAGGATTAGAGATAATGAGTATGTTGAACATAGTAATTGGCCAATAGATGTTTAATAATACTAATAACAGCAACAATAGCAATAATAATGAAAGTAATAAGAAAGTGCCTTGAATTCTAGGTCAGTCTACTTCATCAAAGAAGTGCACAATGAAAACACCCACCCTTCAATTCATTATCAGGGACATCCATTACATTCTTGAATATTCACCCTTGGGAAACAGAATAGGGACTGTAGGTTAAATAATTTAAACTCATATGGGACCAAACAATGAAAAGTATACAAGAGAGAAAATCTTACACTGGGGGAAAAAAAAAATGATCCAATGACTGAATGTTACCATTTTATTATTTCTAGGGAGTCTGTATATTTAATTTATAGAATTTTTCACTGCTCCTAGGCTGGAATACACTTAGATGAAAATTGCACTCCTGTCAACCAAATTAATTAAAAAAATAACAAGGATTTTAGTATTGAGGAGAAGTTTTCTATACAATGTGTTAAGGTTTATTGACGAGATTAATCCTAACTGGTACTTTGTGTGAATTTTAAAAAGGTGCCCTTTCCTCTGTGCATATGACACACCCACACTTGCAGGTATAATTGAATTCCTGCTTATGGTTGGTAAACAGAGCATGAGATGGATTTCAGCCTCACTCACCTCCCTAGCCAGTGTCCTTTTTATAGGGCACAACACAAAAAATAGGAGCCCTGTAAATATTATTAAATAAATAGGAGCCTTGTAAATATTAGATCATGAATACAATGACAGCGTTGGATTCTGCATAAAGTGAAATGAAGATAGGTCAACAGTTCCAGCTCAGTTATGCTTTTCTTTAATAGGAAATTTGAGCAATATGCAGAATAAAGGAGAAATATGCTTCCTACAACAGAAAAAAATAAATATAATCATGCAATATTTAATTGTGGATCACTGATGATTGTTAATCTAAACTCGAAAAAATGACTATTATCTAAGTAGCATGCTTGTCAATATATTAAGGCTAAAAAATATTTAGATAAATTTGTCATGGTAAGGAGGTTAGGATAGGAAAGAGAGAAGTTGGTCTAGTCAGGAGCTGAGTTTGAGTAACGCCTGCTTCTTAGAGAATGCCTTCAGTGTGCATTTTAATGACCTTTACTGAGCACTCACTTCACTGGTGGACATTTAAAGGTGTTTTAAAAATATGTGTAAATAGTGTCAGATCTCATGAAAGCAATACCTGGGAGCACAATATCAGTGTATGTATCAGGGTGCCGTCATATTGATGCCTTAACAGCCAAGAAGGCAAGTCAAAGGAAGAAAGTCTACATGCTAACAAGTAGATCGAAAGATCTATTGTTAAGCAGTCTTTCATTGGTAGCCTTCTAAGGGCAAGACCACTCTGCCATCTTAATGTTATATCATGGCTTTTGTGTTAAAGCTGGCCCTTTGAATGAGTGAGAGAACAAAAGATTTTCAGCAGAGGAGAAACATGAACAAAGGCAGGGATGGAAGAGTGTGAGCCCCTTCAGGGAACAGCAGACAATCCATTTGGTCAGGAGGGCAGGGAAACTTTATGGAAAGAAGCAGTATAAGTTGAAGTTGGCAAGATACAAAAGAGATGATTAGATTCTAGAGGATTTGTTCTTTCTCTTTTCTTTTTTAAGATAATATGTTTTCTTTGAAGGTTTTGAACATACCTGTTCTATAATTTATAATGAATTATTTGCTGTATGTACGTAGAATGGATCATTTGAGTCAGGGAAGGTAAGGGTGGTATTTAAGAGGATATTCTCATGTGGGTACCTTAGAGAAGCAATAAGGACTTAACAACAGATAAAAGTGAAGATAATGAATTTGAGAATGTGGCATGAGTTAGAAAGTGTTTGGATTAAAAAAAAAATGTAGAAGGAAGAGTTAAAGAGGTCTCTAACATTTTGTACCAGAGTAAATAGAAATGATGTTGTGATGAACAGATTAGGGAAAGCTAAAAGACATGCTAAGAACTCAGAAGATTTATAAAATGTTTACGTTAAAAGCAAGGGCAAGCTGGTCTATAATGTAAGCAACTTTGCATTCAGATTTATGGTGGATTCTTAACTCCTTTACAATTCTTAGCTTCTTTATAATATTAATTCTTGTTTATTCATTAAACTCCAAGACATTTTATATAGTCATATATTTATTCACATATTTTATCTTATTTCATATAATTTAATTGGATTTGGTTTGCAAATGTAAGTGAATTCATGCATTTAATCAAGAATAAGTAAAGACATAATACTAAATTACATCTCGTTAATGCTGATATTTGAATACCTGTCTTTTCGTATATCTTGTATATATATTTCCTTTTTAACTCCGTCCTGTAGTGATGATTCACTTTTTAACTTTTTTATTTTAAGACAATTTTACACCTACAGCAATGTTACAAAATAGTACCTTTTAGAGTTTCCATGTATCCTTGACCCTGCGTCCCTTAATGTTAATATCTTACCTAACCATAGTCCAATTATCAAAACCAAGAAATTAACATTGGTACTGCTGATTTAATGCTATTAGTCTCTCAATTATTTTTATAAAAATAAATGCATATAGAAAGAAAAATATGATAGCCTACTATTTATATGCTCTGAGTGCTATTTTAAGCTTAGCCAATAAGAGCTAATGTGACCCGTTGTAACACAATGCGACCCATTTTGACCCATTGTAGCTGGCAAAGATATTTGCAAATCATAATAGTTTGCAAAACACAGACAAACAAAAACTAAGAAAGAGTATTTTCAGATGTAAAATATCAAGTTTAATAGAGGCTGGGAACACCATCAAGGAGATGGTTAAAGACAGTGGAAACAGATTAGTAGGCAATTAAGGGTTGATGGAAATTCTTTGACATTATTAATGGCATCCCTGGAGCCTAGGAGAAGTGCCCAACAATCTGCAAATACAAGGAAATGAGATTTATGTTTGGTGAGGACTTTTATATCCCCCAATAGAAAATTTCGGAGGTGTTGAGTTTTGGCCTGGTATTGACCCACTTCAGTCAGACTTCCAGCCTTATTTCTCCACCCACTCTTATGTAATACCTTCATTCATCCAATTGCTCAAGCCCAAAACCCAGAAGGGGTTGCCTTCTCTTGAGAGAGAGAATCCTTGACCTCTCTTTCTATAATTTCCAAAATCTGATTCATTAACAAGTGCTAGTACATTTGCTTCCTAAATATGTAGTTTTAAACCATTCCAATATATTCATCTCAACTGCTACCAACACAGAATGCGGCTCTCTCCGCCCACACCGCAACTTTGCAATTAGCACCTCAATTGTTGTCTAAGACTTTATTCTTATCCTTCTCTAACCTCTGCCTTATAAAAGCCAGATTTATATTTTTGAATCATAAATCTCATCATGTCACTTCTCTCTTAAAACTCTTCAAAATCTTTCCATTGCATATAGTGAAAACTTTCTTTAAAATAGGCCCACAATATATCCAGACAGTGAAATATTATTCAGTGCTAAAAATAAATGAGCTATCAAGTCATGAAAAGACATGGAGGAACCTTGCTAAGTGAAAGAAGCTAATGTGAAAAGGCTAGATACTGTATGATTCCAACTATAAGACATTCTGGAGAAGATAAAACTATGGAGACAGTAAAAAGATCAATGGTTGCCAAGTGTTAGGGAGGTGGGAGGTATGAGTTCGTGGAACACAGAGGATTTTTAAGGCAGTGAAACTATTCTGTACGACACTGTAATGGTGGATACATGTCATACATTTGTCCAAACCTATAGAATGCACAATAGCAAGAATAAACCCTAATGGCCTTTGGTTTATAATGATGTGCCAGTGTAGGTCCATCAATTGTAACCGAAGTACAACTCTGGTGAATGATGTTGATAATGGGGAGGGTATTCATGCATGAGGGCAGGGGTGACATGGGAAATCTCTGTACCTTCAACTCTATTTTTTTTAAATGGCCTAAAGTCCTTGCATTAACTAGTTAGTGGCTACACCTCTAACCTCATCTCTGTTTTTGCCCAGATGGGTTCTGTTGCATGTTAGATGTCCATAGTCCAGGAGCCAAAACAGAGAACCTCTCTCCTTCCCCAGCTCTGGCTTGCATCCCTCCTCTAGCAGCTTCCTAAGGGCAGTTTCTACTGTACAGTATCAAAGCTGTAGGAGGGCAAAGTATGAGTATCAGGGAATTCTCATTTTGCTGTTATTGTCTTAAGTTGGCTTCCCATGTCAAGGACAAGTAGTTGTCTAAAGCTCTCAGAGTCCTTTTATATGCACATAAGAAGTCCCCCTGGGGACATTCCACTGTACTTCCTATGCATCTGGTAGTAGATATTTCCTCTCTTTGCTCTGCCATCCTCAGCTTGTGATTTTTTGGGATTTACTCCACACAAATTATCTTGTGGTGTCCACCATCATTCCAGATGATTTCTTAAACAGCTTCTCTTCATGCTAGGAACTATATTAGTCTACAGGCCATATTCATGCATTTTTTGGACCAACAAACTCTGGAAATTCAAGCAGATATCAACATTGTAGGAGGCTCTCCTTTGATCTGGCACTAAAGCAGCTAGCTCATCCATGTGTATCATTTATATCGTCCAGGCAGGAGTCAAGGGCAATTCCACTCTTCTCCCATCTCCAGATCTTTAAGTGGTCCTACAGAAGAAACCCCCTCACTAAAATTGATGGGAGGGCCAGGTCCCTAAAGAAATCTTCAGAAAACCCTTTTATATTGTCTCATTCCAAGCCTTTTATAGTTTCAGTGTGTTCAGAGTCACCTACTTTGAAACTGCTACTAGGAGCTCTGTCTCAAAACTCTCCTTAATCTAATATCTCTTATATAGTGTTGCCCCAGTAAAAACTTTTAATGTAATGCATTAATAAGTACACAAAATAGATAAGATCTTACATAAAGTGATGACAAACCCTCTGGTTTTAAATTAGATTTATCAAATTGGTCATATAAAAGGCATTTCAGTATATAGAGATTAGTATAGATGACCTATACTAAAAAAATTTTTTGATGGAAATCAAAATTTTGAATGTCTGAATAAAAGTGCACTCAACGTTAAGTGAAAAGTTCTACATGGAAGTGTCTTAAATGTTCCTTGAAGCCCTATTTTCATTTTATATATGGTTAAACCTAAATCTCAAGGAAGGGTTTCATCTGTATATTTTAAGAAGTGCAAGATATTTGTTTGTGGACAAATTCGTTAAAGGGAAGCCCCAATTACAAATGTCAACTACTTCCATGATAATTTAAAGAATTTTGCTATATATCATGTGTTTTAAGATCTAGAATTGACAGTGATATAATGATTTGTCTTAAGGGTCCCATAAAAGTATAATGAAACTTTTGATTAAGTATCTCAGTCAGCAGACATACCTTGTAATTTAGCTTAATCGTTGTGTTTTATTAATTTCAAAGTTGTGGTTTTGGTCACCGCTTATTAATTATGATTCCAACTGCTTATCCAATCTTTATACCTGTGCTCCATTTGGTTTTAATGAACATATTTTATTTTCACAAAGTAGATCTAATTAGTTAACTTAAACAACTTCATAAAAACTTAAGTGATATTTAAACTGAATATTCCTGGCTATTGTTTAGGAAAATAGTTTCATGTTTATTTGTATTATAAGCAGTAACCTATATATGGGCTCTTCAGTTTATCCAGTCACTAATAAACTGAAAATACCTCATTCAATCCCTTGAATGCATAGTATGATGCCCTTAAACTTTTTAGTTGAATATTTAAACCGTCAACGTAATTAAATAAATTAATCTCATTAGTGAATTATTTTGCCATGTGAGCAGGCAAACTCAGGGGAAGCAGCTGTTCTTGGTAAAGAATATTGCATATATTTGCTTCTAGAATTACCACCCTCACCTGATAGCCAAAGTAACCAAGTTAGCATTGACCCTTAAGAAGGTATTTGTTTCATTAACTCCTGGGATAAAAACAATAAAATGAATATCCCAAGTATGCAGTTTTCAGGTAAGAAAAATTAGGAGGCCTGAATTACTCAACAAATAATGACACAAGGATTGTTTTTGACATTGTTAAGAATGAGTCCTTAATACATTGGGTTACGATTATTGGTCCCAGAATCTAGGGAGGTTAAAAAATTTTCATATCTCAATATCTCCGGGAAGATTCTGCCTCAGGAGGTATCCACTGCCCAACAGATAAGATTCATACTCTTCCCTGTGTCTTTTAAATCCTTGACTGCTGAGTTTTCTGCTGTCCCATCCCAGCTGGTCTCAGGTCACCCCTGCTTGCTCTCTGGCTGGGTTTTGGTAGCACTGGCCTCCTCTTACTGCTTCTAATAAATATGCTGTGTCTTTCTGCCTTAGGTCCTTCACACAAGTTGTCCCTTCTGGGGAGAAAATTTGTGTGCTGTTTTTCCCATGGTTAGGTCATTCTCATTTTCCAAATCTCATTTCACATATTGTCCCTGGAGACCTTTTCTCTTGCCCTTTCCTGACTATCTCATCTGTATAGGAACCCTTTCTGCTCCTTCTCACTCATTATTCTCCATCATAGCACATAATCCTCTAATCACTTCTTTAAAAAATTGTAATTACCTATTTATTACCTCGACTATTGCCAAATAAGTGTGGAACAAATCTTTATTGAATGAATAAATGTTCTCAAAACCTGGAAAAGCACAAAGGCGATTTAACAATGTTAGTTGAATGAATGAATATAATTAAGATCAAAGGACTACTAGCTATAAATACTGTCAATATCTATCTCACTTTGTGAATTATTTCAGAAATATCTTTTTGAGAGTAGGCCTCTATGGATTCATAGCCCCAAAGAACAGGTGCCAGTTTATTGCAACTTTTCATGATTTGTCATATTAAACTTTCAAGCTGTCTACAACTTTTTTATCTGAATCTAATGAAGGAATAACACCCTCTAGAAATACTGTCATGTTCCAACTTGTAACCAACTTTTTAAAAGTAGAATATGGGCTTAGAGGTCTATATTTTTTTCATTTACAAAACAACATTTCACAACTTAATATATACAACTGAAGTGTATTGACTTTTGATAGCAAAGACTATAATACTGCAAATATGTCAATTATATTTTTAAAATTTTCAAGTAAAAATCGAGAAGTATGAATCAGTGCATTTTGCTCCTACTCATAATAGATTTGAACTTGAGGCTTTGCTTTGAAGAATAATAATATTGACACACACACACACATATACATATACATATACATATACATATACATATACATATACATATATATATATATATATTTTTTCCCCCCAAACCACAGTGACACATGTTTTCTTTGATTAGAGAACCGTTTAGCTGATAGATGGGATTTCACCTACAGTCCAGATCAAAAATGAAAGCACATAAAATTTTCATTGCCTAGTTAAGACATATTGTAAGTATTTAGAAGGGTCTATGTTTTTGTGACACATGAGATACTATGTATAAAGTTTTGACATTTGAAAAATATATTTTAAATGGTTACTTCTCAGAAATTTAGTAATTCAGTTTCATTACTTTTACCAAATGGAAAACTAATGGTAAATTATATTGATTAGACGTCTTTAAAAAATCCCTTCAATATAGAAAGTATCATGTGCTATAGCTTTTGATATATATATATAGAAATTGAACTTCCACATTTTAGTGTTTTTAATGTACAAAAGAAAAAGAAATCATATTTTAGCTGTATTTGTTTTTCAATTAATAAAAATGAATAAACTAAGGAAATGCAGTTGGTGAGTGTCCTCTTCCTCTAGGAAATCCTGCATTCCAGACAAACTTGGATAGAATGTGAAGGATGAGCCCATTTCTGAATTTGCAGAAAGTTTATCTCTCATTTACAAGGATATATGGTGGAGTTGAATACAAACATTAAGGAAATGTTAAATGCCATGTCAGGTGTGCAAGTGTAGATGCCATAGTTTTTAGGAACTCCCTGTGTAGCTTTAGAAACACTTAAAAACAACAGGACGGTCAGTATCAAAACTCATAAGCATATAAAAATCAGCACCTAAGGTTTTTTTGGGGTTTTTTTTGCCTTTGTTTAAACATTAAAGTGATATCCATCTTCCTTTTAAGTTTTGCCCCACATAAGTTGAAATATTTCTGCTTTTCAAGTGATTATATTATGAATGGTTCAAGCTAACCTTTACTCTAAAAACAGCTCTGTCTGTCCAAGTCCATCGTGGTGACATCTAAGTAGCTGTCAGAGGCTTAGCCTACCTATCTTTGACCTCTGCAGTCTGAATTTAGTCTGTTTCCTGGGGCCCAAAGCATGATGTGTACAAGTCATTTGTGAGTGTGGTGCCTTCAGAGATTAAAAAGTGTAGCCTGGTGGGTAGGCCAGAGAAAAATGGAGTAGAGTTGCATGCTCAGTGGTGGAAGCCATTGAAAACAAGGAAACCCAGTTGAACAGTAGTCTCATTCAAGGCCATTCAAGGCCATCAGAAATTGAGTTCTAGAGGTGAAGAAGAATGTCTTCCAGGCAGTGACAGTCTGTCTGGAGACTAACATTGGGTTCATTGGCCTTGTGCTTATGTATGCAAGGAATATAGCACTAAAGACACCCCTTTCTGGTGAGAAAACTTTAAAGCCCCTTAGGACATATGGGAGTACATAGGCTGTATTTGAGGAAAGCTTAGTCCTAGGAACCACTTTTTGTCACTAGAATGGGAATTTCATTAACCACAGTTACAATAAAAACATTACTGAATATGACAGAGAAACATATCCTCAGTTTTGCAGGAAGAATGAAATATTGAAACTAAATTTGGCATTATATTTTTCTAGTATAGAAAACTTTCCCAAACTCCAAAAAATTTCAATATCATGCAGGTTGCATAAATAACAACCTTTTTGATGAAACAACCAAAAATGATTTAAATTTGAATTATTCCTCTTATTTGGAAGGGAAAGAATGCATTTTGAATAACAAATATATTTTTTAAGTGATATCTAAGAGAATTGTAAATGGTTTTCTTCCTGAAGACATTCATTTACTACATGTTTGCTGAAATCAGGAGACTGTTAAAACATGTTTAAAACTGTCATGAAAAAGTCAATATCCACATTTATAAAATAAATGGAAAATAACTCATTTAACTACCATTAATATTAGCATACAGTAATTTATCTTGTGCTTTCAACTAATTTACAAATGTGAAGATTATCTTAGTTTTGATATTTAAAAATAATTGAAATGATGGTTCTATTATGTGTAACTTCAGTACACAATGGACATATTTCTTTTGTTTACTGAGCTATGCTTTTTGCAAGAAAGCTGAAGGCAAAAATCTTGGTAAGTTTGAGGCAAGATAAGACTGATTAGAATAAAGTCATTTTTTGAGAGCTGAGAGAAAGTGACATTTGAAATAAGGGTTTTATATGCTAATTTCAAGGTAGAATTTTTGATGTGTGTAAATTTTTATTGAAATAACAAAATGGCTATGTAACAATGTCTTGCTCACATTTGAGTCAATGTAGAGAATCCTTTCTTGTATGGTTTTCATTTTATAAAAATAATAATTTTTTTTAAATGCCACTTTGATGATGAGTGTGCTCTTAATTTTTGGTTGGAGTCTGTGTTGCAAAACCAGTTTAGGCATGTTTCCTTTAAATGACCCATGTACACTAATTAGAAAGAAAACAATTTACCAGGAGCTATATCAAATACAGCCCTGCAAATGGTATGAGCTTTTTTCAAGGATCCATATTGTCCTTGGACTTGGCTCTTGTATTATACTTTAAATGGAATTGATTGTGTGGTTGTAATGAAAGTAACAGATTGATTTCTATCCAGTGTTACAAAGAGTAAATAGAAAAATGTTCCTGTCTTGACCTGCATTCATAACCGATGGGATTTGCTGGCTTTAGACTCAATCCTTAATAAGAGACAAGATGCAAATGTAATAAAACTGGCTTCAAAGTTTAAGGATCTTTTCAATGCTCATCAAAGATCTTTTTTGTTGCATTTAGATGTATTGTATTGATTAGATCACAATTGCCTAGGAAATGTTACTTTCTTTAAATGCTATTCATAATTTATCATGTAATTAGCATTCATATGTGCCTTTATAAACATATTAAAATTATTGAAGTGGGGGTTAAGACACAGTGGTATTCTTTTTAATTACCCTTAAAACTGAATTTGTCTTGTTTCAGTTATTTAAGCCAATGAGGATGGTTTACTTCAGATTTATTTGACTGATTATTTTTGGTTAACAAACACTTTTGGATGTGGAGTAAATTTTTACATTGCAATATATTAGGAAAAGTGTAAATATTAGTATATTGTTGTAGTATGTTGTAGCAATATTTTTTCTGAAGGACAATCCTGCTGAATAGTCATTTGGAATTATCCTTATTATTTACTAAGATATGAAATGCTTGTTTCCCATAGTGAACTCTTGGTCTTTTTCCTCCATTCTTTTTTTGATAATTTAGAAGAAAATCAAACATGAGTATTATAATTACATTTTTACTCTAGTATTCAGGATTTTATGAGCCTTTTTTCCTAATCAGTCTTTGTAAATAAAACTCAGTCCTTATTCACCTTTCTGTAAATAAAACTCAATCCTACAAAACAAGGAATTTAAAATATATAGTGCAGTTAATAATTTTACTTTGCTATCAATGAAGGAATGAAAAAAAACAACTACAATTTATTTGTAAGCAACAGTTTCTTCACACATTATGTGACTTTTTTTGGATTTGTTTTATGTTTTGGGTAAAACAGTTTAGTATAATGATGCCTAGATGAAACAAAACAAAACAAAACAAAATTGAAAAAAAAACAAAACACAACTAACACATTTGACTGTCGATGTTTCTCAGTTGTAGCTTCCAAGGCTCTCTATTCTTCACAGCCCACTTGATACCCTGCAGGTTGTGGCAGACAATTCACAGGAAAAGCTTAGACATCGAGCTTGCACGCTTCTTGACTCCATTTTAAACCTTTTGTTCACACCAGGGTGGCATTTTTTCACACCGCATGTGGCAGTTTTGACTCCTATCCAACTTGTCTTATAAAATCAAAGTCTGTGATTTTTTTACATTCACAGGGCTGCTTCCTGAACTGCTACTGCAGTTTGTGTCTTTCCTAGTGATTGGTGTAGAAGTTTATAGCAAAAAGTGTTTTAGGGTGGGGGAGCCAGAAGAAAGCAATATGAAAAATGTTCTGGCCTGAAACACAGGAAATATCTTTTGAATAAAACAGAGGTTGACTTTGCAAAGATTATACATGAAAGTGAAATATGCTTGCCTCTATTTTTATTTTTGTCAATACTATAATGAATATGGAAGTTATTTTGTATACATATACATATATATGTGTATATATATATATATATATATATACATAAATATATATATACACACACATATATAAATATATATACACATATATGTGTATATGTATCTATCTATGTATACACACACACACACACACATATATATATATTTATATATATATTTATATATATATATAAAACTTTCAGGTTGAACAGTTTTTGTTTTTGTTTTAAAGCTGTCATGTAATTGCAAAACAAAATAATCTCAGACAAATACAATTATTTCCCACAATATTTTATAAGTTAGTGGGTGCAGATGAATTTTACTTTTAGATATGACTATTCAGCATAACCCATTTGATTTTAATGTCAACAACAAATGAAGTACAATCCATTATTTTTAAAAAAATGTACTATGAACAACAGTATTTAAATAATTTCTGTATCAATATCATCATTCATGCAGATTTCTTCTTTCCCCTCTTTTTAATTAAAAATATTACTGTAGTCCTCCTTCATTTCATTCGTATTTTCTAATAATAAATCACACAGATATATCAAATAAATAATATAAAGCAATAATTATTGAATAACAGCAGAAGTGGAAGATTTTACCGAATGCAAAAGATGTGTGCATTGGCATGTTTCTACAGAGTAATTATTAAGAAGGTTATAAAAACTACAAAGAGGAGAAATCTCTGTAGATGATCTGGCAATAATAAATATATACAAATTTTCATACTTTGAAATTATTATTTTGTATAAAGATTATCTTTTATTTGCATTAACAAAAATATGTAAAAGAATATTCTCAAGTTGCTTTCTAGACATGTAAAGATTTCTACTTTAGTCAACAGATAGATAATAACCATATAATTTCTTATATTTTCTGAAGTTATAGAATAGTCACATTCTTTTATTTTTAAATTACTGTTTTTTGAACAGTAACAATCATAAGACAAAGAGAAATGAAACAGTTAATAGAAGCAGATCTTTAATGCAGTAATAAGTTAACACTATTAACACATTTTAAGGTGAAAGCATCTTATTGCATATTTCATTAATTTTTAGCTACAAAGCCAACTTCAAGAAGTAAAATTCATTTCAGCTAATACAAATTATATATATTATGTATAGTAAAGAACCATACTATTGTGCTTTAAAAACATACACAAAAGAAGTAATTGTAGATTATAGTTTTTGTGCCTTCATCCAGAGAGTACCTACATAACTTCAGTGCATCTGAATTATACCTCACAGTATTTGATATGTGAAATGTATCCATTATATTGAGGAAGACCTCAATTTAAAATTTAGATCTTTTATTCAAGTTCTGGAATAACAAACCAGGATTGACAGAACATCGCTGAGAAATAGCATTTTGTTGTGAGTTCTATAATAGTAAATGCACTAGCAGACAGAACAACTGCTTACTTTTCCTTTTACAGATAGAAAACTAGTTCAACTACAACTTATAAAGTATTTGAAAGTAAAGCAAAAAAGAAAAGAAAATTTGGGAATAGCTAAATCCAAAAGGATGATGTAAATGAAACTATTTATGAGAAATGAAATGCAATGGATTTTGTGGCCTGGAATTTTCTCATAATACATAGGTATTTATTAAGCACATTTCTTTTTGCCTGTCTTTTTAGTTAACTTAAAAACTGACTTCTAATATTAGAAAGAGAAAGAAAAAAATTATATAAAATTTAATAAAGGTCAAAGAAAATCCTTGTCATTGAAAACAAAATAGTTGAAAACAAGTAAAATATCCAAATAAACACACACCTATTTAACTGAAGTTTAACATTAAGTTAAACTAAACAGCATGTGGAACTCTAACAAACCATTAGAAATTAAGAATATGACCAAAGAAGGAAAAAAAAATCATCTAAAGAAATGTAAGTTAAGTTTATAAAATAAAATTTACCTACTTTTGCAGCTCATATGTTTGTTGAAAAAAAGTATGACTTTATTTCATGTGCATGCCAAAGAATGTAGAAATATATTGAACGCATTGTTTTCATTATCTAAGAGAGAAAAACCCAACTTTCATGGCTTTACATTTCCTATTTCCTACTCTCTCTCCTATTCCCTCTGTTTCTTCAGACTCTCTTCGGTCCAGCATATCTTCTGTTTGAGGGGAACAAAATAAGACTCCTAAACAGACACACACAAAATAACTACCGCCCAGCTGAAGAAAAATAGGTTTTCTGCCTTTGGCCTGTCCTTATGTGTTAATAAAATCAGCTCAACATTCTGCCACCAAATTCAGCTTGGAAGTAATCCTCTGCTACTTAAGGCTGGATGAAAAGAGTACTCATTGTGAATTATGTTTCATCTGTCACAATAACCTTCTTTATTCTGTCACGGACCTCCCCTTTGCCTGTGGCAATTAGAGAAAATAGGTATGCCTTGAAGTATGAGATAGTGGTTTCTTAAAACAAAACAAAACTTGTGACACATGGACAATGCTTGCTAAGCAATATACTGAAGATAAGCATAGGAGGAATTTTGAAGTGATTCTGATTTTTGAAGGACTCAGTAAAAGAATACATTTTAAAATGAGCAGGTGGTATGGTTGCCATCAGTTATTGTTAACGCAAGTTATTGATGACAAGTAGTGAATTGTAATTGTATTAAAAATGGAATGTAAACAACGTATTTTCATATTGCATACTTTCTAATTAAATCATGTCATAAGGTACGTATTAGAAATATATGGTATTTATTTAACATATATCACAGTAATTAATTTATGTGCCTTTAAGTACATTTCAATACTTTGGACTAACATTTTCACAAATTTTTAAAAGGGGAAAACAGAGAAAAATTTTCCATTAACAGAGTTTATCAAACATTTTGTTTAACTTAAAATCAATGTGATTATTTGATTTACTTACTCTTACAAATCACTGAAATTACCTTGAGGCAGTTCAAGTTCACCTTTCTGGAATTAAATCTGTTAAATGATGGATATCATCTAATCATCTTCTTAAAAAGATACCTCAACTTTCTGGCTTAACGGGGTACAGTTACAGCACTTAAAGTTACAAATGAGTTCAGTCAGAAGATCTTTAAAAGCTACAAAAGAGAAAAAAAAAAAAAAAAGACCAAAAAACAAAAAGCAGTTGACAGAAAAAAATGCTCTTTCTGGGACCAAAAGAAAGTCACTGCTGATGAATTAATTCAAACGGTCATCATAACAGTTGGATAAAATAAAAGCATATAAATAATTTAAGCTAACACAAAATTCGTAAAGTCTGAAGAAAAAATTCCTGAGACTAAAAGGAAAACCTTTGGCCCACCGCACAGGTTGGGCACAAAAGTGCTTGCTAAGCTATCTATTTCACACATGCAACGACAGAAGGTTCGATATTCATTCGATCGATGAGTGAAAAGGCACAATGGCAAAATCAGACAGACTTCTTTTCAAATACAGATCTCCAATGTCCCTCTACAGTCTACAGATGCACGGCTGGTGGTGTGGCTCAGACGGAGCAAGGGTTACTTCAAGGCTGTTCTCTGGACCGTGCAAACAGTCTAGACCAGTGACCTGCAGCATCATGCCCTTTGAAGAAGAGGCAAGTTCGGTCATGATGAAGAAAAATCAAGGCGTACCCCTTTTAACAATAGGGAGCAGCTCGAGGCTGCAAAGAGGTAAGCAGGGGTAAGAAGAAAACGGCATCTGCTTCCATGGTTACAGGCCAACCATGAGAACCTTGCTTTTCAAGGGAGTCTGTTCTCAGGCTCCCTCACGGGGTATGTCATGCATTATAAGCAAAGGCAGGTTGAGCTGAAATCCGCATAGTTATTTCGGAGTAAAATGATACGATGCACATGGCTGGCAGGAAAAAAAAAAAAAAAAGTCACATGACTATTAAGAACCAGACTTGGGCTATTTCAGAATAGAAATTTTTCCTTATACCAGTTTAAATAAAGACAATAAAATTGTACAAAACAAATAGCGATGATAAACATGATTTTCATTTCTCAGGCTCTTATGTAAGCAGAAGTCAAGGGTCAAGCTAATACTCCCCCTTCCCATAGCAGGACCATACAGCCATTGTTAATATAGCTTTATTATGGATATCATTTAAAAATATTTCCCTTTTTTTTACCGGACATCGGCTATATGTTCTTGTGAGTCTCTTTCTCTGACCTGGTTCTCTTGGATTTTCTGCCCTGGATTTTCCCATGTTTATGTTCATTTCCACGGTTAGATCTCATGAGGAGAGGTAGAAGGTTTGGTGAGAAACTTCTTTGGTGTGGTGTTACTGTTCACAGAGTGTGCAGAGTTTTTTCTGACTTTTGAAATATACTTATAGTAAATTCAAATCTGTGTCAAAACCATTCGCCTCTGACAATAGTTCTGTTTTTAATTAATGTGTTTATATTTTATTGATTGCTTGATACATCAATGAGTCTGTGCATTCAAATATAAAAGTTTTTTTTTCCTTTTCTGTGGGATGTTTAGTCATTAAAGTTGAATCTTGTGATAAAATCTACTCTATTATAAATAGCTGATGCTTTACGAGTAAAAATTTGACAAATATAAAATGCAGCATATCCTATATTGTTGAGGATAGGTCTACTATAACCACGCAAAATCTAGACATATGAAAAATTAACATAGATAAACATTCCTCTAACAATGTACCATCACTGAATATAAAAGAACTCATGCTTGGTTATTTTCCAAGGATGTACAATTAACGGGAGTATTCCATGCAATTTATCCTTTGAGCAATATTTGTTTGCAAGTGTATTGTTAAAATTAGGGAATGATAAAGGAAAGAATGCTTCAAACAACTTTCATTACATTTATTTTTCAGAAGCTCTGTATGTTACTATAAATGAGCAGCATATGGTCTTGTATGTAGATATTCATTTCAAATACTTACCTGAAGGAAAATTGCCTTGTAGTTTTACAAAAGCAATTAAGTGTTGGTGACTATGATAGCAAGAATTTTATACTCTCAATTGAGAAAGCAGAAGATAATTTTCTGGTGTGTTCCTCCATATGATGCTGTGATTTGAGTTAGGTTAAATATATGCATGTGGTTTTATTTCTTTAAATATATTGAGATGCATTAATTTTTATACTTGCATGGTGAGAAAAGTGGGGTAAAAATGAACTATTGAAGTGTCACTATTTTTAGTATAATAATAATTCATACGCTATTATAAGCAAAGAACATATCTTAAAGCAGTCGTGTTCTAGTTTCTTTAAATAATTACATACTGCTAAGATATTTCAACATTAGAGTTTCTTTGGTATAAAAACAGATCATACTTGTCAGCAAAGGTCAAGTGCCATTTATTTCTTCTGTGGAAAATCTACCTGTTATTTCTCAAAAGGAAAACAAAACAAAAGCAAATGCACTGAGGTTTACATTATTACATGATAATTTGTGAGTTGTGGTTAAAGGAAAATGAGGCTATTACATGAAATCTGTTGCAAAAAAGATAGTTAGATTCCTTTTTTTCCCCTTCAGTTAACATTTAGCCATTAGCCTTGCTCTTTTGTTTTTCAAAACATACTCAGTTTTATGAATATTAATGTGTAAGCACAAATTACGCTATATTGCCAAATGTGGATATAAAGCTCTTGAAGACATTCTCATAGAATCAGATTGATAGTTATTAAAATGCTATTACTTTAACACATTAATATGCAGATAAGAAATTTAATACTGAGTATCTAGAGGGGAAAATGACAGCTTCTTTTCTTAAAAAACAACCTCTTAGCTGAAGTATTAAACAGCTGAGTAATATGTCCATACTGCATGCAGTTTGCAACAAAAACTCTCCTCATATAACAAGATATGTTAGATTTGAGTATTCCTTAGAATTAAATTTTAGGATAATTAGTGTATTTTGCCCTCCCCATTGCAAAATTTAAAAAACAGAAAAAAAAAGAAAGAAAGCTAAAATTGGCCTTGCCTAATGGAGCACTTACCTTTATAGGTAAAATAAAGAACTGAAATTTTACAGTGCCTGGTTTCTGATAGTGCTTTGAATATAGTAGATGCTCAATAAATATCTTTCTAATAAATTAACAAACCTGTGATTGTACCAATGACACAGTTATCTAAAACTAATCTAATCTCATGGAAGACAGGACAGAATCTCCTCTACTTCCTCATGTACCTTTTCTTTACCTTTTTTCTTATGACCTTTCTAAAAGAAGAGTATTTTTTGTCAGTAATCTGTGATTACTGAATGCCTACTATGTCTGTGAATCAAGTGTGTAACCAGAGCCATATTTGATGTTACTAGGTGTTCTGAGATGAATAAATAAATAAATAAATAAATAAATAAATAAATAAATAAAATCTGGAATTCAAATAACTATGAAAGGGATGCTATATTAAACAATGTTAAATAGATTTTATATGTACAGTACTTTTCAGGGCATTCAAAAAACTAATGTATATACTATATCCCTAAAAGTGGCAATTATTAGATACTACTTACCAAAGTTATTTAATCAATATTTTAATAAAATACTTATTAACTTACATACGTATGTATTTAATCAACTTTTTTTCCATAAAATATTTATCTACTTAGTATGACCTAATTTCAGTGATACCCTGAAACTGGCTAAACCAGCTTGATTGAGTCAATGTAACTATTCCTTCCTAAACTCCATTTTTAAGAGACATTATTTTCTTTTCCTGAAATAGGTTGCTGCAGGAGTATTTTCACCCTAGAAATTAGCAAATACTGCAAATCAGGTCCTTTTTTTCTTTTTCTGAGAACGGGTTGTTAAACATTTACCAGCCCACCATTGCCTAATTTCCTCTCTCAATCCATCTTTGTAAGTTAAGTTATGACCACTAAGAGGTCAATAAGTTCAGAAGTTTTCTATTCATCAACCTGTCTAAAATATAAAACTCTTTAAATCAATTATGAAGATTAGACATAAAAAAGAAGGATGGCCATGGAAAATATTAGGCACTCTAATTTTTCTTTGGAGATTTTGCTTTTATATCAGGAAGTCATATAGCTTATCTTTCAGACTTCTCTAATTTACCTGGATAAACATCCATGTTTATTCCTTTTTTCCTTTTCTATCAAAATATTTATATTATATAATTGTCTAACCATTGCCAAGTGAGTTCCTGAGAATGGGGTTCTAAAATTGCCAGATACCCTTTAAATGTGTCTTTAACTCAGACTCACTTCATTATCATCGAATTTTTATAAAACTGGGATGAGGTATCCTGAAGTTATGTATACTTTTGTTTTGCATATCATTTAATTTCAGGCATTTTATCAGATGTATTAACCCTCTTGTCTTGAGATTATTAGGAAAAAACAAAAATGAAAATTCTATGAAGAAACTGAAATATACATTTTTGATAGTTAAGCCGCTTAATTCCCAATTGATCTTTTGTTGTGGGTAGATTATAGGTGAAATCTCTAATATAAGTAGATTCTGAGTGTAGATATTTGACTAAATAATAGATGACTTATAGTCATGACTAAATTATTTTTTGGCTTTGTTGCTTGAAGAATATTACTTGAAGAAATGAGTTCTATGGTGACATGTTTTAAAGGTCTCTGGGATCTACTTTGTCACAATACGCAGGATTATTTATATTACGGTTTAAATTTACCTTCTCAAACATATACACCCCAAACATTTCAGCTTTGGCCTTCAAATTAGTTAATTAATCTGTGTGTCTATTTTGGGGACAAGTATTGCACTATTTATTGGGAATTCAAACATGATTAATAGCTGAATTTTCAACCACTTTTTAAGAAATGCTTTGTCTGAACCTTTAAAAAATATAAAATAAAACCAATCTCTCACCCACCTGAAAGGGGAAATGAACTTCCTACTTCTCTCCATTTTTTTATCTGAAGCATGAAGTATACATGTGCTTATAATAAGCTATATTTAAGCTCTAGTATTGCCTTGATTTCTAAAAATTATTGTTTATTGTTACTAACGTAAGATCATTAAAAGCAATTTCCTTTAATTAGCATGTCACAACCTTCATATTTCTGTTGAACATCAAATCCATTCTATTTAGCTTGTGTGTGTGTGTGTGTGTGTGTGTGTGTGTGTGTGTGTGTGTGTAAAAATCCCCTGGTGTTAATATGTGTTGAAATAAACCTCTCTTAATACTTTGTTTTTATAGATGGATGCCAACTATTGTGCTTGCCATATTACTTTGTGTTTCCTTTTGTATTCTTTTTCAAAGAGATGATTGAATCATTAATACAAGTACACTAAACAAGCTTTCAGTTAAATTTGCTTTAATTAAGAAGAGGCTCATCCCTTAATTTTTTTTTTTTTAAAGGCCATATTCAGGGACCTAAACAATGTTCCTTTCTAATTGATATCTTTGTAATATATCTTACATAAATCATATTATTCAATAACATTGAGTATAATACTCAAATATTAATAACATTATTCAATGTTATTAAATAAGGGTAACATATCTATATACTGGTTCTTCTCTTGATATATATATCATATATCATGCTCTATCTATTTATCCATGAAGGTAGACAGATTTATATCCAGTTTTATATCCTGTAAACAGTTAAATTTAAGATTATTTCAAATCACCTAAGGATATTGTTAATATTCAGATTCTGATCCAGGTGTCTGGGGTGGAATCTGAGAGTTTGCTTGTCTAAGGAGACCCCAGGGGGTGACAATTCTGATCTTCTGTGGAACATAGGTAGAATGTCAAAGATTTAGAGGGTTCCTAACTGGGAAGTTTAAGTTTTGACTTTGCCCCTGATTCTGATCTTAACCTAGAGACTTAACCTCTTGATCTTGTTCCTTGTGAAATGGATGGAATCATATTTCTCCTGCCTCTTCGCGGAATTGTTCTGTGGTTCAAATGAAATTAATTAGGAAAGTGCTTTATAACAAAGAACAGTGAAATGAGGTAATACAGCCATATTTTCTCTCATTCTTTGAATAGTATATTTTATACTAAAAACCTCATTTCTGTTTGTGTCTGCCCATTTATCTTGAAATGATGGACACGGTTTTAAGATTATATTTCAATAGTTATTTTTCTACACTTGCACACATGTTTTTGTTCATTCATTCATTTATTCATTCAACAGGTATTTATTGTGTACCTATTCTACACCATGCATGTGCCAGCTCCTGAAGATACAATGGGCTCTTTCCACTTAACTTCTACTTTTCTTCATTCTCTCAAATAATTTCATTTATTGATTTTGCTCTATGCCCTATATTGCTCATATATTTCCTTCTCCTTTTAATAGACTGTTGAATCATTAATCTGAGGGTTACATATTTTTCTCTTTGAATCAATTTTATCCAACTTCACAAAAGTTTATTGACTTCCCACTACATAGCAGATTCTCTGCAAAAAGCACATAAAATTGGAGAAGTTACAGAAGGGGCAGTCCTTTTATCAAATCATTTGTATTCTATTTGGGGGGTGGACTATTTAACAACTTCTCAAATAACTAGTACAAAGTAGAATGCCTGGTGTCATCAAACTTGAAGAATATCGTGATATCACAGCGGATTTGAGGGGTTTGCCAAAGATTCCTTAAAGATCGGTAAATTGCAACAGAAAGAGTTGAGAAGAAGAGGGTAGATGTCATAGGCGGAACAAATCCTACCTTCTGCTTTCTTTGCTTTTGTTCATGCTCAGTGGTTTGGAAAAATGATATGGGATAGGCAAAAGGTCTTAAAACTTCTTTTTAAAGGCATATATGAGATAAAGCTGGATATTCTCATTGGAGTCACACTGTGATGGCATTGAATGCCAGCTACAGGAGTCTGGGCTTTGTTTGGGGGTCATGAAGAAATCTTTGAACGTTAATGTTACTGTTGGTCTTCCTGTCATGCGTTCAAATTTAACCTTTAATTCAAGTCTGTGGAATTTAAATGTGAACCAAGTGAGCAGATTGGCAACCTCCAGGTACTCTGGCCAGTTTTTTATCAACGCAGCATAGCATAACGGCATAATGGGCATGGGATAATGGACTGGGTGAGGACGGCTAGGTATGTCTCTCTCACTAACTGGCTAGTCTGCTGGATCTTAGAGAAGGCATTCTCCTCTGTAAGTCTCAGGCTCTTTTACTTAATGATGGAAGTAAACTCTGACAATTTTCAAAGGTAATTATCGGAGATAAATACGGTAAAGAAATTTGAAAATGTAAACTTTGAAAGTATAAAGGTCTGTACAACTATAAGGATTTCCCCTTGAATTTTTCTATTCCTCCCTATTCCTCTTCAGGGTGGGTCTTTACAGGTGGTGATTCTTTCTGCCTCCTTTTCCTTCTCCTTTAAATAAAATATCATCTTTTCACTCTCATTTTAGGACTTAGTGGGCACTTTTTGAGAACACATGTAGCAATTGGTTTGTTTTACCTATTCTCTTTTAAAACTCTAAAATCATCCACAAAGCCGTTCCTTCCTTTTATCCCATAATGAATTTTTATTCATGTGCACACTGTGCTAATTACATTGTCATTCTGACCTTAGCTTAAATATCACCTCTTGTGATATCTACCACCCACCGGCCACTGCACCCCCAGGGATCACTTACCATCCTCCTTTATTTGCTTTATGGCACTTTTCATTACCTGAAATTACATTCTTTGTTTATTTGCTTGTATGTTGCTTTAGTCAATAAGATTTTATTAGTTCATTATGTGACAGACTGTGTCATAGGAACTGGGGATAGGAACATAGGAACTGAACCAATGTGTGTGCCCTTAAGGAGACAGACAATAATAAATATTGATAATAATAATATCTATCTCTCTGTATAAATGTCAGGGGGTAAAAAGTGCTATAAAGGAAAATAAAGCAAGCTGCAGGATTAGAGAGGGAAGGCTGTTATGCCGTTTTATATCAGATGTTCTGGGCGGGGCCCCCTGATTGTGTGTGTGTATGTGTGACATGCTGTTGAGTCAGCTCTGACTCCTGGTCATCCTAGGAATGAGTGATGGCTGCAATGTCCTGACCTCAACAGTCCTGCTCAGCTCCTGTGGACTCACACCTACGGCTTCTTTTATGGAGTCGATCCATCTCATATTTGGTCTTCCTCTTTTCCTGCTGTCTCCTGGTTTTCTCAGCGTTGCTGTCTTTCCTAAGCATCCTGTTTTCTCATATTGTGCCCCAAGTAGGACCGCTTCAGTGTTGTCAGTTTGCCTCCAGTGATGTTTCACGCTTAATTTGCTCTAGGACCCACTTGTTTGTCTTTCTGGCAGTCCAGGATATCCATTGAGCTTTCCTCCAGCACCATATTTCAAATGAGTTGTGGGTTTTTTTTGTTGTTTTTCTTCCTATCAGCCTTCCTTACTGTCCAAATTTCTCATCCATACATACTAATTGGGAATGCAGTGGTAGGGATGATCTGAGCCTTGGTCTCTAATGACACAAATTCTTTGTCCTTGGTGATCTTTCCTAATTCTTCTATTGCTGCCCTTCTGAGTCCCAGCTTTCTCTTGATGTCTTGACTGATTAGGTGCTGTTTGTTTAAATACCAGAAGGCAGTAAAAGAGTGACATACCTAGGGAAAAAGTGTTCCAAGCAGAGACAACTGAAAGTGCAATGGCCGTCGTTGGTATGTTCAAGATCAAGCTTGGAGCCATGGGTGGCTGGAGGACAGTGAGCCAGGCAAGAGTTATAGGGGAGGAGACTGCAGAGCAGAGGACAGCCCTGGGCCCTATCATGCGGGCTTTGGAATCTATTAAAATCTGACATTTTACCCGGAGTGAAATGGCGAATCTCTGAAAGGCTTTGGGCTGATGAAGGACGTCATCAGATTCAAGTCATTCTGGCAGCCTGTGAGGAAGAGGATATCAGCTGGGAAGGCTGAAAGAAGGGGGCACCCATGGTACGCTGGGACTCGCTCCTACTGGCTCCCAGGACCCCACTATGCACATCTCTTCCCAAACATGTGGTCATGTTGCCTGAGATTAGCCATCATGGGAATGTTTACACCATGGAAATCTACAAAAGCTGTGCATTAGGGATTCTTTTTTTTTTTTTTAATTAAAGTTTATTGGGGTGACAATAGTTAGTCAAGTTACATAGTTTTCAAGTATATAATTCTGTAATACATCATCTAAATTTCTTTTCTTTGTTGATTTCTCTCTCTTGTTCTTGCTCCTGCTGTCACTCTCTTTTTGTATTTCTCTCTCCTTCCTTCCCTCTTTCCTCTCCCTTTTCATACTTCTTCCATCTTCCTTCCTTTCTTTGTGTTCTTTTCTTATATGACTATAATATTTATTTATTCTTTATAAATACAGTTGTTGATAGACATTTACTAGCACATCTCTGAAGAGAACAGGAGGTTATTACAACAGTCCATGTGAGAGGTGATGGTGGCTTAGATTAGACTAGAGTGGTAGTGAAGGAAGCGATAGGAAGTGGTCAGATTCTGGAAGGCATCTTCAAAGGCAGCACTGGCAGGCTTTGCTGAATGACTGAGAAAATGCAAAACGATGCAACAAGGATGGCTTTAAGGTTTTTACCTGAGTAATTGAAAGAATAGTTGTCATTGATTGAGATGGAAATGGCTTCAGCAGGAACAGTTTTGGAGGTAAGTGTTAAGAATCTGGTTTTTGAGATATAAAGATTGAGATGCCTGTTAGGTCTATCCAAATGGAGCTATGTATGTAGACAGTTGGATATTTGAGTCTGAAACTCAGGAAAGAAGTCTGGATTAGAGATATCAATTTGGGAATCATCTATATAGAGAACAATATGCCCCTGTTCTTCGTAATTTAAGTGAGGACTAATAAGATACCCGTTTTTCAAAGTTTTTATGCAGAGAAGAGAAGCAGTGTCAATGCATAGCTATTGCATCTTGTCGAGGCTGCTGAGTCAGTGTTCTCTTGATACATTTTTATAATAAAATTTCAGCCACTAACTAAAATTTGCCATGAATTGACTGAAGGACCACTTGCTCTTCCACCAATTAAATGTCATACTTATGCTTCTTGCTTCTTGGAACCAATCAGCTACAGCCATTACTTCTCAAAGTCTTGTTCCAAGACCTAGTATTGCCTGCATCAAAATTAAATAGGTGTACTTTAAAATGTAGAATCTTGCACTCAAATGCTAGACCTATTCAATTATATTAGTCCAGGGACCCAGGAATCTGCATTGTAACAAATACTCATTATTAGTATGCACATTAAGATTTGGTCACTTCTATTATAGTGTGTAAATAGAAAATATAGTCTCTTTTTAAATCTTTTTTTAGACTCTCTCATTGCAAAATAAAATTAATGATTTTTATATCATTTAACTGACCTACTCATATTTCAGGTTGCTTAGATTAAAATAGAATTTATTTCAATCATAAAGATTTGGATCTTTAGTTAAGTAACTCAATAGCAAAACAAAAGCAAACTTAATTATCCCTTTTTCCTTGCAAAAAATTAATTGTACAATAGACTGCAACTTTAGGATATACTGTTCAAACAGAAAAACTCAATTTCAATTGTAGATATTGAATAGCTGTGGTAATTTTAAAAGTTTGCTGAATATTTCTGATTCTCCCCTGTTCTGGGCACATGATAGAATTATATTGCATTTCCTAGTTCCCTTGTGACTTAAGTGGGGCCAGAAAAGTAGTTGAGGCCAATAAATATTGTACCTGAGGCCACAACATTTGATTGCTAGTGTTCTTTCAACTTTCTCCTATTTTTCCCCACACTTGAGATGGAGGCTTCCTTGTTATCCTGCTTACCTGAGTTACTATGATTAGCAAAGCTCCTCTGCCAACCTTATTGGGCATTTAGTGAGAGTGAGAAATATACCTTTGTAATTTTAAGCCAGTCAGATGGAGTTGTTACTGCAGCACCATCTACTTTCTCTAGCAAAAATGTGTTACTTGAACCTGAGTTATCTCCCATTCAACAGGCGGATGTTGTGAACTGACTGGAGCTAATGTGTACTTTCAGCAATCATCAGAGATTTGTGTCAACATTTTAATTTTTGACAAGAAGTAATAGGTAGGGACTACGTCTCTTCTCTTACAACTTTGCTACCAGATAGTTTTTAAGGGACAAATAAAAAAAACATAAACAATCTCCCAAATAATTTACAAACCAATTTCTGTAAACATCCAAACTATTACTAATAATCAGTCACAAAATCCATCAAACAGCCCATTTGAATAATTTGGGGGTAGCCTCAATTTTGTGTCCTTTGTGGGATGCCATCCAGGACCTTGTAGGGAAGGTTCACTGCTGAGCAACGGCATCACTATTCTGCTGGCAGCAGCAAGGAGCCACCTTCTACATTAAGGGGTGGGTAACAAATTAAATCGAATTCTAGATCTAGGGTATCAAAGATGTTAGCCTTCTTGACCTTATACTGGGATTTTTATACTTTGTTCACACAATAGGGAGATGATTGCTCTGCATTTCTAGCCAATCACGTCTCGATCACCACTTCCCTCCCTAGTGAAAAATTGGTACACTTCTTTGTAAATTACCAAGCCCCCACATATAGTTTCACAGAGCAATATTTGGAAATTTGAAGCATTTGTCACAGTTGCCCCTGGAGTGCAAACTATCAATTAGGAAACTTCAAATCCTAACCAACCTAGAGAGTGGATCCCTGACTGGAGGCCTCCAAATGTTGATTAATTTTTTCTAGATTGTAAGTCAAGGTAATCTGATGTATTATACTTCATACTATACCTACTGGAGTATTTTAAAGTAAGTTACAGGCACTAACAGAATTAATTATGGATTTTTATTTTTTTCTCCTTATGTTCTACTAGGAGTACAAAAAACGTAAAAGTGACCAGAAGCTTACATAACTTGACTTAACAAATACAGATGTATTATTACTTGATTTTTATTAATTCACTTTAGAATTTGTTCTCAATATTTCTCTAGTTCACTTTAGTATTAAAAGATCAAGAATTATTTACAGTTATTTATACAAAAATATACCAGAGGTACCAAAAAAATGCATACAAGTGGACACTTTGGTCACTGTTGCTCAAGTAGTAGTTTGTCTAATCAGATGTGTCTGGACGCTGATGGTAAGTAACCACTTTGAGCACCTCTTATAATTGCAGAAGTCAAACGTGACTTGTATTCGTCTTTTGTTATTGGTATATAGCAAGTCTTGCAATTTTAATAGCTTTTTTCCTTTCTTAAAATGTGTATGCATTTTTTTGGTACCCACTCTGTATAATTGTACTGTTCATATATAGTGTAGAGTTTGTTAAACAAACAAAATAGACTATATAGGGTTAAAATGAAAAACTTGAAACATTGGCTTATAAGTTTAGATTCTGCTGTCCTCTTTCTGCATATTCATGGTCTGGAAAGGAGACCAGCCTTTCTTAATGTTTTACTTTCCAAATATTTTGCCAACTATGAATGAACTAGGTCAACAGAGGAAAACATTCTTTCTACAGCCTTCATGAATATTCTACTGTTTGAAAAACTGGACTAGCCCATTAATCATCTTGTTAATATTTGTAGATTCTCACAGAGTTGGAATATAACTTGTAAAACCTCATCAGTAAGCATACGTTTTCCAAAATCTTCACCTCATTTCAAATTCTTTTAGTTATTTTCATGGATAAATAATTTCTTGATGCCTCTGGCAGCAAATCAGATTGGTAAGGAAATTAATTGTAAATGCAGCATATAAAATGACATTTTAAAACATTTCTAAAAAAATAGGAATAGCGTTTTAAGTATTAAAAATTTAGACATTAGACATTTTATAGTATATTTCTATATTAACGTTTTTAAATAAAACTGTATTTAAAAAGAAGGATTCCACTAATAATAACCCCTATGATTTAAAAAAAAAAAATGTTTTTTTTTAACAAAATAAAATTAGAGATATTAAATAAATTATGGTGTTTTGTATGTTCACCCATATGGCAATCCTCTAAAATATTTATGGTATTTTGTAAACAACAACAACTATAACAATAAAAATAGCAAGAGAACATTTTAACTTGAAATTAGATTTATGTAAACTTAATTTTGACTGGGCCTTTTCTAATACTTTTATTAATTTTGACTCCTGTGAATGTTTATTTTTGAAAGTTGTATATTTCCAAATTAGAAAGAATCCTTACAATGCCTTGGATTGATTATTCCTAGCAACATACTTTATTGATGTTATATACCTTATAACTGTGTACTGGTTTTTAGGAAATCCAAGAGGCTGACTATTTTTATTGTAGGGAAGGTGTTTCCAATGGACAGAATGTAAACTGAAGTATTCAAATTTTTTAGACATGCCATTTTAATAAGGATATTTTGGTTTTAAGATTTTTAGAATAAATGTAAAATAAACATTATATGTTAGTTCATAGGATTTTTAAAATTTCAGCTCTGTTGCGGTATGAATGACATATAAAATTGTAAGCTATTTAAAGTGTATATCGTGGTGATATGATCTGTGTATGCATTTTGAAAGGATTCTCCCATCTATTTAATTAGCACATCCATCACCTCATGTATTTATTGTGTTTGTGTGTGTGTGTGTGGGGGGATGAACGTTAAAAGTTCTTCTCTCAGCAGAGTTCATGGAAATTTTAAATGATGACCATACCTTGATATATTTCTTTTCCTTTCAGGTTACTATTGATCATTAAAATGGCATTGTGAAGGGATGATGAAGAAATAACAGTAAGTCTTAATTATTTGAAAGCTATTTTAATATTGTACTATAACATATTATACCATATTTGGTGATTTTTTCTTCTAATTTTGTATAGTAATATAGGGCATAGAATGTGAGCAGAACTCTTAGCCCTCAAAGTACATTTTTAAGTGAAGCCAAAATGTTTTTAACTAAACTCTTCTAGTCAATTTTTGGATTTGGCAAGTTGCAGTACAGTCCTATTTTTGAGAAAAGTCAACAAAACTATTTCCCTTCTAATTCAATGTCCTCTTTTCCCTGAAACAGTTTTTCCTTTTAGTGCAAATGCTTATGAACTCAGTGTTCCTACAGTAACAATAATTCTGTTTATTTGCTATGATGAACATAATTAATGTTTATGCTGGATTTAAATTTTTGCCAGTAAGATCTACTTATTAAATCAGTATGATAAGAACCCTTTCTTTCCTTATTCAGTTAGATGACCCCTGTTAGTAATCTACTTACATCTACTATTTATATATTACTATTGCTGTTTCAAACTATGAATCTTTAATATGTTTCATATTTATAATCTACTTTGATCAGCTATGTGCTTTCTTCTGAAATAGACATACGTTATTTGCAACGGACTGAAGGAAATACTTTGCCTTTTCTTATAATTCATTAGAATAATTTAAAATATCTGTTCTGCCTAAATTATTAACCAATACATTAACAAAGTGCTATTTTAATGCTACGGATTTACTTCCTCTCCTGACACTAAGATATTCATTTTTGTTGATAACATTTCTTACCCAAAGACAGCTGACACAAAAATATACTTAGGAAAGATAGGCTCAGAAATAAAACACAGGAAAACAATGTTAAATTAAACACAACTGGTGAATTTAAAGATCTACATATGTATATGTATGTGTGCACACACAACTACGCACACAGAGATTACACGGATATATAATAACATATCATTATATATTTTAAAGATATGTAATTATATATTATATGGGTATATAATAATATATAATACATTCAAACAAATTACATAAATATATGTAAGTAAATTATGTAAGTATATATTAATATTTAAAAATACATAATTATATAGATATATATAATTGTAAAAATAATATGTTTTAAAACTCAAAACAGACTTATATAAAGAGAAAGTTACGAACCCGTTCCCCCTCTTGGTCTCTGTGCCCTCCCCATGTGGCCAACGTCAAAGTGTGGTATGGGCCTCTGTACTTCCCTCACGTGCGCTTCTCCAACCTCAGAAAGCACAACCTCAGATGCACGTTTTTATGTCTCTTTTGTCAGAAAGGGATATTTTTGCTGTTGACATTTATTTTCATAAACTACCAAGAGCATTGCTCTTCATCTTGTTTTTTTATAGTTATCCCTTCAGGTTCATATATATTATACACACTAACTTTTAGTAAAAGAAAATAAAAATCTGGCTGTTCAGTTTCCTCCTTCAATCATAGTTTTAATTTAGAAGGCACGATATTGCCATGAATGGCAAATCTCAGTGATGTAGTGATAATCTAACTCCAAAAGCAGATAAAGCAGATAGCCAGATGAAAATGACTTAGAAACCTATATTAGAGCAAGGTATCAAGTTTTAAACAATAAGTTTTTATAGTGATCTACGTGCGATCTAGTCTTATCCATCTCCGACAATATCTGATCCTCAAAGCTGAATACATGCTGATTTGTAAGGATGTGTAATTGTTTGCATGTTTCAGATAACACATTTGATGAAACAAAATCACATTGCAAAACCATGTGTTTCAGTAGAAAGAAATGAGTTAGGGGATAGATTGGCTATTTTTGCTAACCTTCCATTGGTGGTTTAAAATATTCAGGATTCTCTTTAGATTAAGGTAAGTCATAATGAAGAGAACACAAATTAATTAAGCCATAGACTTACTTATACAGTTAAATATAATTCAAGAAAATAAACATATAAAAATCATATTTGAAAATAAATAAAATTACTTAATAACAAAATTATTAGTCATTTTGTTTAGAATGACAGGTCATCAGAAATATATATATATATATATATATATATATATATATATATATACACACACACATATATATATAAAATATAAAACACTACATTTATAATATATTCATCATTATTTTATATATTACATGTATACGGACAATATTGACTATATTAATGTTTCATGTATTATATATTTATATATAGTACTTACCCCTTATCTGAGATTTCACTTTAGTCCATTTTCAGTTACCTGTGGCTAACCTTGGTCCAAAAATATTAAATGGAAAATTCCAGAAATAAACAAGTCATAAGTGTTAAATTGCGCACAGTTCTGAGTAGCATGATGATACCGTTAGCTGTCCCAGTCCGTCCGTCAGGGATGTGAATCATCTCTTTGTCCAGTCTCTCCACATTGTATATGGTAGCTGACCATTAGTCACTTAAGAACTGCTTTGGTTATCAAATTGACTGCCTTGGCATTACGGTGCTTGTGTTCAAGTAATCTTTATTTTACTTAATAATGGGCCCAAAGAGCAAGAGGACTGGTGCTGGCAATTTAAACATGACAAAGAGAATTGTAAAGTGCTTTATTTAAGTGAAAAGGTAAAAGTTCTGGACTTAATAAGGAAATTTTAAAAATCGTATGCTGAGGTTGCTAAGATGCACAATAAGAATGGATCTTCTATCCATGAATTTTCCATGAAGAAGGGAAAAAAATCATGTTAATTATGCTATCACAACTGAATCTGCAAAAGTTATAACCACAGTGTGTGATAAGTGCTTAGCTAATATAGAAAAGGCATTAAACTTGTGCATGGAAGATGTGAACAGAAAACGTGTTCCGTTTGACAGCAGCCTGTTGCACCAGAAAGCATTGTGCCTATACAAAGTCTTCAGCAAGGAATCGCCTGAAATGTGTGACACCAGGCCACTAGGTTTGGACTGAAAATATAAAATTACTGGAGAGGCTGTGTCTGCCGATGAAGAAGTAGCTGCCACATTTCTGGCTGAATTGAAGAAGTTGACTAGGGTTTAGTACCGTCAGTGGTTTCAAGCATTCACGGGGCGGGGGGGTGGGGGGGTGGGGGGGGTGGGGGGGGTGTCTTGGAATGTATCCCCCATGGAAAAGAGGGGACTACTGTATGCTATACCGATACATTATACCTACCTACTGATAGATGCATCTGACTTTTACCACCTTATATTTGCATAGAAAAAATATTTTTATTTTTACAAGATGTAAATCATAACACAACAGCATGACAAAGCTAGCTTGTGCTTTTAAGAAGCTTTTCAAAATAGCAAGTTTTTAAAAATCCCTGTGTAAGGGTGTATTTTGTGTGTGTGTGTGTGTGTGTGTGTGTTCAGCATTGAGCCTAGATTTGGAGTTAACAGTGTAGATCAGGCAGTTTTAGCACAGCCAAAGTGTGAAGAGAAAATTGACAAGATGTTCCAATTCAATCTATCAATATTAATTGAGCACTTACTATGCACTAGGTTAAAGTAGTGAACATAAGCATGGCTCTTAGATTCTTGTGGTACTGATGAGGGGCATGGGGGACAGACGTTAAGCAAACAACCAAACTAATAAAAAATATTACACAGTTTTTGATAGTGTCAAATGTGAAGAAAAATAAAGATGTGTGGGAGGCGAGGGGGAGGGTATCTTCTATTTTGGTTAGGGAAGGCTTTTCTGAGTTGGTGGCATCTGAAGAGAGACCTGAAAAAGTGAAGAGGTATGCTTACCATGCAGTTAGCAGGCAAAGAGCATCCCAGACAGGAAAGAGCCAGAGTCAAGTTCCCAAGGAGAAAGCACTGTTTCTGAAGTGCACTCCCTCCAAAGAGAGAGCTCAAATTTGAGCACTACCAAAGCAGCCAATATGGTGGCTCAAGGCCATGTAAGTTCTTGCAGGCCATGTTTAAAGTATTATATATTTTTTTTCCTAAGTCAAATGTGAGGCATCCATTGGATGCTTTTGATTAAGAGATGTGAATTGATGTACATTTTTAAGAGTGTGCTTTGCTATGTGAAGAATGGCCTGAGAGAAAGTGAAAAGTCAGTTAAGTGTTTATTATAGCACTTTGCAAGAGTGGATTTGTATCCACTAGTTGCTTTTAAACAGAAGACTGTAATGTTTGATTTATGATTTATTTTATTGTCACAACAAAATAGAATAATATGTAAAAAATCTTTCAAACAATGATGGTATGCAGAAAGTTCTATGTAAATACTATTACTTTCATCCTCTTAGTCGTCAACCTCATCTTTAGTGTCATCAAAAGGCATGATAGGTACCCTTCAGAAAAATGATAGTCCCCTCATATGTTTTTACAAATATGACCATCTACTCCTTGCTAAAATTAAACTTGAAGGATTTGGGGATGTGCTATACTACAGAGAATTATTTAACAATAACATACATAACATCCAATGCTTTGCTCATTCTAAAGTTATGTTATAATTTAAAAAACCTAATTTTTAAAAACAGCTAACATAAACCTACTTGCATTATTTCTACTTACATTTTAAAAATTAAGTCCCAATCAGGCTTTCCCCCCTCATTTATATGAAAATTTGGTCCCCAAACACAAATACATACATTTGTTTTAAGTTGACTTTCCTGAGCACCGTTAATCCTTAGATTTGACTGTTTTCTGTGTACTACTGTTTTGTATATTTTTTTCAATACTCAGCCTAAATTGACATAGATGGTATACACATATGCACAACCATGCATAACATTACCTGTACTTTTTGAAAACCATGGCTTTGCACATAGAGAGGAGCATATTATTGAAAACATATCTTTTGTCCCTTCTTCAACTTATTGCTTCTTTAGTTTCCTGAGGACTGCTTTTCAACGTAGGGTTTGCATGGTACACAAATCACTTTTGCACATATTTTTGTAATGTGTTTTGTTTTGTTGGACGGGCTGTTTTTGTTATTTTGTAGGCTGGCAGAATGATGAATAGTGCTAATTTTAACTTGAGTTTCAAACACTGATTCACATTTTAAAATATATACCTTTGAAATAGTAACACAACAAACAAAAACAGATCATTACGCTGAATAGAGAAATACTAGTACAGATAAAATGTTCCAGCTTTCTGATCCAGGTTTGGCAACCCAATATACATACTTTAGCAACTCAGGTATATTCACCTACCTGGTGTGTAAATAGACTGGATAATTTTAATATATTCCACATTTTATACACTAAATTAGAAGGAAAAAAGTGTAACATACATTTAAAATTACAAATGATTGTTAGTAATACTCTGTAATATATAATGACTCCATACTTATTTGGCTTTTAGTAAACATTTCCAGTTTAATGAAAAATGAATTCTCATATCTAAGGGAAAATCCAAAATAGTCTAACACTGAAATTTAATTAGCTTTCAGCTAAATTAAAAATGATTAATATGTATCATCATTTCATACATATATTAGACGTATAATGTATACATTTATATACACATATTTTATACATACATTTACACATATATGTACGTACATATATACATGTATGTAGGTATAACTGAAAGTTAACACTGAACTCATTTCAGATTTTAAATATAAAACATGTTGCAAAAGTTAGTGTGACATATGTCAAAGACCTTCAAAATATATATATCAATATTCACATAATATATTTTCATAAATATTTACGGAATTTTCTTGAAATTAAATTAGTGGTCTTTAGAAAGTTAATATGACACCATCCAAACAAAATTGAGCTCTCGGACATAAAAACCTAAGTTCAAGCTTATTTGCCATGGGCCTAGCACCAAAGTGCTTTTGAAAGATACCACCATAGAAAGCTCTTTGTGTGGCCTTTCATCCTGCCACCAAGTGTATGTACATTGCTCAGCTGATCTCCAGAAGCCATTACATTGTGTGAGCAGAGACAAGGCTTCTGCTTTCTTGGTTATTAGTATAAGTTTTCACAGTTCAATCCCTAGATATGGCCCTAGAAGAGAGCATGGCATCAGTGCTCAATCGGGGGTGGGGAGGGGAAGGCAGGCAGAATGGGGAGTAGGAGAGAAATACAGACAGAAGGAAGGCCAAGGCTCAGTGAGTCCCAGCGGGGAGAGAAGAATCAGCCTCTGTGCCAGGGAGCATCATTCTGAGCACCCATGATGTGTGTCAATCCAGTGTAGAAATATAAATATTTTTCCTACTTCACCCAAATGCAAACCAACTTGAGCATTTTGGATAAACAAAGATAACATATTTTAAAAAACATAAAAAAGCCTGCCTTTGTTAGACGAATCGAGAGACCCCAGGTTGGTCTTCAAGTTGGCCCATTCCTCACGGATTTTCTAGGGTAAATTTGACAAGTCTTGGTTTTCACTATGTGTGGTTGCTTAAAATCTAACAGTTTTCCAGTAGCTGCAGCTTCTCTGTGCCAGGAAGCAGTCTAGAGCAGTGCTATCCAAAGGGCGGTCCATTGGACAGGCTCTTCTGAAAACTAATACCAATCAGAAAACAAAACATATGAAAACTGAGAGTAAACATTTAGAAAACTTTATAGAAATTTGACAGTTTGTTTCTGTTGACTCAAATAATAAAATACGGATATTTTAATATACTCTAATTTGCTTTTCCTAGTTATTCATTTTTACTGTCAATGACTATTTGGGCAAAGCCAAAGTCTGGCTCCGTAGCATAATTAGTTCTAGAGGCACTAGGCTAACACTTCCAGTTTTAACATAGACAAGTCTGATCAGTAGTAAAATATATTTCTACTCTCTTTGATATATCAAGACTACAATTTAGTTGCATATATCCCAAAGGAACTTATATTTTGATTAATACACTTCTTCCTTTCTTTAAGATGATTGTTAAATATTTATGTGAAAACATTCTGAATGCAAAAACTCATATTTAAATACTAAATAAAATGTTAATAGAACAGCATTAATAAAATACTATCACTTTACTATAAATCTGTTTTCACTGTTATTGTTTAAATTCTATAGTATGGTATTTGTATGCAGTGCCCTTTAAATATTTATTAGTACAGAACTTAATAAAATATGAATTTATAACCCATGATTTCTCAGGAAAATCTTGAATTTCTGCATTTAGAAATCATAAACAGTCTTTGATAGAAAAAAATAGAAAAATCACCATTAAAACTTGGGCTAATGGAATGATTTATTGATAGTTATAGTAACAAAGTATCTTATATTAGCAACCACCTATAGTTTCAAACTCTTACCAATGAAAATTATTCATAATTGCTGATTCTTAGAGCTAGGGGTAAGAGATATGCAAACAGGACTGCTTTCAATCTTGGAAAACAAACAAAATGGAATCTAAACGCAGACATCAAGAGAGAAAAGTGTTCTTTAATTTGGCACCAAATCATTGCTCCCTATATTAAAACAAGCAATTCACAAACCTTCACGCACAGTCATTGTTTGCTGTGCCTGTGGCAAACGGGTAGTTGCTTTATAAATGTACTATTAAATTGCCATTACTGCCATCTAGTGGAAAGAAATAATCCATGTCAGAGATTGTATCTAAAACCCAAAAGTTCTAGGAGGAATGGGAAAAACCAAAGTGTGTATTGTAAGAAGTGAAATAGCATACCAGCAGACACAATCTCATGGATATTGAAACATTATAGACATCTATTCACTTAATAACTTAAAGAGATGTGTGGAAAGAAGAAGAATGGGAGAGGATGCGTGCATCTATAAGATTCATTTTGTATAGAGCCAAAATTCCATATCAAATGTTATTGCTCACTGAACACAGGTTACCTGAACCATGGCATTTTTATTACTTGTACATTTTTTTCTCTTTACCTATTGGTATGTAAATTCGTTTTCACATATGCTCATTAAGTTTTAACAATCAAGATAGCACAATTAATTCTTCTCAAACTCTAAGGACCTAGGAATCACCTAGGAATCTTGTTACAAGGAAAATTCAGCCTCCTATCTCAAAGCCAGAGATTTTACATTTTTAACAGCCCTCAGGTTATGCCCATGTTGCTCTTTATGATCAGGTCATACTTTGAGTAATGATAGCCTTTGAGTCGGTTATCAAAGGGAAGGAGTTCCAAAATGAAGCGAAAACCCCATACATACCCCTCACTGTACGTTATCTTGGTATAATGCAAAGCAGTTCATTCAATGGCCGGTAGAGTCAAATTGCCGAATTCATTACTTGGCTTTGTTACTTACTATGCACGTAACCTTGGACAAACTACTTAACATGTCTATGACTCAGTTTTATCATCTGTAAACTAAACTAACAATCATACCAGCATCCCATCATTCTTAAATAATAAATGAGCCTTTTTTTTAAAAAAAAATTCATAATAAACCATATGAAATTACCCTTTTTTATAGACTAAAAACAAGCACCCCAAATTTCATATAGTTAAAATTAAATGTGTAAAATAAGTAGCATATCATCTAGCACCTAGTGGCCAATAAATGTCAGTATCACCAATAAGTATCACAGAGCAAATGTATGGACACATACAAATATACTCGCACCCTAGAAAGTTTCATTCAATGAAAAGAGAATTTTGAAATCCCCATAGAAGAAGCCTGAGGTAAATCTGTGGAACAACACGTGTTGCCTTGAGGTTTCATTGAAGGATAAAATAAATAAGAACTTTGTGAATTGTTTTATAAAGAAATCCATTATTACTTCTCGGCCTTTTGGCTAAGATAAAGTGTGAAGAAATCCATTAAATATGAAAAACAGAAAGCATTACACCAGGCAAAGAAATATTGGGAATATTTCATTTTGCCTTTTTGTATTATCTGGAACCGAGCCTAGAGTGGAAGGGTAAATATATTCATTTTTTAAAGCAGATTTAGATTCACAGAAAAATTGAGAGGAACGTACAGAGATTTCCCATATACCCCCTGATATATGCATAGACTCCCCTACTATCAGTATCCCCCCATGCGGAATATTTGTTACAATGGATGAACGTACATTGACATGTCATTATTGCCAAAATCCCATTGTTCACATTATGATTTACTCTTATTTTTATTTTTTCAATCACAGTTGACATTCAACATTATTTATATTAGTTTCAGGTGTACATGATAGTGGTTAGACATTTATATAATTTACAAAGTGATCCCTTCGATAAATCTATTACCCACCTGCACCATACATAGTTATTACAATATTATTGACTATTCCCTATGCTGTACTTTGCATACCCGTGGCTATTTTGTAACTACTAATTTGCACCATAAAGATTTACTCTTAGTGTAGTACATTCTATGGGTTTAAACAAATGTATACTGAATGATATGTACCCACTATTATAGTATCATGCAGGATAGTTTCGTGACCTAAAAATCTTCTTTGTTCTCCCTATCTCTTAACTCCTGGCAATTATTGATCTTTTCATTATCTTCATAGTTTTGCCTTTTCCAGAATGTCATATAGTTGGAATCATACAGTTATATAGCCTTTTCTGACTGGGTTCTTTCACGCAGTAATATACATTTAGGTTTCTTCCATGTCTTTGTAAGACTTGATAGCTTATTTTGTTTTAGTGCTGAATAATATTCCATTGTCTGGATGTACCACATTTTATTAGATTAATATATAGCTGGGTAATGTATTTTTATACAGCACCAAATTTATATCTTGCAGTAGCATATATAAAGTGTGAGGATATAAGAGGGCGAAGATTCTCGATAAATTTAATAATGATAAGTCTGTTGTGCGGAAAATAAGCCATTAAAATATCTATTGTCTTCTAAAATATCAGAGCAAATCATATTTTATGTATTTCGATTCTGTCATATCTTTCTTATGCTATGAATATTTTACATGATTTAATAAGCTCTGTTACGTTCTTTAGTTCTATACAGAATTGTAAAAACATGTGATAAATTCTTCATAGAGTTTTCCTTCACATATAAGAAGATTATAGCATTGTTATTGGATGAAAGGAAATAACTTTCACACATTTGGATGAAAAACAGTCTGGTTTCTTTTAAGCAAAGTTAGTGCCTTTGCTTATATGAGTATATGTTTCCTAATTTGACCCTCAGGTTTTAAGCTTTGCCTAAAGTGCACTTATTTTTGCTTTTATAAAGTATTGTTGGTGAACTGCAGAAAAGCATGCAAGGAATTACAAAAATCTAAAATTTTAAATTATGGGTTAGAGTTAGGATAACATATTATTAACTTAAATTGATGTTAACAGTTATTTATACATGCTACTGAGTGTGCAGTAACATATTTTAATTCTCTTTCTAAAAATTCCTTCTTTTTCTAAAATTTGAGGATTTGTAATGTTTTCAACCTTTTTTTCCTTTTTTAAAAAAATTATATTAAATTTATTGGGGTGATACTGGTTAGTAAAATTATATAAGTTTCAAGTATACAATTCTATAATCCATCATTTATATATTGCTTTGTGCATTCACCACCCAGAGTGAATTCTCCTTTTATCACCACATACTTGACCTTTTAATGTATAGAAAAGATGAGTCATAAGCCAGTTTTATAACAAAAGTAATTTTTATTGTCATACAGTTTAAGACTAATGTTCTAAATTATAAGAATAATGGCAAAAGAATATAAGTCAGTGTAATCTATTCAGCAGAGGCAGCTTAATGCGGTTAAATTATTAAACTATATTTATTGGATAATGAAATTCAAGCTGATGTTATATAAGGAGATCAAGGAATTAGTGAATTCGATTCACCAAGGATGCAATACCAATGTTCTGTTACAGCAAAAAATGCCAACATTCTGGATACATACACAAAAAAAATTGAAAGCAGGAACTTGACCAGGTATTGGTTTACCTGTGTTCATAGCAGCATTATTCATAATAGCCAAAAGGTGGAAGTAACCTAAATGTTCATCAATGCATGAATGGGAAAGTGAAATGTGGTATATAGATAAACAGGAATACTATTTAGCTTTAGAAAGATGTGAAATTCTAATACATACCATAGCATGGATGATTCTTGAAGACATTATGCTTAGTGAAATAAGCCAGACAAAAAGGAGAGATACTGTATGATTCCAATTATATGAGGCAACTAGAATAGTCAAATACATAATGACAGAAAGTACAATAAGGGTTATGAGTGGCTGAAGGAAGGGGAAAATAGAGGGTTACTGTTTAATGGATGTAGAATTTCATTTAGCGATGATGAGAAAGTTCTGTAGATATTAGTGGTTATGGTTGCACAACAATGTTAATGTGTTTCCTGTCACTCAACTGTATACTTAAAATGGTTAAAATGACAAGTTCTATGATATTATGCATATTTTAGCACAATAAAAAAAATTTTAAGAAATAAACAAAGTGCCAGACATACATCATAATTTTTTTCAACCATGCAATAATTAATCAAGCAAATATAATTAGTTTATTTTCATACCTGCACAACTACATTTTAGTGGGAATTTGCGCAATTTAAGAAATTTAAACAAAAAGGAAAGTGATTTAGTAAAGTTACTGTTAGCTTTATCTACAAAGTTCAATGTGCCTCAGTCTGATATGATAAAGAAAAAGAATGAATATAATCACAAAAAATAAAAAATGTGGAAAGTAAAGCAAGAAAGCATCTTTGTGCAGCCCCTCAGGCAATGTTAAATTGCACTCGGTGTCTTCGTTTATAAAACTCGTTATTGTGGGAATTACAGGAGGAATAAAGGCACCTATACCGTCTCAGACGGATAGTAAATTCTAAATAATGGGTGGTTATTATTGTTTATTCTGCTGTGGTGATTGTTGTTGTTTGACGTTTCCAGATGTAGAGATATAAATTTGATAAAAATAATAAGATGTTAACTAAACACTGTACTATAACTATACGGAGCATAGAGTCATAAAAATGTTTCAGGACCAAAATTACAAATATGTTAGTATAGATTAAACACAAATGTAAATGCTAGAGGGCCACTGCTCCCTTTTGCCCCCATTGTAGGATCAGAGAAATAGAATTAATAATAATATCGCAAAATATTCCACGTTGGTCTTTTCAGCTTACTAAGTACTTTCATATATGACTTCATCTTCACATCAACCCCTCCAATATTCCTAGGACAAATGTTATTTTAAAAATTCTCGATCAAATATATGGTGATGGAAGGAGAACTGACTCTGGGTGGTGAACACACAATGGGATTTATAGATGACGTAATACAGAATTATACACCTGAAATCTATGTAATTTTACTAACAATTGTCACCCCAATAAATTAAAAAAAAATTCTCAAACTAATGTACAGATTGTGACTGGAAAAGTGAGAGTTAGTAAGTGACACAGTGAAAACTGAACATCCGGTCTTCTAACTTCAAGTCCAGCCTTTTCCTTCACACCCCGTTGCATTATCATACAGTAAGTATGGACCAAGTACTGAAAATCTTGTGTATTCATCATATTAAATTCTTAGTCCATAAGTTTATTCAAGAACAAGATGATGACAAAGAATACATTAATCCACAACTTACAGTTTCTTTGTACAGGAATTCTTGGACATAGGTGCTCAAATGAATTGAAAGTCAGACTTCTCTTTAGCAGCCTCACTTTTGACAATCCCAAGGGGCAGCTGCTCTAAATTTCTGCAGAAATTTGGATAGAATGAGTCTTATTCCTAAATCTTAAACAGCATCTGTAAAGAAGCTGGTAGCAAGAGTTGAATTGCAAAATTCTTACAGTGCTACAATGGAGAGATATAATTGTTAACACAATTTTGAGTATCTCCTTTTTAAATTTTTTCAATGCGTATATATTTTTTTCCTTATACCAATTGGTTTATGCAGTACATTCATTGCCTGCCTTCCTGTTCGAGATTGTCTAAACTTAAGTATATTTTCTTGTTTTTCTTTTATTTACCAAGGGTTTACTTTATGAAGGTGCAGGCAGATTTTTATGCTCATGGCTCCTTCTAAGATTATTCATGTTTGGTCAGTGCTCTGGGCTAGAACTCCAATTATCAGCAACTTCACTTTAGAAAACAGACTGCTTTGTTTTTTTGTGTGGGAACATTGTATAACTCGGTTGCTGTGTTAACATAATATGCTAGTGAGCAATGGTTTAAAGACCGCAGTTATTGTCTAAAAGTGTATTATATTTTGTTTTCATACTGTTTTATGGGTTAGAATTTATTCAATATTGGTGTATAGAGGGCATGTCATTTTTTTGTTGTTACATGCCACCTTAACGTTTATTATTTTTCCAAAAGAAATGGCAACTTTGTTCTTTAAAAAGACCTATCTACGTAAGACCCAAATGAAGGGACTTGCTTTTAGAGTACTCTATTTTCTGGACATATGATGTAAAAAGCTTGCATATGTGTAGCAAAACTTGTGTTAGTTAACAACTCCAGGGACCAGTAAAACTTGGCTGCCTAAGAAGGACATATCATTAACTAAAGATCGAACAAAAATCATCCTTGAAATTTTAGAATACATTTAAAGCAGCCATATAAATCATCAACAATCAGTGTAGCTGATGCCAGAAACAAAACAAAACGAAAAAAGCATAAAAGACTAGCTTGAAAATCGACTTTAAGTAAGATCCTGAGGAATAAAATGTACAAGCAAAAATTAGTTCTTTAGATTACTGATGTAAAATACTGCTAGTTTGCCAATTATATAGCACTGGGACAATATCAAGGGTTAATGCAAATTTTGTTTGCTCAATAGATTTTTAAATAATACATTTGTTGAATAAACAGTGTTTATTGTAAAAAATGAATGGTGCAAATAAATAATAAATTATTCATAATCCCTATTTTGAATATAAACTGCATGCTTTAGCATATAACCTTTCATACATTTGCTATGTACATATATATATATATATATATATATATATATATATATATATGCATTTTTTTTACATACATCACTTGGTCCATATTGTTTGCATTCTTTTATAATTAACATTTTAAACATATATTTTAACATATTACAACATTTCATGTTGTAATAGTTTTGGGGAATTTTTAATATTATTTTTTAATAAGAAAGCAATGTACTTCACATGTAAGAGTTTAGCTCCTCCCTGTTTATTTTCATAAATTATCTGTTTAAAAATGATAGGCTACAACATCCCAACTTACTGTTGTTTCCTGCTAACTCTACACAAGCTCCTAGTGTTCAGTCGAGGTGGTGCTGGCTGTGACCTTTGAGTATGGCATCTGTGTTTAAGTCATGGGACCTTGAGCACATTCTAAGACCAGTATGGCCAATGAGATTGGGCTTGCTGGGGAGCTGAGACCAAGTTAAGGTATAGAATGTAGACTACAGGATATGACTGCAGGGGCTAGGAAATACGTCAATGTAAGGAGGATGAGTACGGCAAAGGTAGCAAAAATTGGAGAAGCATGAAATGTCAGAGTGAACAGTGTATCTATAAACTAAAGACCAGGATAAGAGACTGTGAAATGGATATGGGTCATCATAATAAATTTTAAAAGTCCTTGATATACATTAATTCTACTAATATTTACTGAGTATGGGATAGTTTTATACACCATCCCTAGCTTCAAACAGCTTATAATCTATAGCTTATAATAAAACATTATTGTAAAGTGATGTAGTACAAGGTAGTTTATAAACCATGTGGTCCAATAGTTATGTGCTATAGGAATTCATATAATGGAAAAGTTACTTCTGACTTTGGTGATCTAGAAATTCATGATAATAATAGCAGCTGATATTTATAAGTATTTTATAGACTTCATCTAATTTTATCCTCACAAAAACACTATGAGATAAGTTGTTATTATCAGGAAGACAGTGTATATGGTGGTTACAGTCTCGGAGCCAGAATGTCTGGGATTGAACCCAGGCACTTACTATTGTGGCTTTGGGCGATTTATTTAACTCTGTGTTTCAGTTTTCTCATCTATAGAAAAGAAACAATCATGGCTGACTAGATCATGGCTGATCATGGCTGACTAGAATCATTAGTGAAATAGGGCAGAGACTAGGAAAGGACTTTTGTTGCTATTGTTGTTTTTGGAAGTAGGAAAGGTTTAATTTTAAATGTCTTGCATTGGAACTAGTGCTAAGGTATTCAGGGTGAAATATATCACTGTTAGCTAGAAACCCCTGACTGTCACTCAAGATTAGGAGTGGAAGTTGAGATTAGGAGTTAACAGTGAATGCTGTGAGAGTAGTAGGTAAGATTGGCAGGGAGATATTTTTAAAAGCAAAAAATGAAAAAGAAGCCAAGGTCAGAAGTCACTGGAGAAGAGAAGCTATTAAAGTATTTGGAGGTAAAGTTGACAGAGTCCAACTGGAGACAATGATAGCCTATTATCATGGAAGAGCAAGTCCAAGAACTTCAATATGGTTAGAATGGAACCTCTCAACTGTGTGGGTGGAGAGGAAAAATGCTGCCAGCCTGTTGATCCTGAAATTGCTCATGACGGAGGCGTCAGGAGTTTTGAAGGGTCTGGCATTTTTTTTTTTTTTTTTTTTTTTTAGGGAGGCGGGGTTAGCAGGGAAACGTGGGGTGGGGAGAGTACTATTTTTAGAGCATTCAAATGTTCCAAGTTCCTCTTTATTTTCATCCATCTCAGGCCTGTGATGTATTTTTCTATGATTATCTTGAACCACTTCAGAGTCATCTTGAACTGTAGTGTGAGGGTTGGTTTCATAAGACCTTTTTAGAAGAAAGAGAGCTATCGTAGCGCTATCACGTCCCTCTCTTTAAGACCACATTTTCTTGGAAATACTAGAGATCTCAAGCAAAGGAACATGAACAGAGAGTTTTATAACCCACACTTTTATAACACTAACCTCATGTAATTATTCAAATTTAAATTGATTAAAATTAATAAAATGTATAATGCAGTTTCTCAGTTATACTCTCCACATTTCAAATGTTCAATAGCCACATGGGGCTTTTGATTATTGGATTGGGCGGTGAAAAAATGTACAATATTTCCATCATCCCATAGAGTTCTATTAGACAGTGTTGCTTTAGATGGTGTATGTCTTAAGATTTCTGTGATTTTCACACAATCTGACAGTCATTGATTTGTTTTTCCATTTTGGAGATTTTCAACCCAAATAAATAGCAACTATAAATTATAATCAGCAACAACAATTTCTTTCCACATCCTGCTTTATTCATAATTCTTGTCATCTATGATCAGAAAGTATCTTTATCTCACTCATTTCATACATAAAATTTTAACGATCAAAAAAGGCTTTTCTGTTCTATATCATAGCCACAAAATGATCCCATATCAATAACTTGAGCAGTCTGTTAGCATGAGGTAGACATCATATTTAAAAGCTAATTAGTATCATACATATAATGACTAAGAGAATATGATTTTTTCTTTATGAATTATTAACTGAACAATTCCACATTTAAATTATATAATTACTGTTTTTGATTCCATTTGAAATGAAACAAAACATGTCTCATGTGGATATTAACCGGAACTTCTACATGATAAATATACTTTTTTCTATTTAACAAATATCGATGTGTATTGAGGAGGAATAAATTCAGCTTATCAAGATGGTATTTCAAAACTGGTTTTGATTAATACTATGAAAAGTATCTCATTACTATGCATCAATTATCTGCAGATGGCATGCCTTCAACTGCAACTTCCAGTTAATATTGCATTGAAGACATGCCATCTGCAGATAATTGGTGCTTAGTTTTATAAATATGCAAAATAATACCAAAATAATACCTCCATATTTTTGCTAGTATATTTTCTGTTTAATATGAAGTACAAACGATGTTTTTGCATGCATTTTTAGGAATCTGAAAAAAATATGGTATTAAGGCAGTTTTTATTTAGATATGGGTATAATATTTCTTTTTCTTCATTTTACTTTTTGACATTCAATATTATTTTATACTCATTTCAGATGTACATCATAGTGGTTAGACATATATACAATTTACAAAGTGATCCCCTGACTAGACCCACCTGGCACTATACATAGTTGTTACCATATTATTGGTTATATTCCCTATGCTTTTTACATCCCCATGACTATTTTATAACTATAAATATGTATTTCTTCATACCTTCACCTTTTTCACCCTGCCCTTAACTCCCCTCCCATCTATCACCCCCACAGATCTAGTACCCATCTGACACCATACATAGTTATTACAGTATTATTGACTATATTCCTTATGTTATACCTTACATCCGCATGACTACCATGTAACAACCAATTTGTACTTCTTAATACCTTCCCCTTTTTCAGCTACCCCCAACCCCCCTTCCATCTAGCAACCATCAAAATGTTCTCTGTGTCTATGAGTTTGTTTCTGTTCTGTTTTTTTATTGTGTTCTTCAGATTCCACTTATAAGTGAAATCATATGACATTATTTGTCTTTCACTGTCTGACTTGCTACACTCAGCACAATACGCTCTAGGCCATCCATGTTGTTGCCGATGGCAAGATTTCATTCTTTTTTATGGCTGAATGATAATCCATTGTATATATGTACTACCTCTTCTTTATCCACTTAGGGACACCCAGGTTGCTTTCATATTTTGGCTATTGTAAATAATGCTGAAGTAAATATGTGGATGTACTCAGCCCCTTGAAGTAGCATTTTGGCTTTCTTTAGATAAATACCCAGAAGTGGGATTACTATGTACTTATTTTTCTCTTGTTATAGTCTTTGTTTTAAAGTCTTTTTTATCTGGTATAAGTGTTGCTACCCCTGATTTTTTTGTTTGTTTATTTCCATTTTCACGAAATATCTTTTTCCACCCCTTTAGTTTCAGTCTGTACGTGTCTTTTGATCTGAAGTTAGTCTCTTGTAGGCAGCATATGTAAGGGTCTTTTTTCTTATCCATTCAGCCACCCTATGTGTTTTGATTGGAGCATTTAATCCATTTACATTTAAAGTAATTGTTGATAGATATGTAGTTATTGCTATTTTATTATTCATAATTTTGATTTTTTTTTTTTTCTTCATCTTAATGAGGTACCTATAACATTTCTTGTAGTACTGGTTTGGTGGTGATGAACTCTTTAGCTTTTTCTTGTCTGGGAAGTTCTTTATCTGTCTTTTGATTCTAAATGATAGCTTTGCTGGGTAGAGTAATCTTGGTTGTAGGTACTTGCTTTTCACCACTTTGAATAATTTGTGCCAAAACCTTCTGTAAAGTTTCTGTTGAGAAATCAGCTGATGGTCTTACGGGAGCTACCTTATAGGTAGGTAACTGACTGCTTTTCTCTTGCTACTTTTTAGATTCTTTCTTTGTCTTTAACGTTTGGCATTTTAATTATGATGTGTCTTGGTGTGGGTCTTTTTGGGTTCATATTGTTTGGGATTTTCTGCAATTTTTTGGCTTGAATATCCATTTCCTTTGTCAGGTTAGGGAACTTTTCTGTCATTATTTCTTCAAATAGGTTTTCAATTTCTTGCTCTCTCTCTTCTCCTCTGGTACCCCTATGATGTAAATGTTGTATGCTTGATGTTGTTCCAGAGGCCCCTTAAACTGTCCTCATTTTTTTGGATTATATATATATTTTTTTCTGTTCTGATGGGATGTTTTCTGCTACCTTATCTTTTAAATCACTGATTCTATCTTCTGCTTCATCTAACCTACTGTTGATTCCCTCTAATGTATTCTTTATTTCAGTTATTGTATTCTTCATTTCTGACTATTTCCTTTTTTTTTATGTTTTTATGTCTCCATTTTTGTTTCCTATCACTTTGTGGAAGTCCTCCCTGAGATTATTGCACATCCTATAACCAGTGTTTGGAACTCAGCATCTGTAGGTTGTTGTTTTTTTTTCATTTTGTTTAGTTCTTTTTCTGGAGCTTTGCTCTGTTCTTTCACTTGGTACATGTTTCTTTGTCTCCCCATTTTGGCTGCCTCCCTGTCTTTGTTTCTACATGTTAGGCAGGGCTGCTATGTCTCCCAGTCTCAGTAGAGTTGCCTTATGTAGTAGGTGTGCTTTGGAGTTCAGTAGCAGAGTCTTTCTAGTCACCTGAGCTACATGCTCCAGGTGCATCCCTTGTGTGGTTTGTGTGTGCCCTCCTCTTCTAGTTCAGTCTTGGTTGCTGTTTGCATGTCAGTCGGACGGATTGACCTTCAGAATCATTGGTTGTGAGGATTGGCTGTGACTACAGTGGAGGAGCTGTGGTACAGGGGCTGACCCTATAGAGCAAGACCTGCCTCAGCAGGGCTCTGGTGCCTGCCCAATCTGCTCCTTGGGTGAGTTGTCCTTGGAGGGAGTTGGGTGATGCTGCAGCTAGTTTCAAAGTTGGACACAGGGTGTGCCAGCACCTGGGCCACTTGGAGGGGACCCCATCAGGTCAAGTTCAGCCACAGCCTATGCACCACCAGGGCCACCTGGCAGGAGCCACAAAGCAATCTGCAGATGGCCACCACCTGTGTTGTGCTTGGAAGTGCCTCCAGAGCCCAAGCTGCAAATCAAGGCCAGTTGGCACTGGTGCCAGGCTTAGGGCTGCTCAGCCAGAGGTATAGGATATGCTCCAGCCAGATGCTATTGTCTGGGCTCCTCAAACTTTTCAGAGACCTAGAGAAGTCTTCAGCATGAGCCAAAGTAGGCAATTTATACACAAAAGACACTTGAAGATGCTTGGGTGTGCCCAAAAGTTGGGTGGGACGGGGCCTCAAAATCACCAGGGCATGGCAAACAGATGGTATTAGTTAGCTTGATGAAGACTCAGATATGGTGGCCACCTGCATCTACATGCCAGGATGTGGGAGGGCTCTACGAAGAAACAGGAGCTATGCCAGCTCACCTGTCTGGGAGAAAGCTGTCCCTTCAGTCCTCGTTCTGAAGCGAGACAACTCAGTTCCTCTCTGTATGTCCCTATTGCATCTCCAGCTGCTGCTTCAGTGCTGGAGCTCAGAACCAGTGATTCCATTTGTGAGTAAGTCCTTGTGCAGTACTTTTAAGAGGAGCACCTGGCACTCCAGCTGCCCTCCATCGCATTCAGCCACAATCTCTGCTGGTTTTCACAACCAAAAATTATGGGGACTTCTCTCCCTGGCACTAGAATCCTGGGTGGGGAACCCTGGTGTGGCTCTGGGACCCCTTGTTTCTGTGGGGGGAACTCCACAGCTGAGATATCCCTCCTGATTTTGAATGATTACATGTGGGTGTGGGACCAGCTTGTTCCGTGTCTTTGCCCCTCCTGCCAGGTTTAAGGTGGCTTCTCTGTGTCCTTAGTTGTAGAACTTTGGTTCAGTAGGACTTCAGGCAATTCTCAGCGATTGTTGTTTTGTAGTTTTGTTGTAATTTTGATGTGGTCATGAGAGAAGGTAAGCACAGCATTTACCTATGGTGCCATCTTGCCTAGACCTCCTCTATAATTTTTAATATGAGGTCAGACAATTAAGTTCATGAAATCATCCAAGAAAAAGTCCTACATACCTCATTGCTGAATATCACTACCGTACCCTACGAAGTACTCCCCTTGGGAAGTTATGCACTGACACCAGTGCCTAGTCCACCCTTCAAAGCAATTTTGGAACTATTTTTCTGGAATGGCCATCAGAGCTGCCATTATATTACCCTTGATGTCCTGCATGTCATCAAAATGTCTTCCATTCAATATTTCCTTTATCTTCGGGTAAAGAAAGAAGATAAAGGGGGCCAGATTGGGGGCCAGATCAGCAGAGTAGGGAAGGTGTCCCAATACAGTTTTTTGTTTACTGGCTAAAAACTCCCTCATAGACAGTGCTGTGTGAGCTGGTGCATTGTTGTGATGCAAGAGCCATGAATTGCTGGTGAAAGGTTCAGGTCATCTAACTTTTTCAGGCAGCCTTTTCAGCACCTCCAAATAGTAAACTTGGTTAACTGTTTGTCCAGTTGGTACAAAACCATAACAAATAGTCCCTCTAATAGCAAAAAAAGGTTAGCAACATCGTTGCCGCAAGTTCGTGAACTTAATCGTCAGACCTCATATGCATGATTTCAAAGGAAAGTGAAGAGCTTCTGTGTGTGTGTGTTATATGGTCTTTGGCTTTTCTCAGTCAAGTATTTTCAAATACAGTCTACTATAAATTCCATATTATTTTCTTTTCTGTTTATCAAAATTACCAGGTCATTTATCTTTCTCAGAAATTTTGACTTTCAGTCTCATGTGGAAAAAGTGGAAAATTGAGTTATCTTTTAGTATTTATATTGCCATTAGAAATACAGCTGTATCTTCAGGTTCTGCTTGGGGAGCAGTTTACAATGAATGCAACTAAATTGTACTTCCTAGAAATTAATAATGATGGTAAAATGATAATTTACTTGTCATTGGTCTTACTTTAAAAAGTTTGTTACAGAAAATTATAAAGAAATACTTTAATAAAATTAATTCTACTTTCAACTAAAATGTAGGAAAAATCTACTAGTGTTTATTTTATAGGCCTTAGCTAATGAATGACAGAAAAGCAAATAGGATAGTTAAATAATAGCTGTATGGATTTTCTGTATTAGAAGGAGAGCAAGCTACAGTTTTGGATGGAAGCATTTAATTCTGGAGCACAAAAAATCTAGAAAGCTATTGAAATTATTTTTCTTTTAATAAGTTATTAATTTTTATTCTTTAACTGCTGTGTTAATTATTTCTCTATAACTAATGCCAATTATTTCTCTATAACTAATGCCATGTTTCCCCAAAAATAAGACCTAGCCAGATCATCAGCTTTAATGCATCTTTTGGAGCAAAAGTTAATATAAGACCTGGTATTATATTATATTATATTATATTATATTATATTATATTATATTATATTACCCAGTCTTATATTATATTAAAATAAGACCGGGTCGTATATTAATTTTTGCTCCAAAAGACTCATTAGAGCTGATGGTCCGGCTAAGTCTTATTTTTGGGGAAACACAGTGCTTACACTGATGTTTCATTCTTGATGTACATTTCCTAAAGTCATCATGGCAATCACTTCGTACATGTTCAGTGGATTCAAGTTGTTATGTACAGTTCAATGGTGGTTGGATTCAAGAGCCTGTTTTAGGCAGGTTTTAGTTCTCCAAGATTAGAAATGGATTATCCATTGGGGTAGTTGGAAATTTTATATTTTTAATTTGTATTTTAAAATAAATTGCTCTATTGTTTATATGATCTTGGATTCTTGGATCATTCGAACTCTGCCACCATCTTTGTGCTTTGAGTCCATTTACTAGTTGCTCATTTTCAAAAGAATATGGAGTCGCTATGCTGCACAATTGAAAATTTTCTTCTATCCTTCATGTTCCTTCAGCTTTCACATGATTAACTCAACAATCTGCCCTCACTCAGACTCCTTACATGTTATGTTGACTCCACTAATGTTGTATTACTGTGGCTTTAATATCACATTTTGTTCCAGGTAGTTGACATTGAAAACTTAAACTTTAATTTAGAATCATATGAGGTGTGTTTAAAGGAACTGTTAGATTTTCCATTTAAGAGAATATACCTCTTCATCCAGTTTGAGGTTATTGCTTGCATGTTCTGTCTTTATACTTGTTTGTTTCTTTAGGTACTTAAATTTACAGGTTCATTATCAATGAGAAGCTAAGTTGTGGGATTTTCCTCTCTTTCAGTCTCCCATTCTCTCTTTTCTCAACAACTTCCCATCAGCATTTTTGCAGTTGTCTCAACCAGTCTGTCCTTGGAATTTAGGTTGGAATCCAGAATCTTTGGTAGCTTGGCTTAATTTCTGATTGAACAACTCTCTGTATGTCCATTAACTTAAGCTCTTGTCCGTCTGTAAATCTAATCCCTAAACAACTCCATCTATGAATGTCGTTCTTTGTTGTTGTTTGTTATTAGATTGGTGCAAAAGTAATTGCAGTTTTAAAGGTTAAAAATAATTGCAAAATACAGAATTACTTTTGCACCAATCTAACGTATGTTATATATAAACAAATAATATTATATATATATATATATATATATATATATATATATATATATGCATATTATATATATAGAAAGAAGCAGGATGTTAAGGGGGGCTTACCTTGGTGAACTAAAATTTAGAAAGAGTCCTCATATCTGAGAACTATGGTATATGTGCCCACACATTCTAAAGAAACATTCAAAACCCTCCGATTAGATAATAGGGAAAGTAACCTGACTGTTTCATCTAAAAAGGAGTAGTCATGACCACAAGAACTTGCAAAAGCATCCCATGAGATATGTCACCAACACAAGTTACAACTATAATAATTAAGAAAGTTGCCTGTTGTACCTTAAATTTGTCTTTATTTTTCTTCTATAATCATGGGCCAGCATAGTGAATGGGGAAACGGAACTCAAGGTGTGAATTGTGAAAGAAGTAACTATATATACCTTTTCCTCTTTTTCTGTCATTGCACCTTCTGAGCCTGGGTCAAGCCCAGCTAGAAAAGATGAAAGCATTATACTGGACTTTAATTTTTTTTTTTTTTTTACTTTAAATTTTAATGCAGAAATTTATCTGCACAAGCTTTGCATGTTCCCAAGACCTTTTCTAGGAAGAAAACATGTAGATTCAGAGTAGCATGAATGTAAGACTGTGGTGAAAAAAAAAAAAAAGTTGGTTTATTTTAGACTTTGGTTTCTACCAAATCCAGATTGTGCAATAAATCTATTCAATTTTTTTCTTTTAGACCCCATTTGTACATTTCCTTGCTATTATACTTAAAAATGCAACATTGAAAAATCTTAAAAGTAATGGATACAGGTTTTGAAATATTCATATGTATACAGACTTTTTGATTGAGGCAAAATGTTTAATGAAATCAAACCTTCCAGACTTGAAATTGCAATTCACTTCACATGAATACTAATGAGTTTAAAAATAATATTGCAAAGTATAAAAAGTCAAATAAGGGAAATATAAATCAGCAGCTATACTTGTATCTGTTTAATTTTAAGCCATGATAATAGAATTGCTCTGCTGCGGCTCATTAACACACTACTAAAAAACAAATCATAATTTTGTTCCATTTTATGTAATATTTTACTTTGCTTGATTATGTGATCTCATAAAATAGACCTCTGTGACATATAAATGTTAAAAGGAGCTATTTCTGAGAAATATTATTGGCAATAAGAAATTGGCTTAGGTAAACTATTTTAGAATTGCTAGGGGCTTATATGGAAATCAAATTTATCACCATGTAAATTCATAACTTATACATTTAATTGTATAGCTTTGTTGTTATTGTTCTGTTTCTTGTATATATACCTTAATACAGTTTTTTGATTCCCTTCTCTTGATTCTTTCTAAGATTTAGATAGATTGAATGTTATTAGTGGTAGTGATCTAATTAGAATATTTTCATGAACTCCATAAAACATTACATTGCTGGAGTATTAGTATTCGATGCAGGCTAAAGAAATTCCCTTCAACCCCAAATTTGTCTAAATCATAATGGGCTGTACAGAACTGAGTGATATTTTGATGTTTACAAAGATTAATTATGAATAAAGATTTAGAGCTGGCAACTAAATCATAATATTTAGTAATATTAAATATCCACTTGCTTATTGTAAGATTAGTCAGCATAGTTCTGTTGTCAAGTGTATGCCAACATAAATAAAAATAAACATGAATCTTAACATATAAATATATAAATATCAGCTGAAAGTGCCAGACAGGAAGAAATGACTAAATACATAAATGAATATCTATACTATACAGAACTTTTGTTTTATATTAATAATAAAAATTGGGTACAGATGTGTAATTTGGTCTTTATAGTAACTATTGTCTTTAATTTCATTTATATGTAATATTATGAAGAAATACTGAGATTTTTTAACCAGTCTTCAAGAGAGATAAAAGAGAGGAATTCAAAAGCAGATTTGAAGAAATGTTCCATATTTATCATTGTTGAGAGCTTCATGGTGAGCTGCATAAAGCTTTGTCATCCAGAAAACTTATTACTAAAACTTTCCCAGTAGCAGTAGTTTGACATTAACAGGGAAAAATAAATATAATCTATTACCCAAGAAATTGAAATATGCTAAAGAAGGTAAAAATGTAAAATAATTTTGAAAATTTAGAGTGATATTGAAATGTAAAGTTAATATTATATTAGTCATCATCACCATCATCTTGTTATTGAAGAAAGGAAGATTTTATACACCAGTATTTTTTATTTTGTTTAGATTAAAAGCTGCTTCCTGATATATAAATTGACTCTTGTGTCTACTTTTGTGAGATATTATTGATTGAAATATGTTGATTAAATTTTGTAGTAACTCAATTACAAGATTCATAGCTGATAAAGCCTTAATGTAGTTTATAATTTTATAATATGAACCAACATTTCTCTAGTGCTAGGCAGTTTCCAGAATGCTTTCATAAGCATTATCTTTTTTCTATTACTACAACAATCTTTGCAGTAGGAAATTGTATCCTTCTTCTAGAGATGAAAAAAAATAGTAATAAGTTTCAGAGAGATTAAAGCTCTGCTGTTAAATGGCTGAATTGGAACTCAGTTTATGTCAAGAGGGGGATTCTAGAGTCAAAGTTAAGAGTTTCTACACTGGAGTCAGAAGGTCCGAGTTCGAATTCAGTATTTCCGTTTTACCAGTTGTGTGACCTTGGGCAATTAGAAATCTCTTTGTGTCTCAGTTTCCTTAATCATTTAAATGGAGGTAATAGAAATAACACCATTATAAGGTTGTTATGATGATCAAATTATGTCAAAAAATATTTGGTTTTGTTAATTAGCACCTATTCAACCTAGAGATTCTAAATTGCAGCTATTTGATGTACCGGTCAAAATTCTTACAGCTTTGGCAATAGATGTCTAACTTTTAAAAAGTAGCTTAAACAAAAAAAGGTGAATTATTGGAACACTAAATTGGAAAAGTTGCTGCGGTAATTTATACATTCAAGGGAAGACCTGAATTACGGATTAGATGGCACTTGGAGACTCAGTTATTTTCCAATTTGTAGCTCCATTCATTTCTCATTTCTGCGGCCACCTCATGGGTTCACTCAATTCTCTTCTACAATAGATAGTTTTGTCCATGTCAATCACAGGAAAGACTCTGATTGGCTCTGGTTAACATTTGTGCCCACGGTTTTTACTTCTACCCAGTAGTGCTAGTGGGAAGGGGAATGCGTGGATCACATGCTCATCTCAGTGTCTAGGGAATTGGTTTGTTCTATGAAGGAATGGAATGGAAACATATGCTAGTCAGAAAAAGGAACAAAAAGATACGAAACAATGTACTATATTTTATTTCTTAAAAATCATAAAAAAATGACTCTTAAAACTTACATCAAACACTAAATCTGCTCTCTAAGGATTTCATAAGGTCCCCTTTTCACTTTAGATGAACATTATTACATATTACATTAATATTATATAATATTAAATATCATACCATCATACTGGCTCTCACCAGGCAGAAGCCTCTGAGTCTGGCCTGGCAGTTGAGTTCAGGGGGAGAATATTAGTTTGCACAATTCTGTATCAGCCGACAGGCTGGTGATGGTCTGACTTTAAAAACACATCGGTGTAGATATACAGCTGCCTAATCGTGGACACATTTACAAGATAGTCATATGTTATATTAAGATGACAACGAAAGCTTTACTTTGATACTTGTACAAAATGAGTTGACAAACCTAAATGCACTAGTTACTTTGTTATTATTCTGTTACCAGGGTAGCTTCCCAGTATCACCTATGAATAAGCATTCATATTGTTAAAATACTTTAAAGTCATTCAAATGTATAATTTTCAAAGCGTGAAATTTGAATAAAATATTGGCCAAGCCCTCTAACATTTCTGTGTTTTCTGGGTGATACTTTGCAAACCATCAATCTCTATAAATTTGGGGGGATTCAATTACAGAATGGTCAAATTTCAGACTTCACTGGAGTAATTAAAACTTCACTTCAAAGAAAAAGAACTATACATTTAACAATAAAATTATCCTAATCACTTTTTAGGTATATAAATGTTGAAAAACTATGGTATACCCCTAAAACTAATGTAATATTGTATGTTAGCTGTATTTTATATAAAAATCTTTAAAAAAAATAAAATTATCCTAAGTTGACACATACTTCAAGTTCTTCACTATACAACTGGTTTAATGCTTAAACACTATTATTGCTTCTATACTTTATAAGACTCTTTTCTTGCATTAGAAGTTAGCTTCTATATCCACAGTAGAACTCGTCACCCATCCTGAAACCTACTCTTCCTGCCATTATTTTTAATTCACTAGCTGCCCACAATTTTGAAGCCTAGAAGACTTCCTTGACGGCTTTATCAACTCTCTAATCCATATTTGATCAGTCAATTGACTCTAACACTTAAATCATTCATAATCGTATCTACTTATGGCATTACTTTCACTCCTCTATGTTAGTATTGCCTCTTTATTGAATTACTGACACAGTCATTTTATTAGTTTTCTTGTTCTCATCCTTGCCTCTTCTGATCTGCCGTCCATACTTCAACACAGTGGTCTTTCTCAAATGGAATTCTCATCATGATTAAAACTGTTCAATCCTCCATTGTACTTAGAATGAAACTTCATTTCTTGACTTGGGTTTCTAAGCCCTTTGTGATTGTTTTCTTTCCTTTTTTTTTTTTTTTTTTTATTTCTACACAGCATTATGCTCTGGATCTGAATTCTTTCCAGATACAAACCAAAATAGTGTTAAAATATTGGTTAGGATGTTAGTTATTCTGATCTTCATTCCATACGCTCTTGTGACTGAAGAATCTCCTTAATATTAAGCAGATAATAGCATCTAACTAAACCAATGTATAATGAATACAATGTATAATGAAAATTATTTATAGTCAGATGTAATTGACATATAACACTATATAAGTTTGAGGTGTACAACATGGTAGTTTGATGTATTTGTATATTGCAATATGATTACTATATGATAAAACTCTTTAATATAAAGTATGCCTACTTTCAAATATTTTGATTCATTGATTAATTTCCATGTCATTATGTTACACGTTATAAAACAGAAACCATGTTTACCATCTGGAAGAATCTTGATGAATACAGTATATAGCTATAAAATTAATATACAATGGGGCTTGGTTAAAATTACTTCTTTTCATGGCCGCCACCTTTTATTGTGGCTGAGAAGTTCTGGCATTTTCTTCTGTTTCTTTTTATTGTTAATATTAATTATGGCTTTGTGATACAAGGCTTTCCAAGAAAAATGCTTCCAAATAATAATTATTTTTTTGTGTTCATGCTGTTTTTTGTTTTATTGTCATATACACTGCAGCCATCAAGTGCAGTCTCTGGAGGTGCATAGTCAAAGTGGTGTTTAAATAATTTATAATAGTCTTTTCATTTCCTGAAGTAGGAAGGTTAGTAGTATGACCGATGAGTGTTAAACATAGGACTCAATTATATTTCCTTGTAAAGTTTAAGTGTAATGATCTTTCTCACTGATCATTAGTATTACTCAGATTCACTTGCATTTCCCCTGGTCCTTGTATAGATAAACACACTTTTAATGTAAATATAGAAAATATGCATCTCCTCTGAACTCTTGGCTGTTGATTCCTTGGAAAATGAAGGATAATGAATAAATGCAACTGCAAGGTATATACCAATAAAACACACTTTCTGCTCATTTGGCTTCACTATTGTTCCCTGTCCCTGGCAATGGTGTATAGCTATTTCATAGCAAAAAATTCTCCTAGCCCCAAGTTCAGCTAATTCTTTACTCTTTCAGCTTTATTGCTTAGAAATTTGGATAGTTGTTTAGTATCTTAAAATTAGTATGACTGAGAAATTAACTGTTGACAATAACTCATATCAAATATAACATTAGTTATTGTTTCTGATCTCAGGTAACTGATTTCATTTGAGATTCAACGGAATTTCTTGGTAATTAGTCAACACTTATATCAAAAAGGGTTTTGAAGAAAAAGGAAGGAAAACCAAAAAAGAAAGTTAATAATATCTTAGGTAATGTTATTAGTAAAACTTTCCTTTCTTCAGAATATGTTTTAATAACTACTGATTTTTTTTCTTATGTATCTGGAAAAGGTAACCTAAATGCAAATTATTGAATTAATATAAAATAAAATATTGTTCATGTAAAGAATTACAAAACAGAAAATTGGAAGTGCCCATAATTTTATCACCTAGGAAACAAACAATATTAATTTTGTATTTCATTCATTCTACTCCTTTTATAAGTAAATATTTATACACACTTAATGAAAAAATGGGTCATAGAGTATCCTTTTGGAACTAACACAATTGCACGATGTGTCGAGCATTGTTCCATCTTCTATTTTAATGGCTATGGAATTGAATACTTAATGGTCTATCACCATTGATTATTTTTTTATTAAATTTATTGGGGTGGCATTGGTTAATAAAATGATATTGGTTTCAAGTGTACAATTCTATAATACATTATCTATATATTGCATTGTGTGTTCACCACCCAGAGTCAGTTTTCCTTCCATCACCATATCTTTGACCCCTCTATCCGTCTTCTACCACCCTCGTCCCCGCTTTCCCTCTGGTAACCACTAAACTGTCATCTGTGTCTATGAGTTTTTGCTTGCTTGTTTGTCTTGTCCACTTGTTGCTTTCAGTTTTATATCCCACACATGGGCGAAATCATATGGTTCTCAACTGTTTCTGTCTGACTTACTTTGCTTAGCATAATAATCTCAAGAGCCATCCATGTTGTTGCAAATGGCAGTACTTCATCTTTTCTTATGGCTGAGTAGTATTCCATTGTGTATATATACCACATCTTTATCCAATCATCTGTCAAAGGACACTGGTTGGTCCTGGTCTTGGCCGCCGTAAATAATACTGCAGTGAATATAGGGGTACATATATCTTTACAGATAAATGTTTTCAGATTTTTTGGGTAGATACCCAGAAGAGGAATTGCTGGGTCATATGGTAATTATATTCTTAATTTTTTGAGGAATCTGCCTTCCAAAGTGGCTGTACAATTTACATTCTCACCAGCAGTGTATGAGGCTGCTTTTTCTCCACAACCTCTCCAACACTTGTTATTGTCTTGTTGATGATAGCCATTCTAACTAGTGTGAGATAGTATCTCATTGTGGTTTTAATTTGCATTTCCCTAATAACAAGTGAAGTTGAACATCTTTTCATATATCTATTGTTTGTCTGCATGTCCTCTTGAAAGAAGTGTCTGTTCAGGTCCTCTGCCCATTATTTAATTGAATTGTTTGTTTCTTTGTCATTGAGTTTACATGTTATTTATATATTTTGGATATTAGCCCCTTATTGGAGGTGCTGTCTCTTTTGCAAATATCTTCTCCCATTCTGTCGGTTGCTCTTTGATTTGTTAACAGTTTCTTTGACTGTATCATTCATTTTATTATTCTCCAGTTGTTGAATGTGTTGTTTATTTATAGTTTTCATTATTACAATAGCACTTCAATAAACAAGTGCATGTAATGTCTAAATTTCTAGTTCTTTAACATAAATTAGTAATACCTGAAAGAGAAATTACTGTTTCAGAGATAAAGTCATCCATATGTTTGCTTCTGGAAATCACCAAGTATACATACTTAGGAAGGCTCAAATTGCTACCCCAGTACAAGCAATTTGACATATTTACATTTTGTTTTTCCATTTCTATTTATTTCTATGTCACCTAGAGCTGACCTTAATTATTATGACCTTAGCTATCACGAAGGTGCAATGCTCCATTGTTGGCATAAAGAGAGCCTACAGTTAAGATAATTAGCTAGAAGTACTGTCTTCTTCACCAGAGCTTGTAAGATGCATGTCCAACTGATTGTTTCAACTGTTTAGAACTGTTACAAAGTTTAAATAACAAATTGCCTTCATTTAATTTATTTTAGAATATCTTGGAGTAACTTTATTACTTTTATTACATGATTTTATTGTATCTCTATGAAATAAAATTCCTATATAAATAAGTTCAATTAAAAATGTATTAGGATGGCTGATATTACATTTGTCTTTAAGGACCAGATGAATTTTGATGATGATACTTAATAAGAAGAAGGTTGAATCTATCACCTTAGTACATAAAAATTCCTATTATTAGATAATTTTATTTGGAAACAAGGAAAGAATCCAGAAATTCAGCTTCTGAAATTGGTACTATTAGCATTTTCATTTAAGAGTTGATTCGACTGCAGGCCAGGGATTTTTCATTGTTGATCAAGCATTGTGGGACCCATCAGTTTTTCTGTAAGACAGTCATGCTTATTTTAAGAAGAAATTTGCTTGACAAGGATAAAATTTGAATAACCTGTTAGAAAGCCATGTCAACAAACAACATGTTAGATAATGGCACATTGGCTTAGCTTATTAGCCGTGGGGATGTTGAGAAGTGATAAATGAATATTGAAGGTAGAGCCAAAATTTTTGTTAATATATTGGGTGGAGTTACAGATGATGCCAAACCTTTTAGCCTCAGTAATTGGCCGAACTTTTTCATATCAATATGGAATTGCAGTCATGTATGTTGAGGGTGAATACTAGAGAGCAGGTTTTGGGGAGAAGATCATGATTCAGATCTGAAAATGTGGCAATGTCTAGTCGACATTTTATTTTGACTTTGGAATTTAGGAGGAGAGATCCATGCTGGAGGTATGTAAAAAAATTATATTTAGTATTATTGTTTAATCAAATAGACAGTTGGGGAAAAGAGGTTTTGAAAAAGTTTTTATACTGTCCTAGATTTTATGTCATTATTATATGGCCCCAGTATCTGACATAAATTTATAATAAATGGTAACATGAAGCAGCTATCAAACACCATGGTAAGATTTAGAATGATATTATGTAAGTGACTCAATGCTTTTTTTATCCTGTATCTTATCTTCATTTTGAGGTAGATGTTAGATGTAGAAGATCAGGACTAACAGATATACCTAGGGTTATTTAGTTGGTTTATAGCTCTAATGTTATTTCTAAAGTGCTTTCAAATACATTTTCTTATTAGATTCTCATAAAATCTATATGAGGAAGGTAGGGCATATGCAACCCCTATTTATACACTTTAAAAAACTGAGTCTCCAAGTATTTTGGTCTTATTTGAAAGTGAAATCTGCATAATGAAATGAGAACACTGTCTTCTGTGTTCCACTGTCTTCTACTAAATACACACACATACACACACACACACACACACACACACACACACTCACACACGTATACAGAGGGTACCAAAAAATGTATATACATTTTAAGAAAGGAAAAAGCTGTATTAAAATTGTAATACAATGAATGATGCTAGCATTCATTTGATTAATGCCATTTTTAAGAAAATGTCATTTTACACATTGCTACCGTAATTCAATTCAACTTAGATAAGTAATACATAGATAACATCTCTTAAAATGTGTGCATTTTTTTGGCACCCCCAGTATATATTTAGGTATATGTGTGGTGGATGCATACATACATACACATTTGTGAAGGTGTATGTATTTTGATATATAGCTATGTGAATATATCTCCTCATCACAAAACAGATGATTATATATATATATATATATATATATATATATATATATATATATATATAGTGAAAGGTGTAAAAAAATTATATATAGTATATGCTTATATAAGAACAAAAATATGTGCAATTATCTACAAAAAAATTAATTGTCAGTGGTTTTTAATTAGTAGTAAAATGATTTGAGATTTTGTTAGATGAAAAATTTGTTTAAATTTTAATAGCTTAGCTGTTAATACTTTATGTTACTTTGGAATCATATCAGTAAGCATACCTATTAAGTAATAAATTCAAAATAATTAGTTAGAAGACATAGAATTGATAAAATAACTAATTAGAGCAGGTTATTTTAAAGTACTTCCTTAAAGACCAAGGTTTATAGATATGTGTTTAAAAAGTAATAGATGACATTAATTGTAACTGGAATCATACCAGTCTTTACAGAGTTACCTATGAAATGTGGCCATTTATTTGATAGTCATCTTTGATAATACTAGGGTAATGTTCAACCTAAATTTAAATTTCATTCACATTAAATAAAAGTTCAAAAATGTTTTATTTAACTTTGTGGTACAATACTCCCCTTTTTGAAAACTGGCACAGGTTTGAGAGTTAATCATGTGTGTTCCACAATTGACTGACTTTTGAGACCAATTTGAGTTTGAGATGCGAACTAATAGTATTTTCTTTTAAGGGTTATTTTGTGTTATGAGTAAATCTAGTGTCTTCGAAGAATGCTAGTGTCTTACATAGTTGAAAAAAAAAAAGACTAAAACTGGCTCCACAGATTTAATCCAATGCTAATGATATTTCTTAATTTTGTGTAAATAGAACTACATATGTAATTAGTGTTGCACAGCATATGGAATCCATCATGAATGTGTTTTGATATGTGCATCTCAAGGACATCGGAGGAAATTTGCTTACAAATATATATTTTAATGTAACTTGCTGCTACAGACTGCAATGTCTCATAACATTTCATAGGTGTCTATTTCTTTATGTGTTTTATTAAAATCCCCCCCCCCCATACTGAATTGATGTTGTGAACAGTTCTTGGCTATCACTTGGCCTATATCTTTATTAAGAAATTTAAGAATGCTTAGTAGCACTTTATTTCTTGTATCTATAAGTAAACTTATGCTAGCTCCACACCTGACACTCCATCTGTAGTCAATAGAAGTCTGCATGCAGGAGAGGGAAAGAATTCTTGTAAAGCTTGAAAATTCTGTAAAAACACGTTTATCTTGTAGATTCTTGTGTTCTTATTATTAACTGAGGTATAGTTCATATACGTTATATTAGTTCCAGGTATACAACATGATTAGATATTTGTATGTACTATGAAACGATCACTACAATAAGTCTAATTAACATTCATCACCATATATAGTTACAACAAACATTTTTCTGTATAGTGAGAAATTTTAAGATTTACTTTCTTAGCAACTTTCAAATATGCAATAAGGTATTATGAACTATAATTACTATGTTGCACATTATATCCCCATGACTTATTTTTTTATAATTGGAAATTTGTATCTTTTAACTGCCTTCACCCATTTTTCCCACCCTCCACCCCTGCCTTTGGCAACCAAGAATCTGTTCTGTTTATCTATGAGCTTGGTTTTTGTTTGTATGTTTCTGTTTTTCTTTGTTTTGTTTTTAGATGCCACCTGTACTTGACAGTATATGGTGTTTGTCTTTCTCATCTGACGTGTTTCACTTAGGTAATGCCCTCTAGATCTATCCGTTTTGTCACAAATGACGATATTTCATTTTTTATGGCTAAGTAATATTCCATTATATATGAATACCACATTTTCTTCAGCCATTCCTTCATCGATGGACACTTAGGTTCTTTCCATGTCTTGGCTATTGTAAATACTGCTGCAAACATAGGGTGCATGTATCTTTTCAAGTTGGTGTTTTGTTTTCTTTTGTTTAGGATACATACCCAGAGTGGAATGGCTGTATCATATGGTAGCTCTATTTTTAATTTTTTGAAGAATCTCCATACTGTTTTCCATAATGGCTGCACTATTTATATTACCACCAACACTTTACAAAGTTTCCCGTTTCCCACATCCTCAACAACACTCATTATTTCTTGTCATTTTGATAATAGTCATTCTAACAGATCTGAGGTGGTATCTACTGTCATTTTGATCTGCATTGCCTTGATGATTAATGATGTTGAGCATCTTTTCATGTATCTGTTGTCCTTTTGTATGTGCTCTTTGGAAAAATGTCTGTTCAGGTTCTCTTCCCATTTTTTAATTGGATTGTTTGTTTCTTTTCCTATGAGTTGTATGGGTACTTTATATATTGGATATTATCCCCTTATCAGATACATGATTTGCAAATATTTCCTCCCATTCAGTAGGTTGCCTTTTTATTTTGTTGATGATATTCTTTGCTGTGCAGAAGCTTTTTAGTTTGATGTACTCCCATTTGTTTATTTTTGTTTTTATTGCCTTTGCTTTTGGGGTCAAATCCAAAAATCATTGCCAAGACTGATGTCAAGGAACTTAACCCTTATGTTTTCTTCTAGAAGTTTTATGGTTTCAGGTCTTACATTGAAGTCTTTCATCTATTTTGAGTTCATTTAAGATAATTGTGCAGTTTCATTCTCTTGCATGTTGCTGTCCAGTTTTCCTGATACCATTTATTGAAGAGATTTTATTTTTCCCATTGTATATTTTTGGCTTCTTTGTTGTAAATTAACTGATCATATATGTGTGAACTTATTTCTGGTCTCTCTATTCTGTTCCATTGGTCTATGTGTCTGTTTTTATGCTAATGTCATACATTTTTTATTACTACTGCTCTTAATATAGTTTAAAATCAGGGTGCATAATGCTTCTAGTGCTGTTCTTTTTTTCTCAAGATTGCTTTGGCTGTTCAGAGACTTTTGTGGTTCCATAAAATGTTGAGGATTGTTCATTTGATTTTTGTGAAAATTTTTTTGAAAATTTGATTGCAGTGAATTTGTAGATTGCTTTGGTATGGGTAATTTAACAATATTAATTATTCTAATCAATGACCACAGGATATTGTTTCATTTGTTTGTGTTTTCTTAAATGTCTTTCATTAGTATTATAGTTTTCAGTTCATCTTGTAGATTTTTATAACTCTGGTATTTATTTTAAAAACACATTGGCCTTACTCAATTTTGGACATTAGGTTTTTAGGTCTGATACCAAATTCCTCCCACTCTCATGCTATTGCATTACATCGTGATTTTACTGTGCTGTATTTATACATCTGTGCAATACGAATAAAACATTAAATCTTGAAATCATGTGATTAATATACAAACATGTGTCCATGGGAGGTGAAGAGACAGACCCTTTTGATTGTCGAGGAATATGATAGTGGTTGGTTTAGTGGGGTATTTGAGATCTAATAAAAATGAATCACTAAATAAAAGGTTACTAACTGAATAGTAATATATAAATTAATTTTATTTATAAATAAATAAAACATCATATAGGTTTAGATAATATATAGATTCTGGGTAAATTGTATCGGATCACACCCTGATCAATTTGTAAGCCATTGTCTAAAAAGAATCAATGCTCAATCACTTGTTACTTCATCTTGTAAACGTCATCCCTAAGAGTGGAGTCCCCGTCCAGGTATGTAAATGGATAACTCACTAGGGTATGTGCAGTCCTTTGTAGAACCATGCTTGTAAGGAAGTAAGAGAGTGTCCGTTGAGTCCCAGGCTTTGCATGTGTGCATGTGAATATACACTTGTAGGTGATGAGTATTAGAAAGGGGAAGAGTTGAAAAAAAACATTAAAATTAAAGCACATATCTTATTAGGGAGACCACTTCATGGACTGTGTAGATGCCTGACCACTGCACTATACACCTGAAGCTGAAGCTGAATAATATTGTATGTCAACTATAATTTAATATATATATATAATTTAATATATATATATATAATATATATATAAATTTAATATTTAATATATATAATATATGTATATATATAGTCACGGGATGTGGAGTACAGCATAGGGAATAGAGTCCATGGAATTGTAATAGATGTATATATGATGTCAGAGGGGCAATAGATTGGGGGAGAGGGGTATCACTCTGTGAGGGGTGAAATGTCTAACTATTACATTGTTTTGTACACCTGAAACTAAAATAAAAAAAAAGACATTGAGATATAAAGAGGAAAAAAAAGAGAATACTGTTTCTCTGTCCAATTGGCGCTAAATAATATTAGTTTGTGACTCCTAAACAGATTTAAAAAAATATATTGATAATTTAAAGATGTCAGTGGTCTCCTTGAATAAAGAAAAGGTTCTGGATCATCATTCTCTCCTATTCTTCTATTAAACTTGTAGAGCGAATTGTTCTTGTCTTTCTATAAGCTCAGGTCATGTAAGTGGAGACTCAAATTCTGAAGAGAGATGATAATATGTGTTATTTATATTTATTTAAAATTTTATTCATTATGTTTGGATGAATGAGCTACCTTGAGGAAAATGGTATTGCCATCATTTTGGGGGGTGGAGGGGGCTGGAAATAAGCTTAAGACATGGTCTTTCCCCCTAGATTTTTTTTTTTTCCATTACAGTTGGCATTCAGTACTATTTTATATTGGTTTCGGGTGTACGGCATAGTGATTAGACATTTATATAATTTATGAAGTTATCAGCTCCAATAAGTTCCCACCTGGCACCGTATGTAATTACGATATTATTGACTATATTCTCTATGCTGTAATTTACATCCCTGTGACTATTTTCTAACTACCAATTTGTACTTCTTAATCCCTTCAGCTTTTTTATCCAGCCCCTCAAACCCTCTCCCATCTGGGAAGCATCAACTTGTTCTCTTTATCCGTGAGTCTGTTTCTGTTTTGTTTGTCTATTTTGTTCTTTAGATTCCATGTATAAGTGAATTCATATGGTATTTGTCTTTCCCTGTCTGACTTTTTTCACTTAGCGTAATGCCCTCCAGGTCTATACACATTGTCACAAATAGTAAGATTTCATTCTTTTTTACTGGCTGAGTAATATTCCATTATACAGAGGGTGCCAAAAAAATGTATACACATTTTAAGTCAGGAAAAAACTGTGTTAAAATTACACTGATGGTAACCACTTTGAGCACCTCTTGTAATTACAGAAGTCAAATGTGACTTGTTTTCATCTTTTGTTATCGGTATATATTATTACAGTTTTAATACAGTTTTTTCCTTTCTTAAAATGTGTATACTGTACATTTTTTTGGCATCCTCTTTATATATGTACAACTTCCTTATCCAGTTGTTTATTGATGGGCACTTAGGTTGCTTCCATATCTTGGCTATTGTAAATAAGGCGCAATGAACATAGGAGTACATATATGTTTTCAGATTAGTGTTTTGGATTTCTTCAGATAAGTACCCAGAAGTGGAATTCCTGGGTCATAAGGTAGCTCTATTTTTAATTTTTTGAGGAACATCCAAAATGTTTTCCATAGTGGCTGCATGAATTTACAATCCCACCAATAATGCATATGTGTTCTCTTTTCTCCAAACCCTCACCAACACTTGTTTGTTGATTTACTGATGATGGCCATTCTGACAGGTATGAGGTGGTATCTCATTGTGGTTTTTATTTGCATTTCTCTGATGATTAGTGACATTAGATATCTTTTCGTATGTCAATTGGCCATCTGTATGTCCTGTTTGGAGCAATGTCTGTTCAGGTCCTCTACCCATTTTTGGATTTGGGGTTTTTTTTTGGCATTGAGTTATATGAGTTCTTTACAGATTTTGGATATTAAGCTGTTATCCGATACATCATTGGCAAATATCTTCTCCCATTCAGTAGGATATCTTTTTGTTATGTTGATGGTTTTTATTGCTATGCAAAAACTTTTCAGTTTGATGTAGTCCCATTTGTTTATTTTTGTTATTGTTGTTTCGCTTGCCCAAGGAGATATATCTGAAAAAATATTACTAAGAAGAATGTCATATTTGCTTCTAAGAGTTTTGTGGTTTTGGGTCTTACATTTAAGTCTCTAATCCATTTTGAGTTTTCTTGATTATGGTGTGAGGAAGTGGTCTAGTATGATTTTTTTGGACTTATCTGTCCAGTTTTCCCAACATCATTTATTAAATAGACTGTCTTTACCCCTTGTATATTCTTGCCTCCTGTGTCATAGATTAATTGACCATATAGACATGGGTTTATTTCCGGGCTCTCTTATTTTGTTACATCAATTTGTGTGTCTGTTTTTATTCCAGTACCATGCCATTTTGAATACTACAGACTTGTAGTATAGCTTGATATCAGGCAATGTTGATACTTTGAACTTTGTTCTTCTTTCTCAAAATTGCTGTGGTTATTGAGGGTCTTTTGTGGTTCCATATAAATCCTTAGATTATTTGTTCTAGTTCTGGGAGAAATGTCATTGGTATTTTGATAGGGATTGCATTGACTCTATAGATTGCTTAGAGTAGTATGGGCATTTTAAAGATGTTAATTCTTCCTATCCATGAGCATAGTATATGCTTCCATTTCAGTTTCTTTCTTCAATGTCATAATTTTCCAAATACAGGTCTTTTACCTCTTTGGTTAAATTTATTCCTAGGTATTTTATTTTATTTTTGATTAAATTATAAATAGGATTGTTTTCTCAGTTTTTGTTCCTAATAGTTTGTTCTTGGTGTATAAAATGCAACCAACTGAATATTAATTTTGTACCCTGCTACTTTACTGAATTCAGTTATCAGTTCTAATAGTATTTTGGTGGGATATTTCAGGTTCTCTAAATATATTATCATGTCAAATAATAACAGCTTTACTTTTTCCTTTCCAATTTGGATGCCTTTTATTTCTTTCTCTTATCTGATTACTGTGGCTATGTCTTGCAATACAGTGTTGAATAAATGTAGTGAAAGTGAACATCCTCGTCTTGTTCCTGATGTGAAGGAAAATGCTTTTAGCTTTTCACCGTTGATTACGATATTAGCTGGTGGTTTGTCCCATATGTCCTTTATTATGTTGAGGTATGTTCCCATTCTTTCCACTTTACTGAGAGTTTTTATCATAAATTGAGGCTGGATTTTGTAAAATAATTTTTCTGTATTTATTGTTATGACTGTATGATTTTTACTTTTCATTTTGTTAATGTGGTATATCACACTAATTGATTTGCAGATATTGAACCAACCTTGCATCCCAGGATGAATCCCACTTGATTACGGTGTGTGATCTTTTTAATGTATTGCTGAATTCGTTTTGCTGATATTTTGTTGAGGATTTTTGCATCAGTGTTTACCAGGGATATCAGCCTATAATTTTTATTTATTTATTGCTTGGTAACATCTATCTGGTTTTGGAATAGGGTAATGATGGCCTTGTAAAATGAGTTTGTGAGCTTGGGAGCCTCCCCTCTTCTTGAATATTTTGGAATAGTTTAAGAAGAATAGGTGCTCATTCTTCTTTGAATGATTGGTGAAATTCACCTGTGAAGTTATCCAGTACAGGACTTTTGTTTGTTGGGAATTTTTTGACTACTGATTCAATTTTGTTAGTAATAATTGTTCTGCTCAGATTTTCTGTTTCTTCTTATTTCAGTTTTGGAAGATTGTGTGCTTCTAGAAATTTATCCATTTATTGCAAGTTGCACAATTTGGTGGCATATAATTGTTTGTAATATTTTCTTTTAATCCTTTGTTTTTCTTTGGTGTCAGTTGTCACTTCTCTTTCATTTCTGATTTTATTTATTTGGGTCCTCTCTCTTTTTTTCTTGATGAGTCTGGTTAAAGGTTTAATAATTCTGTTTATCCTTTCAAAGAACCAGACGTTGGTTTCATTGATCTTTTGTATTATTATTTTAGACTCTATTTTGTTTATTTCTTCTCTGACCTTTATTATTTCCTTCCTTCTACTCACTTTGGGCTTTGTTTGCTATTCTTTTTCTAGTTCCTTTAGGTGTAAGGTTAGATTGTTTATTTGACATTTGTCTTGTTTCTTGAAATAGGCCTGTATTGCTATGACTTTCCCTCTTAGGACTGCTTTTGCTGTGTCCCATAGATTTTTGGGTTGTTGTGTTTTCATTTTTGTTTGTTGCAAGGCATCTTTTGATTTCTTCCTTGATCTCATTGGTAACTCATTCATTGCTTGATAGCATGTTATTTAACCTCAGTTTCTTTGTGTGCTTTTCAGTTTTTCTTCTTGTAATTGATTTCTATTTCCATACCATTGTGGTCAGAGAAGATGGTTGATATAATGTCAATCTTTGTAAATTTACTGAGACTGATTTTGTGGCCTAACATTTGGTCTATTTTGGAAAATGTTCCTTGTGCACTTGAAAAGAATGTATATTCTGTTTCTTTGGGGTGGAATGCTCTAAAGATATCATTTAAATCTATTTGTTCTAATGTGTCATTTAAGGCTACTGTTTCCTTGTTGATTTTCTATCTGGACAATCTGTCCATTGATGTCAAAGAGGAGTTAAAGTCCCCTACTATGACTGTATTACTGTCAAGCTTTCCCTATTTGATAGTCAATATTTCCTTTATGTATTTACGTCGCCCTATGTTGGATGAGTAAATACTTACAAAGGTTATACCTTCTTATTGGAGTGACCCTTTATCATTATGAAACATCCTTCTTTGTCTCTTATTATCACCTTGTTTTAAAGCCCTTTTTGTCTAAAAAAGTGTTGCTACTCCAGCTGTTTTTCTGCTTCCATTTTTTCTATCTCTACTTTCAGTCTATGTGTCTTTTGATCTGAAGTGAATCTCTTATAGACAACATATATATGGGTCTTGTTTTCTTATCCATTCAGCTATCCTATGTCTTTTGATTGGAGCATTGAATCCATTTACATTTAAAGTTATTATTAATAGATACATAGTTATTGCCATTTTATTATTTATAATTATGTGGGGGTTTTTTTCCCTTCTTTTTTCTTAAAGGAGTCCCTTTAACAGTTCTTGTAATATTGGTTTGGTGGTTTCTTGTGATACTGGTTTAGCTTTCTTGGTCTGAGAAGCTCTTTATCTTTTCTTCAAATTTAAATGAAAGCATTGCTAGGTATAATAGTCTTGGTTGTACGTCCTTACTTTTCATCACTTTGATATACCATGTCAGTCCCTTCTGGCCTGCAAAGTTTCTGTTAACAAATCATCTGACAGTCTTATGGGAGCTCCCTTGTAGGAACCGCCTTTCTCTTGTTGCTTTTAAGATTATCTCTTTGTCTTTAACATTTGCCATTTTAATTATGATGTGTTTTGGTGTGGGGCTCTTTGAGTTCATGTTGTTTATGACTGTCTGTGCTTTCTGGACTTGTATGTGTATTTCCTATGCCAGGTTAGAGAAGTGCTCTCTGGAGTTTTTTCATGTTCTTTGATTTGGGATATTTTTCTTTGTCTCCTCATTTTGGCTGTCTCTTTGTGTTTGTTTATATGTATTAGGTAGATCCGTTACTTTTCCCAGTCTTAGCAGAGTGGTCTTATGTAATAAGTGTCCTTTGGGGCCCAGTGGCACAGTCTCCCTGATCACCTGAGCCATGTACTCCAGCAGTGTCCCTTGTGTGGATTATGTGTTCCCTCTTGTTGTAGTTGAGCCTGGATTGCTGTTGGCACATCAGTGGGTCCGGTTGGCCCACAGGCTGACTGGCAGTGAGGACTGGCCCTGTGTGAAGCACATGAACTTCTGTGAGGGGGCTGATCCCACAGAGCGGGATTTACCCTAGCAGGCTCTGTTGTGTACCAAGACCATCCTCTGGGTGTGTCATTTGTGGAGTTAATTGGGTAGTACTCTGATGTGGTCTGAAACTGACAATCAGGTGTGTTGGTTCTGGGGCCTTTTGGGAGTGGCTCTGGTTCAGACCAAGTTCAGCAGCTGCCTCTGGTTGGTAACTGCCTATGCTGGGCCTGGAGGCACATAGGAGAAGCCCCACTGTGAACCAAGGCCAACTGCCACCAGTACTGTGCCTGGGGCCATTCAGCAAAAGGCACAGGGCACCTCAAGACTTGCTGCTGCCTGAGACTGCTTGTAAGCCTCAGCTGCTGTAAGGGCCTTGGGCAGTACACGAGTTAGGTGAGGCAAGGTCTCACGGAGTTGTCAGAGTGGGGCAAGTGGTATTCACCAGGCTAATGCTGATTCAGATTTGGCTCTATTGTCAAGCCTGGGGGCATTCAGCAAGAGGCACAAAGCACACCAAAGTCAGCCACTGCCTGCCTGGGGCCTGCAGAACTTTGAGACTTTTGAAGAAAGACTGCTGCGTGAGCCAAGGCCAGTCACCCACAGCTGAAAGAGCCTACATCCATATGCCAGTTGGGTGGGGCAGGGCCTTAGGGAGTCATTAGGGTGGGGTGAATTGTGTTTACCAGGCTAATGCAGATTCAGATTTGGCTGTGAGGAGGATGGCTCAACACAGGAAAGATGGTACCTGACGGCTAGCTGTGTGAGAGTAGAACTTAACACAGAGACAGTGGAGACTGTCCCTCCAGCTGTCTCCCTGAAACCACATAACTAAGTTTCTCCTTGTATGTTTTTGGCACCCTGAGCTGCTGTCCATTCACCAGAGCCCAGAGTGACTGCCTGCAAATGAGTAAGTCTCTACACAAACACTTTAAGGGGAATGCCTGGGTTTCCAACAGGCTTCCTTCCATCTCATTCACACAGTCAAATGATATTCCTGCTGATTTTCATAGCCAGGTATTGTGGAAGCTCTTCTTCCTGGCACTGGTGCTCCTGGATGGGGAGCCTGGTGTAGGGCTGGGAACCCGTGTTTTTCAGGGAGGACCTCTGTAGCTGAGATATCGGTCCAGATATTCCACTGCCACACATCAGGGTGGAGCCAGCCCAATTTGCATGTCTGCCTTTCCCACCAATTTTGACAGGGCTTCTTCTTTAGTTATAGGACTTCTGTTCAGCTAGTCTTCAGATGGTTCTCCAGGTTATTGTTCTATAATTTAGTTGTAATTTTGATGTGGTCATGGGAGGAGGTGAGCACAGTGTTTATCTACTCCACCATCTATACTGGAATTCTGTCCTCTAGATTTTCTTAAACCATTATATGTTAGCACATCTTTATGTAAAAAAATAAATTTAGGAAATTAATAACCCAATTAACACCATAAACTAAAAGTGATAATAAGAATGTTCAAATCTAGATTGATTCTAAGTAAGTCTCAAACACTTAATCTTAGGGATTTGGGCAAGAATTGTCAGGTTGCTAAAATAAATGAAAGAAACAGGAAAAGTGTCAGTTAGAGCATGGGAAGGAACCCAGAATTCAATCCTTTAATGATGCATTTAATATAGCAGGTCATGTTATTGTGACATATTTTACATCAAAGTGCTATATTGATCATTTCTGATTATCTTCCTTGCTATCATTTTATAAAATGTTATGTTTGAAATATCATTTTTACCGTACATATTTGAATATCCTGTAAAATTTGAATCCCTTAATTAGGATGGCTACTTTAAATAATCTCTTGTTCCCCTAGTTAACTGTACGTCTTTGTCTAAATCTAGTCTAAATTATTAAATAGACTCAAACTTCAAAGTAAAATATTTAGAAGGACTATGTTTTTAAAATTCAAACATATGATTTTTGGACACAAGTAGATAATAATTTACAAATAAAATTTTGAATATGTGAAATTTCCAAGTTTAAATGGCATTCAATATTTTCTAGATCTTAATAAGTTTTTTCAATGTTCAAAAACTAAACAAAACACTTCTTCAATTTGAATGACTGTTTAAAATATAAATGCAAAATATTTGATATATAAGTAATAAGTACACACATTTAAAATTATTTTATGACTCATTTTGCATTCTTAATAATTGCAAGAATTAATGATGTATAATTATTATAGTATGTTTTATAGAATAAGGTAGCTATAGTATAAGACTCACTTTTAATATATGCATTATAACATATACAGCTATCACTTTATATGAGGCTAAAATTTAGCAAGTTTAAATATCTAAAAATGTCGACATACCAAATATATGTGTGTGCGTGTTTGTGTGTGTATAAATGCTTCTTTAAATGAGAACTTCACACTTTAAAAAAAAAGTTTTTTGTGTGTATAAGTTTAGATTCTCCCCATTATGAAAAGATTGGATGACCATGATCTTGAAAAATAGCTAAAATGTAGGCATGGTGTGGTATAATATGCCATAAAATAGTAGAAAAATAAAGGACCTGTTTTCTTCCACATGTGAATTGAAATACAAGAGTATATTAACATAGTACCATAGTTTTACTATGGTTCTATTACTCTCTTAATTTGAGTACCTAAAGCAAATTGAAGGACCTTTATATATAACAGGCTAGAATGATTGATTCTGGTAGAGTCTTCCCTTTTTATTGATATGTTCTGTATAGGTTAAAGGAGGATTTTGACAATGATAATAATAGTTAATGATTGTGATCCCATGTGTTGAATTTAAAACATCACTATTTTACAATTTAAAAACTTTCCTAACTCAATTTGTAAAATCAGTCATGGCTGTATCTTTAATAAAAAATTGGAAAATTCTTACCCAGGGTGAATAAATGTAGTTGAGCTCTTAATCTTGATCTCTCTGACAAGTTGATTTTTATGAATACTTTGAGAAAAAATTCAAATTCATTCAAATTATACCTTGAATTTCAGGAAAGAATAATTTAATAATATTGAAAAAAGAAAAAGGACTGACATACTCAAGTTCTTTTTGATTACTCTTAGAATTGATGATAGGAGATGTTAGTAGATAGGAAGGTAAAAAAATTAGTTATTCATCAGAGTAAATCTGGCATTGAAATATAACATAATGCAACTTTGTTATATTTGTTACGTTTCAGAGTCAATTCATGACTCCAAATGCTCTCAGGTATAAAATAATATAGCTGATTGTGTTGAGCTTCACAATCATTCAGCCTTATTTCAGTACTTTTATAATCATTCTGGGACATGGTTATTTTGTTTTTAAAAAAAATTATTGACATGTAAAAAAACAAGAAACTTAAAATGTCTTCACAAAATCTCCCAATTTAGCTCAAGGTAGGCATTGAATATACACATAAAATATAATTCAAAGTATGTTTTAAATCTGGAGACTGAAAACATTTATGTCCCAGAAATGTGGACCCATCACTCATGGATTGTCAAATTTAGAACCAGAGTAATGTTTTGTACCAACTGGTGGCTACAGAAGTGTTCCCTGTGGTCTCTGGATGTAAGAAGCAATCAAACAGCTGGGTCCTAATAGGCTTCTGAGACACAAATCAAGAAGTCTGGTCAGCAATGGTTGCCTTCTACATTATCTTTCAATTGAAAAAAAGAAAGAAAGAAAATAAAAAACCTTGGGGCTCATTGGCAGCTTTTTATCTATCTCTCTCCACTTCAAGGATTTCCACCATACAATTCCCAAAAGCCCAGAATGTACTCTTCATGCAGAGGGAGGGCTGGAGAAGCCTTTTCAAGCTTCGTACAAAAAAATACAAGCACTGTGAAACCATTAACCGGTCATAATAAAGTATTAGGAACATAGTGAAACTCTCCTTCACTAAACTAAAAAGCCATATGAAAAAATTTTATATACTGTAGATAATATCTTTTTTTATTTATGACATATATATTCAAATCTTTCAAGCAGAAAATTCAGTCAAGTGAGATCCATTGGTAGAGTTCAAAGTCAGTGAGCAAATGGAAATCATTGCAGCATCTCTCTCATTTCCCTAGTGGACATTAGACCACTCAAAATGTGTCACATAATTTACAGTCCCTTGATAGTAATTGAATATACACATTGAGAGTGCACTGGCAGAACACTTAAGGAAGATTGAGTGCAGGACGACCTGCTTACGTTATTTTTGGCTCTGCCCTGGTTTTTGCTTTCAGTTTTTTTTTTCTTGAGATTAATATCAAATTGGTTCTTCCATCATATCCCCATCCTATCCAAACAAAAGCTTTGGGAAAAGAGATTAACAGCAGCTTCAAAGAAATTGTGATTTTTAGTTTCAGAGACATTGTAACGTAATGACAGAATGACAAAATCTACAATTTACCATGAATAATTTTTAAACCACAAGAGTGCTAGAATCAAGCAATAAATGAGAAAGATGATTTTTGAGCCATTTCCTAAACATACAGTGGGATTTTCCAAAATTTAATTTAATATTTCTGTTAATATTTATTATAACAGATCCATTAATATTTGGGGAAATGAGATAGAATTTTGAAGTTAAAAGTTTGCAATATCAAAATTGTCTTTCTTTTAACACTAATAATTCTAAATCTATATATTTTTATATATTCCAAGAAATTTTAAATTCTTAGACATACATTTATCAAGTCATTCTTTAAATGGTTTGTTTGCTATGCAACATGGAAATATCCATAGGTAGTAACATTTAATATTTAAGGTCACAAGTCAAGTAGTAAGGATTTCATCTAGATTTTATAAAGACTTCCAAATATGCCAAACATATAGTAGGAAAATGGAAACGGACAAAACAGCTATTGAAAAACAATTTTGGTTTTCTTTCTTTCTCTCCTTCTCCTTCTGTCCTTCTCTTTCTCTTTCTCTTCTCCTCTTCCTGTCCCTCTCCCTGTGTCTCTCCTTCTTTTTCCTTGGAGTGGTTTTTGGTATCAACCAAAGATTATCCCAGGGACTTATATTTTCTCATAATACACACACACACACACACACACACCACAGTGTGAGGAGATATATACACACATATGTATATGTATATTTTATTTTTCAGGTTTTTTTCACTGTTGCCTTAGTTCAAACAATGTTCCACTCACTGTGACCAAATTAATGTTTTTTTTCTGGCCACTAAGATTTGATTTAGTTTAATAAACTGCATTTTATTGAGATCAAGACAAGGGAAAAAATAAAGTGGTTAAATAGAAAATGTTCAGTGAATATTTTCCCATGCTGAAGATAAATGAGAACACATGTCGATAATTTAATTAACACCAATCCAAAATTTGTTAGAATATTTGCAAGAGAATATACCTGTAAAGATATTTATAGATCTTTCAATTTTGAGAATACTACATATATGAAAGATGTTTTTAAAGACACAGTTATTTCTTTTTCTCCTAGTGAATATGTAGATAATCATATGTTCAACGGTAACTTTTTCTTTTTTGCCTTTGGAATTAAAATAAAAATAAACCCGTAAGAGATTTCACAAGCAAAAATCTTATTTAATTTACCTATTTACTTTCTCTATTATCGTGCTTGTTTACTTTTAATTTATTCTTGTTTTTTTCCTGATCTTCCTTATCTCCCTTATCTTTGAAATCTTGCTTACTATTTTTTCCTTCTATATCAATCTGTTTTAGTTTTTCTTTTTCTCAAATCTTTTGTTATACTTGTTAACCTTCTGTCACCAAACCAAACTGCCTATAGTATTGTATGTGACACCGTACCATATTCAATAATTTTATATACTTTCGATTTACATAACATATTGGTGTTTTATGATAATTGGAAGACATTGTGATATTTGTAAATTAGTAGAAACTTTAAGATTTTATGAGTACTATTCATACAGAATTCATAACAATTAAAGACAATAAGACTAGAAAAGTTATCAGAAAATGTAATTCCCCGTCCCCCTTTTTTTTTTAACAAGGCCAAATCTCTCCTTTCCAGTTGTATTCATTTTACCTTGCTGAGAAATGGCATCATGTATTATAATCTTTGATACCTAAAGTGTAAATTTATAGTGCGCACTATAAGTTTGAAAAGTAGTCACAATTCTTTTCCTCTATTTTTGGAAATACTGTGATGCCTCATTTGTAGAGATTTGCAGTAAAAATCAGAGATGGCATAGATTTTGAACTAAGGCAATAGTTCTATCTCTATTTCCTATTGTTTATATTCATTGAATTATATCTTTCTGTAAAGCTGTTACTATAAGCCAAGGGAATAATGCAGAAGTGGGTAATACAATTATAAATATAAAACACCCAAAAGAGGAGAAAATTATGTTATAATAAGAAAAAACAAGAATAAACTGTATTTTATTTTATAAACTTCTATATTTTAAAAAAGCATAAAATACAATAAGTAGTAAGTTACAGTTATTTTTTGCAAAATGATGCTGTCTAACGGCTTTCGTCAATGATGTCAACTTTGTTGAATGGAAAACACTAAACTGACAAGTTACTCTGTTTCTGTCAAATCCTACTTTCTACCATGATATTGTGTCAAACTTAGACTACTCAGACCTTTTTCTCTAACCTATTGTGAAATATGGAGACTCTCAGGAAGGAACTAGGAGAGACATAATATTAATATCAAGCACATTAGATGAAAGGCCTGGGCAGGTCTCCAAACATTTTATAGAGTAAAACTTTAGTTAAGTCAGATCAAATCAGTTCACAAATCTCAAATGTACAAATGAACAATTTTATACTAGATTTCTTCTAAAAAGCCAAACTCATGCCTCATAGTTATATGCTTTGTGAATAATAATGTGAAAATATTAAGTTCATTCATGATGATGAACTAAATACAACAAGAAAAACAAACACAAAAATAAAATATGGAGCACAATAACAGACATTACCATGGAAACACCTGGTTCTTACTGAGAAGTTAGTAACCATTGAGATCTTTCTGAGAACCTGAATGCTTTTGTTCTCTCATTCATCTGATTAGTAAGTACTGAGTACATATCACTTCCGATTATAGAGACAAACTAGTCATTGTTCTGTGCTCTGAGGGATATTATAGTCTTGTGATAGTAAATGTATTTACAAAATAACAGAAGACAATCAACCAGGCTAACATTATTTTTAGTTATCAATTATTGTTTTTGTAGTACATGCAAAGTGAAGGGACCAATGTTACTTTCATATAATGTTATTTATATTACAATTGCTAAAGGCAGGGAATTTTATTTAATTCAAAGAAGTGTAGGAGAGAATGTCTTATTCTCAACATAGTGACATGACTTATTTTTCATTTAAATACAACTTTTTTTCTTGTAGCGGTGATCAGCAACAATATGAAGCACAGATAGTGAATAATTCAGGTTTAATTTGGGAATGGTTGTGCTACAAGGAATTAGTGGCTATCAATTACTGCATTATTTTAACGTCTATATGAAGAATTATGATATGTGTCAATATGTTCTAAAATTTTAAATTTCATAGAAAAACTACTTGTATAAGAATTACATATATTCCAATCAGTCCGAACTTTTTGGTATCTGAATTGTGTGGGAATGGATGAGTGAATATGTACTTACCAGTATACGAGGTGAGACAATTACGTTTGCGAACTCATCCTAGAAAAAGTGCTACATACCTTATTGCTGAATATCACTGTGGTCACCTTTGAAGTACTCCACTTGGGAAGATATGAACCGATGCAGCACCTAGTCCACCCTTCAAAGCAATTTTGGAACTATTTTTCTGGAATGGCTATCAGAGCTGTCATTGTATTACCCTTGATGTCCTGAATGTCATCAAAATGTCCTCCTTTCAATATTTCCTTTACCTTCAAGTAAAGACAGAAGTCACTGGGGGTCAGATCAGGTGAGTAGGGAGGGTATTCCAATATAGTTATTTGTTTACTTGCTAGAAACTCCCTCACAGACAGTGCCATGTGAGCTGGTGCATTGTCATGATACAAGAGCCATGAATTGTTGGTGAAAAGTTCAGGTCATCTAACTTTTCCACGCAGTATTTTCAGTCTTTCCAAATAGTAAACTTGGTTAACTATTTGTCCAGTTGGTACAAATTCATAATGAATAATCCCTCTGATATCAAAAAAAGGTTAGCAACATCCTAGCAAACAAGGTCACGAACTTAATTGTCAGACTCATATGTACTAAATTGACCTCTTTCCATCCACATTGCTACTGATTGGCAATTTTCTGGATGCAGGAAATCTCTTAATGAGCCCTATGAAGGATTGTTAGGAGACCAGAGACATGGTTTAGTAGGTCTGCAAACCATTAGTCTGTGCTTCTCATCCCTTTAAGCACAAGTGATCTTTCCAGAAAGCACTGAGGCTCATTAAGCAAAACTCAGGTCCTTCAAATAAAGGACATAGTAACATAACTGAGGCAAAGTATTGAGTTATGGATGGAGACCCCTGGAACTTAAGAGAGCATTTGGGGTTCCTAAATGGTAACCTTCAAGACACTGTAAGTAGCATAAAGTTACATAAAGATAAGTGTTTCACCCTAGAAATAATAATAAAGGTAATAGTGAAATGAGTAGTAAGTCAGATAACTCAAAGCTAAGTAAATACTTTTAATAACAAACTTGTAATATTTCAGGCAATGTTTCCAGGGCTTTGCATATATTAACCAACTTTATCTTCACAACAACCCTATATTAGATAATAACCACCACTCTGCAGATGAGGAAACTGAGAAACAGATTATGTAATGTGCCCAAGGATGCATAGCTAATAATGGAAGAGCCAGAATTTGAACCTGAATAAACTGACTCCAAAGTCGTTGTGCTTAATCACCACTCCAGGCTGTCTCTCTGACAATTCAACTTCATAGTAAAATTTGAGTCTTTATACTCAAATAGGTGAATACTCTGCTTAGGTGATTTACCTAGCATTTGAGTAAAAATTAGAAACAATTCTAATATCCATAAAATCTGTGGACATACTGTAAGATCCAAGATCTTAGAGAGTAACATAATAAAATAAAAATAATTACATTTAAGAAAGAAGATTCTAATAGAATTAGACTATAAAAGAAGGACAGGGGAAAAAATGAACAGAAAAGGACAGTTGAAGATACTTAGAAGTTCACCAAATAAACAATTCTCTATCTCAAGAACAAATTATACCAGTGCGCAGGAAAGACAAAAAGAGTAACAAGATACTCAATTGACTGCAATCAGAGATCTGAAAGTCAAATGCTAAAGCCACCAAGAGTAGAAGCAAAGCCAGGACCTGAAGGAAAAAATAGCACAATGAAAAAGACTTGGCAAAAAGCTAAATGAGAAATGAGATGCAATCATGACTAAGACCGAGTCATAGCACACACATACACACCGAACAAACAAAAACATAACAAAAAACCTTACAACAAAAATAAATTATCTGGCTGCTAAAATTACTTGATTGTATAGCCTCAATTGTGTACTCCATGATTTAGAGATGATCATATTTGCAATAACTTGGCATTGAAATTTACTTAGTAAAACTTTTATCTACCTAAGGAAAAAAATAAACAAGGTAAACATTTAAGAAGAAACTTTCTGTAAACTTTTTAGGAAGTCTTTAAGAACTAGCAGTTGGTATGCAACTTGCTTGTTTGGGATCCTGAATGAACTGCTTAATTAACAAAATCTCAATTGTTTTGCTCAAGTCAAGTCATAAATTTAATGCAAATCTCAACTATACTTGAAGGTGGAAATTCTGTATTTGAACCTTTTCATTTAATCAGACAGAGCCTAATTAATGACTATTTGTGGTATATTTCTGTACAGGTCTGATTATATACTTCTGGTTTTGCTAAAATGCAAAACATTTTATTCTCATCTTGTATTTTAACAGTTGACTAGCAAGGCAGGCTGCCCATGATTCAAATTTAATTGTCTTTAAATCCTAATCTCTAAATAGTCTCTGTTAAACAGTATACCGTTGATTCAGTGATCTATAGTTAAACAGTGACATACAATCAATATCAGAATTTAAGGGTTTTACCAAGAGTTTTCCAAATAGTTCATGTCAAATATAATTCTTTAAAAAATGCTTACTCTATTTTTAAATTATCCCAAGATCTTGAATTTGAAATCTTTGAGATTCTTTAGGTCTCAGGCATGGGAATTTGCCCGGGGGACGGGGGCAATAAAACATGAACTTGGGTGAATACATAATATTATGCTTCAGGTTTGTTTTCCCTCAGCTAACATTTATCTCTTTGGCATGATAAAGAGCAGATCACCGTTGATTATAAAAACACACCCGCTTAACACTAAAGCAGCATATGTTAACACTGCTGCAGCCCAGTGATGAATGAGCTGCAAGTCACGCCAACACCTGTGCTTGATGATGGTGCGTGACACTCAACCCCCATGGAGTAATAAGTGCTCAGACACATTGGTACACATCTCACCAATTACCGTGGTTTATGGAGGAATTCTGGTAACATTCTCACTCTCTCTCTCTCCATCTCTTCTTTGATTACTTCCATATTTGTTATTCATTCATAACTTCACAGTCAGCTTTGCGTATGTATATTCAGATGTAGGTGTTCTATACACGTGGCTATATATTAGCCACATGGGACTATATCAAGTTACCCAAATCCTAGGTGATGAGCAAGTGTGCTTCCAAACTAGAATAATCTCTTCTAAGATACCACTGTGAATTTATGTTACTTGGGTCTGATGTTGATTGAAATTATTAAGCATCTCAACTTGATTGACTCCATTTGGCCATGGCTGTAGGGGTTATTTACTTGTGGTATTTTATAAAGACAATCTGAAAACAAAATGAGAATAGTTGAACATATGTCATGTTGTGGTCTATAATTAATATCCAAAATACTTAACATAAGTATGAATATTTCTATGTAACGTGACAAATTATAAACAACATCGTTCTGATACTATCTCCCAGTATTGTTTCAGCAAAGAATAAATGACATACCTATGTGGAGTTTTAAACCATTTAATAATCTGTGTTGTGTTATATGTGGTTCCATGTCCCATACAATATTTCTATTCATATGTCTGTATAATGTGAAATACTTATTCTATTCTTAATTTTTACCTCATTTTATTTCTGGTCACCCCTCACCCCACCCCCTTCCTTCCACTTTGCTTCAAATCCTGGTTGACAAAATTTTCTTTCTTGTTCTAAATATAATTCCTTTACCAGAAGTTAGAACAGCCCTACCTGGATGGACAGGCTTCTGTATATATTATTACTTCCTGTTTTTAAGCTCTTTATTTTTTACTTTCCATCTGGCACTTTTCGTCTACCTCTAAATTTATTTAGAGTGTTCTATTCTTAAAGAGGTTTTATTTCCAATTCTTGCTCCTATTTTATGATGCTCTTCCTTCAATTTCTCAAATGGCCAAATCTATTGCTCTTATGTCCTCATGTCTTTTTCCTTTCTTAACTCACTAAAATTATTAAGTGAATGTCAATATTTCAGGTTATCAATTTACTCTGTCAAAATCCATGACCATTGGCTATTACCATATTTCTTTATAATATTGCTTAATATTGCTCTTAATGACCAGATAGTAGGTTCCATGAAAATGCCGACTATGTGTGTTTTATTTTCCAAAGAGGCATTATGTACTAGGTAAGAGTGTCGACTCCCTAGGTTCCATGTACTAGCTGAATGACTATGGGGAAGTTTCTAACCTCTGTTCTATTTGTCTCCTTTATAAAATGGCAAATTATAATATATAGTTCATAGAACTGCTATGAGCAAAAATGAGTCGATATATGCAATGAGTGTGTGAAAAGCTTAACACGTAGTAAATGCCCTATATATTTCAGCTACTGTTAGTATTATTTCAATATTATTTTTGCCACCTCTCTAATCCCAGAAATTAGCACTGTGCCTGATACATATTAACTTTCAACCAATATCTTGTGGATGAATGAAATGAATTAATGAATTATTCATGTAACACAGCTGACACTGCTACATTTTTATAACATATATCTTACTTGACTCCCACATCACAGAACAACACTGCTCAAAATATCTTCCTTACACATGAAACAGAATTTCATTTCCAGCTCCTCTTTGTTAGTGGAAATATTTTTCTGCAAGTTATATCCAGAGAAAAGCTATGATATGTAGGAGTGACTAGGGATGAAGTTACTATTGCAATGACTTCCTTTCCCAACTTCTATTTTTATAACTATAAAATCCGTTCTCCTCACAGTAGCCAGAGTAATTATTTAAAAAATACATGAGAGCATGATTTCCTCTGCTTAAAATCATTGCTAATACACTAAGAAAAATCCAAATTCCACATGGCCTAGGCAATGAGACACTTCTTGACCTGGCTCTGTCTATTTCTCTGAATTTATCTGCAACCATATGTCTTATGTAGCTCATTCTTGCTTTTGACACTTGTTGTTCCTCCTTGCAATGCTTTCCCCTTGGATTCTCAGTTGGCTAACATCTTCTTATTGTTCAGTCTCTGTTGAAACATCCTTTTTCTCAAAAACATGTTTCTTGATCCATGCCCCTACCTCGACTCTATTGTGTATTTTTGCTTTATTTTCTTTACATCACTGTCTGAAATTAGCGTCTCAATATATTTGTTTCCTTGCTTATTATCTATCTTTCCTACTAGAATGCAAGTTCCATGATGACAGAGACCTTGCCCGTCTGATTCATCATCTTGGCCCACTCCCTGGTAATACTATAAATAATTATTAGTTATCTGTTAAAAATGCATTCATTAATGAGATTAGAGGCAGGAGCCATATTACAAAGAAACTTGTAGAGATGGAATTGTATCCCAAAGGCAACAGAAGCCATCAAGAGATGGGAAATAGAAGATTGGTATATGTATTGAAGAAAGCTTTACAGGGGAAGAAATATCTGAGGTATCACTTGAAGGCCAGGTGAAATTTGGAAGAGGGGAGAAGTACATTCCAGTAACAGGTCCTGAAATGAAAGGATGGTCAATGATGCCATAAGGATGATGTGTGTTCAGGGTATAGCGAGTGAGTAGGTGAGTTTATCGCAGAAGTTTCCTTCAAGCTAGTAGTGATAGAAACATTGAAAAGGTGGAACGAATTACAGTGTACTATTTTGCTTGGCAATGTGATTTGGAATTATCTTCTTTTTTTAATTAAAGTTTATTGTGTGACAATGGTTAGTAAAGTTATACAGGTTTCAAGCGTGCCATTCTGTAATATATCACATTGTGCATTCACTACCCGGAGTCAGTTCTCCTTCCATCACCTCATATTTGATCCCATTTCAACGCAATTATCTTTTAACAAGAGTTATTCTTTGAAAAGTGGAGATCAACTGGGAATCAACATGATGAACATCATAAGAAAAATTATCCTTGATGTGTCAAAATTGCTCTGGTTCTTTGAAACCCAAGCTAAGGATCATGCCCCAATTATGACCCTCCCTGATGAGAGTAACAGAGGAAGACTGGTCCAATCTTTTCATTCTGTGTGAATTCAGATCCAAGGAGGAGGTGATGTCATCAAGATCACAGATAATTATTCAGAGTTAAGACCTGTAACATACAGTCAGAAGATAATATTCTGACCCTGAACTCCCTAAATTTAAGCCACTATTCAAATAATATTTTTAAATGGTTCCTTTTCCATATACAATTTCTCGATAAGAGGTATAACAACAGTTTCAAAACTGCTTCACTGGGTTATTTTGAATTTGATTGTATACTAGGTATTCTTTCTATGAAAAACCTAGTGAACTATCTTACTCATAGTGGAAATATAGGGATACTAACATTGATTGCGGCAGGTATGTCAAACTAAAGTACCTATGCCTTCTTAAAATGTTTGTGGGGGATGATAAAAAGGCTTTCTGATAAATGTTGGCTATGGAAGGTTGTTAGACGTCACCCACACTATGGAAATAAATATTACAAAACCAGCAGTTCAATTTAAAAAAACAATTATTGGAATACTGTGGAATGTAAAGTAACAAAAGACTCAAAATAGAATATTCTTCGATTTCATTTAAGAGAGAAAAAAATGACACATAAGAAGCTCTATTACAAGAGCAAAGGGACTTGAGATATATTTATTATGTGTAAAGGTATTTATTGACAACAGATGTCCATTTGTCCTGTACCAGTGTCCAATTCGAGACACCAAAAATCTCTTAAGTTTTAAACAAATGAGTACCACAAATTATTTGAAATCTTCCCTTTCAACTAGCATTTTAATTAAAGATTTGAAAAAAACAACTTTTGTTTTCCTGGTTTACTGTGTTGTATCAATTAATCATTTGGTGCTTCATTTTGTTTTCTTCTCAAAGATATACAGTTATGATTTCAAAATTAACACGGGGACTTTTGAGTTCTTTGCAACATTAATACTGTAGTTGTAGACATGTAATGATCAGTCTGCAAAGATTTAAAATTTTGAAAAGATTTAAAATTTTTGAAAAGATTTAAAAATTTTAATAAAACTGGCTTTGGAGAAAAAAAATGAGTATGCAAGTTTTAGTAACATGAAATGAATGTCTTTCTTCCGCTTAGTGTAATCCTCCCTTTCTTCATTCCCATATGTAACTAAGCGCAAATACATGCAAGTGCCTTAGTCAGTTCAGTCTGCTATGACAAAATACCAAAGACGGGGTGGCTTAAATAATAGGCATTAATTTCTCACGTTCTGGAGGCTGGGAAGTCCAAGATCAAGGTGCTGGCAGATTCAGTGTCTGGTGCGGCCCTCTTACTGGCTTGCAGATGGTTGCCTTTCCCTTGTATGCTCATGTTGCAGACGGAGTACGGACTCTGATCTCTTTTTCTTTTCATCACATCCTCAGGGTCTCCAACTTCATGATTTCATCTAAACCCAATTACCCCATAACGGCCCCTCCTCCAAATGCCATTACATTGGCCATTAGAGCTTCAGCATATCAACTGGGAAGGGCTAGGGGGGCAAACATTCAGTCCATAGCAAGAACCAAACACAGATTTTAAGTTTTCTGAGTGTTTTAGGTCTCTCACCCTTTCTGACCTTTATATGAGAAATCATGCTGAGCATTGTCCCCAGTGGCCTGAGGATTCTGCCACTGAATGACATGGTGACTGCAGAAGGTGTAAGGACAGGCACAGTTTGCAGAATCTGGGCGTGATTCTAATGGATAACTTTAGCTTTTATTTGTTTTTATATCAGGATTTCTAGTAATAGGTAATTTAAGCAATGTGTTCCATTCAAGATAAATGAAATGCACATTTGAAAACCACTGGTGTAGTGGGAAAGAAACTAGGCAGTAGTGCTTCACCCCCCAGGTCTGGTCTGGCTGGTGTTTTCATCCAAGGCTGTATGACCTTGGGCATATCTTGAAACCTCTAGAAGCTTGTACCTTTCCCTTTGCCCAGGCTGTCTCATAGAGCTGCTCAAGGTAGTAAATGGATACGTCCTTCAAATTGAGCTAAAGGAGTCTACAGGGTAGGTATTTGTAAACCTTGGCATTTTCGTCATTTCACCAGTCTTGTATTGTCATAAGGAAGTTGAGTGTAATGAAAATGAAGACAGGATCTGTGTCCATCATCGTTTAGTATGAATGAATGAAAAAACACAGTAGTAATAAAAATGGAAAGTTAGGAACAGATACTGACTGCTGGACTTAAAATACCACTGAGATTTGGATATCCCAAAGTGGCTAGGGGATACTTTACTGCTGTCTCACAGGCTCCTATTTCAGTGGCGTCACAGCTGCCAAGATGTTTGACAGGCCTGCGTTCCTTTGGGTTTTGGCAGTGGAGAGGAGAATCTGTTGGGGAAAATGGCACTGGAGCAGAGCCCTTTTGGAACTGTTGTGAAGTGGCTGTTCATCTACTGGTTAAATATGAAGGGGGAAGGAGCAACTACTTTGTTTAATCAGGACCATGGTTTATGTTTGGATAGATCTGAAAAATATATTCGACTATTCAGTGTGTTTCAAGGGAGTTTTCCATCTGACAGATAATTTTTACTGCCAAATACAGAGTAAGGTACACAGATTCACAAAAGAGACTTATTGGTCTTTTGTGATCCAAGTGAGTGGGTCACAACCCGAAAAGAACCCAAAGCCTCTTCTCTGATGGTAATTTGCTTTTCTGGCCCTTCCCTGGAAGTAGAATCTCCTCGAAACTCTTGTTTTAGTTCTTCTGTCATCGGTTTTGTGTTCTGCCTCACGTATAACCGAGAGTATAAACATCTTCCATGTAAACCCCAGCCTCTGATTTCAAAATGCATCCCGACTAGTACCTCCACTTCTTTGTCAGTTGTATCGATTCTATAGTCCAGGGAAACCAAATCGTTCATATTCTAAGCCTTTTCTATGACAATATGATATCAAATAAAATTGAAGTCTGAGAACTTTTTTGTTTTTTAAATCCCTAAAATAGACAAGAGGCTTGAACCTGTATAATATGTCACATTCACCTTCTTGAGACTTTTATCAGCAACAGTACACACTACACAAGACATTAATAACTCATTTATTATCAGAATAAAATGCTCCCCCCAAATACAGCATTGAATTATATCTTTACCTTTGCATGTTCGCATCAAAATTTCCTAACAGCCAGTAGTATCAGTCATCATTATCATTATAAACATTTTATAGATGAGACAAAGGGGACCTAGTGTGTTAGATGGTATCTCATATTCTTCTGATAACAAATATTGGCTATGGAAACTTACTAGTGACCACTTACACTATGTAATCATATGTTATAATCTTAGCATCAAGGGTTGTATTCACATTAAAAATTTTTATTTTATTGGAACATCTGTCACAAATTAACAAAAGAATCGAAATAGAATTTAGCAGAGTAGACTAGACTTTCTTGGTTATAAAGAATCTTTCAGCGTCCCTGTCTTCGTATTCTCCTCGAACAACCTTTCTCTGATAACCGCCCAGCTCACCTCTTTCAAGAGCTAGCTCTGTCAGCCAAAGGAAAAAGATTGGTCGTATAGTTTCCTGTGCTGACCACCTGTCTTTTTCCAAATTTAGACATAATTTGTGATGCTAAATAAGGTTGTCCCCTAGTCACTCAGACTAAACTCTGAATTTCAAACGGATACTTTGTTTATAACTGCCTTAAGTCATTAGTTTTAAAGATGAAAAGACTAGTTATTTTAAGCACAAAAATTTGGTAAACAAGCAAGAGAGAACTTTCCCCTCTTTCTTTAACACCCATTGGCAAAACCTCAGGATGTTGCCATTTGTATTTCACCGCCATCCTGTCATAGCCTTCGCCAGAGGAGCTTTCTGTGCTCGCTTGTAGATGAAGGTTGGCAAAATGATGCTGTGACCACAGGACCCACAGATGGCGACTGGCCAGCACCACATCTGAGGAGCCAAGAGTTTTCGGGACTCGACTGCTTTCCATTCCTGCTCTTTAGTGGGTTTCCTCCTTCACCACCTCTGAGAAAGCCACAGTGTCCAAAAGAAGGAAGCAGTCCAGCGTCAACAGTCAGAGACCTCTGCAGTCTCTCACCACTTTCCCTCCACCCTACCCTCAATCTAACTCAAGAATATGGAATTAAAAAAACAAAAAAATCTTCCGCTAAACCAAGCTCTGACTATGCTTTTAAATTTCTACATGCTATTAAATTCGTGGAGAAAATATTCCGTGTTCTTATCCTGTATCCCCTCTTTTTACCCCGCTTTCAGTGTCCTGCCCTTCCAAGTGGGGCCCTAACACTCTGCGCTACATGTTAACCCCAAACTTCGTCTATACCAGCATTGTCCCACTTCCTTTAAAGAAAGAAAACTCGTTAACATAAATTAGCTACCTACTAATTAGCATTCTTTGTGACTTTTTATATACATACGCGTGATACATATGTGTATATGTACATAAATAAACAAAATATGTATGCGAAAGCATGTGTGTTTGTGTGTGCAGACGCATATACTATACACACATATACAAGTATATATTTATCTTTGATTTTGTTAGATTAACAGATATTTTTAGACCGTCTATGCAAAAGCTAACTTTTGGTAACATTTTTGATTCAATGACAGAATTACAGCAGCCTGTCCATTTAGTTCAATATCATTCCAATTTTTAAGAGAATGGCACTATTCTGATGTTACTCTGGTTCTCTGAAGATTTAACAATGACTCTGCTACACTGTTTTATTTTGCTTATTTTGTATTACTTCAGAACTGAAAATTGAAAAGTTTAAAAGGCTAAGTGACAATATATAGAGACTGTGATGTATAAATACGCTAACCCCAAGTATAGAGAGGCAATGTAGCATGGAACCAGGAAAGTGTGCCTAGAAATAATGGAATAAAGTTTAGCGGGAAAGTCTGCATTCTTCGTGTTAGGAAAAGGTCAAGAAAATTAAGGGCGCTTGAACATGTTTATTCTACATAATTCAGATGAAGTCTAAAACAGTTGCCATGAGTACCACCATAATGAATATAATACTAAAATCATACTGAGGGAGAGACTAAATAAATGTATTGGTCTGTGTTGAGCAAACAATAGGGAAAATTTGAGCGAACACAATATCACAGGTACTGTTGTTAGACTTGAGAAATACCAAGTTGACTAAAATATTGTTCTAACCCCGAGAAAGCCCACATTCTAGTTTAGGAGAAAAAGCAATAAATAATTACAATCCAGACATCTGACCCACATTCTTGCAAATATTGCACAAGAGCCATTAATTCTCTTGGGAAATTTGCAGGATTCTTTCCACAAAGGAGTTATATTTAACTTCCCTGAAAGTATGCATGAAAGGAAGAACTAGAACAGCACACTGAAGAAGATATTCCTTCCTGTAGGCTCCAGCATTAGACGTGCCTCTGGACCAAACTCTTTCCTTATGAATGCAGCTCAGAGCAGCCATTTCTGTTTCTGCCGGCAACTCCTGATTGCGGCTAATTTTAAATACTTTCCCTAGAACATCATTGTTCTCTCAGCTTTTACTTTTCTATTGTGCTTTCTTGGCTTCTATTCCATTTCTGTTTTGTTTACCCACTACAAAGACAAGGTAATAGCTTATCTAATAATTTATTTTCCCAAAACACTTTTCAAAGATATTAATAGTTCTGTATATGTTTTCTCTCTTTATATTTATGGTTTCTATTTATTTCAAAGGTGATAACATTGATCAAATTATTGACCTATGTGTATACTAGAAAATACATACTTTAATCCCCCCAACTCTATTAATAAAAGCAGCTTTTGTTGATATCATTTGATGAAAACCATAAGACATACTTTTATTGAATTGCTGTTGAATTAGAAATCCAGTGGGACATGTGGCGTACCTACACAGCAATAACATTTGCATTTGTAAGAGGAATTTTTTACTTGGTCTGAACATTCAGAACCCCAGTTCAGAAAACATTATTGGGATGGGTTTTTGTACAAACAACAGAAAAAAATATTAGTTGAAGAAAACAATATTATAGACCATTATTTGTAATATTCTAAATAGTTAATTTAAACATATATGAAAATTATTTAACTACAATAAATTTAAACCTACATAACCAGTGTGCTATCCTGATGTTTACTACTAATTTCTCCATTTAGGATATTGATGAAATATTTAGCCAGGAGCTGCTAAGAGAAACAAACCAAAAAACAAACAAAAACCACACTTTCCTATATCTATATGAAAACTTTTTTTAATTTTCGTGTTTCTGTGCCCCCAGTCTATGCCCAATGCCAATCCTTGTCGTATGGTAATTTCTATGGAACTGACCATTTGCTTGTATAAAAGTTGATGTGGTTGATATATTAATTGCAGAAAACTATCTTTGAGTGCAATTGCTTAAAGCACAATAATTGTAGTTTTTGCTATGTTGGTGTCTTTTGATTCCTATTTACTACTGAAAAATCCATTAATGTGCAATTTATAAGGGACTGTCTCTTTTTCTGAGCTTTGTAACCAATTCTTCGTAGTTTTGGAGCCATGAAGCAGAAGTGATTAAAGACGTAGGAGGGCTTATGTCATTGACAATTGGAGAAAAAAAGCAGTCCTCCATGTTCTAATTGAAAAATCTTCACATTGCTTACAAAATAACTAGGGAGTAAAGTGATTTCTATGTATGGATAATTAAGGTCACATAAATGTGGTTTGAACTAGTTAAACTTTTGAAAATCTAACATGAGTACTGATTTTACCTTTTCAACGTTATTGAAATACCCTCAACCAGATATTACCTCTCATAATAACAATGAAAATAACAGCTTAAAACATATCAGGAACTGCTGTAAACATTTTCCATCTGAGAACACTGTATAGAGAACCCAGATGATACCTAAGGACAACACTAGCTAGTACAACACTAACTGTGTTGTACTAAGTAATATGACAAGACTTTTGATGAATTAATGATTGTTTTAAACAAAGTTTTCATCCTAAAACTGATTGTGGGGGTGCCTATTAAGTGCTTTTAAATCATTTCAATTAACTTCTAGTTTCTAAGCTGAAATCTGTGTCAGTCCAGAGGACATGACTCTCCTTTATAGTTAGACGTTTCTAATCCAAAATCATGTGCATTTAAGAAACTAAAGACCCTTTACTTTAAGAAGAACAGTTACTACAAAATGGAGTGTTTAAAACAGAGTACACTGTGGTGCTTCGTGACTGATTGCTGCCATGTCTTAAACAAGAGATATTAAAAGAAGCAAATGCCACGTGGTCTCATTAGGACTCTTTGACGTATGCTTTTGAACCTTCTTCGGCACCCAGCATAACAAAAAGGCTGGTGGCTTTGATGTTGTTTCAACTTGTGAAAATCTGCAATTTTATTGTTTACAAATGCTAGCCTCTACCCTAAATACCCATTGCTCCTAATTGCAAGCAATTCGTTCACATTGAAATAATCATCTTTTTATATATTGCAAATTAAAATGTAATATGTTTTGAGGATGATACCTCTGAGTAGTATAGCAGTGGAGAACTGAAAAGTTCCTTTTATTCACCCCCTCACCCCCCACAAACCAAGACTTTGGCTACATATAATTAAAACCCTGGGTTAGGGAAAAGTTAATAGTAGTAATGTGTACTCATACTTTGCTCATCAAGTGCCGTTTAAGTTTATAATTTATATTTCCAAAATATATTTGTTTTTATGAATTGAGTTTCATCACAGGTTTTAATTCTGGTTACTGGAAATATATTTATACAAGATACAGATGGTATTTTTTATTAATCTGTATTAAAATAGCCTTTATAAAATGGTTCTGAAATAATTCCTTTAAAAGGTACAAATTGTGAATGTGTAACTGGTAACAATTTGAAGTAAAAACAAATTGTAAATGATTTTTGAAGGTTAGTCTAGGAAAATAAGTATTAACATATAGCTGCTAAACCTTTAAGTAAAAAATACAAATACAAATTTTTAAGTGAAGGATTCCTTTTTTTATCATAAAAGAAGAGCTGTCATGTGGTAGGTAATTTGCTTTTAAAGAAGTTCTTTCATCCCCCCTAAAATAGGTGAATTAACATATACAAAAAAAAACAAAACAAAAAAAAAACAAAAAAACAACTAACTTCTCTGTGTTCCAACAAATATTTGGAATGGAACTAAAAGTTGTTTTTATTGAATCTGTTTTAAAACGTGTGATTACAAATGCTGCCTTTATGATTAGGACAAGAACAAGGACTTTTGGTATCAAAACAAGTTTCTCTAAATTGAGTTCTACCTAGAATTAGAACAAATTTATCTAGAACAGATGTATTATTGTCTCCAGAATATGAGCATACAATCTAAAATTTGACATTTTCCTATTTAACCTCACCTTCTTCCCCTAAAATACCTACTCTTTTCATGACACAGGTAGCTTCCAAGTAATTGTTTATACATGAGATTTTCACAAAGTACCTTTCTATTTTACCATTAACCTTACACATTTACATCACCTTACACATAGACCTGTTCTATACTTAATGGCTGGGATACACTTTTAATAATACGTATTAGTGTTACATGGAGGTACATTTTTATCCTCTTTGTTTTCTTACTTGTTTTCCCCCCTTCTTTCTTTCTTTATCTTTTCTTTCTTTCCTTTCTTATTTTTTAATTGTTGACTTTTCAAGTAGCATTTCAAAGAATTCCACTTTTGTGAAATTATTCTGGCTGTTTTTATTTGCTTGGTTTCTTAATAATTATCTTTTATTTAGTTATTTTTTAATTAAATTTATAGGAGTGATATTGGGTGGTAAAATTAGATAGGTTTCAAGTGTACGCTTCTATAATACATCATCTATATATTGCATTGCATGTTCACTACTCAGAGTCAGTTATTTATCACCATATTTGACCCTATTTATTCTCTTCTACCCCTTTGTCCCCCTTTCTCTGGTAACCACTAAACTGTTAGCTGTATCTATGGGTTTTTCTTTGTTTGTATTGTTCATTTGTTGCTTTCAGTTTTATATCCCACATATGAGTGAAATAATATGGTTCTCGACTTTTTCTGACTTATTACGCTTAGCATGATAATCTCAAGATCCATCCATGTTGTTGCATATTGTGTTCGCCATATTTATCTTTTCTTATGGCCAAGTAATATTCCATTGTAATATATATATCTATATATTGACATATATAGATATAGATCTATCTATCTATCTATCTATCTATCTATCTATCTATCTATCTATCTATCTATCTATCTGTGTATACCACATTTTCTTTATTCAATTATCTATTGAAGGACACTTTGGTTGTTTCCATGAGTTGGCCACCATGAATAACGGTGCAATGAAGACAGGAGTGCACACATCTTTGCAGATAAATGTTTTCAGATTTTCTTTTAGATACACTAATGTTTTTGCTGTTTGACTTGATTTTTTTTATGTTGAAAGTTGACCCAAATATGATCTATTAAAGATATAAAAGTAAACTTGCATTAAATGAAATTATATCTGTGGATATTACATTTTTAAAAATGCCATAAAACTTAATGTAATTCCATTAATTCTACTATTAGCCTTTAAAAACACATTCCTTAATTAAAAAGAGAACATTTTAAACACACCAGTTAAAACGCTGAGCATTTCAAATCATTTAATGTCTAAATACTTGGTATTTATTGCTTGAATAACATTCAAGATGGTTTACATATTTTAAATTGTCATAACTCTTCTCAAATTAGTCATGCTTAAAAGTAGCCTTAATACAAGTTTCTCTTTTATACTTTGGTATGAACTTTTCACTACTGATAAGTGTGTTTACCATTTTAGTTCAGCTTCTGACTTGGGTTGTCAGAATACTGTGGCCCTGCACTATAATTGAGATTATTTTCAAAAACTTTTTTCTAAGGAGATGCTTTTTGAAAGTAACTTTAATTCCTTCTGATTGTGAATTTAATTGGTTGAGACTGTTTTGGAATGAAAGGGGGAAAAGACAGCCATTTCAAGATCACTGTAATGCCATTTCAAACACAGCATATCAAATATCATTATTTCAAGGAGCCGGAAGTACAGTCCTTGAATACTGTCATGACATTATAACATTGATGAGAAAAAATAAATGATTCCCAGCCAGGGCCACACTGTCTTTGTGGATTTTGCACGTTTCTCCCCATGTCTGCATGGGTTTTCTTCCAGCACCACACATCTAAAGGTGTGCACATTAGGTGAACTGAAGTGTCTGAATTGTCCCAGTCAGAGTAAGTGTGTGTGTGTGTGTGTGTGTGTGTGTGTGTGTGTGTGTGCGCAATTGGAGGGAGTCCTATCCAGGGTGGGTTTTGCTTTGTGCCCTGAGCTGCCCAGAGAGGCTCTGGCCACCTGTGACCATGAACTGGAATAAGCGGGTTGGAAAAGAATTCTCTTACTTGTTTTCATTCTTCTTTCTTAAATGTACATATAGCTCACATTTATTTTAATGTTTGATATTAGAAGTGTTTGGGGTCTTTATTTAGAAGTTTGGTGTTTTTGTGACCAGAAATATGCCTAGGGATTTAACTCTTTATTTATATCAATTAGCCTATGGTGAAATTGGTTCCATTATATATTGATTCACTTATGCAGTTTCCAAGAACCTATCAATGACGTTGTGAGGACTTACTGTACATGTTCTTGCTATTTGAGGATTAAACTTCACAAAATTTTATGTAGGAGAAAGACGTGTGCCTTTGGTAATGGTTACTTGTCATTTGTTGGAAGGATATATTGAATTTCATATATTTTAATCACTGCAGGGATTTTTACACCCTGTAAAAAATCAAAATGCTCTTAGGAATCTAATATAATCACATGTTTAAGCTGTACCCCAGACATCCCAAGTGCTGTCTCATTGGCTTTCTGAAAACCTAAGAATGGAAGGCTCTCAATAAAAAATTGTGAGAAAAAATTTATGAATGAAGAAATGTTCAAACTTAGTAGTACCATGAAAATTTCTTGTACAAGTCTAATATTAATCTATAAATGTGAGTTCCAAATTTGGAACAAGCCTCAGAGTATATGGATTGAGACAGTCAAGGTAGTAATGATCATCTTCCTTTCAAGCCTTATTTTAAGTGAAAATATCTACATTATTTTTTTTCATATCACCACTGCAAAGAAATCTAGCTACATTTATTACAAAGAAATCTAGAGTACATTTATTACAGACTTAATTATAATCAAAAAACAACTAAAAGTTTGGACATTGAAGTCCTGCTTAAATATATTGCAGTATCATGCAAAGATTAATAATGTTGAATATCATTTCTTCCTAATTTTTGTCATTTTATGTATTAAAAAAAATTAAACTTCAGAAAATTCCTCAAAAGATAGTGCATTTTGTTTCATAGATGTTCATCCTTTCTGTAAATATGACTTTACTTTCAACTTTTAAATTAGAACTGCTCACGATACCCTAAATGACATGTGAATGTAGAATGCTAATTTTACTATGCTAATGTTTTTGCTTGTTATCTTAGTGTCATCCTAAATAGCTGATTAACCTTAAGGGGGCAGAAACCTATTTCTGCATCTGCAGATACTGTATATAGAATCATACCATATACAAATCCCGTACCTGCAGATTCCAAATATGACACCATATGTGAATTAATCAACCAATCAGTTCACACTTATGTCATAAGGGTTGGTCATGCATGGATTACTGAGTTAGATGCTGTAGGATCACTGCTGTCCAAAACATGATCTTGCCTTCTCAGAGCTTACAACCAAGTTGGAGAGACAAGAACCACAAAATAATAGCAAATTATTATAAAACCTGGATAAACAATGAAATGTGAGTGTGCTCATTGGGGCTTATAGAGAAGTAAGATTAGGGGAAAAAAAATGAGTCCATGCTGTAAAATTCAGAGAGGCATACCAAAGATATAGACTGTTAATATGTCCATTCAATATGCATTTTTTTTACTATTTTTAAGGTGTGTTTTAACTTGTTCTTACATTTTACATGAGTATTTGCTCATCATATTACATATAACATTTTATTGATTTCCCAATATTCCATCATCTGCTATGTCATAATTTAATCATTGCTGTTCAACTATTAAATGGTTTTGAGAAGATAATTATTTAACAAAATGCACCAACTAGAAGAATTACCTGTGTATATGGAAGATATTTTTTTATAATAGTAGTGAGTCATTTCTTCAATTTATTGAGCACCTATTATGTGCCATGTACTCTCCTGGGTACTGGCAATGCAAAACTGAAAGCAAGAGACAAAACTCCCTGACATCGGAAAGTCTGCATTTTAGTGATAGAAGTGGGTAACAATATAAGTAAAATATAGGTAAAATATACAATGTGTTAAATACTGAAAAATAATAAAAAAGAAAAAAATAAAGCAGGAAGAGGGGTGTAGGTGAGGATAAAAATTATAGATAGGGTAGCCAATGAGGGCCTCACTGAGAAGTAACTCTTGAGTAACAACTTGGGAGACCTGAGGGACTAGCCATGTGTGTGGCTGAGAGAAGAATATTCCAGGCAAGAGGAAAAGAAGACTGTTTCCTTCCCTAGAAGTGGCTGCCTACGCAAGGTTTGCACTTAACTGACAAGGAAGAGAATAAGGAGCAAGAAGCAAACACCCATTACTTGGAAAAGAAAGACCTGTCTTTGTTTTAGCAATCCTGTTATTTCTGTATTCTAAATAATATTATCATATATATATATATATATATATGAACTCCAGTATTTTTGAAATGAAATACCATTCCATTCTTAGCATCAAACATTTACTGAAGGCTTTTTCTAAATACTATGACAAATAATATTTCTGTCTCATGAGTTTGCTTAGTATAGTGGAGAGGGAAGATAAACTAAAATGATGAGGGAAAAATATAGTAGCAACATGGAGAGAATTTGGGTGACATTAGATGTATTCTTATTAGGAGCAAGAACAATCAAATCCAGCATTTGCCTCAAGACTCAGATATTCCCAAAACATTTCACTTTCTAGAGAGAGGGGGCTATCCCAATTAAGTAAATTATTATTTCTGTCGGAGGACCTGATTATAGAACTATTATGAAAGACTGTTTTTAATACTTATAAACCCCCAAAACAAAAAGTTGTGTTAAAATATACATTATGCTTTCTTTCAAAGGGTTTTAGTGTGTTCCATATGTGTGATGATTCTGATCATATATGTGAGGAAGGATAATCTTAGTTTTTGTTAATTGTGGCTGCAAACCAAAAATAATTAGATTATGTAAATGGCTGTTGAAAGTGCCAAAACGCCTTAGTTAACATATGTATCATTAAGAAATATAATGGCAGCTCTGGGTGTAGTGGGGTTGTGATAGCAGCAGCGAGGGCAGAAAGATGGTCCCTGAAGTACTGGGATTCTTGCCACCATGTGGAGCAACAGGGCAAAGACCAAGACCACCAAGAAATGCCCCCAGAGCACAACATCCAATGTGTTCGCCATGTTTGACTAGATTCAGGAGTTCAAAGAGGACTTTAATGCAATTGATCAAAAGAGAGATGGTTTCATTGACAAGGACGATTTGCATGCAAATCTTGAAAAAGATGTGCTTGCCTCCCTGGGGAAAAATCCAACCGATGAGTATCAAGACACCATGATGAATGAGGCTTCAGGTCCCATAAATTTCACCATGTTCCTCATGATGTTTGGTGAGAAGTTAAATGGCACAGATCCAGAAGATGTCATCAGAAATGCTTTTGCTTGCTTTGATGAAGAGGCAACTGGCAGCATTCAGGAAGATTACCTGAGAGAGCTGCTGACAACAATGGGAGATCGGTTTACACAAGAAGTGGATGAGCTGTAAAGAGAAGCACCTATTGACAAAAAGGGAAATTTCAATTACATTGAGTTCATGCACATCTTTAAACATGGAGCAGAAGACAAAGAAGACTGAAAAGAATTCCAAATTCCAGCCAAAATTTCCTTGTCACCATTTTGGGTATTTGTGAGATTTTCTCTTAGAGCCTATAGCATGCCCTCGCTTTACAGCTTTTGCCTGTCTTGTATTTATTCTCAGCCATTTGGGGCACATGCGTCTATATAATCAGACTGGAAATGGGACTTTTTTGCCATTTTCAGAATTAAAAATAGGGTGATTTCACTTACCAGTCTCCCCCCAAAATAACTGCAGTCTACACAGAGTCAATGTATTTTTTCAGAGAAAGTTATTTACTCAATTTTTCTGAACCATAATTTAACTTTATGATAAAACTTAAAAAAAAAAAGAAATATAATGTCATATATAATACATAGCTCCAACCTCAATCTCTATTACAAAGTATGTAATTCTCTGTAACAATCTGATGACTATACATGGGTGTTGTGAAATGAAGTTTGACACAATGGTCTTTGTCGAGTGTCATCCTTCCTGCTGATGCAACGCTAGTGTTGGACATTCACATGCTTTCACTTCTCAAGCTATAGAACCATTATATGCATATGATCTGCATAGAAATCACCACTCTTTTTCAGATCCAAATACCTGAAATTATGAACTAACTTCAAAGTGTTGACATTACATAGTCATATTTCATGGATGTACCATGATGGCTAGCTTGTAGCAGGATTTAGAGATCTGTGAAGTATACAAATATTATCAAACTGCTCTCCCACTTCTTATACCTTAATTTCTTTGAAATTTATCTAACTTTCCTGGTTTTCTATTACAGTGTTTCTCTTATTTTAGTGTCAACATCATCATTTAAGTGATCATTTCAAATGATTTAACGATGTTATAAGATGAATAAATTTCAGGTTTCTCATTAAAAAAAAAATAGCTTTCCCCTTAGAGATGTTGGCAGAAAAGGACATATCAGTGCATGAATTTTTCCCCACTACTATCAATTTTAAAGGAAGAGAAATTATGCTAAGGAGAGAAATTTTCCTGATAGCATTAAGTGAAAATAAGAATGAAGTTACATTAACTACAGTCATGTAGAAATCAAGTTGTTTTGGAGACATTCTTCTTCCCTTGTAGATCTTTGGTTAAGCCGTTCCATCTAATAATGTGTGATAGACTTAAAATAAGGTGAAACAGAGATGCATCTCGTTCAGCTTTCAAGTGTGTGTTCTCTGGGAGACTAGCATCACTAGATTCCATTAGATTTGTGTAACAATGGATAGTGTCTCCTTCCTTGTTAAATACCATAGTTCTCATTAGCGTTTTCAGGATTCTGATAACTCCTGCAGCAAAGAATCCTCCTTAACCTTCCTTAATCCAATGTTTACCAAATTTATTTGCTAAGGAACTATTTTTTTTACATCAGATCAATTAACATATTCTGGACTAGTTTTTCCTGAAGGACAATGCTGCTAAAATACCTTAGTGATTGCTGCTAGAATGAAATCCATATCCAATTAACAAAGAAGTTTCTAGTTTTGTAAAATCACAGTGCGCAGATTGCTGCCAGGTGTATGATCCTGGAGGGTAATCTGAATTATCGATCTTTTAGATGCTGGCAGTGAATAGTAATTGGCTACTTACAAAACAAGGCACTTAGAATATCATTGGAATTTATCACTACTACTTTGGAGCAGGCAACTAAAATGTATATTTCATACTTTGGGTTCTATGAAAATATGCTGAATTTAGGATGAGAAGTGTATGGAGCAGCATTTAATAGAATTAGTCTTAAATGTGAGAGGGTTTAGTATTTACCTGTGACACATAATTTGGGGGGAGCTCCAAGGCTCTTTAAGCCCAAAACTGTTTTGTTCCTATCTTATTACTCAATGAAATTCTGACCCTAGAGCTCCTCCACCTCTCATTTGAATTGGGTAATCAAAACAACCCCACCATTTTCTATCCCATGACTTTGCTTAGGTTTTTTTTTTTTTTTTTTTTTTCTTTTCCCCTAAATGCTTTTCTCCTTTATGACTCAATCACTATCCATCAGAATCCTCTGTCACTTTCAAATGACCTTGCCTCTACCTAATACCTTCCCTCATTTTCTACATGGTGGACAGGTATTTGTCCCGGCCTCTGTGAGGTAACCCAAATGATTCTTCCTTTCTCTGTATTTCAACAGGACTTTGCTTGCCTCTTTGTTATAAGACATTCTATGAAATATAGTTATTATATACAGTATAATAGTCCACCAACGGTGATGAGGTACTTTTCATAACCAAAGACCATATTGCTTATGGTAAATAATGTGTTTTGAATATCTTGACACTCAAAACTGAATGTCTCGGCAACTTCTAAATTGGTCTTTATCATATTTTTTTACACTGGGAAATTCACATGAAAACCAGATTGAAAAATCACATTCTGAGTTTCTATTGATTAGCTTATTTACTGAGATACACATGGGATATTTTACATGTAGACAAGGAATTTCTTTCTTTAGAACCCAGGCATTTTTGATCTGTTGCCTTTTTATCACTTGGTTCTGGCCACTTTTCAGCTGGTTGAAATTTGTTTTAAAAATTTAAAAAGCACTATGATACGTACAACTACATAGTCAAATGTTGGTCTCTTATTCCCTCCAGATATGGTTCTTCACCCATTTATTTTTCTAATTTAGAAATCTTTCATTTTTAACTATTTACTTTTAGATAATTTCAGATTTGCAAAGAGTTTGAAAAAATTACAGAAATTCCCTTATGGTTTTCAACCAGCTTCCCCAAATGTTGACATCTTGTATAACTAGGGTATAATTTTGAAAATCAGGAAATTAACAGTGAAGCAATTCTATTAACTACTCTATAGACCTAGTCAAGTTTCTTTGTCTCACTAAGGTTCCTTTACATCCAGGATCCAAACTTTAAATCACCTTAGTTTCCTCTAATCTGACTTTTTCTTTGTCTTTGTCTGTCATGACCTTGACACTTATAAAGATCACTGGTCAATTATTTTGTAGAATGTCAGTTTTATATTGTCTGATGTATATACATGATTATATCCTTTGAGAAATATATTCATAGTTTTAGGAATATATGTGAGGACGGTTTAGGTGGCAAAAATGTATTTTTCAAAATGCTTTGTTGAATCATATAGCCTTACTTACCATGTAGTAAGAGCAGATATTTTAGAGTTTTTTTTTAAAGTCAGAAAATGTTTTATATTTCTTCTTTGCGGATATTTTGTCCTATATCATTTCTTTGAAAGATTTATGAGATTGTGTTTCAAAGCTCAGTAAATCTCTGTTGACATGAATATGCACTTGGTAAAAAAAAAATACTTTTTTAAATATTAAAGTATTTTCTTAAATCACACACATTACATATTTTCTTTCTTAGTAATCAGTAGTAGGTAGTATCAGACAACTTAAGATGTTGAAATTTAATGGTTCAAAATGATCTACTCATTGCCCTGGGTGGGAAATCTTATGCTTGATTGGTATACCTCTTCAATGAATATCACAGAGATAACAAATTTAGAATACACTACTTTTAAATTGAGAATGATACAATTTTTTTGATGTATTTGTTTTCCTCTCCATTTTCTGTGTGTATGTGTGTGTGTGTATATATATATATATATATATATATATATATATATATATATATATATATCACATTGTGTGCTCGCCACCCAGAGTCAGTTCTCCTTCCATCACCATATGTTTGACCCGCTTTACCCTCTTCTACCACACCGTCCCCCCCTTACCCTCTGGTAACCACAAAACTGTTGTCTGTGTCTATGAGTTTTTGTTTCTTTATTTCTTTGTCTTCTTGTTCATTTGTTGCTTTCAGTTTTATATCCCACATATGAGTGAAGTCACACGGTTCTCTACTTTTTCTGTCTGACTTATGGTTAATTAGCATAATAATCTTAAGATCCATCCATGTTGTCACAGATATACAAACGGCCAACAGATATATGAAAAAACGCTCAACTTCACTAGCTATTAGGGAAATGCAAATCAAAACCACAATATATCACCTCACACATGTTAGAATGACTATCATCAACAAGATAAATAATAAGTTTTGGAGAGGCTATGGAAAAAAAGGAACCCTCATACACTGTTGGGGGGAATGCAGATTGGTGCATCTGCTATGGAAGGCATTGTGGAGGTTCCTCGAAAAAATTAAGAATAGAATTACCATGTGACCCAGTAATCCCTCTCCTAGGTATATACCAAAAAAATTTGAAAACATTTATCCGTAAAGATGTGTGTGTGCATATATATATATATATATATATATATATATATATATATATATATATATACATACTCCAGTGTTCATTGCAGCATTATGTACGGTGGCCAAGACACGGAAACAACCAAAGTGTCCTTGGAAATATGATTGGATAAAGAAGATGTGGTGTATACACACAATGGAATACTACTCTGCCATAAGAAAAGATGAAATACTGCCATTTGCGATAACATGGATGGATCCATCGCATTTTCTAATATGCCGTTCTCTCTGGAAAACTTTCCCCACCCTGGTTTTCCCATAACTTCTCCACTCATTTTGACCATTTTCTGCATTGACCAGTTAATTACCCCACCCCATCTGCAATCTAGATTTTCTCCCCCAACACTTCATTGAAACTGCTCACTCAGAGAGTGCAAATGACTTTCTAATACCTAATCTGCTACTCGTGGGCATCATTTGACAATACTGGGCACTCTCTTCTTTCATGAAACATTTACCTACTCTTAATATCTGAGATACATTCTTTTGTTGGTTCTGCTGCTTCCCAGAATGTTTCTTCTCATTCTCATTTTCTCTAACTTGTATTTGAATATGTATAGACATTCCATAGGTTTCTTCTCTAACCATAACATGTATACACTCTGAGCTGTTTCAAATCCTCAGTTCTCTTGGGGAGCCTCAAAGGCTCCCAAAGTTTCAGTTATCACCTTTTGTGCATGTGATTCGATCTTTACCTCTAATTTGGATATACATCCTGAGTTTCTCATGGGTACTTCAAACTCAATTAATCATCAAACTAAAATTATTAATTCCCCCTTGAACTTGAACTTCTTATTTTTCCTACCCCCACTTCCAGACTTGAGTTGTGTTAAATATACTCATTAAGTTACCCATCACATACTCTGTCCTCTGTCTCCTAACCCATACCGTGTTTCCCTGAAAATAAGACCTAGCAGACCATCAACCCTAATGCATATTTTGGAGCAAAAATTAATATAGGCCTGGTATTATATAATATTATATTACACTATATTATATTATAGTATATAAGACCCGGTATTATATTATGTTATATCATATTATATTTTATATTATATTGTATTATATTATATTATATTATATTATATTATATTATATTATATTAATTTACACCCAGTATTAGATTAGATTAGATTAGATTAATTTATACCCAGTATTATATTATATTATATTATATTATATTATATTATATTATATTACATTATATTATATTATATTATACCCGGTCTTATATTAAAATAAGACTGGGTCTTATATTAATTTTTGCTCCAAAAGACGCATTAGAGCTGATGGTTTGTCTAGGTCTTATTTTCAGGGAAATACGGTACTGCTCTCTTAATCTGGATTATTCTCCCTCTCTCTTTCCATGTTTTTACATGCTGATTTTTCATTTAGGTACAGTTCAAATAATACCTCAAGCATCAAATGATGCCTACCTTGGTCAACTTAAAAATAATTAAAAGACTTTTATGTTTGTAATTAATGTCATTGTTTCATATTTTACCACTAGTTGTAGTCATATGTGTCTTGCTTTCCTCATTGGATTATAAATCTCCCAAGTAATCCTTGTGGCCCTCTTAATCTAGTCCAGTAAAATACTTGCATACTGATTTGTTGAACTGACTTCAAATGAATCACCCCTGGTTTGTCCTTGTTGTTCTTATGGTTATTTGAGTTGTTTTGTTTTGTTTAGTTAGCCATGCAAACAGCATGCTCCTCCCAGGAATGATAATGTTACACTGTTCCTAAAATAAAACAGTTTTTATCAAACCCAGTATGCTAAGGCAGGAAACATAATCACATTATTTGTAATTTATTGTTGCTCCAGTAGTGATCTACAGATCAAAAGGTATCTCTTCTGACACTTCATTTCTGAAACTTAATGCTGTGGTTGTTTAATTGATCTAATGAGGACCTCTTAGCACCTCAAATAGGTGCTTTAAAAAACAACAACACCCAGCTATTAGCCTAGGGACAAAAGAATAAATGCTAATTTAACACTTTTTCAAGGTGATTCCACACATTTTGATGTCTTGACAGCATTCAATAAAAAAAATCTAGTGTTCTTAGAGACAATGTACTAATTTGCTGATTGTTTCTGGAGCTAAACCTGTTCATAAATTTTGAAAGTAGTTTAAAAATAATAGACCATTATTTGGAGAAATATTTGTACACATATTCATAAGTGCAATCTTTTGTAATATAAAAATGCTTTTCAGGACCTTGTTACTGCTTCTGAGATAAAGAAAACTCTTGATGTCAAGACTGAACACAGAGGAGAATGAAATACATAATATGGTAAGTGACTTGCAAATAGACCAGTGTGGCCAAATTTCTAAACTTGTGTAGTTATCATTTGTGAGTTGCATACATAGAAAGTGAATAATTAAGGTAGTCACTATTACAAGCAGTAGTGAAATGTGACCACAGTTGAGTCAAACTTTGTCCACTTCTATAAGATTATTTTGACAAACTTTGTGTAAAAGGACACTTGGTTATTACTCATGGCAGGTAATTTTAACTCTGGATTTTAATCAGGGAGAGTTCAAGATTGCTCATATGACTAGGACATACATATTTGTGCGCCTAGAGCAACAGAGTTTCTTAAAATGGCATTTGGGATTATAATAGTGGTTTATAAAATAGAAAGCAAAGACTTTACAGTTTCTTAAAATTTGATTTTTACTTTAAGTTATTCAAACTATTCAAAATAGACATGCAACAGTTAAGTATATCTGGATGCTCAAAGAGCTTTTTTTTGAAAACTAGTTTACAAAAACAAGTTAGTTTTACTTAGTTTATGAACACCTCCAGTATCTCGGGTTGTTTCCTTGCTGTGTTTTCCATAATGATATTAGAAATATATTGGGTAAGGTTCCTTCTCTCTTGTCCTATTCAGAAGACCCTCTGTAGGACTTCTCCAAGAATGAGTGAGAGACAGTTGAAAGAGCAAAGGAAATATAAGGGAAGAGGGTTCTAGAGTCATTTCTGGAGCACAGGTAGAGAGAGACATGCTGCTAGCTCTGTACTATGCCCATCCCTACCACCATCTCAACCCATCCAGTGCCCAAGCAAATGCTGCATGTTTACGGTGACATGGTGGCAAAAACTGTACTTTTCTTCTACTAGTAAAATTTCAGAAACCATTAGTAGGTCCCATTTTATTTAGTTAGGTCCTTTCTTTTAGATTAGAGCTCCTTAAATTGGGATCAAAGAGTAAGCATTTTGCAAGATAATCAGTGATCGCTCTGAAATTATATGCAATATATTGTGTGTATATTCCCTTTATTTGTGGAGATGATCAATGTATTTTATCCATTTTTCAAAGATCTTGATGACATGAAAAGTTTTCATCTAACATGTTTCAAATTTAGAACAGATGTCATTAAAATGAAAATTTTGAAGGAAGTGAAGAGGTTTTGTATATATATATTTTTATTAATATTCCAGGTGGTGTTGGCTGTAAAATTTGTACCCTCATGACTGCTTTTTAGTTATAAATGTTTTTAGGGAAATAAAAAGCGTTCAAAAGGGTTTTGTGGGTAATTTCCCTTTCATCATTCTTTAAAACTTGAACCAAATTTAAAGTTATTCTTCCAAATAAAAATATATAAAACTGTTTGTATTATAGTCACTTTACAAATCCTTACATAGACCTTATTTATCTTATGACTAAACGTATATTTTTGAAACACACCTGTGTTTTTTTCAATATTCTACTGATATTGGCCCCTGTTGTATGAATATTGATCTCTGTTGCCTCCAGATTTTATTTTATATTTGTTTGTTTGTTGTCGCTCACAGATATAGATAGAAAAACCAGTTCTGACCTAGTCGTAATTTTTCCTTATCTTAGCTGGAAACTCTGGAAATCATTCTGCCTCTTGCATGATATTTCTGTCCCTGCTAACGTGGACATTACCTCCCACCTCCATTTACACTCATGAGCATGCTTATTCTTTGGGATCCCAGCAGCCTATTTTATTTTCACTGAACTCTATTAACAAAAATTCTTGGTTAGCCTGTGTCTCTACCAATTGAGAACGAATTTTATTTTGTTTGTTTATGAACTCTATCAGCTATAAAGGAATAGTGCAGCTATTTTGGTAATTTCTTTGGTGGGGAGAGAAGGGAGGTTATCCTGGAAGATCCCAAGAAGGCTTCCCATGCCAGCCCACGTCCTCATTTGATGGTGAACATGTTCCCCACCTAGAAGATATCTGAAGCCTATTAGCTTTAGTCCTTGTGCCAGAAGAAGTTTTTGTAATATTTTTTCTTCGCTTAGTGAATCTCTTTTCCAGAAGACAAAGTTGAAATTTAATAAGATCAATGTAGAAGGCCAAATTTGCAGAGGCCAAATTTGCTCTTGAGTTATGGTGTTATTTCTCAGCCAGATGCTTGTCTCTTCTGCCCAGCTGCAAAATTTCTCCATACACAAAGGCTTCTTTAGTGCCAAAGGGGGATAAGCAAAATGGATGAAAATACAGCTGCTGTTGCATGGATGACCCCACTCACTGACGATTCCTTCAGCGAGTTTTCCTCAGAATTCTCAGAGGAATGCTTTGCCTAGCCACCTATCCCAACATCTAGGATTTACTTTTAAGATGGTTAGTTAATATTTCTTGAACATAAACTTTTGGCCAGAGAAACTGGAAATTTGAGTTTATTAAACTTTTACATACTTAACTATGGTCTACAGGGTATTTTAAACACAGCCATTTGGCCTCAGATCTACTTCCTTATACCCCAAAATATACAGTGTGAAATGTATGAGAAGTCATTGGATAAGGTGCCTTTTCTAAGTCCTCAGTATCTTATTTCTTCTAGATAATAGAGAAAAAATATACAGTATTCCCATGATTAAAAACACTGTTTGAGTTGTAACTTAGGTCCCTAAATACATATGGTAATGTATATAAATGTGTGAAAATCTAGCTTGGGAAAAAGATAAAACATTATGGAATACTTAAATGACTTATGAGATACCATACTGTGGAATATTAAATAACTTTTTGAAAACACTTTATTAGGATTGTACATTCTGACTTGGCAAAGCTTTGCATGATATATTATTTTGGGGGAAATAAAATAAATCGAATAATATAATATGTATAGTAAGATCTTTTATAGAAAAGAAAACTCTATAACTTGTAGCCACATTTTGTATATACAGAAATATAATTTTAATACATTTGTTTCACCAAAAAACAAGATGAATGAGTATCTATTTGTTTTTGGAGTGAAAATGTCTTGAAAACACACCTAGATTAGTAGTTATATCAGGGGAACAGAATGACAGAGAAAGGAAAGAAAGACCTTTTTATTTTATGTTTTATACACATATACTTCCGTATTATTATATTTTTTAGTCTTAAGAAGTTATGACTTTTATCATTTAAAGCAGTCAGCTGTGGTATTTATTGACCTACTGTTGAATTGTGTCCCTTGCAGAGCCTGATACTTGGTGGTATTTTGCTTAGCAGTATTTATTGAAAACGTCCAAACAATTTATTCAGTTGAAATAAATGAAATAATATTGGGATTGAGCACTGTTCTTAGCTTGCATAAAGCTTTATTTTGATAAGAATCTGTCATTTTCCTCTCCCTATTTCATAGTGGTTAGGGTGCCTCATTTTCTCTTCTACCTGCTGGTTAGGATTTCTGGAGACTTTACTTCCCATCTGTCTTCATCTAGTCAGTTTACCTTTTTACCACCAGAGGTGTTTTTGTAAACTTGCCAAAGTCTGACCTGAATGTCCCTGCCCTTACTCTGGACTTAAAGGAAGTGATCTGGACATACCATTGCTTCTTATTCCTTCTCCTGGCGTTCACCAGCTTTCTTCCACGTTAATCTAAGATACCCTCAGAAATTGATTTGCTTTTCATGCAAGACAATTTTAAAACATTAGTCTAACTCTTACTTACTGGCCCCATACCTTCCATTGGGGACTGAACTTGAAATAGTATCAATATTCGTATATAATTTATCTTTCAAAAAAGGAATATGTATATATATATATCTGTAAAAGTGGATGGCACATATGTTCCTAGGTACTCATGCAGTGATTTTTGAATACAATTTACCTACTGTGTGATCCTAAGCAAGTTGCTTAAATACCCCGAGTCTTAGCATTCCATACCTGTTAAAAGCAAGTATATAAAAGTACGCAATCCATAATACTGTTTTGAGGATTAAATGAATTATTATTGTATGCAAAATACTTAGAAAAGCATCTGGCACAAAAAAGCATGAAATAAATATAAACAATTTTGATTGTTTATAAAAATATACAAACCATAGTATTCCTTATTAGTGAATATTTTAAAAGAATAATTAGTAATAATAAATATACAATACATATTGGTGTACTTTGATTTGATGGGCTAATACAAATATCAGTAAATTCTTATAAAGGAAGTCTAAGATTTTCTGGGAAAGACGTTTTGATCATTAATAGCAGTTTGTGACAAGTATTTGAATAATAAAAAATAATAATAATAGAAGAAGCTCATTGTGATGCTTCCAAATGTACTATTTGTGTTTTAAATTATTACCTTTAATAACTTAAAGAAGTGGGAAATATAATCCTGAATCATAGTCGAATATATATTTTTTTCATCACAGATTTGAAAACAGTCACTAGCAGAGGAGACTATTAACAGTATAGGTATTGCCAACCTGGTGAATGAAGAAGTTGCATTTGTCTTGGAAAAAACAGTGATTTCCTTTTTTAAATTCCTCTCTGGAAGCCAATTTATGGATAAATAACCATGCAAAAAGGAGTGCCACATTGCTGATCCACTAATGAGAGAAAGAGGGGAGAGGGAGGGAGGAAAGGAGAGAGAAAGGAAGGAAAGATAGGAAGGATGGAGGGAGAAAGGGGAAGAGGGAAGGAGGGAAAGAAGGGAGGAATGAGGCAATGGAAGAAATTGGAGTATAAACAAAGGGCACTCAGAAAGTTTCCAGCTCAATACATCTCCTTCGTGTATTCCACAAATTAGATTTCAAGAACTCAGCTTCTCTCAGAAATTTAGGCTATTGGCCATTTACAATTTACTTTGAATTAATTTAATCAGATTATCAGATTAGGATTTTGCTTAGAGCCAGCCAAAATCAGCCAGCCTGAGGAAAGTGGAATTTTGATTGAAAAGTGGAACTGACAGGAAGTTTGATGATGAAGCACAAGGCTGGTGTTCAGTGAGGAGGGGATGTGGGCATGTGGTGGGTGAGGAGAACCTAGGACAGCCAGAGGGCAGCCTGAGGGCAGTGGATGCCTGAGGGCTTATTAAGAGAGTTTACCGAGAGGTGAGAAGTTTCCCAAGACAAACAGCATACTTTGCACTTTGGCTAAGGTCCCTAGCAGCAGTGCACATTCTTGTTATCTGCTCTCGTTACATTTAATCGCAGTGTTATTATTTGTGAGATTAAAGATACCACATTCTCTGAGAGGACAGCTAAAGGTTATGGGTTTATACCTGCATATCTGTTCAATTTTATGTCCCACTGGTTTTGCTTATAAACAAAAATGTATTATATTTTAGACCTTTACTCCAAAAGGCTAATGCAATATTAATCATGTTTTTAGCAGACTTGAGATTTTAACCCTAAAGCCTCATCAGCATTCCATATGTTATGTTTCACACTGGCCTTGAGAAGTATAGACTAGATACATCAGAACTGTAACAGGCTTTTCCTTCCCATTGTTGAGTATTTCAGACTTCTTCTAAAGGTTATAAATTTTAAATATAATATGTTTCATGGTGTGGGGAATGCTGTGGTGAAAGGTCGGGCCAGATGACAGAGCAAGCCTGTTTGCCATCAATGCCTTTTCCCTGAGATCTGCATTCCATTTCAGTAACTTTTATCTTTGTCTTCTAGTTTTAACAAAAACGTGATTAGAACCTAATAATGTGTTAGGGTATCAAATTCAGTTGATATTACCATGATTACTTTGTTTTAGATCCCCCCACCCCAAATTATAACTGTAAACATTTAAGAAGTTAAAAAGTCCATGAACCCAAAACAAGTGCTTTAGAAAGAAAGTAGGGAGACCATAATACAATTCACGGTGCTTACATTCAAGGTAAAGAAACTTGTATTATTTTCCTAGGGCTGCTATAATAAAGTATCACAATCTGGGTAGCTTTAACAGAAATGTATTCTCTCATAGTTCTGGAGATTAGAAATTTGTCTTCAAGGTGTCAGCAGGTCATGTCCCCTCTGAACACTCTGTCCCAGGCCTTCTTGTTATCTTTTGGTAGTTGGCAGCAATTCTTGGTGGGTCCTTAATTTATAAAGTCATCACTACATTTGCTGCCTCCATTGTCACATGACATTCTCCCTGTGAATTTGTGTTTTGATATGGCTGTGATCCCTTGGTGTGTATCTGTTGCTAAGTCTCGTCTCCTCTTCTTATACTGACACTAGTCATGCTGGATTAAGGAACCCCTATTCCAATATGACCCTATCTTAACTAATTACTTTTGCAATGACCCTATTTCCAAATTTGTCCACATTCATAAATACCAGGGGTTATGACTTGAGCATGTCTTCTTAGGAGACAATTCAACCCACTAAATTTCAACGTAAGAATAGACAAGATGACAAATATATACTTATACCATGATAAAGGAATAAATGTTCCAAATAAGAAAATCACTTAAATGGAGTATTAAACTATTCATTTATCATATTATTCTCAAGTCTGTAAAGGAGAGTATGAAATGACTCAAAATTATTTTCTGTTCTCCAGAATCTAGTTTCTTCTTGTATTTAAATTTCTATATATTCCACAGACTTCACATGGTTATGTTAAGTTAATCTATAAGCATCTATATTTTCTATGAAATTCAAGACTTCTGCTTTACTTAACATTAAATATTCTACTCAATTGAGTACTCAGTGTTCTCATTAAGTAGTGCTTACTCAATGCCAAAGACTGTGTAGGTTACTGAGAGTGGAAAGAAGGAAGCATAGTCCTTTGTTTTAAAGTCTTGGGAGATGGATAAAACCAAATTACAATAGATTTTTATGTTATTTAGAAGTGTGTATTGTATTATGGCAGGGCATAGAAAGAATGCTAAACTAGACTTTGGTCAGGAAAGTCTTCCTAAAAGAGTTGACACCCATGCTGTCTCCAAATAGAAGAGAGCCAAGCTAAGTGTCGGAAGGAAGGGTGTTACCACAAGTGTCCAGATTGGGGAGAGAAAACATGGCAATGAACCTAGTTCCTTGCACTGATGATATAATGTGGATAATTTACAAGAGATATTATTTGAGAGCAAAACAATGATTATACCACAAAGAACTCTTATAGAATAGATGTTCATTATATAATGAACACTCAATAAATATTACCTAAAACACAGTATAGGTAGGGATCAGAAGCATAAGCTCTGGTGTCAGATAAATTGGATTTAATCCGATTATTCTATTACTCGAATGATATTTAACCTCTCTAAACCTCAGTTGCTCATCCTACATAATGGAGATAATAACATGTTACAATCCTAGGGTTACCATAACAAATTACAAATTGGGTTACTTAAACATAACAGAAATGTATTCTCCTGCAGTTTTGATGGCCCAAAGTCAGAAATCAAAGGGTGAGCATCACTGGTTCCTTCTGGAAGGTTCTAGGGGTGAATATGTCCCATGACTTTCTATTGGCATCTCACTAGATGCCAGCATGTTTCCTTGTCTTGTAGATACATCACTCTAATTTCTGCCTCCATCGTCCCATAGCATTTTTCATGTGTGTCTCTGTGACAAAGTTTCCTCTTCTTATAAGGACACCAGTCACTGAATTTAGGGTCCATTCTAATTTGGTATGACCTCACCTAAACTTACATCTGCAAAGATCCTACTTAGAAATAAAACACATTCACAGGTACCAAGTGCACACGAATTTGGGGGAGACTGTTCAACTCAATGCAATAAAATGTGTTTCTTTGGGTTGGAGTGAGGATTAAAGGAGATAATTCATATTACTAATTTAGCAGAGTTGGTGCTCAATACATACATTTTAATTACTGCTGTTGCTCCTTCTTTAAGATCATTCTTTATTGGTTGACTTTGAATCATAATTATAAGATGCATATATCTATGAACTTGATTTTAAATGGAGAAATCAGAGTTTTATCTCAGAAAATATCTGCATCTGCAAACTTTTTGTTAGATTTTTCTAACTTATCATCAATCACGGTGCTCTAAACATTTTTTCCTATGGAAAAATAAATCAATGAAAGAATTTTCTTCTAGTAACTCTGACATGGCATCACAAATTTGTAAATAATTTAGTCATTTTTAGCAAGTATTGGAATAGAATATAATGTTATTGTTTTAAGTGGTCGTTCAGCATTGGGTTATGAAGACTGTAGCATAACAACTTTATTTCTCCGTATAGGAAAAAGAAGTATAATATTTTAGGGAAAATTTCCAAGTTCAAATACAGAGTTTGGGGTTTAGCTTGACTAAGAAAGGCCTCTATATTGAGTTATCTTTTAAAATTTGTTTTTATTTTTTCCAGCTTTATTGAGGTATGATTGATAAATTAAAACTTGTATGTATTTAAGTTATACATACATGGATTATAGATATAAGTATGTGTTGTATAATGATTATCACACTCAATGAAGCTAATTACCATTTTTATCACCTCACATAGTTACCTTTTTTTATGTGTATAGTAAGAACACTTAAGATCTACTACCCTAGCAAATTTCAAATAGAAAAATGTGCTAATATTAACTATAGTTACCATGCTATATGTTATATGTCTAGAACTTATTCATGTTATAACTGATATTTTATACCCTTTGAGAAATATCTCCCCATTTCCCCTACCCCCTAGCCTCTGGCAACCGCCATTCTACTCTCTGTTTTTCTAAGTTTGACTTTCAGATTCCACATATAAGTGAGATCACATAGTATTTGTCTTTCTGTGTCTGGTTTATTTTACTCAGCGTAGTATCCTCCAAATTCATACATACTGTCACAAACAGCAAGATTTCCTTTGTTTTTTTTGTTTTTTTTTAAGGCTGAATAATATTCCATTATATACAGGTATTTCTTTATCCATTCATCCATCAGTAGACACTTAATTTTGATTTAGCTCTTAGACAGCATGTCTTATGTAATTTTCTCAAGAATAATATAATCTTTTGATTTTTGATTATGTAAGATGTATTTTTGTTGCCTTTACACATATAAAGAACTTTGGCTAGGCTATCAGTTATAATACTTCCCATGTCCTGTAAAAGAAAAATAAACTGGCTTAAACAATCATAAAATTGACTGGTTCACATAGCTGAAAATGGATATAAGTAGGATAGGATTAAATCTGTGTTTTAACAATATCATCAAGGAGCTAGTTATCTTCTCTCCCTTCTTTGTCTTCTGTGATGTCAACTTTATCCCCAAAGCTTGGTTCTGTCACAGTTACAAAAAGGTAACTCCCAGATATACATGCCTCCTTTATACATGAGAGACTAGATCAGTGAAGGGCATGTGCTCCAGACCACCTGAAACCAATATCTGCATTTGGATAAATGCAGTTAATTGATTGGCTCATGGTTGGGGTTGTCCTAATTCTGTTGGCTTGCTGGGGATGTCTATGGTGGACCTAAATCCTTTTATTCAAAAACTAATTTATCCCAATGTTATAGATATTGTTAATTTTTCATATTATAGAAAAATAATGTGATCAGCCCATTTTTATTCCTATGTGGATACACACACACACACACACACACACACCATACGTTCCCTCCCACCCACACACACTTTTTCTATTTTGATAGTGGTAAGATGTGTCCTTTAAAATTGTAATTATATTTTTTCTTTACTAAAATGATCTAGGTCTGCGTCTTCCTCCATCAATTTTACCAAGTACACGGTCAATTATTTAATTTGGCATTAGGCTTGAGAAAGTCCTCTTCTATTCTATCTTTGATATCTTTGATTTTTTTCTATTTGTTCTGATACTTCAGAAACATTAATTATCCATGAATTATCTTTTCATTTCTAATTCTTTCTATTGATCAATTTCTCTGACATGATTTCTTTTTTTCTTTTTTCCTGAAACAAAACTCTCTTTGATCTGCTCACTTATGTCTTTTATTTATTTTTGGTGGTTGTTGGGAATCTTTCTTTGCTTACATTTTTGTATTCCATATTCTTCTACTTGTCCCAGTGTTTTACTTTTGACTCCAGTATGTGGCATGCAAAATGGTTGGTTGGCTATTAAACACAATATGGGCAGGTTAAAGGGAAAATAATAAATTTAATTTTAGAAATGGAGATGGTATGCCTATGAGCATTAAAAAAATGGGATCTAGAGCACCATAGAGGTGTCTGTGCTGAAGATTTGGAGGTTATCAATCTTTATCTGAGAGTCAGTTAGGTTTCTGAGTAGAGTGAGAATAGAAAAAAGAAGCTAAAGAGGGAATCTTGAGTCGCATTTACATTTAAAGATTGAAAACAAAATTAGATATATGAGCAGAAAAAAATGTAGGGGAAACAGTGTCATGAAAACCAAGGAGTAGTTTTATTACTTTAATACATATTTCTCATGAATTACTTTCTGTACATTACTTCCACACGTAAGAAAATATTACGTAATATGCCCTGAAGTGTTTAATCATTTTTTCTAATTAAAATATCTTTCTAGTGCATATTTTAATAAACTTAATCTCAGAACAATTTTATATTTACAGAATTATTACAAACGTGGTACGAAGATTTCCTGTATAACCCAAACCCAGTTCCTCATTATATTACTAAGATAGATTTGTCACAATTAATCAAACACAATCGATAACATTATTAGAAACTAAAATCTGTAATTTATTCAGATTTCCTTAGGTTTTCCCTAATGTCCCACCTTTTTTTTGTTGTTTTTCCAGGATCCCATTCAGGATACATTATATTAATGGTCATGTCTCTTTAGGCTATACTTGGTTGTGACAGTTTCTCAGAATTTCCTTGTTTCTAATGACCTTGACAGTTTTGAGGTTTACCGGTCAATTTTTTCCATAGATTCTCTCTCAAATGGATTTATCAGATGCTTTTCTTGTGTTTAAACTGGAGTAATGCATTTTTGGGAGGAAGACCAAAAAGATAAATTGCCATTCTCATCACATAATATCAAAGTTGAACACTGTCGAAATAACTTAACCACTGTTGATGTTATTTTTTATTTTTTTTTTAACCACTGTTGATATTAATCTTGATCACCTGGCTTGTGGAAGCGTTTGTTAGCTTTCTCCCCTCCAAATTTGTTCTTTTTTTTTTTCTTTCTATCTTTAATATTGTGCTCTTTGGAAGGAAGTCGCTATGCTTTGCCCACACTTCAGGTATAGACAGGTATGCTCTATTTCCTTCAGAATGGAATACATAGATTTGGAGTTACTTGGAATTCTTCTGCATGGGATATTTGTCTATTCTCTCCACATCACTTAAATCATTAATTGATGTCAGTATGTATTCATAGATATGAATTTTGTATTTTGGGTTGTAGTCTAAAATGACTTTATTAATTTTGTTCAAAATTTTCTAACTTTGTCCATTGGGACCTCTTTCAGTTGGCCTCTATATACCTTTGGTATATCTTTATCATTGTTTTTTTCAGTTTTGGGCACTTACTTAATTTTTGACATTATTAGATGCTCCAGGCCCATTTTGCCTATTTTCTGCCAAATCCTAGTATCAGACATTTCTCCAAAAGCCTTAGTTTCGTTTATTGGGTAACAGTGTTGCTACCCAAGATCTGGGTACTAGATGTGCTCATTATTAGTGCAGTCATTGTGTCTTAGGCCCTGTCCGCTGACAGAGCTAAAACATCCATGTATTTAGATCACCTTTTATTCTTTATTCATCAGCAATTTGCAGTTTTCCATGTATATGTCTTGTACATATTTTGTTAGTTTTATACCTAAGTATTTAGTCTTTGGATACTATGAGAAGTGGTATTTTTAAAATTTCAATTTCTAATTTTTTATTACTGATGAAGAGGAAAGCAATCGACTTTTTAAAAATGTTATAAAGTATATTTTACTAGCGATATTGGGATATAATTGCCATAACATTGTGTACATATAATGTGTTCAACAGGTTTATTTGACATATATTGCAATATGATTACCACTGTACAGTTGGCTAACACCTTCACTGCATCACATAACTACCATTTTGTGTGTGTGTGAGGCGAAAGCATTTAAGATCTACTCTCTTAGCAATTTTAATATGTATAATAGAGTAATGTTTGTTATAATCACTATGCTGTGCACTAGAACCCCAGGACTTAACTCATCTTCTAACAGGCACTGGCTTTTACACATTACATCCTGAAAGCTTTCTATAGTTGCTTTATTTTTTTTTTAACTCTTAGGGATTTTTCTATATAGACAATCCTATCATCTATAGATATAGAGAGTTTCAGTTATTATTTTCCAAAACTTATACTTCTTCTGTGTTTTCTGTGTCAATTAATATGACTATATGAGTTTCCTTCTTAAGTCTGTTGATAATGGGGTATTATTACAAGGATTGATTTTTTTTTTAATGTTGAACCAGGCTTGCGTATATAGGATAAATACCACTTAGGTACAGTGTATAATTGTTTTGATACATTGTTGAATTTGATATGTTAGTGTTTTATCAAAGTTTCTTTGTGTCAGTGTTTATGAGAGATGCAGGCCTATAATGTTATTTTCTTGTATCTAGTTTTGGCATTAGAGTAATACTGGCTTCATTGCATGAGTTCAGTAATGTTCCTCTGATTTTATTTTTTGGAAAAGATTGCATAGAATCAATACCAGTTCTTCCTTAAATGTTTGGTAGAAATCACCCATGACACCATTCCAGTCTGGTGATTTGTTTTGGGAAATGTTATTAATTATTAATTCAATTCATTGATAGATATAGAGCTATCCGCGTTATCTATTTCTTCTCCTTGTGTGTGTTTAGATTGTTCTTACTCCTTCAGAAACTATACCATATACTTAATAATATGTAAAATTACCTACAGATATTCCCACAAAAGCAGATTTATAGATTGAGAAAATGAAGCGAAGCAGGGAATGTTTTTTTTTTAAAAAAAAACACAGTGGGAATGTGGAGTTTCTGATACTTTAATCTGTTCGATAAGAATATGTTATCTTCTTTCCATTACTTAAATGCACTGTATTTTTGTTTGTTTGTTTGTATGTATGCTATGTGTCTTTGGGTATCTCCATTTGCTATTCTGAAGAGGACAAAAATTATTTGTTTTGACACTTAAATGTTGTATTATGTTTTGTTTTAAATGTTAGCATATGATCTTCCTGGAGAATATTTACTTAAACATTTAATATCATTTTGTTATAATAATTTGAGTGTTCTATGATCACATTCAATTTACATCAAACATTTATTTGAAACAGTTTCTCTATGTTTTATGAATATTCTTATTAGGAAACAGCTACTCAGAGTACTGTGTTATTAATGTATCTTGCTTAAAGTGAAACCTACTATAATGTAGTTTGCAATTTATTTTGAAGTAATAATGTGCTTTTGTGCACAATGATTATGTCTGGATTTTATTTTGAAATATTAGTATCAAGAGATATATAGTCTTTTTTGGTCTCAACTAGCATGAGAAATAATAAGGGAAATGTTTTTTGTTTTTTTAAATGGTATTAGGTTGGTGTACAAGTAATTGCGGTTTTCACAATTATTTTTAACCTTTTAAACCGCAATTACATTTGCACCAACCTAATAAAATAATCTTAATTTTACTTAAGCAATGACATAGTTAGGCACTTTAAGCAATGACATCATGAAGCTATCGAGTGACAAAAAAATGTCACTTTCCATGATGATGTCTTTCATAGTACCTTGTTTATTATAAGTGTCTGAATAGATGATAATTATCAATATTGTCATAACACCCTATCACATTTACAAAATCACTGGGCAATGTCACCTCAGCTTTCTGAAGCATTCAACAAACACAGTACCCATTCCTTTAGAACTGGCTGTTCAGCTTTCTGTTTGCTTACTAGACTATCTGAAACACAAAATCAGAGGCTGTATTGTTTTTTTCATTTTTTTGTTTTTGTTTTGTCTCACACAACACTTAGTCCAGCGCCCCACAGGAAGTCGGCATTAAACAGAATTTTTGAAATGATGGGTGGTGAATCAAAAGATGTTTGAATGCTTACATCCACGTGTCACTTGGTGGGAATTGTTGCTAGGTAAAACAATATCTCATTGTAATGGTCATTTCAATAACCTTTTCCTTACCTCTTCTGGTCAAGTGTATTAGTTACCTATTGGCTTCTTTCTTCTCCCTTTAGTAACTTTACTTGAAGATCTAACTGACTCTAACATATAGGTTGATGTACCATTTTTGCTAGGCACCTATGAATTCCATAATTCTTTTTTAAAATCTGTGCATATCAGTTGTGGGCATAGAATTTTCTTATGTACTACACAAGGACTTAAGCACAGTATTCTTGTTCAAAGTTTAAAAATAAGTATCATGGAAAAGTGGCAACTGTGTAACATTTGCCTTCATTCTTAGCACCATGTAAGGCTTTTATATAAAACTCTGGCATGCATGTTGTTTTTCCTCTTTTCTGGAAAATGTGAATATTGTAGACTTCCTTCATAAATTACATGCATTCTTGGAAAAAATCAAACACTGAGTATAGAAACAAATCGTGTTCCAAAATAAGACAGTTTTTCACTCCTTTGTACTTAAACGTTGTATTAGTTTGCTCAGGTTGCCATAACACATACCAGAGATTGGATGGCTTAAACAACAGAAATGCATTTTCTCACAATTCTGGCAGCTAGAAGTCCAAGATCAAGGGTTGGTTACTTCTGAACCTCTCTACTTGGCTACAGATGGATTTCTTTCCCTTGTCTTCACATGGTTTTCCTTCTTAGTGTATCTCTGTCCTAATCTCTTATTTTAAGGACACCAGTCATATTGGATTAGGGCTACACTGATGACCTCATTTAACTAAACTATCTCTTAAAAGTTTCTGTCTCCAAATAGGGTCACATATTGAGGCACTGGGAGTTAGGAATTCATCAGATGAATTTGGAGGGAGGGATTATAATTCAGTCCATACAGTCATGATATGAACTAAAAGACTATGCATGGTGTCTAAGGAGAAGAGAGGCATGCAGAATGCAGTGAAAGAGACGTAATTACTGACTTTAGCAGATTCTTCTTCAAGACAGTCGTTCTGTAGTTACCATGGATGTGTATGTAGCAGTGTGATTGTGGTTGATAATTTGCTTGGCAAATTGTAATAGACTGTTCAGAGAAATGTGATGAATACTTTCTTAGATTGAAAGTAAAGAACTCAAAGAAACCATTGCCCAGCACTTTATTTGATTCTGTAAGAATTTTGAATGTCAAACCATACTCTGCTAATAAGAAGCCAGGTCCAATGGGAATCTTTTGGTTTTATACATGTATTATTTTCAGAATAAGGATAGCAACTCACCTGTTACACAGTATTATCTTGACATGCATTTTTAATGAATTGGGTCTGTCAGTTTATGTGCACCCATAAAACCTAATAGTTTAAACTCTCTGTAACTATCTTTGCCACTTCCTATTTTAGGTAATAATATTTTATTATAAAATTACAATTTTTATAATTTAGAGCTCTAGTTTCTAAGATAAGAAAACAGACATTTGGAGGCAGGAATAAAAACAAAGTAAACTCTCTACTTAAAGCAGAAAAAACAACTTTCTGAAGAAATTCCTGGACATACTTCTACAGTATTTCAGAACCATTTCTTTTTTGTTCATCTAACTACAGTGTGAACCAAATTATTATTATTATTATTTTTTAAAAAAGTCTTATTGCCTATTTGCCTTAAATGAAGAGACATCGTTCTACCCCAATGCAACAACAGAAACTACAATTTGTAAATGAAAAGATGTTGTCTTCTCTCACCATCACCATCTTTGTCCATAATTAAGATTTTGGTCAGGGATGAGAACAACTTGATTATACTCCATGTTATCACAGCCCTCTCGACTTCTCTCTGTCTTCCACATGTTGAATGACTTAGTGATTTATTTTCTCCACATATGCGATGTTTGGCTCCTATACGGTGTGGGATAGATCTTAGTTATTGGATCTCCTCTCTTTCTTCCACATGTTGAATGACTTAGTGATTTATTTTCTCCACATATGCGATGTTTGGCTCCTATATGGTGTAGGATAGATCTTAGTTATTGGATCTCTTCTCCCTGCTACATCAAATAATTTTGATTATAACTTAAATTGTACTTCCCCTGACTAATTCCTTTTTAGTTTCCTTTTTACTATAGACTACTAATAGGCAAATTTCAATGTTTTACAATTAAAGATGTGATTTTTTTTTTAATACTTAAACTAGTAGCTAAAAGAGCTAGAAATTTAAGAAAGATAAATTGGACTACTTGGTTCTTCTTCATGTAAGGAAAACAAACTACTTATCTGCTTCGGTGTAGCTTCTGGACGCAACTTCCAGAGCGTTAAGCAATCAGTACTAACTCTTAGAATGATATGAGTCTCTCTGGTCCTGCAATGCCATGTTTCCATCTTTCTAGGGCTGAAGAAGTTTCAGTTGGGGTGAATAGATACCATCTTGGTTCTTAGTGGTGCGTGGTAGGGGCCTTGTTATTGCTACATGCAAGGTTATTTTAGTGTTAATTTGAGCATATCAGAAGAGTTTAGGTTAGAATTTCAAAGAAATGTATGAATCCTTGTTACCTTCAAATCTCAATTCTCCTCCATGATATAAAATACCATTCTTCTTTAAAAGAATTGTAAATTTATCCTAAATTACTAGATCTAAATGCTGAACAACAAACAATCCATATTTACTACAAGGAATAGGGTTAAAATTTATTCTCCAATGACAAATCGCAACCAGGAACAGACTTCAGCCAGGCAGCTAGCAGGGCTTGCCGGGTGAACTGCACAGGCCATGATGGGTGCAGAGCTCAGAGCCGGAAAGCAAACAGCTGCTGTAGCCTGATTTGAGTTAAAATAGTGTGAGTGTTTAGTCTGGCGCACGGCTTCAGGGGAGATTGGCAGCTGGGTCAAACAAAGTCCTTCCATTGGCTCTCTTCCCAGGCAGCTTCTGCTAGTATTTAGGTACTAGTGCAGTGTAGGGCCCTTTTCTCAGGCAAAACCTAACATCTGACCGCACCCTCTTTGCTTTTTCAAAAACAAAAACAACAAAAAACCCCAAAAAACCCCTTCTTTTTCCTTCTTTCGTTATGATAAATTCTCCAATAGACAACCTCTCCCACTAATTGTGTATTAGCAGTGTATTTTATCTTGAGAGCTGACGCACTGGGCTCTCAACGTGGTGTGGAAAGCTGCCTGTTACAGTGCTGGATTCATAAAAGGGCCTTTATGGTTTGTGAAAGAATATCTGTGTGCTTAGGCAGGAAACTTTTTGATCTGCAGAAAAGCCAGAAGACATCTAGGTAAGGCTACCTATCAAATCTACTTTTTTGGGAAAAAGTTGGGCAGTGAGAATGATTCCTCACAATCGATGTGAGTTTGGAGTGTGCATGTTCACTTTGGTAGAAGTTTAAAAGGTACTGACTATTGTTTGCTTATTTTTTATTCGTTTGTTTAAATCTTAAAAGAATACTGTAGTCTGCATTTTTACGATTTTGTTTTCTGCTCTTGGACAGATTATAGTGGATATAGAGTTTTATTATATAGCAAAATCTTTGTAAACTGTCACAGAAAGAAAGTGTATTTAAAAGGGAAATTGACAAGATTTAAAGAGTAATTGTACAATCATTTGAGGACAGAGGAACACTGCATTAGACTAACAAGTGTTTAATTACCAAAAAAAAAAGTTTAATGTTGCTTTGGAAGGAATATTAAGTAAGTTGTCTTTGTCTCTTACTTTTTAATTTTAGTCACTGATTTAGCCTGTTGGGTCACATTTTTTGTTAGTGCTGAAGGCTGCCATGAATCCCTAATGAGGCCCCTTTGCACATGATTTTGGCACTTGGCCAAAATCAACTTCCCAGCGGCAAGCTTTCTCTAAAGAACCTGGAGCAATTTTTTTTTTTTTTGATTAGAAATCATGTCTGAAAACTGCCACAACCAGTTGTGTAGGCATGTCAGAATGACTTTATACAGTAAATATGAAACAAGCATTTAAAAAAATTTTCCTCATATCGTAGATTTTATCATTATGAATTCCTGCTTGTGGTCACTTAAAATACGTCAGAACAAGAACAATCTTAAAGAAGAAGATTTACTGATTTTTTTGTTTTTCTCAGCAGAACAGAGTAGGGCTGATCATCTCATTAAGACGTATACAGTACGAAAATGTTATTCAAAACACTTCAGGATAAATAACTGATGAATTCTTAAAACTATAAATCTCTGTAAGTAATACTCAGTGAACAGTAAGTAAAGAAGTTTTCTAGAAGTTTTGTTCTGAGCACAATTAAATTTAACATTTTTTAATTGAGATTTTTGTATATTTTAAATATCATGGTGTTTGGGATCCTAAAAATGTTAACATTTATCATGTAATTATAATAATTTATTAACACCTTGATATTATTTCTAACAAATGTTTTAATAGAAATGTTTGGTATATAAACATGACTGAATAACTTTAAATCATTGTATTTAATTGCTGTTTTACCATAAAAGGTAATTTTTCATGAAAGAAATTCTGAAGCTCAAAGGCACTTATACAGTTTTCAGAGCTATTAATTTTACTCTAACTGCATTTTGTCATGTAAGCCGATACGTTCTTTTATACTCCAGTATTTTAAGAGTTAAATTCACAAGTTGCTATGAAATACTATAGTAATCAGATGTTAGCAACCTCAGAATTTATATAGTCATTTTCAGCAGTATCTTTACACATTAAAAACAGATACATTGCATAGTATACAAGAGCAGAAAAGAAGGATCGTAGTTGCTGTGTTTTATTTTTTTAAAAGAAATCTTATTATCACTATTCTAAATACTATTTTGCCTTATATTTTAATCTACAGTAATCTGGACTGAAACTTTATTTTTTTACTTTAAAATAAACATATTTCTCTGTAAAATTTTGAGAATATGATTTATTCTCTTTTAAAGAAACCTGATTTAGAGCTTAATAGGTATGTTTTTCATGTATTTATCACTATACTTATTTTCCCTTTATTATTACAGTGTAAAATGTTGCTAATTTGGAGGAAAAGTGAAAATGAACTTGAAAATGCATTTTCATTTCCTTCAGATCAATTTAGGTGTATATATGTAATTTATGGGTATATGAAATATTTTTTACTATTGCTGTGGACTGAATTATGACACTATATATAACTTGCTATGAGTTGTGTAGAGACATGGACTGTTTGAAATGATCATATCAGTCAACATTAAAATACATAGATGTTATAAATTGGAAAAGAGCAAATACATATCTGCTTTTACCAAAATTTACCTGGATAAGTTCGGTACATCCATGTGAGTTCACTGTTGAACTCTCATTTAATGTAATCTTTGGTATTTTAACAGAGGAGTTAATATGTAAGGTAGATAGTTCATGATTTGTATAAAAATTGAACATTTTATCATTTACTGTTATCGAACAGGTGCAGGAAAAATAAGATAGCTTGTGTTATTCAGCATGATTCTTGCTTAAAAAGCTATTTTTGAATTCTGGTTTTATTTTAATCTTAGCTCCCATACACATAATGGTGTCTTCTGTTTTCATTTTTTGATTATTTTTAGTCAGTTATTTTACTTATTTGAAATTGGCAGAATATTTCTCTAAAATACTGAGAGATGTCTTTACTGAACATTTTAGGTTTCTTTTGCTTTTTTTGTTAATTAGAGGCCTTAGCAAAGTAAATGACATAAAATATAGAACTTTTGGAGTATACAGATATGTCAGTTTGCGACTTCAGAAGAAACTTATTGTTCGCGATTACTGACAAATATTTCTGAGTTGAGGTAGAAACAAGTAAGTATTGAAAAAAAGTTACTTGACGCTCTTTACTGAAAAAGCTAAGAAATTTACTTTGTTTTGCTATACCTATGAATTTCAACTGAATATTTCAATGGTTTAGGCTTTTTGGCAAGCTTATTAGCTAATTTTCCTTGGAACCATAAATGCAAAACATTGATTATATTTTCTTCATTGAGCTGACATTTTTAAAACAATATTCTGAATACAATTACTTTAAAAAGAAAACTATTTCAATGTGTTTGTTAGATTTATTCTATTTGTGAAGAACAGCTTGATGAATTTGCTTCATTCATTATTTTTCCCCATCCTTTTGTAAACATTAAAACCTATTCCACTTTACAGTGTGGAAACTTCTTCACTCTTCAGAAAAAGTGAAATTCATTTATAGCTGTCAATTTAGATTATGGGCCTTTACCATTTTAAATGTGACAGGTTTTTGTTTGTTTCAATTATGCAACAGGAACATAAAATGCTTGTTTTCCCCTAAGTAAAAGAGATAGTAAGTAAAATAATTAAGTATTGACTTTAATTATGTATTGATAAGAAAGTTTTATAACTACAGTTTTTTCTCCACAATTTTTAAAATGTAAGAAATGTTTACAACGGGGCATTTTTGATCATCATTTCATCATTTAAATAAAATGCATTGTTCTAAATGGTCTAAATTCCAGCAGTGAGATAAATGTATGACTACATTAGATTGAACATAATTACTAAATTTTGGCACAACTTCAGTGACCTCTGCCGTAAAAGATTAGCATATGTGGGATGATCGTGGATTTGCAGTAACAGAAGTAGATAAGTGAAGCACGTGAGACACCAACCTTTGTTGTTTTGGAGAGAAAATACATGCTAAAATAAAAGGAGATACTTTTCATGTAAACTGCTGACAATAATATTTTGTTGTTTCATTAGTACAACAAATCTTGAACATTAAAATAATTTAATTATAATCTGTATTGCATTTGTAAGACTTTTCCTGTAGAATTAACTGTAGTATTTTATTCTTTTATGAGATAAACAACTGTCATATTTCCAAGCACTCAACATGTAACTATAAATTAGATAACCAAGTAATTTTTTAAAATGTTATGCTTTGATTTAAATGTAATTAATATTGAATTAAAAATAACATTCTCTGATTTTAAGTCATTTTCGTATAAAAGAACATCTGATTTTCACTTTGCAATTCTTTTACTTAATATTGGTTTAATTTTAAAATTATCATAAAGCAAATTTTGCTATTTGATATAGTTTTTAAGCATGGTAGGGTTTATTTTGTAAGCAACCTAACCTAATATATATTTAAACAATGGTGACTTATGTCTAGCTGTATATTGTCTCAAAGTCAAGATCAGCATAAGATCTTCTTTGGGGAGGCCCTTTAAAAGCAAAACTCTGAGTTTCCTCTTGTTTATATGTTCAGGTATGTTCAGGCAGACCTGAGTATCTGCCTATCTCCTGAGATGACTGACGGTCTTGTGAGCATGAAGATGGAAAATGTAGTAGTAGACTCCAAGTTTATTCTTTTTCCATATTATTCTGAATAAACAAAAATTTTGAGTTTCATATTGAAAGCTTGTCTATATATGAATCAGTATAAATGATTACTTCAAATTTGATGATTTGGATAATTTCAAGCACTGAATATTTAGCGTAAGTTAGTGGTCATTTACATGTTTGTGTAGTGATTATAAATATTTATTATTGGTTTTAAAGATTTACTAGTTTAAAGAAAATCTGGACTGCCATCATTTGCTTAAAAAATTATTAATATTTACTAGTTTTATAACTGCCTCCATTTTGCTATTATTGAAATGTTACGTTAGTGATTATAAATATTTGATTATTATTGATTTTAAGGTTTACTAGTTTAGAGAAAATCTAGAATGCCATCATTTGCTTAAGAAACTATTAATATTTACTAATTTTATAACTGCCTCCATTTTGCTATTATTGAAATGTTACGTTATAGCTCTCTTCAAAAATACCATGAGATTAAGCAGTGCCTTAGTTTCCATTTCTCCCATTAACATAAGAGGTCAACATGTGTAGGGTGGGATGTGGGGCCTGAAAATATTTCAGGTTTTTTTTCTTTCTCGTCTGTGATTATCAACTACTATTTGCAGAAATTTTTGAAAGAAGTGGTTGTATTTTTTGAATGTTTATATAAATGTGAGGATATGCATGGGCTTTCTGTGGACTTCAGTTAAAAAACTAAAATAGAAAATAAGATTGAGATTAATGACATGGTGCATTTTTATAGCAACTAATTACAACTTGCTATTCATACATAAACAACAGTCTGGAAAGATAGACAGTGTGCTCTGAGAGCAGCCTTCATTTACTCTTCACTTAAGAACTGCTGAGAAAGTGGTGGCAAAAGGGTGATTTGGGGCCAACCTGTATGATCCATGGTGTGGTAGGCCCATGCCATTGTTTCCCACATTTAAATCTTCTAGTCTTGCTTCAGAGCCCCATATCTAATCTTAGAAATTTTTATAGAGAGATGGATTGCAGCAGAATAAACTCATTCTTGTTGTTCACTGGAGGGTCTGTGATTTGAGTTTCTCTGGCAGAGGCAGTGTTATTCTCTGTTTAGTGATTTTTTTTTTTTTTTTTTTTAAATCATGGTTTGGGTAGGTCAGCTCAATCAGGTGGCCAAATCAGTTTAATAACCAAGCTAACTCAGCCTTAGCAAGGATAATTAGTTTTCATTCTTCCCTAAACCTGGCCACTTTCCTGAAGAATGCAGACAGTTGGGCATGAAAGGTTAAGAAGATAAAACTGTACAACATGTGCATTCTACTTGAGTTAATAAACTGTATTTTAGGTTGAAAATAGTATAAATCAATATACGTTGTGTTTGCCAAATATTTAAACAATGAAAGAAGCAATTGTCCTGAAATTAAACTTGTGGAATTAACTTTATTATAATTCTGTTTGACATGTCATCTGCAAATTACTTTTTAAAAGCATTCCTTTTAACATTTTTGTATTACATCCTTCATGAGGCATAATGACTTAGACGTGAATTTTCTTCTAGTGGTGCAATTTTTGAAAATTATAGGTATATTGCCATGGCTTGTTCTGTGGTATTCTAACCTGATCACATGTTCTTTCCTCTGCATTTCTAGGGCCCCATTCATAAATATTCTCTGGAGAGATTTGTGTGTGTGTGTGTGTGTGTGTGTGTGTGTGTGAAGCCAATTTTAGATACATTCGGGTAGCTCTTCATTAGAAAATGTTGATGTACAGAAAATTCATACTCAACTGTTATTTAGCTATTTGTGAAACTTCTTCGATAGTTAGGAAATGAATCAACAAGGATATAGAAACAGAGAATTGTAATTTTGGCAAATGAAACAGCAATAATCAGTTCAGAATATTTATAGAATGATAACATTTTTCTACTGACATTTTGATGCCAACAAATTTAATTTGGAAACTGCTATTTGTTGCTAGAAGGCAGTAATTGACTTTGGTAGTCAGTAGTTCAAAATGCCTTATATAAGATAAAGAGCTGATTTATTGAATGAATAAGTCTTAGATAAAATGTAGGCTATTAGACTACCTCATGTTTGGAATTTGTTTTGATATTCAATACCCAAATAGTTAAATATGAATGTAATAGTATTTGCATATTTTCCACTTCCAGATTTAGCCATATCTACCTGTGAAATTTATTATCTTCTTTTATATAATTATAAGTAAATAACTTATGTGTAATCAAATATAATTTCCATTTTCATCTTAAAGCCTACTCAAGATCAAACTTTAGATGCTAAATTACCTAAAAGTCTGGATTAATAGTGAGATGAGATTATGTAACCCAAAATGAAATTATATATAAAGCACAGGTGGTTACTAGCATTTGTGTGGTCAGATATACAAATTGCATTGTAGGTAGAGCGTTTTCTTTCTCACTTGATAAAAGTGCAATTAAATGTAATTTACAGATGTGCAAATGAACAGCTGCTTTCTTCTAACTAAATTTCATAGAAATGAGCTAAATTATAATGGGTTTAAAAGTCACTACCATTTAATGGTTTTTAAATTGGATTGGAAGCATCATTACCAAGTTTACTAGATGAAGGGAATTAATACTTATGAGTACCTGGGACAATTTCTGTTTAGGTGGCAGCAGAACCATTAAGATACTGGAAATCACAACCAGACCAAAGTTATAGCAGGTTTGTGAAACTTGGTAAAGTGTGTAGACCCACTGTATGCCTTTATGTAGTTTATATTATGTACTTCCTTACAGCATGCAAAATAATCCAGTTATAGCTGGAAAAAGTGTTTTTATGTGTATGTACATGTTCACAAGATGTGGGTGTGTTTGTGTTTGTGTGTGTGTATGTGTGTGTGTGTGTGTGTGTATGTGTGTTTGTGTGTGATCTTCATGTTTTCTTTGCCTAATTATAAGAAAAATCTCAAAAGTAAGATGGAGGTACACTGATAAAAATAGGGAATATTGCTAAACTGTTTTTGTGTATTGGTTTATGAGAAATGACCATGAACCTACATTTCTGGAAAATCTGCTTTTTTTTTTTTTAAATCCACACATTTTACTTGGAGCTACTTACATATTAAATAATGATAAACTACTGTCATTAATATTTTTCTGTTAAGTAAATACCTGTTCTTGACCAAATTCCCTTGGGCTTGAAACAGACTTCTTTTCTTTGCAGATAGGAATAGCCAAGTTTTTTTTTCTAAAGCTCTCTGAAAAGGCATGTTGATGGTTACAGGAAGAAGAAGTGGAAAGTGACGGATTGCATTGGACCAGGGAATTAAAGAGCTTTTACCCTGTGTTAGCTGAGAGATTTATTATAATCAGTCCATTAGTATTTCAACAATAATTTGCTTTTCTAAGAGTATTACTAAACACATTCCAAAAATTTGACCTTGGAAGTAATTAGAAAACTGACTCATTGGTTATGAGTATGCTGATAGAACCCTTAACTTAGTCTGTCTACAATATATTTTCAAGGGATTGACTCCTACTGTTAAAAGTGCTATACAGGACCAGTCACTGATGCAATGGATCAGATCCTGTGTAGAGTGCTTCATATGTCTCATCTCAATCCTTTAAACAACCATCAAAAGCGGTGATAATTATCCCCACTGTAGAGATAGAAGGCTCAGAGTGCTTAAGTAATTTTTCCACAGTTCCAGGGCTAGTAAATGTTATTGTCAGGATTGAACCTATGTTAATGATACTTCTAGCCCATGCTGTTTATATGTTGCACTACATATTTAATAATCTTGACCTTGAGAGTACAAGGAATATATACTATAACCCTCTGAATTAAATACTCTTTTTGTTGTTGTTGTTAACAATTGAAGAAACAGAACTAAAAATATTAATGTCAGCACTAGATGGAGAGTAGCAGGCGATACAAATCCTTTATGTAGTAGGAACTTTTAATATTTAAAGTATGTACTTTTAAAATAGGTCTAAATTAAGCAATAGCTAGTGACCAGTAAAACACTTTTGGTCATAAGCATTTTTTTCTCCAGAAAAAAACAAACGATAGTATATATGGACAACTATTGCATTTCTAATATGAAGCTCTTTCACACGTCAGTGGGTTAATATATTAAAAGCTGTGGAATAGCACATTGGGGAAAAATATCTCTCAGTCAAAAAATTTCACTAGTTTGTTTTGTTAACATAAATGTTATTATAACCAAAGAAATGCAAGAGTTGAAGAGGCGCAGTGATTTTTTTCACTGTGGCCACCAATACCATCCAGTGCGTCCCAACAATAGTGCTCTATTATGGCACCCCACAGAAGCAAACACTCAGAATCCTTCCCAAAGTGCTTTACTGTTTTCAAACAGATGATTTCCACTAGACGATGGTGTCTCTTTACTTTAAAATTCACAATTTGTCCACGTGATAGGCTTGTGTACGGAAAACTTGACCAATTGTTGGTAACTGTTTTAAAATTTAGATTTCTAACCTCTGTTGGTAGGACTAGAAGTTAAAACAAATGAGGGTATGGGCATAAAATACATTTTATCAAATTGTTTATTTTACTTCAATTAAGTTTCATATAATACTGGAAATTATGATTCAAAATATCTTGATGGACAATGAAGAATCACTTTTCCAACACAGATATTTGATTCATTGGCTTTTCAAGCTGTGATCACTGAGTGTTATTTCTTTAACTCCCTTAATTTATGCAGGAGAAAATGGTGACTTAGGGGGGAAAAAACAGTATTTTTGCTCATGGTAATAACAATAGTTAGTGCCTGGAAAGTTGGCTTTGAGTACAGATCTTAGCTTCCAGTTTTGTGTTTTTTTCCTCTACCTGATTCTTAAGCATAAAACTGAATGAGTGTTTTACATATGAGTACATATAGGCAATCATATGCATATGTACATGTAATCATCTCATATATTAGGATATAGAAATTTCCAGCACCCCAGAAGACTGTCTCATACCCTACTGATATCCCCACAGGTTGGGTTTACCATTTTTTTATTTCATGTAAATAGAATCACACAAAACATATGCATTTTTGCCTGGCTTATGATACTCAACATTTTGTCGATGTGATTTGCCCATATTTCATATATATCAGTAGGTTGTCCTTTCTTATTGCTATGTGGTATGACTATAGCACAGTTTATTTATCCATTCTACATTATTAGGTTGTTTTTGGATTCCTTTTTACATTTCAAAAATGTAAATTTGGTGCCAAAAGATAGTAGAAAAATAATATTAAATTAAGTTATTTAGATGTTATTAACCACCTCACCTATTGAGTTATTTGTTGAGTTATTGAGTGCATCCCCGAAGCGCAAATGAATATATTTATTACATTGGTTATACTGATAAACAGTCTGCGATTGTCATCTGGGTATTATTTACACTTGCTAATAAGCAGCTGGTTTAAATAAAGTAAATGATATTAAAGTAGTATATTAATAAAATGTAGTTTGCAAAGCCCTTTCACATAATACACACATGAACTCGGGGAGGGGGGGGGAGAAGACAGAATACCCCTCCACCCCAAAGATCAAAATAATTAGTATCCTATAGCTAGTAAAGACTGAGCTACGACTGTATTGGGATTTTTTTTCCCCCACTCTAAATCTGTCTTTTATTACAACAAACTATGTCTCTATAAAGAGTGGTAACCCATATAAGAGATCAGGGTGAACAAGTGGCTTACTACAATTTCCCAAAATATTTTTAAAGAAAACTGGTCTTATTTATATTTATTCCACGACAAAATTCCCTCATAATCAAGTAATTTATCAATAATAAATAATAAACAATGTTTTTACAGGTTTCTTGGGGTTGATATTTTGAAAACATTATAGTACCTAAAACAGTAATACCCCTTTCTATTATTTTTGTGTTTAAACAACAAGTTCAAATTTGGCCAAGTTCAACGATGCTTGTTATTATTGTTGACAACTATACAATACCCGATAATGATTCCATTTCTGACACCAGCTGGCAATAAGCTTCCCTCTCACATGAATTCATAGATGGCCTGTTCACAATTCAAACATGTAATGGACACTACAAAATTCCACTGCTGTGCTTCTGCTTAATTAGATGTATTTGCCTCTAATAGGGAGAGAAGATCAACTTTCTACAATGCTTTTATTCCCCATAAGCTTAACCTAGGTATTAAATATGTTTTTAATTATGTGCAATGCCTGAAAGCCTAAGAATAAACAAACCAATGTGAACATTTAGAAAATACTAGTTTGTTGTACTACTACAGGATATTTCTTTGGCTTTGTAAAAAAAATATGATTGACATCAAAGTGTTGTCTTCTTTAACTCAGGATGCCAACCTGCAGCAATTGGCCTTTACTGACCCGTGAAAATGGATGGAGTTATTCTGATCTAACTATGGAGAGGGTCAGGTTAACACTTGCATTTGAGAACAGCAGAAGGAATCACCTTAAAGGAAGAAGCTGATTTTAAAAAAGCAAATGTTTATTTACATTGAGTTCATCAGAAATAGGTAGCGATCAGCAAGGAAACAACTGCAGAATTAATTCAGGATATTTTTAAAGTGCCCCGACTTAGGTAACCTAAATATGTTAACTTTATAGCCATTTCCTCATGAAGGACACATTGAATTTTTCACTAAAAGCATTTTTTTTGCTCCTCAGTTCTTTTTACTATAATATTTAAGTAATTTTATCTTAAAGATTTCATTATACTTAGTTCATCAGTTCTTATTTCTGTTTTCTTGCAATTCTATGTTTGCTTTAATGAAGCTGCTATAAAAATGAATTTATATTTAACTGTGGTAAGAACAAAAAGGGCTAAATATGTTTTTCTTTTGTCTAGACTAATTGTGAAGTGATGAAGTACAAAATTTCTAAACAATTATATAACATGTTTTAAACGCACGGAACTTACTGCCTATATTAGCTGTTTTGCTATAGCCATAATTATGAATATAATTTATCATTAAGTTTCTCTTGAAGGGAAGAGATATATCTGTTACTTCCTTGATTTTCCTTGTGTGGTTTGTAATAAATCCTAGCTTATAAAAAACTAAATGGCAATTCTGGCCAATGCAAGCCACAATGATCCCAAACCCCACTAAGAAAATCGCCATATGTGGTAGATTGTTCTCCTGCCCTGTCAGAACTATTTATTTCTTATTGATTGTAAGCCCTGATGCCCATTGATAGGAAATAATGTTCTATGCTGATACATGGCTAATTTGTCATTTGATTTGTATTAAAAAATTAAATAAAATCCAAGCCATAGAGAATTAAAGAGAATTAGATTATTTGACATTATTCTGATTACAAAATAAAACTGAATAGTCTTTTAAAAGGAAACGTTGTCAAATTAACTGACATACATTTCACCCTATGTTGTTCTTTCAGTCTCTGATGGGTGCTAGCTATTAGGTAAATGATTCAAGAAAGGAAAAGATGCATAGGATGTGGTATATCTATAAACCATGGAATACCTATCTGCTCTGGAATAATAAAAACCAATCTGTAATCAAAGTGGTTAGTTAACTGCCTTTCATTAATGACTACATGTTTCTGTATCCTTCTTAATAACATACTTGTGAGTTATTCTGTCCTGATGAAGATTAGGTGAACCAAGCTAGTAAGGTATTTTTTTGCTTATTTGTGTGTTTTTGGTTGGTTTGATTTGGTTTGGATTTATCATGTGCTTAACTTAAAGGAAAACAAATCAAGTCCAAGCCAGAAAAAAATCTCTTTGAACAACTTGTGAAAAATACACTTTTAAATACCATATTAGCCTATTGGAAAGGCAACTGAATTCAACAAAACTACTAATTGATATTCTGTGTGAAAACTACCCTGATAATGCATTTGGTACCTATTCCTATTTCTGTTGCAGAACAGGAACTGACATATAATAGGTGCTCAACAAATATATGTTGAATGAATAAATGAGTGAATGATCCTAATAAAATAGATATTTGAATCTCTACCTGGGTTTCCCCTTCTCAACATGGCTCATTTTCATAAAAACTCTTAAAGCTGCTTTCAACAATTCAGTTATTTTGCAAAGAAATAACATCTAGTTAAAAAAATTATTCCAAGAGATCACTCTGATTCTCATTTTCTAGTATTATTAGCCAAAGAAATTGACAATTTCTGAGGATCTATGTGTGTGGGAACTTGTAATCATTATGGCTATATCTATCTGGTCCAGGAAAGAATGAACTGTCACCAAGGATTTAATAATTCAGTTTATAATACAATTTAAAAATCAGTAACTGAGATGTAAAAACTGTACCCAGACTATTTTTGGCCTCCTTGTATTGTATCATAGTTAATTTATTTTCAAAGATAATTTTCTGGACATACATGTAGCTATTTCTTGGGGGCATGTTTGGATATTATATGCACAAATTCTATCTTCATAAAAATGAGAACTTGTATTTTAGCCATCTATGAAGTCAAATGAACATATAGTGAATATTTATATGGAATTATTATGAAATGTTGAAAGAGGATACATACAGAAAAATTATAAGTGATAATAAATGGGTATAGCACCTATATTGGGACTTTTTTTTAATTAGTGTAATAAATGGGGCAGAATTTTAGCTGCCTTTTGTTCTATATGTGCCATGAGGAAATTTCTTAACTAATCATCAGGAAGATTTAATCAAGATCAATTAGTTGTTGCTGACAAATATACACTTAGGAATATAGGAAAAGCCAAGAGTATACTGATTTAATTATTACTAACACAAAATTAAAATCCATGACCTTTCCCCTCTTCTCCAAAAAAGAAATAAATTGAAGATAGATCAGAGCAGTTTTCTACAGCAAAAAAATCTTTTTAAAAAATAATGCCAGTAGCTAGCTACTACTGCTACCTTTTGGAGACTCTACTGGACTTCTTCCACAACATTAGAATTAAAAGAATAGGTACTTGAGTCAGAATGCCCTCGTTTAAATCCCACCCCTACCACTTACTAGTTATCAAATCTTGGAAGAATTACCTCCCTTACCTCACTTTCCTTATGTGTAAATTGGCAACAATAGCAGAACTGACATGATAATATTTGTTAAATAAAATATTAATGACATCGCTTCCAATTAAATAAGGATATATTGAACTTAATCTAGATGTGGGAGTGACTATGAATAAAATGGGAAAAGAAGCATATTTTTTTTGAGATGTAACTGTTTGCTAATATTACGTCATTGAAAGAAGCATCAAAGTTTCCATCATGGAAGTCAAAACAGAGAACAAAGCATGAAGTTTCTAAGAATATTGAAAAGTAGTGAATGTTTCCTGCTTTTTTTTTTTTTTTTTTTTTTTTTTTTTTGTAGCCAACATTAACTATGGGGTATGGCAGTCTTATCTTTCATATATATTTTTGTGAAACATTTCTTCAAGGGACTATAAGCTCATTAATTACACCAGGGTAAAACTTCAAAGGATGCACTTCACTTCTCATAGTATAAGTTTGCATAAGAAAAAGCAATTAATTTAAAGTCCAAGTTTCATATATTACCAACTTTTCAGTTGGGAGATGATGAAATATATGTTCTCAACTCTCCTGTTTCTTTTTGGCATCAATTGTCGCTTTCTCTTGGTTTTCTTTTCTGAAGTAACTGGTTATTTTGATTACCCTCAAAAGGCTGAATGGTGTTCACAATTATCTTCTTTCTCCTTCTGACGCTAATTCTATTGTTTAGTAAATTAAGGGAAAGGAACAGATGAAACCTGGTATGATTTTTAAAGTTTGGAAAGGAAATCGGTAGTTAGCTTAATTATTGTCTTTCATGTACAGGTCTGAATACTTATATTTGGAATAACCCTTGAGCTTAATCCAGCTGTTTGGACATAAAATAAAGTTCCAAATCAAGTTATCCAAACTTTCATTAAGCTATATTAGTGTCAGTGTATCTTGCTCTGTTCAAAAATATCTTTTTATACTCTACGTTTTGATATATTTAATTTTTTAAAAAATTAGTCAGTTTCCAGTGTAGAAAATCTTATTGTCTCTGATCCAGTCTCTTTCTACAAAGTCCAAGAAGTCCATCTTAAAAGCAGAGAGACCTTCTTTACTTGAGTAACTATAGTGGGGAGCACAGTATCTAATTTATGCTGATCTAAACCTGAGACGTTTTTCCAACCTGGGATCTCTTGCATTGCAGACACTGAAAGCTTCAATGATTCCATTCTCTCAAGTTTTCACAAAAACTTTAATCCTGATGGTATGATACTTTTTTCACTTTTTTCCTGTTACTTTCAAGATCTAACTAGAGACATAATTCAGAAACAAAAGAATTAAAAGGAAAGATTTTTTAAAAACAAAGAATGGGTGCTTTGGGAAAGGAAATGATTTGGTGGTGGAGTGGTAGATTAGATTGATGCAACCGGGTTCAGAAACTAGAGTGCTGAACTACAACAAAGGATGGCCAGAATTCTTCTGTGCAGTGAAACAAACAAACATATAGCAGAGGGCCTTGTGTAGAGCTTGGGTGTTGTTTGATTTAAAAAAAAAAAAAAGATGAAATATATCCTTCACTTGATCTACTGATTTCTCAGAACATCTGTGTGCTATCCATCCAAAGTAATAAGGAATCAAAATCACCTATAACTAGCTAGTGACACTTCATTCTCATAACAGCCCTCTAACTATGTCTCTTCAGGAAATTAAATTTCTATTCACACAGGTTTAAAGTTTTTTACAAGGGAAACTTCCGCTGAGCTAGTTCATCTCATCCTGTATATTGCAGCTAGAGTATTGTAGCAATTTTCTATCTGATCTCCAAGTTTTCATTCCCTCAATTATATTATGTACTCTTGCCTTCTTGCCTGAAATTTTCTTTCAAAAGTTAAGATCAAACCTGTATTTTTCTAAGGGTCTTTCAAGACCCTGTTGTCTGAAGTATCCCCCCCAAATTTGCATATTAACCGATTATTGCATTAACTGATTATTAATACTGAATTGATCTTGGAGGAATTTTCTGTGAGGAAACATTTCTTAATGTTGTTTTGTAAATTACAGTACATAGGCACCTACAATGGCTCAACAGAATCTTGCAGAAAGATTCTGAAATAGCTTAGGAGGTGTATGGAAGTGGGTAACAAATAAAGTTGAAAGAGAAAAGCAAAGGCCTCCTGCAGGATATGACACATTATGTAGAATTTAATGTTTCTTAACTTGCCTTATTGAATAGACTGAAGTGTCTCAGCTATTCCACCCTTTAAAATATGACCACCATGATTAAAAGTGAAGAAAATAACACTGGATCTCCAAGAAGAGCTTTATGCATTAGCCATGCATTGGGCGTCCAAAGTCATTTTGTGACCATTGCTTTTAAATTTTTTAAAATTTTCTTCAGAGTCAACTTCTATAAGCTTGGAAACATGGATTTAAAGATTAAAAAAATAAGAAACTGACTTTGTTTAGATATCAAAACTTAGAAGTATAAGTTGTAGTTTTAATTGTATGCTTGTTTTTAAGAAGAGTTTAACTAATAAAATGGAGACAAAATTCTCATAATTTCAATAATTTTTATCTAGTAATCATTTACACTTTGAAGAAATTATTACTAAATTGTTTTAATACCAATAACTACTACTGTAACATAATAAAATATTTATTATTTGATCTCACTATACAAATAAAATCCAGAATGTTTTTAAAGAAATTTAAAAAATCAATTGAGCTTGCTTTTAAAGTATTTGTTGGTAACCATGGTAAGGCATAAACAATAATGGATTTAAAATAAATATTCTGATTAGTAATGGAAGTCGAGTTTAAAAAAAATTACTGGAGGATAAAATTTTTGAAATTGTATTTGCTGGCAGATAATCAAATGAAGAAAACAGAGGAACAAAGGTCTGCATTATTAAGCATCTGCAAAAATTGCTATCTGAACTTTCTTGTTGCCTTACCATCCTGGACTATCACATTCATATATTAAAATGTTCAATGTCATTTTTATGCTAGTGGTGGGAAAATGGTGTTCTTCAGAAATCATACTTGTTTCAGTCACACACACACACACACACACACACACACACACACACACTTCAGTGAGAACTGGCTGTAACAATGCCAAAGTTCTTGATCGTGGTCAAAATAATGTCATTACCTCCTGCATGATTGTTGTAAGAGATTTTTGACAACTATGCACATTCTTTTATTTGAGCTTTTGGCTGTGGAAGGCTTCTCCTGTCTAAATGCAGTTGTGGTAATATGCAAATGCAGAATAATTTGGGAGCTTTATTCAGACCTAAAACTATGTGTATTTAATGCACAACCAATTTCATCTTTGATAAAGCATCACCTGAAAATGTGGATTTTAATATTTTCAGCATTGTCACTTAAACCTAGAGTTGACATTGTTCCTACTTATTTATGTGATAGTTGATATGCTTTATTCAAAAGCAAGAATTCAGGATGCCTATTTTTAAATGTTGCCACAGCTTCATTACAAAAAAAAAAAAAAAATTACTTTGAGTTTCAAATCTTGAGCTCAATTTAGTATTAAACACAGTTTACTGATTGCATGTATTTTATTGTTGATAGTTAAACATATACATCAATATATAGCTTCTTTTTTTTTATTAGTTTCAGGTGTACAAAACAATGCAATAGTTAGACATTTCACCCCTCACAAAGTGATAACCCCCCAATCTATTGCCCCTCTGACATCGTATATACCTATTACAATTACATTTACTCTATTCCATATCCCATGACTATATATATGAAATTATAGTTGACATACAATATTATTCACCTTTAGTTTCAGGTGTGTAGTGCAGTGATCAGGCATCTACACTGTCCACGAAGTGGTTTCCCTAATAAGACATGTGCCCATCTGACACCCTACAAAATCTGTACATTATTGATTCTATAGCTTCTTTTCTTTTTTTAACATTTTATTGGGGAAGAGAACAGTGTGTATTTCCAGGACTTTAGAAGGGAACAGTGTGTTTTTCCTAGGACCCATCAGCTCCAAGTCAAGTTGTTGTCCTTCAATTTTAGCTGTACAGGGCGCAGCTCAGCTCCAAGTTTGCCATTTTCAATCTAGTTGCAGGGGGTGCAGCCCACCATCCCATCCGGGAGTCAAACTGGCAACCTTGTTAAGAGCTGATGCTCTAACCAACTGAGCCATTGGGCCACCCCTGGCAGCTCAGTGACAGCTCAACTCCAGGTACTGGGTTCAATCTTAGTTGCAGGGGCACAGCCCACCATCCCATGCCGAAGTCCAACCAGCAACCTTGTTAAGAGCTCGCGCTCTAACCAACTGAGCCATCTGGCTGCCCCTATAGCTTCTTTCTTTAAAAAATAAAAATCAGCTTTAGCATGAAGTATGAACAGTTGAGCAAATAAACTATAAAAATGCTTAAACTTGGAAAAAAATGGGAACTGGACAAGCACAGTGTATTCTTTGCCTCAGAGGTGGTGGTTGGAAAATTGTCCACCTACCTAATATCCAGCAAGCTTTCCCGCTTCCCACTGAGCTCTGAGATTTTGTACATTTTAGTTCAATGAATGACTTCAGGGAGCTGCCCTAAAATGCCCACCCAACTGCCCAATGTCTTGCCCAAATTTATTCATAGGTGTCTATGATGTGCTGCGCAGACAGATGTGGATTGGTTGGGGATGTATGTAGGGAGAAGTTATTTCTGAAAATGTTATTTTTTTATTTAAAAAATTTATGCATCTCCCCTGCTTAAAGACCTCCAAGGTAAAAACTGTTTCTTTATTATATCCAACCAGTGCCTTGTATATAGAGGATCCCTTCCTCATGAATGTTTGTAAAATAAAATTTGCCATTAGAAGCAAGAATGAGCCTTTTGCTTCTTTTGGCCTGCAGGGTTAAGGCTGAGCTCATGGGATAAGCCTGGGGTTTAGGGTTTTTGTTGTTGCTGTTATATTTTGGGGAAGGTGGGGGATTGGTTGAATTGTGATGTAATAGGAAAAGAGCAAGCAAGCAAAAAAGAGAGCAATAGTAAGCAGGACAAGAATTAGATAGTTTTTGTTTGTCGGTCCTTTTCATTTCAACTTAGGGTTTCAGGCCTTTGCTACTACTGGTCTTCAGCATATGCTTCAGTTGGAATGAAACTCTCACCAGTTTTTCATAGCGCTATATATTTACACATACTATTCTACATCATGAAAAATCTTTCCCTTCTTTTCTACCTGAAAAATGTCTGCTGCTTCTCCAGTACTCTGACATCTCCTTTGAAAAATCTGCCTTTACTCCCCAGGCAAAGTTGATTGTTCTTCTCTGGGATGGTACATATCTCCATCACAATGCTTCATATTGACTTACAAATATTCATTTATATACATGTCTGCTCTGAGGCTAAATTGTCAGCTCCTTACAGTGGGACTATTTCTTTCATTTCTGTTTTCCCACCACCTTCTATTATGCCTTTCATAGTTGGCATTCTATGAAAGGCTGATTGATATATTTTAGCATTAATCCAGTCTTTTAGAACAATAATATGTTTACAATGAGATGATATATGATTCCAAACAGCAGATTATGCTCTTTGCTGCCTTGTTTTTCCCCATACAATTAAACAATACAGAAAAAAAAGAAGAGCACAGAATTTAGGAATGAAACAAGATTTGTTTGAATAATATTAATTTGAATAACTGGAATAGAATATCCAGCGAATACATCGCTTCCAATTAAATAAGGATATGTTGAACTTAATCTAGATGTGCGTTGTATGGGGGAATACATGATGTCATTGTTATCTTCTTACTGTTGATGTTAAACTTTATCACTTAAAGGTGGTGTCAGTCAGGGTTTTCCAGTGTAAGGTTCCCTTCATAATTAATATATATCTTGGGAGTTATATACACATTTGCCCTTAGACTAAGCAAATATTTTGTTTTTCTTCAATCTTTTGCTCACAGATGTTAACATTTTGGTAGATCTTGTCTAATAATTATTACTATTGTGTTTGTCTAATGTGAATTTGTATGTACCTCACTCCTTCCACATTTATTAATTGGAATTCTTCTAAACAGGAGCTGTCCCTTTTCTACCATTTGTTTGTTTATTCAGTTATACAGTATATTTATATTAGTGTGGACACATGGGTATATGTTTATTTCAGGAGGTATAATTCAATACTATTGTTAGGTATACTCGTATTTTGTTCCAATTATTTCAGCTTCAAATATTGGAAAGTTTTTTTTTTTTTTTTTTCAGTCTGGCTTCAGTGCCCATTTAACATACCCCCTTTTTTTGAGCACTTTCTTATTTTTTTGGCAATACAAGATATTCCAGATTCACCTTGTGCTTTTCCTGCTCATCTCTGACATGATCAATTTGTTAGAGGAATTCTGGTTCCTTTTATTGGAGAATGGTATTTGGAAACCAAGATCTGGGTGCGAGATATGCTTATTCTTACTGGGCTGTGATTGCTTCTATACCTTCCCAATAAATAATGCTGTGGAATATACGTACAAGTACCTATACTGAACCATGCGTAGACATTCGTCCATATTTATTTGTATTACCTGTCTATAAATATCTGAACAACTATGAGCTAATACTGGTATCTCTGGTTCTAATCTAATACAACAGAGTTCATTCTAGTCTCCTGCCTTCCCTTGTTTGTAACTTATTTTTCTCTAAAAATGTTATCTCTCATTATCTACAATATATTTTCTTGTTTGGTCCTGGTAGGCACATCACATAGTTACAAAGTTGATAACCCTTACTTCTGTGAGAAACTGATTTACTAATCAGAGTAAAGGAATTGTACCCAATTCTTTTTGCCTCACAGTGTCTCAAAATATTTTTTTCCAAAGTTACTTTGGATTGTTATTTTCTTCCCTATCCCATTCAATGTGGTATGTTTTCCATTTATAAGATAAGTAGGTTCATTTGTTACTTGTATGTTCACATCATATCCTGGGTTGTTTTCAATTTTTTTTATTTTAATTTTTCATTTATTTGGGGGACATTGTGAAAATTGCTATGGTTCTAAGTGAGGAAGCTACTTTAAAAATGTTATACTTGGAGAAATGTTGCTTTCTCTACATGCTACCAGGTCCCCGTTTCTCCCTCCTCTCCTCTTTCTCTCCCATTCCCTGCACACAACCACTTTCTTTAGCTTCTTGTTTACCCTCTCTGTATTTCTTTTACACAAAGGAGCAGATACATATTTATTTTCCTATATCCCCTTCTTTCTTAAAAGAAAGGTAGCTACAGTAGATACTCTTATAATTTGCCTTCTTTATTTAACAAATGTTCCTGGAAACCACTCCAACTCAAACTTCATCAGGAAATCCTTCATTCTTTTTTACAACTCTGTGTAGTACTCTGTTGTATTGCTCTAACATAATGCAGCCAACACCTGTCCTGTGCGTGAGCATTAGGTTATTTCAAATATATTGCAATTAAAATCACTACTGCAATGAATAACCTTGTGCATATGTAATTTATAATTGTCCCAAGGTACCAACAAGTTAAAGTCCTATAAGTTGGATTGCTGAATCTGTAGGCAATTGTGTCTGTAGTTTTATTACGCATTGCACAATTTATTTCCAGATTAATCGGACCAATTTTTATTCCTACCAGTATCTAGTTCCGCATACCTCCATGAACAGAATGTGATAGCATTAATTTTTGCCAGTGTGAGAGTTAAGAAACGGTATTTCAGTGTTTTAATTTGCACTTCACTGATTATGACTGAATTAAAATATTTCATATATTTGGGGGTTATTTTTATCCATTTTTGTAAAAATTGTCATTTCAGATATCTTTCAAACTTTTGTTTTTGGTGCTAGTTCAATTTTTAAGAGGTGTTGATATAGTGTGGATATTAGCCCTTTGTCTATGGTATATGTTGTGAATATTTTCTCCCTCTTTTTCGGGTGTCTTTAGACTTTGAAAATTATTGCCTGCAGATTTTTGTTTTGTTTTTTAAAATTTACTCAAATTTATCAATCTTTTATTGCTTCTGGATTTTGATTTATATTTAGAAAGTCTTTTCTTAATTCATGGTCAAAGAGGATTTCATTCATGTTTTCTTCTGGTATTTAAGTAGTTTCATTTTTACATTTAGATTCCGGATCTATATGGAGTTTATTCTGTTGTGTGCTATGAGATAGGGGCCTAATTTTATATTTTGCCAATGGCTACACAGTTGTTCCAGTACCATCTATTAAGAGTTTATCTTTGCTACAGTTATTTGAGCTGCCACTTTTAACATGTGTCAAATTTCAGGCTATTTCTGTACATGGTACTCCATTTTTCTGGATTATTTATCTACTTACGTGATAGTACTACACATTTTAATTATAGAGGCTTTATAGTATATTTTAATATATAGTAGGGCTAATCCACATTGTAGTTTTTGTTTGTTTGTGTTTTTTTAGTGTTTTCCTGGCTATCCTTTTATGTTTGCTTTAAAAAAATAAACTTTAGTATCAAATTATCTAACTCCATAAACTATCCTGCTGTGTTTTTATGGGATTTCATTGAGTTTACAAATTAACTTAGGGAGAACTCATATCTTTATAATGTTGAGTTGTTTTAGTCAAGAGTAAGATATGTATTTATATTTGTTCAAGCCTACTTTTATGTCTTTTGGGCTATTTTTAATATTTTAAAAGTTTCACATTTCTTTTTAAATTAATTTTTAAGTATTTAATTTTCCTTATTGTTATTGTTAAGGGATTTTCTCTATCAATATGTCTTCTATTTATTGTTATATTAAGGCTCTTTATTTTTTCATGTTAATGTTACATGATGCTACTGTTGGAATCTTTGTTTGTCTGAGTTAGCTTTATCATGGATTCTCTGATGTTTTCCTGGTGTGCTGTCATGTCATTTGCAAGTAGGAATAGTATCACTTCTTGTTTTCTGTTTCTGTACCACTAATTAATTTCTATCATCTAATTGCATTGACTAATGTTTCAAGTACATTGTTGCATAGTAGTATAAATACAGACCATGCTTATCTTGTTCCAAATTTTGCTTCTACTGTTTCTTCATTAAATAAGATATTGGCTTTTTTACACACACACACACACACACACACACACACACACATATATTATATAATATATATATATATATATATGTAAAAAGTATCCCTTAGTTTTATTTTCTTAAGGTTTATTTAATCATTAATGAATGTTTAATTTTGTCAAAGGCTTTTTCAGTATCTATAGAGACAATCATGATTTTCCCCCTGAGATCTATGATGTAATATGTGATAGTAATAGATTCTAAATATTGAAATGATTTTTCATTCCTGGAATAAAACTGCTTTGGACATGGTACATTAGTTTTCCTAACATGTTATTGAATTCTTTTTGTTAATATTTTATTTGGTTTTCTTGAATTAAGTATGAGTCTTTGTTTTCTTTCTTTTTAATGCCTTTATTTTGTTAGGTGTCATACTTGTTTCATAAAAGGAATTATAAAATTTGATGGCTTTTCAATGCACTGGAATGATATCTAGAATCTTTAAACTATATAATCATTGAGAGTAGATGAAAATCCCCTGTGAAACCATCAGGGCCTGGTGCTATTTGTCGTCTGTTTTAAGATTTTTAATTCAAATGGAATCATCTCAGTAATATCTATCTCACTAGGAAAAGTATCCAGTTTTTCAAATTTATTTGTATTGAGCACTGCAAGGCAGTCCTGTGTGTGTGTGTGTGTGTGTGTGTGTGTGTGTGTGTACACACAAGCACATGCATGTATGTAAGTATGTTTTTATTTCTTTGGTTTCAGTAGTTGTTTTCCTTTTGTCATTTCTTAATTTGCATCATTTTCTTGCTATACTTTGTCACTACTTTTGAGTGATTAGTGAGCTAGTGATTTTTCCCTATTGTTAATTTTCTTGGAAAAAAACAGGATTTTAGTTTATTAATTAGATCTACTATTTTTCTATTATATTATTCTCTGATAATTTTTTTCTTTTAATTTTATTAACTCTATCCTTATGATACTTTACTTTTGTTACTTGTTGTTATATTTATAGTTTTTTGAGATAGGAATTTAATTCATTTACTTTCATTCTTTCTTTGTTATTACTGAAAGTGTTTAGTGCAATGATTCTTGTTTTATTAAATGGGTAGGTTTTCATTATATTTTTTAATTTATCATTTTGATTTCTACTTCACCTTTTACCCAAGTTATTTAATAAAAATATATATATTAAATGTCCAAGTGGAAAGGCCTTCCTTGTTTGTTTTTAAAAAAATATACATAATTTCTTATTTTATTGCCTTATAATTATGTAATATTGTATATCATATTTTACTTTATGAAAGTTACTAATATTTTCTGTGCAATTTAATATGTGATCAATTTTTGTAAACATTCTGTTAGTACCTGAGAAGAATGTGTGTTCTCTATTCTTAGGGGGTAGCAGTCAATAGACTGGAAGTGCCAAACAATGTATACATTTTAAGAGATATTCTCTATGTATTACTTTTCGAGGTTGAATTGAATTACAGTAGCACTGTGTAGTACAACATTTGCTCAAGAGGTGGCGTTAATGTAAATGAATGCTAGCGTCATTCATTGTATTACAATTTTAATACAGTTTTTTCCTTTCTTAAAATGCATATATATTTTTTGGCACCCTCTGTATTTTCATAAGATCTACCCTGTTGGTTATGCTGGTTAGATATTCTACCTCTTCTCTTATTTTTTGTCCACTTATTCTGTTTTATGCTGAGTAGAATATTAAAGTCTTGCATTTTTAGTGGTTTTCTCATTTTGCATCTCTTGTAGATTTTGCTTCATAAATGTAGATTGTCATTTCATAAGACCCTTTCCATCTGTCTCTCTCCGTGGATGTTTCATAAGCCTTTCGCATTAAAGAAGTGGTAGAATGCATTGGAATTACCTTATTGCTCTCCATGAAAATAAAGTCTTATTGATTCTTCAATATATGAATCCCCTGGACAAACTTCAAAACAGATCTATCCTACCTCAAAATAAATTTTATACAAATTTTATACCAAGTTAATTAATATGACAATTGTCTGTGAGTAATCTTATAAAACACTTTCCTTCAAAACTAGATCATAACTATTTTTAATATTTAACACTGAATGCTTTAGACCATTAAAATACTGACATTTGATAAAATTTAGCCCAGTAATTCTGTGCATTATCCTAAGAGTTTATAATATAGATGTATAGGCCCTACCACTGGGATGTTGGTTCAGTATATCTGGATGTGGCCTGAAACCCCAAAGGAGAAAATCTGGAACATCACTGGAATGTCCTGATATAGTCCTTTGATTTTGCAAGTGTTTCTCTCAAGCAATGTTTAATTCCTCACCCAATCACTTTCATATTTAGATGCATTCAAACCCATTACAGTGCTTTGCTGATAAATGTCCACCTGCTGGAACTTTTTCATTTTGGCTTGATGACTTTGGCACCTATTTACCATTTAAAACATGCTTAAGTTGACAATAGACAACATTAAGACTCTCTTCTGGATAAAACATAATGATTTCCTTAAACCTATCCCTCTTATCACCCCAGACAAAATAAGACAAATGAGCTGTAGTAACATCTTAACTAACACCTATAAATAAAACTGAAAGATCTGATTATTTAACAAATTTGTTAATAATAGTAATAATAACAATAATAATAACAGTAAAACTTTGTATAGAATAACTATCTAGGCACTTAGTCTAGACTATGAGTGATAAGCAAAATACAAAGAAAGGACATGAAAAGAGATTATTTGAAAACCATGCAACAAAACTATAACCACTGACTCATTCAAGTAACAGAAACATTCGTTAGAAGCCAAACTCTAAATGTTTAAGGTTTTCCTAGACTTCAAAATTATTAACATCAGTTCATAACTCAGGTAGGACATTATCCTGAAAAGTCTTTGTTCTTAGTTTTTAGTTGTTTTGCTAAATCCTCAGGCCCAATTTCAACTGAGCCTAGGTGGCAAAATTGTTAGAATGAAGTCTCATTCCCATTGACAAATGAAAGCATTCCATCCCTGCAGTTCTCCACAAATAAAAAGGAAAATAATAAGTAATATTATGGTCTATATTGTATTTGGCTGGTAGTTTTTCTGAGAAGCTGGTAGGTGAATTATTTATCATCTCTTTCAGTTGCAAAATAGATGATTGATACTGTGTGTTTGTACATTGTACATGGGCAGTCATTTTTACAAAATAATTCTGGTATAGCTGGGGTAGAAGCCTGATAGTGTTGGTCTTATTTTTTCAGGGGCGAAATAAAGACAGAGAGTTAGGGACACTCTGCCTCAGGCTATCAGTATGAATCTCTGAGATGACTAGAGGCTGGGAAAGAAATTCAAATCTGTCTTCATTTACCAAGCCAAGGTTTCTCTACAAAATAAGTGTTCAATTTAGATATCAATATAACTTTTGATTTTCCATCATAATGTGGGAGCCTCCTTTGTCCTAATTTCAAAGTTCCTCACCTCATGCTATTGGAGGCAAAGGAAGAGTCAGGAGAATTAGAGTCATTTGAAAAATGACCAAATTATCATTGCCCTGGAGCAGAGCACAGTTGGAGTTTATCAGTGAGTCATTTTACAGCCTCTGTTAATGTTTCTATCTCCTGAATTCATCCACTGCTAATATTCTTATAATTTCCATAGCAACTCTATGGAAGAATTATCAGCAAAATTGTTCTTCTGCAGTGCAAATAGCTTAATTCACAAAGGTAAAGCAAATTTTGCCAGTTTTTACTCTACTTCAGAAGATAAAAAATACCAAAGGAAATTCATTCATAATGAATGTTAATATTAAACAAAGGAAAAATTCAAGGTCTTTCCATCTTTTGAAATAAAATGGAATGTCCAATCACTATTTTATTCCAATTCTTGACTATAACTAAGACTAAAGGAGAGTTAATAAAATTATTTCACTTAAGAGGTAATCATGCATCTCCATAAATATTTAAATATCAATTGAAATACAGATGTTTTGGTATTCAAATAGACCCCTGAAGTGACATATGCAACACTGACAGTGATATAGAAAATCAAAACTTCTGTTCATTTCAGAGTTTGAATGTGTCAAAAACTCCCTGGTATATTCCTTAGTAGTTACAACTAGTAAACAATTATTTGCACAAGTACTGATTTTTGAGGTAAGGTCATTTGTCATCAGATTTTGGCTCTAAGAAAGCAGACCCTAGAGTTATAATAATGTTATACACATATTTAACAGTATTTTAGGAAACTATTATTTTGAACAGTGTACCTGGTGCAAAGGCCCACGTGACAGTGACTCTTACCCCGTCAGTTCTTTTAGAAACAAGCAGTGTAAGCAGGAAGATATTAATTTAATATGTTAAGCCACTTTGGAACTAAAATTGGTCATGTTATAATTATTTTTGAAGCATTATTTGGTTAACAGGTGTTCCAGATTTATAATAGCAATGACTATTAGGGAGATAGTTTCAGAAATTTTTATTTTACCAAGAGGGGAAAGTAAAGTTTTTGTGAGTCTAAGATCTGCTGAGATCATACGTAATAAGTTGTGTTATTGTAATAATGGTGCTAGGAATAGCAATATAGCAGTTACCATGTATTCAGTATTTACTTTGTACCAGGCATGTTGCTGCACACTTTACATTGATCGTGGCATTTACACATCACAACTATTATTATCTTGGACATTTTGCATGTGCAGAAGCCAGTCTCAGAAAAATTAAATAATTTATCCAAGGTTAATTTTCTCCATAATTTATACTCACTTCTACAAATGCCTTCTCTCCTTGGTTAAGCTAAATATTTGAAAACCTGCCTTGATAGCTCAATATAATCATGTTATAATGACAAAAGAGTAGTCCCAACTCTTTGGGGTTTTGGGGTAACAGTGAAGGAGTTGTACTGTACTGAAGGGAGATCATTTGGCCCTAAGTATAACTGGGTCCAGGGTAACTGTGAGCTACTTTGCAATGGGCTTTGATTGTATCTGGTTTTCTACTTTGCTGCAGTGAATAGGACTGTATATTTTATGAGAGTCACAGCTATAAATGTGGTCTTACAGATATCATATTCAACACATAAGACAATTATTTAATGAACAATGCCTATAGGCATTCCTCATTGCCTTTTAAGTGTTTTATTAGAAAAACTCTTTTATATGCCATGAAGTGATGATGGAGTAATTATCCAGCATTTTTTCTAATGGGAAAATGAAACATTCACACTATATAAATATTAAAGAGCTGACAGTATAAACTTCAGTAAAGGTGACATCTACTCCCTACACACAACTATTTTCTCCAATGTTCTCTTTTTGCCTTATTGAACTACAGGGAAATCTAAACATTTCTTGAGCTAAGTAAATGGTAATGTGATTCCTGGTTTCTACTTTTCATTTCCACTCAAACTATTCAGAACAAATTATGATTTCAAAATCTCTCTCTCAAAACTTAAATTTTCAAATAACTTTAAGAAACCATATTTATATGCCCCAAATTTATTGAGTACCAACTCTGGGCCAGATACCTTATTTGAGACTTGAGTACAGAAATAAACGATATAGTCTATTGGGTGAGATATACAAACTAATTAATGATTATCCAGGATTTCTTTTCATGACGTTCATGCTATTCATTTTAGTCTATGAGTAGGTTTCAGGGGATTCTTGAAATCCTAAAATCATGTACAAATCATTGTGCATCTGTGGATATGTTTGGTACTATAGATGTTCATGGATTTCATCAAATTCTTGAAAGGTTGATAATGTAGACAAAGTTAGTAATTAGCAATCCTCTTCTTACTTGGCAATGGAAGTAAAGTAGTTTTAGTGGTACATTTTATAATATGTGAAGAAATTTGGGACTAAAAGTATTGTGAGTTGCATAATGTCAAGTAACAATTTAATGCAGATCTAAAGTAATAATAATAGTTGTCTTTTGACATTTTCCAGAGTTATTTACCACCAGATATTTATCTCATTGGTATTAGCTCAATTTTTGTTCAAATTAAAATGTTGGCTAGCCATGTAGCCTGAAGCATTTTTTGTTCCCCTACATTCTCTTAACAGTAAGCGGAAACATGGGCTTTCATATTCCTCCATGTTTAATAGGGGGAAATTCCAACCCTGCATTAGACATCCAAACTCTAATTCTGTGTTTTATTTCTGCTCAGTTTTTTAAAGACGCAAATTACACTCAGAATTTTAAAAAAATTAATTTCCTGGGGGATCCCTAATCTCAGAACATTGATTATCCAATATCTTTGATGTCTAATGGTCTTTGATCATCATAAAGATAAATCACAAAAGAGATGTTCTATTGTATTTCCTCTCTTCTCTGCCAACTAGGACAAGGGCATAAACAAACAGAAATTTAGATATTTCAACAAGATTGGGCAAGATGTTTTTCTTAGGCCTATAATCAGATAATGTAGTTAATCTGAGGAGCCCGTCTCCATGCATTCTAGAACTAGTCTAAGTGGCTTGGTTTGCCTTTTTTTTTTTTTTTTTTTGCTAGGTTGTCTGTTTAACATTCAGGTTTGGTTTCTCTATTGGGAGAATGGTGTTTATCATTTTTATTAGTTTAAGTGATAGCAATTTAGTGCTTTCTTATATGACCTCAGACACTGTCAGTTTTATCAATGCACGTGCATATACACCTACATGAAGATTGATTAGTTCATTTATAATCTTTATATGGGACTCTTTAGAGATTTTACTTATTTTAACTGAAAAATTGGAAAACATGATCTTTTCAAAACAGGTAATGTGCCTTTCCTATTTTGTCATTATGAAGAGTGAAGTTCATGTTACATTTCATGTATTTATCTAACATTTTACCACTCTAAGGCTTAAAAATAGAAGGAAATTAGGTCAGGTTTAGCCTTTATAAAAGGCATTTTTACTCTGACACACCACTGGGTGGAGTACATTGCTAACCCAGAGTCTAATATTACTGCATTATAGAGTGTTTCTGTGCCAGAAGAGAGAAATTCCTAATCAATTTTGAGGTTTTGTATATTGTTTTGAAAATCTGGACATGATTAATAAAGGCCAAATGACTAGAATATAATACTAACATTGTTTATGCTCTGGCATTATAACTTTCAAGAATCAATCTATTTTCTCTAGACGCATGAGAGATAAGGTTTGACACCCTGCCTAGAAAATTCGGAGAGATTTATTTGGAAGGCCATTTTATGTTCTGGTCAAAAGAGCAGCTGCAATTTAGGCTGAATTAATGCTTTAACTCTACATGGAAAAGCATAAAGCTTATTTTTTATAATGGAATCAAACTGTACCCAGATATTGAATTTGACTTTTCCTTTAATGTTGTTTCGATACAGCTTATATTGGAGCTGAGCCGTAATCTTATAATAAAGTGAACTTCTGTCAGATATGCTGTGAGACTGTTGTCATTGATAGCATATACTTGATATGGCCTTTAGAAAGTTATGAATGAGAATAATTTCTTATACGTGTTAATTCTATATAAATTTCAATTTTCCTTTTTCCTTTCTTGTCTCTTTAATTATTTCCCTTTAAATGCTGGGAAAATGAAATTTACTGATAAAAATCTAGAAATCTATCTTACAAATTTATTGTACTTCAAAACTTTGAAGTCTAATAAAATTGTGACATTTTCTAAAACTATTTAGAATCTATAATTCTAAATGTATATTTATATATCTCAAAAATGATTTTTGTGTTCTTTGAAAGACAGGATTCTGTTTGACAATTTCCTTCTTTGTTTCTTTTATTCCTTTAATTCTTTTCCGACTTACAGTATAGCTCCTCATTTCTTCTCAGCTTTCAGCTCTCAGACCTTGTCCTATAGCTTTCATGCTTCCAAAACACCCCTCCTGCTCCATATTTATTCTAAAATGAATTCTCTTTCATCTGCGTTTTGCTTTTTTTAACAACTTCATATTTTCACATCACTTAAATTTTCTTTCCAACGCTTTCAAAGATTCTTTATTTCTCCTTCCTCTCCCTGCCCCCCTCCACACACATTTCTCCCCCTCCCCATAGCATCTCATCTATTTCTCTGTACTGAAACTGTGGTTTACCCAGGGGAGGGACTTTCTCATACACAGAGCTCAGTGCTATGATGATTTCAATGGTGCCAGCGTATTTTAACCACATCATTATCATGTAGTCCCAAAGCCTTGCTCACTGAGAACACTATCTTTAAAAGGATTTTGTTTCCATTAATCAATTTTAGAACTCGAGATTCAAGCACGTAAGGCATTTATTAGAATGGTTTCTGCTTGTTCTCACATTCATTTCATTCTCTTGACTATCTGAGAAAAAGGAATTGTGCAAGAGTCTTTTCTCCCTCCATGCTTACCTCTCCTTTCTGTATCCCACGGAGCCCCCCCACCCAAGTCTATTCTTCCATACAGTAGTTAAATCAGAGCATGCGGCAGGACAGCATTGTGTGAACTGGTGGCCACACAAGTACTTTGTATTCACTGGAGGTTTAGAAGTACAGCAGCTGCATATAAATATGCATAGTTGAGAGATTCATGATGGTGCCACCTCATTCTAGTGCTGGTTGGCTGCAATGCAGGCACTACAAATCAATGAACATTTCCCCTATCCATCAGCTGCTCACTTGCAAGCAGACAAAACACTTACAATGCCAGAAACCCACAGAGAGCTCCTTAGTGAAGGAAACCTCACTGTCACAAGATTTAAAATAGTCCTCTTCTTCCCACCCTGAATCTCCACAGCTCTCTACCTCAGATATATATATTTTTTCATCCAATGTGGATCGCAAGCACTTAAAAAATAACACCAGGAGAGAAGGGGAGGCAGGGGAGAGCAATAATAAATCAGGATTTTGAGAGCCCTCACATTACACTTGTCAAAAACAAAGGATTCTTTGAACATTAAGCCTTTTAGAGAATAAAACCCATCACAAAGATGAATTTGCTTATGTTGACTATACTGTTTTATAGTTGTAGGGTTTAAGTGTTGAAGCACTTAAGTATGCAAAGCATTGTGCCATGCTGTGGCATACATTTGTAATTCATCCATACTTATACGATGGCTTTGGGTATTGAAAGAGTTATGATATGCTGACATAACAAAAATAAATCATAGATGGATTTAATAGTAGACATGATGTTTTCTCCCATTGATTGAACAATTTTTGCAGGGTTCAGATATATTTATATTGTGAATCATGTAGAAATTATAATAAAATTTTTATTTTATTTAATAAAATTTCATATGCAATGTATCAATGAATCAAATGTATACTTCTTGGTGAAGAGAACATAAATTTATTACTTCCAGAGAATGTCTACTTCTCATTTCAGATCAATTGTCATTAGCAACAAAAAGGGTTCCATCTTGTGTACAATGTGTACTTAGTATTAAACAATTTATAACCCTTCTGATAACTTGTCAACCAAACTTCCAATAAGAGTAATAATCAATTTGATTTCTCATTCATTTATTAATTCATTCATTTTTTTCAACTATTTGTCAAATACATACCGTAACACCATGGAACACAAAATAGTATATGATAATATCTATAGTCCCTGTTTTAAAGATGTGAATATTCTGGTTGAGGAGACAGGAAATGTAGTTATATAAATGATCATGTGACTTTCAAATTTTGAAAAAGTCTAGTTCAGAGTTTGTCATGTTGAAAATACTTAGTAAATATTTGATAAGTGCATGTAATATATTGATTTAAAACTTATCTAGCTGATAAATATGTTTAGTTGGCATAGTGCAGGAAGGGTGATAACAAACATAGTTAAGGTACTTATATTTATCCATAACTATAGCTCAGAGAAACTGGCCAGCATGCCCATGTTATATTTGCCTGCGAGCAGCAAAACCAAAATTTGAACCCCTATCTGCTAAACTCCAGAGTCCATCCATTCACTTCTACTAAGCCATGTTGAATAACAAGACAGAATGTGATAATTACTCTAGTAGATCAGAGGAGGTAAAGATCACTTCCAGCTGGGATGACCAAAGAAGACATCATTAAGAAGGAGTGGCAGTTGAGCAAGCCTTTGAAGAATGGGCACAGGAACAAAGCAAAAACTGTAAACAGGGGTTAGCAATGGTGAAAACTTATGACTCTAGAAAGCAAGTTGCCAGGCAAATGAAGGACACTGCTTTCAGTGAAATGGATGCTGTAAATAACACCACTATTTAAAGAATCGCTAACAAGACTCCTCACTTATTAGAAATGGAATCTACAAAGGGATTTATATTTCAGGTTTCAAATGAAAGTCAGTTAAACTGTCTGGATTCCAGTTTCTGCATTTCTAAAATAAGGGCTTGAGCCAAATAACCAATGAAGACTCCTCTAAGAAGGTCTATTCTGGATCGCTTTCATTTTTATTTGTTTTAGAATTTAAAAACAAAGAAAATTATACATAGTTGATGCAATGAATGACAGTTGTATAACCTGTGTATATGTAATTATTCTCAGAACACAAACCATATCTAGATATTTACATATCTATGCTGATATGTCTATAACAATATATAAGCCAGTTATTTGCTTTTAACTGGCTAACATAAGCTCTCTTTTTTGCCATGTATTTTTCACCATTTTGCTTCCCACTAGTGCTTCATTAAAAACTAATTCTTAGAACAATTTATTGAACACATAATGAAAAAGTAAATATATATTAAGCATGTGATAACTACAAGTTTTGATGATTATACACTCTCTTGTATCTGTTTCCATATTTCAACTATTGGAGAAGATACAGAGTTTGGATTATTACACCTTAATTCATACAAAGATATTTTTTGTGGTATCAGAATGCCTTTGAGTAGATTCACATATCTTCCAACTTTCTAGCCTATAACTCAGATAATATTCAAAGCAAGATTTGGATGATATTTATCAAATATGCATCCATTATATATATGTGTGTATATATATATATTTATATATTTATACATAAATATATATAAGTATAAATATATATTATATATAATGAATAGACATTGTGCATATAATGAAAACATGTATAATGAATGCACAGTGGATATATGCACATGCTTGCACTCACATAAACAAGTTGAGGGAACACGAGAACTTAGAATGATACAACACTTATGTTTTCCTGATTTCAAATTATTTTTCTCTCCCCTAATTTTCCTTCCAAACAAGAAAGAGAACAAAGAAAGGGAGTGTTTTGTTTTAATTTAGGGTGAGAAGAAAATCAAACATAATTTTTCTCATAATTTTTGCAAAGGCCACTAAATGGATATGAGTGGGGAGCTCTTCCTTGAATAGAATTGCCCTGCATGGAATTCCATCCTGGCATTGTTGCTGCCAGGCACATTCAGGGGAAACGGGATGTCGTGGGAGTTCCAGATTCTTTCTTTTTCCATCTTACACTTTCTCTTATGTCCTAAAATAGTTATGTTTTGGTAAACACTTATTTGGATTCCAGTCCATTTGGAGTTGAGCTGAAATTATTAGGTTTGTTTCAATAATTTGAATGATGTCAAACCTCACTTGTAGCAAATAATGTGATATTTTGATCACTTAAATTCTAATTCTGATATTAAGTGGTGATAGTTTTGGTTAAATCGGTTTATGGTCAAATTAGCTGATCTTCTTAACAAATATTACTTCTTAACAAATATATACCAACTATATTCATTCGTGCAGAGTCTTGTTAAGATGAAAGGAAATATAACAAGTTTTCTGACCTTGATGGCTTATATTTTATGTTGGAAAATAAGATTAAATCCTCAAAAAGTTAGCCAATATAAGGTCTTACATATGTAGCAAATACTAAATGAGTGATAAGTGTACAAAGTCCTTTGGAAGTTCAGAGACCAGGAATTTACATAAATCCTGTCTTTGTAGCTAGATAGTATCAGCACCATTTTCTGATGGGAGAAATCTCTCAACATGAATTTGCTCTTGGGTGCATTCTGAGCAGATGCAAGTTGAAAATTACTGCTCCAGGCAATGAAAGTAAATGAAAAAAATGTGAACGATTAATTACTTAATAAAAAGAAGATAAAACTGGAGCAATGGGTAGATTGCAAGAAATTTTACTATCACAACAGGATTAAAAAGACCCTTCCTTCAGAAGATACAAGTACTATCTTGTAGGTGTGATCTTGAGTTGGAATAATTTTATTTTTATAAAAGCATTTCTGGTGGAAAGTCAGTGGGGTCATTGAGTTTTGTAAAATAAAATTGTCAAATTTACACCATTTAAAAATGAAGAACCAATGTTCCTTAGTCATTCAAAACCAGTCTTGGGATTGAATTCTTATATTTCCAAAAAAAAAAAAAAAAAAAAAAAAAAAGAAAACACACACAAAAAGGGAATATGAATAAATACCAAGAAAATACAAAAACATCTTAAGACTGGAACTTGGACAGAGTGTTAACCAAGTAGTCATTAGGTCTCCCTTTCTTAGGTGGGGTCTATATAATCATCTACTTGAGTAAGCAGTAGGTGTAGGGAAAAGTTAGGTTGGAACCAACATTCAGAAGATGTGAATTGCTCCAGGTTAGACCATTTATTCCCTCAGTGAACTCAGAAATGTGTTTCAAATCATATAAATCTCAGATTTCTCAGCAACAACTTTGAAAATATTGATTGTTACAAAACTTAACTTCCAGCACTGTTGTGAGGGTACTGTAAGAAGTAAATGAGAATGCTCCAAACGTGGTTAGGCCCAAATATGAGACATTGTCATTGCTCTTATATCACCTGCTTTGTTTTATGGTTTTTCTCTTAATGTTCATCAAATCAAAAGTTTGTTTTAAATTCTACCTTTTAACAAATTTCTTGTAGGCAGAAATTGTTTTGTTTCTTTATTCTTTTATTATCTTACAAAATTGATAAGTACATTTTGATACATGTGATATATATATACCTAATATATATATATATATATATATATATATATATATATATATATATATATATATATATAATTTTAATTTGTTGCTGGAGGGCAAATAAATGGATATTAAAAATAATTATAAAAATCAGTCACTAGAAAAATGGAATTGTGGACAAAATAATGAGAAAACAACATAAATTAATGATTAGAATGTAATGTGGGAGATTTATAATGGTTTATTGAGCACTGGATTCCAAAATCATGTTAGCTTCTTAAAATCTAAGTCTTTTGAAGTGCTTAAGGAACAAATGTCTTAGGATTAAAAATCTGTTTTTATATTTAAAACTTACTATTGAGTCCACAATGAAGTACCACATGACAGGAATACTATTAGCTAAAATACATAAATTTGGCTGAAAATTTTCATTTTGACCAAACTGACATTCCATTGGTAGTGTCCATTCACTGTACATTCAATTTTCAAACGAAATTTTGGCCACTCCAAAAATTTAGGTAATGGGATAGGAACCATGTCATCTACAAGGTGATTTGTTTGTTTCTTCTTAAGCTATCTGTGTGCAGATAGTAATTTGAAAAGTTATTCACCTCTTACTTGGAAAAAAAAAAAAAGCAGTTGTTCTTCATTTGCTGTTTACTAACTCATTCACTAGTTCTCACAGACAAAGCCAAGAAATGTACATCTATCAGAGTAATGCTTTGGATTTTAGAACAATTTGAAAGTTTCAGTTCTGAAGCTTTCATGTCATGGCTGGGGCATATTACCTTATCTCTCAATTTCAGACTCCTGCTCTATGAAAATAGAGATTATATAATTTCCTTCCAAATTTCTTGGAAAGATGACATGGGATATGTATAGCAGAAATGGACTAGCTTAATGCCTGCCCCATTTTGAATGCTTAGAAATTATTAGTGTTGCTATCCATCCATTCATTCATTAGGTGTTTCTCTGTCAGGTACTGTGTTAAGAAGTGAGAATATGAAAATGAATTGGACACCTCCTCTGCCCCTAAGGAATATTCAGTATGGTGGATGAGAGAGAGATGAGCTAGATCAAAGAGTAGGCAAATATAATACAGTATAATAGGTATGATGGAGGGTAAGCAGAAAGAGCTAATGGAGCACATGAAAATGTCTAACTCACATATGACAGAAGAAAGCTGTTTGACCATTGGTTTAATCATTCAGTCCCTTAACAAGTATTTATTTAGTGCCTACTACATACTAGTTACGGCCCTAAACCTGGAAATATTACGTGAGAAGAAAAACAGATACTGTATGTTCTATGTGGACAAGTATCATCTTGTGGGAGAAAAAAATATTCTAATAATTACTAAAATCAATATAGAATTACAACCATAACAATCGCTATTAAGTCACCCAGTGCTTCTCAACTGGGACTGATTTTGCTTCTCGTAGGGGATAATTGGCAATGTCTGGAAATATTCTGAGTTGTCACAGCTGGGGAAGTACTATTGACATCTAATTGGGTAGAATCTAGGGTACTGCTTGACATCCTGAATGCACAAAGTAGGCACCATGACAGAAAATCATTTAGACCCAAATGCCCAAAAATGCTGAGGTTGAGAAATCGTGAAGTAATTTCACAACTCCTTGTAGACCATAAGTCCATGATGGCAAAGTTGCCCCTCTTTTTTCAATGACATATCCTCCAATGCCTAGAAATGTGCCTGTCATACAATAGGTACTCAGTAAATATCTGTAGGGTGAATGAATCTGTTGTGATTACTGGAAAAAATGAAATGGTATGTTCAAAGGTCAGGGCTTAGAGGAAGGAAGTTATGTTAAGGAACTGAAAGAAGGCTAGTGAGTCTGGAATTAAGGCAAGCAAGAGGTTGTTTCCACTGTAAAAAAAAAACAGTAAGAATGGGTTTGTAGATTATTTTAAATCTATTTGCAAGTCTCAGTCACTTTATATGTAAAATCTAAAATTGTTCCTCCTGAAATTTCATGCAGTTTCTTTTTATTTTATTCTCATTGAAAAACACATTATACTTGTTTAAGTAAATTCAGTCCTTTTCCTTTTTTGTTCAAAGAAATCTAAAATGAACTCAGCGTATATTTTTGCCTTTGCTGATTTCTGTTTTTCACGGTCTCCAAATCCCGGTCAAGAGCACCATGGAAAAATCATTTAATGACTTAAACATATTTGTATGTAAGAACATATACTTCTGAATTCCTTAGAGCAGTAGACCTGGAGGGGGTGTTTGTAGAGTGGGTGGGGTACTGGAGCAGAAATAGGATGGCTATTTCAAAAATGCTGTGTAGCCATCTATTCCTGACATTTACATCCAACACAAAAGCAGAACATTATTTTCCTAGGCAACTTTCTCTGACTCACTAGCTTAGGCCATGTCTCCCCTTTACCAGCTCTCCCAGCTGCCTGTCTACCATTTCTCAATGATGCCTACATTCTATATATTTTCCACTCTCCTTTACCAACGGGGGAAGGATTCAACAGTGTGTGAGTTAAGTGGCAAAAACAGTGCTGATAATCATTACATTTGCAAAAATCTGAAAATGTATTATGGATCAGCAAATATAATAATATATTAGGTCTCTCTCTCTTTCTCAGTCTTTGAAATATTAATAGTTATACTCTAAGCAGTTCACCTCATCTGTGATTAGTGGAAATGCAGCTTCCCTTCATCAGGAAGAAAAATATGCCCATTGCACATGCACGCGCATGTAGACACACACACACACTCACACACACACACACACACACACACACACACACACACACACTTTGCCAATTGCTTCCCCCAAGAATACAGTAATAACTGGCAGCATTTGAATGCAAAGGGAAGTCTGGCATTACATGGGGAGAGTGTAAGTGAGGAAGCAAAGGGAGAGAAGAGGGGGTATGCAGCTGAGTGTCCTCTGTCCATCTCAGGGTCCATTCTATTATTTAAAAAGGGAAGATTATTCCTAAGAAACAGGCATAATTAATAAATAATTTAAGTATGTCAGCCATTTTAAGTCAAATCATTCATGTGATATACAATATTCTTATTTTTGAAATTTTATTATGTACTTTTGTATAGTTTGTACAATTGGATTCTGTATCTAAATAGCTGATGTAATTGTAACTATTAGGTTGATGTGAAATTAATTGCAGTTTAAAAGGTTAAAAATAATTGCAAAAACCACAATTACTTTTGCACCAACCTAATAAATTCAATTATGTTAAGTCCAATTTGTAAAATTGTGTATTTTGTTTGTTGTTGTTGTTTTTGTTTTAGTTTTTTTTCTGAGTGTACTATTCCTTTAACCCTGGTTGAACTGGAAAAACTGAAATTTTAGAAAAAATAGCTGGAACCTAGCAGAGGCACTTGTAGGATCTTATACCATTTCTTAATGGAGCACTGAAAAACCCATCTCCATCTATTGCCTACCTCGCAGCTTTTCTGGTACAGGTGAAAAGTCTCATCTTTCTGGCAGGTAAAAAAACTTGAGGAATAATTCTGTTTACTTCATGCCATTTTATTGAAGCAGACTATATCAAGAATGGGGGTCACGATGTGTGGTTTGAGCTTCCCATGTAGAACAGTGATGCTTGTCTACATATGAACATTAGAATCACCTTTGGGCCTTTTCAGAATGTACATGTCTTGGACCAATTCCTGGATATTGTGCTTTAGAAGGTCCAGAGTGGGGCCACGGCATGTGTATCTTGAAAAGACTTCCAGGTGCACCCAGTGTACTTTCTGGATTAGAAATCACAGATCTAGATGGCTCTTCTCATAGCCATGCTATAAGGCTCCCTCATAGTTGGAGAGTTCACTACTGGACAGAATGTCAAGAGACTCCATTCTTTAGGACCCTGACCTGCCACCCTTTGAGTTTTGGATGTAGGCTAACCTAACTTACACTGCCTTTCTTCCCTCTTTTCTTCTTTTTTTTTTTTAACCTATGATTCACACCTTATACAAAATTAAAGCCCCAAATTTTTGGCTCATATTTAAATTATATTTTAAAGAGAATTATAGTGTAAATTATCTCCAACTCCTACTTTATATATTCTTTTTTGGTGTGGTATAATTGACATGTAACATTATATTAGTTTCAGGTGTACAACATAATTATTCAATATTTTTACATGCCGTGAAATAATCACCACAATAAGTCTAGTTACCATATATAGTTACAAAAGTTTTATTATGATGAGAACGTTTAAGATTTGTTTTTTTAGCACTTTCAAATATGCCATACAGTATTACTAATAATAATCACCATGCTGTACATTATATCCCCATGATTTATTTATTTTGTAACTTGGAGTTTGAATCTTTTTACCATCTTCATCCATTTTACCCTCAATCCAGCCCCCCTCCTATAGAAAATAACAGTCTGTTCTCTGTGTCAGTGAGCTTGGTTTTTTGTTTGTTTGTTTATTTGTTTTGTTTTGTCTGTTGATGGATGCATGGATAAAGAAAATTATATATATATGTATACATATATACACATATATAATATATAACTATATATTATATATACTATATTATATATAATGTATACATAGTATATTATATACATATGCTAATATATATATATATATATATATATATATATATATATATAAAATATATATAATGGAATACTACTCTACCATAAAATAGAATGGAATCCTGCCATTTGTGACAACAGGGATGGACCTTAAGGGCATTATGCTAAGTGAAATAAGTCAGACAGAGAAAGGCAAATATCATATGATTTCACTTATATGTGAAATCTAAAACAAACAAAATAAAGATTGTTAAATGATATATTAATCTTCTATGCTTTTTGAGAAATAATAATTTAGAGACATATATGCAAATGATAATGAAATAAATAATAATAGGTATAACTAAGTAAATAACAAATAAATGTATAATAATTATAGTTATCCCCTATAGAGCACTTTTATATCTAGTATCTAACCCACTAGACTATAGGCACTTTGAAGTTCATACATAATTAAAATGTAATTCATCTTTTTGTATATTTAAAATAGTATGGAAATGGCCTATTTTAAGTTAATATTTTATTTGTGCTTTATATGTAGAAGGAAGAAATCATAGCCTTGCTTTTATTTATTTGATAAACACAATAAAAACTTTATCAGTAATTTTTACATATAATTTGTGCCATTGCAATGCTACTGAAACTACTTGTTACCTTTCGTTTACTTAATCAGCTCTTAATTGCCAAATGCAAAGGCACATTTAGTCCTTACTTTAGTGAAGTTCTCTGATGCATTTGACTTGGTCAACCATCCTTTTTGAAATTTTATCAACTTCCATGACTGTCCCCATTCTGATCCTTCTAAACTTGATTCCTTCATTCTGTTTCCTTCAGGGATTCCTTTCTCCTGTGAACAATATTATTGATCAGTCTTGAATTTCCTCTCCCTACACTTTAAACACTGTTTCTAGGTGAACAAATTGATTCCCATAATTTCAACTTTCACTAGTGTGCTGATCGTTCCCCTAATTTTTATCTCCAACGAAATGACTTCTTATGTGAGCCACATGTTCACTGCCTCCTAGGTGGCTCTCCCAGCATCTTAAATCTCAAACCATCTCTCAGCATTTTCCTCTTCAAATTTGTGATTACTCCTTGTACCTTCTGTCCTAGGTGGTGGTATACAATGAACCCCAGTTTCCCAAGCTGAAATTTGAGAATCATCTGTGACTCCTCTTTCAACATCATCACCCATATCTGACTCCTTCCGATATGGACTTCTAAATATTTCTTGAAACTTTCCTTTGTCTTTCTGTGTATTCCCACTGCCCTGGTTTAGGACTCGCATCATCTCTCTTCTGAACTTCTACGAAGCCTCTTAATTTATCTCCCCATTCCAAATCTTGCCTGATTAGTCTGCAATTAAAGGAAAATCTTAACATATTGTGCCACACATACACTGAAAGACGTCAACTATATGTAACCAGAATAACAAATATAACATCAATGCCATAACTCCCCATTTTTGCATCTGTGGAAAACTTAGTAATTGAGTAAAATATCCTATTTTAATAAGTCTTAATATTCTCTCAGAATCTCTCTCAAAACAGAAACCAGTCCACCCAGTGATGTCATATAAGATTTGGCATATAAGAGTAAATCCATCTGCTATATTGATTAGGATAAACCCCTTAGTACAACACGAGGCCATCTATGATCTGACTTCTGTCCAAGTCTCCAGTTTTACCTCCAACGACTCCCTGCCTCATATTCTATGTAACACTTCAGTGATGGCTGTTTCCTTCTTACTTCATGCTGTTTCTGCTCTCTGGGCTTTTGTTTATGCTGTTTCCTTTGTCTGGAGGCTTTCTTTCACAACCCCAATTTTTCGCCAATTCCAATTAATTCTTAAATGTCCTTGTACTGTCGACCTAGTTCTCACCCTCATCCTGATTCCAGTCAGAGATGATGACTCGAATCCATGTCCCTATAATACCCTGTGCATCACTCTCTCAATGCCTATCACTGCTCTTACTATAGTCAGCTATCATTTTGCCAATTATGTGTTTGTCTAACCCACTGGATGATAGACACCCTGAAACAGAAGCACAGTTGTACTAATCTTTGCAATTTAAGGACAACTTAAACAGTAATTGTCACATAACCAAGCACTCTTTGATAAATTAATTTTAAAAGTATTTCTGCATATGGTAAAAGAAAAAAAAAAAGTATATGTAGGAGAGGTTTTCATCTTTCTTGAAGGCAGAACTCACAAACTCCTGTCATGTACTCTCCAGCACAACACAGGTCACCCCAGTCCATGCAATTAATGTACAGTATCAGGTTTGCTATAGGAATTTGAGTTTCAGACATCTGAGCAAAGCCTAAAACACTGAATACATTTTATGCAAAAACTGTGTTTTTAAAAATGACTGAGTAAATAACAGCAGCAAAAACAAACTTTTTTTAATTGTTCCTAAGTACCCAAATTCTGTGCCTTTTGCCATGAATATTATTATGCAACATATTTCAAAGTTATATATATATATATATAATATATATATAATATATATATATATATATATATATATATATATATATATATATATAAAAAATACTTATTTGTTCTTGCTCATGTTTAAAAGAATACACATTGACTTGATTATTTGTGCAACATAAGTGCTATTTATTCACCCCAGACATGTGCTTTGTTTTTATATGGTTGTGGAATGTCTGTTAAATAATAGTGTGTCAAGATATTTTTATAACATAATTCATTCTACTTTTCTGGTCCTCTTAGTAATAAACTGAAGACATAACTTTGCAAATATGAAAGCAAGTATAAGCACTCTATGTGGCCTAGAGAAACTTGCTATTAAAACCCATTCTTATATGTCAATATATTTTTAGAGTCCTCAGTTCAAAAATATTTTTCTAAGTTTTTTTGAACTTTTACTTAACTAATTTTTGTAAAACTAAATGGAAATGATTATATGCTAATATAGGTATTTCCACATTGCCTAAGTCTAAATTCTTGATCAAGGGGTGTGTGTGTGTGTGTGTGTGTGTGTGTGTGTGTGTGTGTGCACATTGTTTGGAAAGAATGTGAGAAGAGGCCAAAGGAAAAAGGGCTCAGTTTCAAAATGTAAGTGCTGTGTAATTTGATCCAATAATACATGCACTTTTGAGCAGGAACTTAGGTGAACTGGATCTCGTATTTTACAAGGAATGTTTTTGAGAATCATGAGACAGTAATTTAAAATATTTCTACTTGATTCACTGAAACATCAGTAAATAGCACAAAGTAGTTTTCTCTTTGGTGCCTGAATATAATTTGGTGACTCCTAGAATTGGAATGTGTTAAAATAGAATTGTTTGTCTTAAAATATGAAACAGTATGTGCACTGGCCATTCACAGAGATGAATGGAAAGCTCTCTAGAGTATAATAAAAAATTGTGGGGGAAAAATATCTGTGTGACAACTAATACCCTGTTACCTTTTTTCATGTTAGCCAGGCAAAGGAACTTCATTTGTAGGAAAATCTGACCAAGGAAATGACTGGTTCCTGGCTTAATAAGTCTACATCTTCATGACTGGGAGGATGATAAGAACCATTTTCTCTGAATTATGTTGCCACTCAATTCATTTATTCCCCAGTGTTTCCTGAGCACTTACATATCAGGAATGATAAACAAACACAGAATTGGCCCTGCCTTCATTGAGTTTACAGTCTGATGGCAGAGTGACAGATTATTCAATATTCACATAACAAAAGTCAACAGTGGCTGTCACAATTGCCCAGAAGAAGTACAGAGGAATAAGCAGGGTAGTGGGCAAAAGCTTGTCTGAGAAAATAAAACATCAGTTGAAATTCACAGGATGGATAGATGTTAACCAGACAAAAAAAAAAAAAAAAAGGAAGAGAGCTATGCAGTGTCTTTGTTATGGAGACACCCAATCTTAGGAAAGGTAAAAACCGTATGTAGAAAGCCCACACCCCTACTTCAGACTGTTATTAGTATCTGAGGTGGGTGGAGGGAAAATGGACTATGTTGGGTGGAACTTTGGTAGCAATAAAATATTTATTTAACATGTAGCTTACATTCTAGAAAGGGAGACAGGTAATTTTATCAAATAAGTATATATACTATGTTAGGTAATAATAAATGCTATGAAAAATAATAAAGCAAAACTAGAAGACAAAAACATTAGGGAGGGATGCCATTTCGGACTGAGGATAAGGGATGTCTTTTCTGAGCAGACATCTTAGTGAAGTAAGAAAGTGAGTTATGACCTGTTCTTCTTGTTTTGTTTTGTGTTGTTGTTGTTTCTAAGAGCTAGAGAAAAAGATAAGTGAAGCAAGCATGGCAAAATGGTAATACCTATCTAATCTGTGTTGAATACTTATAGTCTGTTTTATAATTGTTGATACTTATGTACATTTGTATTTTGAAGTATTTTAAAAATAATTTTATAAAGTATACTTTTCCAGTCAGTGTGAGGGAGGCAGGTGTCTGCATGGTCCTGGAAGAAGATGGTTTATCACGAATAGTAAAGTTGGAGTTTTGTGTGAGACAAGACTGGGGAAATGGGTAGGTGCTAAACCAGCAGGTTGTAGACTCTGTTAAGAATTTCACTCTTTATTCTGAGAGCAATGGGAAGATTTTGAAGGATTTTAAGCATGAATAGGAGTGATAGGATTGGATCAGCACTGTGAAGAATTTTAAGAATTTCCATTTAGTCAAGAAATGTTATGCTAACACCTACCATTGGTCGGGTTCTGTGTTAGGTATGGGGAGACATATTGGTAATAAAGCCAGATAGCTCTTTACACTTAGAGAGCTTGAAGTCTAGAAATGGGTGAAATATTTGCTGTCGGCTATAGATCAACTCACTGGCTGTATGTTTTGAGATTTCCCTGTGAGTTATTTATTCTGTACGTTTAGCAACCTGCATGTTAGTATCTTTGACAAAGATTGGGTAATCACCTTGATTTTAACAGATTTGAAAATTTGGGTAATGTATTATTTCATTTATTAGGAAGAAAAATTTAGGTTTTCATATAATTGAGTAGCTTCTTATAGGCCATTTTACCAGTTTCCTATTGTATCCATGCAATATTTATTTGTATGATTCTTTTCCAAATTTGAGACTTCTAGTATTTCAAGGTCAATAAGTTCTGGGCAAAAGGACAGAAGAAACATATGAGGGACATGTTTATTGCTAAAACAACACACACACACACACACACACACACACACACACACACTTCCCTCGGAGTGTCATTCGAGAATTGGAGCTTTACAATGTTTGTCAAAAAGGAGATTTATAATTTGGATATCAGTGATAAGTAAACTTTCAATATATGGGATGTTGTGTGTGTCTTCTGTTCAAGAAACATATTCTAAGTGACTTACTGTTGAGGACCTGGAAAACAAATGATAAAGATTAACTCTTGATGAGACTATATGAGTATTTGAAAGGATGCCAAATAATTCAAAAGACTGGGTTAGAATCTTCTTTTGAGCACTTTCCTCTGACTTTGATATTTCTGATTGATTTGACATTAGTTTTGTGATGTTTTGTCATTTTCCACAAAACTTAACTGATGTACCTCTCAAGACAAATGAGTTTTATTGTTTTACATGGATAGAATGTGGGTATTAGTCAAACTTGGTTATTGACCCATTCTCTTCAATTGTATAGAAATGGCACTACTAAGTTGCTTTAGTGTTTCAAGTGATTTATTGATATAGGTATAAATTTCATAACAACTCAGATTTTATTTATGTAACTTAAATTTCCACCATATATGATAGAATAAACCACCTCATTTTTCATAAAGCAAAAGCGATTATCTTTCTGGAACATGATAGACTATTAAATCTTAATCTTTTGAGCATCTAAAACTCAGTTATTATACTATGAAAAAAGCACTGTGTCCAGACTGGAATATCAATAGATGAATTCTGAGGGGGAAAAAATTATAGCTAATATTGACATCTGCCTTTAAGATAATCAAGGGTAATAAAAATTTACTGAATCACATATATTGTACGCAAATGCCAAAACCATGGTATAATCTTTATCAACTCTAATAAAGTATAAATTTATATGTCCCCAAATTAGAATTGATTAAATTGATTTGTTTGATTGGAGCCAGGGAACAAAATGAAGAGTAAAATAATCTTATGAAAGATAAAGAGTGAGAATGCTAAAATCAGAAAATGGGGAAGCTTGTTTTTCAATTATTTTATTTGCTACTACATAGGCTCAACCTCAAGGGGAAAACAGAACTGCAGATTTGGAAAGTACTTTGCCTCCCGTTTCTAACTCAAAATGTAGAGCAGTGTGCTACAGTAGACAAACAAATGGATTCAGAGTCTGCAAACTTAAGATTTAATGCTGTCTTTCTCACTAAACAATGAGGTGAAGTTGCATAACTGATCATTTAACCACTCTGCCTTCACTTTTCTGAATACAGGACTTCTATAAGAGTGGCAATGGGTAATTAGAGAATAGGCTTTGAAGAATTTTAAGATATGGCAGAAACATAAAGTATTGCAGTTACAGTCGTGCACCGCTTGATGATAGGGGTATGTTCTGAGAAATGTGTCCTTAGGCCATTTCGTCATGCATACATCTTAGAGTGCACTTACACAAACAGAGATGGCATAGCCCACCACTATAATTTTATGTGCTATACTTTTGTAAGACTGACATAGCAGTAGGCTTGTGTACACCAGTATCACAATAAACATGTGAGGAGTGCATTATACTACAACTTTGCCGCAGTTACAGTAGGAATTTTTCAGCTCCATTTGTAATGTTGTGGGACTACTGTGGTAACTGCTGTCCATCCTTGACCGAAACGTCACTATGTGGTTCATGACTGTATTATACTAGATATTAAGGATTGAAAGAATTGACATGATGGTGGAAGAAGCCCCACCCAGTAAGATGGGGCATCAGGAACTGGGCTTTAGAATAACAGGGACCCAGGCCAAATCCCCACCTTTGGCCCTTACAGTATGTCTGACGTTGGGAAGTTATTTAAGTCTTTTAAGTGTCCAGTTCACTATTATAAAATGGAAATAATAATTACAACTTTTAACTAACACATGTAAGTGACCTAGGATGATTTTCAAATCTAAATGAAGCTCACTAAGTTGCATATGGTGCATTCTTTTTAGTCACGGTGTTCTTCTTTTCAGATATTAAGTTATAACATTTTTGCAGTCAATTACATGTTACAAAAATTGGCAAAATATATGTTGTTATCCCATTTTATAGAAAGTTCACATGGTGACATGACAGAAAATCTCAGGCTCAAACATGCAATAACAGCAGAACCAAGGTGATAACTGATAGGCTCTAGGAAACAATGTGTCCCCTTCTTTTTCTATATTTTTCCTTCCTGATTTTTCTAATCTTCCCACCTTATCTAAAATGTAACACCAGCTCACTTCCCCTTTTCCTGGCTTTGTGTCTCTTCATAGCACTTACCACCATTTGCCATATTACATATTTATTGATAAATTAGCTTATTACTTTTGGTAGTATATAAACTCTGTAAGAGCAAGAAATGCTCTTTTTGGAACTAACCCTCTCTTAATGCAAATCATTAATTATTTTGTAATTTCCAAAATAAAATTTGGGATATTTTAGGAATACAATTTTCTGCATTTAATTTATTATAATCAAGACAAAATGCATTTAATGTGGGAATAAGTATGTGTGTTTTTAATAAATAGTGTTAAACCTACTTCCTGGATGTGTGTGATTCTTAAAATATAGCCCATTTTACTTTCATGGAGGTTTTTATTTCAGAAAGGTATTGAACATGACAATCTGACAATCTTTCACTGTGATGCTGTCACTGCTTTTCTCAGATCAACTGTCAAGACTTCAGCTAGGCCTTTACAAGTTGCTTCAGAATACTTCTAGAACCATCCTAATGGGCATGTTCCAACTGTCACTTGGAAAAAAAAGGATCACTTGAGATAAATTTCTACAGCATATCTTTTGTCAGAAAACCAGTCATATCATTCTGTCCAACAGAGGCTTTGTGGGGGAGAAAGGCCTTATCAAATTCCTTGGATATGAAGCTACTATTGGAACTACAGTAGCTGCCATTATCAACTGGGGGTCCATTCCAAGACAACCAGTGGGTGTGTGAAACTGCTGATACCGTGTTTCCCCAAAAAATAAGATCTAGCCGGACCATCAGCTCTAATGCATCTTTTGGAGCAAAAATTAATATGAGACCCAGTATATTAGAGTATAGTATAGTATAGTATAGTATAGTATAGTATAGTATAGTATAGTATAGTATAAAGACCCAGTCTTATATTAAAATAAGACCAGGTCTTATATTAATTTTTGCTCCAAAAGATGCATTAGAGCTCATAGTCTGTCTAGGTCTTACTTTCAGGGAAACACAGTAGTACTGACCCCTAGTTGAACCCTAGTCAACATCTTCAACTTGACCAGAAATGGCAGCAGCTTCATCAGCAGACTCAGCCTCTCCAGTGGTTTTATATTTTTCAGTCCAAAACCACTTCTGAATCTGTGTAACCATCCCTTACTTGCAGTAAAGGGCCTCGTGTCACTTGCTTCAGAGCATCCCTTGCTGAAAACTTCACATAGGTTCAACGCTTTCTGGCGCAACATATTGCAGTCAACCAAAACACGTTTTCTGTTCATTTCTTCCACCCATAGATTTAGGGCCTTTTCCATCTTAATTAAGCACTTATCACACACTTTTGACCATGAGTTTTGCAGTTTGAGGCGTGACAGCAAAACTAGCCCAATATTTTTTTCCTTCTTCACAATTTCATGAATAGACGATTCATTCTTACTGTAGATATTAGGAACCCCAGCATACAATTTTTTTCTTTCTTTATTAAGTCCAGAACATCTACCTTTTCATTTAAAGGAAGCATTTTGTGGTTTCTCTTTGGCATACCCAAATTTCCAGCATCTCTTCACTTGCACTTTGGGGCCATATTAAGTAAAATAAATGTACATGAGCACAAGCACTGTGTTACCATGGCAGTCGATTTGATAACCAAGACGGCTACTATATGACCAATGGGTGGGGAGTGTACGAATTGAGGTCGGGAACTCAACCTAGAAAAAGTACTACATACCTCATTGCTGAATATCACTATGGTCACCTTTGAAGTACTCCCCTTGGGAAACTATACACCAATGCCAGTGCCTAGTCCACCCTTCAAAGCAATTTTGGAACTCTTTTTCTGGACTGGCCATCAGAGCTGCTATCGTATTACCCTTGATGTCCTGAATGTCATCAAAATGTCTTCCTTTCAATATTTCCTTTATCTTCTGGTAAAGAAAGAATTCATTGGGGGCCAGATCACGTGAATAGGGAGGGTGTTCCAATACAGTTATTTGTTTACTGGCTAAAAACTCCCTCACAGACAGTGAAATGTGAGCTGCTGCATTGTTGTGATGCAAGAGCCATGAATTGTTCAGGTTGTGATGCAAGAACCAAAAAGTTCAGATCGCCTAAGTTTTTCACGCAGGATTTTCAGCACTTCCAAATAGTAAAGTTGATTAACTATTTGTCCAGTTGGTACAAATTCATAATGAACTATCCTTCTGATATCAAAATAGTTAGCAACTTCGTTGCAACAAGTTCGCAAACTTAATTGTCAGACCTTGTCTACAACTGGGGTTTACTCAACAAAGGGATAATTCATGTTCACACATAATGGATTAAGTCAGTGGGAGATTTCATTACGCAACTCAAATGAGCAGACAATTTAAAACTTAGGAATTGTTTGTTTAGTTTTTAGACCATAGTGGACCTTGGAGAGCAAAACCATGGATAAGGGGAGAAAGTTGTATTCTCTAGCCATTCTATCACCATGCAAGGGAGCTGAAGCTTTTAGAAGTGTCCTCATAATGATTTAGACAATCTATGTTTACTGGTTAAGAAGTAAAGATGGTTGTAATACTATAAAGACTTTGGGTCTTAAACGTTTTTTGTGAGAAGAATCTGTGTCGTTAACTAAACCACAACTTCCTGACATAATTATTAAAGTAACCAATGCTAAGAAAGTAACAATAACCCTTATTCTACCCTTCACTATGATTCAAAGTATAGAATTGAGTTATACAAATTGTAGGATATAGAAGAGAAAATTGTGCTAAAAGCTAGGCAAAAATAATACTTTTATTTCTTATGAACAAAAATCTGCTTTGCTAATAATGTCAGAAAATTTAGTATTTTAGATTAAGCTTTATATTTAAAGTTGTATTTATCCTTCTGTGTTGATCAAATGGAAGAACATGGGTCTTCAAGTAAAAACATATTATTAGTAGACATTATTTGATTTGAATCTTGAGGAGCTGGAAGTAAACCTCAAAGCTAAAAATGTGAATATTTTAATGCTTATTTTTCCTAAAATGGCAAAACTAAGCTTAGCAAAATTCAGAAGAAAATATGTACTGTGATAATAAAATTAGGCTTTACTCATAAATATTATAGTATACATCATAATTCATTTATATACCTATAAAATAAGAGGACTTACCTAGACCATCAAAACTTTTAATCCAGTTGGCTTACAACAAGTAATACTATACTTTTAAATTCTATTTTAATGAATATGTGAGGTATAATTCCTTATTGTTTACATAGAAAACATGTTTATTTTGTGTCAGAGGTGTATAGTATAGACATTATAAAGTTAGTTGTTCTTATGTGCTTTTGCAGAAATGCTCAAGTCTAATTTTGCTCCTATTCTTCAAATGCGTTGAGCAACTTGCCTTTTTTGTAGGATATACATGTTGCAACCTCTTATTCTGATTAAAGAACTAAAGCCTTTAGGAATGAAAACTTAAATACGTTATACAATATTTTAAATTATCTTGATTGTTTAAACTGCATTGTTCTGAAACAAGAGATTGTTTTAAGTGTTTTTGGTAGCACCTTAATAAGCGATAGTCTCTTCAGTGGAAGAGAAAGAGAACAGAAAACAGAGTTTCTAATTAAATGTATATTAAAAGCAGCACCTTGACATGTACTTTTTTGACATTCTCCAACTATCTACAATATCTTGCCTTCCACATTATAGTAATTTTGCCTTAAATAGCGGTGATTTGCACCGTGAATCATTTTGAAAATTGTAGAAGGGTTTATTTACCATAACCCTGATTTTGGAGATATTAAAAATACCCAAACTCTAGTCTATAGTCAAGATATTTAAGAACATAAAATACATAGCGGATTAGAAACATACGTTTCAGTGTTTAACCATAGTTGGTTGTGTACTACATAATTGTGTCCACCCACAATAGTGTTTATATGTGTGTGTATTTATATTTGCATATCTTAAAATAAGAGTGCTAAAGTATAATATAATTGGGTTAAGTTGCTTATATCTTGGAACACACACACACTCAAAAAAAATATCTCAGCATTCTTTCTTCATGAGTTAAGCAGAACTGTAATGTTGGAGTAATCAAATCTAATTAATACATCTTATTATTAAGCAATGCTTTATGTTCTTAAAGATACTAGCTACTTTAGCTAGATATGCCCCAATCTCTCGAATTTTTATCTAAATTTCACATTTTGGAAACCCTTTTTATCTGTTGTTTTTTTTTAAAATATCTGATAGAGTCTTTAAATTTGCAACACTCATCCTTTGACCTTCTGCAAAGGAAACATGAATCAATCATTAAGTTTGTCCAGCCAGGGGAGAGGCATTTTACAGCTACTGTGAGCTTCCAGTGTGACATCACAAGCTGTTTCTGAGATTATAGCACAAGAAAATATCCCACAGCTATTGTATTGCTACTAGATCAGTTCCCAGTCTCTTAAAATTCTAATCTTGATAGTACAGAGGTAGATTCTATGTTTCTGTTATATTAAGTCTGTTATTGCACTTTCTGAAAACATAGAGGTTACTGTGAACAGCAAAACAGACTGGGCCAGGGGTTACTGTCTATCTTTTGAAAGCATTTACAAGAATTGGCGTAATAAGCCATGGTTGTTATAACAAATTACATTTTATTTACTAAGAATCACAAATGATTGTGTATTTTTTTTAATGAAGTGCAGCCAGATACTACTGCTTATCATAGAACAATTTAGAAAGGAGATGCATTTATTAAAGAGCTGTGGGAGCTTTTCCTTGAAGGATGCCCTGAAAGCATAGTTTATGTGCCTACTACTGGATGGCTTCTCTCGTATCCTGCTCGCAGTGGTATTGACTGGTTTTGTTAGATTTGTAGCTCACGTGCTTTCTTTCTTGATTTTTTCCCCTGTTTTCTGTCATTGATTTATAAGTAGCTTATGATTAGAAGAATTCTGTCCTCTAATTCTTTGGTATCTCCCTCTACCAAGGAAAGGAGTTTTGAATGAGGTCAAAGAAATAAATGTTGATGACATAGGTCTTTATTCAGGCAGGAGTATGAAGCTTCATTTGGAAGATGGAACATATCAAGAACAAAATACAAAATTCTGCTCCCTCTACTTCTTCTTTTTTTACCTTTATTAAATTTATTGGAGTGACATTGTTAGTAAAAGTATATAGGTTTCAAGTGTATAAATCTATAATACACCATATACATATATATATTGCATTGAGGGTTCATCACCCAAAGTCAGTTCTCCTTCCATCACCACATATTTGACACGCTTTACCCTATTCTACCACTCCACTCCCCACTTACCCTCTGGTAACCACTAAACTATGTTTATGTCTATGGTTTTTTGTTTCTTTGTTTGTCTTGTTCATTTGTTGCTTTGGTTTTATATCCCACATAAGAGTGAAGTCATATGATTCTCGACTTTTTCTGTCTGACTTACTTCACCTAGCATGATAATCTCAAGATCCATCCATGTTGATCTTCTTTATCCAACCATCTATTGAAGGACATTTTCATTGTTTCCATATCTTTTTTTTTTTTGTTGTTGTTGTTGTTTCCATATCTTGACTACTGTGAATAATGCTGCAATGAACATAGGGGTACATATATATTTACAGATAAATGTTTTCAGATTTTTGGGGTAGATACCCAGAAGAGGGATTGTTGGGTCATATGATAATTCTATTTTTAATTTTTTGAAGAAACTTCATACTGTTTTCTATAGTAACTCTACCAATTTACATTCCCACCAACAATATATGATGGTTCCCTTTTCTCCACAACCTATCCAACATTTGTTATTATTTGCCTTGTTGATAATAGCCATTCTAACAAGGGTGAGGTGGTATCTCATTGTGTTTTTTATTTGCATTTCCCTAATAGCTAGTGAGGCTGAACATTTTTTCACATATCTGTAGGCCATTTGTATGTCTACTTGGGAGAAGTGTCTAGGTTTCCTGCCCATTTTTTAATCGGACTGTTTGTTTCTTTTTGTTTTTGAGTTATATGACTTCTTTATATATTTTGGATATTAGCCCCTTACCAGAGGCACTGTTTACAAATATCTTATCCCATTCAGTTGGTTGCCTCTTTGTTTTGTTGATGGTTTCTTTTGCTGTGCAGAAGGTTTTTATTTTGATATACTCCCATTTATTTAGTTTTGCTTTTACTTCACTTGCTTTCCAGGTCAAAGTCATAAAATCCTCTCTGAACCCCAGGTCCATAAGTTTAGTACCTATGCTTTCTTCTATGCAGTTTATTGTTTCAGATCTTATTTTTAAAGCAATCCCATGAAAAAATAACAAAGTTGGAGGTATCACTACTCCCTGACTTCAGTTTATATTACAAAGTAATAATAATCAAAACAGCATGGTATTGGCAGAGAAACAGACACACAGACCCGTGGAGCAGATCTGAGAACCCAGAAATAAACCCATACATATATCAGCAGATAATTTTCAACAAAGGAGCCAAAAACATACAAAGGAAAAAAGAACCTTCTTTTCAGTCTTGGAAGTTACAAAGATTTAAGTAACTTCTGAGGCTGACAGATGGAAAGTCAGCCCTTAGTTCTGCCACGATCTAGATATATGAACTTGTTGTGCTAAGTGAGGATATTGGACCAGTTGATTTTTTTAATTTACTCTAATTGCCTATGCCAGGTAATACTTCTCTTAAATATCTATCTCTTAGTACTTGATTTCACTCCAAGCTGAAATCTTGTGATCATATCCACAGTACATACTACAGTCTTAGTACCCACAGTTTAATCATATAAAGATGTAATTAAATCTAGAAGTTTTGTTTTTTAATTTTTGTTGTTTATTAGTTATTATTTTGCTTCATTTTTCCAATATGGTGTGATTTTACTTTTTCTTTTTACTGTTGCCATCAATAGTAAAATTACTAAATTGGCTGAAAGTTGTGAACAAGAGTCTTAATCACTATATATATGCTCTATAGACAACAAAAATGTGCAATTCACATATGATGTTTTTGTTCCAATGCTCATGTATCCTATACTACCTTCAATGTTGTCAGAATCGTGTATATTTGTGGGTGGAACAGACAGTGCCTTGACACAGTAAATAGACCACCTCACAGCAAAGAGATCACTAACATTCAATGTTGATATTAATGTGAAAACAATCCTGCTATTCTATTATTCTCTGTGTCATCTATTTTCTATTTATTTTATAGGGTATCTTGAAGATTAATCATAGAACTTTTCACACATCTATAAAGGTAGGAAAAAGAACCCTTTTTTGCTTACAAGATATGTTGTATTTATCTGTTTCAATAATTTACTCCTCTTGTTAGATACTGATGGAATTGATGTTGCTTATTTTGAATAACTGAAAGTGTCTTATAGCTACTTCCTCACTAAACTTTAAATCATCCAACACATAATTTTTAATCTTCAGTTTGAATTTTTCCCATACTATTACGTACTACTATAGTTTATTATATATTATAGCTTGTTTTACTGTAGACAGAATTTATCCTTGCTTTTACATTTTTATATTAGTGTCTCCATAATTTGAGGGTTCTGTGACATTGCCGTATGCAATTTCCATATATCAGGAAGGCAATTTTATACTATACACATTTATGTATACTAATGTATATAATATATTGTTCGAAACTGAGATTCTCTTATCGACCATCATTTCTTTTTGAGTGTATGGCATTTTAAACCTGCAATTTCTTTAAAAACAGCCAAAGTAACCATAGCATAAGTATAATTAGCTATCAGTGATTTAGTTAATTTGGAAGAATTTACTTAATAAAAGTACCAGAAAATGTGGCTCTTTTCTTGTCTAGGACTTATGTGAAGATAAATTTAGAATTCCTAGCCTAGTAAATACTTCTCCGATAATGGCTTAATTATAGCTATTTCAAACCAAATTGTTTAATTGTAGTGAATCACATGGAAATTGTTCAGATGTAGGTCAGTTTCCCACTCCCACATTCTAGCACCTCTTTTCTAATTTTGGACAAATTGCTCAATGCCTAAAAGAGGCAGAACAGTAGATTAAAGACATAAGACTAAAAGAAAAAAAAAGAACAATAATGACAAATAAACCAACTTTGGGTCAGAATATTCTCATAAAAATGTCCAGACAGTTTGCATTTATTAATGCCTGAGTTGATGATCGCTTATGCTTGCTGTGTGTTTACACAATAGTTTGTTCACTGTTCTTGAGTTTTTAGGCTGGCATGCCGTGGTGCCTCTAGAATGCAATATTTCCTCATCTATAAAATACATGTCATAATACTCTTTTTCGCTGACTGAATGAAATGAAGATCTAGTAAAACAAGGAATGTAAAATGAATGTGTGACTCCTCTAATCCCGTATGAAAAGAGCATGTCATTTTTTTGTGTGATCTTGTTGTGTGACAGAGGATGGGTCTCACTGATGGGAAAGAATACCTTGTGTAGATCTGGGTGAGGCCAAGAAGTCCTTTGATTTTATGGCTGTTACATGATAGTTCTAGTCTATATTTGCCTTTGTGATGGAGCATTGTATCATTTTCTGATGAATAAGGTTCTACAATTCTGTTTAATCTTTATATGTGGTCTACTATACTTTCAAAGAAAAAAATTTATTTCAAGTTAGTAAAGCATTGAGAAATAATGAAGCAGATTCATGAATTTATTACATTTGTTGTGTTTTATCTTTAGGTGATTGTGACCAAGGTTTTTTGGTATATTGACAGAAATAGTGAGCCTTGCTTGTTTTTTGTTTAAAAACTACTTTCACTTTAATTCTAATAAAATTAAAATTCTGTCTTAATATAAACATAATTTATATAATTATCATTTTTCACTGGAGTTTGTTCAACAATTCAAATTTATATTTTCATATACTTTGTGACTTTTAACATTGTCTAAAATTTATTTTGAATTAGATTATTTATTCTTAAACAATTATTGAAGAATTATTGAATTAAAAAGAGGCAGACATTTACTAACTCTTAGGATGAGGAAAGCAGAGAGTTATACTAAATAGAAAGAGGTATTTCCCTCAAAGTGAGCTGCTGTTAAAGTTTTAGTATTTATTTTTCCTTGTTCCTTCTTTATTACATAAACCTCAGTATCCACATGTGCACATGATGCTTTCATACTATGTGCATGATTCTGTGTTTTTAACATTTTAATTATGAACATCCTTCTAAGGGAACATGTATTATCTATTTCACCATTTTTAATGGCTGCATTATATAGGCAACATTTTTGATGTACCATGATTTATTTAATAGGGCCTCTGAACTATTTTTAAAAATAGGACTTTAAAATAGTAGAATGAACGAAGGCCTTCCTTAATTACACTTTTGGCAGGCATACAAAAGGATAATTCCCATTTGTATAGTGAATCAGGAAATTAAGGGGTGAAGAAAAAGTGTTACGGTAAAGAGACATAAAAATATTATTAGGTAAGTGCATATAAATGATCAGGGGAAAGAAAAGATAATAATATAGATGTTCATATTATATGAACATACCTGCACAGTTGTAGGTGTATAAAACTAAAATGTTACTAATTTTTTTCAAGGTTTACCCCAAATGACACCTCCTTCCGTAAGCATTCAAAGAGACTCTTCCTTTCCTCTTTGTTCACACCACTTGACTTACATCTCTATAACACTTGGGTAAAAATAGATCTTATCAAGATACAAAATTTTCTATCATTAAGATACGAAATTCATTTTGCGTGTATCTTTTTGACCCAAGTAGTCTGTTAACCCCTAGAGGGCAATAACTGTGTATCAGTCATCATTGAATCTAGTAGATGCTAAATAAATAGCCACTCAGTTAAGTAACTGAAGTGTTAGAAAGGGAACAAATAAGGTGAAAATGTTTCATCTTACCAAAATTTTATAAGGTGCCACTATCTTCCTCTCCATTTTCTCTGGAATACATAATCAACTCTTCTGATGGATGAGATACAAATAATATAAAGTTTTTGATATATAATGAAAATGATTTTTAATTGAATTTTAAATATTATTTTTGGTATTCATGCTCAAAATTATACCTACAAGTTGAGTATTTCAGCAAAAAAAATTTATAAATGTATGAAAATTATTTATATGGTGCTGAACTTATTTACACATTACATCATATGGATCTAAAAACACAGCGTCAGCTTTAAAGCATTATACACATGTAAGATTATTATTGTTAAGACAGTAATAGAGTTGGCTCTGTGGATTAAAAATAGGAATTGTTATTTACAAAATAGAAGTAATAAATAAAAGAAACAATTCTTTATATGAATTCTGTTAGAAGAAAAGGAGTATTGTTTCCAGGACTTTGTATGATATAAGTAGTTACTCATGCCATTTAAATGAATTTTTGACATTGTCTCAACAAGCAAAAGTAGAGTTATTAATAGTTTGAATTATGCTTGAAAGAATCGCTAATTCCACATTAGTTTGAATTCAATGGTAATGTAAATTTAAAATATCAGAAGAGATGTACTAGTTTCATTTTCCTTTATAGAAAAATTAAGAATTAGTGGGTGGAAAAGTCTCTTTTGAAACTGAATGTAATGCCTAGTGCATAATGGTTTTTCTCTTCCTCTGATTTGTACAAGTCACTAGCCACGACTCTAATTTGATATACATTTTACTGGGCAAGTTGGAAAGGAGGAAAGGATCTTGGTCAATCTTTTCTTAAAAAAAATAAATAAATAAGTTTGTTGCTGACTTTTGCTTGACAGTTTGTATGACTTAATATTTGAAATGCATACTTTTATATTGTCTTTGTTCTCAACACTCTCCTAGGCAAAGGTCTCCCACGATTTGGCTAGGGTTGCAAATGCAAGTACCTTCAGGACTCATGCATACAACAAAAGTGGGTGTAACAGATCAAGCTTATGTAATAACAAGTGATGTGGACGAGGCAAACGATGACCATATGCTCAACATACAAGGGTTACTTCTACTCACTCCAGTCAATTTTTCTGACCAATTGTATGTTCCAATGGCCATTAACTACTGAAAGCATAGGGAATTGACTATTGGAATTTTTACGTGAAATCTGACGGTTTTTGAATGTTGACTCAAATTATTTTTAGTTAAAAAAAATGTAATAGAGTCTAGACAGGCCTTAGGTAGGCCACCTTTGCATAGATACCGTGTAAATAATTGCTCAATTAATGAGTGAATCATAGATTTCTGTAAGAAATAGGGAAATTCAAAAACACCCTAACCCTTATTCTGCCTTGTCCTTTAAAGAGTTCATATAATACTTTAGGGAGGGCTATAGTCATAGCAGCAAATATGGAGACCAACCACATAAGACTTTTCAACTATCTCTAGAGTCCTGAAAGGGAAAATCAAGAATGATTTAAGTAAGCTAAGAAGGTGATGCTAAAATATATTCTGAAGTGCAAAAAAAAAAAAAAAAAAAAAAAAATGATGGCTAACAAACAATTTTTTTTGACACAGTTTTATCTGACAGCAACTAACCTTATGCTACTAATTTACTATCACCCCTTCTTTTACTCAAGATTCCTGCAAATCAAATGTTTTATTAATCTTAAAAAGAAATGCTGAATAAAAGTAATGGATCACAGGGAAGACAAATGCAAGGGGAAAATATAAATCAAACGTAAATTTTGTCATATAGTCATTAATGGATAAACATGGGTCCCATGGCCCCTAGTTTGTTTTCTATTCTGACCTATTTAAGACTTCCTTTTTGAATTCTCCCTGCTTTCCTTCTGGACAGACTCACCCTTTCCTCTTCTATTTCAATTCTTTGTTATACCACCACACATTTCACTGCACTTAATGGTATTTAATTACAGTTGCTCCAATGTCTCCAAATAGAATTGAGAATCTCAAGACCAGAAACAATATCATTAAAACTTTTTTTTTGAAACAATCATAAACTTATAAAAATTTGCAAGTATAGCATAGGGTATCATTTGAAAGTAAATTGCCAATCTAATGCCTCATTACCCTCAACTACTTTAGGATGTGTCTCCTTATAAACAAGGTCATTTTGCACATGACCACAATAAAATTATCGATATTATATGCTAAGGACTGAATTGTGTCTCGCCTACCAAATTTATATGTTGAAGCCCTAAATCCAATGTAATGGTACTTGGAGAAGGGGCCTTTGGGAGCTAAGTGGTTTAGATGAGGTCATGAATGAGAGACCTTCATGATGGGATTAGTGCTCTTATAAGAAGAGACATCAGAGAGCTTTATTTCTTTCTCCCTCTCTGCCATGTGAGAGCACAAACAAAGAGGAGAGTTCTCACCAGGGAATGGCATTGGCTAGCACCTTGATTGAGGACTTCCTAGCCTCCATATCTGTGATAAGTAAGCCACCCAGTAAATGATGTTGTGTTATGGTGGTCTAGAGAAAACTAAGACATCAGGAAATTACTATGGATATATAACTACCATCTAATCCTCAGATACCACTTGAATTTCATTAGTTGTCCAGATAAATTCCAAAAGCTATCCTTTAGAGTGTAAGCATTTGTTGCCGAATGATGTACCTTGTTTAGTACTCACATTTTATTAGTCTCCATGAATGTAGAAAAATTCCATAGACTTTCCTTGACTTTCATGGCCCTGATACTTTTAAAGACTACATTCCAGCTGTTTTTCAGGGACCATATTTCATGCAAATTTGGATCCTAATATCGAGGTCAGTATTTGGCATATAAATTATGTTCAATAAATGCTAGTTGAGGAATGAATTAATGATTGATTGAAAACCTCTGCTGGAAAACTCTGACTCTGAATAATTGAGGCAATGCTAATAGAAACTCTCTCAAAATTCTGAGAGAAATTTGTAAAACATGCCAAAATAGGGGGAAAAAAGAAAACTCCCATGTCTTCCTGTGCCGGTTCTGAGGTATGTCTGTTAATTCATTTAGTAAGCACGCAAACACTGACCACTCTGTAAATCAATACTCGTTTCTTTAGAGCTCTGCTTCTCAAATCCTGGTCTGTGGGCTGCTTCCAGTTCACACACCATTTCTGATTCATAATGATGTAAGTAGAGAAATTGGGAACATGCATTTAGATACCTTTTAGCATTTTGACAAATTGATTCTATTTCTGCTGAATCTAATAATTCTAAAGTGATGCATTAAATATACTTCTCCTACTTTTTGTTCTTTATTCCACTTATATAGTAACTAATTTACATTGTGTTTTCCATAATTATTGACCCACATTAGATTAGACATTAAAAATGTGTTGTTTACCACAGTTTGTGGTCATTCCTACCAGAGTAAAGTGGGATAAATGTGAGCTAGAACTTGGTGAGATTTGACCTGGAACCTGAAGAATGGGTAGGATCTTTCTAGTTTATAAAATGGAGAAATGGACAATTCAGGCATAGCTAAGTGTAAAAGTATGCTTGTGTGTTGTACATATGTGTGTGCATGTACCGTGCATGTACCATGTTTCCCCGAAAATAAGACCTAGCCGGACAATCAGCTTTAATGCGTCTTTTGGAGAAAAATTAATATAAGATCCATCTTATTTTACTATAATATAAGACTGGGCCTTTAATATAACATATAATATGGTATGATATGATGTGATGATATGATATGATATGATATGATATGATATGATATGATATGATATACTACCAGGTCTTACATTAATTTTTGCTCCAAAAGTCGCATTAGAGATGATGGTCCGGTTAGGTCTTATTTTTGGGGAAACACGGTATGTATTTGTATACAAGCTCGTGTGCATTAGGTGGATTTCAAAAGGCAAGAGTCTCAAAGAGTAAGAGCTCATAATTTGAATATTGGGTGATAGCAACTCCTCTCACGTCTTTATTGCATCCCAAAACATTGGTTCCTATAGAATTGCCCTGTTTAGAATGTTCTATTGATCTCCGTTTCCTTTCTTAACTCATTCTTTCCCTCAACCACCAGGAACCTAGAATCCCCATTGCTGGCAAAACACTAATAAGCTCCTCTGACCAAGAAAGTGGCCAGAGCTACTATTATCAGTTCTGATGACAGAGCCTAATGCACAGCTTTCCAAATATTTAAATGAAGAGAGAAGATATGTAAATAGAAAGGAGGGAGAAGAATGAGAGAAAGAATAGAATGTGCATAAGAAATAATGATGGTGGGGGGGGGACCTAAAAGGGAGGAAATACACCGTTGCATTAAGTTTAATTTATATTGACAACCCTCACTTCAAACATTATTTATTAAGCAACTGTCATGGACCAGACACTGGACTTGGGAAATGAGAAGAATAATAAAATACAAGAACTTGCCCTATAACGACTGCAGTGTTTTGGGTAAGACAGATAAGCAAACATGATTTCAGTGTAGTGATAGGGACATTCATTAGGTTATTTGCAGGTGCAATGGAAAGGTGATAGACCAGCCTCCCAGGCTTCTTGTAAGAGATGGTACTCGTGAAGTATCTTGATGAAAACTAAACTAAATTGAAAAAACACAAGAGGGAAAGGAGTACAACTTTTTTTATATAATTAAAATGTATTGGGGTGACAATGGTCAACAAAACTACACAGGTTTCAAGTGTACAATTCTGTAATACATCATCTATATGTATGTATTTTGTGTTCACCACCCAGAGTCAAATATCCTTCCGTCACTATATAGTCAACCTCCTTTACCCTCATTTACCATCCCCTTTCCCCCTTACTCTCTGGTAACTACTAAACTTTTGTCTCTGTCTATGAGTTTTTGTTTCTTTATTTGCTTGTCTTATTCCTTTGCTGCCTTCAGTTTTATAAGAAGGAGTACAACTTGATAATCAGCTTTCAGTCCAGGAGTTGGTACACTGTACGTGCTAATACATATTTTTGAATGAATGAATAATTTAGTTTTTTAGAATTAGCTGACCAAGTAGAGGTAAATGCAACAGTAGGAAGAAGATCTAGGCAGAGTCAAGGAAGCATAAAACATCCTTCTGAGTGGGAACAAAGGTAAGATCTGCAGTCCTACAAGATGTAGTAAAAATAGTGTGACAGAAAAAGGTGAGTTGAGAATGGTGACAAAGGGAAAGCCAGGTAATGGAGACTTTTCCTGGCAATAATAAGCCCCATTCTTTATTTATGTAACAGGTGCCTGGCATCGTGAGATTTGTATTGTAGTTTGAGTGTAGATGACTATGTGTGGGGGAGACAGGAAAGATACAATGATACCAATTAGGAGGCCATGTGACTAGTCTTGGAAGGAAAATTGCGAAGTCCTAACAGAAAGCAATGAAAGAAGAGATGGAGCATGGGGAAAGGGCACTGGTAAGGAGATTTAGGAGTCACTGGAGAAATGGAATCAGTGGAACTTCTCACTTATTTAAGGGATATGGAGGGGAAGAGACAAATCACAGTGTGAAGGGAAAGATGAAAGCTTGGACAATTTCCATATTTATGACCTGTGTTCCTGAATGCGTAATGAAATCCTAATTTAAGCTAAGATATACGGGAGGACAAATAATTATTTGGAAAGTAGGGAGAGATATCAAAATGAATCCAGTTTTAGACAACAAATTTGAGATGCCTGTTGCAGAAGAGAATGTCAAAACTGAAGAAATGCATATATATGTTTCTGTGTATATCTATGTACTTTTAATATATAGTAAGTGTTCCAAGTGCCAATTCTATCTGTACAGTCATCTAAAAGCTTTCCTTTCTCATTAACTTATTGCTGGCAAATTAACTTACTGCTTGAATATATAATTTAAAGCTCTAGTAATTCATTCCTTATTTCAAAATATACTACGGACAAAGAAAAATGCTGTATCTTAAAACAGATTATAGGCTTGTGAAAAAATCATGTCTCGAACACCAAAGCAAAGAGGAAAACTGTGCCAGTTACATACGGAACCTGTTTTGGTTTTAATTACCTGGATTATTGGGGCAGAAACAACCTTTGTGCCTAATTTATCCTTATAATTGCCTTAATTCTCTGCTTTCCCTTGCTTATGGACATATTTCCATGTTCTACTATTATTAGAAAGGAAAAGTCACTTCCTTTTTTGGTGGTTCTAGAAAAACACTTTAAATATGCTCTGCAATTTGGAGAATTATCATTTTATAAGTCTCTGTATTTAGAGAATAACATAGTCAACAAAGTGAAAAGTTTACCAGTATTTACTTTTTTGTCATCATGTGATGACAATGTGCTGTTACCTCTTACTCCTCATTGCAACAAACCTCAGTGACTCAGTCTTGTCAATAGTGACCTTTGAGCATCTCCTGATTTAAGATGTCCACAGAGACCAACTAGATTCTTGAACTCTCCATGCATTTGGGTCAGTGTTGTGAAGGTTAGGTCTCCAGTCAACTTCAGCACCTGCCGTGAAACTCAAAATGAATTAGTCAGTGGGAAGACAAGTCTTACCTCTCGGTCTCCTAAACACAAACACAGTTTTTTTCTGTACAGCAGTCCTTAGGATCCAAAACCTTAGGATTTCAACTAAATGTAGTCATTAACAACACAGCTCTCATTATATCTCCACTATTTAACCCATAATACCTACTTAGTAATTTTTTTTAACGCAGTTAATAAAAAAGCCAGAGTGGTAAGGTAGGACACGAATAAAAATCTGATTTTTTTCAAATTACATTTTTGGATTATCTTTTGTAAAAGAGAAAGACAAAATTTATGTAATTCCACTCCTTTCCCCCTGCACACAGTCGGTGAAAACGGATGTTGAGTTTTAGTCATCAATTTCACTTAATTATCTAAAATATAGAGAATTTAAAATATATAAATTGTCCACCTCAAATAAAATAATTAACAAATTATAAAAGCAAAGTTGAGCTTATTTGGGAATTGTAATTTTGTACAAGCGAGCTATGGTGGCCATAAGTAAATCTGGAGAACAAAGGAGAGAGGCTTGTCTTTATAGAGGAAAGGAAGAAGTGGGAGGGATAATTTTGAGGGAAAGTCCTTTAGAGGAGAACAAGAGTTCGAGGTGATAACGACTTCTTATTGTCTTATTGGATGAATAAGGAGAAAAATCTTCCTTCCTCTTGATGGAGAATGTAAAATAAGTTTGTCACTATTATGGTTTGCCAAGGTAGAAGTGGTAGAGCATGCAAGCTCCCACACAGGGTTTCCCAATTCTATTTTAAATGAGGTTTCCTTTATTTTCACAAGTCTAAGTTGATTATTTTGAATCTCAGAAATATTTAGTAGCCCAATTTATAAAGCATGTATGTAACCTCCCGTCATTTATTTTCTTCTATTCAAAGCATTTTTTTGTTTTTTGGGGTGTTTTCTTTTTTTGTGTGTATTTCATCAATGACTATCAAGCATATACTGTGTACCAGGCACTCACTGTACTAGGTTTTGAGGATTCATGGACTAAGTCAGATTTTCTGTCATCAGAGGGATGCACACAGAGCTAAGAGCTTTTAACTCTAATCCAGCTCAAAAGTCTCAGGTATGGCTTGCCAGAAGAGAAAATACAAAGGTGGAGATTTGAAGAGACAGGCCAACAGATAAGATGGAAAAGAGAGTTCCAGGTACCATAAAAAAAATATTGATGGCAGGATAAACACATTTGATGAATGATGGTGTGGTGTTTTGGACACAGAGAACAGGTCAGGACGGGGCAAGACAAGTAGGCATGTGCTAGATCACAAGAGTTTTTAATGTAATACTAATGACTTTGAGTTAAATTCTAAAGATAATGAAGAATAAATGAATAAATTTCACAATGGCATGAAAAGACAAATTTACATTTTAGAACGATTTCTGGAAGTTTTAGCAACTGTGAAAACTAAGTAAATATCAAACAAAAGGTCAAGAAGGAGGAGAGTTCTTGATGAAGAGCTAGGAGAAGGCATAGTTTTATAGCTCATTCAAGAGATATTTTAGATATGAAACTGATAAGACTTCATCATTCATGCATGTGAGGTTAGCACAAGCTAACCTCTTAGGGGTATCTTAGATGATTCCCAAAGTTTGCAAGAAAGTTTGAGTAGATGAAGGTGCCATTAACTAACTACAAAAAAACAGTTTTTGGGGAAAAATGATGAGTTCAATTATGAACATGTTGAGAGATTAATGTGTTTGCGATGAATTCCGTTGGTTATGTAAGTAGGCTGTTAAATAGATAAAACTGGCCCTTAAAAGGGAAACCTAAGCTAGAGATATTGATTAGGGTATCATTAGTAAAAAGATGTAGGTGGAAGTTAATTTCTGATGTCAGTGGGGTAGTCCAGCAGTATATTTATGGCAAGAAGTGAACAGACCTTGAAACCGTAGTGATGTTATATTACATGAAGTTATAAATGCAGGACTGATGTGACAAAAGTCTCACCCATAATCGAATATTAATGTGAGGTAACTTCTTTAATAGCTGCCTTATATTTTGAAAGACAAGGATCCAAAATCTAGGAAAATTTTCCCAAAATAAAAGGAAGAGCACCCAAATCTTGGTATTTGTTTCATTCTACAAATCTTATTTTTAAACAATCTACTTAATATTTTAACTTACAAATGGTAGAACCCATCCTGTTCAAATATGAGCAGAAAAACATGATCAAAGCACTGAGGATCCCACTTCTTCCTACCAGGGTTTTGTAGTTCATAATTTTATTGCACCCAACTTACTTAAAGAAGAACAACCCCCTCAAAGTGTGAAATTTTCAATGATCTAACTCACTCAACCATGGCAATATTTACTTTTGCATTAGTTCATCAGAAAGAATGCTAATGACATAAAAAATAAATGGAAGTAAAAATAAATCAAATATTTGATCTAAATAACATGCTGCTCAACTCCTATTTTGGTTAATGTCACCTACATGTACATTAACATAATCAAGAAGATTTCATTTTCTATACTGTGAAACAAAGTCACAGAAGGTGAAGTGACAAGAATGAAGCATAGTCTAAGAAGGGATTTTTTTTCCTTTGAGATTAAATAGTTTGTAGGCAGCCATTAAATCTTATAAAATATATTTTAGCCTAATCTTTTAGTCAAGCTAACATTTGTCTTTTATATTTTATTATGTATTTATTTATTTATTTTTAAATTAAAGTTTATTGAGGTGACAATTGTTAGTAAAGTTACATAGATTTCAGGTGTACAGTTCTGTATTACATCATCTATAGATCCCATTGTGTGTTCACGACCCAGAGTCATTTCTCCTTCCACCACCATATATTTGTTCCCCTTTACCCTCGTCTACCATCCCCCTCCCCCTTACCCTCTGGTAACCACTCAACTATTCTCCATGTCTATGAGTCTTTGTTTCTCATTTGACTTTTAATTAGACCTGTATACGTTAATGAATCTCTGTGGGATCAATATTAGTAAGACAGTATGGGGTGGAATGCCACAAAGATGAATCGATCCATATCCTTGACGAATTTTATGATTCATTACTACTTAGATTTTACTATATTTCACAATCATTAAGATATTATTCAAGCAAATCAATGAACTTTTATCAAAGCTAGAAATAAAACCTAATTACCTAATTTAATAATAGCTTTTTTCTAATTTATATTGTCAGAAAGTTTATAATATTATTTTCATCATGCTATAGTCATCATTTTTTATTATTAATTTCAGCTACATAAAACAATGTATAATAATAGACATTTACACCCCTCACAAAGTGATAATCCTCTTCCCCCAATCTACTACCCCTCTGACATCATATATAGCTATTACAATTCCATTGACTCTATTCCCTATGCTGTACTCCACATCCCATAACTATATATATATATATTTAATTATAGTTGACATTCAATATTATTCAGCTTCAGCTTCACGTGTACAGCTCAGTGGTCAGGCATCTACACTGTCCATGAAGTGGTCTCCCTAATAAGACAAGTGCCCATCTGATACCCTACAAAATCTTTACATTATTGATTATATTCCCCACTTAGTCATCATTTTAAAAATATATATTTTGAGCCATGTACAAGTCATAAATAAACAGATAAAGTCTCTGTCTTTTGTAACAGTCATTTGTATTCATATTCAAAACTGAGTTTTTTTAGAAATTTGCATCACAAACAAAAATAATAAATTGTCATTGAGATAATTTGATTATCTGTTATTATTCATGAACACATTGGAAGGCTTGATCTTTTACCAACCCAAATCCTCATCTCTCATTCCGTTTCCTACCCATATCTCTTCTTTTTCTTTAGTGTAGTATTCCTTTGACCAGACAAAAACACATAAAATTCTGATCTGTATATGGTCAATAAATATTAAGAGAATTTGGAATGCTTCTAAAACAAGAGGTTTTTGTTTTTGTTTTTCTTTTAACTTTCTAAAAGAGGAGATTAAAACCAAAAACAAAGAAAAAGACCTCTGTTCTTAGGTTATAAACTTTCATGTTGTTTATAAGAGGACAGGACAGGCGTTAGGAAAAAATGGAACAATGTGGTTGTTTGAATGAATGTTGAAGAATTTCATCAACCAGGCCTGGTATTTTCATGAGTTTCTTGATGCAATATATAATTAAAATAAGTGTGCTTATTTTAATATTGTTCCAATCTACTTTTAGCAAGAGGCCGGTATCCAATTTTATGGAATATATCTTTATTTTAGTATCTAAAAAAAAAAAAAAATCACTGAAGTTTAACTACTAACGTATTTTTACAGCTTAGAATCTCATGAGCAAGAAAAAATTTGTGTTTTTAGCATCAGTATCCTATTAGAATATAAAAGTTCTTGTCATCTTAGTTTTAAAATAAGAAATTCATATATTCATGGGATAAAAAATTTAAGAACACTTTTGAAAATATGTTGCATTAAGAAAATGAAGTGTTCTCTTTGTAAAAATTAGACCTTTTTCTCTAAGAGCCAAATTAATCAGATCTTTACTTTTTGAAGGAAGCATTTTTGAGATGCTTATTTTCTCATGTATCAACTTAGATACACATCTTTCTTCTTTGAAACTTTCATTGCATTCAGCTTGATCTGACTCATTCTCTTCAAGATCCAAGGCTAGCTTCTCCTTACCCCTTTGAGATTTCCATTATTTTCATTAAGAGATACTAGTTTTTTTCCCTTGATATCCTCTTTCTTCCACAGTTTGCAAAAATTGGCCTCGCCAACTTCTCTAGCATAAACCTCTTTCTTCTGTCTTCTTCCTACTTTATGATCTCCCCTGCGTATCCCTCCCCTTGCCTCAGTGTTAACTCATCAGGGCCCTGCTTAGGCATGTCCATGCTCTCCTATGCAACCCCCATTCTATGAATACACATAAATCAGAACAAATGGTTGAACTTATTTGGTATCTAACTTTCCCTAGTATTTTATAAGCTGAATTATTTTTGTATTCCCATAACCATACTAAATGACAACAGATACGTTCTAGATGCTTACGAAACTGTTTCTTATGTGAATGAACGAATAATCCCATCAAGAAAAAAAAGTTATTCATATATTTATACTATTTCTTTCAGGTATTATTTTGTTTCCATATGTGTGTGTGTGTGTGTATACATATATATCATATATATATATATATATATATATATATATATATATATTAAATTGTTTACGTTTTTTCTTTTTAAATAACTCTGAAATAGACGTGATATTCCTCTGTCTAGGTAGACTTTTAATTTCTTGAAGTGTTTATTAATGATGTATCTGTATATATATATTATATATAGTATATACAGTATATATGTCTATATATACTGTATATATGTACATATCTGTGTATACAGATGTATATACACATATATATATATATATATATATATATATATATATATATACACACTGTATATACTATGTATATAGTATATAAAATTGCTATAATACTGAAATGTATGACTTTTGATACTTTCTGCAAGACTTCTTACCAGAAAGATAGTACCAAATTACATTGCCTGGAGAAGTTTACAAGTTTTCCAAACCCACCCCTCTCTGGCCAATATTAGAAAGCTCCATGATGTTTAAAGTTTGCCTAACTATATAAGCATAAGAAAATTTATAATATGTCATTTAAACTAGATTTTTCATTTATATTAGTTAGTGGATAACTTTTTAAATGTTTTTTAAAACACCATTTTTGTAATACTATTCAATCTTCCAGTGTTCCCATTTTTGCCTCAAATTCACTACTACCACAGTGCTATCCATTTGACATATACCTGACCACATTGTGCTAATATCAATGATTCCTAGTTATACACAAAATAAATTCCAAATTCCAAAATAAATTCCAAATTTGTGGTCCAGGTCACTATCACCTTCACAGCCTCGTCAAAACCTCTCTTCAGTAAATTTCTCAATTCTCCCATACATACCGTATAATTGTATCAAACTGGTATATTTCTTAATCCCCTTTTCTCTATAACATTTCTCCCATCACTACCCTTTGAAATCTAACCTATGGTTTAATATTTGATAAATATACCCTAACATTTACTTCAGATCCCTATCGAATATCGCATTTAGTTTTCCATTTTCTTATTCTTGGTGTTCAATTTTACCTGAAAAGTCCAGATACTGACTTTTCAAAAGACTTGTTTTTTGAAGCATGTCCTACTGTTGTAAGATTTAATTACAAACAGTGGGCCCTTTTTCAAACTGGTGTTTTAACATAAACTGAGATGTACAAATTTAGAACTTCCCAGAAATGTTTGTCCAATTTGTTTGCTAAGTATTTGAAAAATAGCTTAAAGATATATAAATAATAAGTACTTGAACCAATTAAGATCATGTAAAATAATTTACATATGTTAGTTATGTTCTATATAAGCATGAGTGTACGTTTAGATTTAATTCAAAAATTATGCAAAGTAACTTGCATAACTGTCACCAAATGAGTCATTAAACCCTATTTATTACTGTAGTGTTCTTGGGATATACCATGTATCCCCGAAAATAAGACCAAACTGGAAAATAAACCCTAGTATGATTTTTCAGGATGATATCATCTGAACATAAGCCCTAATGAGTCTTTTGGAGCAAAAGTTAATGTGAGACCTGGTCTTTTTTTCAGGGAAACATGGTATGTGTTTCATTTTTGATATTCTGCTTTCCATTCAGCCAAACACATGTTCTTCCCAAAGAAAAGAAACTGAGAACATAATAATCAAGATATGCACTCAGTTTACAAATTAATTATTGATGGAAAAAATAGAAATTAATTTGATAATCGTTTCTATTGGCTTGTGTTTAAATCTGCAACTTCAAAAACTAGAAAATAAATCAAAGGCCATTTTCTTCCAACTGTTAATACACCTGTCTCATTTGGATTTATAATTTAACTTGCATTTAAATGCATATTTATATCTTATTTAGCATTTGCACCTAGTATTTGCACCTAGTGGTCAGTAAATTGTGGTAGTCCTTTTAATAACCAATGATAGGTCCAAATATAAAAACTATATATGTGAAATCAATCAGTAATTTTTAAGTTGTTTAAGTTTTTCTTTTTAAGTAACTCTCTGAAATAGACTTGCTATTCCTTTGTCTAGGTAGACTTTTAATTTTTGTAGTTTATTAATGATAGTGAAGTTAAAGAAACTAGTTATTAATTTGGATGAATTTAGAGTGAAAAGTAATATAGACAAGAATCTCAGTTCATATACTGAATTATCTAGATCTGCATTTATTAATGATGATCCAATGTAATTATTGATTAACTCTGCTGGAGAGATTTGGGATTTTTATATTATTCAGCTTAATTCATCTAAAATAAATGTCTTTCTGGCAAAAAATTACTTTGGCTTCCTGGTTAGGCACTTCGTTTCCAGAATCTTCAAACATCTCACTCACACAAAGTACAATTCCAATAGTCTTCAGACCGCACAAATAGTACAATGTTTAATACTTGATTTAACAAAATAGAGACATTAACACTCACAGCTTTGATTCTTTACATATTGGCCAGACCCATTAAGGCAAAAGATCAAAGACTCTGTTTTAAAAAAGAAAAAAGAAAATACTCGAAAAATGGTGAAAGGCTGAATTTAAAATTAAATCCCAAGCCTCATAGGTTGGCTTTTTAACAGTTCAAACCTCAGTTTTTTGTTTTAGCTCCCATTTAAAACAAAATGAAATTTGCCAAACCTAAGTGCTGTGTGTCACTAGTTTTTCTGGTTTCTTTGTAACAGCATTTCTCCTTTTAATCAGCCTGTCTCCTGTTTTTATTGTTTTCTTTGATCTCCTTTCTCTTTTAATTTTCCTCTTTTTCTATGGGGTCTCTTTTCCCATCACACTTTTTCTTCAGCTTCCTTTAAATTTTCAGACTTGAATCTAATGGTTAGATCTTATAGCAATCTAATATTTCTTACTGCTTGGAACAAGCATGCATAAACAAAACTGTGAAACTTTATCAGTGCCTTCATCCCACTTCCTCTATTTTCATAATTGATGAAATTCTAGTGGATGAAATTTGAGTAAATATTTTCAACATATAAATTTAATCTTGTAATTCTCAGCACCAATTTGGAGTGTTAGCTATATCCTTACCTTTGACAAATGTTTCTTATTTCTCAAAGTGATCATTTCCATCTTTAAATTATCTGTTTCTAGTGCTTTCATCTCATATCACTATTAATTCCTTTTGCTATATTAAGGTAAGTAATATTATGTAGGAAATGTGCTCTGGCGTCATGGAATATAGAAAAATTTGAGGAACTAAGTACAATAGAAATTTGTCTGACTAGGTGGCACCAAACCACAGTACTTCAGACCACACAATGTACTTCATCAACACTTTAATTAAACTGGTCTTTAAAAAAAAAAAATTAAAAAAAAAAAAAAAACCTTCCCTAGTCAAAAACAAAAGAAAACACAACCCACCAAAAATATTTTAATTTTTCACTTTTGGGTTGGTAATTTTGGCATCCTGCACATTTGCTTTAATCAGAGAAATGCCTTTCTTATAGAGGGATAGAGGATGCCAACTAACTAGAGCAAAACAAATAAAAAAGTTTCAAGATAAACATGGAATTCATGCAGACACTGTGGCAAGGAGGTTGGCACTTACTCATCTCTAAGGATAGCGTCTTTTGGCCAGTGCTATCATCCTCTCTGCTTTGACACTTGGAAATGGAAACTGAGTTCGTAAGACAAAACTAAACATTGCCCTTTTTATGGGAAGAGAGTATGACATAGAACTCACAAAATGGAATTCATGAATATAATTAAGTGCAATATTGGTGGAAAAAAATACCAGACTCATTACTAAGTCAGTGAGTTTATTAAAAGGATGATTAGGGTATAGTCAACTCCAAGGAAATGGATGCCTTCATATTACTGAACTTGGGCTTTCATTAAAAGTCTGCTGAGCTGGACATAGGTTAAGAAAGGGAATTGATAGGCATTCCATTTTTCATCATTGAGATTTTTCTCAAGGTAGATGAAACAAAGTGTTGGCATATCGCCACCTCTTTTTAATGTTCACATGGAAATAACAATTATTTTAGAAAATTAAGAACAGGGAAGATAGGAGTGGAATTTTAAGTTTAACACTGAAGAAATCTGAAGAAGTAAAGAAAAAGTATTTTAGATTGGTGACGTTTTCTTAATTCATTTATTTGTTTTCTGAGCTGTTCCTGTGTAGTAAAGTTGTACAAAAGATAACGAGCAGCACTCTATTTTATAAAGAAACAGACAACACCCCTTTTTTTGGGTAGTTATTTTTCAAAATTGACTTATTTGAATTTGAAGTGAGAAAAATATCACATTTCAGGGAACAATCCTACAATGCTAAAATAAAACACATACATATATAGAAATAAATTGGTTGTCACAGCTCTCCTTCTTACTTTGCAAATTTATATGGCATTCACCAGAAAAACACATTCCATTAGTTTTCCTAGACCACCCATGACTTTGACCTCTCCAGTCTGTTTTATACAAACTTTCATATTTCTCAATTCACATTTGTTGTTAGAGCACTAGGCACCTCCCTATTTTATTAATATTAGAAATATTACTTAATAAAATATTTATTGTCAATATTATAAAAACATTAATTATAAACATTAATATTATCTATGTAGTATTAGTATTCATTATGCCCCAGTGATCTTCTTCAGAGATAATATATATGCAAGCAGATCAATAGTTAAACAAGAGGGGACAGGATAGGGCTGTGTGAACACAACGAAATAGTGAGACCCAGAGAAATTATTAGAAATCTCATCTAGGAGAGCTTCTTGCTGGACCCCTTGTTGATGTTTGGTTGTTTGGGATAATTTACTAGTGATCCCTCTGTCTTTAAAGTAGTAATTACAAAATAGAATTGCTTTTTCCTTTGACTTTAGAATGTCACTTCTTTGTAACTATAAAAATGTACAAGGATTCCAATGAGAGCTTATTTCTAGAATTATAAGTGTCATTTAAAGAAATGTATAAACAAAACAATCAACCCAATTTTGACAAAAGGACAAAAGGCCTTTTAAAGTGGTTAAATCTGTCCAATACTCTTCATTCAGTTTAACAAGACTTGATCACCCCTGAAGTATGTGTCATTGTTACTGAAGACAGAGCTTGAAAAATTTTAATTGCCAGCTTATTTAGTTAAAAAAAGAAATGAAAAGAATTAGAAAGAAAAAAGTTCCTTAAGAGATCCCAAAATAATACTTTTATAAAGAATTATTAAAGGTGCCCTTATTGCCAGGCTCCCTTATACTATTAATATAGTTGAGCTGATTTTTGAGGAACTAGAAAAGGCTGTAATAGTGTATGGAGTTTGGGAGATGGTTTCTGTGTGCACAGAAATTACCATCATGGGTCTGAAATACTGTTCTATATAGATGTACAAAAATTCAAAAATTATTATATACAAAAGTTTTGCTGTTTAAAGTCAGTACCATGTAATAGATTTTTATCTTTCAGAGCAAAATAATAATAATAATAATAATAATAATAATAATTGTTATAGCTTGAAAACCACTTCCATTACTGGAAAAGAACTGAGAAAGTGCTTTGTGAATTTTGAAGTGGGCAAGAATCCAAAGCTCTAATTTTTTTATTTTTTGTGGAAATTAACTGCAACTGGTCAATAATTTTAAAGTGCTTTCTATATTTTAGTACCGTTTATGTCAAAGGAAAAGATACCAAAGTAAATAACATAGCACCTCTCCTCAAATATGTTATGATATAATTATGCAACTGTGTCTAAAAAACATGACAAAAACTTTAATAATAAAAAGCCACTTTACCAGGAAGTGGTATTAGAGGTATAGGTGTTGCGAGCAGATGGGACCTAGTGATGGTCGCAAAAACAATAGAGTGCTTTCTGGAAGCATCCGGATTATGAGGTTGAAGACTATGTAGAACTCAGTCAGTGAAGCCAAAGATAAAAGTAGAAGGCATTTGGTATCAGAGGAAACTCCTGAATGAAAGAATGCCGTTTCCAATGGATGAGACCTTTAATGGGACCCAGAAGTATTTGTTGTTGAATCTCAGTAAATAAACTTAAATGAGAAAGATGGAAACAGTTTGTGTATGGTCTTGATATCTAGGTAGAAAAGTTTGTGTTTAGTGTGGTTTGAAGTAAAAATTCATAATAGTTTTTTAAGCAGAGTTTTAATATACTGAGAGTAGCATTTACCATGGATTAGCCTGGAAGTGGTATGCATTATATGGGTGACAGCAGAAGGTTGGAAAAAAAGGCAAGAGGTAGCCTGGAGTCATGAAGGTCCAGAGAAAATAGTTGCAGTAATGCAGGTGTGGAGTGAATGATAAGCTTTTAGCTTCAGGTGATAGCAGTTAGAATGGCGTGAGAGGAGAGGATACCTGAGGTATTTAATTCACAATAACAAAATAGATCTATATTTTAATTTTGTAACTGCCCTCATATGTTTGGTCTGAAGGTTGTCAGTGTAGTTCTGTGAGCAAAATATGGTTTTGTTAATGCATTCCTTATCTCTCAGTTAAAGGCATTGTTAAAATTCCACATTGTCCTGTCTCTACAAAGATATCACTACATAGTTACGGATTCACTAGGAGCATGTACTTTTAAATTATTTTCCAACAGTGGCAGTAGAATTTGCTGAATCAGACATATCCAGCCCCATTATGAACGACAGCCTATATTTTTGAGATTTTTGGCAAAGGATAGTGACTGAGTTGATGGCTTGGGGCTGCAGACTCTATATCTATAGAATAGACGGTAACAGGTACATAATGGGTATCACCCCCAGTAGTATCATAAATGCCACCTATTAAGCAGCTGAATCAATCTATGAAGAGTAAGCTAGCTTCCAGAAAGATGGTAAAAGGTTAAAATAACACAAATTTTTTTTAAGCTCAATGTCTCAGAAGACCATTTAACTTTTCAAAAATTATGTAAATTATCAGAATGCAAGCTCCAAATTAAACAATAATAGTGTATATGAGGAAAACATAAGTTTGATGCTTCTATGACTCTCAAGAATGATTAAGGAGTACATTTTCCATTATTAAAGTATTAACTCATGTCGTGCTTGTCAATTAGAATGTCATCTAAAGGTCCTTTATGAGATGAAGTTCAGCAATAGACGCATGAGGATTCTTTCCATAAAGTGGGAAATTTCCTTTTTGGCCCACTGGAAGGATAAGGTCCATATTGTAATTAGAGGTTGAATGTAAGAAGCAGTGTTTTGCTGGCGTCATTGCTGCGGCTGTTTTCTGTGATTTCGGAATTGGACCAAGAGCCTTACCCATTGTATACTAGCTTTTGTGATATAGCCTCTAAGCCGACTAAAGGGATCAATGCAGGATGGTTTTGACTTATTAATGTTATGCATGTTGTATCTGCAATGACATGGCCAATTCCATTTGTCCTGCTGTTTTAACAACTGATTTCCTTATGTCAATAAATTGACAATTAAGTGATCCAAATAAGCTGTTTTGATCGCTCAAAAGATTCCTTTTAATATACTTTTCCCCCTTAGACATTTATACGACTTCATACCAAGTCTCTGTGTATATAATAGTCTATTTTTGTCATTTGTACATCCCTAAAAAGGAACGTTATTTACATAACAGATTTTTATGGGTTATATTGCTATATAACTCATGACCCACGTATATTGCTTTATATTGTTTCCACATTGAGGATCATAGAAGAATTCTGGAAATGTAAGTAAAATATTGTGTGAATGTTATTTAACGAAGTAAGTATGATTTTAGGGCACTTTTAACCCTGTGGTTGCAACTTCTATATTAGAAAGATATTAGTGACCCATATTTTAAAATCCCTATTTAGTTGCTCTGGACAATACATATCTTTCATTTTTAAAAGTGGAGGGTAAGACTTTATGTTATAAGTTGTACTTGCCTGAAGAAAAGCTGTATTGGAGCTTCAATATGATCCTGGCAGGTAGCCTAATGGTCCTTGGTTCCAAAAGGCCTAAGAAACTTGAACGGAAAAATAGATTTAAACTATCTAGGGAGTTCACTGTTTGGGGCCTATTTATCTATTCTTGCAGTATAGTGATAATTAAACACACTCATCAATGCAGGGACTACCTACTTAAAGAAAATAAATTATGTAAAAAAGGACTTTCTTATTTATGATGAAGGGAAATTGTAACTGGGTTAGTTGGAAGCATCAAGATGGTAGAAGTGAAATTGTGTCAGAATCATGAGAGGGAAGGTGTCCCACAAGCTTCTTATAACACCAAAAATAGCAAGTGATGAATAAAATGTAGAACAATATTTCATAAGTGTCTGACACTGTTGATGAGTACTTCCGGAAATGAAGACTATAGAGCAGACAAGTATAAAGTACATTTAAGATAGTAAGTCAAAATGCAAAGACCAAGACTTGATTGCACCAGATCGCATCATGATAAGGGAAAAAAACTGAAGCAGCTGTTTTAGACAAAGCCTTAAAATAGACCTAGTTTTAAAAATGCTAACTATGCTGAATTAATACATACCAAGTTGGGGTAGATTTAAAGCAGGGACTTGAAATTATTACTCTAAAATATATAAGCATAAATTTTTTCTGAAAATTGCTCATGTAAATAATTTGTTTCCATGAGAAAAATTCATGTAAATAAAAAAGTCAGTGTGAGAAACTATACTTAAATTTCACAAGTTGGAAGTTTTGTATTATAATACAATTTTCATTCATAGAATAAGTCAGAAAAAGAATCTTATGTACTGCTTAAGCTCTAAAAGGCACAAATATCTCATTGTCTTGTAAGCAGAGAATAAAATTTTAAAAAGGAATTTCTGGAAATACGTGACATTTTTTGGCTCTGATTAAACACTTATAATATGGTTCATATCAGCCAAGTAGCTTGATAATCATGGAGAAACCAGTTCTTTTGTTTGTTTTTATTTGTTTATTTATTTGTTATTATATTTCAACAATATAATTGATAAAATGTATTTGCTAATCACAGGATTAGTATTCTCAGGACACTCCATTTTTTATTGGAAAAATTATTTTGCTAGACTCATTTAAGTTTACTGCTATTTTTTCCAAGAAATTGTTTATTCTGTCATAAAATAATTATTTCCCATCAATCTATGTGTAGCGGGAAGGTAGAATACAGAGAAGAGAAATCAAAGTTGGGTTGTGAATGAATGAATTGGAGAGTATAAAGACCTTTAGGAAGAAATTAGGGCACTGCTTCACAAATAAGAGAAAATGGTAATAAAAACAAAGAGAGCTGATCAAAATTATGTTGTTGTATGTGTGTTATGTGTTGTTGAGTGATGTCCAGGTCCTGTCCTCAGCAGCCCTGCTCAGCTCATGTAGTCTCATGCCTGTGGATTCTTGCATGGAGTCAACACATCTCATATTTGGTCTTCTTCTTTTCTGGCTGCTTCTACTTTTCCCAGCATTATTGCATTATTGTCTTTTCCAAAGACAATTGTTCCAAAGAAAATTGTTGTTATAGAATATTGGATATCCAGGAGAGAGCTTATAAATGCCACCAGACATTTGTACAGACGTGTGTGTGTGTGTGTGTGAGTGTGTGTGTGTGTGTGTGTGAGTGTGTGTGACATGAGGGAGATAGTGGAAGGAGGCTTTGGTGTATTTTTTATTCTGGATTGATTTTCTATTTGGATGCAGTTACCAAAATGGTGTTAAGATTTCTGTGGGAGAAAAAGAATGAAAAAGGTTTACTTCTATAAATACATTTAATTTAACACATCCAAGTTTACCCTAAATATGTTTCAGTACAATTTGTAAACCCATAATTCTTCAAGAAGTGGAATCAGTGGTTGATAATTGTGCATCTGTTATTAATCAGCTCAGTCAGTTGAGTCATGGAGCTGATGAGGCCAAAGCTTGGGTTGGATGCCTGTGTGGGCCAGTGAGGTTTGCTCTCTTCCTGGGTCACTCACAGATTATAGTTCAAACCCAGGCCAACTATCTCATAGCTGAATGCCACTGACCATAAAAACAACTGGGCAAGAGAAAGTAAATCCAACAGCATTCCTGAAAAAATCCCCAACTGTATAGATGATTTGCTTGGTAATGATTTATCAGTAATGTTCATGTATGAAAAGAAGCATCAGTTATGCCCTCAGTATTGCTATAAAACGACATACAGGAAAACATTCTATGACCTCATGGAATATCAAGGATTAAATGATACTAAGAATTATCTGAAGAGAGCATGGAAAAATACTAATTCATAACCACAACTTAAATCTTTTTTAAATTTCAAGGAAAACAAAACTCCACATGTTGATTTTTCTTCAACAGGTTATAAAGGTCATTAAGAGATCTGATAAATACACACCCTACAGGCTCCCTCCAGTTCTGAACCAACTGGGAAATAAGACAAAAAGAGAGAAGAGAAAACAGAAGGAAGGCCAAAATATCACATTTGTTGTGGACTAGATTGAGAATATAGCTTAGACTTGCAGGGATATGGGCTTTTTAATAATAATCTTAGCATTAGACAAACTTTCCCACCCATTCAGACTAGAAAAACTAGATCTCCCTTGTAAGACAAGTCCCGTTTTATTGCTCAATAGCTCTTTCTGTGGGAGGTTCATCCCCAAAAAATTGTGCCAGCAAATGGGATTGATTTATGCATGGACAGTTTTTTCTTGAAAACATATCAGTCAAATTAGGTCACTGGGAATTTAAGTAAGAGAAGGAGAGAGGACTGGATTGTTCTATATGGAAGAAAACATCAGAAGGAAAAGAATTCCTGCCACCCCCTACCTCACCTACACAATTTTTTAAAAATTGAACAAACGGCCAGTGTAGAAAGTGGAGAAAATGCCAAAAATGAGAACTAACACTGTTTGTACATTGTAGTATATAAATACTTGGAAACCTTTTCAGAATCAATGTTGCTCTTTAGGGTGGTGTCCTTCCTGATGGTCTCCTAAATTTCTAAGGGTGGATGGTACATATGACATCTGCCACATGTGATCATAAATAGAATCATAGAGAAATGCTAGAGTGGAAATATCCACATACCATGACGGAGAAGTCAAATTCAGAGCAAATATTTTGGTAAAATCATTTATTTTACTAACTCATTGCCATTAATGATAAACTCAACATGACCTTAGTCTAATGAGATAACCCACGCAAATACATCTTTCAAATGTTGTGTGACATGTTCCTTCTTGGGGAGTAGCAATACCACACTACATTTCAGCTCTTTAATGTTTGACTTTATCACAATGTTTTTCATACTTTTGATAAGGAACCCCATTATAACAGGTGTTTTGTAAATTTAAGTTTGGGAAACACTCATCAAAATCATGGTATAATCAAGTTATTTGTACTAATATCTTATAATGTCTAGTTTATTACTAATGAAGAAGAGATAATTTATCTCATTATGATTGTATAAAAAAACATAAATGCATAGCATACCAAGTAGAAAGAGTATTTTTCATGTTGTAGAAATAAAGACTCTAGGAATATATGTATTTGCATTGCTGCAACTGTAATTTTGAGCATAAATAACTACAGGTACACTAATGATTTTTTCTAAAACAAATTCCACATTTGTCAATTTTTTTTTCCAGAATAATACTTTGATCAAAGAAGATCTTTAGTTTAAAACTTTAGTATAAAACTATGTGTGGGGTGTGTGTGTGTGTGTGTGTGTGTTGTTTTGTTTTCCCAAGCAGAAAAACCACCTTGGAAAAATTATCTTTATTGTAAAAGTGAGACTAACTCAATTTTCATTAATTTGACAAATATTTATAGAGCCCCTCTTTTGTGCCCTGGCAGTGGTCAAAGCACTAGTGATACAGCCTTCAACAAAAGAGACAAACATCCCTGCCCTTGTGGAGTTTACATTCTAATGGGAGAAGTTAACCCCTCCTCAACTTCTCAAATATTTTGAAGTAAATACCCCTCCAAATTTAAATAAATAAAAACATTTGTCATTATTGGATTATAAGCCCCTAAGTGAGTTTCTAAGCCCAGTAAATAATAAAGAGGGAGGAGGATTTGGGGTGGTTTAACATATTTGTTTACTCTTTTTCAGAGAGGCAAAGGATTATAAGATTATACCCAGTATTTTATAAGATTGTACTCAGTATTTATGTATTTTAGAACCTGAGGAAAGCTCTCCTTAAGAAAATAAGTGACTAATATTACTCTTTTTGAGCCTTCTTGTAATATTTTTCTTTTTTGTCCTCTTCTCTATCTTAAGAAAACTTCTAATAATAAAAGCATTTTAGTCAACTTTATTGGCTAATTCATCTGCACTGTGAATGGATATAACTGAATTTTCAGTCACTAAAACATTGACTAAATTAACTGTATTAACTTGATGATTCAGACTCTAAAATTCCTGTTTGTCATAATACTTTTATTTCTAACACATGTGGCATTTTGATCCAAATATGAGGTTTTATGATAACTATCAAGTGTGAACTTATACTTTCTGTGTAAAGTCTATACTTTTCAACCTATCCTGAACTAATATAGATTAGGACAGAAAAATATGTCCTTCCCCTAATAATGGAAAACCTCTGATAACCAGAGATTCATAATTTTCCATGATACTAAGTTGTAATTACACTTTGAATACATGCAATGCAATCTAATAGGATAATTGTATATGTGCTTATGGATTTTCTCTACTTTTAATTTGCTTTAAATGAACCTGTATTGCAGATTAATTTAATATTTAAAAAATGAAATATTAGACACTATTTTATATAAATAAAAACTATATTTAATCATGATAAAGTGGATGTTTTGTTTGAATATCTTTAAAAATCTATGTTTGTGGGTTACAAAAAAAATTTAACCTAAATTTATGTACAAGTATTGATTAGATTTAGGTCTCAATCTCAAGTTTCCATTTAAAGTGAATGTGTAATTGGAATTTTGTGAACTCTAAGATTCACAGACATTTAAGTTCATACAATTCTCTTTAATAGCACATACAGTCCTACGATTGTTTGTATGTTTAATTTGATCTTTGAAGAAGTGAATAACAAAAATGATGCCAACACAGTTGAAAAGAATAAAATTTAACTACAGAGATTCAAAATTATATAGGAAAAATCTATTAAAAATGTTTTTCAAAACCAGGTCTTTTGTTGGCGAAAATGATCACAAAAAAACATCTTTGGTATGCTTATTTATTATGTTGATAAAACTGGATGACAGTATAATTCAACTTGAATTCTTACTGAATGCTTTTCCAGACGTTATCGCAAAACAGAACTCCAAACGTTCTTCACATTCCTCATGTTCTTCTCTGCATAAAGCAAACAGTCCAGATAATCCAGATTTCACCAAACTCAAAACTATGTGCTTTTACTTGTTTTCTATGAACTTTATTGCCTCCCCTTAAAAACCCCAACACCTAGTGGTCTACACAAGACTGTAAGACATCCAGTACAATTATACGGAAAAATATTAATACTCTGTGCTTCTTCCTAGCCCCACTTGAGGGAGACAGGACAGTGGAGGAAAAGAGAAACAGAAGCAGAGACAGAACACAAAGACAGAGATAGAGAGAAACACAAGAAAAATATACAAACTAAAAGATTTACTTTAAAACATGCTTAGTGAAAAATAAATAACTTAATTAATTAATTAATTAATTAAAACTTGACCTTGGATAGGAATCAGATGACCTGTGTTCCTGGGTCTTACATTTCAGATACATTACTTTAAGCAAGTATGTTTATCACTCTGATCTTCAGTTCATTGATTTGTAGATGAGAATAATAGCACCTGCCTTGCTTAACCTTTAAAGATGTGATGATTATCAAATGATATATGTAAAATATCACATTATATCAATGTACAGTAATGGTAGCATCATTGGTGTTTATAAGTAATGTTGCTGGGAAACATTGCTAGATAGCTTTTTGTTATTAAATGTGTTCAATTGGGAGCATAGCACTGGGAGACTTATAAAACAACTATAGTAGCTAACATTATTTAATGCCTACCAGGTACCAGACATGTTCTAACCCCTTTAGGTGAGTTTATTTATTTAATTCTTTCAACAGCCTGATAAGGTCATTATTATCTTTATTCCTATTGCAAAGGAGAGGAAAGTGAGCACAGATTGACTAAACGACTTATCCAGGCTCACAATGCAAAATGGGCCTCAGATCATCTGGTTGACCCTGTCTCAACAGGGCACTCTTTTCTACAGGATCCCTCCACACAGTTTTCCAGCCTCTGTTGAAACATAACTGACCGAGTAAATGAGGGGGGCATGTGGGTGTGCTCATCTGAGGGAGACTTCCACCATAACTTCCCAGCCATTAGAAAGCACTTCATTGAATTAGGTTGATACTTATTTCCCTGTTACTAGCAAGCGCAAATATCTGGAACTATAGAAAGAAAACTACTTTAATAATTCACTCCTTTCATGAAAAGAAAGGAATTTCAATTATATAATAATTTGGACAAATGATACCGTGTTTCCCCCAAAATAAGACTGGGTCTTATATTGATTTTTGCTCCAAAAAGATGTGTTAGGGTTTATGTTCAGGGGATGTCATACTGAAAAATCATGCTAGGACTTATTTTCTGGTTAGGTCTTATTTTCGGGGAAACACGGTAGTGAAGGGAGTAGGACAGGACACGTTCTAAAATAAACTCTTAATATCATGCTAGGACCTTAGAAATGTATTCTTAGATTCTTGTTATTATGTATATGGTGAAAGGCATTCTGTAGTATAATCTAAGCAATACAAACCTTTTGAAATGAAACATATTGACTGTGCTTGCTCAACATATGTAAGAAATTCTGGTATATACACATGCACATGTTAACATTTCAGAAGCTCAGACTGAATAGTTAAATAGATCCATTCTCCACACCCTGGAAATTTATCTTCTACAGACCACCATTATCAAATTCAAATACCTGAAGTTAAACACAGTGATCATTGATGCATTGTTTGTGAAGTGAACAAAGCAAATGAAATTAAATCGTAAACTTTGACCCCAACTCTGAATATAGTCTAAGCTCTGTTTTCTAAAACAGGTTTGATTTCAAGTAGTTAGATTCTTATTAAACCAAAAATATATTTGGCATCGAAATACTACTTTTAGTTTGCTAATCTAGTTTCTTCTCTTTGTATCTTAAAATAACAAATATGTTCTCTTTTTTATAAATTGAAAACTTTATGAAGAATAGTTTTAGTTAACTGTAAGTAACACTACACAGAACACACACACACATGCACACACACACACACACACACACTCTTTCATATTATTTCCCATTTTCAAATAATAAGAAAACACACATTTGAGCAAGCAATGTGTGGAGTTTGTTCATTAGAAATCAATTTCACAACTATTTTGAAAACATAGTCTTCGTACATAGTCTACCTTGTAGCTTACTTGAACTATTTAATAAAGCAGAATTTGCTACCAACAGTGATTTTCTTCATATATATTAATTACACCTGAACTGTATCTTTTTCTTTTCTATTCCCTGCCCCAAATCTGGTGTGTTATTACCTGTGGGCTATAATAGATATTACACTAAAAGCTTACTTCTTTTGGTGTCTTCTAGATATACACCATCACACTGAATGTCAGACAAAGCTTTGCAACACACATCCCAAGTATATGATTTCTGTAATACTTAAAGCACAGAATGAATTTGGAAATACGTCACAAACTTGTTCTCAATTTCCAGATGTTTATTTAGCCATAGGTGTACAGGTGTACATAAAGCTCTTCTAGATTTTGTTTTCACCCCTTCTCACCTAACCTTTCTTTTTGCTTGTTCTATACCACATTCCACCTTTAAAGGTACATATGACTTAACTCTCATAACCTATTGGAGGAAACAAATGGCCTTATGTTCAAAATGTTTTGAAATGTTTTATCAATTCTACAGCATTTTAAGCTTTTTGAAGACATGGGAATCTTTTTTGAATAATATCTTGTATAATACATATGCAGTATTATTTATTAAATATTAAAGGAGTGTTGGTGACTTTGATATTATCATAATGCCGTGGTTACCTGTTTTCTTTCCTGAGCAACAGAAGATTAAATTCAGTAAATAAAATGGGTTGTCATAGACCCTGACAGATAGGAGAAGATTGAGGTCCTGATAGAGACAAAGGAAGAAAAGTAAATAAAGTTGATAAATCTCAAATTATAAAATATATACCGGGGTGCCAAAAAAATGTATACAAATAACTTATATTCATCTTGTGTTATTAGTATATATTGAGTATTACAATTTTAATACAGTTTTTCCTTTCTTAAAATGTGTATACATTTTTTGGCACCCTCTGTATAACATTTAATAGGCAATATAATATAAATACATAAAAATATAAAGGCCATGTAGTTTAGGGATAAATAACCAAATTATATTTTTGAAAAACTGTATTGATCTCATACGTACTACGTACAATAGGCTACTGAATACACATTGAATACTATGGCAAGTTAAGTGAATACGTTATTATTTTAGTAGATTTAATTTTTTACAGCAAGAGTGAGCTGATTTCCTGTATATGTCCTGCCCCCACACATACATAGCATCCCCCACTACCAACATTTCCCAGCAAAGTGTTACATTTGTTACAATTGATGAGCCTACATTGACACATCATCATTACCCAAAGTCTATGAAATTTACATTAAGATTCAATTTTGATGTTGTACATTCTATGATTTTGGACAAATATATAATGACATCTATCACCATTATAGTACACAGAAAAGTTTTACTGGCCTAAAAATCCTCTGTGTTCAGCCCAATCATTTCTACTCCCCACCTCCACTACACCCCCAAACTTCTGTGACAAACATACATGTGCAGATTTTTGTGTGGACTTACGTTGTCAACTCTTTTCAGTAACTATTGAGGAGTGTGATTGCTGGATTATGGAAAGAATGTGTGTAGTTTTATAAGAAACCACCAAACTGTCTTTCAAAGCTCTCGTACCATTTCACATTGCCACCAGCAATGAGGGAGTTCTTTTTGTTCCACATGTTCCCAGATTGCCAATGTCTCAGATTTTAACCATTCTAATAAGTGAGTAGTGGCACCTCATTTAATTTGCATTTTCCTGATAACATGATATGCACAACATGATATGGAGCATCTTTTCATATGCTTACTTGCTATCTGTATATCTTTGCTGAAGTGTCTGTTGTGGTCTTTGGTCCATTGTTTAATCCAGTTGTTTGTTTGCTTTTTATTGAGTCTTAAGAGTTCTTCTATATCGTGGGTAATAGTCCTGTTATCATGTGTGTCTTTTGCATATATTTTCTCCCATACTGTGGTTTTTGTTGTTGTTGTTGTTGTTGTTTTTAATTCTCTTGGTGCACATTCTCTTTTTGTGAAAGACTGTCTTGCTGCATTACAGAACTGGGACACTATGTTCAACCAAAGTTCAGTATCCAAAACCCATAACAATGACACCTAGAAAACAAAATCTACCAAGAAAAGTAAAATTATGGTAATATATTCTTTTCAGTAAGTCAAACTGTGCAATGCTTTCTAAATATATATACTTAGATTTTAGAAAATGATTTCCTGTTAATGGAATAATACTGCATTACTGAAAAATAAATTGTGGGATATTTCATCCTCTGATAATGTCATATAAAATGTATAGTCTAGTAATTGCTTCTTTTAAACTACGGAATTGAGGAACAAGAAAAGAAATAACTGATTAAAGTAGGTTCAATTCACATACAAATCACTTCCATTCTATTTTTATTTCATTATACCTGTTTGTTTTTTTTGTAGAGAATGTTCTTAATTCATGAAGTTAATGTGAATAAAATTATTCTTGCATTACTTACTAAATAAAGGTTGTTGATAATGACCAATGTTACTCATATGATATCAGAATGAAGAAAAGTTTGCATGCAAAATAAACAATGAGTTCCTTCTGTAGCCCAGGAGATGATTCTACATGTAAGCATCTCATGGAGTTTTCATTTGGTTCTCCTAGAGAGATGAAGGAAACATAAAAACTAATATAGTCAGACCAATGACCACCAACATGGCAGTAATCTGGAGAATTCCCATAATGGATCTGTGATAAATTTAACACAATTGAGTACAGATGGCAGCATATAAATAATCCATGTTTTGCTAATTCTGCCCACTCTTGGTTCAACCACACCCATTTAAAGGAGAATCTGTCCTCACACATACAGAAGATATGCAAACCTACAAGATGACACTACAGCAGCACAAGTAGTCGGGAAGTTGAGGGCAATTTTATCTGAAATCAAAATTACTTTAAAATATCAGTAATTGACAGTTTATGCATGATGGTAAAGTCAGGTCATGCGTGTGTGACTTGTCAAAAGTAGAATGTGCTACTATAATTGAGAACAGACACTGGAAAAAGGACTAGGGAGATGTGGTGAATAGGAAATTAAAATATAGTTCCTTAGTGCACTTAGGCCCTTTAATACTTTGTAGGATAGATAGCCACTACCTTTCTGGGATGGCATTAACTAATAATTATTCTGGCTTTGATTCTACAAACATCCTAACATTAGACTTGAACATCACTTGAGGATATTTATTTGACTGCCGAGAAACTCTCCTATAAAATAATTCAGTTGCTGAAAAGTAATAATGAATAGGTGTTCTCAGTTCTGAGTATCATGCCCTTCCCACTGGTACTCCCAATATTGCCTCAGATCTGGGATCAGTTCTTGATTAGACACCTTTGGCTCATGCTCTGCTTCTTTCCAAAGGCTTTACCACTTACTCCTGGGGATGCAATTGGATAAGTCATGTGAACATTTGATACCAACTCAAGAATACCCTTGTGGTACTTCCTATTAAACAGACAGGAATATCTTGGCTATTTATTCCTTTGTTGCTTAACTCTTCTAATACAAACTTTCAGTCTGCTCAACAGAGGTTCTTATAGTCTTTCATTGCCATTAAAATCTAAAATTAGTTAATATATAAAGCAGACCTACTAAGTGGGCAAGAAAGATGCCAGATTTCCTAGACTGTCATGATTAATATGTGATTCTCACTTGACGTGTGAAACAAACAATAAAATACCATGCATATTTAAGATATACACTCTTCTTAAGGCAAATTAATAAGACAACTAACAAATTTTACCAGTCTGCAATATTTTCAACTACCCAAATTTATTAATTTTAAATTTGATAATTTATCTTTTCAAATTCTTACTATAGTACTAACATCTGTTAAAAAGTCCCATGGAAGGAGAGCATTTATGGCATACACTTTGAATTTATGGGTTTGATTTTTGTTCTTCACCTCAAATCAATGTATTTCAGGCCCTTGTAATCTAGTTTGGATGGTTTCAGGAGAGGAGGGTGATCTTAGTACCCCACATTCTTAAATCAGCCAAAGCCTGAAAGAATCTGCTAATTACTTGTGGGCCAAATCTCTAGATCTGAGAAGAACCAGATATTCAAAATCAGAGAAAGAGGCATTTTTTTTTTTTTTTTTTAATTACTTAGACAAGACCCATACACTGAAAATTGCATGTATTCAGTTTCTGTTTTGGAAAACTAAAAATTGAAATGTTCAATTCCATAGTTACTGCAAAAGTAATGGTTAAAACCCTAAGCCACTTAAAACAGTGTTACCACACACTTAAAAACAACACTCTCTCCCAGTGTGATAGGTAGTATTATACTAGCAAAGATAACCACACGTGTATGAACTTCTTGCTCATAAGAGTTTGGGTTCAAGAAATCAATCTTAGAGTTATCAATGGAATTGATTCACATAAATTGCTTAGCATCAGACCTACAATTTGAGAGTGCTCAATATAAATTAATATTTCTCTATACATCTATTTATATAAAGGGCTTTAACATGACTTTTAAGTTCACATATTAACTCATATCTGTAATGAAAATCTCATTTTACTTTATGGTCAGTATTTTAACAAATTGTATTATTTAAAACTTCTCATTCCAATTGAAATGTTTTCATCATCTTCTATCTGATACAAAGATAATTAATGGACAAGAGCTCTTAACGAGTCTTCGTGTTTAGTTGATTATGAAGGTAAAAATAATAAGCAATTTAGTTTTCTATGTTAATTATTTGAAGTCACTTAATTAAAAAAAACAGCTTTGTTCTCCATCTACTCATTCTAATTTTCTAAGGAATTTCTAGACAATATTGTCTGAGGACTTCAGAATGTTCTTCATTTATGATTGAACAACTGTTTTTATAGTGTCATTAATTAAGCATAATTTTGTAGGAAAGAGTCTTGTTTTTCATGAAAATAATAATTCTGGTAGTAGCCTACCCTATTACCCAAATGGCCTCCAAGGAGTATTTTGACTATTCTTACTCCCATTTAGGCTTTGTTTTTAAATTTCTCTTTGTGCTTGACATGGTTTTATTTTTAATGATTTGAGTTTAATTTTGTTAAACGTTTAACTGAGGCATATCAAAATTTTGAAAGTTTATTTGAACAAAAATTGATTCCAAATGTGCAGCACCAAACCAGAAGTGGTTAGAAGTGCTTACAGGCACTCCACCCATGGGAACCAGGGAAAAGACTTGTAAGGAGAAGACACGGAAGCAAAGCAAGGAAATTATTTTTTTGGCTATAGATTAAGAAGTCGCCTTATTTGGGAAAGCCTAGTTGGTTGTGATTGGTTGTTCTTAGGTTTCAATTTCTTAACCTTGAAGCATTACAGGCTCAGGTATTGACTTGCTTACAAGGCTATGTGGCATTAAAGCCACTCCAGTCTAATGGCCTCCTTGTTTTATTAATTTACCAATTTCAATCTCTTTTCTATTGTCATGAGCTGCTTTTTTTCCTGCTTTTAATACCATTTCTGTTCCCACCCTCACACAACCACTATGGGAGTAAGACCAACAACCACAACATAATGCACTGTTTCTTATAGCCTGTTTGTTTTTATTTTCAACTTCTATTCTATACAAATTTGAATCTTTCAAGTAGTTTGCCTCTAGAGGCCCATTAAAAGGCTGCACTATTTCTCAGTAAAATTATGAAGAAATGTAAAAAAAAAGATAATATGGGAAGGTAACTTTATTCCAATTTTCTACTTTGTCCCAAGCTCACATTTCAACATTAAAACATCTGTTTGTATTACTTGACAACGTCAGAAAGGAAAACATAGATGCAAGGACAGTGAAGGGGAATTCCTAAATGGGAGCAGTTAGCAGCCTTTGCAGTATAGAAGATGTTCAAGAACAAAATAAAAAGGAAACAAAACTGAATCATGAGATAGTAAAAGATTCCAAAAAAGTAATTTAGCTCAGAGTTCAGCAAACTGTAGCCAGTGGACCAAATCCAGGATGTGTGTTTGTACAGTTTACTTGCTAAGAATGGTTTTCACACTTTTACGTGTTTTGTTGGAATACTGCCACTTTCTTTCGTTTATATATGTTTAATGACTGTTCTCATACTCCAATAGCAGAGTCAAACAGTTGTAATCAAGACTGTATAACATGGAGCACCTAAAGCATTTATCTCTATCCCTTTGCAGAAAGTCTGCTGGCCCTATTTTGAACATTTTTTCAAGCTAATTTCCCTAGCTGATCAAAACATTGTTTACTGAATAGCACTCTGGGATATCAAGTCCAAATAAACCAATAGGACATTCAGATTTTTCCAGGATCATTTTCTTTACAATAGAACAAAGATAGTACGAACAACCAGTAAAAGTATTTGCCTTCGTGTATTTGCTACTTAAAAAATAAGCAAATGAACTGTTTATTTTGAGATAACTCCTACGCAGTTATAAGACATAAAATACATATACGTCTTACCCAGTTTTCCCCAGTGATAACATCTTGAAAACTGGTGTACAACATCACAACCTAGATACCGACATGGATACAGCCAAGATACATAATACTTCCATCACCACACGGATTCTTCATATTTCCCTTTTATACCCACACCCACTTGCCTCCCACTCCAACCCCTGCCTTAACTCCTTAACCGCTAACTTGTTCCCATTTTTATTTTACCGTTTCAAGAATTTAAAAATGGAATCATATACAATGTGACTTTTGAGGATTGGCTGTTTTCACTCAGCATAATTCTCTTGAAATCATTTAGGTTGTTGATTGTATCAATAGTTTGTTCCTTGTTATTGCTGAGTAGTATCCCATGGTATGGATGTACCAAAGTTTGTTTGACTACTCATCAGTTGTAGGACATCTGGGTTGTTTTCAGTTTTGGGCTATTATAAAAAAAGCTGCTGTAAACATTTACGTACAGGTTTTTGCGTGAACATAAATTTTCATTTCTTTGGGATAAATGCCCAAGCGTCAAATTGCTGTGTCTTATGGTAAGCATATGTTTAGTTTTTAAAATAATATGACACTGTTTTCCAGAGTTGCTGCACCATTTTATATTTCAATCAGCAATTATATGAGTGATCTGATACCCTTACCAATGTTTAGTGTTATCAGTATTTTATTTTATTTTTTTAAGTTTTAGCTCTTTTAATAGGGGTATAATGATACTTCATTGTGATTTTAATTTACATTTTCCTAATGGCTAATGATGTTCAATATCTTTTAATGCGCTTATTTGTTATCTGTATACCCTCTTGGATGAAATGTTTCTTCTTATCTTTTGCCCATTTTCCATTTGGATTGTTTGATTTTTTTTTATTTTTTTTTTTACTGTTGAGTTATGAGTATTCTTTATATTTCATAGATACTAGTCTTTTCATATATGAGGTTTGAAAATATTTTCTTCCCACCTGTAGCTTGCCTTTTCATCCTATTAGTGGAGTCTTTTATGAAGTAAAAGTTTTTAATTGTGAAGAGACAATTTATCAATTTTTCTTTATGGATTGTGATTTTGGTGTCAATTCTAGGAACTCTTTGCACAGGCCCAGATCCCAAAGACATTGTTCTATGTTATTTTCTAGAAGTTTTAAAGTTTTATGTTACATTTTCATCTGTGACCATTTCGAAGTAGTTTTGTGTAATAGGTATGATACAAGTCAAAGTTCTCTCTCTCTCTACCTTGTTTTGTTTTTGTTTTTGTTTTTGCCTATGGACATCCAATTACTCCAGCACCATTTATAGAAAAGACTATTTTTCTTCCATTACATAGATTTTGCATCTTTGTCAAAAAATCACTTGGGTGTATATGTGTGGGTCTATTTCTAGATTCTCTGTTCTGTTCCATTGATAGATGTACCTATTCCTTGACCAATACTGTACAGTCTTGAATACAATCAAATAGTAATCTATTATTGTATTTATTACTAATATATTATTATATGGATATATAATATTATGCCTAATATTAAATAGTATATTAAATAATATAGTATTATAAAATAAGTTGAAATTTGATAATTCCTTTCAATATTTTTTTTCCAAAATTCTTTTAGCTAGTCAAATTCCTTTGTATTTTTAGATAAAGTTTAGAAAAATTTTATCTATCTCTAAAAAAATATCTTGTTGAGATGTTGATGGGAATTTAATTAAACCTATATCAATTTAGGAAGAATTGACATCTTTACTACATTGAGACTTGCAATTCATGAATATAATATGTCTCTCCAGATCTCTTAGGTTTCTTTAATAAACATTTTATAGTTTTCAGCATACAAGTTCTATATATTTTTTTTAGATCTATACCTCAGTATTCTTTTTTTGAGTGATTTTAACTAGCATTGTATTTCTCCCTGTTTATTTGCTTATTTGTTTATCCTTTGTTACTCTAGCTGCAATAGAGTTTGCAGTACTATGTTGAATAAGAGTGGTGAGAGAATGGACATCCTTGCCTTATTGCTGTTCTTAGGGGGACAGCATTTAGTCTTTTACCATTAAATATAAATGGTAGGGGTTTTTGTTTGTACAATATTTTTATCAAATTGAGGGGTTCCTCTCTGTTCCTATTTGTAACAGAGGTTTTAATCATGAGTGGGTGCTGAATTTTGTCAAACGCTTTTTCTGCATCCATTGATATCATTGAGTAATTTTTCTTCTTTAACCTGTTAATATGGTGGATTATATTGATTAATTTTGGGATATTGAACCAGGCCTACATTTCTGGAATTAACCTCAAATGGTCATGGTATAAATTCTTTGTATATATTGCTGGATTCTATTTGCTAATAATATATTAAGAATTTTTGAGTCTATATTTGTGAAGAATATTGGTCTATACTTTTCTCTTTTTCTATGCTCTTTGGGTTTTTCAGGATAATATTAGTTTCGTCATATAAATTTGGAACTTTTCCTTTTTCTACTTTCTCCAAACATTGTACAGAATTGGTGTTAAATTATTTTAAAATATTTGTCAGAATTATTTACCTAGAGCATCTGGGTGTGGAGATTTCTTCTTGAGGGAGATTTTAAACTGCAAATTCAACTTCCTTAATAGTTATAGGACTGAGCAAATGGTCTAACTCATATTGGGTCAGTTGTAATATTTGGTGTTTTGGAAAATTTAGCCCACTTCATCTAAGTTGTCTAAGAGTTTAGTGTTTGTAGTTTTCCCTTACTATCTTTAGATGCCTGGAGGGTCTGTAATGATATACCCTGCTTCATTCCTGAAATTTGTGATTTGTTTCTTCTATCTTTTTTGTCAGTCTTGCTAGAAGTTTGTCAAGTTTATTGGTTTTATTCAAAGAAATAACTCCTGCGTTTGTTGATTTTCTCTATTGTTTTTCTGTAACAATTGAAATTTTCAATTTCACTTATTTGTGCTCTTATTCTTAATATTTGTTTACTTCAGGTTGACTTTGCTCTTCTTTTTCTTGGTTATTGTGGTGGGACCGACGAAAATTGGTTTGAGACTTTTTCTCATTTCTTTTTTTTCAATCTTTATTAAACTTATTGCAGTGACATTGGTTAGTAAAATATATAGGTTTCAAGTGTACAATTCTATAATACATCATCTATATATTGCATTGTGGGTTCACCACCCTGAGTCAGTTACACATCAATCACCGTATATATGATTCCCTTTACCCTCTCATACCACCCCTGTCCCCGTTTACCCTCTGGTAACCACTCAACTCTTGTCTACATCTATGAGTTTTTGGTTGTTTGTCTGGTTTGTTTGTTGCTTTTGGTTTTGCATCCACATATGAGTGAAGTCATATGGTTCTCGACTTTTACCGTCTGATTTATCTCGCTTAGCATGATAATCTCAAGATCCATCCATGTTGTTGAAAATGACTGTATTTCATATTTTCTTATGAACAAGTAATATTCCATTGTATATATGTACCACATTTTCTTTATTCAATCATCTAGCTAAGGACACTTGGGTTGTTTCCATATCTTGACCACTGTGAATAATGCTGCAATGAATATAGGGGTACATATATTTTTACAGATAAATGTTTTCAGATTTTTTGGGTAGATACCCAAGAAGAGTGATTGTTGGGTCATATGGTAATTCTATGTTTAATTTTTTGAGGAACCTCCATACTATTTTCCACAGTGGCTCTACGAATTTACATTCCCATCAGCAGTGTATGAGGGTTCTCTTATCTCTATAATCTCTCCAACATTTGTTATTATTTGACTTGTTGAAAGTAGCAATTCTAACAGGTGTCAGATGGTATCTCATTGTGATTTTGAATTTCATTTCCCTAATAACTAGTGAAGCTGAGCATTGTTTTCATATATCTGTTAGCCATTTTTATGTTTTCTCAGGAGAAGTGTCTGTTCAGGTCCTCTGTCCATTTTTTTTAATTGGATCGTTTGGTTTTTTTGTTGTCATTGAGTTTTATGATTTCTTTATATGTGGAGGTGCCAAAAAATGTATACAAGTGTGTTGTGCAGGTTGCAACGTGGACACTTTGGTCAACGTTGCTCAAACAGTAGTTTGCTGTAATCAGAAGTATCTGGATGCTGATGGTAACCATTTTGAGCACCTCTTGTTATTGCAGAAGTCAACGTGACTCCTATTCATCTTATCGGTATGTATTGAGTATTACAATTTTAATACAGTTTTCCTTTCTTAAAATGTGTATACATTTTTTGGCACCCACTGTATTTTGGATATCAGTCCCTTATTGGAGGTGCTGTTTGCAAATATCTTCTCCTATTCAGTTGTTTGCCTCTTTGTTCTGTTGATGGTTTCCTTTGCTTTGCAGAAGTTTTCTAGTTTGACATAGTCTTATTCATTTATATTTGCTTTTACTTCCCTTGCCTTTCTGGTTAAATTCATAAAATCTTCTCTGAACACAAGTTCCATAAATTTAGTACTGGACCTTAAGCTTTCTTCTATGCAATTTATTGTTTCTGGTCTTATGTTTAGGACTTTGATCCATTTTGAGTTAATTTTGCTATATGGTGACAGATAGCAGCCTAGTTTCATTCTTTTTGAATGTGGTTTGCCCATTTTCCCAGTATCACGTATTGAAGAGGCTTTCTTTTCTTCATTGTTTGTTTGTGGCTTCTTTGTCAAAAATTATCTGCCCATATAAAGTGTCAGTTTATTTCTGGGTTCTCAATTCTATTTTATTGGTCTGTGTGTCTGTTTTTCTGCCAGTACCATGCTGTTTTGATTATTGTCACTTTGTAGTCTAATTTGAAGTCAGGGAGTATGATACCTCCAGCCTTGTTCTTTTTTCTCACGATTGCTTTAGCTATTTGGGGTCTTTTGTGATTCCATGCAAACCTGATGACTTATTGTTTTATACATTTAAAAAACGTCATTGGGATTTTGATAGGGATTACATTAAATCAGTATATTGCTTTAGGTATTATGGCCATTTTAATTATAATAAATCTCCAATCTGTGAACATTGAATATCTTTCTATTTTTTGTGTGTTTTCTTCAATTTCTTTTAATAATGTCTTATAGCTTTCAGTATATAGATCCTTCATATCCTTTGTTAAGTTTATTCCTAGGTCTATGAGTTTTTGTTTCTCATTTGTTTGTCTTGTTCGTTTGTTGCTTTTGGTTTATATACCACATATCGGTGAAATCATATGGTTCTCTGCTTTTTCTGTCTGACTTATTTTGCTTAGCAATATAATCTCAAGATCCATCTATGTTGTCACAATAGTTTAGTGGTTACTGGAGGGTAAAAGGGGAGGGGGTGGTAGATGAGAATAAAGGGGATCAAATATATGGTGATGGAAGGAGAACTGACTCTGGGTGGTGAACACACAATGGGATTTATAGATGATGTAATACAGAATTGTACACCTGAAATCTATGTAACCTTGCTAACAATTGTCACCCCAATAAACTTTAATTTTAAAAAAAAGTTTATTCCTAGGTATTTTATCCTTTTTTGTTGCAATTGCAAAAAGAATTTTTTTTCATTTCTTTTTCTGAAATTTCATTTTTGTGTATATTCATTGTTATGGGAACACAATGGATTTCTGTACATTGATTTTGTGTCCTGAAACTTTACTATATTTATTTATTTATCCTAATAGGTTTCTATATTTTGTTTGTTGGTTTTTGAATTTTAAAGGTTTTCTATATAAAGAATCATGTCATCTGCAAATAGTGACAGTTTAACTTCTTCATTCCCAATATGGATGCCCTTTATTTCTTTCTCTTGCCTGATTGCTGTCTGGCTAGGACTTCCAATACTATGTTGAATAACAGTGGTGACAGGGGGCATCTCAGTCTTGTTGCTGATCATAGGGAATATTGGCTGAGGGTTTTTCATACATGGCTTTTATTATGTTGAGGTACTTTCCTTCATTCCCATTTTATTCCCAAGTATTTCAATCACAAATGCATGTTGTATCTTTGTCATATGCTTTTTCTGCATCTATTGATATGAACATATGATTTTTATCCTTTATTTTGTTTATGTGGTGTATCACATTTATTGATTCAAGTATGTTGATCCATCCTTGGGCCCCTGGAATAAAACCCATTTAATCGTAATATGTAATCTTTTTAATGTATTGTTGTATTCAATTTGCTAGTATTTTGTTTAGGATTTTTGCATTTATATTCATCAGAAATATTGGTCTGTAGTTTTCTTTTTTTGTGTTATCCTTACCACATTTTGATATCAAGGTAATGTTAGCCTCATAAAATGAGTGAAGAAGTATTGCCTCTTCTTCAACTTTTTGAAAGAATTTGAGGAGGATAGGTATTAAATCAACTTTGAATGTTTGGTAGAATTCACTAGTGAAGCCATCTGGTCCTGGACCATTGATTTTGTGGAGGTTTTGGATGATCGTTTCAATTTCTTTACTGTTGATCAATCTGTTCGGATTTTCCATTTCTTTGTGATTCAGTCTAGGAAGCTATGTATTTTAAGAACTTGTCCATTTCTTCTAGGTTATTGAATTTTTTGGCACATAGTCCTTCATACTATTCATGTATGATCCTTTGTGTTTCTGCAGTATCCTTCGTAACTTCTCTTTCATTTCTGATTTTGCTTATTTGTGTCTTTTCTCTTTTTTCCTCAGTGAGTCTAGCCAGAGGTTTGTCAATTTTATTAATCATTTCAAAGAACCAGCTCTTTGTTGCAGGAATTCTTTTATTGGCTTTTTGCTCTCTATTTCGTTTAATTCTGCTCTAATTTTTTTATTATTGCCTTCCTTTTGTTAATTTTGGGTTTCTTTTGTTCTTTTCTTAATTCTTTACGATGTAATGTTAGATTGTTTACTTGGGATTTTTTTTGTTTCTTGAGGTAGGCCTGTTAATGATGTAAATTTCCCTCTTAATACTGCTTTCACCACATCCCAATAATTTTGATACAATGTATTTTCATTCTCATTTGTTTCTATATATCTTTTGATCTCTCCTTTTATTTCTTCTTTGACCTAGTCATTCTTTAGTAACATTTTGTTTAATCTCCACATATTTGTGGTTTTACCTGCTTTCTTTTTGCAGCTGATCTTCAATTTCAAATTATTGTGGTTGGAGAACGTATGTGGTATGATTTCGGTCTTCTTAAATTTGCTGAGGCTATTTTTGTGTCCCAACATGTGGTCTATCCTTAAGAAGGTTCTGTGAGCACTAGAAAAATATATACAGTCTGGTGTCCTAGGATGAAAGGCTCTGTAAATGTCAATTGTATCCATTTGGTCTAATGTGTTGTTTAAGACTGATATTTCCTTATTGATTTTCTCTTTGGATTATCTATCCATGGCTGTCAATGGGATATGTAGGACCCTACTATCATTGTGTTTTTGTCAGTTTCTCCTTTTAAGTCTGTTAGTAGTTGCCTTATATATTTTGGTGCTCCGATTGGAAGCTTATATATTGATGTGTTATGTCTTCTTGTTTATTGTCTCATTTTTAATTATGAAACTGACACTGTATTGGGGTGAGGGAGGGAACCCCTGGAAGGAGTGAATGTCTCAATTCCCTATTCAGACTTCCCTATACCTCCTGGGGTTAAAGAGAGGAGGTTAGGATGCTGTTTTCTAGTCTAGCAAGAATCAGTGCTAGGCTCCCTATTGAGCCTTTGTGTGATGTTTGAAGCAAAGTAATATTGTTACAGTGCTTTCTGTTTTTTCTAGGCTGCCCTTTATTGTTCCTTTGCCTAGAGAGAGCAGGCTTTTGTTGGGGCTTTCTAGTCTTCCAGTTGGTATCTTTCGATTACAGACTTCTTTAGCTACAAGTTTTGGATATACAAGGCAAAACTAAAATCCAGGGACCTCACCGCCATGTTGATCTTTGGGTCCTGAGGTCCCTGACTCATCTGTCTTTCAGAATATTTCTTACATTTATTTTATACATAATGTCCAGGGTTTTAGTTGTACTTAGCAGTAGGATTAGGGAAAATCTAAGTTTACTCCATCTTCCTGTAAATGAACATCTCCTGTTTCTTTTTTTCTTTTTTCTTTCTTTCTTTCTTTTTTTTAATTGGCTGGGTACCATGCAATTTTCACATTAGGTTCTTTAAGGAAATTAAACAGAATTATAAAAATCTGATTAATAAATTTTATACAAAAAAGAGAAAACTTGAGACAAAAAATACATCTCTACCTTTATTTTTTAATATCCATTTCACTTCCACTTTCTACCAGTTTCTTTCTTGACTAGTTTGTTGCCAATAAATGCTCCTTTAGGACCAGCAACACTTATGATTAGAAGTGAGCTTTTCTCACTTGAAAGTTCTTGAATGACTCCCACATGGGGGCATGTCGATTTGATTCATTGCTGTTCCCCTGTGCCTATTACGTTTATTTAATAAATATCTGCTGAATAAGTGAATGAGAACTGAAAAATTAACATTTTCTTTCTGTGAGAGCTTATCTACTTGCTTTTTGCTGTGCTGAAGCATGGGACAGATGTGTCTGCATACCATGCTTGATTACCTATCAGGCACTCTAAGCACTTAAGACATGAGCAAAATTTGTCCAGAATTTCACAACGTAGAAAAAGCAATTTTAATTTCATCGCATGTGTAAGTTTTTGTTTCATGGTTTAGAATTGTTTGTATTTTGAATTACATATGGGGAGGACGCCAGAATGGTTCCAATGTGTGTGTGTGTGCGTGTGTATATGCGTATGTGTGTATTTGTGCACATTTACTCCTATTGCTCCTAAAGAAAGTGAACTGAAGAACATGACACTAAAAAAAGACCATTTTTAGGATGTTTCCTAGATCCCTGAATCTTTTTCTTTTTTAATGGTTTTCTTTTATCAGGCAAGTCAGGGTTGGGTTATCTTTTTATATCTTTGTCATATATTGTGCTGTGTGTGTGTGTGTGTGTGTGTGTGTGTGTGTGTGTGTGGTGTGTATACATGGAGGAGGGATAATGTTAGTCCATCATTTTGTAAATCCCTGGATGTAACTTTAAAATTTTACCAACATAATTATACTTTAGATAAAGATCTTCCCATCATTGAAACATCTCTCTTTTTTTTTTTTTTTTAATGCAGATAGGAGAACATGATTCTTTTAAGTACTACTATGCTTGATTTAAATACTAATAAGACTTGCTTTTCCAATTGGCTTTAGATTCTGCTTAAGGAAATGTGCTTTTGTTCGAAAGTATGGAAATGTTTGTCCATGGGAACTTCAGTCGCCTGGTAGAATGGAAATTCATTGGGGAGGGGGAATTGTTTCATTTTACTGCCTAAGAGCTGTTGATACATTACCTGCATCTTTCAAACTGTAGGTAGTGAAGGAACAGAAAGAACACTTCTTCCATGAGTCCATCTCAGCAAACATGCACAGCATCTGTGCTAGGTAGTGATGAGGATTGCCACAGGACCTAGTTTCAGGGTTTTGTGTGGTCAAAGAGACAACTGGCTCTCCTCTCAGGGGACCACTTTGACGGAGATTGCAGCAATCAGGCATCCCCAGGTTTGCCAGTGGATTTTGTGGCCATGTAGCCCCAAATCAGTCCCAGATAAAATCAGAAAGTAGTAAAAAACAAGAAGAATCTCTGAGATTTTAAATCTTAAACAAATACCCTGCTTGTTGCATTCGCTGTGAAGGAAAAGGAAACAGTGGAAGGCATCCCTTAAACTCAGAAGACTTGCAGGGAGTTCAATCTTTTCATTTGAGAACAATTTGGGTGTGTTGTGAAATAAAGTTGCAGAGTAGGCATGTTCAGACCTTTATTTGCTACATTTAGTAGGAAAGATTCCCACCCCCCCTCCTCTGAACTACAAGAAGCCAGAGTTTTCTGTGCAAACTGAAACAGGCGTTGCAAGAATCAGATTCACTTTGGACGACTCTTCACATTCCAAGTCATCATTGCATTAGGCAGCACAATTCCATCTCTGGTTGATGGGCAGAAAAAGTGGGCAGCTTGCCAGGTAGACGTTTCCATGACTCCCAGCCCCCAAAGGTGATGCGTTTTTCAGCTAATTCAATGAAGAGTGGGCTGAACTTTGGGTCTAAACGAGACAATAGCTGCCTTCGCAGTATCAGCAGAATGGTTGATGGGGACGCACTCTACATTTGGCAGAGAATCATGTGACCTTACGACTGAGATTTTGTGATGGTGCCAACGGAGACTTGGAAAGCAGCAACCGTCCTGACTTTTTTCTTCTTTTCTAGCATGGCTCAGAAAATGGTGGATCTTAATACTTGACTTTAGCCAGACTCAGCAAGCGACTGAGCTTTGAAGCACAACTTCGCCTTTATTCTGGGTTTTTGGCAGGCCACCAGGAGGCTGTCCCTTTCACGCCTGATAAATTCTGCTGCTTATCTCCAAATAGGAAAAAAAAGAAAAAGAAGGAAAATATAAACAGAATATTGAGGCATAACAAGTGAATCCTAAAATTATATGTGCATTTCGCTTTTTGCTTTTTTTCTTACTGCTGATATTTTTTAATGTTAATACCCATTCTGCTTGCTGAAGAATCCAAGTAGTTCTTTTTTTTTTTTTTTTTTTTTGGTTTATAATGAACAGGCATTTGAACTGGGCAAACAGGACGACAGCAGCAGTGAGCATGAGATCATTGCAGCAGTGTAGCAAACTGGCACCCTGCCTTCTCACCCTTTTGGTTCAGGAGACAAACGTGTGCAATCCTCATTTCTAAAGTCAGCAGAGCCTGGAAGGATTCCTGGTCTCTCCCACCTTCTACCATTCTTCTGCCAGGGACGGCAAGGATTGGTGCAGCTTCTGTGCAGTGCTTTGTGCCTGGAATACCGAGAAGGAAGAAAAAGAAGACAAGCACCCTGGTACTTTTCTCCAAGAAATAACAAGAGCCCTGAAGAGAAAAAATATCAGAGTTTGTCCCACTCCATGCAACAGTGCTGGGGGAAAAAAAAGAGAGACGTTCCTGCTCAAAAACAAAAACAAACAAAAAATCCAAACCAAAACAAACCAAAAAAAAAAAAAAAAAAAAGGCAAACATTGGCTTGTATAACTGCAGAGACATCGAGCTTTGTAAATCAGCTTTATAAGGCAACATTACTAAATGAGCCTTCTTTATTTTTATTATTTCAAAAATATGGCATAATTAGCAATGTGTTGCACTTGGTGAAATCGCACCTTTCATATCAGGTATAACTTTTTTTGTTGTTTCTTTTAAAGCCTACTGTTATATTATATAAAAGGGAATCCTTGAACTTTCAGTTTACTCTTATTTAACTCATCACCCACTTTACTCTTATTAACTTTCTCCTTTGGCTCTCTTGCTCTAATCCTGTTTAGAATAGAAACTTAAGTAAAAATAGAAAAATCTCTATGAGAAATATAGTACATGTTTTTATTTTTGTTGTACATAGAAGCTTTGAAATGACATTACTGTTTTCTGTGCTTTTTGTGTACAGTATTAATTTTTGCTGTCTAAGAAAAGTGAGTGTTTAGACCTAGTTGGTAAAGAAACTAAATCTTTCATGTACTGTGACTCATAGTTTGAAATGTGGAAGAAAAAAACTTTTTGAACTTCTAAAAAACGGGTCATATTAGAATATGCATTAAACTACTGATAAATAAAATTAGTTTGAGCGAAGCTAGTGTTAAATAATTTACCAGAATTTCAGTATTACAGAAATGTAGCTGAAAAGGTCATGTTCTCAGTTGCTAAGTATGAAAGAAGCTCTTTCCACATAATACTTTTAAAAAAAATATACTTTTAAAAAAAGCATTTGTCTTAGAACTATTGCAAAAGTGTTGGAAATATCCATTAACTGTTTTAGTGGAAAAAGTACATACAAACTTGTTTTAAGTTAAAAACAATATATTGGCTCAGCTGATAAATGCATTGCATTCTAATTATTATGTCTGTTTGTAGAATTATATTGCTAAGCAATTTAAGCATTTTATAACAAAACCCAATTTTGCCTGGTTCAATGAGAAAGGATTAGCAGATGTATTCCACCTATTTTAATTTTGAGTAAAACTTTCTAAACATGTTTAAAATATGTTAAAAAGAAAATGTTTTTGAAATATGCAGTATATATTAATGATACAGTATACAATAATTTGCGTATTACAAATTGATACTGTAATATTTGCCAACTTTAAGCAAACTTGTGCTTTTAAAATCATATTTTATTATATTGAAAGTACATAGGGTAAACAATGAGAAAATATTACAGAACCGATGAATTCTACTTTCTTTTTTATTATTCTACAAAGAATTATGGGAAATAACAATTACCCTATGTACTGGTAACATTCAAATAAACGTTTTATTAAGTTTTGGGGTTATTCTTTCCTAATTATTTTAAAAAACAGCTCTTGTTCCTTTATGCTGCCTCAGCTAATGTAACATCAACTTTCACAGGCTTAATTAACATTTATAAACCTGTTTTCATGTTTCAAGACCCTTTAGTTGAAAAACATTATTTTAAATGTTATTTTTAGGAACCATTAATCTCTATACTCTTAATTATCTTATTAAGCTCCATGCCAAATCCAAATCTCTTTTCAGCTTTCACTAGTTCATTGTGCAAAACCTAGTCGCTTCTTCAACAGCCATGCCTCCTTTCACTTTCAAAACTGTTACTGTGAAAACAACACCAACCAAAATGAACGCATAAATGCAAACTATGAAACCATATTATATGTCATATGAGTAGCCTTGGGTGGGGCTCTAGGAGTCTTCCAAGCCTTTTAAAAGAATAGTTTAAAAGGTTTTGCCCATTTTGATATTGTGTTTTCTTCTCGATCGTCTACCTTCCTTCCCACCATCTACCCAAATGCTCCTCCTAGAGAGCAGCTGTCTGATATTTCTCCTTTTGTGGTTGTTTTAGGGAAAAACTTAAAATGGATATGAGAAGTGAAGACAGTGATCATAGGAGAAATCATCTCAGGTAAAAATAAAAAGCAAAAGAGCAGCTAATATTTTTTAAGAGAAACAATAATTTTGACTGTGTTTAGTTATAAGAATTCGTTTCATATTCCTTATGAACCTAGCTGTTGGAATTTTCATTGATGGTTTGAGAATTTAAAATATTACTTACTTTGTGAAAAAATTTGTCTGAGTTTGTGAGCAGTATACACTTTGAGTCCCTTTGCTTATATGTCTATATATACATCCATATAACATAGGTGAAATATGATTGAATAGAAAGTTGTTTAGGAAAAAAGAAAAAGTGTATTTTATAATTTGTTGTACCATGTGTAGGGAAGAGAAATCTGTGGGGAGGGAGTAAAGTCATGCTTTTTAAAAATATATGATCTAATAAGACAATGAAAGCAAAGTATACATTCTTATAGTTTTGATAAAACCCAAAACAAGGTTGCTCTTAATTTCATATATAAATTTATGAATTTATGTTGAAATATTTTTACTATAATTGAATGCATGAATGTTGATTTTTTTACTATACTTATTAATAACTATGGGAATAATTTGAATACAAGTAATGGTGAAAATTACGTAGACAGAATTCGTCATGTAAAGTCTATAAAACATTTATTTCAAAACATGCAAAACCAGAAAATTTTATATAGTATTACTATTTTTCACAATGAAGGTATAATTTAAAAATGCTAAATATTGTTGATATGAGTAAAACGATTAATGATGGCACAAATTATAATTTTGTTGCTGTTGAGCTTAGAATCTTAAAAAAAGGGGTATATGGCTGGCTTTATGTTTACTCTTTGTGTGTTTGCTTATTGTCTGGTGATTTAATTTTTTTTAAATAATTATTTTTGCCCAACCTGTTGACCAGGTGAGAGTTGTATATAGCCATATATTGTTTTAGCTATATCATTTTTGAAAAATATATTTATATATATCATGTATAAGAGAGATCATATCCTCTTTTATGCAATAGATCTGGAGTATAAATGTTAGCGCACAGTAGTAGTAATAATGCTATTCATGTTTGATTAATTTTAGTTATTTGATATTAATTATGAAAATATTGTTAATTTCAATATTATTCCAAATATAGACAGCTATATATATATTTTTAGGACTTTTAAATAACTTCCTTTGTTTTCTACCTAGTCAACAAGACTTTACTTGTTTTATGAGAAAGTTATGTTATCAATTCCTTGAAACCAGTATGTGAGGTTTTATAAGAATTAGAACAAACACAATCTAACTCTTACACAATTAGCTTAATAGTTAACTTGGTCTTAATTATAGGCTCATAACACTACATTCCTGCCTCACAGTTACATAATTTATACATACGTGGACGGATTTCTTTCTTTTAAAACTCATCGTTAATTAGAATAGCCTAATTTTAAAATGCTCACTATTAAACAAAAGTAATCTGTGAAAAAAATCTTTCAATATAGTATTTTTTAAATTCTCATGTATATAAACCTGTACTTAGAATATTTATTAAGGCCTTTAAATGGGAATATGCATACTTAGAACATTTCAGCATTTAAAATATTTATACTAAATGACCGATATTATTATGCTCATTTCTTAATTTCATCAGTTATTTACAAGTTCTGCTTTAATAGGGAGGCCATGTGAGATGTTGCCCATCGGCATAAACCCGTAGATCCGATCTTGTGGTGAAGTGGACCGCACAAGCTCGCTTCTATGGGTCTGTGTCAGTGTGGTAATCTGACAAAATGCTATACACAGTGCTGTTCAATAATATTTCAGTCAAACTCCGGTTAAACTCTAGTTGAGTACTTTTGAGGTAATTATATTTTCCTTCATTTTTTATGTATGTATTAATTCTCAGCTGTCTTACAAGGCAGGATTCAATTGTTGACCACTTGGAAGCGTTTATATCTCAGCTCCTCAAGTTTGAATCCAAGTGTAGTAAATTGCTTAATAAACTTTAATTTTTTATAGCATGGTTTGAACCAAGATCTGCCTAGATACTGTTCAGAAACATCAGGTCATATTTCAGTGGTTAGCGCATCTCATCAACTTCAGTAAGAAAATTAAAGACAACACTGGATTTATGTGTTACTATTGAGCCTTTTTCTCTTGAAAAATGAAGCAGAATGCTATTGGGTTTTTAAAATATTATTAATTGCTAGTAGAACTATGCCAGGAGAGATGTCAGAAAACATTTTGTATTACCTATTCTGGAAACCGAAGAGGTTAAGATAGTCCTAGTGGGCACATATTAAGTCGATTGGTAAAATGTTAGTGTATTATATCTACATCCTTGCCAAGCCCTTAGGTGTATGGCCGCCATATTTGGAGGAGCTGACTGAAGATATGATAAGGAGTTTGAAGCAACAGTTGAAGCTGTGTGCATCCGGGTTGAGGTAGTAGGTTGTATGGTTTAGAGTTACACCCTGGGAGTTAACTGTACAACCTTCTAGCTTTCCTTGGAGCACACTTGAGCCACCGAGGAATTCTTCATCATCTTAATCTTATTGAGTCAATTTCTGTGCAAGAAGGTAATGTGTCATGAGTATTTTGGATAGTTAATTTGTGCCTTTATTACATGAAAATGATTCTTTCATCCCTAAATATTAGATTATTCAATTTACATCTGGTTATAAACACTTGCAAGATGGTATTTCTAATAGGTTGTTACTCTGTGATCAAACATTTCTAAGGGCTGGTGAGTAGTGACTTAAACTACACTAATATTGCAGATTTTTTCAACCATTGATTCACAAAATTTGGCACTTAAAACTTCAAAATGATCGTTGGTCTTTCTTTTTATTTTTATTAGCTATGTAGACCCTACAGTATAAATTTTTTTTTTAAAAAGTGTCTACCAGTGTTAATGACTTCCATAGCACATTGACTGATTCTTTCTTATGACACATCACTTTCTCCTTTATGTTGTGGCTATCTAAGTGCTTGTTTATTTTTTTCCATACTAGACTGTAAGCCCCTTGAGGGCAAAGTCCATGTCTTATTTTTCATTGTATCCCCTGCAATGCCTCACACATAATAAGAATTAAACATTTATTGGTTGAATGAATGAGTGTAAGATCTCACTCTGTGATGATTTCTATTGAATATTTATAAATTACAACAGTGATCACAAATCTGAGTTTTGTTTATTGGTCCTAAAAATTCCCCTAAATTTAATTCCCAGACTTTTCTGCATCAGTAATGTACTTGACTTGTTTCTCGACTCTGTTGACTGTCTCCTCTCATCCTACACATACAATTTAAAATTCAGGAGTGCTCTTTCTCTAAAATAAAAAGAATAGAACAAATTCATTTCTATTAGTAAGCTCATTACAGTTTATAATCCTAAATTTAGGTTGTGTATATTTCTTTTGAATTTTTAAATTCCTTAATTTCCAGACGAATGGTATTTACTTCAGCACCAATTTCAAAACCAGCTCATTGTATTCTACCCTTTATTTTCTTCCCTTATCTTCTGCCCTTTATTTTTATACAGCTATATCTGTTGCATAAACCAGAAACAACTAAATCAGAACCATATCAAGAAATTAATAATAGATAAGCATGTGAAATATAATATGAGGTCTGGATCACATTTTGGTTTGAAGGAATGGCACCCACAATATTCTGTCTGTACAACACAAATGGGTCTCTTTGGAGTCCATTAGCTTTCTGTCAACTTTAGTGGCAGTGAATGGTGCAATTTATATAGAGAGGCTAGAATTAAATAGTTGTAGATACTAGAACTAATTTAAACTTCAAACATGAAACATTGAATACATAAGAAGACATTTGTAGATACAAGTATTTATGTTAAGAAACTCTAAGACCCTGGCTGTGTGGTGATGAACTTTCTGTGCAACTCTGGCATCCAGAATATTTCAGAATCTAGAATCCACCAACAGTGGTAGTTTGGAAGAAACTTTTCAGTCACCAACAGGAAGAACGCACGAGCCATAGAAAGCTTAATACTAAAGATTTTAAGAAAAATTATTTGACTGGTATGCAGAAGTTAAAAAGTAGTAGTCTCTAAGAAAGAAAAATTGTTTTAAGGACTAGTCAAGAGACAATGAACAAAAGGCAGGAGCATAGACAAGAGATGAAAAGGGACAGAGAGAGAAAGAAGTGATGAAAAAGACAGTGACTCATAGCAAAGAGTAACAGTGATGTGTCTAATGGTGATAGTTCAACCCAAAGTTAGAAGAAACACAACTGAGTGGTAAACAATTACATCTTTGTAATTAGTGTAGCCCTTGAGAGCCTAGGATCCCTTTCTTGTGTGAGAATGTATGTATTTGTGTGTATCCCAATATTCAGTGTATGGATTTGGAGACCAAGTCATGTAGACATTGATGGGCCAAATATAATATTGTTGCCAATAAATGCCTGTTTCCATGCAGTGAACTAAAATATGTCACAGAATTGAACTATGATGATGAGCAGTTTAAGGATAACCTCATAAAAAATACTATGATAAATGCATAGAATTGTGGTCTCTTATCTGCTCTATCTAAAGTAGTCTGGTACTATAGAAGAATGGCTGAAAATTGACAAAGATTTAACTATGACCCATTGTGTTAGTCATTCAGAAATTATAGTAATTCTGAAAAGCAGAGGATATAATTAGCATCAATGAAGAAAATAGAGTGAGAATACTACATGGGAGAATTATGCTCTCACTAGTGTTTAATGATAAATTTTTCTCACCCAGCTGTTGTGGTAATTTAACTTACTATGTATTTATTAAAAATTATAAATGGAAAATGCACACATTGATAGGATTACTTTTAAAGATTCAGGACTCCTGCTCGTGTCAGTATCTAGAAAGAGTCAAATTATGTCTAAGAAACCATGTGGAAACATTGCACATTTAAAGAGTTAACATTCAATGGGGGAACAGCTATACAGACTGAATAAGTCCTTTAAGAATTTTCACTCGTCATGTTTTATTGTATACCAGGGTTTCCATATTTTATAACAGAGAAAGTTTGAAAATTCACGAAACAGTTCAATATCAGTTAACCATACTTTACTTAATCAAACTCTCTCTTGATATTTTGGGACACTAATTTGTACACACACACACACACACACGGTGCCAAAACAATGTATATACATTTTAAGAAAAGAAAAAACTATTAAAATCGTAATAATATATACCAATAAAAAAGATGAATACGAGCCACGTTTGACTTCTGCAGTTACAAGAGGTGCTCAAAGTGGTTACCATCAGCGTCCAGAAACTTCTGATTATGGCAAACTACTGCTTGAGCAATGTTGACCAAAGTGTCCACTTGTATACATTTTTTTGGCACCCCTGGTATATATATCTTTATGCTCATAGTGGCCGATTTAGCTTAAATGCTTTGTGGAATGAGGCAGGAAAGAGTTGGAGTGGAAAGGAAGATATCAAGGAGAGGGAGAAAGAAAGGGAGGGAAGAAGGAAAGGGAAGAAAAACAAACGGCAAGGCAATTGATTGGCCTTAACAGAAAAGCCTAATTCAGTTCATGAACTAAATTGGCCAAAGTAACTTTAAGAGAATCAGATAAATTGCTTGGCAATTGGACTGAGTCTTCTTGAAAACAATGCAGCAGTACATGAACTGTTATTAGAATAAATGAGTCACTTTCTGTAAATAATCATTTTGTTTCTGTTATTCCCTATTATCAAATGCTGACTCATGAGCATAGGTGATTCCCCAGGATCCCTCAGATGATGCGATACAGAATTCTGCCTCTCTGAGCAGTACTTCATACCCATGCCTGGTTTTCAACAGAATATAAGAATAATTCTTGAGGTTACTGATCTTGACTATGCCCATACTAAGTCCCTAAAAGACCCATAGAGAATGCCTGTGAATGAAAGATCATTAGGTGAAGGTTCTGATGTATCAAAGAACATTTATCTCTTACATGCTTACTCATTCTTACCATCCACCACTACTTCCAAGCAAACACACACCTGTTAATATGTTCTTCTGGATCCTTGTATATCACCTTCCATCCATAAAGCCTTTACTCTCTCTCAGAAGACGTTTTCAGTTTTGAATCCTCATAGCCCTTACATCTTTTATTCCCACAGGGTTTTCTCCAACTTCCATTAATAGTAAGTACAAGTACCCAAAGATGACTTTGACTTACCTTTGTACCTCCTGCAGGGTACATACTTTTTTTTTTTTAACTGTTGGATTGAGGTGAACTTCAGATCATTTGTGAGCAATGGTGAGAACATGTACATACCTTAATATAAACTATGCTTCGTCAGTAATGTCTTGTGTTTCCCAAAATATTTCTAGGCTCTCCAGAATATATCATTATGGGATAAGGAATTTTTAAGACTGTTTATGAGGTCTAGAGGCCAGTCTTGATTAAGCATGTGATATACCATTTGAATGTCATTTGTGAAGCAAGCTAATCTGTTATTTATAATAAATCTAACTTCCTTGTGTACAGAAATAGCTGTCTTTTTCAAAACTCACAACTCCTACCATAGTGCCCAGCTTGTAAGGTGAATTCAAGAACTCCTTGGTGAATGAACAAAAACATTTTTAAATGAAATAAGAACATGTACAGTGGAGCGATTCTATATTTAAGTAGACTTCTTCAAACTTTAAAAATTTAGAATTTAAGAGAAATTAGGAATATGACGTTTAACTTTTGGGAACGTCAAAAGTTTAATGATGGTTCTTGAATTTTTAAATTGGCATTGTTTTGTGTGTGCCTTCATTTTTAACCTCACGTGATGCTATGTGGAATGTGTGAGTTAAATCAACTTACTACCCATGTTTCTTCCCTAATTCTGTCCCCTCTTAAATCTTGTTTGTTTCATTTCACTCTGAACTCTTGGACGGCTTACTTGACTCCAATTATATTCAGCCTTCTGTTTCTTGTTACTTTTTATATGTTTAGATTGTACATAGTAAAGTTGGATTGTAAACTGTATAAATTATGTGTACTTTTATTTGGTAAGCACTTGAATAGTACTTGATTGAAATTAAAAAAAAAAAAATCTAGGTTTGTAAATGGTAAGAGGTCAAATGGCCCATTTTCCAGATGACCAAACTGAAACGCAGAATATTTCCTGATTTTTTTCAGGGTCGATCCATTAGTATGGACACAGTCCAGCTTTCTGTCCAGATTAATAATCTAAGAAGAAATATTTTACATTTGCAATTAATAAATTTTGGGTAGTTTTCTATTGCTAGCAATAGATTTTGCTGTAGTGTCATTAAACCAAGTTTAATTGATTGATTGAAATGAGATAATAAGGTTTTATTTCTGAAAGACTACAGATAACAAAATAGTTTATCTTCAGACTCAAATATGGTAGATATATGAACTCTGTATCCCTTTAGTTCTTTCTTTTCAAATACAAGTACACTCATTTTTCTAGGCATAGAGGAAACTTACCTACCCTCTAGTTCTGCTCTGATATATCCTCTTCTTCCAGAAGTCTTCTCCAGGGGAGAGGTGCATGGCCTAGCAGTTGGTGGTATATCATAAGTGAAAAAGGAAGTATGAATTGGTTGACTTCTTAACATTGTGTTGGTTGGAAGAATAAAGTTAATATGAAATGCTAACCATAATAACTAAGTCCAACTTAAGAAGTCAATTGCCTATGCCCCCCCACAAGATATGCAACATATCATTATGTAACAGGGATCATGAACTTAAACAAGTTCAGGGTCTAGGCAGTATAATAAGCTAGACTTTAAGACAAAAGGAAATAATCAGGACTGAGGTAGACCAAGGAAGGCATACTCATTGTTTTCAAAATGACTTCTTCAGTCAATCTAAATTTGGCCCCCAAGGGCAGCCAGTTTTTCATTTTCATATGAAGGCGGCACACAGTAAAGTTGTAAATTTGTTCTTTTGATAAACCTAATAGCCTTTTTACAGTTGAACTAGTAATTTGAAGTATCTATAATATCTTCAAGTAATTACAATGTCTAAAAAAGATAAATTCTTACACACTTATATGTTATTTTAAATATACATGTGTTGCTGTTATTTCAAATAGACATGTGATCCATGACAGTCTAAATATTTCCTTGAATTTAATTGACAGATGAAAGTATTTATTGGTCATGCAACACCTACCATATGTAATATCATTTTGATGCTAATTTTAATGAAAGAAATTTAGTAGTAGTAGTGGTAGTAGTAGTAGTAGTAATTATAGTAGTCCTGGTTGTAGTAATTTTAGGTTTCCATTTGCATCTATATCTCAAATGTACAAAACAATGAAATTCTTATACTTCTTATTTCTCAAGTAATTAATGCTATAGATAGATGGATAGATAGCATTTCCAAGTCAGAAAAAATCAAAACTGAATAAATAAAGTGAACACAAAGTTCAAGTGTTGTCATCTCCGTATAATGTCTTACATTCAGGCAACTGGGTATTGTTAAAGTTAATGACATCGTTGTTAATTATATTTTAATTCAAAGACTAGTTATGCATAAATCTAGAATTAGATCAGGTTACTATCCATAAATTTTTTAATATAATTTAGTTCAAAGAACTTAAATTTGGTAAGTAGAAATAACACAGCCAATTATGAAAATATTGCATTTATAGTAATAAAAAAGATGTGTCTACAATTTTGCTGTGTAGTAAGAACATTCCTGTTTAGTATAGTTGGGATCAGTAGTTGATCAGTTAATCCACAAAGATTTTTTGAACAAATGGATCCTAAAAATTAACACATACATACAATACATATTTTATTTCAATTTTAAAACACGACTATATATTTATTTGCCAAGTACTATTTTTGAGTTTGGGTTGCCGATTACAGATATTAATCATCTTTTCTATGAATCCCATAATACATTATCTGAATTATAATTTTGGGTGCTTCATAAATGTCTTTAAGGGAAAATCCAACACAAAGAAATCTGACAGCAGAATTCTATTTTCTCCATGGTTTTTTTCTAATCTTTTGAAGTTGCCTTACCTTCATCTAAGTCGATAGCATTTTAAAATGGTGGAATTTTATTAAGTCTTTCCAAAATTTTCATGTATAAACAATCTCTCATTCTTTTTACATTCATATTTAAATTGGTTTATATAATATTTAACTAAGTTATACAATTTCATATTAAACAACTGGCATAGACTGTTTTGGAAACAGACATACTGACTGCCAGCAAGCATACAAATCACTTGTTGAGAGCAGAAATACTTCGGTGTTCTAGAACTTTCTGAGGTGATGAAATGTTCTCTGCACTTCCCTAAACAGTAGCCACCAGCTACATGTGGGTATTAAGCATTTGAAATATGGCTAGTGTGATGGAAGAACTGAATTTTAAATTTAGTTAATTTTAGTTAAATAAAATTTAAGTAGCTATACGTGGCTTAGTATCTTATGTATCTGACAGTGTAGTTCCTGAAAGTAGCCCACTTTTATTTGGAATGCTGGGAGCATCTGCTGAAAATGTCAGCTAATCTGTAAAGTGGAGAATAGCTAAGAGCACTCCCTCTGTAGTTGAATTAAGATTTAGGGGGAGAATGGCTTGGGAAACTCAAATCGATTTGGAATTCAATTGGTTTTGTTTTATTGTTTTTATTTGTTTATTTTGCTCCTATTTGAGTATAGATTTAGTTTGATGAGATTTTAAACCTTTATTCAACAGAAGGAAGCCAAAACATTAAAAACTACAGAGGTTTGCAACTCTTTCTGAAGCAATCAACACAAACCTAATTAGAAAGAAATGACATTGCTTCTCACATAGGAAAAAAAAAAAAAAAAAAAAAAAAGGTGTTCTTAATTAAGATCATAGATCCATAAGACCCATAGGATGAAATTGTTGACTCTATGGGCCCTTTGAAAATATTTATAATACTTTAAATGTATGTGGGTATGTTTACTTTTCTCAGGAAAATGTCCCAGGTCTTGTCAGGTTATCATAGGAGTCCATTTCTTGAAAAATTTAAGAATAACTGCATTGGGTTACTGTTTCATACTTTTTGAGGTGCCAGAGTTAATTAAGTAGTAAACTCGATATCATTGAAAGCTTTCCTTACAAATATTATTAATCTATCTGTCTACTTGTCTATCCATGCATAAATTCACATATATGTTTCAAATTATGTAGTTTATATGTCATTAAATATATGAAATTTTAATTAAAAATTGTACTATATATAATTTACTTGTAATTTATTTAGTAACATATGTATAATTTAATTGTCTAATCCAATGGAACATGGTTCAGAAAAGAAAGAGAATAACTGAATTCCTTGGAAAGATTCAATAAAATGGAATAGCTAAAATCATTATCATATTAAATTTGAACATTCAACTGTAAATTATTGTTAAAAAATCATAAAAATATTGATTGAACCATCTCTCAGTTTACTATATCAGTGCCATTATGTGTTCTTGCTTATAAATGACTGCATCCACTAAAGTGGTGCATTGTGGGTACAATTTATGAAACATAAAAAGACTGTCACCAGTCCCACGTTTAATGAAAGATTTGTCTCACATGAAAACATTGAAAAAATTAGAAAATTGTCCTCTGACATATTTTAAGAAAAATTAAAGATATTTGTGTTAATGTATTTTTATGTTTCCCTTTCTAACTAGTATTTTTGTTTAATCCATCAACTATTCATCCCAAACACATCAGGTAGGATTGCTTCTACTGTGATAGTATTATTCCTCTTTTAAAAGTGAGAACACCACAGTCAGGGCTTTATATAATTTCCTAAACCATATAAATGGTAAATCCTAGGACTGAAACAAATGTGACATACCAAAGGAGTGGATTTCAACTGCTTTGTCATTATGCTTCCAATGACAGAGGCTCAGCAATTTGAGACCAGTTGGTATGCACAGTAAAAGTTTGAAAGTAAGACTTGCTCTACTTCATTTAGAATGAAAGTCTAGCTTCACTAGTCAAAAATTCCCAGGCTAGTGTTTCTTTCAATTTAGATATCCATGCAACAAAAGTTCAATGAGCACTTTTCTTGTGTCTGATTTTTCAAAACATAGGATAGTATAAGGTTGCCAGGCCTACCTAAAAACAGCAAATATATTTACTTCTTACTTCAGCTCACTGTGGTAAAATGTTTATTTGATGATAAATATTGATTTGCATCTATCTCTTACGTAAGGATTACTTCTGTTTTTAAATTCTAAAATTTCAAAATATGGGAGCACAATAAACAGACTACTTGAGATTAACTGATTGGTATTTGAGAAGTATCTAATATCGTTCCTTGCATAAGCTAGAGACAGAGAAGACCTTTTTTTTCCCTCCTCTAATAATATTAGCTTAGCACTGCATATTATTTCCTGCTCTGGATTTTAAGACTTCTTAGAACAGTGGTTCTAAACTTTATTGCTTGAGGACGTGAAGAGAAGGGAATGTGGGGTGGGATGTGGGTGTAGTTTGAAAAAGGCCTCAGTGTTACTCAGATTTTATGTCTGCATAGGCATACATTCCATAAGCATCATTTTGTGATATGATTTCAAAGGCCTCAGAAAGATGTCCCCTGCTCCAAAACAGATTGGTCTTTTGTTGCACATAAAACTTAAGAGCACAGTTATTGACAGTTCCCCATTCCCCAGTAATGCAGATTGCACTTCAGCCCTGGAGGCAGGCACACCTGACATTATAATAAGTCTATGTTACTCACTACTACAAAAGCTGATCTCTTTATCAGTGCTTTATACTCTTCATCTATAAAGTGAAAATTATGACATTGGTATTACAAGATTTTTGTGAGGATTAAAAGATTATATGGCATTTAGGAAGCATGGTGCCTAGTAGATAATTGGAGTTGAAAAATATATAGTTATTATGACCATCATTACACATATAAGGGTGCAGTGTATTGTTTACTTATTAAGCACCCCACAGGTCCAGAGCTGTGGAATTTCCATAGGAGAGGCAACCACAGGACACATTGGAGAAAGTTGTTTTCTTTGAGACCTCCCCTTGATTCCAGAACATCAGGGCTCTACTGCCTGGATTTGCTCTTTTGAATAGGTCACGTTTCAGATATTCTTCTCATTGTTAGATTACGCTAGACAAGAAGCCTCACCTTTTCCTTCTGAGATTATAGTTCCTCTTCATATGTCTAGAGTTAAGTATTTTCCTTTTTGTATCGTTCTTATTTTGAAAACATAAGCAATTTTTCACCACTGTTTATATACAAAGACAGTGAGGTAATAAATTGCTAAGCGCCTTAGTTTTCCCGTCTGTAAAAAGAGGTAACAACTCCTTTCTGTTGAATATCTCCAGACTTGAGAAAATAAAAATACAGAATGTAAAAAAATGAAAAACAAAAACAACACCAGCATTCCCACAAATAGAAAATTAACCCATTTGAGCTCATCTACAGGAAATTTCATGAACAGACTTCCAGGGAAGGAGAAGGAACAAATTGTTTTAAAACTATTCATTATCAGAGAGAAGATGTCTCTCTCAATCTCTCAATACCTCTCCTTACCTCTTTCTCTCTCTTTGTCTCTGTCTCTGTCTCTGTCTCTCTCCCCGTCTCTTCCCATCTCTCTTTTGTGTTCTTAGATCCTGCTGTTTTTATTGCTTAATTGTTTGTATTTCTGTTCCCATTACTACACAAGAGTTCCATTTTTAGACATAGCCAAGTGCCAAAAATAAAAATATTGTATTTAATAGATAAATGAATGAATTGTTGAATTAATTAAATCAATAGGCAAGAGCAACTACAGAAATGTAGACCTTAGTTCCGATGAAACTGGAGGGCATTAGCTACAATGTAATTAATACATTAATTGTTGGCCAATCTTAGTCAAGTGATGCCATAGGAAGATAGCTCAGTCTGTACTTTCTTCCTGACAGGTTTATTTTCTTAAAAGACGACCATTTCATCAGGAGGTAAGGCATGCACACCATGCCAGTATGATAAGATTGATTTACCTTAAACATTTCTCACAGAAAATTGGGTGGGTCTCTATGTTTCATAACCAAGTTAATTTTTTTTTTTAACGTGTAGAAACTAAATTCAGTTTCTCATGCAGTGAAAGCATATTCAGTAATTTTGTTGTAACCAATTTTCATTTTAGATAATAGACAGGAAGTTTTTGAACTGAGTTCAAAAGTTTGTGAGGTTTTGAACATAGTTCTGTCCCCCTCTGTTCTTCGGGCTTGATAGAGTACTATGTCAGGGTATTGGGTGGTTTCCCAAAACATGATAACTTCCAGAGAGGAAGCAAAATAGGCATCTAAAGTTCTAGGGCTGGATGCCAATTAACCAGTGCTCTGATCCTGCCCCACAAATCTGTAGAAAGGCCACACCTCCTTCCTGGGTCTTGGATGTGGGCTTAAATATTCTCCAGGAAATAACATCTTCACCTCCTCGACCCTAAGCATCTATTATTCCCTTTATGGTGGTGTCAGAGATTTCAGGGGTTGGGTTAGTGACTTTGCCCTGCCCATTTTCAGTTGCCAAATATTTTACTGCTGGCTATGAAAGTGCTGTGGCCTTCAGAATAGGTCTTTTCAAGGTTGGTGTATGGTTGTTGGATACAGGAAGATAGACCTACTTTCTTTGCTTAGTTTCATTACAAAACATGTACTTTAGATACAGGACTGCCAGATTTAGCAAATAAAAATATGGGATGCACAGTTAAATTTGAATTTTAGATAGACAATGAATAATTTTTTAGTATCACTACATTTGATATTTCATGTTATTTTCATTGTTTATTTGAAATTCAAATTTAACTTCGTGACCTATATTTTTCATTTGGCAACTCTTTTTGGATAGAATTTTCCATAATAAAGTGTCTTATTCTATTTCTCCATATGTGCTCCACTCAATTAAATAAGGGAGTAAAAGCTAATCAAGAAAACAGTAAGATTTATCCATGAAATATCTGGGGAAGCATACAAGATTAACATAATATTTTATATTAAAATAATAGAAAATTGGAAATAAACTTTTTTCCCTAAAAGTTAGGATCATGTAAAACAATTAGGCTAACAATTGTTTTACATGATTAAACAAATGACATCTAATAAGTAGAAGCCAGTTGATAACATGAGCATAAAATTCAGGGGATTAAAAATTTATTATAACAGTTAAGCACATTACCTAGTGTATTCTGTTTCTTTTTTTTTTTTTTTAAGCTGTCTTTGCAATAGTTATGAGAGATACTTTTTTTGAAAGTTCTGGAGGGAAACTTTTTTAGAAAATGAACATTCTGGTTAAAATAATTTCACTTCTGAGTTAATACCAATAAGGCGTTGATGGCTTTTCACGTGATCCGTTGCTATCAATAACTTTAGAATCTCTGTTAGCTTTTAAAACGTCAGTTTTCCTCAAAACATAAATCTTATATACATAGTCTGTGGTGTGTCCGTCTTTGTCCCAGACTGGGCTGAATATTTTGGCGCCTAGAGATTGGTGGTACTCCCTCACTGTGTTTGGACATGGCGCCGTTTCTCCCCTTCTCACGGCCATCTGATCTTTTCCTTTCTGGCCAGCCTGACTGCCCCCAGCTCAATGGCTTCCACCCTTTCCAGTTTTGCTGAGACCCCTACCAGAGCCAAGCTTCCCAGCTGGGTCTTCTCCCCACACTCATCAGCCCCACGTTTGTTTCTATTCTTGCAGCTTGAGCAGAGAATAACAGACCTGGAGACTTTCAAAGTGTCACCCGTCAAGTCACACTAAGCACACACATGCTTATCCACGTGTTCACACGCAATGAATCTTTGTTTATGAGGCAATCTGTTCTATCAACTTGGCCCCCTTTCCTTTATTTTATACAGAAGGACATAAGCACAGAAAGATAAAGAGAGCGTTTTCAAAGTAACAGAGTCACTTCCAAGTCAAGGCTGGAACCTCGATCTCTTCATTAAATCAATCTTTTCAGAGTTCCTCTTCTATCATATGGGATCTTATGGCCACAGAATGGTGGGGTTTTGTTGTTGTTGTTGTTGTTTTTGAGAATTCAATGAGAACTTAAATTACCTAGCTCAACTGCTCATAGTGGGCTTTCAGAAAATGTGGGTTTCCCCCCTCCCTGTTTTCAATGACAGATAATTTATTAGAATTTATTAATAGAATTTATTAGAAGACCTGGCTTTGGTGGGGGTAATAATTCTATTCATTCCTAGAGCTCTGCCTACCTTGCTTTATGATGCTGATACGTTTATTTAACTTTTCTGTTCCTGGACATAGTTCTTTGTCAGATATAAATGTTCAGTGAACATATACATTTTCTGTTATTAATTAATGCATAATTGTAACTGAGTATTTTGAAATGAATATGCATGAGTAAATGGTAGCGTCTACAGTTGTTATTATTTTCCAGCTGTTTAATGACACATCTGAAAGTAATATAGGTAATACATGGCTTCTTTGGATATTTTAAAGTAAACTATGGGATTTTTAAAGTAATTGGATTTTTTAAAAATGTACCATATTTCTAAGTTATGTTTTTACTCAGTTTTACAATATTTCACATTGACCCTCATTTAAGCCTCTGGCTTTCTTTTACCTCCTGAAGCTCCTTCCCCCCTCTGTAAGTCCCTACTCAAAGAGTAGAGTGTATTTTGCAAAAGTTGTATTATCTTGTATACATAATGGAGTTTAAATTCCTCTGCAGGATGTTAAGGAACTTTACAATCTGTTTCCAGTGTAACAAACTATGTCAGGCGCCCCCTGCAGTTCCTGGACCCATCTCTTCCCAGTTCATATCCATACACCGCTACATTCAGTCACTATGGGGCTCCATGCCCAAAAGTAACTCATGAAAGTGTTGTGTAACAGAAAGCAGTAAGGTGCTGTGAGCACAGACTTTGGAATGAGGCAGCCAGAACACAACTGTATCTTAGTAGCTTTCTCTATAAGCCTCGTTCATTTTATCAAAACTAGGACAATAGTATAGCATAGAGCTCCTGTAGGATTAAATGAGATAACGTAATTTAAATTATGTTCTAAATTGCTTGGTACATGAAAGGCAATAAATGGAAGCTATTTTGATATGATAAAGATGAACACAAAAGTCTTTAATTAATTTGCTCCTTTTGTAGAAAAAGTTTTTCAATAACTTTTATTCCTGGCAAAATTGCCTTCATTCTTCAAGATCTGCTTATCCCTGATATTCACATTAATATGTAATTAATAATGTTTCAGTTGCATGTTCTGGCAATTCTACTCTCTTATTTCTTAACTGGTATTGCATTATACCCTTTTCTATTCTTTAGATTGTTACTTTAAAATCAGTCATAGGCAATGAGTGAAGGGGACTGTTGCAATCATTTACTCCAATATCCTTATTTAATAACTAAGAAAACTGAAGTTCAAACTTATTAATAACATACTTTTTGTGATTTATTATATAATATCTGCCTCCAAGTTGTCTGTGAATTTCCAAAAAGTAGAAAACTATATCTATCTGACTGGCTTACTATTCATAATGCTTGGCACAGGGTGGAACCACAGTAATGGATAAGTGGATGTCATGAAACCACTTCTGGCCAGATTCATGAATTCTAAGTTAGTGTTATATTATATTTCCTTTTGTTCCAACTTTATCTTATTCTACAGATCACTTACTGGAAATCTCTCTTGAAAGCTTTTGATTGTGCTGGAGTGGCCCCTATAAAGCTGATCGTTACAAGATCCAGGAACTCTTCTGGTTCTGTAATGCAATCACTTAACTCGCTCTGGAGTTGTAATGATGCACACTCCTAGAGACAAGCCCAGGAGAAACTGAAGCTGCAGCAGTATTACTTTCTCCTGGTGAAATTGATCTAGACATGTGGGTCTCCTACCCCGGACATCACATGGCTCCTTCTTTTGCATAGCAATTATTTCAACATTGACTGCATAATATTGCCTTTTTTGTGTTGACCTTGGCTGTCTGTAGAGACTACCTTTTTGCTTGTTACCTTGTTTCTGTTCCAGAATAACCCAAGGAGAAGCAACAAAGTTATTAGGGTCAATGTTTTATAGATACAAAACTAGGATTTGGTTTGAATTCAGATTTCCTTTTTCTTATCCTGTTGTTGTTATACTGCACAGTTTTGCCTCTCATTGCTTTTTGAGGGCTGCCTTATACCTGTGATAGTGCTATTCTACACCAGTAGAGTATTTTATACTTATTCTACACCAGTGAGAAAAACCTACTGTTCTTCCATGTGACTTCTAGCAAAATGCCAAGAATAGCAATGGGCTATAGACCCGTTGAGGGTCCACGCTAAAGGCCCCTGTAGTTCCTAAAACTAAACCGCTGGCACACAGAGACTGGATACAAAAGGATAGAAAAAGATGTTTTATGAAAATTGAAAAAAAAACAGACCAAAAAAATCTGGGGTAGCAATACTTATACCAGACAAAATAGACTTTAAAACAAAGGCTGTAAAAGAAGGACCCATTAATCCCACTTCTAGGTAATTATCTGAAGAAGCCCAAAATGCTACTTCAAGCAATGTGTGCATTCATATGTTCATTGCAGCAGTGTTTACAATGGCCAAACCATGAAGTCAACCTGGGTGTCCCTGAATGGATGAATGGATAAAGAAGAGGTGGTACATATATACAATGGAATATTACTCAGTCATAAAAAGGAATAAAGTCTTGCCATCTACAACAACATGGATGGACCTAGAGGGTATTGTGCTGAGTGTAATAAGTCAGATAGACAAAGACAAATGAAATATGATTTCACTTATAAGTGGACTGTAAAGAACAAAACAAACCAATGAAACAGAAACAAACTCATAGATAAAGAGAACATATTGATTTTTGCCAGATGGGAGGGGCATTGAGGGTGGGTGGAAAAAGGGGAAGGGATTAAGAAGTACAAATTGATTGTTACACAGTAACCATGGGGATGTAAGGTATAGAATAAGGAATATAGTCAATAATATTGTAATAACTATGTATGGTGTCAGATGGGTACTAGATTTGTTGGGGTGATAGATGGGAGGTGGTGGAGGACAGGGTGAAAACGGTGAAGGGATTAAGAAATACAAATTGGTAGTTACATCATAGTCATGGGGATGTAAAGTAATACATAGGGGATATAGTCAGTAATATGGTAATGATTATGTATAGTACCAGGTGTGTACTAGACTAGTCAGAAGGATCACTTCTTAAATTATAAAACTGTCTAACCACACTATGCTATACACCTGAAATTAATATAAAATAATTGAATACCAACTGTAATTGAAAAATTTTTAAAAAGGGAGGGGAAAGGTGAAAGGGAATAAGAAATTCAAATGTCCAGGTATAAAACATTAAGTCATGGGGATGTAAGGTACAGCATAGGGAATATAGTCAATAATATTGTGACAGTGTGGTACAGTGTGAGATGGTTGCTGGACTTATCCTGATGATCGCTTATTTAGGTACATACATGTTGAATAACTATGGTGTCCCCCAGAGACTAATATAATATTGTATGTTAGCTATAGTTTAATTAAAATCTTAAAAAAAATAAACAGCTGGCTAGTTCAGATAGTGGCTTAAGGACACACAATCTGTGTTTAGTAATTAGCGCTTCAACTGAGCAATAACCTTCAACAAGTCCTTCGTTTTCCTGCTCAGGGAGAGAGACATCAACAGAGATAGAGTATGCTCCATTATCAGTTGGTCAAAATTGTGATCATTTGTTAGATGTGTGGCCTTAAACAAGTTCCTTATCTTCTCTATGCCTCAAATGTTTCATCTGTAAAGCAGTGTCAACCTCAAAGGTCGTGGAAAAGGGTGAATGAAATAACAAATGCAGCAGAACAGTGCTTGGCTCATAGTGAAGGCCGAATAAATATTAACTCGTAAACATTATTATTATTCATCACTTCGTGAATATTAAATGCAACAGTTTCATCCAATCTGAGTTGATCATTGAAAATATGATCATACTTTTCTTTATGTAAATAAAAACAAATTCCTTTTAAAACAAGAAATAAAGGGGTTCAGGAATCATTTCTCTGTGTATAATTAGGTGATTTCAGTTCATTCTGTTTTCAGTTGCAGCATCTTTGTCAGTATCGACCATGATAGAAACTAGACACATTTCCTCTAGTATTGTTAGCATCACATCGGGAACATATGTTGAAAGTACAGTTACAAGAGCCAAATTCTCTCTTGATACTGGCTTGAAATTTATCCCTTTAGAGTTATGTGTTAATAATGAAGGGTGGAAACTTTGTGTACGCACTCAGGTGTGATTTAGACATAGGTTAATATTGTTTGCCTGTAATATATTTCACATCCCAATACTACTTTCTGGTTTATCACACCTACTGTAAAATTAACAATTATTAGTTACTCCTGTTTTTCTATTAAAGCAGCTGGGACAGAACAAAGCAGAGTATTAATACAGACAAGTGATAGATGTGCAAAACTCTTTCTCCTCAAGAAAATGGAAAATATTCCGTGTAGGCAGTTTTCAGTAAAAAGGAAATCAGGCCCTACAAGGTTATCTCATATAAATATTAATATTCCTTATGTGGCCGGTACTTCCAACATTTAATTTTCCAATGCACTTTTTACAAACATGCAATTACCAACTACTAATGGAGAATTTTATGACTAACTTTTGCACCCAAAACGATTATTTGCTGTGTGAGGATAGATTTACAAAATAAGATATGGTAGCATTTAAATGGCCACTTATTTTTAGTAGAAGACTTCCCTGACTGTGGCCTAAAACTTAGATTGCCATCTCATGGCATCATTATCTGCAGGCCCAGACACGTATCTCTTATACTTAAGGGGCATAAGAAAAGCCAACTTGATTAAAATAGGCTGTTTCTTATCATTAGGAAATTTGGGGATGGAAAAATAATGATTTGTGTAATAAATATGTGTTTTGAAGTCATGTTCATCCTCCAAGGTAATTAGCGGTTCAGTTCTTGCAGGAAGCAGGAAGGCACCGCATTTTTCTACTGTTTGTTTTTTTTAAAAAATAGTGTGTGTAATTCTTGGGAGATCAAAATGAGCGAAGTGAATGCTTTCATTTATAGTGTGAATATTATGGCAAGTGTTCCATAGCTTATTTCTTCCTTTCAACCCTTGAAATTGTTCTTTTAACACATTTTACAATCAAATTTCTAAAAAAAAAAAAAAAAAAAACCCCAAATACCTAAGGATCTCATAATAACATCATAATTCTTTGTGTCTTATTTGTATTTGATATGTGGGCTATCTGGATCCTTTAAAGTTATTTTAAAGTTGTCTTCCTCTATTGATGTTGCCAAAGTCCATTTTAAACATTGATGGCTGAGGATCATGGTAATGTAAACAATGATTCAGTAACACATACACTTGCATTTTAAACAGTGTTCAGGATATTTGATTCTTAGTCTAGAATTCACACACTGAAACAGAATGTGATAATGTTGTAGAAGGTTTTTATTTTAACTTCTAGGATTTAAGCCATATGTAAATAAACTTTAAGTATTTATTTTATAACTAATCCCCACTGAAAACTCTTGTAAACACTGTTTCCATTTCATTTCAAGTGTAAATGAGAAGGATTTAAAAAAAAGAAAAACATTTCTAAATAAAATTGAAGTTAAGTGACCCACCTGAAGCCACAGAACTAGTACGTGGCTGTGCCAAAAATCAAACCTAGATTTTCTAATTTGCTCATATTCTTTTCACTACTTCTTTAAAGAAGTCAGTGTTTTAAGACGATTGACCTTAGTACATAGTTTACTATCTGTATTTGTCAACACAGAGTACACTTCAAAATATAAAAGCTAATATGACACCCAATATGCAATGCTTAATCATAAATAGCCATATAATGTGGCAAACATTCATTAAATTGTTAATTTTGTCAATATAAATACTTCTGTGACTAGTATTCGTTTTAGTTTAAGGAAGCTACATAATACCAGTAATTAATGAAAGATGGAAATAATCAGGGCTTAGATGCTTTCATATTTTTAAAACTAGTTCAGTAATATGCAATATATTCAGCAGCTTTATTAACAAGTTTCTTTTGCAGTGCAAAGATAGGGTTCGGCTATTTCTTTGATAGAAAATTTACTAAATCACAAAAGTGATAAATAAGGTCATATGAGTTAGGAGATTTTGGGAAATGCAGTTTTCCAAAGAAAACATTCCCTACATATTGGAGGAAAAACAATAATTTAAGTTAGATGTTTTTATGAAACAGATGAACCATAAAAGATCACAAAAGCATTGCCCCATGATTTTTGGAATAAGGCTAGGACTGGAGGAATTTTAGAAGCCGCCCTTACACACATAGCATCATGCGCTCACTCTTCACTCCTGGTCTTTTCATCTCCTCCTCCATTGCCTGAAATATTTATCTGACATACATCAGTTCTAAATATCACATTGTCCGGGAATCCTCTCCAGACTCCTCAAGGCTCATAAACACTCTCCAATGTGTTACTTAGTATCCTGTACTTTGCCCAACTTTTGTCACAATACGATTAGCACATGTTAATGCGATTGCCCATTTACCTGGCATTGTTTCCCACTGGACTCTCAACCCCACAAGGAAAGGAACCAGATGTCCCATCTCTTAGCCCAGTGTTTCACACATAGTAAGTGATCAGCTTTGACTGAGGGAAGGGATAGTAAAGTTAACCAAGCCCTGTGCAGTTCCTTATAACTTATACACACAGGATGCCTTTTGAGGCTCTATACAACTCCTGATTTTCTGATAGTATTACAGAGGAGAAGGCTGAGACTCCCGCAGGCTAAAGGGGAAGGGGCCACACACCATAAATGGCAGAGTGAGGAAGCAAACCCATTCTGTTTCCTCACTTATTCTTTCATTCAACAGTTTTATGCTTAACATCCTCTACCTGCCAGACATTATGTCAGAGATGGAGATCCAAGATAAATAGGTTAAGATCTCCTGAAGCTCTCTGCCTCGTCAGAGAAATAGACTATAAACAGTAATTATAATACAATGTGATAAGGGCTTTGACAGAACAATGTACTTTTGTGCGGTGGGATTTCCACAGATGGAATGGACTGTGCATATTCATTTGCTCTTTTATTTTATTTTATTTTTGATTATTCTTTTCATACCGTTTTATGTCTGAATGCTTAGTATATAACCACTATAATTCAGAAAAAGGTAGGCAAAGGCCTATGCAAATGAAAGTTGAAATATTGCAATACTCTTTCTAAAGTAAGTAGTTTTCATTATTGTTCATATTATATATTAATTCAAATATCAAACAAAAATCTGTATAAAGTTTAATCCATGATAGTATTAAATGGATTGCTTAGGGAAATCATTATCATTGACATTTCTATTAGTTAGTATCCTGCAAAAGTTATCAAGAGAGAATAATCCTAAGCACATGAACAGGGTTCAGTGAGTGGAAAAACTAGGCTAGGAGTGCAATATGGCATGAAGGTAGCTTAGGGTGAGTCAGGAACTCACAAAACTGTAGAAAGCAGCTGTATGCTTGAGTTTTGATCAGAAGTGCATCTGCTATTTTTAAAAATCTTGTAAAGAAAAACTAGTGGACTGGATTAAAAGATTTGTTTCACTTTTCTTAGCTTGTAAATTATTCTTCAGAGAAAAGAAAATGGAAAATAGTGGCATTTAATAATGGCAATTAACGTATTTCACTGAATGAAAAATAGGTAAAATGTCAATAGCACGAGTCTATTTGCATTACTTACTAACCACCAAGACCATTCAAAGTAAAAAGCTTATAAAGAACAAGCCATGAACATACTGGTTTCTTGAAGGAAGTTCCTTGAGGTAAGGGCCTTGTCCTTACTTCTCTGTGCGTTTCCATTGCTAAGCAAGAGCTCGTGGTCAAAAGGCTTCAACCAAGAGGAGATGACTCTATCCACCAAGAACCTAATTCTTTCATTTAAAAATAGAATAAACAAAACAAAAATTGAAGATACATATCTAATGCGGATCAAATGAAGCTCTGCTTTAAAAGCTAACTTCAGAAGCCTAAGAGCAGTCAGTAATCAGTGATTAAGTGCTGAGGAACCCACTGAGTGTTTAAAAGTAATACCTGTACAAACTGCCAGTTACAAAAACAGTCATGGGGATGTAACGTACAGCATAGGGAATACAGTGAATAATATGGTAAGAACTATGTGTAATAACTATAAATAGCATGGTAATAACTATGGATACTAGACTTAGAGGGGTGATCACTTCGTAAGTTATATAAATGTCTAATCTCTATGTTGTACACCTGAAACTAATATAATATTGTATGTTAATGGTAATTGAAAAAAAAAATTTAAAGGAAAGAAAAGGAAACACCCAGAACAGTGCCACAATTTGTCCTAGATGATAGAGCTAGTCAGCTGAGCAGATTTCAAGATTCGTGATCTAGACTCCTTTCAGGGCATCATGCTTAAGTGATACATATTTTCATAAGTCACTTTGGCATTGCATTGTGGAAATATTACCCACACATTTAATAAAAAATGAAAGCAATACCTCCTTCCTACTGAAGCAGCCAAACCAGTGAAAATGGGTAGGAGCCAATAAGAGGGCAGTCACCCCTTCCAAGCATCTAAAGAATGCACATTCAACACATTCCAAGAGAGGAACACCTCCCCCGCTGGCGACTTTGCTCAGCCCAGTGGTTATCCACCTCAAACCACATTGTGCAAAAATTAATAGGGAAAGAGAGAGAGAGAGAGAGAGAGAGAGAGAGAGAGAGAGAGAGAGAGAGATGCTTTTCTGGAATTGTCAAGATACTCCATACTAGTAACCCTTTCCCTTGTACTCAGGAGAAAGAAAGCCAGTCATAAACACTGTGGAAAGGAGAAAGGTGTGTACCCAAGCGTTTCTGGTAAAGGAAGTAAGTAAAAAGGTCTGCAGAGATAAACACAATAGCCCACATAGAATTTGCTAGATATTTTTTCCTTCTAGGCACTCTTTATTATTCTTTAGTTAAATATCCATCTGACCACCCTCAGTTGAATGCTAATATTTTCCCAATACATGTGTGAAATGGAATACAACTCAGCCATAATAAAAGTTGAAATCTGATCTTGAGAATATCATGCTAAGCGAAATAAATCAGTTGGAAAAAGTCAAGAACCATAATGATTTCACTCTTATATATGTGGTATATAAAACTGAAAGTAGTAAATGAACAGTCAAGACAAACAAAAACTCACAGACACAGACAACAGTCAAGAGAAACAAAAACTCACAGACACAGACCCCAGAGGGAAAGGGGGTGAGGGCAAGGTAGAAAAAGGTAAAGGGGGCAAAATATATAGTGAAGGAAGGAGACTTGACTTTTCGTGGTGAACATACAACGCAATAAACAGGTGACATATAGAATTGTACACTTAAAAACTAATGTTATTAACCAATATCACTCCAATAAATTTAATAAAATTAAAAAAATAATAACTAAAAGAAAGAAACATAGCATATAAGTATATAACCTTAAAAAAAAAAAAAAAAAAAAAAAGAATGGAGGAGGAAGTGTTTAACTGTAGATTAAGGCTCCCCCACCTGTGGTTAGGTAATGTAAATGGCATCAGGAGACAAAAAGTCCTGCCCTTACCACGGTTCACTGACCACATGATTGCTACGTACAAATCAAGCATGTCAGGTAACAAAAGTAGTAAATTAGCAAAGTGGGCTAGCAGTACTATGTCAGTAGTTTGTACGGCTATGTGGATACCTATGGATACCCATCAACAGACACTGTACCTTCACATGTGTAGAGATGACTTGCTCCCAGTTCCTTTACTTTCTATCAGTATCACCCGTGTTTTTGTTAGTAAAGTCACAAAATTTTAGCAAGATCTTAAAAGCTAAAAGTGGGCCCCATAGAACTAAATTTTCTATAACAAGGCAAGAAAATTATAGTGAGGTCTAGTAATTATCTCTGTTTAGTATGATTTCACAGTAAAACATGTTTTGTTTTGTTTTTACAATGTTCCTATGTATTAACAACAATCAGAAAACATATTTGATTACTTTTTCACCAGAGAGGCATCATGCTTCAGTTTTTTTTTTGGAAAACCATCTTCATCTTCTAGTTTCATATTCTAGGGGGTGCCTAATTCAACCTTTACTTTTCATTATTATCATGTGTTAATTTGAGATTGTAATCCTGCTTTTAGTAATCCCCTTCCTTTCTAAATTATAGATGTAGAAGGATAGAAGTGTGTGTTTGCCTCAGAACAAACTCTGGGCCCATTTTGGTCTTGCTTTTAAAACCAATCATTTACATAAATATTTATAAAATATTCTAAAATAAATGGCTTTTCATCACTGCTTGCTATGTTATTGTCTATTGAATGTGAATTTTTTACTAATTCTAATTGACTTAAATTTTTAAAGCAATACATTTCAGTTCACACTTCATATAAGAAATGGTTAATAAGATAGGTTATATCTATGGACCAAAAGCTAGAAATAAACTTCTCCCAAAATAGTTATATTTATTTATGTCATTCTGCCAAGTAGAAAATGTATATCATTGAGTTTTACCTGCATGATGTCTTTCTAATACTAAAGCTATGCAATTCTGGGGTGTGTGTGTGTGTGTGTGTGTGTGTGTGTGTGTGTGTATGTTTCAAACTCTTGGCAATTGTGATTTTTATCAGCAGGTAGAATAAATTAACTCTTAATTGTTTTGCCTTTACTAATTATCTACAGAAGATATAATAAGTTATAGTAAAGCCTTCCATTGAGAATTTATCTATTATACTTCTGTTGGTCAGTTGAGGGGCATCAAGTAGGAAAGAATATGTCTATAAAATTCTGAATAACATTTTGCTGTTGAAACCAATGTGGCTTATTAGTCTAATATGTCCCCTATCTGCCACTGTAGGTGACACTTATTTCTTACACTTATACCTACGATCTTGTTTTCATATTTTTACTTGATTTTCTACCCTCAAATACCTTTTGTGTGTTTGTGTAACATGATAACTTTTTGAAAACTAATGTAGACAGAAGACATGAATTGGGAAGTAAATACTTTAAGTGTTCTAAATACCATAACTTAAACTTCAAAAGTTATTGTATATTTTCTAAATTTAAAATTAAAATGTGAACGTGAATTTTTAAATACTAAGTATTTCATCCTATAGCTACGTCTATTGAAAAATGCATGAAATTTTAAATAGAATTAGTCGTAAAGAGTTCCAGTAAGCAGTGAACTGCATCATGCCATTTTTAAAATCTTAGTTAACTTCCATTTAAAAGAAGGGTTTGCCCTTAGTTTGAGTATGGATCCCACTTTGTCATAGTTTTCAGTTCTTAGTGAAATTTTTATTTAAAGATTCTTATAGAGAATACAGATGAACATGTCCCTAGAGCTTTTGAGATGATGCTGACCTTTTTGCCCATGTTAAATATGAGGAGTTTATAACTTTATGATATTCTAACATCATTTGTCAAAATATCATGTTTGTTGTTTTTCTTTTTCTTAACAAAAGTTTAAGGAGAGAATTCAGATTTTTAAAATTTTAAATGCACCCACCACAGCCTGGTCTCTCCCTTAGAAAATGACTACTTTTATAAAAATGCACTTCGCTATTTAAGAAATGGAAAATCATGGATTCCTATAGGAAAGCAGTCAACTAAAAGAAAAGTTTTTTTGAACCCAGTAGCTTTCTTTCCATATCCCATAAATCAAGTTTATACTAAAAAATAAAGCTTTGCTTCTAATTATTAAAATTAATATAACCCCATATTTTGCAGGTTTCTCCAATTTTCCGGACTCTAAGAGGTTTGTTCTGAGACCACCTAATCAAATCTTAACATTTTTAGTGTTTGTATTTTCTCACTGGCTATTAATACCACAACACCATGCATTAGAATCAGAAGGTCTTCCTTAAAATGAAAAAAATACAACATCATCAACATTGTTCAATAGTATTTTTCTTAGGAAAATAAAATTATCCACTATATATTTATATGCATCTCTTGTCTCCATATTTAACCTAGATTAATCTCTGCTAATTTTCTTGTTCAGTTGACTGAAAGGAGGATTTAAGGCATTAGATTTCTTGCAAACTAAGAAAAAGTGAGTGTCACACATAAGAAAGTATCAAATTTACCATACTTATTTCTTGCGGGCAGTTGACCCACACATGTGCATGCATAGCAACCTTCTGCAGTGCAATCAGTTTATGTATGAAACCCTTTAACCTCGTAAAAGACATCTAATCTGTTTGGTAATGCAGTGTTTGCATCTTAGGTTCCAGAACATAGATTGAATTAAGTGTATGAATCCAGTATTGGAAGAAAGGTAATTTTAAAAGCATTTAGAAATTGTTTTGAAGAATGCATTGCTGCAAGGTGGCATAACCACGTAAACATGACACCACCATCTTATGGAATGTACAAAAAGGGGGTGGCACTTGTGCCAAATAAACATTCTTCAATTAACGCTTCACAATATGTAGTGTGAACATTCATAGTCTGTGTTTATCCATCCTGAGGCTGCTACTTTTAATGCCTCAAAAACTGTTGCCTGTGTGGTTTCTCCTTCTGGTGAATCTTGGGGGAAGGTCTGATTACAGACACATTTTCCCCTTGGAACTGTCTAATAGCTATACTAAAACCAAATGAATACAAGATAGAAGGCTTCTTCTGATGAATTAAGTTGTGTCCTATAAATGGAGGTTAGAGAGGGAAACAAGGAAACTAATGGCATAATAGACTCTTTGTATTTGAACATATAATACTTATTTTGAATTCCATTATTAGGATACTCATATGAAATGATTCATACACAAGGAGTTTTTTTGGGGAAAAATTATTTCATTTTATTGTGAGGTTGTGAATAGGCATTTTGACGTCCATTATCTACTTGCAGGGAAATGAAGGGTTTTCAAAATGAAATAGACTGTATTACCTGTTCTGTTGCTTTTGCTACTGAAAGATTTACTCACATTGTTTGTTTTATCTGTATTATGCTTACCTTTTTAAGAAATATACATTCCTTTTTATTAATTCTATTTATTTAAATAAAATATAACACCTTCATTTTTAATAGCTTTATGTGTAATTCTTCAAAAAGGTTAATGTTCAAAAAACTACAGTTGACCCTTGAACAACACAGGTTTAGACTACATAGGTCCACTTATATGTGTATTTTTTTTTCTCAATAAATACAGTTGGCCTTCTGTATTTATTGAATACACGAGCTTCACATCTGCAATTCAACCAACTACTGGTCAAAAAACAGTATTTTTGATCCACCACTGGGAATTTGAAGATGTAGAGGGCTAACTATATGCATTGTTCCACGCCATTTTATATAAGGGATTTGAGCATCTGTGGATTTTGGCATCCATGGGAGTCCTGGAACCAATTTCACACAGATACCAAGGGATCACTGTAGTTAAGTTTTTTCAAAGTCAAAAGTTGCGTGGATTTTCAACTTTGTGGAGTTTGGCACCCCTAACCCCCAGATTGTTAACTGTATAATGGTTCTATTCTTTATGGTTATTATATATCTATACATAATCTGAAGCACATAATGCTTATCTTTGGCATGGCTTAAATTGTGCTACACTTATTTTCTCAGGAATATTCATATTTTTTGAAACAGGCAAAATTCATATGACATTAGCAGTGCACGGACTCACAAAGCTAGGTGACACTGCTTTAGTAGAAGGCCATATTTCCTTCGTATTTTATTAATGAGTCTGTTTCACAAATTTTTCTTTCCTGTTGTCGATCCCTTAAATTATTTTTCTTTGCTTGTGTTAAATTCAGTTTCACAGACCTGTTTAGAATCCCAATGTTCAAATAGTTAAATAGTCCTTTGAAGCTCAGATTTTAGGACTTCTTCGGTCCTACCTACATGATTTATTCCAATTAAACATTATCCCATCCTATCCCAACTGCCTGTTAGGTGACACACGCAGAGGGCAAGGTAAGTTCAGTCTCTTATAGGAGAAACAGGGATAGACTTGGCAGATAATCTGGTTGCTGAGTCTACATCAAATGATGGTTCTTAGATGCTTGTTGAATTCACAAGTTGTTCCAACAAAGCTAGCATGATGCTTTTTGAACTGTGGGCATCTGGGCTTCTTCTTGATGCATCTATTACCTCTTTCATTGTCGCCAGCATTTTCTTTACCATTTGTTATTTTCACTGGAGGAGAGAGATCTTATAAGTTTAGCCTTGTTATATTCCCTTGTATGTACTATAGATGTACATATTACTTAAATCATATATGAATTAGATTTATTCTTCAATAAAAATTTTAAGGACAGTATGCCCTTTCCTAGTCATTTTTCTAGAAATAAATTATTTGTAATACTAGGTAAGGCTAATAGGGAATGGTCTCTTTGGTGTAGACTATTAACCTAGAACTAGGCAATACTCTCTGATAACCAGACCTCAAGGTATAAAAATTTATTATTACTATTATTATCAGAAATATGGTTACTGTGACCTAAAGCTGCAAATTGTTATTACATTTATGAAATTCAATTCTCTGGTTACTTATTTGTTATTCAAGTTATCTGCCCTGAGAACTATGGTATTGCTGTACTTTGGAGGGACTTAAAGTTTTTCTTTCCTCCAGTCAAAACTAGAAAATGTAATGAAAATTCATGTAATGAATTTTACATGTATAGTAGAAAGAAGTGGGGGTACATTATTTTTTTAAAACAAGGTCAAGCATATTTTTTAAATTGCTGTAATAAATAGAACAAACATTTGTTAAGACGCAAAGCTATGACCATCTAATCTTCAAATGAAGACAACTGGGTAAAATAAATAAAGTGTTGTCTGAAATCATTGCTAAGATCTCAAAGGAAAAAGAGGCAGTTGCAAAATCACCAGGTCTGGTGAATGAATCATTTCAAAGTTTGGTTAAAAGCCAATGGCAATTATAGGAATGGTAGCAAAAAGCATCTTGAATGTAGGTAGGAACAGAGGTACACTTGATTGGTCAGGGGTATTAGATTTCTGTTATCCCATGGCTGCGTCAGTGTTTAAGAGGCAGACTAGAAAGCATGGTTTTCAAATTATGTCAATGCTTCTGCTCAGTGGATGAGTAGCTTGTGATATGGAGGTTGTCTGGTAAAGCCCAAGTGGAGGAGGATATAAGTCAGTGTAGCAGGAGAGCAAAGAATGTGAGAGTAACATGTTTGAACCTATGTCATGAAATTCTAAAGCCCTTAGTAATTTCATCTTTCTTAAAAAATTATGTATCATTGTTATTTCTTCTCAAGAACAGACTGTTCTGTGACATTTTTTTCCTGTCATCATATTTTCTAAAATAGTATCTAACACATTTTGTACTTAGTCTCAAGGAAAATTTACAGGGTTTCTTTAGTCTAACTCAGTGATGTTCAAGATAGAGCAAACCATTCTGAAGAAAGGAACACAATATCCCAGACATGTTTGAGGTATGTAAAACCTCTAAATTATGTGCATCCTGAAGAATTGTAGGCATAACTTAGCCATCCTGAAAATTAGGAAGGTCAATTAACCCCTCTTTGTTTAGAAATTCTAACTCTGTGATTTGTTCAAGATAGCCTTTTTGTGAGAAGTTTTCACTATAAGGAGTAGGTGGATGGATGGATGGATGGATGGTTGGATGGATAGATGCATGGAGAAAGAAGGAAGGAAGGAAGGAAGGAAGGAAGGAAGGAAGGAAGGAAGGAAGGAAGGAAGGAAGGAAGGAAGGAAGGAAGGAAGGAAAGAAGGAAGGGGCATTTTTTTTTTATTATTAAACAAGCTCAACTTTGTGCTGTTGCTACTCTTCCTTTATTGTTGTAATATATGCTTCTACTTCATACAATACCCAACATGTTTTCCTTTTCTTCTCTTTAAGAAATTACCTTTAGTGAAATACTTTTACTTCTAATAAATGATTTGTGTGTGTGTGTGTGTGTGTGTGTGTGTGTGTGTGTATTTGAATTTTTCTTTTAGTTAACAGAGATCTATTTGGAAGTGTTGTCTATAATATTGATAAAATCTTTCCAGATACCCTCAAGGCTACCTGAACAGGGGATGAAGACTAGTCAAAATAGAAATATGCCTTCTAGAGCCCCACAATATTTATTGAATATTAAAAAATAATAAAAAAGAAAATAAACTATACAAATTATCCAAGCTATATGGGCATATATTACTAACTTTACAAAGATAAAAGTTGAATATCTGAGGTTTTCAGTCAGGTCAGCTTCCTTTAAAACTGGATGGGATTATTTGAGAATCCACCTGATGGCTCCCTCCTACCCTAGTGAGAAAGTTCCCCACTGCTACTGCTTTTAGGAAGACCAGGGTCCATGGAAGAAAACAGTAAAATAACCCTTAAATATTACATTTCCCTCACTTGTTCACTTACTTCCTCCTCCTTCCCATAAGTAGTAGATGTGTTTCTTAGTGTCAGTGTGTAATTATTAACAGTTATTTTTTTAAATTATTATAATGTCATCTTCTCAAAAGAATCTAAAATGTCTTTCATATTTTTCATTGGTTTATAAATCTAAATATTTTTGGAAGGGACATGGGAATTGATATGGCATTATTACAGTTTGGAAATTTTATTTATCTGATTCTTCAACCCAGAATAGTGCCCTCAGATCATGAAAATTCTACTAGTTGTCATTATTTCTTTTTAATCTACTAAACCTTATGGACATCAATTGAATTTTGGACTTTTTCCTTTACTCCCTGCTCTGCTGCATGTCTTCAAAATCCAGCAACTCTGTCACCACATTCCAGGTGCATAAAGTCAAGTTTAAGAAACAGAAATCAACTGGAATTTTTTTTGCCATTTAACAAAATTTGCTTTAAAAGTAACAGGTAAAATAACCCCAAATCAATCCATTATGTGGAAATGTGATTTTGCATTTATTTGAAAGTTTCTGTTTTCATTGGGCTTAATGTTGGAAAACTGACATTCCAATCCCATGCGGTAGCTTCCTTGAGTGTTAAATAGTCTGTCTGTAGTTGCACAATAAACATAGCAGAGACAAAATTAGAATTCAGGGTTTCTAAATTTCAGTGTATTTTTTTCTTCTGCTTTTTTATATATATATATATATATATATATATATATATTAAATTCCCAAATTAGGAATGCTGTTTGCTTTCAAAATTAATTAGATCTCTCAAAAACCCTTGTTCTATGATACATTTGTGCTTACTGTTCTCTGATTTAAGCGCTTATTTTCAAAAGGTTAAACATGTTTGAAATGTGCATGAAATAGAAATTCAAATAAAAGCCTCAAAACTGGTAGATTTCTTGTTTTGATAAAATCCTCATGGGAGATTTAGTACAAACTTTGATGTTCCACCAACTGACCTTATTCCTTGGAATAGACATAATGGTGTATTGCCAAAATGTTCTTTTATCATGTAACTTGAGACTACCACATGGGAGAAAATAGAATATTTTGTTGATAAGTCCTTTGAACATTAAAGTATTCAGTGGCTACTCTCAAAGTCTACCAGATGAAGACAAGTCTATCTTTAGCTGATTTTTCCATCACATAATGTGTAGTCAGATGAGAAATGGATGAGCAACAAAATGGTTGAGTAATGAACCAATGTAAAAATGAATGAATGAATGAAACTCCTAATCAAAAGCTTTACAGAAATCATATTAGATATTATGGTCCTAAGTTTGATATATTGTAAAATTCAAATAAAAATGGAAAGCATCTCTAGGCCATCATTTATTCAGCAATGCCAAAGTTACTCAGCTGTTTTAAATCATTATAACCATCCCACTTCTGCAGTGTTATACAAGAGGATATTCAAATAGGAAACGAGACACATGGAGAAAAGTATTGGTTTCAACACTGTTCATAATATCCCCAAATTGGAACCCCTAGAATTTTTCAGCAATTGGGGAATTGTTAAGCAAATTGTGGTACACTCCCAAGATGAAATTTTGTACAGATACTTAAATTATTAATTAGACAGATTGTAGCATGATGTGAAAGAAAGAACATAAGCTTTTAGATTGGACAGACCCATGTTTCAATATTTCTGTCACTTCCAAAATGTTCAGAGTATGAAGGGATTCCTAGAATCTCAGCACCATCTCAGAAGTTCTTTGTAGAATCTTCCTGACATGATGTAGACAGCCTACATTGTTGGGTAGTGAGATCCAGATTCAAAAGTGTGCTCTCAGAGGGGCCAATTTAATTTTGAGAGGCAATCTGACAAAACAGTAAAGAGATGAACTTCAGAATCAGATAGGCCAGGATCAATTTCTAGCCATTTGCTAGTGGTTTGGCATTTGGGTACATTATATAACTCTTTGAAACTGAGCTTCCTTGTCAATAAATTGCAAAAATGATAACCAAGTCATTGTAATGATAAAATGATACGATGTATACCAGCACATGACTAGACAGGGATTAGGTGTTGAGCATAGTAATTATTGGTTTTATTGTTTTGAGTCATTATACTAATCAGAAACCCCTACTCAAAAACATTTTTGTTGTTCATTTTTGCCTAAAGAATTACTTCCCAATGTAACATTAAAGACCCTCTATAACTGCACTTCAGTCTAACTGCCTGGCCATTTTTCCTAATATGTATCCTTCCTTGTGTAAGCCAAAATTCTACCACTCTTTCCTGGGCATTTCCCAAACATCGCATGAGTGTTTGAGCCTTTCCTCTTTCTGCCCTCCAATTAGAAATTTTTTTCTCTCTATCTGCTTCCTCTAACAGTCCTTCTGATCCTTCAAGGCCCTAGACTAGTTGAGCTTCCTGCTATAAGCCTTCTGTATAGTGCTCAATATTTATTGTCTCTCTTGCCTGTGTTTTCATAGCACTTTGTATTTAATAGTATGCTTCACATTTTCTGTGTATTCTAATTTTGTTTGTGTCTGACTCTTCTACTACATAGTAAGTTGTTTGAGGAAGAGGCAATTTCTCCCCTCATTTTATTAATCATTTTAGCAACTTGTACACAATAGACACTCATACACACAAACGCTCGCACGCACGCACGCACACACACACATATGTCAACTTAAATTCAAGAGTGACTGAAAGCTCTAGAAATAACCTCGTGTAACTCTTCTTGACAGGTCTGTGTCATTTGAAGTGCCTATTTGAGTATGATTTTTCTAATTTTCACTTAGCAAATTTTCATTTATGTGAGGTTGGTACCAAAATGGCAAAAAGTATTGGGATACTTGATCCCTAATTACCTTTTAACCCCTCTCACTTCATTTTAATTAATTACACAGATGAAAGGCTTATAGGTACAATTATATGGGTATAGTATTCTTTCTGTCTAGGTTAGTTCATGGATATAACCTTTATGTAATTCACAAGCTCCATCCCTGGCTTGCTTACAATGTTGCCTATAGTATTCTGGAAAATTTCTATGACTTAAAGATATGGGAAGATTTGTGTGTTGATTAACATGGTATATCTGGAAGATTTGTAGGTCTTCTGGAAAGAAAGTAGACTCAAGATTTCAAACATAGTGTTTTATCATTCTTTCTTTGAATATGAAAAACTTTTAGTTCTTTAAAAAAGATTTATCTACAACGGTGGTGAGATTGGGAGAAAGAAAAGACCAGGACTTGATCCTAATGTAAATGTCAGCTGATCTTGAAAAAATTCCTATTTTTAGTCTAATTGAATTAATTTTTTTAACAGCCTGGTTCTACAACTTCAGCCACTGATAGGTATTAATATCTATGAGTACTCCAAAGACAAAATTTCTTCTTATAGATTCCTGATTTCCTTACATCTTTACAAATCTATGAACCATTTTTATAGGAACTTGCCCTCTGGGTGACTGAGAAGATCAATTAAACCACAAAATTTGATATATATGTAATATATCTATATATTTATATATCTATATATCTATGTCTATATGTAATATAGATGTGTTTTATTTCTTTCCCAAAGAATCTATGCCTAAATGAATGGCCTATTACTTCCTAGCCTAGAGAATTTGGCTAAACCTTTAGATAAAATGGTTAATGATATATACTTTCTGACAAGGAGTCAGTATACTTGATAATTCAATCAATGAATCAAAATATCTGTTCATAATCATACAATTTTTAAATGTCCTGATTATTTGCTCTTGGTATTTCATACTGAATATATACAAAGGGTGCCAAAACAGTGTATACACATTTTAAGAAAGGAAAACTGTGTTAAATTTGTAATATTCACTATATACCGATAACAAAAGATAAATATAAGTCACCTTTGACTTCTGCAATTACAAGAGGTGTTCAGAGTGGTTACCATCAGCATCCAGACACTTCTGATTAGGGCAAACTACTGCTTGAGCAATGTTGACCCAAGTGTCCACTTGTGTACATTTTTTTGGCACCCCCGTATTGCCAATAGCGAACCCTGGATAGAGAAGTGATTAGACTTATCAACATTTGACAAACAAAAACTCATCAAAATTTAAAACTATCAAGGTCAGTGTAGACTTTCAAAAATATTTATTCCTTGTCAGATACAGTGGTGAACTTGAACTTTAAAGCTAAATCCATCGATGTTTTGCAAGTCAGCGTAAGATCCAGTTCTCTTATCCGAAATAGAGAAGAAATTATTTAAGTATTACATATTGTTCTTTAAATAGAAAAGAGACAAATTAGTTCATATGTAACCCTAACTTAGAAGTATTAAGTATTATTTCATTTAAGAAGGCTCTAGCATATGTGTTAAGAATCCTATCTCATGAGTCCTTTCTCTCTTTCACCCCATGTTTCTTCCCGAACTCCACCTTCCTGCCTTCTCATGTTCATATTTATGCAACAAAACTGGACTTTTTACTTCTTCCTGAATGTGTATTTTTACTACTTTTTATCTTGCCAAGTTCCAAACCACTTTTCAATATATGAAATTCTACCATTTCTCCATGGAGACAGGATAATGCTCATGTAACATTACAAACGAAATAAGCATATAAGCAAACAACTAAGATTAATAAATACTGCCTTAATGACTGAAACTCAATTATTAGGAATAAAAAACCTTTATTAAAAACAATTAAATATAGTTATTTATGCTAGTTTAATGGCAATTATATTTAAATACATTTGATAACTTAATAGATTTAATACATTTTATACATTTTTAAATTTACACTGTGGCTCTCTTAACACCTAACCCAAAGAAATTAAAACTATTATTATCACAAAAGTTTATATATATTATGCTTAACAAAGGATTTAGAATATTGATGAAGTATCATTTCTTGCTAGCTAGTGCTTAAAAAGATCAAACTAATATGAATGGATTAAGTAACCATTAGCATAATGAGAGGAAAATATATTCACAAATAGACATGGAGCATTTGCCTATTTTCGACTATTTTCCCTCGGTCTACAGCTCAAAACAACATGAGAAACCATTCTCAGTTCCTGTAGAAGAAAGAGGGCTGGCATACATTCTTAGAATTCACAACTCATGATAACACAGATATGGCATTTTTTTGGATAAAATTTCCATAGCCTGTGTTGCATAGATTACATATTAAATATTTGTTTTATAATTAAAGGCCAAGAAATTGTGAGAAAAGAAAATGGGTATAAAGTTAATCAAAATTTGATAATACTAAGTTTAAGTAAGGAACTAACTTATTTCTATTACTTTGAAATAATTAAAAGTATCCCTCATGACTTAGAATAATTCAGTATTTATTACATTAAGTTGTTAGCTGGGCATATTACAAGATATTATTGTTTGGGGGACACCTAAGACAAGCTATTTTCCAATAAGAACCTCCACCCTTTTTCTCTCTCAGCTGAAATTGTCACAGGAGGTCTATTTTGTTTGTCTTGTTATGAACAAGTATTTGTGGAGTAGTTTCTCATGCTATTTGTACAGGTGATTTTCAGTAGAAATAGATTATGAAGATTCCTGGATACTGGATTTTTTTTATTTTTACAAATATAATAAATGTTTGTATAATCATGAATGTATACGAGTATACATAAATATGTCATACGTTACAGGTGTTCTAGAAATATTACACATTTGAATGAGTATATAGACATCACAGGATTCTGGAATACATGTGAATTCAAATAACTAAAATGTTACTCCATCATGTGAATTTCCTTATGAAGCATACTTTAATATTACAGTAAAGAACAGAGTGTGGGAGTTGCCTAATTTTAGTCCTTTTTTAAAACAATGAGAAATTTACCTGGTTGCTTAAGTTTAAATGATATGCTTATAAAATTAAGCTATATCCATTCAAGAATTTTTCCTATAAAGTTAAATTTCCCTCTACTCACCAAAGTTATTATGTAGTAGACTCTGGTTCTTTATGGATTAGTTGGTTCATATCTGAAAAAAGGACAGATTTCTTTCTTTTTTTTTTAATTGTGTGCACTCCCAAAGTGATGATGAAATTTGAAAACAAAATCAGGGATTTTGCATTTCAGGAATGATAGGATAAGTAGATATACATTGGGATTTTTGAAATTATCTGCAAAAAATGCTGACAGTTGATCTGAAAAGGACATCAGATCCTTATTCTACAAGGGATCTAAAGAGGTTATGTGTCTTTCTCTAGATCCCACAGCTAGTTAATAACCAGTGATAGCAAGAGGGCAGATCTCCCACCTTTTCATTGGGTGCAATTTTCTCTTACCCTGAAATTCGTAAAGGTCATCCTCATGACACCGAATGTTTCATTATTTATTAAATCACAGTCCTAACTGTTCTAGACTATTTTCATATAGCTTGTGTACTTGGTGATCGACACATAAAAATCAGTCATATATTTAACAAATGAATGAACTTAACCAACTTTATGTGAATTTAATATCTCATGGGGAATTGCAACGTACTATGTGTGGCCACCATCTGTCATTCAGTATAAACTGAAAGTATACTTGACTATTATTTATTTTTTCACTCTTTCTAATTAGAAGTACAAATCATTGGGATGTTACTGATTGTTGATCCAGTGCAATTGAAATAGCCACACATTTAAATAAGGTGGTTACATACTGAAAATTACTTGTTTACTTGCATATTGATTTCACTAAAAAAGGAAAACTAAGAGTATCTGTGATTTCTTTGCATAGTGTTTTAACATAATAAAATTGGATTGAGAAGTTTGCCAGACATATATATTCATTTTCCCAAGGTGAATATCTTTTTGATGGCTTTAGAGAAGAAAATGATGCATTTGAAGCAACATATTGTGTGTAATTTAAACGCCTAGGATACATTTACTCTTCTGGGTTTTTATTTGCTTTAAGTTTATTCAATATTTATGGAAGCCTCTTTACATCAAGGATTGGCTGTGTCAGTTTTTGTTTGAGAGTCTTAACTTGTGCCCTTGGTGCAGTTAGATGCTTCTAGAGTAAAGCAAAAGTGTCTGCTGCTCTTAGGTTTCTCTTCTAGTGCCAGAATCACCTCCCTGCGAGACTGCTTGTGGAACATTCCTGATCCGAGTTTGTTTCTCCCAGGACTCTGGCTCCTTGGGGATTTGCCTGCCTAGCTTGAGGGAGGGTTTCCAGCCTGCTTTCTTTCAGATAGTATTTCTCTTTCATTTTATCTAAATAGAGGATTATATTAGCTAAACATGATTAAACTTGAGATATGAGTAGGTACATTTCTGGTATCTGGTTTTGTTACAGGTTTTTATGGTCCCCTGGTGTTTCAGCATGTAACATAGTGTTTTAATATAACCACCTTTAAATAGCTACATCTCCTAAGAAAGAGTTTTGAAGAACCCTAAGCAAGTTGTTGGAAACAGACATTTAAGTGTTTAATTCAATTAGCAACTCATAAAGTCTATACTGATGAAGATGCAAATAGCCTTTATAAGCATTAATTTCATGAAATGGACATTTTATATAAGTGAATATGGAGTTTGTAGTTCTTTAGGCAAATCTTCACTGTTGGTTGAATTTATTTAAAGAGCTTTTCTGGTCACCTTTGAACCTCAATGATTTCTCCAGATGTACAGAAGTGAACAATGTAAAAATCTTGCTGTTTCAGCAGAACTGATTCCAGCTGGCTGGGAACTGGATCTGCAAGTCATTGGTTACAGCTGTGTTTCGATTTATATGTGATGGTTGAAAAAATAAATTACCCGATTAGATGGCTAGAAAGAGGACTCTTTGTTTAGTCCTTGTGTGGGGACTGAAAGTGTTTATGGTGCTGTTTTCTACGCAGTCTTTGCAAAGTAAGCTGGACAAATAGATTTATTCAATTCAATGCTCCTTAGAAATGTTGCATATTCAGCTTTAATGCTTTGCTAAAGAAACTATTTTTTAAAATAATGCTGTCATCTAGCAAATGTTTTAAAGGTCTAGCATTTAAAAGAAGCAGTAAGTTTTCTGTCCTACTGAGCATTGCATTTAGTAATTGAAAAGCCGTTTTCTTTTGTTTAATGTGTACTTTAAAACCTGTCTTTGTCAGGCATAAGAATAAAAATATGATTTTTTTAAATTCAAAGCTTTATAATGGTAGAGTATCTGAGGGGGAAATCTATTTTAACCCCTTTTCTTAATGAGTTATGTCTCATGACATTTAAGAGAAAGGAAATTAGTTATGTTGATAAATAAAGAAATATAATCAAGCATTGCTGAAAAATATTGACATGCCTGTGAGCCTCTTAGATTATGAGGATTTTAAATTCTTGAATATTTTCTTTGTTATCTAAGTTTACAGATAGGGTAGGAAGAACATGTACTTTTCAGGTTAGTAAAAGTCCACATACTAGTCACTCGTGCAGGTTTAGAATACAGTATTACAAAGTACCCTCCCAAGAGGATTAATATGCTACTATAACATTGCATGAAGGCTTTTGTTTTTGTTTTTGTTTTAAATTATTTCCCAAGGTAGCTTAAATTGAGTTCTTCATGTTCTTTAAGTTATAAAGCTGTCAGAACCAATGGATTGTTTGCGGCTCAACCAGTTCCATTGAGGCATTAAAAAAATTAATGGGTAGGTGGCTCCAGAAAAGAAGGCTACAATGGTGTGTTTTCATTTTTATTTTCTCAAATGGACACTGATTTTATAAATGAATTCAACATTTTATGAAAGTTTATTTTCTAATTCTTTATAAAATGTTGAAAATGAACAGAATTCTAGAGTGAACTTGGAAATCAAGTCAAGTGCCTGATCAGATATTACAGTGTCTAGCAAGTTCAACAGCAATTCAGTGGGTGGAATACCCAGAAATGTATCACTTTTTTCCCCCATGAAAATAGAAAATCCTTTACCATTTCCTTTCTTTATCCATTTCCTTTCTTAAGATGGAAGAAAGGATATATATATATATATGAATTCCATATATATGTATAATGGAATTCAGGTGATGCAGAATAAATAACCATAATGTATCCAAAAGGAAACAAAGGTGGAATTGATCTGTCTTGAATTGGCAGACAGTTTTGCTATGTCAGGCTCTTTCCTTGATCAGTGAAAGTATGCCCTCTAACCCTTAATCAATACAATTGATTGGAAAGGATGGGAACAAAGCATGAGAATGCAGGATACACTTGAACCTTCACTGTTCAGATATATTTACATGATGTTGATAACCCTTAGAAGCATTTTCCTCTACTCCCAGGTAATGGATGCTTCTCCAACCAACATTGAAAAGCTATGTAATAAAGTAGTGGCATTCTTCATGAAAGAATATGTTTTGAAAAGTTAACCTTGTCTCATAGTACTTATAATTCTAAAAATTTATTAATCAGGATAGAGTTTCTATCATTAGGCATAGAGATAGCAAAGTGAACATTCAATCTAGAAAATAACATGTATGATTGTGTGATACTAAGTTTCAAAAATATACATTATTTTAATAGGAAAATCAGGAAAGGAAATAACAGTATCTATAAAGAGAGAATACATTTTTATTTATTTACTCTTATCATTTGTGCTCTATTCCTACCTACTGTGATCAATGGATAAAGTATTATCTCTTCTTTATGTAAAAAAGAACATACAAAATTAGCATATTTTTCTGAGTGAAGAAAACCCTAAACATGTAAAATAAAATTGATTATGAGCAATCAGAATATCTATTCATTAATAACTTTATGCCACCTAAATTAAGCAGCATTTGAAATGAGTATTTTTAAAAGCCAACAAAAATGTTTTTAAACATTTTGATAGTTGTAGAGAATTTTAAGCCCATGATTCACCTGATTTTGTGATACTTCTGATTTTCTGATATTTTTATTCAGAATTTCTAAAATCTACTTAAAGCAGTTTTATAAATTCATTATTAAAACTAAAGTATATCTATTCAACCAATTAATGCTAAAATGTTTTTTGATAACGCTAATTTTTACAAATAAGTTATCCAAGGAAACTATGAGTTCTTCTCCTTAGTGTGTATACCATAAGAGTGTATACACATCTTTCTAAATCTTAGAAAATTACTACCTCCCTATTTCTAAAATGAAAGTATACATTGCTTCAAAAAATGAACATTTAAATGTAAATAGGGTAATCCATAGAAAACATCTAATATAACATTTTAATGTTGCTATATTATGCAGCTATAATGAAATGACACATTTTTGAGATTCAGTTATTAGATGAAATATAATCACAGGGATATAGAGAGAGGATATATCATTAGTCTTTCTGGGGATAAATGCTACTATACGGTACTGTGAGGATTAAATAATATAATTATGTATACAAATATTATATTTAAGTGGTAGGTAGTAATAACAAACACGTGTTTCCAGTTTTACTCCCCTTCCATTGCACAAAATTTTAGAGCTGAATTAGGCCTTGGTAATTAACCTAGTTATTCCTCCTAATTTTAAAGATACGAGAACTAAATTTCTAAGAGTTAAATTACTTATCCAAGACCATAAACTTTATTGTTTACCGAATTGGCATTAGAACCCATTTCCTGACTCCTAAATCAGTTCCCTTCCCACCTCTCATCTTGTTTGCAAAGTGTTGTATATAGAACATAAGGAAAATTGTACTCTGTATAGTTCCGTTAGCTAAAACATAAATTATTATTGCTCCTTTGCCATAATATTCAAGCTCTGAATATGACAGTAATTCTGGAGTCCTTTGCTATCATTTAAACTTTTCCACTAAGTCTCATCTTAAAAAGTCAAGATTAATTCTTTTCTCTCACCTGTTAGGAAGTCCATCAACATAACAGAGACATTCCTTTATTACAAATATATACATGTATATATTCCTGATAACTATTGGAAAATGCTTTTCCAGATTTAAATACAACTTTATATGATGTAATTTTTCGTGTTCTCCAAATTGTGCCTCATTATCATGCCCTGCCTTTTGCCTGAAAGAAAAACACTCCACCAGCATCCTCAAGACCTATTTGTTCATGTGTATGGCTATACAACAATGGCTATTATTGTCACTTTCCCCTCAAGACCTCCCTCAAGTTCATGTTGTTGCTCTAATTACACCGTCTCAGATGTACTCTCCTCATCTCCTCTCTCTGGTATGGCTTTGAATGCTGTCCCCTTGTGGATATTGATGACAGAATGGATAGGCAAGTGTATTTCGCACTTGGGGAAAGCCGAGGGGCGAGAGGAAGGAGAAAGAAAAAAGGGAGGGAGAGTAGGAACAAGAGAGAAAGATTGCTAGAGAGTTACAATCATTCCATTTTCTGAATAGAATAGAAGAATGAACGTTAGATTTCACATGCCAGGGTCTGAAGGATTATCCCTGAAAGGAAGAGAAATCTATGAGATTAGTTTTCCGTGTTAGTTGGTATACTCTGCACTTATATATCAAAGAAGAGAGAGAAATAAAATAAAAATTAATTTCAGATTGATAAATACACCTTTTGCATCCTAGTCAAGAACTGCCTGAGTTAAAAAAAAACACACACAAAAAAACACTGAATCATCCTCTAGTCCACATACTAAAATTCTAAAACAAATATGGGTCAGGTATTTTTTCCTGGTGAAAAACCATCTGTATCTTTCACCATGAAATTTTTAAAGTAATAACTCATCTATATTTATATTTTACTTTATTTTCTTTTTGCTTAAGATAATTAGTTCCAGAATCTGATTGGTAACTCAGAATTATCTTAACAAGGTCTACACACACACACACACACACACACACACACACACACACACACACCTGTTTTTCTCTCAACATTTTATTTAATAGGAAATTCCCAACAGATCATCCTGGTTCATTGGTATCTAATTCTTGTCTCCCTTGTCCATTAATTATTATTTCTTTTCTCTTCAAAAGAAAACGAAAGACATCTAATCGTAGTTGTTGCCACACTTAACTGCTGTTCCTTCTATATGAAAAGGATTATTAAAAATTGCTCTTTCTCTGGATTTTTGCTACTACGCATGCTACCATTACATCCCTTCTTTATTGAAAACAGAAATTTGTGATATGTGTTATTTAACACTAAAAAGACCAGCACTCTCACTTCTGGAAAGGATAGACACATAAGCATCTCTCAGATTTATTTGGCAACTTTGGCTTGAGTATTTGTTTTGTGTTTTCTGATGTTGTATTTGTTTGTGTGGTTTTTTTTAACTACCTTAAAATTAATTTCTGTATAACACTTTCCCTTAAGTGGTATAGCATATTTCAAAACTATTAGTAAATAAAACTACTAGATCCTCTTCCGTCAAATGAAATTCTCTTATTTTAGATCTTCAAATAAATATAGAATCATTCTCTTAAAATAGACTGAAATGAAAGTATGGGGACAAAATGGTCAGTTATGCTATAAACTTTTCACAAGAACAGTTTTAAGTCAGCAGTGTCCAGTAAAACTTTCTGCAAAGTTGGAAATGTTTTATAGCTGCATTGTCCAAAATAGTAACTACCAGCCATGTGTGCTATTACACATTTGAAATATGGCTCAGGCAATAGAGGAACTGAATTTTTACTTTTATTTAATTTTAATTTTAATAGCTACATGTGGCTTGTCTCACCTTATTGGAGAGTGTAGGTTAAGTAAAACAAAGAATATATGCAAGTAATAAAAAACAATATATTCTGCACATCCATGACTTTTGAGTCTAAGTTTGAACTGTAGATCATTGTTTGTCCTCCTTCTCCCTTACCCTAAATATAATTCCCAAAATAAAACTAAATTCAAATGGCCTTTATCAGAAATAAAAGATTCCTGCCTTAGTAGTAAGGTAGAGGACAGGTTATATTAAAGTATTTTAGAGTAGTTATTGCTTCCTTAAAGTCAATATGTCACTTGATATATATTCAGGTATATCTTAGTGTTTTTTTTTTTTAAGTTAACAGAACAAAACTCAAATAATACATAAAAACAATTGACCTAGCAAGACCATACATGTATTGCACTGCTTAAATATAAAACAGGGAGAAAAATTTTACTTTGTAAATATTTTAACCATAGTCAGGGTCTCATTTAGGGATGTTTTAGTATTAATGATCAGTAGTTTCAAATCAGAAGAGACCTTAAACCCATGTCTATGACAGTGGCGATTGAACTGATTGATTACAACATCTTCTTTCAGATAAATATTGATTATAATCAAGTCTGCATTCCCATTGGCCCTAACGGTGGTCTTGACAGAACCCTGGGCACTTGAACTGACTAAACCCTGTCTGGATATAAATATTTTAAATTCATGGCCATTCAGTTATAATCATTATTTTTCTTCAAACCTTTACTCCTCTTGATTTTCTGCCTCCTTGGTTAATATTATTATGCCTTCCGGAAAGTTAAGTAAGTGATGTATGTGTCTGTTTCTACATGTAATAAAAAAAGATAGCATGGTTGGGGGTGGGGGATGTTGGAGACTTGTATTTACGTTTATTGTTTCTGATTTGCAGAGCTCGGAGTGAGGTGCTTATGCAGACAGTCCACAGAGCTAAGATATCAGTAGGCTGTTTGCTGTAAGCACATGTTCAATTATTAAAATAGTCGACATTTTATGTCTGATAGCCTTAGCGAGGTCATGACATTAATTTATCCAGAGAATTGTGGGCAACTGTCTAGAAAAAAATAGCATAAAGGACACAGATGTTGGAGAGCCAAAAAAAAAAAAAAAAAGATGGCTCTCTGAGCAAAGAGACTTTAAGAGATGACCAGTAGATTTAGAAGTAGAACAGGAAGAAGTAGAACAGGAAGAAGGCAGCACGCGTCTCACTGTTACTGACAATCAGTATTTAAAGCTATGCTGTGTATGCATTAATTTCTGCTATTGTTTTTCATTAAATTCTAAACTTGAACACTATTCCTGAATCTCTGGTTTCTGCAATCTAATTTCTTGTTATTTGTCGCTTCAGTGCTCCGTGATTCTTTGCTTTTTATTCCCTGTTCCTTTCTTCCCCTTCATTCCCCGCCCACTTCTCATTTCTGCATTTCCTTTTCTTCCTCCCTTTCTTATTCTTTTCCTTCTTTTCTCTCTCTCATGAGTGTGTACTTAATTCCATGTTTCCATCAGGCGCCAACTTATTTTTGTGTGTATGTGTATTTTTTTGTTTTGGCGCTTGAGTTTTTCTTTTCCTTTTCGTTCAAATCAGGAGCCTCTAGGAGCTGATTTTAGAGATACATATCAGCCTGCACACGTTTCTTTTCTCTTTATGGGTTGTGTGATGTTTTCTTTGGAACCTCTGCAAATGGTTGTCCTTCATGTTTGTTGCCACAGATCTGTTGCCAAACTGCTACCTTAGTTGGTCCTGCAGTGCCGCAGTGCATGCTGGGATCTGTCTGTGTGAGTAAACTGAAATTTCAACAGCACCAGACAGTACTGAAATTGGCTTGAGAATTGCTGTACTTCTCTTCCCTTTGTATGGATTTCTTGTATGCTGCAGAGTCACCAATGGCTAGATTTCTCTGGCAAGTAATTCAGAAATATTGCTCATGTAGAAAGGAAAGGTAGGCAGTTTACCACATTCTGTCATTATAGGGAACAATTGAAGAACAAAGGAACTGGATAAATACCTATATACTGCCTTTTGTGTTGTGAAACACAGTGGCACAGACATAACTGTGTTCAGCCAAATATTTCCCTTCCTTTTATAACAATGCATATAGATTGTTTTCATGTATGTACACAAATCCATATTTTGTGTAAACATATATTCAATATTTAATTATAGCCTGCAGACATTTCTTAATCTCAAAAACTTTTACATATGTATTACATACTAAAACTCAACTATTTGTTATTCTTTTTTAAAGTTCATATATCAAAAAAATAAAAAATATACTAATAGCTTGTTGGTTGATTTCATTCCAGCAACTTAAGATTTCAACACAGTTTAAATCATATTGATGATTCAGATGCTGGCAGATCTTATAATTCTTGTGAAATGAGAGCATAGCTAATAAAAATATTAAGCAATTATTTTTATTAAAATCGTAATTTTTTTCATTATTAAATAGAAATGATTGATGTATACAGATCAGTCTCACTCATGTGTCTGTTGGGCTGTTTCGGGGGCTTCATAGGGAACTGGAAAGACTCCTTTTGCCCTTTTGCAGGGAGGTGGGGGCAGGGAGAGAAGGCAAAGAGTAAAGTATAGGACTGTTAAAGACTGCTGGCATTATTTCTCTCTATCACATGTGAGTCTGGATGCCTGCTTCCTGAGGTAGTGGATCCAGGATGAGATTGTGTCGGAGCCTGTTTCCACAACTGCATTTAGAGATCTGTCTTATTGATTGGGGCGGGGGGGGGGGGGGGGGGAGTGGAGGTGGGAGTGTGAGGTGAGGGCAGGACCAACCGACTACTGGCGAACTGAACCACAAGATATTTTCTTCCGGAAAGATGTCAAACAACTGAGACTCAGCCACAGAGAAAGTAGAAAAGTGGAAAAATAAGGAGACCCTGGAAAAGATGAAGGCATTTCTTATTAAAGCCCTGGGGCTTTTTCTTTTCACTCCTTTTCTTTCTTTCGGTTCTCTTTTTTTTCTTCCATCATCTGACCTGCAAAGGCTAGAGTGACAGCGTCATGCAAATGCTGCAGTCCCGCAGGTCTGGGAGAGGGTGGATGCTAGACTGTGAGTTAATGTTAATGATGAGCGCAGTGAAAATACCAGCCGCTGCCACCCCCTGCACACAGAGCGCTCTGAGTCAGCATCAGATGCTTTGCCTCGCCTCTCGCAGGGTGTCTGTATGCCTGCGCGCGCGCGTGCTCGCTCGGGCATCCGTGTCTAGCCGAGGGGAGGGGGTGGCGTGTGAGTGCGTGGAGGGTAAAAGCCAGTCAGTCAGTGAGAAGCAAAGGTACGTTGGAGAGCAACTAAAATCTGACTGATTTCCATCTTTGGAGCATCAGATGTATTCCCTAAGGAGGATGGGTCTCCGTGATGGGGGTGGTATAATTATGTTAATGTCATATTTATGGAGGGGTGAGATTTTTCATTCTAATAATTGGTTGAATGCTATGGTCAAAAATTGTAAAGCCATATTCAGTTTTAAGGAAAAGCATGGACTTATATCTAAGGACTGTTTTATTTTTTGCTTTTTGTGAGTGCTGCTTTTTTGTTTGAATTTTTAAAAAAACTATTTACTATTTTTAGTCATAACTGATTCAGTATGGAAAAATCAAATGATAAACAGAAAAAGATCTTATATAATGATGTATTACATCATGGAGCAGAATATTTAAAGTCTTACAAGGCAAAGTAAAGATCTGGACAGGGGGTGGGGGTGGGGAATGGAAAGGGGTGTGGTACTAGGGTGGAGGAGGGGGGCCAGTTAGCAAATATTTTGTTCAGCATAGCTTTCCTTACAGCTTACTTGGAAATGGATGATTCACCTGTTCTACAGGAAAACATTCTAATTCTTTCCGTTTTGTTTTTTTGTTTTTTTTTTCCTCCTCCTCTTTTCCCTTTTAAGATCAACCACTTCAGAAGAACCAGATTCCACTTCTGTGGCCAGGACTTTTATGTTATGGCTGGTCCGATGGTTTTACCCTTCGTTCTATGCTACTAAACCTTGGATCATTCCTAAAGTACAAATTCTGTTCTCGAACCACAAACAAGGCTAAAAGATCGAAGGAAATTCAGTGAATACAGGATTGGGATTGTGCATTTTCAAAAGTATTGAGCTTTCTAATGCAACTATTTCAGATATAGAATCATTTTTTTTTTTTTTTTCTTATCGTGTTGCCAGCATTTTAAGTTACGTTTGTTAAGTGGCATTGCTCAAATAGCTACAGAGTATGCTTGGGAATATTTGCTGTCTGGATAGTTTGGAGATTGAAAGAGAAAAATCAAGCTTCAGAGGTATTAAATTATGACATGCAGAAAAGTTTTTTTGTTTTATTCTTAACTGCAACAGTATATATTTAAATCAGATTTAAAGTGTTATATGTCCTGGGCCCACCTTAACAGTTGTGCTGTATAGAAGTGTAATGGGAAGCAAAATTTCAATCAGGGTCCCATTAACTGGGATGTAATCCTTCTTTGATGTAATAGAGGCTATGGTATTGCTGTACAAGTCTGCTAGAAACAGATTTTTAACCCATTTTTAGTCTCTTTCTTTGGATCTAATGCAGTGACTCTTAACTGTTCATTGTTTGCATTGTTTCTCATATTCTTCATTATTTAAAGGTCTGGAATTAATCTGTAAATGGTCGTCGTGAATATTCAGCTCATCCTAACTTTTATATATCCTATATATTTCTTCGTATGTATTTTAATTACTATTTAAAGGGAAAAGTTTAACTGAACCCAACTGTAATTTCTCAGCTAGCCTTATAACTGGAAGAAGAATTCTACCTCATCAAATCAGACTTTTCCTAGTCCCTGAGACCCTAACTTGTGAGGTATTTTAGTAACATCACAAGTCAGGCTCTTGGGACCTAGGCGGAGGGGAACCAGCAGCTTTGGACCTTATTGATTGTCTGCAGTTACCACCAGAACAAAAGAACATACATAGATACTGCCTAGAAGAAAAGAACAATGCTCTTCTTTATAATCAGCAATGTTTTCACGATGACCCCACCCCCAAAAATACTATTTTCAGAAACTGTACTCTAAAGTGATTATAGAGTTTCACTGAATCGCATTTATATTATAACGACCATATAAAAGCAATATAAGATATCTGTGTAAGAAGCAAAATTACAATACAAGTGTAAAAATGCTACTTTTAGTATATTTTAAGGTGGCTAGTCTAAGAGAATACCTCCTTAGATAATAATGGAGAGAGTGGTTTATATATGTATAACTTTTTTCATATGCATAGACTATATACATTAGCTACTTAAATCATATATGTCTCCATGTAACTATGGCTCAGAATATATAATATATAGCTATAATCGTGCTTGAGGCCTAGAAATAAAATGATTTACAATCTTCTCTACTGACCCTGTTAGATTTTACTACTGATTTAAGAAGAATGCTGCTTTATATTTGGTATTTGTTGTCAGAGTTTTCCTTAGTTTTTTAACCAGGCAAAATACTTTATATGTCTTTTTATAATAAGACATTCCCTTGTTATAAGAGTTCAAGTGACAGCTATCAATAATTAGCAAAAATATGGTACCTTTTAGTTTTTATATTTTAGTTTCTATGCCTCATGGACCTATTGAGATAAATCAGTAAACATTACCTATCAAATCAGACTCTAATTCATCTATCAGCTGAATCTTAAATGTATAGTTTTATAAGAATTTTATTTTCTTAAGAAGTAACTATTTCACCTATAACTGATGTGTCATATTTGAACATTATTAGCCACTGGCATATCAAATAAGTAATTTTTTGAAATAGAATCAATATATTCAATCTGTTTAAGAATTTTACAATAATGCTGCAGATATTAAGATTCAAAATGGACACTTTCCATAATAGAAGAAACAAAGCAATTTCACTCTTTTAACTCTAATGCTTTACATGGGTACTATAAATTTATATCTTCTGCATTGTTAAAATAAATTTGTGAATGTATTTTAGAATACTGTATGGAGTCTTTGTTCACCTTTTCATTGAATGTGTTATAATTACTTATGATTTGAAACATCACAGAATACAGGTTACCCATGAGTTATATTTCTTAAAAAATTGACTTTACAATATCATAAACATATTTATCATCTATATATGGTACATAGGATATGTTTAAGCATGTATTCACACTGTACCTATTCAGATTTTTAAATTATATTACTTATTTCATTTCTCCAGAATCTTGAAATTTTAAGTGTGTGCATGTGTGTGTATAAACATGTTTTAAAACTGTAAATGAAAGGAGGTAATCTAAATAGTAAAGGTTTTCGGTAGTATTAATCTTTTACTTCTTTTAACTTCATTCTCATTGTAATTGAACATTTTTAAAGCATACAGTTTCTTAATACAAAGATATCTGTGTACATATATATTAAGTACACAGAAACTTGATTATACTTAATAACAATGTTTACACAAAGGATCAGAAACTATAATACTTCTTATGTAAAACAATATCACATACAAGTATATGTTTACAGACACCTGTTTTAATATAATCATAAATAATATGTATAAGATGTTCCATCAGTGTAGTTCCAAAATAATGTGAAGGATAGATATGTATTGCTATATGATATTAGATATAAGCTATTTCCAATGCAATATTTTCTTTTATGTTATCATATTTATGAACCACACTATATATTAACTTCTGTTACATAGAAGAAAGGTACTAAAGCTAAATTTAGAATGTAATGATGTTTATTTCCCCATAAACATATATAAAATATATTTTTTTTACTAATCGTCATGTATTCTTTGAGCCCTCCCTATGTACCTTTCCTATATATATATATACGTCTTTTCTGAGAGCATCATTGATAAAGCTTTTCTCTTACTCCAGAAAGGTGAGTAAAGATGTGAGTGGGTGACTTTGTTTATATAAACTTCTTTATGCTGTATCTAGATAGATGGACACTTTTTCTGTATTTGGATCGTAACTGTCAAGGGATAATATTGTTTCGGGACTGTATAATATGATTTGGAAAATCAGATCATACTAAGCTTAAAATAAGAGGAGAGATCCTCAACAAAGAGCGAGGAAATGATGTGTGTTGCATACAGAAAAAGCAGTGATATTAACAATTCGATGGCTTCCTGGTTGGGAGACCAGCCTGAGCCAGACGCATATATTAAGGGCTGTCTGCTGCGGATGCGAGCTTGTTCAATGCGGTGGAAATGAGGGATCACCTCCTCTTTGACACCAGCTTATTTTTACATTTTTATTTTGAAATAGCAAATCACTGTTTTACATAAGTATGCTAACCCCTGTTTGATTCTTTCCCTTTCTCACATTGTTAATTTACTATAAACTTCAAGTTCCTTTTCTTAAAATATCATCACTCACCTCAAACATCTATCAAAGACCAATGAAGTATTAGTTTTTCTTTTGTCTCTTTTGTATTGCTTTGGTAATATTGTGATGCTCATGCTTTTAACTTTAAAAATCTGTGAGGAAAACATCAGTTTTCCAAAATGGCAGTTTTTAAAGCCTTTTAAGATCCATCAAGGAAGCCACTTCTGGAATTTTACCAAATATGATATGATTATAATTCATTTCAGGGTTCATAGGATCAATATATTTCTTAGTTTAAAAGTGCTTAACACTTTAGTGTTCTAGTGAAGCTATAGAAGAGGTGTAGAGATATTCTAAAGTCATTTAAGCATAGGTTACATTAATAGTGTTTAGAAGAGGTTTAAGAATCTCAGGGGAATTATAGTACAGGTTAATTACTAATGAAATTAGAAAAGGTGTATACTACCTTAAATTCCTCTTCAAAAGGAAATGCTGGTACATGTTGAATTCACCTGATAAATATGTAAATAGTTTTACAAACTATCCTATTTAAATGCGTTTCAAGAAGAGCAGGATATAAAGGGTTAGCTAACACCCAAATTTTCTTGCCATTTACACATGCAGTGCAGCCTAGGTTTCTGTAGGCTGCAAATGCAGGCATCATTTTGATATCTTGGATTATTGCCTTTGGTTTCTTACTATTCATTTAATTTAACACTCACATCCCAGCGATCTCTTAATGATGGTATTTGGAAGGAAAATAAAGTTCCTAATAGAGAGAACTTTTAAAAAATCTTGGCCATTTGTAAGCATTTGAAAAATATACTCTTTAGAGTAGCTTTGCAACTACATATTTACTGTGCAGAAACTTAAGTAATATTCTTACCTGTCATCTCCGTATTTGGTTTTCTGATCTATAAGTGACCGAACACACATTGAGACATTTATATATGTGTGTGTGGATAGATGATAGATAGATAGATAGATAGATAGATAGATAGATAGATAGATAGATAGATAGATAGATAGATTTTAAGTCTTAGTAAAAACAGCATAAAAATTGAGACATCATCATAAAATCATTCATAATTTTTAGTGAGTGATTTTCATTTTAATTGAATGTTACTTTCCCCCCACATCTTCCCATATTAAATGTAGCTTTTTAAGGTGAAGTGCATTACTAGCCAATAATATTTACTTGTATGCAATGTTTTTACTTCTGGAAGTTTAAAAGCAGGTGGAACTTGAAGGTAATTGAGATTGAGTGAATTTAAGTTTAAATAGTTTTATTTTATGTAATCAGTCAGTTAATTCCAAGCCTATTTTATAGAAAATTTAAAAGTGAAAGATTCTCATGGTCAAATACATTTTTCATTGTTTATATAAGTAATGAGATTTTTAAGTTTATTGCCTTAATAATTAATTCCTAAACAAACAAAAAAGTGTAAGAATGATCATGGATTACATCTGTTAGGTCAGTTAGATAAGAATAATGATCCCTAGGTTTTTTCTTGGCCTTTTAATGTTTTGGGAGTGTTTTGGGTTCTTTTATGTAGGCAGATTTAACCATTCATTTTTTTCTAAGAAATTTCTCCCTTTCTATTGGTAGGTATCTGACGATTTGTGAGCACCAAGTGACCATTCTGTGGAATCATCTTTCCTTGCCTTTGAATTAGCTTTCCCTAGACCATGAGTCAACATCAGTATTTTATGCATCCAAATTGGTAGGTCTTCCTTGAAACTCTTCTGTATATTTTTCTGGTCATATTAAGTGAATTGTGAGAAATTAAAGGTTTACATTGTGATTGTCTTTCCAGTTTCCAAATATCTTCAGTAAGAGATTTGGGTGGTGTTGAAACACTAGCTAACAGAAGCATTTCGTTTTGTAGGATTTAAAAATGTAATGTCTTTCTCATAGAAGACTTCCTATTCTTAGTGAGGATGGGGGGTTGGGGGGAAACCTGGCCGTGGCTAAGTTATTACTCTGTTGTTCATCATACTAAAAGCCCAGCCTGTGCATTTGTAAACCTCGGGGAGGTTTCTACATTAGACAGCATTTTTTGTTGGGGGATTACACCACAGTCGGTTCCCTTTACTTTTCTCTCTCTTCCTGGCCCCCCTCCACCCAACATGGAGCCTTTTCAACTTCTTCAAAGAAGTGGGGGAAAAAAGTAGACTCTTTATTAATGGCAGAAAACAAACTGGCTGCTGGACTTCCGAGACAGCCTTCTAATAATAAAGCAGAGTAGGCACTGCGACAAAGAATTCTTGAATGTACTAAATATATAAGGAAGCCTATTTAAATTCACCAGAGGGGCTTAGAGGACAAGCAGCAGAAAGTTTAGAATTCAATTCAAGCCATGCCAGAAAATGAAAATGTACTTAAAAAAGGATTTCTGAAACAATTGTTCAAAGACATGTCAACTTTTAAGGTTCTTTCTAGAATAATGAAATTCGTACTCTAATTTCTGTGGTGACTTTTTCAATTAGAAAGGGAAAATGATTAACAGAATCTCAAAGGAATTATATCTTATGTTTAAAGAAAATGCATTTTCTTTCCATAGGGTGTGTTTTAGTGAGGGCCACTTAGTGCATTGACTAAACTCACCCAAATATACACACACGACAAAGAGATGATGTATTTTTCAGCAATTAGATATATCATAATCCTACTTTAGAATAAAGATATTCGACTTGTATGTTCTTTCTAGTTCATTTCCTCCCATTCAAGTCTATGATTTATGTTTTGAATAAATGCAATGAACTAATTCTGAAAGAGCAAAGTGCTGATAAATAATAGGACTAGGTGGTGCTAAATTTGAGAGATAAAAAAATGATCTCTACCTTATCTCTTACTTACCAGCTTACAAAGAGCTCTTTAGGTTTTATTTATCTATAAAACATGCTTCTATACGGAGTACCCACATCTATAAGAATACATACCTTATTAGTCCTAATGTTGAGGTAAAGAACTGCTTATAAGGTTCATTTAAAGGCCAGTACAGACTTGACTCAGATGAAATTTTTAGGGTTTTTCCTAGTATCTTTTAGAATTGACACAGATATTGGAAAAATATTATCATTCTTTATCTCAGGGATTACAAATTGTAAAGATGATGGAAGCTTGAACTCTCTATGACATATCTTTGTTGTCATTGTGGAGAGAGCTTCATCAGTACATAAATATAATTTATCAACTCAAAATAAGCTGTTGATACATTCATTCATGCATTCATTCACAAATGTATATCAAGCATAAAAAAAGACTCAATGAATTAAGGCTGTACCAGCACATGGGACCCCTATGGCCATTTAAAACTTGATCACTTAGCAAAATTTGATTGATTTTAAAATGAAATGTCAGATGTATGAATATTAGTTATAGATATTAAATATTTAATGATAATTTAATTTAATGCACTATAAATAGGCACAGCCTGAATCATCATTTACCAAACAACTGAATTGATTTATATTGGCTTAAAAATCTTAATGACATTTTAATACCAAGGACTTCAGTATACTTAATGATTGATCAATGAAATAATCCAAGTACATTCCTTTGCCCAGTTCCTAGCACCAAGAAAACGTTCAATGAATATTAGCTTATTTATTACTGTTTGGGCCTTAGCATTTACCTTTGTTAAACATATTATTTTTTTCATCACTAAAATCTACTGGATATACACTGTCCCATAGGGTGAAAGGCAGACCACATTAGGAAATCATTCCAGCTCCTGGGCACTCAAAAATCATATACTCTAAATATCTTTATCAAATACTTCTGGAGTGTAGACTTTAGGAAAGAAAAAGAGAAATTATGCTGTCAAACAGCTTGTGATCTACAAAAGATATCTTTCATTTGTCCAACATATTTTGTCCTTTTAGTGGGTTTAGCATTTTATAAATCCTGTGAGTTAGCAGTTTTATTCTGTTTTGTATGTTACAGATAAGCATTCTATGTGGTTTGCTTTATTTTCTAGTTGTAGCTCAGATAACCTACCTATATACTTTGAGTTGTTTTGGACAAGGTATGGGTGAGGTATTGTTAGAATGTTGCAATGCCTAGATTCTCTTCATATTATTCCCTATACTATATAAAAGTCTTTAAAAACCGTAGATTGACTAGGAATATTAATAATTGTAGTTTATAAAACTGGCATTTCCAGAATAATTGGACAAAATTTCTATCCCTCAAAACAAAAAAGAAACCATATTTTATTTTTAAGTTAGGTTGAATATAATGGTATTGATCATGCAAAGTTTCATGAAGTGGGAATTAACATTAATTACTCAAAGGTCCAAAACATTCTAATTGTGCTATTCTCTGGGAATTAACAAAATATGCAGAGTAAACTTGGATTTTTAGACTTGCATCATAAATGCCGCCATTGAACTTGACAAGTGAAGTAAAAGGTAGAACACTAGAATTCTAACAACATTTCTACCACTAGTTATCTTATAAAACTGACCCTTTATCCTTTTCACTTTCCCAATTTACAGCTGATTTATGAAACAAGAATGTGGAAGAAGATGATTTTAAAGTTTCTTACATGTAAAAAATTAGTATGTCATAAGATAGTTGGATATTTTTCCATCACACGGGGTATTTTGAGTCAAAGGGGTAGGAAAGGATAACCTTTGTTTAAATCATTACATTAATCACTCTTTCAGTAGCAAAAGATCAAAACCCAGATCAAACTAGTTTAAGAAAGACAGGAAGCTGTATGTATGTCATCATCTCCTCCTCCTCCTCTTCCTTCACCTCATCCCCTCTTCCTTTTCTTATTCTCTTGCTTATCCTCCTCTCTTCTTCCTCCCTGGTCCTCTCTCCCTCCCCTTTCCCTCCCCCTCCCCCTATCCCTATCCTTATCTTTCCTCTTCTCAGTAGCTCTCCCTCTTTCTCTCTCTCTCACTATCTCCAATGTGTTGACTTTATTTTCAGGTGGTTGACTTCATTCTCACCTTCGTTCTGTGTGTTGAAAAAAATGGCAACTGGCAATTCTAGACATGCATTACGCATCATTCCTAGAGCTTATGATTCCAGAAGGAAAAATAAAAAGGTTCTCTCTACCGCTACATCAATTTCATTTCTCAGAAGATTCTGATTGTCTCTGTTTTGCAGACACGTCTCTGTCCAGATGAGAGTTTCGCAGATTGGACAGCCTGTGTAGGGAGGCAAAACACGGTTAACCTAGCAAGGTTGATGTCAAAGGCTTTAAAAGAATTCCAAAGCAGGCAAAAATGTAACAGGAATCCAAACAACCACTACAAGTTTCTAAATCACTCAGTATAATGATATATTATAGGCTCCTGTGAAATATGTTTGTCTTGGTAAACTTGGTGGAGTCTATCCACATATAGGCAATATTATTTAGCCCTAACATGCTCTGTACAACATTATAACTATGAAACATTTGCAGCAGCAAATCTCAACCTTGAGTATCATGGAGAGTCAATACATTTTATTAATTTTTCCATAATCATTTGCTATATGGCATGCATGCATGCCTCAGGAAAGTCAGCATTAGGACTCATTTAGGAAAGTGACATTTTAAAAATTATTTAGGATTATCAGAAATGGGAGTTTGGTAAAGAAGGGATGGTGATTATATTCTGTAATGTCTAGTGACTCTCCTCTGCCACCATATGTTTAGGCTGTCCTGTTACAGCACATTTTATATCCTTTCCACTTTTATCTCCAATATTAGGGAGCATTATATTAATGATTCTTGAAAATATTTTATTTTGTTTTGTGAATTGAGTTCTTCCTTACTATTGTGTCTTCTACTAGTTTTATATCGCATGTATGACCTGGGCATTTTAAATATTTTACTATCCAGAACTATTTAGGGGATCTTTATCGATGAGAAAAAGATTAATTTGTTCTGAACAATGATTCTAATACAAAACATTCTGCTGGTTTTTATTTGTGTGTTTGTGTGTGATGCAGATGAGCAATGCTGTAAATATAATTTAAAGGGTTTGAAAATTGATTTTAATATCACAATTCTTCTTCCTAATTAATTAAATTACAAATTTATGCTATGGTTTTCAGTATATTAAAATAAGTTGTCATATTTGAACATCTGTTTATGCTCCTATTATGAGTATGTGTTTCTAACTGTCTGAAGCATAGATAGCCATAAATAATATTTGTTATTTAGTCTGTGGAAGTATGATAACTACTTGCTCCCACAATGCTTGTTTATTTCCTACAGAGTAAATCTTCCAGATTGTATTTTATCATATCCTTATCAAAATGGAATAAAAAAGAGTAGGATTTTAGTTGAGCCTTGCTGATTGGTTAAGAAAAGCAATCGTTCTCATTGGCAGACTTTCCAGACACTGTACCGTGGCTCGAGACAGTCAGCTGGTACTATCACTTTGTCTTACCTATAAATCACAGTCTCGTAATGGCCCAGGCTGACACCTTGACATTTTCAAGAAGAGTAAAAAACCTGATTTGAATGGAAATCAATTTCATTTCACAAATCTTGGGTAACTACTCCAAGCCTTTCCTTGTGTCTTCTTAAAACTTATTTGGGATTTTCATGATCATCAGAGGATTATTCGAGTGTTACATCATCACTTCTTTTAGCTGTTAAACCATATTCTTCCTTCTTCAATCTCAATATGGATGAATTGATTTTTAAAATTTTATATAAGAAAAAAATCACCACTAAGCCAGATTTTATTTTAAATATGATGTATTGGTAGCTTAAAAATATGGCAGTAGCAGCAACTGCTATTTAGTTTTGCAAACTTTTTGTAAAATGTGCTGTGATTTAAAAAATCCAAGCTGTGTACACACATACCTAGGTTAACCTTTGATTATTGAATAATATACATGTATAATGCCAATTATGGACTGATTTTGAACTTCAACCAAGCAGATCTCATGCCTAGAAACCTCTAAAAGGTATTTTTACTTTTATATTCTTGCACATAAAAAGCAGGTTCAGTATTCTAGAATCAATGAGGAATAGCGTGTATTTAATTGTGTTAGGTGGGTCAAGCATTAAACTCTGCCTTGATTTTTTGACCATTCAACCCAAGTGGCATAGAAATAACCATACTTGACTCGAGTGAAAAATTCTTATAGGATATTTTAGGAACTTGACATTGAATGTTTAAAAAAAAAAAATTAACCTACTCTGTTATGTCTTCTACCTTTAGGAAAACACTATAGTTTCTTTTAAAACCATAGAGTGGAAGAAATGTCTACTTCCTTAGAATTTTTTTTAAATTAAATTTATTGGGGTGACATTGGTTTATAAAGTTATATAGATTCAACTGTACAATTCTATAACACATCATCTATATATTGTGTGTTCACCATCCAAAGTCAAATTTCCTTCTGTCACCATATATTTGACCCCCTTTACCCTTTTTATCTCCCCCTAACCCTCTGAAAACCACTGTGTCTATGACTTTTTGCTTATTTGTTTGTCTTGTTAGTTTGTTGCTTTCAGTTTTATATCCCTTATATGAGTTATAAGATTCTTAGTGGAGGCTAAAACCACCCCAAAATTAAGAACCACTAGTGATAGTTAATGTGAAAAGGAGGAGGTAAATGTGAGAAATCTCATAGCTGCGTAATTAAGAGAATTAAGTAACTGAGTAGATTGCATGGGGATACAAATTGTAGCAAGGCAGAAAGGCAATAACATTTTTATCTTATTTATTTATGTATTTTACCTTTTGATGCTAGAAGAATAAGAATCATGGTAATCCTTTTGTGAACCAGCATCAGATCCCCCCCCTTGGCTCCTGTTTTAGTTAATACAACTTTGATATCAGCCACATTGGATTCATCGTTTGAATGTGACGTCCAGAGATAGATATCAAACAAGTAACGGAAAATTTGAAGGTGATGACATAGTTTTGAAAATCATTCTCACGGAAATCTAGTTGAACACTTTGAAGTCAAGAACCTAGGATTCTGCTATGTTGTTTCTCTCTTTGAATGACTTCCGTTTTCCAGGTAATCTCAAGATGCCCCATGGTTCTCCACCATGCTGTTCACTTTCAAACAGTAGTAATAAGAAGAGAAAAATAGGGACACTACACTTCTTTTTAAAGAAAATTTCTGTAATTGTTATACACACCTTCCAATATACGTGTAACTTAGTCACCAGGTACACACACAAAGCTTTTGGAGAGTGGGTGCATAGAAATGTAGGCTTTATTCTGGGTAGTCATTCAGCCAGTGAAGGACCAGAGGAAAAAGGGGAGAAATGATATTGCAGAAAAACAAGCAATCTCTGTCACAGTGAACATAAACAATTTTGAAGCATTCAATAATTAATGAAGCAAAGTCATAATATAGAAAAAATTTATCTGGACATTCAATCTAAGTAACAGATTTTGGTTGGAAACAAGGAGGCATTTCTTTATACCATATACTTTTATGAAAACGTATCTCATTTCAAACTCCTGTCCTCCTCAAGCGGTTTATATCCTGAAAATACCGGAGTTCTGGGGGCAACTGGAAAGATAGTATTAGAGGTTACAAAAAGAATTAAATCTACTAGCCCAGTGTTACTAAACCTACTAGTCTCAATCCATTTTAAGCGAATTTAAGACATTTATATATTATTCGTAAGACAACCAGTTTATTTACAAAATAAACTATTTTTTCAATGATAACAAGCATTCATTTTATAAAATTAGAAATTCCAGACAAATAGAAAACCAAGAATTTTATAAAATTAGAAATTCCAGACAAATAGAAAACCAAGAAAAAATGTATTTATCTCATCGTTCAGAAAATAACTCTTCTTATCATATAGTAAATACTCATACCTTCTCTCCCTCTCCCTACCAGTTTCTTTCTCCCTCTCAGTCTCTCTCTCATTCACACACATAAATACCCTTAATATTTTCAGAATTATTTGTAACTTGCTTTTTAATTGTTAAATACCAAACGAACACTTTCTCATATATTATAATTTTATCATATGCTCATTATACTATTGTTCGAGTAGAATATAATTAACGAATTCATTCACAGGTGTAAATTGAGTTTCTTTCCATCTTTTTTCCTTAATACCAGTATAAACAGAATTCTGAAGACAAATGCACTTTTATATAATTATGTATAATGATTCCCTTGGGATATTAATAGAGACAGATGATAATGGCCTGAGTGAAGGTGAAGGCAGTAGAAATAGAGATACAAGGGGGCATTGGAGAAATATTTAAAGACAGAAATAATAGAGCCAAGTGTATAGTGGAATAATACCTGGAAAATTTCCACTTAGGTTATTACTTCTCCAAATTATGCTTTTTGCTTTATTTAGCCGTACTCAGGTGATTAGTGGCATCAATTGCTATAGTGGGAGGGTAGACACAATCAAGAACAGAGTCAATGGAAGGTTTAAAGTACCTAGTAGATTCTTTTTTAAAACTTACAATGAGTACAGTAAGCTCAAAGCAGATTGTTCTGATTTGGAGGAACGAGGCTCTTGAGAAGGAAATGGTTTTATTTTTAATTCCTTAAGGGTATGGCCAGAAATACTAACTTGATGCTAGAGACCTGGATCATCAAATTTATAAAAGTTAACTATGAAGTAGAGAAGGATTCAGGACATGAGCTAGAGGTAGTTGCCTATCACACAGGAGGACAGCATGAAACTTTCTAGGCTGTGGTCAGTGAGGAGCCTAGAGTGCAAGAAGGAGGGGAAAATTAGATATAGACAAGGAATATTACCTATTCTGCTCTTTTGGTTGCAACTTCCGGGGAAGGGAAGTGGGTAACAAGACACTTCTGTTAGATGAGTGTGAAGCTATGTGGGCCAAGAGGGATTATGATTCCTACCCACTTGGAGCCTAGACGCCTAGAGGAATGGCAATAGGAGAGAGCTAGAGGGAGTCTAAACTAGTACCCTTTCCCTCCAACCCTCTACCCATCACCTTCCCCCTAAGAAAGTCCTTCAGCAGGGCATGGGGGAGATCTGGAAACGTTTCCTTGTCTTTGAGAGGCATCAAGAAGTTATCTGGAAAAAAGGGGAAGGATGTTGTGGAGTTTCAGAGGATACAAAACACCAGCTAGAACCAAGGTTTAATCAGTAAGTCTTAGCTTTTTCTCCTTGCTCCTTAGCAGACACACCCACTTATTTATTCACTCAGTCAACAAACACACTACTGAGTACCTTCCATATTGCAAGCAGATTATTTTAATCTGTAAACTTCATTTTCATTTGTAGACTTACTTTCAGCTACAATTTATTTTATTGTATTTGTTTAACATTCATTGAACATATCAATGTCTTTATAGTGAATGGGACACATGCTTCACACAATTCTTACTTACGGATGGATATTAGGATTACAATTAGAAGTAAACAAAGTGTACACATACATACACACACATCTATCCACAAAAAATATAGGAAATATTGATGGTGCTAAAGAAAATGTGTAATGGAATGCTCTGGAAAGACTGTACTACATATGTAAAATCGCATCTCTTGAAAATCATTGACTAAAAGAACATCGTGAGAAAAACGGTAATTATTTCTTTGTTTAGTGCTCCTAATATCTTTTCTGGGAATTCAAGTGGAACAGAGAATCCAGTTAGATCTGGTGCTTTGCATCACTATTAAGCTCATATCTGCAAGTTCATCATGTGTGATAAGGCTAAAATGTAAAAGCATTTGAATCAATAGCACTTTCCGATGCTTTTCTGATAAAATTGCTTCATTTTCTTTTCTAACTAATTAATTCATGCAAATGGAAAGATTAAGAAAAAACTTATTTATATTAAGAGTGACAGAATCCAAATAGTGTACCAATGCTGTATTCTTGGTATCTGTGCCACCAGTGAGGCCCTTTTAATAATCAGATCTCAGAAATGTCTGTTGAGAAAGGGATATGCTTTCTGGCTTCCATTTACTTGAATTAAGTTAGGGTCAAGAGCAGCAGTTAGGTTACACCCACCTGGAAATTAATCAGAAAATTCATTCCGCCTTTTGGTATTGCTTTTCTGTTCCTTATGCCCCCACCTCCCTTCTTAAAATCTTGAAACTCCCTTTCACAAATCATTGTTGTTTAAAGGAATTTGAAGTTGTGGATTTCTATATTTACATAATTATATGTGGAAAAAATAGGGTAGGGTAAAATGTTTTTAAAAGGTAATGACATCTTAAAGAAAATTCACACACATCATAAGTGACTCTAATATATTGGCAAATTGGCAAATTTCAGGCTACAGTCTTAGTGATATTTTTGTTAGAAGAAACCTACTTTCCATTTTATGTTTCCTCATTTGCATTACTGCAAATTTATTCATACATGTGAGAAGTATATTATTCATATCCATATTCCTTCCTCCATATTCCAAACCCAATGTGTTTATGAGTTATACATAAGAAACACGTCTGTTATATCTATATATTTATACATATGTATCCATGTGAAATCAAATTTGGTATTACAACTGGATAGCAAGCCCAAGTGATAATAACATTATGTGCTAGATGTGTCTTACTACATCATTAATGACATATCAAAATTGTCAAATATCTTGAAATCCAATAATTATAACTGACAAGATTTAGAACGATTTGTCTCCATTGGGAAGGATTGAAGAGACAGAGAAAGTGAGAGAATACACTTCTGAATTCCTCCTCTAAGTGCATATTGCTGTATGGTAGGCTCTTGTTTCTTCCACAAATATTTTTAGTGAGATGCTGCTTTTACAGTATTCATGGTAACTGGCTACTGAAGTTTTAATGTGCATAAGCCATATCATCTTCTAAAGTCAGAAATCCAGAAAGAATGACAAAGTTTAACTGGCAAGAAGAAAAATGATCAACCTAGCACAGCTTATCTCCATCTAATGGTTGATTCTTCTTAACTCAATATCCCAAGAAATTATTTCATTTGAAAATGTACACAGAGTTCGCAAAGAAAAATTGTTTCTCCCCTACTCTCCAGTTCTCATTCTACCCCTTAGAAAAGCAAATACTATTGCTTAATTCCCAAAATTTTCTCTCAAAAATATCTCAGCATTCATTTGGGGATAAGAGGAAAATAGGGTGACAGTGAATTTTATGCATACAGAACTCATTCATTACAATGATGAGGTATCAAGAATCCCCACCCTGTGTGTCCTGCTTTATCTGTATTTGGGGATGGCATGGGGAGGAGAAAGAGGAAGCTTATGTTTTTCTCTTTAAAATTAATTCCTAGTTAGCCATTTACTAGTGGATTATTTTTAAGCCCAGAAGACATTGTGATTGCATTTTTCTTTTCAGGGATTGTAGCAGATATTTCAGTGAACAGACGATGGTAGACATGTATAGAATAATCTGGTTTTCTAGACAGACCCACTTGTCCGAGATCAAACGGCTACAGCACATTTAGGGTTACAGTTTCCTTCCCTTCCTCCTTCTCAACCGCAGTGGAGCTTTTTCCAGCGTTGCCATAGTAACACTATATCTGGCTGCTAGCTCTGTCGTAAGTTATTGAACTGAGACTGGCTTTTGGTTTAGCAGATAATTAGGTTCTGTCTCACAGGTTCATTTTCCTGTGACTGGGACGTGAATATGACCTACAGCTGGCCTCAATTTCAGTGTCACAGACAAAACTTTAACCCTTCCCAAGCTCCAAGACACTCTCCTACGCCTTGCTGGTGAGGTGGAAGTCCAGTGCAGCTCACACACCTTGGAGAGGATTCCCAAGGCCCCATTTTATTTTTTATCTTCATCATACCACTAAAGAAAATATAGTCAGGGCTGTACACTTAGGGCATTTTCAAAATTAAAAATATATCAACAATATGGTATATATACTTATGTATTTTATATATAACATATACTATATAGAACTTCAAATAGTTATTATAATTTCCCCACTTCTTTAATAGTGTTTAAGTTATGTTAAAGTGTGTGTTGCAATTTGGATTCCACAGTATTTCGATTTCGAAAACCCCGTTCTCAGGAATATTAGCCTGCTACACTGACTCTCAGCTTCGAGGACTGTCTGCCAGTGTATTCACACCCCCTCCTTCTTTTTTTTTTATAAACCCTAGATTTTAATTGACATTAAAAGGTTCCTTTGCAGTCCCAGGCAGGTCCACATGACAGGGAACAATGTCTACTGAAATGCCCAAATGTTCGCTCAGGGCTTGAATCTTGTTCGTTTGGAAAACCAGCAAAGCTCTGCTCTTTGTTTAGGACAAAGAAAGAAGCATAACTTTTGGAACAGATATTGATCTCACAATGCCCATGGCAACACAGAGAGCTGTGAGGTTAATATGAGAGGATATGGCTTCGATGTCAAGCAATAGAAAAGATCAAGGAAATCTGTGAACATTTTAGTGTATTTCACCCAAAACCTTAACCATGGAAGGAAAAGAAAGGAACAGAGCGAGTTGAGACTATCATAATGAAAACATGAATTTAAAAAATCCCATAGCTTAATTGGCTGGGAAATCACAGAACTATGTCAATAGAAATAGGGCAGATTTGTAAAAGGAAAGTCTTAGAGAGTCAACAGTTGTGCATTGGAACTACTATGTGTGTGTGTGTGTGTGTGTGTGTGTGTGTGTGTGTACACACACGTGCACCACATAGACTATATTCTATTTTAGTCCATTCCTTCCATTCTCAAACTCTAGAGAAAAGCATCTTAAATGACAGTAGCCTCAGATGTCCTGAGTGAAAGCAGCCATAGGGCCCAGAGGTGTCCCGTCGATGCAGAGAGCTTAGTGGATGGTGTTGCGGTCAAGGTTGGGCGACTTTGTATAAAGTAAGAGAGAAAACAGGTATGTAAAGAACCCAGTTGTTGCCAGTTATTTTCCACTAAACTGAGCTTCTTTTAACCTCTATCTCAAGTACGTAGCACCTGTTGTTCTCTTATTAATAATCAATGTGTTCGTTGAATGAATATATGAATTCTTCCCTACTCTCTGTTCTATGTAGTAAGAACTAAATTAGCACAGTTATAAAGAGGACTTAGGGAGTCTAAAATTATTTTTAATCCAAAATCCTTTTAACTGTTTTCACATGGTTCCCAGGACCCCTAAGTCCTACACATGCACATCATCTCTTGCCTGCATTTTTCTGAAACAGCCTTGTAACCAGTCTTCTCCCCTCTTGTTACCCACTGTAGACGACCATGCACTGGAGATGGAGCACTGATGTAAAGTGCAGGTCACTTGAAGTCCGCACCCTGCTCACAGCTTCCCAGTGGTTATCCATGTCACTCAAAATCCTTCCTGTGCTTACACAGCCCTGGATGACCTTGCCCCTGCCTACCTTGCTGACATCATCACTCCTCGCTTTACACTCTCCACCTTGCCTGTCCTCAGCCAGCTGAGCACATGCCTGCTGCAGAGGCTTAGCCTTTGCTGGTCCCTCTGCCAGGAGTGCATGGCTCCTCCTTTACTTCATTCTGGTCTCTCTGCTCAAATGCCATCTCTTTAGAGATGCTTTCCCTAAACATCTGAAAGAGCACCTCATTCACTGTCCAACACCTTTCCTGCTTTAAGTTTGTTCGTAGTTCTTATCACTTCTTGATATGATATTAGACAAGCAAACAAGTGTATGTCTTTCATACTAAAATACGAGCTCATAGGGCAGGAGATTTGATTATTCGTGAGCATAGCTCTAGTACCTGGAGCCTAGGAGGCCAGACCCTAGAGGCCTTTAATAAGTATTTGTTGGATGAATAAATAAACGAATGATTGAATAAAGAGATCCAGACACAGGGTCTGGGTATCCCTACCTATGTGAGACTAGTAATGAGTGTTCATGACGTGATGAATGAAATCTTACCCTACACGATCAAATAGCATGAATGGGTACAGTAAAATTTAGGGACATAGCTGTCTACCTGACATTAATATAAAATAATATTGAATGTCAAATAAATAAAGTGTAAAGAAAATTTAGGGACATAGCTTATATTTCTGTGACTCTCTTCATCAGATTGAAGTAAAACAAGGAAATTGAGCTTATTTCTACCTCATCTTTGCATGAATAAAATCCAAAATAAAACATGCTCCATACAGCAAACACATCACAAAGCCAGCCATTCATGGAACACTTTTTCTGTAAAGGGTCAGGTAGTAAATATTGTTGGCTGTGCAGGCCATAGAGTCTGTGTCACAACTACTCAGCACTTCTGTTGAGGTGTGAATGCAGCCATTGACAACACCTAAACAAGTGGGTGTGGCTGTGTTCCAATAAAATATTACTTATAAAAACAGAAAATTAGCCACATTTAGCACACAAGCCATCGTTTGCTGACCCCTGATATAGAGTCTCACTGCAATTCCTTCTTCCCTCAAGTTATTAAAATAATGCCAAGAGAACGATGGCTCTCTTATCTGGTTCTTTCAAGAAATAAAATAAATTTGGGACTGTCTAGTGGGTGGGACACTACTGAGGCTGGTTTCTTTTCTTTCTCCTCTTATTTGTTCAAAATTCTTTAAACTGTCACAGCAGTAGTAATAACTGGGCCACGTTAGATCCTCAACAATGACAAATTCTAGGAAAATGACAAAAGGATACATATTGGTAAATGTCTGACAACTGTCTGTCTGAGGGTAAAAAAGACATTTACTAATTTCTGTAGTAAATTATCCCACCATGGTCATTTTATACTACCAGTATGAGTCACTTAACATGGCGATGGGAAAGATGGACATAATAGTCTCCAGAATCAGTCCGGGCTGGCTCCAACCCACAGCAGGATACATGTTTAAAAGCTGCAATAACTTTGTTCACTACTATTAGAAAGTCTGGAGGAAAGAGTGGTGGTCTTGATGGGAGCAACTAGGTGGATGATCTCTTGCAATGCCCAAAAATAATGAAACTGTATATAAATGTAATGTAGGATACAAAGCGCTTAGCTTGGTGTCTGCTTCAAATACATACTCAGGAAACAGTAGCTATTCTTAGTTTATTATAAGCACTAAAATTAAATGTTTAGCTACAGATTTCAATCTAATGCCTTTGTGTTATAAAGCCTCTTAACATTGAAGTAACAAAGATAAAAGAATTTTATGTTGCTATTCATGACTCTGCCTAGCTCAAGGTTAAGATAGCAACAATATACTCCAACCAGAAGAAAAGAAGCCTCCACTTGACTGCAGTTCTTCCTAACACTTCACAAGGGTCAAATTGTGTTATTTTCCTTCAGCGTTAAACAGAATGTATCTTAGGAGCATAGTTCAATTATTGATTGAATAGTGGGTTCAATTTGACTATAATCCAAACAAATACATCCCAAGAAGTTCAAGACCAAGGATGGGACATCAAAAAACTAAAGGTTTCACTCAAGTTTGAAAGCAAACACGCAGATTGAATTAATAACATGGATGCCTTACATTATTTGGCCAGAAACAGTACAGTTCGGTCCCAGTTGGACAAAACTAATGAAATAAGCAAATATTAACAATGGTTTGAGTAACCAGATATCAAAATGAACATCAGTTTGAAATAAATTAGTGGATATATATATACATTATGTATGTATGTGTGTGTGTGTGTGTGTGTGTATATATATATATATATATATATATATATACACACACACACACACATATACATATATACACATATGTGTGTGTATATATATATGTACACACATACATATATGGACCCTGAAAGAGATTAATACACAGCTCAGGTCTAAATATCCCATATTACGAGAAAAAGCTAATATCTGCTGTTTTGAATACTATAAAAGTGCTATTTGAGTTATGTCCCTCTAGTGTCTTCTGCCCATTGCTTTCAATCTATAAAGTTTTCTGTACTTCTATAAAGGGTACAACTTAGTGCTTGGTCTGTGAAATGAGGTAAAAAGGAGAGTCGAGTGTTCCTTTTAACATTCTAGCTAATCTTAATCGTTTTCTCTATACTTCTGTTAGCACATAATTCAAATATATTGGTTTTGTGGCAATTATCCCACTGTGCTTCTTGACTGTCTTCTTTCCAGAAGGCTCATTTTAACAGTGGACTGCTTCAGCCCAAACCCTGGTCAGAATTCCCCTCAACCCCCAAATATTGCCGAATGAGTTGAATTTTCTATTTCAATGAATTCTTCCAGATGTATTCTTTTTGCTACATTTTCTTTTGGTTTTATGTTTATATTAATATTAATGAAAATACATTTTAGATAATCAGCGTTCTCTTTTTTTTTTAAAAAAAAAAAAGCTTTTATTATGGAAAATTCCAAATATATACAAATTAAAGAGAATCACATAATGAACCTCTATGTACTAGTCATCACACATAGAGGTTCAGCTATTCAACTTCTTTTGTAGGGGTGAGGGGGAGAATTCACATCTTTTATTTTTCCAGTTGTATTAAGATGCATTTTACATATAACATAGTGCACTATACTGGGAAATGATTACCACAATAAAGTTACTTAACACATTCATCACCTCACAAGTTTAGTTACGTAGTTACCTTTTTTTTTTTTTTTTTGGATGGTGAGAATATTTAAGATCTATTCTCTTAGCAATTTCAGGTATATGAGAGAGTATTGTTGACTACAGTCACCGTGCTGTCCATTAGATCCTCTGAATTTATTCAGCTTACAGTTGACACTTTGTACCCTTTCACCACCATCTCTTGTTTCCCCCACTCCCCAGCCCCTGGCAGCCACCAACATACAATTTGTTTCTGTGAGTTTGTTTTTTGTAGATTCCACAGATTAAGATCATACAGTATTTGTCTTTCTCAGTTAGACTTATTTCACTTAACATAATTCCCTCAAGGTTTATGCACGTTGTCACAAATGGCAGGATTGACTTCCTTTTTATGACTGAATAATATTTCATTGTGTGTGTCTATATACCACATTTTCTTGATCATCCATCTATCAACAGACACTTGTTTCCATATCTTGTCTCTGTAGATAATGCTGCAGTAAACATAGGGTTGCAGAATCTCTTCAAGATAGTCATTTCCTTTCCTTTGGATATATATCCAACTATTCAACTGTTATTAATTTATGGTCAATCTGGTTTCATCCATACCCCTCATTCACTCTTTCCTAACTTCCTGGATTATTTTGAAGCAACCCATGCATCGTATAATAGGCATGCATCTATAAATATTCTATAAGTATGTATTTCTAAAAGTAAAGTGCTGTTTTCCAAACCACACTAGCATTTATACACCTACAAATATTTGCAGTAGTTCCCTAATACCATCAAATTTTCCATAAATGTATAAATTTTCCTAGTTATGTCTTTTTTTTAGTTAATTTGCTGAAATGAGGAATCAAATACGGGCCACGTAGGAGTACAACACTTGGTTGACATATGAGTATTCCTAAAGTCCCTTTCAAGCTATATGCTTCCTCTTCTTTTAGTTCTTTGCAATTTATTTTGATGAAACCGAGTCAGTTGTCTTTTAGTGTCTTTCTCATTCTGGATTTTGCTGATTGCATCCTTGTAGCGCCATTAGCCATGTGTTTCTCTGCTGATACTTCCTGTAAACAGAGAGCTAGACTGAAGTGTTTCATTCAGGTTCATTCTTTGTGTGTGTGTGTGTTTTAACAAGACTCATTCATAAATGGTCTCATGTACATCCCACCAGGAAGCTCATAGAAAGCTGGTCTTTACTGTGGTTGGAAGAAGGATGTTTGTGATTTTTGTAAGTACAGTTGACCCTTGAACAATGAGGAGGTTGGGCTCTGACCCCTACACAGTTGAAAATCTGTGCATATCTTTTGACTCCCTAAACATGTAATGACAGCTGTCCCTCAGTATCCGTGGATGTTTTGTTCCAGGAACCCAGCGGATACCAAACACCTCAGAAGCTCAAGTCTCTTACATAATATAGCATAGAAGAATCCACGCAGTTGGCCTTCCACAGCCTTGAATTCCCAACTGCGGATTGAAAATACTGTTTTCTATTTGCGGTTTGTTGAATCAGAGCATGCAAAACCCAAAACCCAGGAATACACAGGACCAACTCTATATTTATTGAACAAAATCTGCATATAAGTGGACCTATGCAGGTCAGACCTCTGTCGTTCAAGGGCCAACTGTATATATTATGGTTGCATCATCTGGTAATCAAATATATCAAACTCATGTTAGAATTTATTATGTGATTATTTCACCATGTCACAAAAGGAGTGCCTTAATCTTCAGTGATTCCACCAACTGAGCAAGTCTGAGCACCATTACCATACTAAATATGAAACTCTGGATCATCCCATTCGTATGTCTGAAACTGAATTAAATCGTGGAGAAATTCCAGCAGAAGTAGCTTTGAACAAGCACAAGGTTCTATTTAGACCTTCTTAATCTAAAATGATCCTAGGTTATTCTCAGAAAAGAATGAGTAATACTGTACTAGTAAAATTGTATTGTGTTGACTGTTATGTTACCCTTATAAGAACTGTAGGGAGGACCAATATGCACTCAATTACAGGGACAATTCAAAGCATCAGTCTTGTCTTGGGGTGGAGCATGTAAACCATTCCAGCCTACTTCTAGGAGATGGTGCATCCCTTTCGCTATCCTGGAATACAGAGTTGAGATAAAAATATGAAGACATGGTATGAAATGTCAATTGTCTTTTAAAAACAGAAGTATGTGTATATTTATTATTGGGACTGAAAAGTATATATTGTTTATGGACTTTCAGAAATGTGTGGCTTTTTAAATAGCCACCTCTATGGTTGTCTTTTTGATTCCTCTTATTTAAAAAAAAAAAGAAACTGAAAAAATTGGGAGATTTTAATTTATAATTAGCTCATTTTGACAAAACTTTAATCTCATATCCCTTGCCAGATATGAAGAGGGTATATCTTTCCACTATATATTTAGTGGATATAAATAAGTTATAGTTAGTTTTCCATTTGTGTGGCTGCTTTTAGTTCAAAGCTGTGGTATCATGTATAAAATATTCCAATTGTTCAATAATACATCACTAAAATTAGACCCATGTTCTATTTTGAAACTGTTGGAGAATGTCTTAAACTGAGAACTACAGTACCTTAATGAGTTCTTTTCAAGTTGTAAGATTCCCTGAATCTCTTTCATTCCATATCAAGTATCGGAGAAGTTTTTTCAGGAAGTTACATAAATCTACAAAATGAAATGTGGGAGTCTATGACCCACTTCTTCTACTCCCCATTCTTCCTACTGCTTTGCCCCCAAAGTAAGAATATAGACACATTGCTTTCTTATATCACACATCTTATATCTTTTAAAAGAATTTTTTTGTTTTAATTAAGCTCCTTAATCTAGTATGTACTTTTAAAATTATTATTTCATATAAAATCTTACTTGTCACAATTAGGAACTTGGGGCAAGCTGAGCCTAAGCAAACTGATGAGATTATTATGAACATAGACAAGGATAGCCCGAGGCAACCCCAACCTTATAATCTCTACCGAGAAGTAGCAATAAAATACTCTGGGCAGTGTTGGACCAAGGGTTATTGTACTTTTCATGTGGTGGGATTTTGATTATTTTGTTCCATATGTCATAACATATCAGGTCTATGAAATTAACTCTCTCGAGTAAGGTGCTTTGTGCTGCTTGCTCTGTGCTGACCATGCTCTGTGCTGATTAGAATAGTAACAGAAATGTGTGAAATGCAACTTATACCAAGGAACACGTTAGTTTTTATTGGTTCAATAAAACCCATACTCAAGAGTTTTACTCAAGAACTTAAGATTCAGTTGAGTATACAGAAATGGCAATTAGGAAAGCTCAGAAGGTATATTTCATGAACTGTTGATGTGACAACATTTAGTGATATGTTATAATGTGAAAAATGTTTTTGTGAAATGCAAGTAAATATATTTTGCATTAAATTCAAGTTGTTGTTAAGTATGTAGTTTATGTTCTTGTGTGACAATGTTAGATTTTGTTTGTATTCATTTATGATTTGCTTGAAAATGCTTGTCTATAATTTGATTTGTAACAGAATACCAATTTTTATGGTACATTGTTAAAATTCTGTATTGATGATAAAATAGTTTTTCAGAGAAGGTATACTTTCTATTAACATTTGAAAGCAAGTATTCCTCATTTTCCCTGAAATTACAAAAACTTATGTGGGAAGATATGAGCCAGCACTACGTAAATTTAAAGTTCTCACTTGGAGCACTTTTTTTTTTTTTCCTGGTATTTTTAAGCAAAACAAAATTAGCAAATCTTTTAAAAAGTCAAATTAAAGACCTTGTCCATTAAACATGTAAGCTTGGGTTTATTAGTTGCTATTTTTAAGAAATAGAAACCATAAAATAGCAGAATCTTAGAGTTTGAAGATATCTTAAAAATCACCCATGGTCTCCTCTGATGCTGAAATCCCTAGCAATACATAGGGCTTATGACATTCTACACTAGCACAACATTTTCAAAGGTGGGACACTTACTATTTTCATAGACAGCTAATGACATATTTGACTAGCTCCATTTTTTTTTAGAAAGTTCTTATTTGAGCCAAAATTTGTCTCTGAAACAATACCAAATATGTCTACACAATAATACTTTGAATGTCTGAGATCTGTTTTCATGCCCCTCTTCCCCACAAATTTTTAATATTCTATAATACATTTTCAAGGATATCTAAAATTATTGTGTTATTATACATCTACACAGAGTTAAGCATATAGTCTTCCAGACCATCAACTCTGCCCAAGATTTTTGAGCCCAAATATAAGGAATTAGCATCCAACTACAAAGTTAAAGGGAAGAGTGCATACAAGACCACCCTCCCTTCTGATGCCAACTGCAAGTTCAGGGTTTCTCAAATCCATCCTCAAGTTTGATTATTCACTGAAAAGACTCACAGAACTAACTGAAACCTACTATACTTACAGTTTCAGTTATCGCAGGGAAATAATATCAAAACTCAGCCAAAGGAAGAGACACAGTGCATAGCCTGGGAGGGTTCCAAATGTAAGGCTTCCGTTACCTTCCAAACCTGTTCCCCCTCTAGTATTGATGTGTGACAATACACACGCAGAATGCCAACAGAGGAAGTGTGCATGAGCTTCAACATCCAGAGTTTTTATTGGCACTTTATTACCTAGGCATGATGGATTGATTGATTTACCAGACTGTCCAAAGTGTTTCCCATGAATAACGGATACAAGCACGTGGGAAATCCCAAGTGTTTAGGGGTTACCTCCCACAAACCAAGTACAAAAGCCAGACCTCTGTTTGGGTGACACCAAATTCCTTACCATTCAGTATCATTACTATTTTCTTGGATAAAACATCCCAATTCCTTTATTTTATATGAAATATAGTTTTAGAAGCTCAACATGTCTTGGTTGCATTTCTCTAGATAATCACTAATTTACCAATGTCCTCTTTTGGGTCCCAGAAACTTTGGGTAAATTTGGTAACAAAATATGTACCTCATATCACTTGTCTCCAGAAGCTCTCTCTATATTGAAGTATTTAACCCCTACTGTAAAATGTGAAATAATACTTTGGACATGGGTATCAGGCAGACAGGGAGAATCCTGATATTTAACAGCCATTAGACCTTCTAAAAGTTACATGTTCTTTCTGAGCTTCTATCTCCTCCTAGACACAGAGTTGGTAATAATATTCCATATATTGTGGGGACTAAATGAGGTCACATGGAAATCTTTAATGTATCATAGGAATTTGATGAATATTAGTTCTTTTCTGAAAACAATACTGAATGATATGAATTTGTGTTTGAGAAGTATCTTAGACATTGTTTGCCTACCAAGTCCTCTAGATTAGATCTATGCATATGCATATATTATTAAAACAAAACAGAATTCACTCAATTTATCACATATTTATCTAAGTCCAGCTGTAAAGTGTAAATCACTATGCTAGTGACTGAGAGAGAAAAAGACAGTTTCTGCCTTCCTGGAGTGAGAACATTTTCATAAATACCTTTGATATAAATAGATGTTGAATTAAGGTACATATTGGAAGCAGTAATGGAAATACAAGAGAGAAAGAAATTCTGATTGGAGTTGCTGCTTCTAATAATAATGCTTCTCTAAGAAGCTGATACATCATGAAAGACCCAGAGTACTAGGTGGGCTTTGATAGCACTTTTAGCAATAGTGATTACCGTTATTCAGAATTTCTGCATGAATTACTTGGTAGAAAAGTGAATTTTGCAACATGATGTAAATAAATCTATCCTGAATATAGGAACAAAATATAAATAAAATGATCTTGTCAGAAATGAGTTATTTAAAATAACTGGCAGTGTTAAAGAAAAAAATGTTTAGCCAAAAGCTTAATCTTTTTATTAAAAATATAGTATTGATCTTACTGGGATATAAAGAGATTGCTTCTGTGCTTTGTACTTTAAAACCTCAGAAGGCTTTACCCAATTTCTGAAATTTATTGTGTCAGTTTTTGAATTCAAGGTAATCATAGATTTTATTTGAGTCAGGCAGTTCATTTGAGAACTTTGAAGGAATTAAACACAATTAATTTATTCATCAAACAATCCATTCAGTAAGTATTCATTGGATGTATTCTGTGTGCCAGGCACTGTTCCAGGCCCTGTTGGAAAATGACAATAAGCAAGTAAGTAAATATATAGAATGTCAGATGATATAAGTACTGTCAAGAAAATTAAAGTGTGTAATAAGTGATAGTGTCGAAGAGTGGAATTTGCTCTTTTATGTATAAGACTTACTTATATAAGTAAGTCAGGAAAGACCGTGTGACAGAGAGCTGAACAGAGATAATTCTTAGTGTGTGAGCAAGTCAGAGAGATATCCTGGGAGGAGGGCACCAGGCAGAGAAAACAGAAAGACCAAGGGTTCCTGAGTTTGGAGCATGTTTGGCATGTTCCAGGAGCAGCAAAGACTCCAGGGTGGCTGAGGAAAACGTGGTAGATTGCCTGAACATTGGGCTCCGTAGGCCATTTTGTTACGAGTGCTCTCTCTGTAACCTGACCCTTACCTACCTGTCTCCTCTTCCTGTCTCTGTCTTCCCTGCACCTGTACTGTTCAGGATGGTAACCACTAGCCACATGTGGCTACTGAGAACTAGAAATGTAGCCAGTTCAAATGGACAGCATGAAAAAAAGATTTAAAATTTCAATAATTTTTATATTGTTTAATATGTTGAAAACATTTTGGATATATTGAGTTAAGTAGAATAAAATAAGCTTAATCTTCTAATTAACATTTTTATTTTGAAATAATTCTAGATTGCCATGCTGTTGTAAGAAATAGTACAGAGAAGTCCTGTGTTCTTTTTATCCCGTTTTGCCCAATGGCAAGATCTTGCAAATCTGTTGTCACAATATTATTACCAGGATGTTGACAGTGATACAGTCTTATTCAGATTTCTCTAGTTTTAATTGTATTCATTTGTGTGTGTGTGTGTCTATGTGTGTGTGTGTGTGTGTGTGTGTGTGTGTGTGTGTGTGTGGTGTCTAGTTCTATGCAGTTTTTATCACATATGTATCAAATAGGTACATGTTTCCACCATTACATCAAAATTGGGAGCAGTTCCTTCTCCACAAAGATCCCCCGTGCTGTGCTTTTTAACCACATGCACCCATTCCTGTGCCCCATCCCTCCCTGGCCCTAAGCTCTAGCAACCATTAGTCTATTCTTCGTTTATGTAATTTTGTCATGTCAAGAATGTTAAGGAAATGAAATCATACAGAGTGTATCTTTTGGGAACTGGCTTTCTTCCCTTAGCGTAATTCTCTGAAGACAGATCTAAGCCATTGAATATATCAATAGTTCATTCCTCTTTATTGCTGAATAGCATTCCATGCTATGGATATACTGCACTTTGTTTAACTACTCATCCAATGAAGGACACCTGGCTTGGTTCTAGCTTTTGCTATTATGAATAAAGCTGCCATAAACATTTCCGTACAGGTTTTGTGTGAACATATGTCTTCATTTATCTGGGGTAAATACTTGAGTCCAATTGCTGGGTCATATGGTATTTGCATGTTTAGTTTCATAAGAAACTGCCAAATCATCTTTCCAGAGTACTCTACCCACCTGTTTTCTTTTTACTTTTTCTTAACATGGCTACTAAAAAATTTTAAATTACATATGTCAGCTCACATTTCTATTGGACAGGGCTGGCTGCTCGTATGTAGGAGCATCGAGAACTTCTCTATCGCAGATTCTTCCCGCATGCCTTTCTTTCCATCTTCAGTGTGTTTTCATTATCCCCTCACAAATGCACATGAGCGTCTATAACACAGTGGTTAAGAGCAGAGTATGAAACCAGATGGCCTGGGTTTGTATCTTGGATTTATCCTTTACTGGCTGTATGATTTGTTAAGATATTTAGTGTCTTTTTTCCCCTCAGTTTCTTAATTTGTGAATGGGATGATTGTAGCAGTGCTGCTCTCATTGGGTTGGTATGAGGACTGAGTGTATTAGCACATGTGAAGTTATTTTCTAATGAGTCCTTTTGACCCCTTGCCCAAGAGCAGATTTGAATCCTAATAGAGGCTTCTGTTGCAGTCAACACCCTCATTAAAATTGTAATTATATGATTGTTTCATATCTTTCTTTACTATTACATGGGTAATGACCTTGTCCATCTGATTCAGTGCTGTATCCTCAGTGCTAGCATACAACTGCCCAAGCAGAGGCCGTCAATATATATTATTGTTGAACGAAGGAGTGAATGAAAGAATAAATGAATTTCTTTCAATATAAGCATTGACCCACGCTTATGTAAAGTGTGATTTGATTTAATTTCTTCTTCCTTAATTTTTAAAAGTCATGCATTGTTCATGTTTCTCTGACTCATATCTGAAAGTTGTTTGACCAGTTTTTACATGTGGCTCCTATGTATTGTGGAATAAAAATTGTTCTGGAGTAGTGACAAAGTTCAATGATAAAAATCGACATACATATAATATAATATATTTGATTTGTAGTTTTGGTTAAATTTTTCAGCTTAAGTTATCATTTCATTGTTATGCTGGGACTCCTTGCAGGTTGATTGACTTCATGTTTCTTAACTGCGTCCTTTGGCTTTACGGGCTTCATGGATACTGATCTGAAAACATCAATGGTGACATTGAGATAGAAGTACTTCTTTCTACTTCTGCAGATAATTTTGTTTCAGTATTCCAATTATTTAAGGCTTTAAATAGGTAAGCTTCATGACATTCGTAGGAAAGAGAAAACTAGGGCACTACATAGATGATTTTCACCCACCCACTTTCTGTTTAAAACCCAAATATGCACCAACTATCAAGAGCACATGGCTTTTACACACACACACACACACACACACACACACACACACACACACACATTTTGTCAGTGATCCACCTTTATCTTCTCACTTGCTGAGGGAAGTTACCACAGTAGAAAGAACACTGACTTATGGTCAATGACCTAAAGTGAATAAGGTTTTTACTATTAACACTGTGGTCTTGTAAAGACCAGTTAACATGTTGCATCCTTCATTTCATTTGCTAAAGTAATGGAAATGACAGTGAAACCTACCAAGTGGAACTGTAGTGATGACTAAATACAAAGAGCCCTAATAAAAATCTCCATATTTGGAGCTACCAAGCCATGAGGTGAGTTGTATAGACATATACATATATGTACATTTTAGCATATGCCTTCAAAGGCAGGTATCATTAGACTTATGTTATACCTTAGCTTGCTGAGTATCAGAAATGCATTTTCACTTCACACAGTTACAAGACAAGACTTTGCCATATAATTAGCACTCTCACGTCCAAACTAATCAGTAGAGGAATAAAATGTCCCTCCTTTCCATCAAAATATTTGAGCTCAAATTTGTATTGAAACATATCCAGGTGGAAAAGAAAGATTATGATGATATTTGTTTTCTGGTTTAATGATTTTCAATACTGAATAGATTAAAATAATACAAAATAGCATAACATTTGCTAATATTTACTGAGTGTTAGAACTATATTAAATAATTTACCAGAATTATTTTATTGACATACAATTGACATATAACATTGTGTAAGCTTAAGGTGTACAAGGTGTTGATTTGATACACTTATATATTGCAATGTGATTACCACCTTGAGGTTGGGTAACACCTCCGTCATATCCCATAATTGTCATTTCTTTTTTTGTGGTGAGAACATTTAACATCTAGTTTCTTAGCAACTTTGAGGTATATAATACAGTATTGTCAATATAACAACAGAGTCAGCTACTATAATTATCCCTGTTTTACAGTTGAGGAAACAGGCTAAGAGAGTTTAAATTAGTGGCTCAAGGTCAGCAAACTAGTCATTATTAAAGCCAGGATATGATGCTGTGTAATGTAAGGGTTCCAGCCTTTCCCAGGGATGCATATATTTCATTCACACAGAGTCTGGTAAAATAAAATCATGTTTCCTCTCTTATGCCTGTACACTTATTGTGTTCCTATGGCCTTTAGAAATAAAACAAACTTTTGCCCAATGTGAGTAAAAATTCTAGCTCCTTCTCCCATTTTGAGATCTATCATAGCTGTCCATATGCCAACAATATGTAATTTTCATGATTACAAAACAACAGTATTGTAGATATGAAACTATAACCATATATATGTGTATATATACATATATATGGTTACAATCACTCCTCCTACCACATTTTAAGGGATCTATATTTATTTTCTGCAATAACAATGTTAAGTAGATTATTTTTCTAATTAAAACATCAAATTCTTATTTAAAGATTGCTTTTATTTGACCATGCATTTACATATTACACATGAGTCTATGTTTGGAATTTGTTAGCCTTCTCTCTACTGTACATTTGCTCCACACAGCTCTTTTAATGCAAAAAATGTTGCTTTATAGGATCACTTTGCCTCCATGTGTTGCAGTTTTATTATTCCTATATTTAATTGGAATACTTCTATTGTGTAACCAGGGAGAGTTCTTTCAACCTGGGAAAATTTGCTTCAAATAGTATAGATATATATTTATTTATTTACTGACTTACTTATTTTCATTTCCCTAAAATATCAACTTTGATTAATAATTATATACAGGCTTTGTTCTTCTGATCTGGGTGTCAACAGTAATTGGAATCCATATCCATATTCTACTTTGCAATCATGCTGCAAAAGGCCAATAAATTCCCGCTGAGTGTGTTACTTGTTAAATTTAGTGCGTTACATTCGGGGTAATGAGTAAAAGCAGTGGGCCGTTACCGTCTGGCTGGCTGAGGAAGGCTCAAACAGCCAGACTCCCCTGAGGCCTTGAGCTGGCTTACAACAGTGACAGGCAGAATCAAGGGAGTCCCTGTGCATCCCAGTTCAGTTTGTCTCCCTTCATTTCCTCTTCTGTTCAGGCTGGAGGGAAGTGAGGTAATCTTAGCCATTAATTCACCACACTTTCATAAAATGCTGCATGCTCTGGTTTCATTCTCCAGCAAATACAGTTCAGATAAATAGTTATATATTTATATTCAGCAGAGAGATGAGAATACCATTGAATATTAACTAGTAACTGTGCCTCCATGCAGTTCACCTTATATGTCTACACATGTCTATTGTGGATTCATTTGTCTGTATTAACAATTCACATAAGTATTTTTGTATGAGTGAATAACCAATGAAGCAACCCCTACAGATATATATGTACTTATTTCCATCTCATATTTATTAAACATACATAAGCAGTTACTGAAAAAAAAAACGGACTACCACATTCTTAAGCCGACACGTAGCTCTTCCTTAATAAATAAATTTATTCTTCATATAAAAGAGGTTCTTTCTTAAACTGTAATATCATAAAATTTTAACATATGTTGTGAATGTATACATGCAAGAACGTGAGAGCAACCTGATCTATATTCTCACTTAACTGTTTTTTTTCTTGATAACCGAGTGAGTCTTTACTCTCCCAGCAAATAATTGTTATGTTTCGTGCCAAAGCCAGCTGACACCCTTAATCCTTTGAGTTACTGTGAATGTTAATATCCACCAAGAAACAACTAGATTTTGAAAGAAAAAAGGAAAAAATAATTTGTATGAAATGACCATTTATTAAATGTCTTGGAAAATTTAGCATAGGGTATCCTTTGCTATCTATGATAGGGCAGCTGGTTCCAAATAACATGGTGTATCTCATTAAAGAGATATTAGATCTAATTATGCAATATATAAGTGAGATCATTATAGTAACATTATCTCAATGAGGTAAGTAAAGCACAAGTGAAATCTAACACTGTTGCTTGAAAGAATTTTTGAATGCAAATGTAAGGAATTAATGATCACTTAAGTGTACACTGAAAGATATTAAAACCCAGTCATGAATTTTTGACAGGTAATGCAAAAATAGATTATGTACCCTGATTAATTCTACTGTAGATAAAAATGAACTACCTGGGCAAATATTATCTTTTAATGCAGATAGATCGTTTTCTAAACAAAATAAAAAGGCAGTGGAAGAGTCATAGGTTTTATTGTTTTATGTTTATTCTATTACCTTTTCTTTGGCACTTCTACCATGTCAGAGATTCTCCAACTTTAGCGTGTAGCAGAAGCACACAGACGGTTTGTTGAAACACAGACCTGAGTTTCTAATTCAGTAAGCTGGGCAGTGCCTCAGAATGACATTTGTAAAGTTCCCAAGTGACACTGATGCTGCAGGTCCAGTTCCTGTTTGAGGACCAGTGGACTAAGTGAAGGTCACTGTAGAAGACACTTCACTCACATTATCTTCTTGATTATTTTTCCTGTAAGATGGGTGTCCAAGGATCCTATATTCTGCTTGTTATTTTCAATCAAGCTGTATATCTTGGGAAATCCAGATTCTATACAAAGAAAGCTATCCTGAAAATATAAATTAGGCTATCTGCCTGACAAGTGCGTTTTGCATATTTTAACAACATATTTATAAACAGCAACGTAAACAATAAAATGAATAGATATTACCTAGCAGGGGAGAGGCCAAAAATAATGTTTAAGTTGTATGTGAACTAGTTAGCTCACTCTTATCTGTAAAGAGACATCTCTTTCCTAAAACATTCGAGTATGTTAACTGCTTAATTGATTGATTCTAATATACAGCATGATGTCCATAGTTAATACTGTATTGTATATTTGAAATTTTCAATAGAGTATAAGTCTTAGGTGTTCTCATCACACACACACACACACACACACACACACACACACAAATGGTAAATGTGAGGTGATGGATGTGTTAACCTAATTATGGTTATTTTACGGTGTATACATAGGAGTATATCAAATCTTCACATTGTATACATTAAATATGTATATAAGTTTGTCAATTATACCTCAATAAACTAGAAGAAAAAAAATGAATTGATACTGTCAAACAAATTTTAAATTAAAAAAGTAGCAATCTAATGATTATCCTATATAAAACAGCAAGTTGCCTCCCTTTATTGCAATGTTAACTATAACTTATGCTGATTTATTCCCTAACAGTGTGTTTAGAAAAATGCATATAATAAAATGCCACCTAAAGTTTGCATATGAGTTTTGTTTTGTTTTTTTACCTGTCTCTTCTCTCAAGTCAAGCATGATAATTGTTATGGCAACAATTGATATTCAAAGTGCATTTCCAGAGGGAACATTTCCTTGACTCTATTCGGGTATCCTTCAAAATCTGATCCTTATTATGAACTCAAATGTCTGAGGTTCCATAAAATCAGGAAGCATATATGTGGTAATATACCAAAGATAAAGGAAAAGATTGCAGGACCTCAATACCAGCTATAACTTTAAATTTTCTTGTGTAAGACAGCCCAAACCATATTTATGAAATGGACAGAGTTCTTAGTCTTGCAAAATTGGGCTATAGTCTGTTTTTCCATGTTGGTTTTAACTGAGCTGACCAATTCTGAAAAACCTTATTGTTGTCTCTACTCTCACCCCAAAACAGAGCTGGGCACTCCATTCATCTGCGTATTAAAAAAATGATAAAACAATGATACAAGTGCTTTTCAATCATTTTAATGTGGTTATCCTAGTTCAGAAGAAAACTCTGTTTCCCCAGGTCATTTTGTAAGAATCCAGAAAAGCTTTTCCGTAGGTTGCATTATGTGGGTACAGAGTCCCAGAGAGCATTTTCTAGGCTCTCGGCCTCATGTGGAAAGGTGCTGGCTCAGGTAGTAGATGGCCATCAGCTGTGACTCGTTGGCCATCAGCTGTGACCAGTTAGCCATTAGCCACTAATATAACTGCTGTGGCTACGCTAGGGGGTTGGTTGGTTGGTTGGCAAAGAAGCAGACAGCGGATTGCAGATTGTTTGATCCTACTTCCCATGTCTTGCCTGGCTGCCAGTGAGACTGGGGTGCAGGAAAACCCCTCATTGGGTACTAGCGGATGTTTGTTTTTGTTTCTTGACCAGCCACCATCAAGAATATACTGGTATGACTCCCCTATCTATGGCTCTGTTTGTTCCTTTTTGGCCTCACCATATCCTGCGTTCTTATGCAGGGAGCGGGATCAGAGACCCCGCATGACACATTATATCCACAGGCATTACTAGACTGAGTTCAGACTCTGTTGACTCTCCTCCGTTCTCATACTTGACTTTACTCTGCAGTCACATGAGGAGCTTTAGGAAATACGCCTGGATCTCAACCAGAGAGATTTGGATTTAATTGAGCTGGTGGGTAGTCAGGCCAGTAGGATCTTTTAGAAATCTCCCCATGTGATTACAATGTGCAGCCAAGTTCGAGACCAATGTTTACAGTTATTTACAGGTGAATCTTATAAAAGAGCTACTAATAACAATGAAGTTAATGTAAGCGTTTCACATTCCAGGAGTACTAGCATATGGGACATAGTAAAGTGTTCATTTCCATTAGTATTGATTTGTGTGTATGTGTGTGTGTTTGACCACAGCAGATATGGGGCTATCAAGGTGAAATCCATTCTATGGATTTACCATAATCTTGGTAATATGTTCAGGTAACATGCACTTATAGAAGCAACACTTAGGATGGGAGTTTAAGTTTCACTTGATCAGGCTCTTTTCTCTCTTGTTCTACTGCATTAGTTCCTTAACGAGAATTCCCAAGAGCATATGATGTGTCAGTCGTCGTGTGAGAACAGGAAAACACGGTGGTGAACGAACATAAAAGTAAGTTTACCTAATCGTTGATAATATGCTTAGAAAATTGAATGCAAATGTAAAAATCATTGGCAAAATAAGACACTTAAACATTTTTTTAAAAAAGATTAAACAACAATGAGTTGGTTTTAGAACATGGATTATAATTGATGATTAGAAAGAATGTGAATGTAGGAGAAGTGAGAAGTGGGGGGAATGCAAAAGGAAATATGTAACAAAATATTCATCTTAACAGGAAGGGGCCAACTATGTGCCTTCATTCATAGCTTGGATAATAATACAAGTATAAGGTATAAAAAGAATGTACGTAGACATTTTAGGGGGAAGCACATATTTATAAAACAGGTGAACATGGTATATAACTACAAAATCGTTGGAGAAGCATCAGATAATTTGAATAATGAAAATCAAGAAAATAGAAGGAAAAGTTAATAATTGATGTCTATGAAGTTTTGTACCCTCTAAACAAAAACTACACATTTGTTTCAAGCATCTATGGTTTATTTACTAAAACAGATCAGTATTAGGCAAGAACAAATAAATGGTAAATAATAGAAATTGCAGAAATCATATATGGTTACAATTTAATAGTACTAAAAATACATTTTCCATAAAAATACCCCCCAGAGTATTAAAAACAATCAAACAAATTAACATTAGATAAGTAAACCAGTTGCCTAAATAATCATTGGGATAAAACAGAAAATAAAACTGTAATTGTAGACTATTTAGAAATCTAATATTACAGCACCACATTTCAACACAAGTATATTAGCAACACTCATTCAGAAACAAATTTGTAGGTTTTAATTATATATATATGATTCATATATATTCATATATATATATGAATCATATATATATATATGTGAATCAAGTCTTTATCTCAAGAACTTAAGCACACTACAAATCAAAGAGACAAATCTTAGAGACTGAAACAACACATATTTTATTGAACTGGAGAAATGTAAAATCAACAAATGAATCACATAACTTAATTTTTAAAGGAAAAATCTCTAATTTTCTGCAAAGAGTGAAAAAATAATAGAACTGAGAAAGAATACAACAAATACGAAATGAAAAATTATATAAAGGGCAATATTGTTTAAGAAAGTAATTGCAATTTTCTTGATGACATACTAGCAAATATAATTTGTATAGTGTATTAAAATAATATCCAATAATCCATCAATACTTTCATTTATCTCAGCCATACGTAAATGATTTCAATGACCAATTTACAATATTTGACCTTACCATATAACAATACTGTCTCTCCAGGGATTCAATCATATTTTTAGGGCCCATAAATGTTTTTAAAGTGTATTTCTTATAATTTTATGTTTTTGTAAAAATTTGAATCAGATATTCTTATTAAATTTTTACCTGGTTTTTCCTGGATTATAAGAGTCACAAAATTCCATACATACTGTAATTTGAATGTAAACAGAAAATATAGTATCTATAATCTAGTTTTCCTCTCAAATCCATACCCAAAATTTATCAGAAAAACAGTGTTCAATCTCTTTAAATCTACTCTAACCTACTATGTTAAATATTACTCAGTTTTCTAGTCATAAACCCCACTCCATCATAATCTCTCCCTATTACCTGGGAATTACAAGCCCATTAGAAATCCAGTCCTGCTACTTAATAGAATCTGAATTTCAGTTTTCGCTGAGGTAAGGGAACGTATTAAAAAACATGAGCATTTTTTAATTGATATCATTAAATTGTGTGTAAGTTTTTGAAACTTTTCATTTCTATACTTTTAATTTCATGCTACAGTCTTTTTAAAAATTCCTTTTTTATTTATTTTACTTTTGGCATATATGATACATTGTTTTAATATGATACATTTTTAAGAAATACGTGTTAACTTACTAGAGACCTGCATTTTACTGTCTGCTACACTTGCTTACCTCTGTCATCACTCCTTGCATTTTAGTTTTGCTGGTCTTAGAACAGCCTCTTCCCCCCACACACCCTCCCCCATGCCCACTCCCAGAGTGGCTCCTCCAGTTTATTGATGTGGTGAGGGTGGAACTGACTTATGGGATCTTTGTAGACTGGACATTAGGATATAGGACTATACTATGGGAGCAGCAAAGTGGTATCTCAAGCCTCATTCAAAAAGGTTGATCCAGTCCAAACCCCTCTCCAGCGTTCGTGTTTATTTATAGTTTCATTCTTCTTATTGTAACAACCCACATCCTGTAATAGGCAATTACCAAGAGGCTTAGGAGAGGCAAGCTTCTGTTGTTTGTCTTCCAGGATTTCATCCTGTGAACTTACCTTTCTCTTCATAGACTGGATACCTAGCACTTACCACCTTACACTTGAAGAGAATCAATCTAGATCATCAATTTTCCCATTTCTTAGCACCACATATTTTGGTAATTCACAAATGGTCCACCCAGACGTCTAGCAGAAACTGATCTATCAAAGATGACATGAGCATAATTGTTCATAGAGAAAAGTAAAGAAGTCCAATTCTAAATATATTTAATCACAAAAAGAATTTAGAAAATATTCTAACAAAAACTAGAATGCAAGATATACTGCAGGAAGTAAGATACATCATTGAGGGTGGGTTGAAATCCCATTTGAAAGCAGACTTTCACCCTGGAGCCAGGCTGTAGTTCCTTCCCTAATTAGGAATGTACTAATATATCACACACTTTGCCTAAGAAATTTATATGTATAATTACATTTAACCATTCCAGTGCCCCTTTCAGGTATATTCTATTATTGCCCTTCATGTTTAGATAAGGGAACTAAAATTGGAGAGATTAAGAAATTGGTCCTCAATGATACAGGTAATAAATAGCAGCATCGTGATTCAAACCCTAATTTTGCACCCAATTTTAAGTTCTTAAGCACAATGTTACAACATTATTATGTATTATTTTTATTGATTGCAGAGGATTGAAATCCAATTTACAGTTAAAGGAAAAGCACTAATCATAGAAAGGAACCTGAGGATTTTCATAGAAACCAAAGGCAGGAACGTAGCTGGGCCTCAGGAACATCAGAAACCATGCAATAAACACTGTCCAAACTCTCGGTTTTCATTCACTGTACTCCTCAACCCTTCTTACTACCCCTTACTTGTTCCCTCTCCCACCATCTACCCCCTCCCCCTACTGCCGTACTCACTTTGGTTCACATGGTGGAAACCTGTTTGTGTCAGCTTTGTATCTCCTAGTTCTAGCACTCAATGCTCCAAACCATGAACTTGACTTGCTTTTGATCACAAAGCCCACAAATCATGGGAATGGAAACCTTTGGCCAGGTTTAGGTCATTGCCCATTCTATAACAAATATTAATTCATTCACTTAAATCAAAATTAGCTTGGCATGCCCTATGTGTCTCACACCATCCTGAATACTGGGAATACAGAGGTCAATCAGATAGGCAAGATCTGACATTTTAGTGGGAAAAGATAGGCAACAAATAAGATAAAATATATGTTTCTGAGAGGTAAATACATGTACAAAATATATACATAGCCAATTTTCAATGACACTAACTTAAAGCAAGGTTTTATATATATATATATATATATATAGCAAGTGAGGGAATGGAGGTCAACATTAGGTAGAAATATAAGAGCATATTTCTCAGAGATGACATTTGAGTAGAGACTCAAATGACAAGAAGAAACCATCCATTGAAAAATCAAGATCACTCCAGGAGGAGAGGATGAAAGATACAAAAACAATGACCTGAGAATATTAGGAAGCCAGGGTGACTAGAACTTAGTAAGTGAATGGGAGAAATGTAGGAGATGAAGTGGGAGTCAGAGAGGGAGACAGGGACTAAAAGTCTGCTCTGGAAGGGAAAGCATTTGATTGTTATTCAAAGTGGAAACAAGTTATAGCCAAAGGGAGGGTGCTATGATTTGCCCAAGTTGGGTCTAGTATCCCTTGGGTTATGTTTTAATTTGGCTGCTGTTCCTACAGCCAGAGGGCTGTAACAGGAGGAGGCATATGTCCCCGTGGGAGCTGTGGTTCTGGGCAGATAAAGCAATGAACAATTCTGTTCTCGCCACAATTCTGTTCAAGCCCCTCTTATAAATCCCTTTAACGGTTAGTCTCCGAATATTGTCAGGCACAGTAGCCAGTGTCCTGGCTTAGCCAGCTTTATCTAGAAGGTTATATTTTCCATTACTTTTAGGTATTTTAGATTTTCTGGTCTTCTGTACAATGTTAAGGCTTTTTAAAGAGGCTGGCTCAATTTGACTTATCACCCAGTTAGGAAAAATATCTTTGTCATGCTGATTTGTTGATGGATTACCAGGTGGTGGATATCAACTTGAATACTGTCTATTGCTTGTAGGCACTGGCTTCCAGTTCTGTTTCACTGGGCTTTGTATCTTAAATTTTCTATCTTCCAAGCTCCGTTATTAGCCATGCTTATTTTCAGTTTTAGTAAAAGTGATTGCATCCTAAGCATGTTGGCATCACAGAGGTATAAAAGCAAGTCAAACTCACAGGCAAATGGAGTAAAATGGTAAAGGACACCAGGAGAAAGGAGAGAATCTGGGAGCAAGAAGAAAAGGGAAACTCTAGACAGTTGAGATAGTAGTGCTATCAGAAAACAAAGACATGGCCTGAAGAGTTACGAATCACTGCAGCAGAATTAATGAGATGGAAAATTTTTCAAGGAAAAGACTTAAACATAGATAAAGGAAGAAAACACAGCATAAAAAGAAAAGAAAAGAAAATAGGAGAAAGGAAAATTTTTTAAAAACCCAAGTGCAAGGTGAAAGAGGAAAACAAAAGAATGGATAAAGTAAGAACTGGTGCATTACATTAAAACAAATGTATTGTTTTCTTTATCTTTTACTCTCTTTGCATTTCTCATGTAGCAAAGCCAAACTGAATGGATAATTTTGTTTATGTACCCAATTTGCATAATTGTGCAATATAAATTACAATGCTAATTAAGGACAGCCCTTGGGCTTCTGGAATTGGGTCAAAGTGGCTCCCTGAGTGTAAGGAGGTTGGGGCATTGGCTCGGTCCCCACTCCCACCACAGGGAAGCCAGGCAAGAGAAAAGAACCTCTCTGACAGTGTGTGAAATCTTGTCAGAATTTGTTGAAGACCCAGAACCGTACATCTCACTTCAAAACTTGGCTTTTAAAATCATCTTTGTGTGATTCCACAATGAAGTGCTTAAAACCTAGAAGTTTTCCTAAAAGCTGTGTTGGTTATCTTTGTATGAGTTTTTCTTTTCCTTATTTTTTTTTTTTTTTTTTTAATTCTGAGAACATTTCTTTTCAAACTGTAGATAATTGAGCGTGAACCTGGCATGCAATATTTTCTCACTGGACTACTGCCAGAATTGTCCCAAACCATGCCGTGCCCTGCTCGGGCTCCTGAGCAAGGGGAAGATGACGAGCTGATTTCTGAGCTTTAGTTAAGTCCATATCCTTCAAACTAAGTAAGCTATTGCACTGTAACTAAATCAAAAATTCAGTCCCAGAGAGTTTATTCCCTGCACCACTCCTAGTAGGGGGCTATAAGGTATAGAGTTCATATTATCTTGAGCTTGGGTTTTTCAAGGAAAGAATATTTCTGAGTTACTATAATGAAGGCTGGCATAACTACAATGGAGGGGCCTCTGTCTAAGCCTGTTCTGAAGGTGGCATTTTGCAAGCTTTTTTCAGCCAATGAACCCTGAACTCAAGCAAGGATTACATGCAAAATAGAAAGAAACAGAGCCCAAATCACAGTGATTGAAGTAGGGATGGGGGGGTGGGGGGGTGGGCATCAGCACAGGTACCTCAAGTCTTATCTCAGGCTCTCTATCCACTTTCCCCTCTCTCCTCCCCCTTCTGAGAGTGTAGATGCCACTTCTATAAGGGATTTATTATCTACCTAACTCAGGTAACAGCATAAAAGTTAGGGATGTTGGTTTTATACACTCAATTTTGACTTTAAGACATGTGGAAGTTCTGTTCGCTAGGCCCATTGTAGCAATAATTGGCCTATTTCCCATCCTGTGTTACTTTATCTTCTAAAGCAATGTTTCCCAAATTTTCTCATGTCCAGGCATATGAAAAAATGATAATATTTCTTTGGAACATTGGGGTAAACTAGATGAGAATTGGGACTTTCAACAAGGCTACTCGTTTTCCAAGGTGACATCTCGGGGTGTCTGGCCAACCCAACCCTACACCTGAGGCCACAGACATTGGTTCATGGTTGGACATTAGACTAAATTCTGACAAATGACGGTCAGTCTCAGGAGCAACAGGGAAAGTTGACAAAATTTCGGAATATTGTTTGAGCATGTAGATACCATGGATAAATTTTCCAACTTACTCCTGGTAATGAGACAATATGCTTTGCGTTTGGCTGAAGCTGGTCTGAATTGAAATTGAGTTTCATTTTCAACGGGGGTAGGAGGGGGAGTCCTGATTGATATATATTTTATTACCTAAAACTCAGACCTCATGGGTCATGTTTCAGTTTTTCAATCTCCCAGACTCACCATTTCATAGAGGATAGAGTCAAAATTTTTATCTAATTTTAACTAATATGTAGGTCTACCTACAATGCCGTCAATATGGAAGTGGTGTTCTCTCTCACTATTTTAGTGGTGACAGTGTGAGCCGAGGGTGAGCATCATCTCTGGTCTGCTTAGTATCTTTCTTGTTTAATCTTCGTTGAGCAGCCCTCAGTGGGCAGGTTGTTGGCGGCTCCTAAAGCTGAAATACTTTTTGGTAGGTGTTCTTTTTGTTCTGCTATGACTCAGGATTTAGTCATTCTGGCCATTTTCCCTAGCATATACTCGGATCCTAATTGTAAAGGCATAATTTTACAATGTAGATATCTTAAAGAATACTCCCAGTGATTGTATAGACTATATGGAGAACAATTACGATAGAATAATGGTTCTCAAAGTGAATGGATACTAGCAGGTTCAGTATCACCTGGGAAGTTGTTAGCAATGCGTATTCTTGGGCCCCACCTCAGGGCCACTGAATTGTAAAATCTGGGGGTGGGGCCCAGAAATCTATGTTTTAATGAGATGATTCTGTTGCACAGCAATGTTTGGAGCCATTGTCAGGGAGGGTCAGGCCTGGAGAACATCTTGGTTGAGGACTTCCGAAAACCCTCTCTCTCGTTACTCCAATACACGTTCCTTATGCCTTTTTAATTTCTATTTCATTGGCATTTTCTCTTCCATAGTGAACCACTAGAGCTGAATCATCCCTAATCAGCAGTGTTTGTAATTTAACAAGGTCATGCCTACTTTGTGTGGGTGACTATTGTTAGGTTCTCACTTCTCTAAAATTTTCCTGGAAAATTGGAAAATTAAGCTAACTAGATTTTGTTATTAATCACCTGCCATCATATCTCTTTCAAGGATGGAATTTTGAAATAATCATATGAACTTTTCCCCTTCTTGATGATTTCAGGCTAGTATTAAAATTATTAGGTTGCTGCAAAAGTAATTGCGGTTTAAAAGGTTAAAAATAATTGCAAAAACCGCAATTACTTTTGTACCAACGTAATATATTTCCTAGGCATACAAAACCTGATGACATTATAAGATACAAAACAATCCATATTGGATGGCCAGGGAACATCATTCTAGAGTTAAATCCATGTCATGAAAAGTCTACCTAGAAGGTAAACTACATTTGCAGAAGCTGAACTTGCTATATTTGTATCATAAGCAATAGATACAGACAGACACATGCCCTGTTTAGGGGGTTGGAGTACCAGCTCTAGAGCCATACCCTGAGCTCAGAATCTGTTCCAAAACTGGTGATTGGACCTTGTGAAATCCTCTGCGCCTCAGTTTATTTACCTGCCTATCATGGAGAATGTATTCAGTAAATTTTCGCTAAAGCTATAGCTGTCGTAGCATCAGCCTGCAGAGGATGCCACTCACAGTAGTCAGGCAAGGTATGTATGCACTAAGCATCAATCTCTGACAAGCCACATGGAGACGACAACTTGATGACAACAAAGACTTGGTAGAGAATGATTCAGCCCATAGTAAGAGATGAAAGCAATGAATAGTTTTTATAAAACCCGCAGTATGTATTCAAACCAAATGTCACTTTAATTATATACAATGTGATTTAGTGTAATTTCCAATTTACCCAAACCCAGAAGCCTGTGCCAATTTCAGTTAAAGGAATAGTTCTGTTATTTCTAATCAGCTTTCTTTTCAGTTGACTGTGCAAGTTCTTCTGCCCTTTTTTAGAGCCTCATTCTCTTCTAGCCTCCCTGCTTCAGAAGATGTTCCATTCATGTTTACAAATGATGGGCTGAGTTGTTGTTCTCATGCCTGTGAGCACATACTATTGTTTGTGGAAAATGTTCTAAAATTTGTAAATAGCTCAAAGTTGATGTTAAGATAAGATTCTTGATATACACAAGACCAAAAGTGGTTTGGCTTCTCTCCATGTTGGCTACAAAAGCCTGCCAGGAATTATTAATTATCCCAGAATGTCCCTGATCTCTGCATGCTCTTTTGGTATATTGGCTCAGAATTTTACTGTGTTTTTTTTTTTTCCATTTGATACTCTACATATATCTTATTGTCTACATTTGTTCCTTCACAGTTGCACCCATCATACACTTTCTAGTCTTGAAAATTCACTTGTATGACTGTATATACTTACTAAAATATATTAAGTGCCGGGCACTGTTCTAGGCATTTAGGATACAATGGTTAGTTCTAGCCATTATGATGCTTATATTAACTTAGTGAAATAAACTGCCATTCCCTAGAAGACAGACTGACACTTATTTTATCTGCCTTATTCTTAGTAGAATGTTGGGAACATAAATAGATGCTCAATAAAAATTCCTGTATTATTAAAAGAATTATTATATTTAAAATACTAGGAACTTTCAAGGACCCTGGTTGAAGGAAGACTTAAAAAGTGGGAGATTGAACTGCAAGGTACTTAAAAGGATACCTAGGAAAAACGAAACCAGGGTTGTCTTTGTCACTTAGTAGCTATATAACTTTAGACAAGCCTCGGAAGTTCATAAAACCCATGAAAATGGCTCATGCAACCTTTCAGGAATGTTGTGAGAATTAAAGATGTAGAATATTTGAAAGCACTTTGATATATTTTTTAATTGTTAACTTTTTCTAGGCAGACAGGATTGATTTTCAGAAATGTGTTTTAAATAGAAAGATGATGATGAGAATGGGCAGTTGTTGGGATAAAGGGAAATGTGACCTTGTTCACAATCATTAAGGACTACCATGAAATTCCACCCCCCAGAAAATCTAAAATGAGTATGTGTGTGTATGTATAGTATATATAGTGTGTATATATATACCTTCAAGAATTTGTTACTTGATCATTAAGAGGTTCAGCTACAATGTTACATGTTACATGTTACAACATACAGTTTATATCATTATTGTATGGTAGAGTCAATTAAAAATATTTACTCTCTTATTCTCAAATATTTAATACATAAAACAAACAGGAATTTAAGTATTACTCAAGCTCATGAAAATAACATATTTTGTGGACAACAGTTTCCTGGGTTATTAGTTACTTTGCTATTTGTTTTTCAGTAGGCACAAGCATATTGTGAGATGTTCCATATTTAGGAAACTTATAACAAACTGTGAAGAAAACATAATGCATTTTGGGTGAGCCAAAGCAGTAATCTAACTATTTCATTAAAATTCAGACCAACACTTTGGGTTGTATATTTATTCATAGGTAGATTTAAAAATATTATCGAAGGTACATTTCTCATTGCCACTTTTTAATTTTCATTTTTAGATTATGGGAAATACATTAGACTGAAAATCAACAAACATGAGAACTGATCCTGACATTGACACTTCCAGCTTGGATATCTTGGATATCACATCTTGAAGGAGTCCTCCCTGCACCCCTCCACCAATAGAGAAACATTCTTCCACTGTGCTGTCCTCTAATTTGCACTCACACCTTCCTCTATGGTAGTTACGTGTTCACATGCCTATTTTTTGTATCAGATAGTGAGTTCCCCAGTGGGAGACACTTTGTTTTTTTCTTTTTGGTAACTTTAAGATAGGGCCTGGCACATTGTTGATGTTCAAGAAATGTTTCTTGACTCAATTATCTTTTTTCAAATATTCTTGACTCTATTAATCTTTTATTAACTCTGGAAAAATGCTGCAAGATTAGTTAAGACTGTCAAGAAGTCTTTTTATTTCAGTTTTGATTAAGCAATAACTCGAACCTCAAAACATCTCATTATTTGATTTAGAGACATAGAAACCTGGGTGAATAACACTTATATTCTTATGTTCTTTGAACAATATGCTTATCCTTTCAGGGAAAGGATCTACTGAGTAAGTTCATAGGAGGTGAATATGAGCGAAATGAAGTGGTGTGTGTGTGTGTGTGTGTGTGTGTGTGTGTGTGATTTGAATGTTAGATGGGAGAAGGGAGTATTAAGACAGCAGATCTTGTCTGTGATAGTTACCAGCAGTGACAGCCACTACCCAGTGCCTACACAATATCCTCTTCACCTTTCTTACTTAACAGCCATTCCAGTTGAGTAAAAATGTGTCCAGCTATAAAAACGTTGCTTTGGCAGCCTCCAGTGCAGATGGAGGCAGTCATGTGACTGAATTCTGGCCTATGATAAAATTAGTTGAAGAATCTGGTTGGGGGCTACCTGGAAAGCTTCATAAGAGACAGAAACTCACTGGGATGGTCCTTTATTCCCCTTGCCTTCCTCCCAGATGGATGCCCAGAGAAATAACCATCTCGCAATCATGAGGATTAAATCCACATTGTAGGCTTGATTTCAATAGGAATACAGAGGAAATCTGGATCTTCGATGACACTGAATCACAGTACTCATCCTACCTTCCTATCCATGGGGTTGTTGCATGAGATAAATAAACCCCTTCCTGTTTAACTCACTGTTGGTTTTTCATGAAACTCAACGCACAATCTGATACATTTGCCCTTCCAAGGAAAAGGGAAAGACATAACTTTCAAAGTCTGATTAGACTTTTATATGGCTAAAACCACTCTACTGAAATAACTCCATCTCTACCCATGGTGCAAGATATGACATATGGTGTCTCGTCATTTCTATTTATTTATTTGTTAGTTTTTCCCGAAGCCTATGTTTGAAGAACCCATGAAAGATGTCTTAGAGGTAAATAGGTAATTTCTGTGAGCATCAATAGGTAAATTCAGTTAACTATATGTATGCCTAGGTTTGGCAAAAATCAAATAAGCAACAGTCCTCACATACTGCTGTTTTAAATTAAGTTTTATTTGTCTCTGGGTGTGATACATACTGCAGAAGCACAATCAAGTGAACATTGGCAATTTGCTTAAATCTTGCTCTTTGTCCTATTTATATAATTGTGTCCATGGTTCTCAAGTGATATGTTCCTGCAGCTCATCTTCTGAAAATCTTTCCCAGATGTCCTGAAAATTTTTCATTAATTTTTATATTTTATTTTTGATAAGTAAGTACACATGCTTGTGACTGGAAGAGAAAACACCCTTCTTTTAAACCCAGAGGATGATTTGGCATTGAGAATAGTTGATTCATGCTCTGCCCACTCCACCCCTGTTGTTCAAATAGAGATTATTGAAGAAGGCCCTGCCCTATACATTTAGCTGATCCAAAAATCAAATGGAAAAATTACTGTATTTTAAAGATTTCTGCAGGATCTATGTATAACTCAGTTGTTTCCTTTTTCCCCATTAAGAGTCATATTATCCTAGAATAGGTTCCATTCCTAAGTATAAAAACTGGAACACAGGTTTAAAATAAGAAGTGACAATCTCTTTGGTGGCATTTATCCACAGAAGTGATATCTCTGATTAGTGAAGTTCAGGTCTGAAAACTAGGCCTGCTATCTCTTAATTTGTGGAACAATAATAAACTCTATATATTGACATGAAGGACTATTTATGATGGGCAGCTATCATGACATACATTGTTTCTCTTTATTAATTGTAGTGCTTTTTCATGAGGAGTATGTACATATACTTGTATGTGTATACTCAAGTGCGTGTATGTGTGCGTGTGTTTGTTTCATTAGTTCTAAATATACCAAAAGAATGAGAAGAAATATTTATACTTTGAACTGAAGGACCTGGCTTAGCTCAACATATGTACCATCTACTTTCCAGTGTCCAATCCTTTACCATGAATGATGGAACCTAAAGCTAAAATTGAATTTGCTAGACTCCTTTGCAACTTGGTTTCTGGGTGAGATTATGTTTGACCCATTAGATGTCCTTACATAACAGTGAAACAAAGGTCACACTGGCTGATTCTGTATATTTTTAAAGACCTTTATTGGGGTACACTTTATACAGAATATAATGTACACATTTTAAGTATATGGTTTGAGGAGTTCTGACAAATTTATAGACCGGTGTAACCAGTATCAATATAAAGGTCCATAAGAATTCCCTCACCCCTGAAAAGTCCCTTGTGCCTCCTTTAAAATAATTTTCCACTCCCACCCCAACCCAGGCAACTATTGATCTGCTTTTTGTTACCACTGAGCATAGTGATCTTTCCTAGAGATTCAAAAAAGTGGGATCATATATGTATCCTATTTAAGTCTGGGTGATTTCACTCAGTGTTGTTTCTGAAATGTATTCCTACTATTCATATGGTGCACAGGATTCTAAGATGGCCCCTAAGATTCTTGCCTCCTGGTATGCACACCTTCTCCCAGTTACTCAAACAGTAACCTAGATGATGTTGTGAAGTAATTTTTCAAATGTAGTTAAAGCCTCTAATGAGTTTACCTTAAATAGGAATATTTTCCTTGATGAAACTGACTTCAGCAAATGAGCCTTTAGAAAAAGTTAGAGATATTTGAAGCTTGAGAGAAACTTTGCCATTGGCTTTTAGAGAGAACATCTCTATATTGTAAAGAAGACCTCAAGGCAGGGAACACCAACCAGCCTCTAGGAGCTGAGCACAACCCTGTGTTGACAGCCAGCAATAAAGCTCCAGCCTCAGTCTTATGACCATAAAGAACTGAATTCTGTCAGCAACTGCATGAACTAAGAAGTTCCCCCGATCCTCATGAGATCACAGTAGTGGCCAACACTTTGAATTCAAGCTGGTGAGACCTGAGGGGAGAACCCAGCCATCCATGCCCAGACATCTGATGGACAGAACTATGAATTAATAGATGGGCATTGTTTGAAGCTGCTAAATTTGTGGTCATTTGTTATGCACCAATAGAAAATGAATATACTGCGTATATCATTAGATTGTTCCTTTTTATTGGTGAATGCATGTGTATATTATTACATAACAAATCACCAATAGTCCAGTGTCTGAAAACAACACACATTTATTACCTCATATTTTCTATGGTTCAGAATTCTCGGCATGGCTTATGTGAATAACTTCTCATTCAGGGTTGCTAATAAGCCAGGGAAGAGGGGTCTTAGCTGAGGTCTTATCTGAAGGTTAACTTGGGAAGGGTTCACTTTCATTCTCAGTTAATGTGGTTGTTGGCAGGATTTAGTTGCTTTGGAGTTGTTAGACTGATGGCCTCATATACCTCAGATACAGACAGCTGTTAGCCAGAGGCTCCCTTCCATTTATTGCCTGCGGGCCTTCCCAATAAGAAATTTGCTTCACCAAAACCAGCAAGGGGGAGTGTCTGCTAGCAACAAGCTACAATCTCCGGTGATATACTCGTATATTGCAAATGTTTTTTTTCTCAGTTTCTGGCTTGCATACTCATTTTTAAATGCAATTGTTTCTGGCTTGCATACTCATTTTTAAATGCAATTGTTTCTGGCTTGCATACTCATTTTTAAATGCAATTGAAGACCAATGAAGTTTATTGTATCTATATGTTATGATTGATACTTTTTGAACTAACTATAAAAATATTTCTAATATAAAAATATATTTTTATCCTAGAAGTTTTAGAATTTTAGCTTTTATTTTTACATCTGTGATCCATTTTGAGTTTAACTTAAATGTATATTTTGAGGTAAGGGTTGATATTTTTTTATTTATAGATATTTCCAATTGGTCCATCACCATTTATTGAGAAAATTCTCCTTTGGCCACTGAATTATTTTGTCTAAATTATTATGTGTGAAATCAAATGACCATATATGCATGGTCTACTTTTGAACCATTTATTTTGTTCCATTGATCTATATGTGTATCCTTTCACAAATACCATTGTCTTGATTACTGTAAAATTGTTGGAAATCTTGGAACCTATGTATTCCAGTTTTGTTCTTTTATCAACTTGTTTTGGCTATTCAAGGTCCTTTATATTTCCCTATAACTTTTGAATTAGGTTGTCAATTTTCCTCAAAAATTAAGCTGACTGGAATTTTGAATAGGATTTTATATAATCTATGGATCAATTTGGGGCAAACTGGTAGCTTTTAAGATTGAGTATCCTAATCCATGAACATGGTATCACTCTCCATCACGGTTTTCTTTAATTTCTCAGCAATGTTTTATAGTTTCAGTGAGCAGGTCTTGCAATTTGTTAAATTCTAAGTATTTCATGGTTTTAGATGCAATTATAAATACTTAAAAATTAATTATCCTTTGTTCATTACTAGTACATAAGACAATTGATTTTTATATCGATCTTGTTTTATGCAATCTTGTTACATTTGTTAATTCTCGTAGATTTTTGGAGCTTCATTAGGAGTGTCTACATACATCATTATGGCATTTGCTAATTAAAGCAATTTTCCTTCTTACTTTCATATTGTGTGTCTTTATTTCCTTATTTTGCTTTATTTCACTTCAGTACAATGTTGGTTAGGGATGATGAGTGTGGAGATCCTTCCCTTGTTCCTAATATTAGGGAGAAAAATCTTTCACTCAGTATGATGTTAGCTATAGCTAACATTTTAAAGATACTTTTTATAAGATTGAGACTATTTTCTTCTATCACTAGTTTACTGAGATATTATATCATAAATGGGGGTTCAATTTTGTCAGGTTTGGTTTTTTTTTGTATCTAGGGAAATTATCTAATGATTCTTCTCCTTTATTCTGTTAATTTGATGAATTTTAAAGATTGATATTAAAAAGATAACTGTGTATTCCTGGAAAAGCCCCATATGGTTATAACATATTCTCTTTTTAAAGATTTACTGGATTATATTTGCTAATGTTTGTTCAGGATTTTTGTATCTCAGTTTATGAGGAATCTTTGTACTTTTCTTGTAATATTTAAAATCAGGATAATGTCTAATAAAGTGAATTAAGGAATGTTCCACTCTCCTGTAGTTTTCTAGAAGAGTTTGCATAAAATTGGTATTTTTCCTTAAATCTGTGCTAGAATTCACTGGTGAATCCATCTGAATTAAGAGATTTCTTTGTGGACTCATACATTGTATTTTAATACATTGGCTTAAAGCTGGTCACAGTATTCACTTATTGTCCTTTTGATGTCAGTAGAATTTAAATTGATGTCCCCTTTTTTATTCCTGACATTGTTGATATATGTCTTCTCACTTTGTCTCACTGTATGTTCCTGTGCATCTTTCCTTCTTAGGGTTCATCATGCATTTATATGGTAAATGTTTTCTTAAATTTGAAAAACTTGTTTATTATAGGTTCAAATATTTGCTACCAACCCTTTCTGGGATTTCAATTATATAGGTTTTAGATTGCTTAATGTTGTCCCACAGGTCACTGAAATGCATTTCATTTTTTTTTTTTTTTTTTCCATTCTTACCTTCCTCTCTTAGTTTGATCTTATGTAGTTTTTACTGATATTTTTTTAATATCTTACTAGGTTTCCTTCTGCAATGTCTAATCTGTTAATCCCATATAGTAAATTTTTCATGTTATTCTATTTTTCATCTCTAGAAATGCCATCATTTTGTTCTTTTTTAAATGCTTCCTTTCTCTCCACACTCTGTTTGTTTTTCTATACACAATTGAACTAAACTGTAATAGCTGTTTTAATAATTTTTTCTTCTAATTTTCATTCTTTCATCTCTATCATTTCTTGTTCTGCTTCTACTGGATAATTTTTCTCCTGGCTATGTGTCTCATTTTCCTATTTTTTAGCATGTCTAGTAAGTTTTGACTGAATGCTGAATGTTTGCATTTTACAGTGGTGATGGTCACCAATTGTCCTCCTTTAAAGAGCAGTTGGCCTTTGTTCTAGAAGGTAATTATAATTAATTTACTTGCAGTTCTTCCTACTCTTTTTTTGAAATTTCTTTTTATTTTTTTGGATATGACTAGAGCAGTCTTTGGGTATTATCTAGCTCCGCTACTAAGATGTGGCTTTTTCACATTTCTCTTGAACTTCGAGCGTGATCAGCAAGGACTCTCCACACTGGCTGGAGGAAACGCAAAGGATCCCCAGTTCTCCCAGCCAATTTTTGCCTATTCTCATGCAGATTCACCTACGTGTATGCATCTTACTATTCAGCTAAGTCTCAAGGGGACCTTATTATGTTTTCTAGTGTTCTTTTTCTGCATACCTCTCTCCTCTTTGGAACTCTAATTCACTATTTCCCTCTGTTTTAGACTTCCTGAATTCCAATCTCTTTCTTCTCTCATTGGTGAGACAGCCATGATTTGCTAAGACCCATCCTTCCTGCTCCAGGTTCTAGAATATACTATAACTGCAGGTAGAAATCTATAACAATCGAAAGGCTTTCCTCAATTGTTTCCATTCTTTCAGTGATCATAGTCCTGTGTTGGCTACTGTCCAATATACAGAAACAGTAGTTTATTTTCTTATTTTATTATTTTTGTCTTTAATTGTATTTTTATTTGTTAACACCTTATCTGTGTTTTTCTCAGTTTTATTAAGATGCAATTGACATATGTGTATGTTATTTAAGGTGTACAGCAAAATGATTTGACTTACATATCAAATGATCACCACAATAAGTTTATAATGTATATTGAAGTAAATTAAATCACTGTTCGGATGAAGGTGGTTAAAAGGTACAAACTTCCAGTTATAAGATCAATAAGTGTTAGGGATGTAATGTACAACATTACAATGTATTACTACTACAACAGTGTACTACTATTGCATGGTATATATGAGAGTTGTTAAAAGAGGAAATCCTAAGAGCTCTCATCACAAGGAGAAAAATTACTATTCTTCTTTTTCTTTTGTATCTATATGGGATAATGGATTCATTGTGCATTTCTTCCATCTGGCTGTTCCTGAAAAAATTATTAAAAGTTACAGTGAATGTTTAAATAAAGTATTATAGTAAACGACACATTGACATTAATGCCCCTCAAAATACTCTCCCTTGCTTCAAATACACTTATCCCCATTATTCTTGCCACTTTCTAAAGCAGTTCTGGAAGTCTTCTTTTGAGAATGTCTTTACTTCATCCTCCATCATGACAGTGCTCTGTATCACACATCGCTTCTGGAACAGCAATTTCTATCAAACAAAAACATTACGGTGTGTTCTCATCCACCTTATTCACTGGCTCTGGCACCGTGTAACTTCTGGCTCTTCCCCAAAGTCAAAGTAACCATGAAAGGAAAATGTTTTGAATCAATTAAGGCCATTGAGGCAGCTACGACAGCGCAACTAAAGATACTCAGAGAAGAGGACTTCCAGAACTGCTTCAGTAAGTGGCAAGAATGATGGGATAAGTTTGTTTGAAGTGTGTGTGTGTGGGGGGCGGGGGTATTTTGAGGGAATTAATGGCAATGTGTCTTTTACTGTAATAATTTTTTTATTTAAGCATTCGTTGTATTTTTTATCACATCTCGTATATATCCTTTTATAATAAACTGGTAATCTAGTGAGTAAAATGTTTCTCTGAGTTTTGTGAGCTGATCTAGCAAATTAATCAAGCCCAAAGAAGTGGTGGTTGAAACCTCTAATCTATAGACACAGAAGCACTTGTGACAACCTGAACTTGTTATTGGCCTTTGAAATGGGCAACATTGTAGAATCTGAGCTCTTAACCTGTGGAATCTGATGCTATTTCCTGGTGGGGAGTGTCAAAAATAAGTTGAATTGTAGGACAGCAGCTGGTGTCTAGAACTCCTTGGTAATATGGGTAAAAAGAATCTGAAGGTTGGAATTGAGTGTAAAATTGTAACCTTTATCCCATAGGAAATAAAAATCCACTTTTTTTGGAGGATGGGTTGTAAATGAGCTTATCTCTTCTAGCTCTTTTTCCCACTTCCAGCTCCTCCTCCTTCAATTTGTTCCAAGGTCATCTTTCCAGTGGTGTACTCTACATACTCAAAACTACTTCCTAATCATTTGCATGTTTTTAGCAACTCCCCCAATCTCATAATTTTCACTTCTCCTTCCTCTAAATTATGTTCTAAAAGTTTCTATAGGGACACTACTGTCACTTAGGTGTGCGTGTTTACAAGTGAGTCATACCCAGAACTAGTAGCATTTAATAGGCATTTTCTTTCACTGCAAACCTAGAGCCTATTTAGATGTTGATTGTACTTGAATGTTCCTTTGATTAACAGGTAGAATTTCTATATTTTCTATAGATTCAACTCTACTGTAACAAAATACAAAGCAGATTTAAGTTTACGTCTACCACGGATCTGTTCAAAATGTGAATGGAACAAAGGCCTGAGTGAGTGGAAACCACACTGCATTCCTTCACTGGCAATACTCTGGTCCACTCTGGCTACAGTTCTTTCCCTTAGGCATGCTAAGTGGAGCAGGGACAGCTGATAAAGGGGACAGCAGTTTAAACATTCTGTTTTGCCATGTAAATATTTTCTAAACTCCAGTACTGGAATATTACTCTCAGCAGTTTATTAGTTCACAGTAAAAATACAAGTGCAAGTAAGTATTGCATGCGAAGATGCCTTTAATATTATATCTAGTCTTAATATTTCCAATGTAGTCTTTGCTGGAAGTGAACAAAAATGAGGATTAAAAGCTTTTCACAATATCTTCACAATGGTTATTCCAATACAATGAAAACAGCTTGATGGCATAATCTATGGAGTAACCTGTGGTAGGTTGAATATCTCCATTTTCCTTCATGAGTCTCTTCTTCTGCACATCCTGTGACCACGAATTATCAAGTATCATATACATACTTTGTTTTCCAAGCCTTACACATTTTAAAGGAGCATTTTTAAAACTCCCATATTATAGAGCATAGCATAAGCCTCAGGCAAAATATCACAACATAACTGGTCCTGATAGGAAAACCATCCCAGAGACATGATTGTTAGAGAAAAGAGACAGTCAAAGAGAAAACCACAAGACAAAATGGCATCACTTGTGCTATAGCCCCTGATACCAAACCTAGATTTAATACCTCATCTAATTACTGTTTCAACTTGTCAGAGAAATATAATGCCAATCAATCAGTCTGAATTTTCTGGTCAGCACCAATAACATAATCTGTCAAGTGGGCCCTCTCTATATATACCCCAAAGAAAGAAGAGGCAATTGGCATGATAAAAACCCTTGCTTTCCCCTTTACCCCAAAAGGAGATAATCCTTTAAATAATATAAAAATAATGCTGGTCTAAAAAAATCCATTGTTACTTTTGTTAATAGCTCCCTTACCTCACCTTTTTGCTATAAATGCCTTCCATTTTGTGCAATCCCTTGGAGTTGCTAGATAGGATCCTGACTGATTCATGAATTACTTAACAAAGACAAATACATCTTTGAATTCACTTGGTTGGATTTTATTTAACAAAATAAAAATTATGTAGACTTGCTAGACAAAGTTTTCAGTAGTGTCTGCTCTCCTTTGAAAACAACAAAAATAAAACAATGCAGAAAAGTTTGCGTGACCACAGATTCTGAAAAAGGAAGAATGTTTTAGCTACTCTTTCCTACACCAAAGTATTTTGCTTCTCCCCATATCCCAATCTTAACTAGAAGGAAAATGAATATATTCAGTAACAGTAACCAGGCTCCTAAGTGGCCTCATTTTCCCACTCTACTCCCAAAAATGACAGGAAAGATCCCAAAGGCCTGAGAGGAGAAAAACCTACAACAAAAGGTTTGCTGAGCCTATGGAAAGACAGAATAAGCAAAGGTGTAAGAATAGTCTTTGAATGTGAAGTGGCAACCCGCTTATTCACATGAGGATGAAGATCGTGTCTAAATCAATCCTGCCCTTGGCATACATGGTAGAGAATCTGATACTTGTGCAAATGTGGCTGTTGCTGTTATGACTAAACAGATGCAATGAATGGGACAAGGCTTTAGGTTGGGCAGTTAAAAAAATTGCAGATTTTAGGACTTAAAACAGGAATTGTGAATTTGTTTCTGTAAAGGGGGAGAAAGTAAATATTTTAGGCTCTGCAATCCATACTGTCACAAGTACAGAAATCTGCTGTTGGAGAAGGGAAGGCATCAATAGACCATATGTAAAATAATGTGCATGGCTATGTTCCTGCAGGCCATAAATTGCCAACTCCTGCTCTAATGTACTAACATTAGTCACCAGAGTGGAGCCAAAGGATGTCTCTTGGGAAGTTGGAATGAAAGTAATTGATGCTGAGGTTTATTGTCAAAGGGGAAGGCTAAACTCTAACTCCCGTAGCTTCTGCTAATAAACATCTCTCTAAGGAAAAAGCTTTCTGGCAATGCAAAGGAAGCACCAGCAGAAATTCCACAGGTATCTTTCCCATCAGACTGCTGCCCTCATTCTCCACTCCACAGCACTGTTACAACTTGCATGGCCCAGGAAGGTACAGAGTGTGTTCACTTAGTAAAGGGAATGAGTTAGGTGTCTTTCCTGCATGTTGGGAATGGAATATATTGTTTCTCACAGCCAAATCAATAAAAATATTTCAACAGTTTAAATAAAATTGAATTCTCATAGTTACACTAAATAAGTGGTTCTCAACCAGGGATGATGTGACATGTCTGGAGACATGTCTGGTTGTCATAACTGGGGGGTGGCTACTGGCATCTCATGGCTAAAGGTCAGGGATGCTGCTACATATCCTATGATTCACAGGACAGTTCCCCATAACAAAGGATTAGCCAACCCAAAATGTCAATAGTGCAAAGGTGGAGAAACTCTGTGCTAATGCTTTGATACTTTCTTCCTTTAGTGAACATAATTGAAATACAAAATACATTTTCCAAAGAAATATTGGGAGCCATCACCACATTAAAAAATTCTCAGAGCAAAAGTTTTCCGAGTAGCTTGCAGAAGGAACTCTCATGTAAATATTGTGCTCTTTGAAATTAATGCAAGAAGTAAAAGACCATCTCATATTTTTGGATCTGAATGCAGTATCTTTCAGAATATTATTTGAAACAATCTTGCTTTCAATTCATGGTGTTTAATTTTTGAATCCTGATGCTGCTTCTAGATATATTTAGCTTTTCCAATATGCACAAGATATAGTCTGGAATTACATCAAGCCTGAGCGATAACTTACCTGATTGATGCTGAGGACTGGAATTTCAGAACAAAGAGGGCCTAAAGTACGTGATTAAAGTAATGCTTTTGTCAAGTAGAGTTGGAAAGAGATTTGGTGGGGCCTTGGAAGTGCCTGGAAACTAAGTGTTTTTCTGTTGGGAAAGCAGGAGCTCAGAGGCAGTTGAGGTTGGGCTGACAGAATCAGGTCAAAGTGTTCTGCTTCACTTTGCTGTGTCTTAATATGGACCTCCTTGGATGGAGCTAAACCTATATGACTTAGTATGGGAAAAGGAAAAACTCCAGCATACACAAGGATTTTCCTCCAGTAGCTAAATTTAGTTATTTGTACTACTCTGTGTACCCCAAATGGTTAGAAGCTATTGAAACTTAGCAAAACATCCAAATTATTCAATGACTGTGGAGTAGTTAGTAAGGGCCAACCAATAAAGTAGAATGGTGTTTGCTGGTGGCTAAGGGGAGCGGGAAATGCAGGTTATTGTTTCATGGGTACGGAGTTTCGGTTTGGGAAGATGAAAAAAGTTCTAGAGATGGGTGGTAGTGATGATTGCATGACACTGTGAATGTACTTAGTGCCATTGACTCTACACTTAAAAATGGTTTAAATGGTCAATTTTATGTTTTGTATTTTTTAATCACAATTTTAAAAAGAGTTTTCAAAAGATAAGTAGTAAACTGGTATATTTACTATGAAGTTAATGAAGCTTAAAATCCAAGGCCCCTCTTGGACAGACTCCTCTATATTTCATTGATTCTTTTCATAGGTCTAGTTAACTTTGTTTCATTACTTTCTACTCTTTTTCTTGAAAATGTTCCTCAAACTTGTATAAGCTGTAAGTCTCACAAAACCTGAATCCACTCCTCATTTTAAAGGCAAACATCAGAAAAAAAGAAAAAAATACACACACACACACACACACACACACACACACACACACACACATACACCTAGGAGCTGAAACCAGAGTAGTAAGTAAATGAGGAGCTAATGATTGTCCTGAGGCCAAATGCTATAATCAGGAGTCTCGAGTTCTGGGGAAACTAGTCCCTACCTCTTGGAGCATCACACAAGGGGCAGTTAAATCTGAGAGCCCTGCACAAAGCTGGGACCATCTAAGATACTGTAAACTCAGTGAGAGTCTTGATTCAAACAGCAGTAACAACAAAAATTGTCCCACTAAATGGAACCAGAAAAAGATCTGTGAGTCTCGATGGCTCTGGACAGGATAGAAATAGTATTTCCTGAATATGGTAAGCATAGGCCTTGCTCATTAATTTATACTACCTGAATAGGTCAGGGACCCCTCAAGTTGAGAACTTATTTGAAGTTCCAGGATGTCAGCATTCTTTGGTACTAGTAGAGGCACTCCATTCTTCTCTGAAGATCCTTTATCTAGTATCATGGGAATTTCAAAGATTACTGACAGTGACTAGATTTCATTATTAACAAATGCCAAGTACACAAAGAAACAAGGACCATGGTCAGGAAATGGTGGAAACAACAGGAAAATAATTTGGTTTAGCAGATACTGGAATAATTGGACAAGAAAATACAAAATAAATAGATATAAAATACTTAAGGCAATAGAGCTGATTGAGAAAAATGGTCAAATATCAAGAGACTAGAATTGCTAAAATGTCTAGTTTATGGAGAACCAGTGACAGCTTGCCACAGACATAAGCCTTACACTAATAATTAGTATAGGATGCTTCCTGCCACTAGGAAGTTTTCAGAATACCAAATGAAGAAATCCAATGAAAGGACTCTATAAAACTAGACTCAGTGTGGCAAAAAAAATTTTCCTTACTGTTCCCATTGGAAAAGATTGCAATTCTATTGATTTTCTTCTAAGAGGAACTGGTAATCACCTATCCAGAAAAATTACCCTTTGAAACTGCAATATAAATACTAGCCTTTGGTTACTCTTGCCATAGTCAACTAAAACTCATGTAAAGGTCATTTTAACATTACTTCTGAGACTAATGATGATAGATGTATGTACCCTTGGCTATAGTCACAGCTACTATGGCCTGGAGACACATTTTTAAGTTTAAAAACGGTTTATAAGTGTGTTATCTGTCCAACAATATATCTATTAGCCATGTACTATATAAATTTTACAGTTGCTGAAAAACTTTAATGTAGGCTTTATAAAGTGAGATTACATGGAAAAGGAAAAAACATTTTAGTGTTGTCTTCTGGACCTCTTGGTTTTTATTTCTCTGAGTCAGCAGTATGTGTATACTCATGTCTTTGAGTGGTTAGCCAAACGCTGCCAACCTTTCGCCAAATGTGAAATTCCTATTTAGCAACGAATTTAGGGCCCATTTTAAAAAAATATGTTGGCTCATGTTTCCAGATTTGCAAGTGACAAAACAAAAATGCTCAGAAAAAAATTAACAACACAATCAGTGCAAACCACAACTCTCTCCTACAGTCTTTGAGAAAGTCCTCCCTTCTCCAGGAACACATTTAATGAAATTTAGATACATCCTGCCAACAATTCTACTTCTAGCAAACAAATAAACAAATCTATAGAATGTTACTTTTTTCCTAGGCTCACAAACATTTTATACTTGTTATCTTAATATAGTGAAACACAATTTTCATACCTACTGTGTAAGTCTTTGTGGGATTCTAACTTGGCTAGAACATAAAGAACAGGAGATTGTACTGTTTTTGCAAATTTATGAGAAATGGTTCATAAGAGATGAAAATTCCAAACAGCATGTTAAGGCTAATGAAATTTAGTGCCTATGGATTCAACACAGGCCATAATTGAGTTTTTATTTGCCCTTTCAAGGACTTAGGCAAAGATTTATTCCTTTAGTACAGTACACACAAGGTGACATTTTTCAGCAGTCTGACTTTTCAATTATGGGTCTTTTGGAAGGCTAATGATGTCTGTATTGTTAATACTGCCAACATTGTGTCAGTACATTGAAGAACCTGTGATATTAAATATGCTGATGTATAAATATATGTTATTTCTGCTCAGCCGTGTGCAAACAATCTGGCTGAAGTGCTAGAATTATAGGGAAATCCTCTCCAGAGATAAAAGTAGAATGGAATTCCGTTGAGAGCAATTAAAAGGCTCTGTTCTTTTAAGTGGTTTCTTGAAATATTGAAGCCAAAATTTTAGAAGTTAATTGCATGGAGTCTCTTACTCAAGACTTATGGTTAAAGTTATAATATTACAATAATATTCTAATTTTTGGAATGGGAGGGCATCATTAGACATCATTTAGGATTTTAAAAAATCTATACAAATTGAGTTTTTGAATAAAATGATTGATGATGTTTAAAGTTTCAAGAGAGTGGTAATAACAATTCTTCAGGCAGCAAGCTATAGGGATCTGAGATGGAAGGTTTTTCCATCACATAATTACTATAACAAAACTAGGATCATATTCTTAATGTTTATTCTTCACAGTAAATGCTCATTGATTGGTCATGAGTGTTGGCAATTGTTCAGTGTGATGGGTTCCAGATGTTTAAATACAGTGACAGCTCATTGATAAAATGAATTATAGTGACCAAAATAACAAACTAAAAGCACATTCTTCTCAAAAGTAAAAGGAATAATAAATGTGATACTTAGTCACATATTCAAGATATCACCCTTCAAAATTCTTTTGAAAAATATTTTAATACTTAGTTCCAAATCTCTTGCCTAACATATCTCCTTTAGCTAATAAATTCTAATAATAACAATTTTTTTCCATGTACAGAAATGTCTGTCTGATATTTTCAGAGAATAAACCTTATTGGGGGGTGGCCAGTTAGCTCAGTTGGTTAGAGCATGATGCTAATAACGCTAAGGTTGCTGGTTCGATCCCCACTTGGGCCACTGTGAGCTGTGCCCTCCTAAAAAAAAAAAAAAAAAAAGCTTTTTTGGCAAAAAATTAAAGTGCATGCTATAGTTTTTAAAAATTTCATTGCTGGTAATGACCAAATGGAACCAAGTATTTAGCACAGAATAGAATCTCTCTAATAAAAAAGAAATAGGGAAGAAGGGTCTTACCATGAAGTAAACACAAAAAAGTAGCATATTTTTAAAATCTGCTATCTTAGAATATTATTGAAATATAAATTTAGACATAGTCGAGGAAAGTGTCAATATATACATAGATAAACATTATTCTATAGACCATCACTATAATATAAATATTAGAATATATTCTGCTTGAGATTATTATGCCAAGCAAAATAAATCAGAAAAAGTCGAGAACCATATGATTTCACTGATACGTGGTACATAGAACTGAAAACAACAAAGGAACAAGACAAACAAATGAAGAAACAAAAACTCCTAGACACAAACAACAGTTCAGTGGTTACCAGAGGGTAAAGGAGGGAGGGAGGTGGTAGATGAGGGTAAAGGGGATCAAATACATGGTAATGGAAGGAGAACTGACTGGATGGTGAACACACAATGTGATATATAGATGATGTATTACAGAATTGTACACCTGAAACCTAAGTAACTTTACTAATAACTGTCACCCCAATACACTTTAATTAAATATATATTTATATATATACATACACATATATATATATATATATATATATATATATATATTCTTAGAGGATATTACTTAATAGAGTTTTTACTATAAAAATTTTATATTACAAGACAGAAATACTATTACTTTTTGATCTATTTTTATGGTGATTATCCTATATATAACTTCCTAATAATAATAATAAACACTAATTGATATTTATAAAATAATAAAATAAATGTAAGCAGAAATTAGGAAAGGAAATCTTTCTCTAAAGGTTAAAGATGTGATGTTTTTATTTTTGATCCTGTTTTGCTCATATTTCCAGTGTAAATAAGTTTGATGGTATTGGGAAAATGAAGAATGGGCACCTATCGAAGATTAAAGACTCAAATTTATCATATAGTAAAATTTAAAATGAGTATTATCTTTCAAGGTAACTTTGTAACAACAGGAAGGATTTTTGGAAAAAGCTTTTCATATAAGGGGAGAACAATGATTGTATTTTTTTCTTTAACTATAAAAATGAGAATGATGATAAGTAATTCCGGTCCTTGGGCAAAAGATTATCAAAGTTTTGATAGTGTGGACCATGTTTGCAGGAAGAGGAATTTAGGAGACAAGAATGGCAGATGCACACAAAATGATTAAAAACTTTGATAGTCTTCGATATTAAAAGAGATTCAGTTATAAAAATAGCCCAATATGTAATAAATAATTGAGCCTTCTGAGTAAATTTTTGTCTTGTTTTATTTTGTTTTTAATGGGATATAATTTTTTCAATGTAAACTGTGGCTGATTATAATTAGAAATGGCTCTGTAAAGTATTTTAAGATATCATATAAATTTATTTCCTTGTTGGAATGATTAATTTTCTCCTTGCATTAGTTTTCTGTTGCTGTGTAACAAGTTGCACACATTTAGCATTATAAAACAACACCCATTTGTTCGCTCACAATTCTGAGCGTCAGGAATATGGACATGGCATAAGTGGGTTTTCAGCTGAGACGCTCACAAGACCAAGTTCAGCATGTCATTTTGGTTCCATTCTCATATGGAGGTTAGAATTTGGGCAGGGTTCAGTTCCTTGCAAGTGTGGTACTGAGGTCTCTAGATTTTTTGCTGGCCGTCATCCAGAGACCACTCTCAGCTTCCATAAGCCATCCATATTCCTTGCCATGTGTCTCCCTCCATCTTCAAAGCCAGCATCAGAGAATTGCTCTCATTAAATCTTCCTCACACTTTGAATCTCTTTCACCAAGAGCTCCATTGATTAGATTCAGCCCACTCCGGATAATATCCCTATATGAAGGTCCAATTATTTGGAAACTTAATTACATCTGCAAAATCCCTCTCATACAACACAACATCATCATGTATGTCTCATCATATTGACAGGTTCCACTCACAAATAAGGAAGGAGGGTCATTGGGAATCCTTTAGGAATTCTGCCCACATACCCCTCCTAACTAAACTCTCCACTTCTTTTGATCTCCAATCTGCTGCCACATAGTTGGCATTCTTTTTCAAATGCGAATATGATCAAGTTGATCAACACCATCACCAACATTGTCCCTCTAGTAAATGCTTAACATATTTCATTGGCTGTCCTTTGTTTGTAATAGCACACTTGGCTATTGTTTCTTCAAATATTTTCTGCCTTTCAAATCTTCACATTCAGTGCTCCAGTTCCATTTACGTAATTTCTGTAATTTTTTTAGACCTTTCTTACTCCTTGGCTGCCTCCTGCTTAGAATGTCTATTTCTCCAAACCTCCTGACTACTGCTCTACTATACAAGTGTATTGTTTGTTTAGGTTTATTAAGGTTCTTCAGCCTCATATCCTTCAAGAACCTTTGCCCCCATCCCCATCACCTTCAGTCTGGGACAGATGCCTGTTCTCTGTGATCCCCATATGACGTGTGAATCTCCCACATCATTCTGCATTTTAGTTGCCTCTGGTTTTCTCTACTGCCCTGGACGGTGACCCTGTTGAGGAAGAACCTTTCTGAACTTTATTTCATACCTCATTTGCTGTACTCCTGGTGTCAGACATAGCGCTTGTGACCAAAAATTTTATTGAAGTCATAAAATTTTTACATTTTCCAATTATTTAAACTATGTCTATAAGACACAAATAAATGGACTATTCTGTATTCAGGTTATTTCAGTCACTTTATGGATTAGACAAGATCAATAGCATATTAACCTTTGTAACAAGTGAAAATTTGACATTTATAGAGTTAATTTAATAGTTGGCCAGGTAAATGTTTATTACGTTTGTACACCTAGGAACAGGTTATTAATCATACCTTTTATATTTTCAAGCTAGTAGAATAGATAATACTGCAACATGGATCAAAAGACATATCAAAAAGACCTTATAGTTATAAGGTCTAAACATAATGAGGGAAAAAGACAATCTTTTAATAAATTTATAAACATAATGAGGGAAAAAGACAATCTTTTAATAAATTTAAAAAGTCAAATAGATGTGTTTGTTTTGCTTTAAATGATTGGAATTATCTGGAAATATCATGTAGTTTATATTCTAATTTGTACGTTTTTATTTAGTCCATTACTTTAGAAAAAGTTCCAATTTTAGATTAATTCCTTAAAGAACAGATTTTCCTAAATCTGCCATACACACAAAAGCGTTTGTATAGTTTCTTTTATCAACACTACTTAAATGGCCACTCTGCTGCCAATGACCATGTACCTATTCTCAACTTTAATATTTTTTTCCTTTTTAGTGAATAGTGAATAAAGAAGTTTTTAATTTCTCTATGCATTTTATTGGCATTTTTTCACACACGAACAGACATTGAGAGGTTAGCATTACTTTTGTTAAAAAAATATCTATCCTACAATGCAAATGGTAGAATTAGAGAAACAACTAAAGGAAAATAATTTGCTTAGAGAAATGAAGTTGCATCATCAAATATAACACACACACACACACACACACACACACAAAATCACCCAAATGTTAAAAAAACACACACACAATCTTCCTGTTAATACTGAAGAACGAGAACATGACCCTTTACACTGTATTATTTTGAGTGTAAGAATTTGGATATGTTTTTAGAATGGGAAAATACTGTAAGCATTATCATGTATAAATTAACTTATAAGCAATAACTCATCCGGTGTTTACACAACACTTCAGCAAGTTACAGTAATAGAATCATATAAAACTATTCCACAAGTGTAGAAAAATCTTTTAACAGTTTATACCTGGCTTCTCTCTGAATGTGTTATCAAGTCTTTAATTAAAATAAAAAACTAACACTGTACTTTCCATTCAGAAGCATGCTATAGTATTTAAATAGATATTTCTTTTCCACTTTTAAGCAATTGACAGTTTACATTAGTTGTGAAGAACTTGTGTTTTTAAGAAAATTCTAAGTAGAATAAACATTTGTAGGTGACTTTACACATCTGAAAATTAATCACGCTGCTTTTAAAAATGGTGAATCTGACAAAAAGTGCCTTTTCTCTATCTTGTTCTTACTTATGAGTAATAAATTTCTCCCAAGGATGATCTTAATTGTTACACTTGCATTAAAAAATAATTTATTTGGATTATATTTTCATAATTTTCTTTCTTCAAATAGTAATAACTTTGCCCTTGAATCTTATACTTTTACAATGAGAACACGATTTTTCTTCTGGGAGATCTTCAGTTATTCTGAAGATGTAATTATCAGTTATTCTTTGCCTTAATTCCTTAAACTACATTCAAATACATCTATTCTAACTCAAATTTTAAGTATTTAAAAGTTCAATGTGAGAAAGTTTATAAATGTGAAAATTATATCAATCTCCTTCTGACTCAGCAAACAGTGAAATACGAATGGCTAGCTCTTCGTCTTGGCTATTTACTAGAAACAGTTATGGGTGGGGTGATACTCCTCACATTCTGGCTGCTGCTCGGACCAGTTACGTCAAGTTGAAGTGTGAGAACTTGGCACCAATATTTTAAATAATTCCTAGAAGTTTCCAGTGTGCAAGCAAGATGGAGCACCACTACTCTAAATTAATGGTTCTCACTTTGTTGCACATTAGAATTATTTATGGAAACTAAAATTAAAAAAAAAAAAAATCCAAATCCACACTCCATATCAATCAAATCAGGTAGAATAGGTCCCAAAGATCAGCATTTTTAAAATATTCCAGATGATTCCAATGTGTAGCTGTGTTTGAGAGCTAGTGCTTTAGATTATAAAGGGTATATAATAGGGGTATTATATTGGTGCTCCATGTTAGTATGTTGTTTTGGTTTCATGAGATAGTGATGTGGTGGGAAAGATGGCAGGAAGGGGAAGAAGACCATTACAATCTTAACAAATGCTATTTTGTAGATTCTGTGTATTTAAAGAGCAGTTCAATTACAACTTAATTTGTATTGAAGGTGAAACAGAACGTGTAACAGAGACTTTTGCATGAAAACAAAATAAAAGTGTTTAATGAAGATTTGAAAGGTTTTTCCCTTGGAATCAGAAAGGAGCATATGAACCATTATGTTTTTGTATTTTTGTATTTTTCACAGATGACATATACCTTAAAAGGGACAGGCTAAATCAACTGTTATTGAACACTTATTTCCTTTCTTTACACATTATGCCCTTTGTTGAAAAACAGTTAAGCAATACAGTTTATTTCTTTATACACTTAAGTTGTATGAGATGTACCATTTTAAAAACCTGTCCTGACATTTTATTCTGAGTTGAGCTTAGATTCTTCCAAGTACTATTGCCATATAGATTAAGTTTCAATCCAAGTTTTAAAACTTACTTATGCTTTTTCAACAAGTATTCCAAATGAAAGTTACAGTCAGGTCAATTTCTTAAAATATGCTAGAATAAAAAGCCAAAATAATCCTGAACTTTTCCCCCATAATTATTATGTTTGTCTCTATAAATGTCCAAATAATATTCTATGTAGTTCACAGTCAACCATGATAATATAGGCAGACATGCCCAGTATTTTCTTTGTGTTATTTTTTCTGTAGCAAGTGAACTGCCAATTCAGTACAATGTAAAAGATACAATTCCAAAATATGGAACAAATTAAATTTTGAATAAGTTTTCTTACTCTTTGGTGAGAAGGGCTGTGAAAATTATATGTTGAAATTTGTAACAAAAGTAAGAGTTTTACTAAATAGATCCTTCATGTTCTTAATCTCCTAGTTTTACATGTGTCATCAAAATCACCAGGTAGCCTTCAAGGGGTATTATAATTGTCTAGGCGCAGACACCCTCTGCAGGGCTCCTACAAAACATAAACACACACACACACACACACACAAGCACGCGCACACACACATATACACACTCATGCCACATAAATATTATTCTACTGGCTTTTGAAATTATGGAGGTAAATACATTCTTATATTTCTACCCCCTGATTTTATATGTATTTCAATGATCAAACATTGTACAAACAGGATTCAAACACATCCATGTTTTATTTAAGATCATTTTCCCTGCTGGAGCTATTATTTGCATCCAGGGCAAATGTGTGAACTCAGTTTGAAAACCATTCAGGAGAGTAGAATAACTGTGGCAAAGTATTTAACCAGGATTCTACATGAGCAGCCCAAAACAACCTGTGTCCTTGACTCTTTATGGTGATTTATTCACACGCCCTGGTTTAGACTGGATTCCTGTTCTGGAGATAAGTGTCTGTACCAGATGACTTCCTAAAGCCTTGTTGAGCGCGTGACTCCATGAAGTGAGAGGTTTTCTCCATGTTAGAAAACCTGTCCTTTCATGACAATGGAAACTCTTGCTATGACTTTTAAACTTTCTGCTTGGTCAGCTGTGGAGCCCTTGCTGAATCCTTATCTCAGCTGTGAGGCATATGGAATATAAATGATTAAAACACCATGCCTGTGGAACAGTGAGTAGATCTTTAAGCTCCTGGATCAACCAAACTTAAATTTAACTTCTCTGTTCCCAAGCTTTGTAAAGAGAAGAATTATCAGAGACGAAACTGTATATTCCCAGAGTATATACTTTAGGAATATAGCCTGACTCAATCCAATCATTTTGGAAGTGTTTTATCAGTCGTTAGAATATAAGTTTTATTTGAGATTACACAGACATGCTTATGAGCTTCTTCACTTATCAGTTCTCTGCCAAGAGGCAAATTATGTAATTCCTTAAAACCTTAGTTTCTTCATTTAAAATGGAAATAATAAAACTACCCAAGAGTTTGTAGATGCAATTAAATTGGACGAAGTTTACAGTTGCTTAACATAGCAAGATGCATAGATTGCGCACCAAAGTAATATCAGCTTTCCTCCTTTAGAAGTATAAGAAAAGAGAAGTCTGGGTTCTGAGAGCAGGCTGGCTGGAAGAGTGACGAAATAAATAACAATATGAGAGTGGTAAAATAAAAACTATATAAAACTAAAGCATTTTTCAACTTTTGTATGTAATGGCATTCCTTTTCCTTCCTTGACCCACTTTCTACTTATCTTTTCTCACTCCTCTGGAAGACTGTATGCTCTTCTAGTCAGCCTCACCATCCCACATCCACGGGTACATACTTTGACTAGCATGCCTGGAAATATTTTAAGGCGAATATGTGGTATAGATCAAAATATACACGTAATTGTTTATAGATATTTTGGACTTTGAAAAATCTATTTTTATATCTAGTAGTAATGAAAAAATGTGGTAAATCAAGGAAATTAGGAACTACCATCACATTACTGACCTATCCAAAAGTACATATATTCATACTTCTGAGGTACATACATAGATGCATCACCACGCTGTTTCAAAGTGGAAGCATGACTGACATGGCAGTCCTGAAGGAGTGAAGAGTTAAAGGATTATCAGTGGACCTACTGTGAAACTCTGTCAGGAACATTACAATATAGCTACTGTTTTACTTATTTGATTAATAAAAACTAATATTCATTTTTTTCTTTAAAAAGTTTGACTCAAGAATATTAGATGTATCTTGCTTTTATTATAGATATTGGCATTAACTCATTCACCTTCCTGAGAACTTTTGCTCAGAATTACTCGAAAAAGCTACTTTAAAAGAAAGTTTGTTGAAAGAGAAGATTTGGGCACTTTTCCCCCCATCTCATGTTTATAATATTCTGGTCACTCTTTACCCTGAGCCTTTCAAGATTGCAATTAGTACTATCTAAACGTTCATCTCCATTGCCTGTACATTTAGTTTTGTGATACCACGTTCTATATGCCAATCACAACTGCAATGTTTTAACTGTGGTCTCAATCCTTAGATATCTATTCTTCTCATTCACTTTAATTTTATTTTGAAAAGTATTGAAAATGATTTTTCAATACTTTAAATTATTTTTTCAAAATTTTTCATTCTAACTATGAGAAAAAGATCAGACAAATCCCAGATGAAAGACATTCCATGAGATACCTGACCAGCACTCCTTAGAATGATGAAGGTCATCAAAAACAAGGAAACTCTGAAAAACTATCATAGTCAAGACCACATGTCTGCTTAATATAATATGGTGTCTTGTATGGGATCCTGGAAAACAAAAAAGATTAGGTAAAAAACAATATATAGGTTTTAGTTGATAATAATACATCAATATTGTCCAATTGATTATAACAAATCTATCATACTAATATAAGATATTAGTAACAGGGGGAACTGGATGTGGGGTGAATGGGAATTCTCTGTACTATCTTTGAAATTTTTCTGTGTATCTGAAACTATACTAATATAAAAATTCAATTTAAAGAATAGTTCCTTTCTGCCATTCATGTTTGGCATTTGATGTTAATTTGAAATCTTATATGTTCAAATTCAAAGCAACAAGTGATTACTCATCCATCACGCAGCATGGAAAAATTACCCTTGAAATGTACTATCTTGTACAGATAATATATATAAGCAAGAAATATTTAAAAGAATAACCAAAGGGCAATATACAATTAAGGGATATAATGGGGAGATAAGACCACACACACACACACAAAAAAAACAAACAAACAAACAAAAAAAAACCCTCTAAGCATTGAGAGGTAAATGTGCAAGAAAGTGCATAGTCTCAGAAAGTATTTCAAGGACATAGAAGAGCAGTGTCCATCAAAACTTTCTGTGATGACAGAAATGATTCTGTATGCTGTATAATATAGAGCCACAAACCATAGTTGGCTGTTCAGCATTTGAAGTATGTTTTATGTGATTGAAAAACTAGATATTTTATTTTATTCAACTTAAAATAGTCAGTGCAGTGCTAGTATATGAGCTGAACACAAAAGCCATATTAAAAGTTGGGCAGACATTCCATTTCAGTTCAAGGACACAGTGCAGTTAAATGAAACACATGATACTTGTGAAACAGGGAATAGATTTTTGAGACAGTGGATCAACCAATCCTACATCCTACCCCATCTTTGTACTTCTTATTTGAACCAACTGATTTTCTGTGTAACCCAATGTTAGTTAGGATTTTTATTACTTGTAGTCAAAAACATACAAACGTATCCAAGAGGATTAAGTGAGAAATATACATGAAGTACCAGCCATGACCCAGTAGATCTCAGATGGTCAGTAAATGATAGCTCCTTCTCTTGCTTCCTCTTTAATTAAATCACCTTCCTTGTATCCCTTGCATTTACACTTTTATGATTTTGCTCCCACTGTGTTCCCTTCTCACCCATATGATCTATTTGAATCCTTCTCATCCTTTAAGTCCCAGCTCAACTCTCATCTTTTTCATAAATCTAGTCAGCTCATGGGGAAGTTTCAATCTCTCAACCTCTGCATTGCTTGCACCCAGTATCCTTCATCTGAGCTAATACCAGTCCTGTAGAGCCTGCCACTAACGTCATCCCCAGCAGTAGCTAGAGGGTCAGTTGGAGTCCTCACCAACTCCGATGTTTTCAGTTGGAGTTGGAGTTGAAGCTCTTTTCACTTTCTTTCTTGCAAAAAAAAACACCATTTTTTTGAGGGGGAAGGGGAGGACCCTGGGGCTGCTGCTGGCCATGTGTCCTGTTGCACAGAAGACTGAGAGAATGAGACTTACTTGTAAATGAGAAGTGATGAAAGAGGGAGTGACAAAAACTACCGGAGAGCATCCAAGGTGCAGGTTCCATAAATTGCAGATCTTCGCACATATTCCCTTTTAATCTTCTCAACTGCCCCTACTTTTTAAATAAATCTTCTTTTATCTTAAGTTATTTGACATTACATTTCTGTCACTTGCAGATAAAAACATACACAAAACCTCACACACACATATTCAAATATATATGTTTATGCACGTTTAAATGCATGATTCAGGTATGAATTACTCCATGAAACTAGGATACCACATTTATTTATTTATTTTTCTATTTAATGTTTAATCTATCTCAGTACCTACTTGCCAAGATTAATGAAAAGTCAAACTCATTTTTCAGGAGTCTCCCCAATACTGTGGGAACATATGAGAACCCTGGGACTTACCCAGGAAAATGAAGAAGAGTATCTGCTATTCCCATTATCTTCCCATTATGTCTGCTATCCGCAGGGTCAATTGTCCAGCCCTGTATGGTCCACACGAAGGCAGATGTGTCTGCTGGAGCAGCTACTCTTGCAGGCCACATTTAGTCCCCGATCTTCTGTGACCTCAAAAGTACTATATGAAACTGGAGTTACAAGCTTTACCCTGATAGGATATTATATTGGCCCCTTTTCCCAGTCTTGGAACATCCTTCTCTGAAGTTAGGTCACAAGCTTGTATACAGTAAAAATGACTCTATATTACATGATTAATTGACCTAGAATCAGTGCAAAAGGAATGAGGAAAGCTTCCCAGGTGGGATAATGCTTGACCTCTAACTTAGAGGAATAACCTTATACAGCAGTGGCTTTAGAGTTTACCTGCCTTTATCTATAACATCTGTATTACTTTGAGCAAATTACTTGACATTTTTCTTGATTTAGATTCGTCACATAAAAAATGGAGAGATTAATAAGATTATGTGACAACACAGGAAATATGCATATAAAATGCTAATCCCAATGCATGGCCCATGGTGGATATAAAGTCAATATTTACTATTATTAAGTCAGTAGAAACTCGCTCATCTGATGTGATCAAGATCAATAGGCATTCTAAAAAATAGTTAAAGTAGAACATCTTATGGCATTATATACATATATATATATATATATATATATATATATATATATATATATATATAATGTATCTTAAATTTTTTACTTTAACTTAAGCAAATACATATTCATTCATCAAAGTTTTGATGCAAGGCCAAGGCCATGTCTTTCAATATAGATATTCTAAAATGGAGCCCCAAGTCACCTTCCTTGCATTAATCATACTCAGATTGAATTGTTCAAGATTTCCCACTCCCTATTTGGGCATCTGTCCCATTTTAAAGACACTTGCACCACGAGAGGAATGTGGAATTCTTCTATTATATGCCATCCCCCCTTTCATGTAGAGTTTTCATGCTTTTAATAGATAACTCACTTTTTTGCTCTCATATGTTATTGATTTATGCAATATTCATAAATACTACATAAATATACAAGCATAATAGAATGCAAACTCCCTGATGCAGGAATTTCTATATTTTTTTGTTCACTCCTGAATCCCCAGTGGAACACTGTCCAGCACATAAATATCTGATGAATAAATAAATGAATGATTCCAACTGCCATTAAGTAGTTTAGGAAGCAGAATGTGTAGGTAAGTTCAATAGGTAGTTGTCATTATTCAACATATAAGGTCTGACAATTAAGTTTGAGAACTTGCCACCGTTGGCAGCACTCTACAAACATCTCGTTAAGGTTTCATAACCTTGGTATATCAGTGTCTCACAACTGTGTTCATGTGGACGTGTGGCAGTGTCTTGCTGAGTGGCGTTTATTATTGTGTGTTTTTGTGTGTTGTAATGAGAATGTGTGAGCTTGAATTAGAGCAATGAACAAACATTAAATTTCTTATTAATCTTGGCAAGAGTGGAAGTGAAATCAGGGACATGTTAGTTCAAGTTTATGGGAATAATACCATGAAGAAAATGGCAATGTACAAATGGATTAAACATTTTTCTGAGGGGAAAGAACGGGCCACTGATGAAGAGCGGTCAGAGCAGACAGTAAGGAGCAGAACTAATGAAAACATTGCAAAAATTCATCAAATTGTGCATCAAAAGCATCAGCTGACTGTGAGAAGCATAGCAGACCAAGTAAACATTGATAGAGAAACAGTTAGGAAAATGTTAACTGAATATCTTGGCATGAGAAAGGTGTGTGTAAAAATGGTCCTGAAGGAGCTCACTGATGAACAAAACCAAAGGAGAGTTGAAGTTTGCCAAAACCTTTTGGAGAAGCAAGATGATGTTTTGGGCTGTGTCATCACTGGTGATGAAATATGGGTGTACCAATACGACCCTGAAACAAAGCGCCAAAGTGAACAATGGAAGTCAGCCAATTCTCCATGATCAAAAAAGTTCCGTTAATCCAAATCAAGAGTCAAAATAATGTTGCTAATCTTTTTTGATATCAGATGGATTATTCATTATGAATTTGTACCAACTGGACAAATAGTTAACCAAGTTTACTATTTGGAAGTGCTGAAAAGGCTGCATGAATAAGTTAGACAAAAAAGACATGAACTTTTCACCAACAGTTCATGGCTCTTGCATCACAACAATGCACCAGCTCACATGGCACTGTCTGTGAGGGAGTTTCTAGCCAGTAAACAAATAACTATATTGGAACACCCTCCCTACTTACCTGATCTGGCCCCCAATAACTTCTTTCTTTACCCAAAGATAAAGGAAATCTTGAAAGGAAGACATTTTGATGACATTTAGGACATCAAAGGTAATACGATGACAGCTCTGATGGCCATTCCAGAAAGAGAGTTCCAAAATTGCGTTGAAGTGTGGACTAGGCACTGGTGTCGGTGCATAGCTTCCCAAGGGGAGTACTTTGAAGGTGAACATAGTGATATTCAGCACTGAGGTGTGTAGCACTTTTTCCGGGATGTATTTGCTAACTTAATTGTCAAACCTCATATTTCTTAGATAATCATGGCTATATGAATATAACATTAGATACATTGTTTAGAAACAAACTTCTTTTAATTATAAAGAATTTGTCACCTCATAGCCATTCACTCTAAGATACGGTAACACCTCTTACAGCAATGGGAACTCAAAACTTTCAATGATGCCTAATGGGGAGGTAATCATCCTCATGCTCACCTTATACAGAAGAATATAAACCAAACCTACCAAGTCAGGAAACTACCTGCAGGTCTGAAATAGGGGGTCATAATCGAGGCACAGAATAAAGAGGACTAAGAAACACTGTATGACCCGGTTGGTGGTTGCAGGTAACAGTTCAGTAACTCAGCTGCAGGAGAGAGGAGTATGACCCAAAGAGTTCAGATTCACATGTGTGAAGCAGAGAACCAGACCATTGATGCTGATGAGAAACTTAAGAATTGTAAACAGCCAGCATTTGTATCTCTGGTACCCTCAGACCTCAGCTCACACATTATTAATCCCTTCACCTTCCAGGTGACCTGAGTCCTAAACAGTTCCAACACAAACTTGTTAGATTTTACTTAATGAAACAGAAAAAAAAAAAAAAAAAAAAAAAAAAAAAAAAAAAAAAAAAAAACGTATTTGCTAAGGAAATATTAACATGAGAAAATTCAATTTGTGTGCTAAAATTAGGACTTCTCCCATTGTAGATGAGATAAAGTATAAAAAGAATGTGAAGAGTTAATAAAATGAGCCCTAGGAGAGAGAGAGAGAGAGATTAAAAAGAGAAGAGGAACAAATAATGAGTAGAAGAGTCATATTAAACTATGGCAGTAACTGTTTCCTTCACAAGTACTAAAAAAAAAAAAAAATCATGCATTGATTGCCCTTTCATTTCTTGAATTTTTCTTATTGACCATGATAGGAAAAATAATGGCAAAGAACTGGGAAAGCGGGTATCAGGGGAACTAAGACCACCATTTGGCCAGAGACTGGTTTTGAACTTGAGTACATATTTTAGAAAACCAATACATATTATATATATACCCATTGGGTCAATAATTTTGTTTCATTCTAGTGAATATCAACAAGTGTATAAAGTGAGTGTATCATGAGAATGTATTATGCCCATGAATATATGATATGGGTATGGAGTACAGTGAGCTTTATGGCATCCATGGGTTAAATTATAACTGTTTACTTTGTCCAAATGAAATCCAGCTAAAATTATCAAGGGGTATGGTCAGGCTATTTGAATAAGCAAGGAAGAACAGACAAAAAAAAGCACCTCTTTCATTATACCAATAATATTTGTTCTGAAAACCTATCTAAATAATTAACTGTTACCTATGTCATAAGTAGAATAAAACTAGATTTATAATACTGTTTTAAGCCAGCGAGTGTAATTGAAATTCTTTAGTTATATCTGTCCAGTCTGTGCCATCCAATCACTTTCATCTTAGAAGAAAATTATTTGGGTCAAAAGTCATTGGTTTAAGTCCCTAGGTATATTAGGAGACACAGAATGTTAAACTCAAAGGCCATTAGCAAGTTTCTGATAAAGATTTTGTCATTGGAATTCTAATTTTGTGATTTGAGTTATTAATAAGTATTGTTGAGATTTAGGCTCTCAACCCTACACTGAGCTTTCAGATTTAGTAGAAACATGTTACAACCAAGTGATTGGTAATCTGCCTGAATTCTTTCTCTGGAGCATTACTTTGACTTAGTCTATTGTTATTCTTGTATGTTGCTTCCCAAGAATATCAATGTAATTTCTCTTTCATATGTTTCCTTTTTTTAAGTAATCTTTTTTATTTATTTTTATTAAATTTATTGGGGTGACGTTGGTTAGTAAAATTATGTAGGTTTCAAGTGTACAATTCTATAATTATATACATACATCATCTATATATCACATTGTGTGTTCACCATCCAAAGTCAGTTCTCCTTCCATCACTACATATTTGACACCCTTTACTCTAATCTACCACTCCCCTCCCCCCTTACCCTCTGGTAACCACTAAACTGGTGTCTGTGTCTATGAGTTTTTGCTTGTTTGTCTTGTTCGTCTGTTGCTTTTAGTTTTATATGCCACATATGAGTGAAATCATACGGTTCTCAATATGTGTTCTTGAAATGCGGCCTGTTGAAAGAAACAAGTGCCAACTTTTACCTTAAATTTACTTTACCTAAAATCTATAAAGTATCCATCTCTGACGATTGTTATGGGTTTATATTTCAATTTAGTAAGCCATGTCCTTCCGATTAGGTTGGCACTATTCGCAAATTAATCCTAGACTTATAAAATACAAGTAGAATTTGACAGAATCTTAAACAGAATCAATTTCCTTTATATATATATATATATATATATATAATATATATAATATATATACACATAATATATATATTATATATAATATTATATATTTCCTTTATATATATATTACATATATATTTTTTTTTATTTCTTTTTTTGTAGACCTGAAGCTTTATTCTTAAGTGAGTTTGATGCTGACCAGAAGCTAATGTCCTAAAGGCTTAATGATTAAAAGGAGTGGACGTACAGTATATGTACAAGTAGGAGGATCTGGGGAAAGAATGCAAGCTCTCATAGTTCTGTCAGGCTAAACAAAGCTAGCCTGGATTAAAGCAGAATGGATGCTAAAGAAATGAAGTTCATGTGTGGTTACAGGGTATACAAAACAACATAGTAATTAGACATATACCTCAAAAAGTGGTAAACCCAATAAGTCTATTACCCATCTGACAATGTACATAGCTATTGCAATAGTATTGACCATATTCCCTATGCTGTACTATTATCAGAAATTTAGCAGCTATAAACAACTCATACTTATTATCTCATAGTTTCTGTGGGTCAGGAGTCTGGCACATTTTAGCTAGGTCCTCTGCTTGGAATCTCAAAGGCTGAAATCAAGGCATTGGCAAAGCTGGAGACTGTATAAGAATTTCCTTCCAAGTTCATCCGGGTTGTTTTTGTTTTTGTTTCAGTAGGGGGTGGGTTGTAGGACTAAGGTTTCCACTGACTTACTGTTTGCTTGTTGGGAATCATGCTCAACTCCTAGAGGTCACTTTGGTTTTTCACCTTATAGCTCCCTCCATGTTCAAACCAGCAATGGCCTGTTGAATTCCTCTCATGCTGTGAATCTCTGACTTCTGCTGCTCCCTCATTTTCTTTTTTTTTATAGAAGTGTAGATCAGTTGTGATGATAGGTGTCCCCTGAGTCTATTTAATCAAAATTTATTTTGCTGTTTAGGCAGTTCGTGAGTATTGAGATGCAAAACTTCCACTTGGTAGATTTTGTAAACTAAATGTTTCATACCAGGTTCACTTGAATGAGGATAAAAGGGAAGCAGAACTTTACAAATAGAGGAATATGTGTTTATAATGAAAAATGGGCATCCTAACCTGTGATGAATGGTCCAAGGAAATGTCTCGTTTTTGCAATACTCCCAAGCCAAGGGAGCTGTGTGATTCTGTGGCAGACAGGACATATTGTTTTTATTATATTCATTCCACAGATGATATGGAGTAAATAACATGTGACAGGTATTGCTAATCACGAATATTAAGGTGATATGTCTTTTTACTCCCAATGTCCTTCACAGAACTCTATCAACAGAGGATGTTCAAAATGTTTGTTGTTGTATCAGCTCATATTCTGTGAAGTTTAGCTGCTCCATGCTTGATACAACTATACTATAAAATTGAATTTTGGGAAAAATTTTTCTAGAAATCACTTGATGTGTTATGAAGCCAAATAGAAATTTTCTCATGACTTGAGGCTATTGTGGAATGTTAGTGCCACTGTACTTCTTCGCTAGAATAAATTATTGAGAAGTGGCTGAATTGCTGTAACTAATACCTTGAGGTTTTTCTCCCAGTGGTTGCCTGAAATGACATTTTAAATTTAGGCCAGTTTGTTTTTGCAGGACTGGATCTATTTGGGTAGTCCTATAGTAAGTTTCGATAAGTGCTAGAAAATCTATCCTGCTCCCAAATATTTCACCATAGCACTTAACATGACCATAGTTAAAACTTACGTTTTTGAAATTAAAAACTTCAGTCCAAAATTTTGTTTTGAAATAAAAGTACACCAGAAAAAAGTTTATTTATCTTTTATTAGTCTACAATATAACAATAATTTGTCAAGTAAAAGAACACAGATCAAGTAAATTTTTAAAATAATCAGTTTTATGAAAAAATAATGTACATGAGCTTATTTCACTCACTTTATAGTTTAATGAGATTTGAAAAATACGTAATTGTATAATCATCACTACAGTCCAGACACAGAACCGTCCCCTCACCTTAAAAAGTTATCTCTTTGTATGTGATTCTTTATGTGTGAGCCGTTTCTCTTGTTTCTTTTTATTTCTAATCACTGGTTTTCAGTAATGTGATTGTAATGTGTGGTGGCGTAGTTTTGTTTGTTCATATTCAGCTTAGGTGCTCTTTTAAAATGTGACAACTTTTAAAATTTGAAACATTTTGATCATTCTTTCTTCAAATATCCCCCAGCTCCAGTTCCATTTGTATTAGAAAACTTGATGTTATCTCACAGGTCCCTGATGAACTGAAGGGGTTCATTCTTTTCTCTTTTGAACTTTATTTTGGATAGTGTCTATTTGTATGCCTTCAAGCCCACTAATGTTTTCTTTTGCAATTTCTAATCTGCAGTTAATTGCATCCAATTATTTTTCATTCAATCTAGCATTATATTATTCATCTCTAGTTCTAAAGTTTTTCAGTTTTTATATATTCCATTTCTAATCTCATTAGGCGTACATCCTTAAATCTATTTGTAAAGTTTATACTAGATACTTAAGGTATATATTTTTTTCTGATCATTCCATCATTTCTGTCATATCTAGGTCTGTTTCTATTGATTTTTTTTTCTACTGGCTATGAATCATATAGTCCTGTTCTTTTGCATGGTGATTGCTTTTTAGTAGATGCAAGAAATCCTAAATTGTGTGGTTTTTAATGGTGATATTTTTCTTTAAATTGTTTTGAACTTTTTTCTGGCATGGAGTTATATAGAATAAGTTTGATGCTTTCAAAGCTGTGCTTTTTTACTTTTTGTTTTGTTTTGTTTTGCTTTGTTTTGCTTTGTTTTGTTCTGAAGCAACCTTTAGGGCTACTGCATAGGTATAGCTCTTCTGAGCAATCTATCCAATGCTGCACATATCATAAAGTTCACCAACTCTGGCTGGTGGGAAACACAAATTCTTCTAAGACTTAGGGAGCTCTAGAGAATTTCCAACCTATTGTGTTTTGGTTGGTGTTTTCTTAGTTGATATTTCATGAAATTGTACTTCATGTAGACTAGATTTGTATTCAATGTAAGACTCAGGGAGTCACTTTTGCAGACTTCCAAAACTCTGTGTGTGTATGTGTATAACCTTTCTTTTTGGATAGTCTGCCTCACAAAATTTAGCCAATTTCCTTCCTTAGCTCTAATTTCTGTCTTCAACTCAGCTAGATTGGTAGGCCCTGTTTAAACTCCCTCTTGATGCACTGTGATCTGCGAACTGATCCCCCACCCCCCACTCCTGAATATAAATTGGGGCAATTTTAGGACTCACCTCACTTATTTTCCTAATTTCAGAGATTATAATTATATGCTATTTTCCAATGTGTGAAATTTGTTTGATACTTTGTTCAATTTTACAAATGTTTTAGGCAGAAAGATATTCCCATTGCAGTTAATCTTTCATGCATAGTAGTAGAATTTCAGGTGAGTTTTGATGAAAGCGAAGCATAAGACTTCCAGAGGGATGGAACATAGCCCTCAGGGGTAAATCTGAGGAGAGTATTAAAGCAGAGAATTCTGGGAAGCCATAATATAACAATAAAAGGCAGTTAGGGATAAAGGAAGCAATGACAAATTTTACTCACTGTCCAATTTTCCATGTAAGAATATTCTATTTTAGTTATGTACATCTCAATGGAAAATTCTGTGGACTATTTCGCAAAGCTTTATAACTAATCATTACCTGAAAATCCTCTTTCCAATGTCTGAACCGCGGCAGAATAGGGATTCTAGGTTTGGCCTTAAGAAAACCTAAGATTGGGTTCCAGTTTTTTTTCTCTTCCATTCCTTTCTTGCTGCTCTTTTTTGAGCTGTTTTTTACCCAATTTGGTGACTCTTCTCTCAGTTCTTGTTGTCTGTAGCTCCTTGTAGTCAAGATATAGAACAGCCTGCCAAGATTTATTACTACTGTTGACATTAAAGAAATAGATATTTTTTTCCAGCAAAATGGGTTTATTCAGGAACAACAAAGAATTGCAATTAGGGTCATGCAGATTTAATTAGGAACCATGCACCAAAGAAACACTCCATGTCCAAAGAAACAAAAATAGGAATGTTCTTTTATGAACTTGGGAGGAGCTATTGTAAACAAAGAGTCCATTGAAAGAAACTAAAAGTTCAAAGTATAGTGACTTTTTATTGGCTGAGTTATGGCAGTCTCCCATTGGTGGAGCTGTTGCTGGAAGAAAAGAAATCTTTTCTTCCCCCTGCTGAAGTAGTAATGTAGTATCACTTTCTATGGTGATGCAAGGTTCTCTTTCAGTTGGGGTCAGTAGTGTGCTGTTGTGTGCCATGTGACTGAGACTTCTTTCTAGCTTCTTAGCTCCCTTTTCAATGAGGTTTCTATTTATTAATTTTCACACTACTAAGCTTCCTAGTGCCACACGTTATTCTCTAAGAATATTCTACATTTATATCATATTTTGCAAAGGGCTCTCCGACACATATTTGAAAAAGCAACTCTGAGATAGATATTATTTTCATAGCTTCAAATACCACCTATAAATTGAGAATTCCCAAAGCAGTACGTGTATCCAAGTTTCCTGTCCTAAATTTCAAATCTGGACGTCCAACAACTTTCTGGACCCTTCCACTTAGACAAATTCCATATATTCTAAACTGAATTCATCAACTTTCTTCACTAAAAATCTTGTTGAAGGCAAATGCTTTTGAGGATTAAGACTAGAAAGTAAGGACAGGAAGGACAGGGGATTGCTAGATTTTATTATAAGCATTAAAATATCTTTTTTAAGAATGTGCACATTGATTAGGTTTGTAGAATTTTAAAAACATTAAAAGTCAACAATGAAAAAGGAAAATCTTATCTCCTGTCTTGAAAAAAAGCACATCCACGTGAAATTAGAATCCTGACCCTGTGGGGATGTACAAAGCACTCTATAGAGTGTTGAACCCCAGCCTTATGATGGCATAAAGGGAGGGGATAGTTTCTCCTTCATTTCATGTCTACTCTTTCCCTTCCACGATGATGTAGTGCAAAATAAACCTCTTCTGTTTTTTGTTTGTTTTTTTTTATTTAAACATATACGCTAAACTGCATTGCATGGCAAGGAGACAAATCTTACCATCTTCAGCATAGTCTATTTAGTAATGAACTTTGATAAAAAGAAAATTTTCTAAATACTAAGTAATAAATCATATGACATGATGAGCAGTGATGAAAGAATTCCTGATGTATGATGAGACTGATTCCCTCCTTTGGTTTATATAATGAAATGTAAAACATCCCTTCAAGGTGAAGGGAATTATACTTCTAATATTTTAATATTGTTGTGCATATTCAATTAAGGTTGTCAACATAGCAGAGTTGATTCTGGCCCTGCTAGTTGGAATTCAGCTATTACAGACCTTGAAGAAAATTATACTCTGGTTTAAGAGGAAGATTTGTATGATTAACTACATAGATACACAAGGGAAAGGTTGAAAATTAAATTGAACAACTTACATGTTCACTCTGACTTTACTTGCTTCCAAAGAACCAAGTTAAATAAGTGTATTTATTTTAAAGCACATGTGGCAATCGATTCTGTTTAATTTAGATGAGACAGAACTTAGGCTATCTGTATTATGACTTCATTTTGAAATATTTCTGGTGTTCCATTGCTTCAAGTAGTCTAAGGAGAACCGAGTGTTCATCTTAAACCACTTTCTCCTTGTAGTTCTGTTATAGCAAGCACTACGTCTTAGTGGTCAGACCTTATGACTTGATTTAGTGATACTGTGCCTTCTCCTTTATACTAACTTTTTATAACCTCACATACTTTTGGTCACTGTATTTCTTCCCTCTGAGACTTTTCTTCCACATAACAAGTACTTCTGAGCTAGTTATATATTCTTACAGTTTATTCTTAACAACATATATTCTTTTATCTTTATTCTTCTTAGGCCAATGCAAGCACTTCAGTGTAAATGGACTCAAACATTTGCCATTTTCCTTTCAAAGAGTCGGGCCAATTGTGACAAAGGTTTTATGCTGCTATATTTAGCTTCCATTGATAAATTTCTATTTAAGCTGTAGATTATAAACAAAGCCAACATTATGTTTGATATTTCTCTATAACATTTGAGCATCGAGACCAGTTATTTTACTTTATTTCAGCCTACAAATAAGTGACAGTAGAAGTTCATTTTCAGGATTTGAAAGATTAGAAGTATCCAAATATTGGGGTTTTTTTAAATATTTTTTTAAATTATCATCTATTAAAAATAGCCAAAGCACAGACAGCATGTATAGACCTGGAGGATATCGTGCTGAGTGAAGTGCCAGACAGAGAAAGACAGACACAACATAACCTTGTTTATATTTGCTTATATGTGGAATCTAAAGAACAAAATAAACAAACAAAACAGAAACAAACTCATACATACAGAAAACATTTTGATGGTTGCAAGAAGGGAGGTAGGGGGTGAGTGGAAAAGGGGAAGGGATTAAGTACAAATTGGTTGCTACAGAATAGTCACAGGGATGTAGTGTATAGCATAAGGAATATAGTCAATAATATTGTAATAATTATGATGGTGTCCGATGGGTATTAGATTTATCAGGGTGATAGATGGGAGGGGGATTACGGGACAGGGTGAAAAAGGTAACAGCATTAAGTACAAATTAGTTGCAAAATAGTCATGGGGAAGTAAAGTGAAACATAGAGAATATAGTCAATGATATGGTAATAATTATGTATAGTGCCAGGTGGGTACTAGACTAGTCAGGGGGATCACTTCTTAAATTATGTAAATGTCTAACTACTATACTGTGCACCTGAAATTAATATAAAATAACATTAAATGTCAACTGTAATTGAAACATTTTAAAAGGGGGGGAAAAGGTGAAGGGGAATAAGAGGTTCAAATTTCCAAGTATAAAACAAATAAATCATGAAGATGTAATGTACAGCATAGGGAATACAGTCAATAATATTGTGATAGCATAGTACAGTGTCAGCTGGTTGTGAACTTATCATGGGGATCACTTCTCTAGGTATTTAAATGTTGAATAACTGTGGTGTACCCCTGAAACTAATATAATATTGTATATTAACCATATTTTTAATAAAAATCTTTTTGAAATAGCCAAAGCATATTAATAATTGAAGAATTAATTATAAAAATTCAGGACTGAAATGTTTTCAATCGGTAGCCGGAAGAATAGATGAGGGAAAAAGTAGATATGGAGAGGGGTGGGAACAAGACTTTTTTTTAATGTCATTTTGATTTGTGAACTATATGATGCATTAACTATTCGAAATAAACTGAAAGACTTGTGGCAGTGGCATTATTCATTATTAAAAGGGCTGAAAAAAATGGTAAGTGTTCACTCCGTGACCCAATCTGAGTAACCCAGACAGAGTGTTATCTATTTTAACAATTGAGAGTGTTGAAAAAATTGCATAGATTTTGTGAAACAAACAAAAAAAAGTGTACTACTGAACAGAAGATCATCCAGATGTACAGGCTGAAGGAAATATTTGAAAAGGAAAGACATAATAAGAGGAATCAGATGACAATGACGGATGTTTTCAAAAGAGCTGTCACATCATCCTTTCCTTTGGTTTCTGCAGATGCTGTTAGAACTAATCCTGATGATGAGTGATTTTACTTGAGATGTCTGCAGATCAACAAGTATTCACTGGTAAATAAAGTTCCTTTCTGTCTGTTTGTTTTTTTTTTTTCTCTTTTTCTTTTTTCCATTGAGCACAATGCATTTTGCCATTTTGAAGAGAAAAAAAAGTAAGTATTGCAAATTCAGCTTAACAGTGAAATTATTTTTGCTTTCACTTTATTAAATATTTAGGATGTATTTTAGCTCTATTTTTTTGTAAAAGCCTGGTATTTTAATATATGTTAAATAATAGACATTTAATATATTCTTCAGTTGACACTCCTGATATATTTATCGATAATAAAAAGTTGTTTAGAACAAATCCATAACGTTTTGGACTACTTATCATATATCCATATTATGTAAATGTATTAGGTACCACAATATCTTCTTTATCCTTTATCATTGTGCTCTTCACATTTTAAGCTATCAAATAATAGCAACATTAACCTAGAACAAGACCAGTCATACACAACCATGTGAAGTAATATTTCAATGCAATTTAGCATCTTGCCTAAATATGCTAAATTCTAATTTCAATTTTTAAAGAACATTAGAGAATGTTAGATCGGAAGTTACTCATATTTCAGATGAAAAGATTTACATTGATAAAAATCTAGCAATTGTCTCAACATCGCAGAACTAATTAGTAGACTGAGCTCCGAAATCAGGTTTTGTCTTTTCAGCCCAGTGTTCTTCCTTCTAACTCAAAAAATCAACTTGCTTTTAGGAAGATTCTTCTGTGAAAATTATGATATACATTTAAATCCATCCAACTGATCTTAAGGCACACTCATGGGATTTAACATCGGGTTTAGTCAGAAAAAGTAATTTTTAAGTCACAAGAATTGTTGATTATAATTACATACAGGAATGGCTCCTGGACATTCCAAGTTTAGAATCAAAGGAGAAAGGAATGTGAGGAAGAAAATCACAATGAGGCCTCTCTGAAAACATTTCTGGAGCAAAACAAAATAATCAAAGGTATTCAAAAAAGAAGATGACTTGGAATAAAAAGGAAAATGGTAAGCAAAGAAACAAATACAACTGATATTTAGTACCTAAATGTTGATGTATAACACTGACTAACTAAAATGAAAATCAAAAAGCTAAATGGTCTGGACATAGCTGTTGGCAAGGATGAAGAGAATAGGAGGAAAATGAAAGCATGAGAAAATTCTTGCCGTATTTGGGGAGACGTTGTAGTTAGTGATGAACTTCAGATTTTGATAAAAACAAAACACAACTGTATTGCACTGTACTCAAAAGGGAAATAGGAAGAATGAAAATAAGATATATAGTTTCCAAATCACCAGATGAAAGCAAAGAAACAGAAAGACAAATACAATAAAAATATTGAAAATAAAAGAATGGGAAGCAATAGACAAGGCAAATGTCTATCACACCACTGTAGGTTGAGCAGTATTAATCTGAGATACAATAATATCTAAGGTCCAAAGATCCTAATGGAAGATAACTTTTTTGTAATAAAAAAGTTACACTGGCAAAAATTGAAGGAGAATGTAAAAAAATCAATGATAATTAATTAACAACTTTAATGTTTCCCCAAATCCACAGAACAAGTTTCTCAGCCATTTTTACATCATACAGTAGCTTTATATAAGATAAATTTTATTTTATTTATATACTTATTTATGTAAATCACTTAAATATTTTAGAACTAATATTTTTAACATGGTAGACTGGACCTAAATACAATACCTTATGAGTAGATTGTCCTTACCCTTCACTCATATTTAAATCCATGCCATTTGGTGCCATACTGGAATAATGAACTGTAAATTGTTGAGTGTTTGCTATTTGTTCTGGCAATGAATTAGAGGCAGAGCATGAGTGGGCAAGGGCTTACGCTGCTTCAGAAGTTTTCAAATCCTAACAGACAATTTTTCATTTTTTTCTCAAAATGTATTCAGCATTTATGTGAATCTGTCAACTAACCAGATTCTTTACAAAGAGGGTTTTTGAAATATGTAACAGTTATGGTGGCCAAAGAAATTTTAAATAAGTTAACGGTATTTTTCTAACTCTAAAAATAGTAAGAAATTCTTCAGTGTTTCAGTTCTAATTTTTCTTCACGCTAATTAAATGAGATTTTAATCTTAGAAACAACCCTACTATGTTCTATTTCTCATTTTATTGGCACATCCGATCTTTATTTGTGCTTTAATGACACAAAGGAATGGCCATTACAGCAATTAAAATGAAGCCTCACTCTTGGGGCCCATGCCACAGGACCACTAAAGGTAAATTGGTTTATGAGTCATAGTCTGCTGGTGGTAATTAATTCCTCTTCAATCATGTCACACACATATCTTGTTCAGTGTCAAGAAAAACTCCGATCAAGAAAAACTTCCGCAAAAATAAATGTCATCCACATTGTAACTGACTAGAATATATATATATATATATTTATCCTGAGGAAATAGTTCTCCACAATGTAGATGATTGCTATGATAAAATACCAATATCATGAGTTACACCTTTGCACTAATACGCGTAAGTACACTGTTGGATTAGAAATATTAAACTGATAGATTTAATGTCTATAAAATATTTATACCCATATATGACTTTACTGTCAAATTATTCGAGCAAATAATCCATTTGTAAGTAATTTCTCCCACAATAAAAACTTTCTAATTACTACACTAAACTTGCCCAAATGCAGCTAAAAAATAAAAAATAATAATTCCTAATAAGAAATCTAAAAATGAGGGTAAGGGGGATCAAATATATGGTGATGGAAGGAGAACTGACTCTGGGTGGTGAACACACAATAGGATTTATAGATGATGTAATACAGAATTATACACCTGAAATCTATGTAATTTTACTAACAATTGTCACCCCAATAAATTTTAAAAATAAATTAAAAAAAAAAAGAAATCTAAAAATGTACATCTCCATTATTTTTAAAGAAAGTCAATTTTTTCTGAATATATAATTTGAGGAATTTTATAATGATAATTCTTTTTTAAGTAGATTACTCGATTATAAAGTTATTCTTTTTAAAAAGGGCATATACACAAACACATATGAATTGATTACATTTTTTAAGTACTTTCACATACTCCCACAAAATGAAACCTGTTTTCATACTAAAATTATTAATAGTTACTAATAATTAAGTTTCTAAAGAGCCTTATAATTTTTTAAATTGTGAAAGTCTGAATCATGTAGGGTAAAGCAGGGTTGGCAGATGGGTGAAGAGAGAACAATACACAAAGCCAAAAGAAATGCCTGGAATGCAACTGATTTTTGGACTTTGTGCAAACACATAGGGTGATGCCTACAAAGGAGGCTGCAGAGAGAATATAATAACAAATTAAATTTTGCTGTTTTAAAGTTCAAAAAGCAATTTTATAACAATGTGAAATACTGTGAATTTAGTTTACAGTTTGGTCAAGGATAGTTCACCTTAAGTGCTCTCAGATACTTCTCTTGCCCTTTTCACCTTAATTGGTTACTCGCCCAGAATGGATTGTGTTTATAAATCATAAAATGCTTCTTCCATGACTTTAGTGGCCTCTAAACTTGTGTGAAATTTATATGTTTAAGTCTTGTCCAAAACGAATCACATCTGGGTTTTTGTTTTTTGTTTTTTGTTTTTTCTGAAACTGTGGCCAACTTAAAACATTCAATATAAAATGAGAACTAAAAATGCTTTAGCTGGCTTAATGGTGCAGAAGAAAAGGATAGGAAAGGATACACAATTTTGACACTATGGACATTATCCCATTATTTTTGCAGTTTAAATATCAGCAAAAATTACTAAAACTGAAATTTGCATACATGTCACCAAGTGGCCAAGCTGTTTCAATCATGAAGTGAAGAGTACCATTCTTTCTCTCTTACAAGAAGGACAATAAAAATCCTTCATTTTAACTATAAAGGAGAATTAACAAAGTTTTAAGAGACCTAATATTAAGGAAACTCTCATTAATTATACATAAGCTTATTATACAAATGAGATTGTAGTAAATCAGGCCCAAGTCAAACAGCATTGAAAAGCTAAAATACTTACATATTTTCCCTTTTTTTCCCGCTTATTCCACATAATTCTTTAGGACATATTTGTTAATTCCTGATTTTTGTTATAGTGTTTTACTTCATAGAAATTGCAGACTGGAAAAAATATTGTAGTGTTAGTTTTCGTAGGATAGTCTGTGTTAATGAATACATCCCCAAAAGAATACGTTATTTTTCTTACTCTTAATAGTTCAAGGAAGAGGCTACTTTTCAGCTGGCAGCTCTCCTCTTGTGGTAATTCAGGGACCCAAGGTCCTTTCAGCTCATGGCTCTGCCAATCCAGAGGCAGGGCCCTTCATTTCTTTTTTTTTTTTTTTTTTCTTTTTTAACATAATCTACCTGTCACTCTGATAAAGCCTATAGACTCTTTTGTAAGTATAATATTTTTAAATACATAAAACATATATAATTGTAAAGGATAGTAATTACATTGACAAACACATATCAAAATGTGTATGAAATGAATTTATGACGTGGTAAATATATGTATTTTTTAATTGACATTAAATAACTAAATCTAGCAGCACAGTTCTAATAACCACCATAATTCTGAAGTAGTGATGAGGGTAAATAATATTTTGAGATATCTGCAACAGCAGAAATATGATATGAAGTATCTGTGATTTCAACTGGCAACCAAGTCACATATTACTAATACTATTGGGATTTCTTTTGATTCCCATCAAAAGTAAAATGAAATGCTAACTTTCAGTTAGAGGCTAGTTAAAAGATGTAATGTTTTTCCCATCCAAGTTCATGAAACCCCTGAATTCTTTCCACAAGCCCCTATGGGCTAAGAACATATGATCTTGTCTGCTCTGAACCAGCAGGAGGGAAAGTGAGCATGGAGAAGGTGCAGGAGATCTTCCTTCCTTTATAAATTGTGCCCCCCAAATGGAAAACATGACATTTCATTGGCCATTATTCAGTAATAGAGCAACATCTAACTATAATGGAGATGATGTGAAGGGAATATAGATTTTTGGTTAGTAGTAAGCTTACAGGAATTATAAAATATCTATAAAAATTGCTTTCTGTGAATCATGCTTGGACTAGGATATTGGAATTCATTGAGTCAACTCAATATTTACCATGGAACTGACAGTGTCCTAGGTGCTAGAGATACTGTAGTGAATAGCTAGATAAAGCCCTTCTGTTCATAGAGATTTCATTCTTATTGGGGTAGAGGATGTGGAGAGAAATGCACAGACAAGGAACTATGTAGTAAGTCGTATAGTATGACATATCTGAGACACCATCTGAGATCAATAAACATTTGTTTCTTGAGTAAGGTCTTTCTACTTCTTCTTATAAGTCATGCCAAATATTCAGAGGGTCACAACTATCAAAAAGATAATCGTGGTCCTAGGAACGGGAAGAACTGAACCTAAATAAAGCAACCAGCTTTTTAGATATAGACCCACACTAGAACAATGGGAAGGGAAGGCACAGATTTTGTGGAAAATATTTTCTAGTAGTCCAGTCAGTCAATTTACAGACCTGAAAGGAGTCCAATTTTGATCCTATTGGGTCCCTAGCTCTTAAAATTGTACTTTCCTTGTGCTTTCTACCCTTTTAATGTTTCTGTCTTTTAGTTTCTATGCCCTTTTTGATTTATTATTAACCTTACTAAAGTGTAGTCAAAGTGGGATTAAATTACTATTACAATAATGTAGTATATGGAGCAAGAATTATTATCTGGCTCTTGAACATTATATTTCTAGAAACAAGCTGGCTTTTTACCTAATAACAATATATTAATGACTCATATTTGTGTGTTGCAGAGAAGGCAGATAAGTGTCTGATAGAGCCCAGATAAGTGCCTGGTGGTAATGCCAAGGAAGAAAAGAATGATTGTCCTTAGAAATTAAAAAAAAAGAAACATCCAAGTAGAGTTAAAGTTCAGACTGGGTTTTTGGAAATAGGTAGTATTTCTACAGGTAGAGATGTATGACAATGGTATCACAGAAAATGCTATGAACAAAGGAATAGCAAAAAAAAAAAACACAAAAAAAACACTAACAAGCATGTTCTAGAAATGATGAATGTCCTGGGTTGACTATAATATAGGGTTCATGAAGCAGAATAAAATGGGTCATCTGGAAAATGTTGTAAGGGTCAGATTATGGATTACCTTGAGATTCTGCCAAGCTTTGGTATACACACACACACACACACACACACACACACTCACACTCACATTTACACACATCCTCGTAATAAAATAACTGATGCTATCATGAGGAGCAGAAAGGAAAGAGAATGACTGGGTAGATCACTACTGTGAAATCCAGAGAAGAGTGGATAAATTCCTGAATAAGGCATTGGATACAGAGGAGAAATGATGAATTAATTAGAGAAATAATTTAGATTTAGAAGGAATAGGTAATAACAGCCAGTTTGTTTTCAAGAATAAATGAAAAAGAGGAAATTGACAGAGTGGTTTCTGGTTGATCAACCTAGAGGATAGTATGCTTTACAAACCATGGTGGAGAACAAAGGCAGGCAGTGAGACACTGAGGGAAAGAAGATAATAGGTTCAGTTGGAGACATTTAGGTTTGCTGTATAAGCAAGACAAGCCTTTTACACTCAGAGAAACAGTTGAGGGTGTAAGTCTGAAACTTAAGAGGGGCCAGGGTTTGAGTCATAAACCTCCTGGGAACTATTTGGGAAGTGTGAGTAATATCAGTTAAAAAAGGACTGTCAAATAGAACATCAATCAATTTAAAATCACCTAGAAAAGCAGTTCCACTGAGCAACCATGACCTTTTCATACTAGCTGCAATTTTTTTTTTTTTTTAACTAAATAATAGATGAGAAAAAAAATATCAAAAGACTTGTTACAAAAAGATTTTTATAAATGTGCCCTGTTATATTTTCAGGGACAAGATTAAAGCACAATTTTATTTTCCATTTTATTACTGATTTTTCTTTTTAAATTGTCACATGTGTCATTGTCAGTAGTTTCACTTCAATATTCAAGGACAATCTGAGGGCTCAATGAGTAAATGCGTCATACAGCAAAATTGGGTCACATGTCCATTCCTGAACCAATCACAGAGAAGGGAGAATGGGATTACCCCTTTGACCATCATTCTTTTCCCCAGGGAAGAGTGAGATTTACCTCATCAAGATATCTCACTGTGTGTATATTGGATATGGGATAGTGGTTACCTGAAAAAAATCAGGATTCTCTAGGAAAGAAAGGAGTAGTGGACATTGTGAAGGCAAAAAGTAGTAATAATAGTTGATTATCTGGCTAAGTGAATAAATAATAACAACAAAAGTTCATTTCAACACTTATTATTGCATATTATTCTAAAATGCATTAGTTCTTATTTGAGTGAATAGAATTTATAAAGGATTTTGTCTCTAGGGTTATCACTTTGGATGAGCATGAATCATCATTACAAAAAAAATACACATGTAAAAAGTGTAGAGAATTGAACTGAATATAACATCAGGAAATATACTGGAAGATACTTTAATGAATTTTAATGATATATTTATGGTATTTTAAGAATGTAATTCCACAAGGGAGAGATGATTTTTGTGTTCACTGGTGAATGTCCAGTGCCTAACAATACCTTATACACAATAGGCTCTCAATACATGAATAGATGAGGAAATATTTATATCACATTAGTTGTGATTTTTTATTCCTCTCTGAAAAAAAAAAAAGAATTCTCTTTATGTTCTCTCTGATAATTAGGTATTTAATTCACTCTGATTCTACTACTCCCTTTTGTAAAGTTCTTTCTAAATTTGACGATGTGTGGTCCTCTCATTTTCCCTTCAACCTCATCCAAAGTTCTGGGTTTCATCATATTGCTTGTTTCCCTTCTTGACTTTCAAATATCCTGGTATAATTTGTTTTAAGTTTGCAGAACTATATTCTTTTTGATAGTCAACTTCCTTGAACTCCACTTTCTAAGAGAAGCCCAAGGATTCATTGTACAAGTTTCCAAGCTTGATACAATTAGCTTCTAAAGTTAATTTTCTTAATCTTGCCAACATTTCTATTTCCTTCCCTTAGGGAAAGGAATTCCATTTCATCAACTTGTGATTGTTTCCTCCAGATTTCCTTCTATTAGAAGCCCATCTAAGTTTTCCCAATGAGCAAGTATCAGATCTGATGTCTGTCCTGGGAAATGTTATCACAGTCTTATCACAGAAGATCATGCTATGAGATCTTATTCCTTCCAAACTACTCTGTCATCAGTATTCTCACTTTGATATGTGTCTGTGAACCCATATCTTTATTTAAAATTGTTTAAGTTGGCTAAAGAAAACCTTATTAACCTTCTTTCCCTGGTTTAGTGATTTACAAGATTTATATTAGATTTAGAATATCATTGTTTCAGGTGTTCTTACCATTAACCATAATCCAATTATTCTTCCCAGATAATATCATTGCTATACCTTTATTCTGGGTTTATGAGGGCATTAATTTTATAAACAATTATAGAATTCTGTCTCTTTCCTAAGCCAGTTCTAAGTGCTATTCTACTAGCAGTCAGGTATTTTAACAGCATCTTAACTCTGGCCCTGAGATGGGACTTTCGGATACTCCTGATTAATTCCATCATTCAAAAGTTACTTCAGAGCATATTTGCATAGTTTTATGATAATTTTCTTACAAAGGAATATGGTAATATAATAAAGAGATATTTTTAAGTGTTATGTAATGGTCATTGAAGCATATAAATGTCACTGTCCACAGTGGAAAATTTTATAAAAATTAAAACATCAAAGAAAGTGAGCAAATAACAGTGACAGATAAAGAATAAAATTTTCAATTGGTTTCTATTAGAAAGAAAGAAATAAGTGATAAAAGATTTGGTGAGAGACTAGGGAGGAATTAAATAAATAGCTAAATCTACTTAATGGATTAAACAAGAAGATATTGAATGATGAAATAAGAAAATGATCATTTTACAAAAACTTAAAAGTGCTTCAAACGTTTTTTGATTAATTCTTTTTATTTCTTCAACTAAAATATTTTTTGTGTTACTATGTGTGAGTTCAGAGAACACAAAGATAAATAACATGTGGTCCTTCCAAGGAGATTATAGTCTTGGAATGAGAGAGAGTTTGTATAAGGCTTTATTTTCTCTTTTTTATTGAATGTCTGATAGAAATCATAATATTCTGAGAATGTAAAGAAAGTTTGGTAGAGGGGTCATATCCTTAGGAATATGAGGAAATGATTCAAGGAAAAGAATATCTATTTATACATTTATATAGGAAAGTCATTTTAAGTAAGATTGTGCTGACTGCACAAAGGCAAGGCATTCTATTGCTGTATAGTTGTACTTCTCAAGCATGGAGAGTGAGAAGAGAGGCTTAGAGAGATAACCACAGCCTAGACTGTGGATCTTTTCATTGAAAGTTCAGTTGCTGAAGCACAGAAATCTTTGGTTCTTTATACAGGGATGGCCAGACAAATCATCAGGACACAGGGTTGGCAGATGGCTAGCATGTTACTGGGTGTTCAGACCACCAGAGAGTGAAAGGTTGATTTAAGCAAGATATTTGGAGTTAGAAAGCCACTGGGTTGATAATTTCTGCCACTTTGAAGGGCCACAGATTATAGGATGGATCAGAGTATATTTACAGTAGGGGAAAAAGTCAAGTGATATTCCCTTTGGGGATGTTCCCCCTGTGTATGATGATGGTCAAGATATTTCCTCAATGGCACATTCATCTACCCCAGTATATCCTAGTGTTCCATTGGGTATCTTCAAGTTCATTCCAATGAAATATTTCACTCGTTTTTTTATAGTGCATATTAAATTCCTTAAAAGAAGGACTAGATAATAACATTGGTTCAATAATTTTTTTGGAAGATATATTTTTGACTCTTATGGAAGATCACTAAGAGAAACCATCTTATGATATCCATATTCATACAAACACACTTTAGTATCTCCCAAATTAAAAATGAATTCTAGGTGCCCCTACACGCCACACTGTATTTCAGCTATGTCCCCATCTCTCTCTAAACCTATTCAAAGCAATCCTTCTCAAAGGAGTTATTTCTATTTTCTGTTTCTCCTTGCTCAACAACTATTCACCTTTCAACCTACACCAATGTGGCTTCATCCCCAAGCTTGGCCCATGAGATGCCATTTGACCTACATTTGTCAAGCTCACTCACAATCTCCAGGATGCTAAATCCATCTTTTTTGCCTCATTTTAAAAGACCCCCTACGAGCATTTGACAGTTTGCTGCTCCTTCCTTCTTGAAACACTTTTTTACTTCTTGGCTTTAATAACACCACACTGGTCATAGCACCTCTATTAATCATTGTGGGTGGGAGATTTGTATTTTTCTCTTTACCATGATTCTAATTTCCTTTTTCTATATCCATTTGTACCAGTGTCTTGTTTGTGCGATACCTTAAATCCTTGTGGGAAATACAAAGTATATGATTAAGATAATATTAACTATGCAATCAACAATATTGGCTATCATGGTTAAAGGATGCCAACATATAGTACAGAAAATATAGTCAATAATATCACAATGTTATATAATGACAGATAGTTAATAGACTTATGATCACATCATAAAATACATTAATGTAGGATCACTATGTTGTACACCTGAAACTAATGTAATATTGCATGTCAAAAATACTGGAATAAAAAAAAAGTGCCCATTACCATGGACCTAGTTAAATAAAATTGTATCTAAATATGTTGTCAAAAAAGATTTAAACTCTCAATAGTGTCAAATAAAGAGCATTTGTATGTATACACAGACTACTTAAAGACACACATAATTCTTATAAGATAAGAAACTAGAGGGAATAAGGACAACAATAAAAATCAGGCTCAAGAAAGACTAAGAGACTATATACAGATGAATTCTTTTTCAAGTAAAAAGAGTCCATTTTCTTAGGAAAAGGCTTTCATTAACCTTGAGATCCAGTAGCAGCTGCTATAAAACATTCTTAACAAGAATATATGGAACAACTTATCACTATGGGACTGTGATGTAATCATAGAACCACTGGATGTGAACCAGAGCAGGTGGATTAAAAATTACGGCATTGAACCTTAGCTGTCTAGGGGACGATTAGGTTAGACCTCTGCAGGCAAAGGAAGCACAGCACTTACATAGTTGATCAAATAAATATCTTGCTTTTGAATACAATCACAGGGAGGTTATGAACCAAATTTTAAGTGATTGAGAATTGGCAAATGGAAAATTTTACCAATAGATATCTCTAAATAAAGGTGAATTCTACCAGTTGTCCAAATGGAAATGGAATGCTGACAGCTTTTATTGTGGCATTTTATTCTTTCTGAGGAGATGGTTATGTTCAAGTCTAAAAGTTCAGTGAAATTCTTTGTTAATAAAAAGATTTCATAAAAATCAGAGACACTGTCATGGAGTTTGGACAGCAAATATCTCTTCCTTGGTTGACTTTTCCAAGATTAAAGATTATCTTAAAGATAATAAATTAGCTGGCTGCTGAATAAATAGAGAAAAAAAGTTGTCTTAAGTTAAAAAATAAATCAATTTAGTAGATACATGGTAATTAGGCATTTAGGTATTTTTCTGTTTAATTAAAATTTATCAACGTGTAATATGTATCAAAATTTGTATTTTAATTGCTGGCTTTCATCTCAGAAATTCTACCTCTAGCCATCAGTCTAATGGAAATAATTAGAAATATGCACAAGGAATTATGGAAAGGACACTAATTCAACTGCCTGGCTCTTCCCGTGCCCCAAGGCAGAGTCTGACACATGGACTTGTGCTAGTGTAGTAACACCAGGATGGGGGAATGAGGGATAGGAGATACTGAGGGATGGAGAAAAAGCTGTAAGTGTCTATTGTCAAGGTCACTAACTGGGACTTAACCCATCTGGGATCTCCTCCAGAGTCTGTAGAATACTTCTCAGCATTTTTCTCCCAAGGATCAACTGGTAGAAGAATTCATTCATGATGGTTCATCTTCCATTGGTAAGGGCTACTCTGCAGGCATTACCTCTCTTTTCCATCCCCTTACTGTCTTCATGGATTAGTGCCAATTCCTGGGCATTCTTGGCCTCTCAGAACGAGAGAAAGACAACTGCATTAGAAGAGATGCTGTCAGCCTAGAATGAATTAAAGCCCAAATAGAACTGTCTACTACAGTTGTTGCTGGAATCAATAGTGAGGTCTAGAGCATGGTGGCAGGACATCAGAGGCATTTAAGACACTAATTATAGTGGTTATTTTAAAATAAAATTCAAATATTGGGAAATGAAGAAATAAACCAAATATACACAAAAATGGAATTTGGTTATTTGTAATGAATTGCCTGCTTATTTATAATGAATTGCAGCCACTTAAATATGTCTTAGAAGACTATTTTAATATTTAATGCTTTGGGAAATTATTTGTAGTATTAAGTAAACAAAACATAATAAAAATATTTATAGGTCTTAATCATTTGTATATGAGAATAAAATAATGTTAAAATAGAAATTACCATATTACCAGTGGTTATTTGTGGGTAGTAAGATTATAGGTTATCTTCATTTCTTTTTTTGTGTTGTTCCATATTTTCTAAATGTTTTACAAAGAGCAGGTATATTTTAGTAATTAAAAAGTTGATGCAAAAAAAATTCCATTACATAGAATTTATTCTATATTCCCACTGTCCAGGAGTCCATTCAGATTTTGTAAACTATCGATTCGCTATGAAATCTTTTTTGCAGCCAATTATTCAATGTATGCCCAAAAGGCCCATTACAAATTTGACTGTCTTTGACTTAGTGATCTAGCCTCAGTTCAAGCTTCCTCTTCTTTCATTGACTGACCCTACCTACAAAGCAACAAACACTGTGTGCTTGTACACCATGAGAAGTTTCAGTAGATAAGAGCATATTTACTTAATTAAATATTTCTCCTTGATGCAGCCAGTAGAAACAGAAAAGCCAGAAACAAAAAAGAGTGTTGAAAAAAAGTAAGCAATTGGTCAACACTTTTTGTATGGAAAAAGCAAACTTACAGAATTATTTATTTCCTGAGAAAGAATTGTTGTCCTGTACTGGAAAACTATAAAGGGAACTGTGGTTACTGATACTTCATAGTCATTTAATATGGACCAGAACCTGACGTCATATGGCAACACACTCCTGGAGGGTATGATATCCTGGCTGGTTCAGTTTCTGCTTCTTTTTTCAAAAGGATTTCACATAATGAAGAATTGAGGGTTGAGAACATACTCAGTTTATCTGAACAGGTTATATTTAAGGTATGAATGATAGTGGAAAACCAAGGAGATAGCCCATGGTTAAGAGAGTGAGAAAACTGGTTTGGGAAGCAGACAATTTACATCACAGCTGAGAGCAACAAAATGCTATCTGTAACCTGCTGAGAAAATGACAATGGCAGAAAAGAAACTCATCTGGCTGGTAGTATTTGGAAATAGAATGGTTTTTCTTGAGCAGAGTTTAGATTGATGGTGAACTTAAGGGAAATAAAAGAATTTGAGCTCATGCCAGATTGAAAATATAACTCAAAAAATTACCTTCAAAAAAAATATTTGAAAGAATAAAAAATGGTGCTTATCTAGCAAATGGAATTATTTTTTGCTCCATTTTATTTCTTTTACAGAAAGGTGACCATAAGTAAGTCACCATCGCATATTATATAAATTTTGATATGTTTCAAGTAATAATACTTTATCTTGATGTTATGCTCACCTAGGCAAATTTTACTTCTTTATGGAAACCTTAAAATCTGGGTATCTTTGACAAGGGTACCCCTTCCAATCAAAGTTGTGAATTTATTCATTCAACAAATATGTTTGCACATCTACAAGATGCTGGATATCATAATTGGCTCAGAAGACAAAGATCAAAATATGGAGGTTTTGTTATGAACCCCCAGTGTAGAAGAGAAAATCATGACATAAAAGATAATATTTCAGTACCATATATATAAATACAAGGGTCAGAAAGAGACAGTAAAGGGTAGTGGCTGAGAGCATGGACTCAGGAGCCATTTGCCTGTGTTCAAACCATTATTTTACAACCCACTTCCAATTTGCATGCCTTTGGATTTGTAACTTCAGCTAACCTCAGTATTCTCATCTATAAAATAGGGATAATAATAATGCACTTGCCTTAATCTAAGTGAGGGTTGAATGAATCAATATGAATCACAAAGTATAAATCAAGTTATGTAAAGAACAGTTTCTGATGTGTATTAGGCATTATGTCAGTGTTAGCTAAAGCCATAAAAAAATTAAAAAATAAAAATCTAAGTAGTAGTGGATGAGGAAAGGAAAGAAGCTTTCTGGGAAGAGTTTGTCAGGAAAGACTTTTAACAGAGGGGGACTCCAAAGATGACTAGGAATTGGTAAGAATAAGAACCTGATCTAAAATTATTATAGGTCATGGAAGTCATTTTTAAGCAAAAAAAATAATGAAATGCATGAAGACGTAAAACTAGTTCTATGGGTGGGGTGGATACTTGTGTGGGGATCAAGATTTGTTTTTACAGTATATATAGTGATATGTATTGCAGCTGGCTCGCACACTGAGAAAAATCTAAGGCACAGATTGGTTGATCTTCACTATTTCTATCTCTACAATGGATTTCTATCCTGTCTCCAAATTGAGATTTCTCAATTAATTTAATCAGATTTTTTCAGTGTTTTAGCCACCTGACCAGCATCTATGTAAATATGCTGACTTCTAAAGTTGTCTGTGATTACTAATGAGTCATTAGAAGACTAGACTATCTTTTGTTAAATTTACAAGAATTGGTCCCCAAATTTTCAAGTGAAGTTTATTAGATTGAAAGCTCCTTGCGTGTCATTATTGTGTATGTGTGTTTTTTTGTTTTGTTTTTTTAATTTTAGTAGTCCCTTCAACAAATGCCCACAATGTGCTAAGAATTGTATTATGTGCATTTAAATATCATAGCTGCCAGATGAAACTAGAGCTAGGTGTGGAGTAGGTGTTAGCTGAGTGTAGGTTTTACTGTGCTGCTGTTTAGAGTTATGTTCATAGGTTTTGTATATGAGACTTTTACTACTGTTATCTTTCTTCAGTCATTTCCAGTTATTTTAGTGCTTGTGGGATTGAGGCATACAAAACTAAAAGAAAATTGACCTTAATTTGGACCAACAGCTGGTGGTTACACATGTAATTAATGGGAAGGTTTTTCACTGGTATTTATTTTAGAACTGATCCCAACCATGCCAAAGAAAATGGCAGTGCTGAAAATTCACATTTTCAAACAGCCAGTTCATTTGGCTGCCGTAAACTTGTGGCTGTAATAGATTTATTTAATTTTTTATACTGCATACGTAAGAGTCAAAATTTATACAGGGCACAGAGTTTTATTTTCATTTGATAATAGTCCTCTACTTGATACAGATTAAATGAAATCCATGGCATATACTCTGAAATATGAAATTATACGTCTTAAAATTTAATTTGTGTTTCCCGTACTGTTGAGACATTTCAGTAGCCTAATAGATACCAAAAGTTAGTCTATGAAGTTCGTGGGTAACTTTCATGCCACAGTCTATGGAACTCTGACATTTTCATAATTAAACAAAGTCTGGGATTCAGTTCTAAATTGGTGTTTGCCCAAGTATTCAATTCTTGACTGTGATTAAGAAGCAGGCTTATTTTCAAGCACCTGGCTTCAGTCCTCAGAAGTCATGATACTAAAATCATTTGGTTTTAAGCATTTCCTTGTGGAAGGGATAACTTTCATGAAACAATATGTTTTTTTAGAGATATTTCAGTTCAATATCCTACACAACACGATTTTCTCAATATAACATTCTCTTTCCTTTACACTGTTCTTCATTTTCCACATTTCATCTTAAATATCATGTCCTAAGAGGCCTTTCCTGAAAGATCTATATAGCATCTACCAGAACATTATCTACTTCAAATTATTTTTGAATGCCCCAAATATATGGAAACTGTCAACTGCTCTTATTTTTTGGTTCTGTGTAACTCAGATAATTGGTTTTGTTTTTTATTTTTGTTTTGTTTTGTTTTTTTGATATTTTGAAATAGTTTCCCTTTTCTGACCCTTGTGAAATGTTAGAGATTAATGAAAACAAAGCAAACTTGTTTTGATTTTCTTAGTTGAACATAAAAGTTCAAAGAACTTAAACATCTAACTTTTTTATATTTATTTATATATTAAAGTTTTTAGGAATCTTCTTCAAAGCCTCTGATATTTTTAAGTACACTCTTCTTTTCTCCTTTCTCTAGGCAGAAACGCAATACAACTGCTTACCTTCTCTGCTCCAGTACTCTAGGTATCTGCTTTTGATGGTCACACGGCCTCTCACATTCAACATGTTCAAAACTACCCTCCAAGCTCCATCTCTAAGATCCCCAACTCTGGTGTGCCTTATATTGATTTTTTATACCATTTTCCACCATCACTTCTGAGCCAAGCTCTGAGAGTGGTGCAGATTTCTCTCTCTCAATCTACCACTTTATAGTCACCACAAGGTCTATACGTATTTATACATACCTACATATGCACTTATCTATCTATTAATATAATACCTATCATAAATTCCTACTTGTGATTATCTATCTATCTATCATCTATCTCTATGTTATATTTATCTGTTTACCTGTATGTCTATTTTGCACTTTAATAAAATTTAAATCAGTTCCTTCCTTTCCATGCCACCACCTTTGCCACTTCCTGGGTTCTTGTCATTTTTTTGGTATGAGTGACTGAATTCAATCTTCTGTGTTGCCTCCTCCAGTTCATTGTACCATCACGGAGTGATTTTTTTTTCTAGGTCTAGCTTTTCTGTGTAAGCTCCCTCAATGGCTCCTGAATACCTTTAGGATAAAAACTAACATCTTAGGATAATATACACAACTCCTCATGGAGTTGCCCTTGCTACTTTTCAATGTTGTCTTTTCCTTCTTTTGACTTTTAGCTTTAGATGTAAAAATGTAGAACTGCTTAAAATACCTGAATGTACTCTTCATTTCCGTATCTCCTTGTACATTCATTGTTTTCTCTCTGACATGATTGCGAAGCTTTATTTATCTCAGTTAACTACTGCGCTCCCTTCAAAATTTAACTAAGCTATAGTTTCCTCTAAAATGAGTTTTCGAGCTTTTCATTTTAGGTAACTGCTTCCTGGTTCCATTGTGCTGTGAATATCTCTGTCAATATTTATTACTATTTATTTATTCATTTATTTATTTATGTTTCTGTCTTCCCCACAAGGCTATGAGTTTAAGAGAAGAATTATGCTCTTTATCTAAATCTCCATTATATAGTGTAGTGTCTGGCCCAAGGTTTGTGCTCAACATATGTAGATGAATGAAAAAAATAGTCATGGAATCAAAAACACTGGCTTTTATGAGAAAAAATTCTGCATCTGGAAATAGGAGATGTGAAAGTAATTACTACCTAAAATTTTGTCTCAGATTCTGCTTTGTGGGTATCAGGAAATGTTCTAGGTATTTTTCATGTACAAATGCATTTAGTCAGTGCAATTATGCTAAGAAATAAGTATTCTTACACATTTCCATATCAGGAAATTGAGACACTGAGGAATTTATTTACTTAAGACCATACACTTTCTTAGTCTGGGTTCCTCTGAAAGCAGAGTCTGAGGCAAAGGATTATGTGCTAAAATTTTACTAGAGAATGCAAAACCAAGGAAACAGGAGTTAGGGAAAAGAGCCTGAGACTAGGAAGGAGAGAGTCAATGTAAGGTAGCATTACTGAGCTGATCAGAATGTGGTATCAAATTCAACTGTCCTGCATATCTCAGGATCATCTTCTGAGAGGCTTTATAATGAATGCATCTCAGGAATGCCTATCCATCAAAGAAGAGAGAAAGGGAAGAATTATCAATAGGTTTATGTGTCTTATTGGTCAAATGTTTTTCTGACATTTACTTCTGGTTTGGGCAAGCATATTTGTCAAAATGATCCCCTGGCATTTTATGGCCTTTCATCAACAGAAATGCACCAGAGAAGGAGGCACAGGAGACACTGCAGGGAAATGACTCGAGCTAGAGTTGATTTGCTTCCCTCTGAAGCCATTTGAAACCCGTGCATATCATAGGTAGTTGCTGCAGCAATGGCTTGGATGGAATGGCAGCCAAAGGCACTGAAGAAGATATGGCAGAAAGGATCTTCAGAGGTATGTAAGAGAAGTAATATGTCCATCTACAAATAGTGAAACCCTAATTCAAATGCTGGCAGTCTCACTCCATCCAGGTCCTACAGTCAGTGTCCTTCAGCCTGAGCAACAGTGGCCGTTGCCTAGTACTTTGATGGGACATATGTCACAAAAATAAAGTTATTAAAGAACATATGGATGCCTCTGTTTCTGTCACAGTGCCACCTGGAAGCCCCCAATCTGCTGTCTTGACAGTATACTGCGTAGGCCACAGGAAAATGCTTCTCTACATCTTTTTCTCTGCATTTTTTATCCAAAACCATGATTAAGGGTTATTGGGCTGCTGACATAGAAGATGGACACTGACATAGAGCATGGGGAAGATGTTATCAGCTGAAGCACTTAGGCAAGAAGAAATGACAAAGAATCTTGCCAAACTCTACTCTCAGGTAGAATGACTACAATAAATTCTTACCTAGTAAAACATAGTTTTCCAGTGTTCTAATTCATGGGGAGTATTCACAAAGGAGCATAGTATTTGCAGTAATTGTATGCGACATATAAGGTTATTCTCTGCATGAATATCTGAATTACTACTGAATGTTAGAATAATGAATCATTTATTTTTATAAAATAATATAGTAGGATTCAAGTAAATTTTTTACTTAAATTTAAAAATCAGCTATATATATAAAACCTAGACTTATATTAATTCATTATAATTTGTATTTTGCCTATAATGTTAGTAGATAACATTGAATAGAAAAAAATAACTTTCTGAAGCACATATAAAAGACAATATGAGTTAATTTAATTTTTCCATTTGCTTCAATGTATACTTGGTGATGAAAATAATCCAACTATTGTGAACTCTGAATATAATTAAATGTTACTATTTCAATTCTGTACATCATTAGATGTCATTAGAACACAAATTATGTAAAAATCTTGCTAACAATAGCACAATTCATGATTTTGCTAAAACAAAGGTACAAACAAATTTATGGAATACATATGTAATAATTAATAAATCACACAAGTTTGTTTTATATTTGCCCAGAGAGCCTCAGCCAATAAACAGAATATCCAGTCATACGATTAATAATTGAATTTAGAAATCTCTGGTATTTGGCTGAATTAGACATTCAAAAACCATAGATTTAAACATATGTTCTAGCTTGTTATTAAATTATATATGATAGAACATTTTATTAATACTTAATAGTTGGTTAGTTAGAAATACAACTTTTAAATATTTAGTTATAATATATGTGTGGCCCCATTTGTACTCTTGCCGCAGACTCTGCATACATTAGGGATGGTTTGGCCCATGTTCATAACAAATGCCTATACTCTGCACTACCATACTTTACTCCACTCCACTCCAGTACATACTCCATTCCACTCTAACTACTCAACTCGACTCAACTCGACTCCTACACTGTGCTGCCTCCCTATTATTTCAGGGATTGGTCCAACTGAGCAATTCATTCCAGTAAAACAGTTGTTACTAAATTGGCAAAACTAAGAAATAATTTAAGCCAGTTAAACTATAGGTACTTTGTTTAAATAGATCATGTTTAACCATATACATGTAAATATGAAAATAATTCAGATGACAAGAACTAAATATTCCACCTTACATTACAGTACACCACAATGCTTTAAGTTCTTGAGAAAAGTCCTATTCAAACATTCGCCATCTCCTCAGACTCCTCACAAGATTTCATTTAAATCATCGTAATTAATTCCTCCTGCTGGAAGGAACCCTGCTATTCCTATTCTCCTGAGTTACCTGAATAACTCAGGTAAATTGTCTGATGCTATAAATTTCACAAAGTATTGGCTTATTATCTTGTTTTGGTATAAGACAAAATACTTTCTGGACTTGCAGAGGTTTTATTGGGTAGTGATAAAAATATTTCTAAAAGATTGCAGTTTTACTGGGTTTTATGTATTCTCTTTTGACTAGATTTCCAATAGGAAGCTTCTGGGGAGACAGAGGTAATGAAAAGTTATATTATTTTTACTTTAAATGCTATCCCATTTCTACTTCTCCCTGTTGAAGTCACAGTCTCTGGTTAGCACTTTTCAAAGAGATACTGCTGATTTGATACTTAGCTTTTGTTTTTATGTTTAATCATCTTGAAAGAGTACTCTTATGGCAATTAAGCCCATCTTCAACCACAAAGTAATTTAAACATGTTTTTGTTTTTCCTAACAACTATATTTTTGTCTCTGACTTTATCAAAGAAATCTTTCGTGATGCAAATTTAGATATTTTGTATTCCATATAGGAGAGATCCTTTTATTTTTCATCTTTTGTATATAAAAACTAAAACAAAACCTCCACATTTCTTCTTGGTTATTACAAAATAATATTTGATTATTCAAAAATTCTACTTTAACTTATAGGTTATCAGTTTATTGTAACATATTCTAAGTTAAATTCAAATATGGAATATAGTCTTTAATATATTCTCTGAAGTTTTCTATCAGATATTTAGTATGGTTTAGGCCCTTTCATCTGAGCTAGCAAAGCCACTCATGGGGCTAAAGTACTTTAAAAATAATCCAAATATTCATTCTCAAGTATCCAGGAAAATGAGACAAAAGATTGGCATAATGATTAAATATTTGTAAAAAATCTGCTCTACTTTTTGTGGGGCACAGATGTGTTCTTAATGTTACATCCTGACATGGGAGGGAAATCACGTGTCTGGGCATGACTGATTTCTCAACACTAAGCAAACTCCATGTTTCAGAAGATGTCCTTATGAACTTGACCTGAACCGAATGGAATCAGGAAGACAGATGAGAGGATGAGCACAGTGGTAAGGGCAGAGAATCTCTCACCCCTCTGGCTGAGTTAGTTCTATAACTTGTACTTTCTACTACAATTATTTGAAAGTTGAGTAAGAAGTCATGACATCCAGACAACATATTTCTTACAAAATCCTCTTTGGTGCCAGGGGCCTATACAAATTTCCTGCTCCAAGACAGATTGATGGTCATAATCATGATGATTTGTGACATTCATTTGACATCCTCAAGCTACAAATATTCAAGATATTTGGCGTAAAATAAAAACTTCTCAAAGTAAATTAAATAACTTATTTGGAAAGGTTTAGAGTACTGAAAGTCGAATGTATGTATGTGTGTGAGTGTGTGTGTGTGTGTGTGTGTGTGTGTCTGTGTTGTTTTTGCTGCTGCTGCTGCTCTATACATTAAATGCATTTATTTTTGTTTGTAAGTTTAATGTCTAATATTAATATTTACCTTAAATAGATATTAATGCAGTTTTCTAAAGTGACTGCTTTATCTGTGGGGGAAATGACTGCAGCTAAACACGTTGTGGTTCTATGTCCAAGAAATAGATTGTTCTTTATAAGAACGCATTTTTTCGAGAGCTGGCAATCTCCTACTAAGGTCAAACAGCTTTTAAAGACAAGTGCTGGATTCAAATAGCTGTGAAATACTTGGAATGTAAATTGATACTTAGAAATTTGCAAATGAAAGTGCTTTAGAAGAAACCAGCTAAAATCAAAATGTTTTATTGAACTCAGAAGTAAAAGGATAGGTAATGTAAAATGCAAAACATTTAAAGTGATATGTTTCTAGGACCAAAGAGCCATTTTATTTATAAGGATTTTGTAGAATAGAACAATTTACTCAACTGAGATAGGTTATTCACATTGTGGTTTTCAATGTATGGTAAATACAAAGCATTACCTAATCCCAGAACCTCTAGCTATTCTATCAAATATCATGAGTTATGGCTACACTGAAAATATCCAGCAAATATCCTGTGCTGTACCTCTGTGATTTGCACACAGTAAAGCCCTCTGCTTATAGTGCCCTTTCCTTTTTTTTTTTTTAGTCTAGAAAACGCCTCATCCAGCAATAGCCAACTTTAATATCACCATTGGAGCCTAACTTGATATTTCCAGGCAAAGTGAATTCATTTTTCCATTAGCTAAATATTTATAATTATTAATTATTGATATTAAATTCATTTTTAGCATACTTTATAATTTTTGGAAACCTCAAACCTTAACGTTAAACCAGGTATTGCACGACTGCCCAAAGCTTGTGTTCCTTTCCTCAAAACTTCCATATTGGGATGACCTCACAGCAATGCCAGCCTGAGGGGTGGTTCAAATTGAACAGCTGTATTTCAACAAAGGATGCCCTGCACATCACACAAGTACACCTGAAAGACTCGCACTGTGAATCACCTGAAGGTGGGGGAATTGGGCTAGTGGGGGAGTAGGGAAGGGGGAAGAGCAAAGATGCGTCCGTCAGTCTCATGCCTGAGGGACCGGCATACAAGGCGGCTGAATCCAGCGATCCGGGCAGAGACCTCAGGTGAGAATGGTAGTTTAAGCCCACACAGCCAGGCAGAAAACAGAAAACAAAGACACAGAGCCTGGCTGCCTCCCTCCCATCCTCACAGAGCTCGCCCTACCTCCACCCTCCCAGGGTTAGAAGTAGGCTCCAGAAGAAACAGGTAGTAGCATCAGATTAAAGAACAAAATATCTACAACCCTGAGAACTGCACCGACACTCCGGTGTACTCTGGTGACAGGGAAAGAGCTGGCAGGGGATGAGACAGCGCTGGTCCCATGTACTCCCATAACAGGGAAAGAGCTGGGGGGAACCAGACAGCTGTGGGCTGGTTGGAGCCACAAGCACCAGCCGCCTTTCCAAAACCGACCCCGCCCACACCTTTCTGGGTGGATCCCTGCGGGGTAATCAAAGCAGCAGAGACACACCAGTGCAGCATTGAGCTGCTGGGGAAGCTTTGGGATTTTAGAAGCTCTGGCAGTGGTGTTCAGCCGCGCGTTTTTACGGGCTGCACTGACTCTATAGGAACAACCTACCACGCCCCATAGCACCCTGGAAGCCTGCCTTGCCTACCTACAGCTTCATTGCCAGGGGCACTCTGGGCACTTGGTGGCTGGCCCCGCCCCTGCAAACTGCAGGAGGGAGGTACTTTACAACAGAAGACAACCCACAATGGCCTGGGGAGACTGTTAGAGGGTGTTAAGCCAAGACCTGCTCTGCAACCTAGAAGGGTGGTGGCTGGACTTAGCATTTTTTTGTTTGTTTGTTTTCTCTCTCTCTCTCTCTCTCTCTCTCTCCCCCCCACCCCCTTTTCTTTTTCTCCTTTTCTTCTTTTTTCTCTTCTCTTTTTTCACCTTTTTCTTTTTTCTGTTCTTTTTGTTGTTGTTCTGTTTTTCTTTTGTTTTCTTTGTTTTTTTTTGGTGTTTTTTAGTTTTTTCTGGTTTTTGTTTGTTCGTTTATTTGTTTTAGTTTCGTTTTCTTGTTTTGTTTTGCTTTTTTGTTTTGTTTTTTTGTATTTTTATTTGTTTTGATTGTTGTGTGTCACTTTTCAGTGTGTGTGTAGTTGTTTTTTGTTGTTTTGTTTTGTTTCTTTTGTTTGGTGGTCATGGGCCCAGCACCTGTCCAGGAGCCAAGACTATACTGAATTTATAGAAACCACTGACCACACCCTTTAGCCTCCTGTAACCCCACCCTATCCACCTATAGCTGCATTGCTAGGGGCATTCTGACTGCCTGGATTACCAGGCCTCCCCCCACAAACCATGGAAGAGGTTTTTTACTAGCAGCAAGCAATCCAAAACAGCCTGTGGAGATTTGGGTGGTAAACAGGGACCCAAAAATGGATTGCAACCACTTGGGAGCAGCTCTTGGGAATTTGTGAGCCTGTTGTGCAGGCTGGCTACAGTGTCCTCAGGGTGCGATACAAGGTGGTCACAGGCCAAGTACAGACTTAAGATGTAAATCTGCATTAACGTTGTAAAAACCACCAGCCACATTTTGTGACTCACTTGAACTCCACCCCACCCAGTTAGTGCTGCATCACCCACCGAGGGCATATTCAACACCAGGTCAACCAGCCAGACACATGCTCCTAAGGAATCTCTTTCAACAGTTGGACCTTACAGGCAACTGACAGGTCGCAGCAGGCATCGGAGGCCCTGTGCCTTTTGCTAAGCTCCTCAGGTCCAATGTTGATGGCAACCAGTCTCAATACACAGAGAGGCCACCCCCACATGCCTCTAGGTCCAGCACAGGCAGCAGACAATTACATACAGCTTTGAGGCACCTACCAGGTAGCCATGGGCTGGTAACAGGCAGGGCTAAAACTGCCTTGCATGAGAGCCCCACCCAAGAGACACTAGAAAATATATACCCAGAGTCCAACTTCAGACCAAACCAGATCACTACCTGATTTGACCTACAAGCAACACATCCAAAGGGAATTCTCAACAGGCACAAGAGCCTGCAAGGCAAAGCCTCCTACCGGGGGTCAGCCCTCACATAGCAGCTCATACACTGTAGGCTTTGCCAATCCTCATAGCTAGTCAGCATGTGAGTCAATCCCACCCACTGACACGGCAAAAACAATCATGGCTCAACTACAATAGGAGAACACTCACAACACAAGGGACACCCCTAGAACACATGTTCAGGAGATTAGAGAGACTGAGCAATTCGACTACAAAGGACACATCCACATAAGGTCACCCAGCAAAGACTGAGACGTAGGTGATCTAACTAATACATAGAAGCAAACACAGAGTGACAGCCAGAATAAGGAAACAAAGAAACATGTCCCAAGTGAAAGAATAGAAGAAACCTCCAGAACTGGAACTGAACAAAATGAAGGCAGTCAACCTACCAGATACCATGTTTAAAATACTGATGATAAAAATGCTTAAGGAATTTAATGAGAATTTCAACAAAGAGATAGTAAGCATAAAGAAGGATCTATAAACCATGAAAAATAACCAGTCAAAAATAAAGACTATAATAACTGAAGTGAAGAATACATTAGAAGGAATCACCAGCAGATTAGATGAAGCAGGGGACTGAATCCATGATTTAGAAGACAGAGTAGTAGAATTCATCCAATCAGAACAACAAAAAGAAACAAAGAATTAAAAAAAAAAAAATGAACATAGTTTAAGAGACTGTGGGACAACATCAAGCACAACATGCACATCATAGGAGTGCCAGAAGGAGAAAAGAGAGAGCAAGGGATTGAAAACCTATTTAAAGAAATAATGACTGAAAACTTTCCTAACCAGGAGAAGGAAAATGACATACAAGCACAGGAAGCGCAGAGAATTCCAGACAAGATGAATCCAAACAGGCCCACATCACAGTTAAAATGGCAAAGGTTAAAACAAAGAGAGAATCCTAAAAGCAGCAAGAGAAAGACAGCTAGTTACCAGGGAACTCCCATAAGACTATCAGCTGACTTTTCTACAGAAAATTTGCAGGCCAGAAGGGAGTGGCAGAAAATATTCAAAGTGATGAAAAACAAAGGCCTACAATGAAGATTGTTTTGCCCAGCAAGGCTATCATTTAAAATTAAGGGAGACATAAAGAGCTCCCCCGAAAAGAATAAGCTAAAGGAATTCATTACCACCAAGCCAGTATAGCAGGAAATGTTAAAAGGGCTTCTTTCAGTGGAACAAAAGTGAAAACAGACTAACAAAGACCAGAAGTATGAATAATAAAATGGCAATAACTATGTACCTATCAATAATCACTTTAAATGTAAATGGATTAAATGTTCCAATCAAAATGCATAGCATAGCTGAATAGATAAGAAAACAATACCCATGCATGTGCTCTTTACAAGTGACCCACCTCAGATCAAAAGAAACACGCAGACTGAAAGTAAAAGATATTTCACACAAACGGAAATGAGAAAAAAGCTGGGGTAGCAATATTTATATCAGACAAAATAGACTTTAAAATGAAGACTATAATAAAAGACAAAGAAAGGCACTGCATAATAAAGGGATCAATCCTAGTAAAGAGGACATAACCCTAGTAAATATTCACCCAACATAGGAGCACCTAAATATATAAAACAGATATTGACCAACATAAAGACAGAGATCAACAGTAACACTATCATAGTAGGGTGGTGTCAACATACCACTGGCACCAAGGGACAAATCCTCCAGACAGAAAATCAATACAGAAACAGTGGCCTTAAATGACACATTATACCAGTTGGATTTAATCGATATTTTTAGAGTATCTCATGCCAAAGCAGCAGAATATACATTCTTCTCAAGTGAACATGGAACATTTTGAAAGATAGACCACATGCTAGGCCACAAAACAAGTCTCAATAAATTTAAGACTGATATCATATCAAGCATCTTTTCTGACCACAGTGCTATGAACCTAGAAATCAATTACAAGAAGAAAACCAGAAAACACACAAACACATGGAGGCTGAATAACATATTACTAAATAATGAATGGGTCAACAATGAGATCGAGGAAGAAATCAAAAGATATCTTGAGACAAACAAAAATGAAACACAATGACCCAAAAATCTATGAATGCAGCGAAAGCAGTCCTAAGAGGGAAATTCATAGCAATGCAGGCTTACCTCAAGAAAAAAAAAAATCTCGAATCAACAGTCCATCTTTACACCTAACGGAATGGAAAACAGGACAGGAAAATAAGCCCAAAGGGAGTACAAAGAAGGAAATAATAAAATAGTAGCAGAAATACATGAAATAGAGACCAATAAAAAGAATATAAAAGGTCAATGAAACTAAGAGCTGTTTTTTTTAAAAGATAAACATAATTGGCAAACCCTTAGCCAGACTTATCAAGAAAAAGAGAGGACTCAAATTAATAAAATCAGAAATGAAAGAGGAGAAATGACAACAGACACCATAGAAATACAAAAAAAAATTTTTAAGAAAATACCATGAGCAACTATACGTCAACAAATTAGACAATCCGGGAGAAATGGATAAATTTCTGGAAACATACAATCTTCCAAGGCTGAATCAAGAAGAAACAGAAAATCTGAACAGACTAATTACTACCAATGAAATTGAATCAGTAATTAACAAGCTCCCAACAAACAAAAGTCCTGGACGAGATGGCTTCAGGATGAATTTTACCAAACATTCAAAAAAGAGTTATCTATTCTCAAACTATTCCAAAAGATCTAGAAGAGAAGGCTCCCAAGCTCATTTTATGAGGCCACTATTACTCTGATCCCAAAACCAAAGACATTACAAAAAAAGAAAACTATAGGCCAAGATCCCTAATGAATATAGATGCAAAAATCCTCAACAAAATATTAGCAAACTGAATTCAGCAATACATTAAAAAAGATCACACACCACAACCAAGTGGGATTCATTCTTGGTATGCACGGTTGTTTCGGTATCCAAAAATCAATTAACGTGATATACCACATTAACAAAATAAAAAATAAAAATCATATGGTAATATCAATAGATGCAGAAAAAGCATTTGACAAAACCCAGCATCCATTTGTGTTAAAAACTCTGAGTAAAGTGGGTATAGAGAGATCCTATCTCAACATAATAAAGGTCATATATGATAAACCCACAGCTAGCATCCTACTCAATGGGGAAAAGCTAAAAACATTCCCCTTAAGATCGAGAACAAAACAAGGTTGCATACTTTCACCACTTTTATTCAACATAATTCTAAAAGTTCTAACCACTGCAATCAGACAAGAAAAAGAAATGAAAAGTATATAAATTGGAAAAGAGGAAATAAAATAGACATTATATGCAGGTGACATGATACTATATAGAGAGAATCCCAAGACTTCACCAAAAAAAATCTATTAGAACAGATCAATTTAGTAAATTAATTTTGTATGCAGGATACAAAATTAATATTCAGAAATCAATTACATTTGTATACATCAATAATAAACTATCAAAAGGAGAAATCAAGAAATCAATACCATTTACAATTGCTTCAAAAACAATAAAATACCAAGGAATAAATTTAATGAAGGAAGAAAAGGACTTGTACTCAGAAAATTATAAGACACTGAAGAGAGAAATCAAAGAGAATACAAATAAATGGAAACATTTACCATGCTCATGGATAGAAATAATTAATATAGCTAAAATGTCCATACTACCTAAGGTAATATATAGATTCAACGCAATCCCTACTAAATTACCAATGACATATTTCACAGAAATAGAACATACAACCCTAAAATTTATATGGAACCATAAAAGACCCCAAATAGCCACAGCAATCTTGAGAAGTAAGAACAAAGTGGGAGGTATCACGCTACCTGACATCAAATCATACTACAAGGCTATAGTAATTGAAACAGCATGGTATTGGCATAAAAACAGACACAGACATCAATGGAATAGAATAGAAAGCCCAGAAATCAATCCATGCCTATATGGTCATTTAATCTATGACAATGGAAGCAAGAATTTACATTAGGATAAAGATAGTCTATTAATAAATGGTGCTGGTAAAACTGGACAGACACATGCAAAGAAATGAAGCCGGACCACCTTCTTACACCATATACAAGAATAAATTCAAAATGGATTAAAGACTTAAATGTAAGACCCGAAACCACAAAACTCCTAGAAGAAATATAGGAAATAAATTTGCAGACATTACCCTTAGTAATATTTTTACTGATATATCCCTTCAGGCAAGGGAAGCAATAGAAAAAATAAACATGTGGGATTACATAAAACTAAAAAGCTTTTTCACAGCAAAGTAAACCATCAATAAAACAAAAGGCATCCTCCTGAATGGGAGAGGATATTTGCCAATGATACATCTGATAAGGGATTAATATCCAAAATTTATAAAATCCCCATACAAGTCAACATCAAAAAAACAAACAACCCAATTAAAAAATGGGCAGAGGACATAAAGAGACATTTCTTTAAAGAGGACATACAGATGGCCAACAGACATAGGAAAAAATGCTCAACGTCACTAATTATTAGAAAAATGCAAATATAATCCACAGTGAAATACTACCTCACCCCGGTCAAAATGGCTATCATCAATAAATCAACAAACAAGTACTGGTAAGGATATGGAGAAAAGGAAACCTCGTGCTCTTTGGTTGGTTTGCAAATTGGTGCAGCCACTATGGAAAACAGTATGGAGGTGCCTCAAAAAATTGAAAATGGAACTACCTTATGACCCAGCAATTTTATTCCTGGGTATCTATCCAAAGAAATCCAAAACACTAATTTGAAAAAATATATGCACCCTATATTTATTTCAGCACTATTCACAATAGCCAACATATGGAAACAATTGAAATGCCCATCAATAGATGGTTGGATAAAGAAACTGTGGTACATTTACACAATGGAATATTATTCGGCGATTAAGAAGAATGAAATCTTACCATTTTCAATGACATGGATGGAGAGAATATTACGCTAAGTCAAATAAGTCAGACGGAGAAAGATAAATACCATATGATCTCATTTATATGTGGAATCTAAAGAACAAAAAATATGAACAAACAAAACAGAAATAGACTCAGACATATAGGGAAAAAAACTGATGGTTGCTAGATGGGAGGGTGGTGGGGATGAGGGAGAAGGTGAAGGGATTAGAAAGTACACATTAGTAGTCACAATATAGTCACAGGGATATGAAATATAGCTTGGGGGATATACTCAATAATGTTGTAAAGATTATGTAGCAAGCCAGATGGGCACTGGACTTAGTAGGGAGATCACTTCATAGACTGTGTAGACACCTGACCCTGGCACAATACACCTGAAGCTGAAGGTGAATAAAATTGAATGTCAACTATAATTAAATATGTATATATTTTCACGGGATGTGGAGTACAGCATAGGGAATATAGACAATGGAATTGTAACATCTAGATTCAATGTCAGAGGGGTAGTAGATGGGAGTCAAGGTTATCACCTTGTGAGGGGTATATTTATACATTGTCTATTACATTGTTTTGTACACCTGAAACTAAAAAGAAAAAGAAATCTCTGCAACCACACACACACACACATAAACACACACACACACACAAAAACCTTTTGCAATACATTTGTATGTAATAGGAATTTGAATCCCATTTGTTGAATCATTTCTGCCCCTATACACATTCTTTCTCTGCATCAATCTTTCTTTGTGTCTCCTACTTTCCCACTCTTCTCTCTACTTCTCTAACTTTCCATCCACACCTGTGCCATCACTGAATGTAATTCTTAGTTCACAAACTCACATTAAGATGTACACTTGAAAGGGGTTTTTTTTAATCAGTTACAAAATTATTTCATTTAGTTTACTTTCTAAGTTTGCAGATGAGACAGTTTTAAAAACTAAGTGATCAACCTATTCTTTAAGATGATATTATCTAAAATCATACACAGGCAAATATTTTGCTCTATATATTCTTGGGGACTAAAGGTGGGTGTAATGCGGGGTCTCTGGTCCCGCTCCTCACACCAGAACACAGGATATAGTGAGGACAAAAGGGAACAACGACACCATAGATAGCGGAGTCATACCACTATATTCTCGCTAGTGGCCGGGCAAGACACAGGAAGCAAATATCCGCCTGTTCCACTATATGGTGGTACATTCCCAAGCAAACAGTCAAGCGCTCCATCAAATCAGGGATGAAAGGCAATTCCCCATAGTACACCCTCTTTCACCAGGGTTGTGTGTTGGCCTCACAATCTGTACCCTCTCCACAGGGCGAGGGCTCCAAGTCCTCCCCATCCTGAGAGGGTGAGGGATGACCTTGACCTCACCCGCATCCTCCACCGAAGACTCAGCAAGCGTTTCTTCCTGGGACTACAAGTCCCACAATCTGGGCGACCCCAGCAAGCACCTCCCAGCCCACATGGCCACAACGACCTTCACTTCTCTGGCCTATGCTCATTGGAGAACTGTCCACATCCTCCCACCCCTTCACGGGGATCCAACTCCTTAGAACAGTGGCCACTGGGTACCACACACTGTGTGGGGGCCACATGTCCTCCTGCCTTGAGTCAGACACCATTCCTACCTGGCTGGAATCCTGTTTGCCACACCAGGTGTCCAAGTGGGTGGTGGCCTCGGTGTAAGATGTCCACAACTCTAGGAGCCCACGGCAGCAGCAGATCACCAAAAGGAAGGTGAGGCCTGTCACGGCCAACAGGGTGGTATGCCATGCGGAAGGTAGAGAGGCCTCCCAATTCGCCGAGGGGTCACATTTCTCCCAGGCAGATTGCATTTCCTGCTCCCGGCGCCGCTCCTCACGCGCTTCCCGAGACCGAGTTTTCATACGCATAAACTGCTCCATTACTCCTTTGAAAATTCTGGCCAGCACCATTCCCTGCTCACTACGCCATGTGTCATGCAGGGTCTCAGCTCCCACTCCCGACACCAGAACACAGGATATGGTGAGGCCAAAAAGGAACAACAATGGAGCCATAAATAGGGGAGTCATACCATTATTTCTCAGTGGTGCCTGGTCAAGTCACAAAAGCAAACATCTGCCAGTACCCCAAAGAGGGGTCTTCCTGCACCCCCATCTCACTGATGGCCGGGTGAGACACAGGAAGTAGGACCAACACGATCCACAGTCCACAATCCGTGCTTGCTAACCACACTTGCTAGCTGCAATCCGCCATTCCCTTTTCTGCCTGGAAACCAACTAACTAACCAACCCCCTAGCTTAGCCATGGCAGTTATATTAGTGGCTAATGGCTAACCAGTAACAACTGATGGCCAACTAGTCACAGCTGATGTCAAGAGCCTGGAAACTGCTCTCTGGAGCTCTGTCCCCACAGTGGGTAAATCTAAAGGTGTCACTAAGCTGCTGAACTTTCACTCTCTTCCTTCAATACATCCTGAGTACCATCAGTCAGTTCCAGAGAACCTCAGACCACCCATAGAGAGGTGGGGAGACACATGTCAATTTGTACATTACATTTCTGTAAAAGTTAACTTCTTTCTTTTTTAATTTAATATAAACTAAATATAAATGAAAATTGTATTTTATGTATGATATCACATTGGAGACCATTAGTCTAAAAATTTCTCTTTTAATATCTGCTTTATGCTCTTCAAAAGATATTATAGGCTATGTTGAAAAACATCCTTCTATCAAAATCTAACAGTTAACATATTTTCAAGGTTTATCCATATTGTAACATGCACCCATACTTCATGCTTTTTTATAGCCTACTAGTATTCCATTGTATGGATATACCACATGCTATTCATGCATCAGTTGATGGACACTTGGGCCTTTTACATTTTTCAGTTATTATGAATAATGTTGCTATGATCATTCATGGACAAGTATTTTATTGAAATATATTTTCATTTATCTTGTGTATATACCTAGGAGCAGAATTACTGGGTCACATGGTAACTATTTTTAACCTTTGGAGGAAATTTTAGATTGTACCATTTTACTTTTTTTTTTTTTTTTTAACATTTTACCAGTGTGGGGGCAGAGTCCCAGAGAGCAGTTTCCAGGCTCTCGGCCTCACGTGGAAAGGTGCTGGCTTGGGTAGTAGAGGGCTGTCAGCTGTGGCTAGTTGGCTGTCAGCTGTTACCAAGTTAGACAATTAGCCCCTGATATAACTGCCACGGCTGCGCTGGTTGGGGAGTTGGTCAGTTGGCAGGCAGAGAAGTGGACAGTAGGTTGCAGGTCGCGTGACTCCAGCCTCCAGTGAGACTATAGTGGTGTGACTGCCCTACCTATGGCTCTGTGGGTGTTCTTTTTTGGCCTAGCCATATCCTGAGTTCTTATGTGGGGAGTGGGACCAGAGACCCCACAGGCCATCTCACATGACAAATGGCACAGCCAGCAGGGTCTCCTGCATGACAAATGGCTCAGCTAGCAGGGTCTCCCACATGACAACCAGCAATGTAGAAAGGGTCCAATTTCTTCAGATTTTAATCAACACTTATAATTTTCTTTTTGATCACAATCATCCTAGTGGATATGAAGTGATATCTCGTCTAGGTTTTGATTTGTAGTTCCTTAACAGCTAGTGTAGTTAAGCACCTTTTCATGTGCTAATTGCCCATTAGTGTATCTTCTTTGGAAAAATGCCTATTCAGATGCTTTGCCCATTTTTTACTGAGGTTTTTACTATTGAGTTGTAAAAGCTATTTATTATAGATTCCCATCCCTTATCAAATATATTTGCAAAATTTCTTCTAGTCTGTAGTTTGTCAGCTCACTTCCTTGATAGTGTCCTTTGAAGCACAAAAGTTTTTACTTTTGATGACACCCAATTTATTATTATTATTATTTGTTGTTGTTGCATGTGTTTTCAGTATTATATTTAAGTCACCATTATCTAACCCAAGGTTACAAAGACCTACGCCTACATTTTCTTTTAAGAGTTTTATAGTTTTAGCTTGACATTTAGGTCTTTTATCCATTTTGAGATACTTTTTATATATGGGGTGAATTCCATTTTTTCAAAAATGTGTACTATAATAAAAAAATATATTTGGTCTTTTTCTGGTACCACTGTTCCTAAAAATCTTGAAATCTCCTGAGGGGTAGAAATGTCTTTTGTATGCTAATCATATGACTGATGACTTGGGTCTCCTGGATAGTTTCAGGATTGGGGCAGATCTCCAGAAAGAACAAGCCGTTCTTAGAGAGTCAGAACTTTCAGCCCCACCTTACAACTTCCATGGACAGAACAGGGGCTGGAGATTCGAGTTCAATCACTAACGGTCAATGATTTACTCAATCATGCCTATGTCGTGAAACCTGCATAAAAACCTCTAAGTGGTGGGATTCAGAGTTTCTAGGTTGGTAATACATTGATGTGCTTTGGGAAGTCGTGTGCTTTGCGAAGACATGGAAACTCCACTCACCAACCTACTCCCCTGTACATTGACTTACGCCTCTCTTTCATTTGGCTGTTCCTCAGTTGTGTCCTTTGTCAGTGAGTAAACATAAGTAAAGTGTTTTCCAGAGGTCTGTGAGTTGTTCTAGCAAATTACCAAACTTAAGGAGGGCGTTGTGGGCACCTTGGACTTATAACTGGCTAGTGAGATGTGCTAGTGCACCCAGAACTGGCAACTGGTGTCTGAAGTGGGGAAAGTCTCATGGGACTAAGCCCTTTACTGGTGGAGACTGTGCTTATTCCAGATAGTGTCAGAACTGAACTGAATGACACTCAGTTGATGTTGAGAATCAAACAATCACAGAATTGTAATGTTGTTTTGATTATTAGAAACCTCCCTCCCTTCCTCTTCCTCTTCCCCTCCCTCTTCCTCTCTCTCTCTCTCTCTCTCTCTCTCTCTCTCTCTCTCTCTCTCTCTCTCTCTCTCTCAAATAAATACCATAGTAGAAACAGTAATGCTTAACAAAATACATTTGCTCTCCAATACTTCCTAGCCCCAGGGTAATTAAAGGCCAATGGATCTGTGAACAGCTCAGGCAGTGAAAAGCCCATCTATGATTCTCCAGTTTCTTTTTCCTGCTGTTGAGACTTCAGAAGATCTTTTCTGAGATGTCATACTGGCCATCAGCCCAGTCCTTGAGTTATTATGTGGAGTAGAGGGCTCTGCTGACCTTTGTTAGATATATATCATGGACAATAAACACACTCCTATTGTGTTAAACCAAGTTTTGTTTTCTTTGGTTTATTTTGGCTGCCACAGAATATCATAGCCCATCCTAACATATGTCCTTCTACTTATAATTTTCCATTAGCTCTCCAACTATTAAGAAGTAGAACAGCTTTTATGGAGAACTTGATGAAACCCCTTGTCTCTGCTTATTTAACATAATGACTTTAAGAGTATGATAATTTGTAGATTACAAAATGTTTTACTTAAATAAGTTAACATAATTTTTCTTCTTTGAATTTCTGGGTTAAGCAGAGTGTATCAATATCCACACTTTACAGATAAGGAAACTGGGTTTGAAGTGGTTGAGGAAATTAATCACTTAACATTGTATGCCCAGCCAGTAGCAGATTTGTCCTACAAATCTTGGTCTATTTTCTCCTGGTCAATATGCTTTTTCAACCCTGGACTTTCAGGACTCCTAGGGCCTCTCTTTCTAAATTGTTTACTCATAATTTTCTATGTTCTGAATAAACTAAGTATTCTATGCTGTTGGATCAATTAGGGTATTTCAAACAAATAATATATTCAATTACACTATCAGTCCAATAGATAATGATTGGATTTTTCCTCAAGCCATTTTTCAAAGATTATATATGAAGTCTAAAAGAATCAAATGTGATCATGGACAATATGCTGGTTATCATCATTCAAGGGAGTTTTTTAATAGAAATTATTTAACTTACTTTTTGCAACATCTTTGTCTGGTTTTGGTATCAGAGTAATGCTAGCCTTGTAAAATGCATTTGGAAGTGTTCCCTCCTCTTCAGTTTTTTTGGAAGAGTTTGAGAAGGATTGGGTTTATTCTTCTTTTTCTAGTTTATATTTCATATATTATTATTACTTTCTTGTTTCTTACTGTTTCTTTTTTTATTAGTTTCAAGTGTCAACTATATGTTTCATTTATTTTTGGTCTAATCTCTATTATTTCCTTCCTTCTGCTAGCTTGAAACTTAGTTTGTTCTTCTTCTAGTTTCTTACGGTGTAAAGTTGGGTTTTTTATTTGAGATCTTTCTTTTATCTTAATGTCGGCATTTATTGCTGTAAACTTCTCTCTTAGAACTGCTTTTGCTGCATCCTATAAGTTTTGGCATGCTGTATTTCCAAGAAATAAAAGGCACCCAAATTGGAAATTAAGAAGTAAAATTGCCTCTGTTTGAAGATGACATGATCTTATATATAGAAAATGCTAAAGACTCCACCAGAAAAAGTTAAAACTAATAAACAACTTGAGTAAAGTTACAGGATACAAATTGAACAAACAAAAATCAGCTGCATTTTAATACACTAACAACAAATTACCTGCAAAAGAAATTAAAATCATCTCATTTACTATAATATCGAAATAATAAAATATTTAGGAATAAATTTAACCAAAGAGGTTAAAGATTTGTACACTGAAAACTATGAAATGCTGATTAAAGATATTAAAGATGCTATAAGGAAATGGAAAAATATTTTGTGTTCATGGATTAAAAGAATTAATATTGTGTAACTGTCTAAAGCAAGTTCAAGATTCAATACAATCCTTATCAAAGTTCCAATGGCATTTTTCACAGAAAGAGAAAAGAACAATCCTAAAAGGCATGTGGAACTACAGAAGACCCCAGGTGTCTTAAGCAAATTTGAGCAAGAAGGACAAAGCTAGAGGCATCATGCGTCCTGATTTCAAAGCCACGTGGGATGGGCATACAAACAGATACATAGACCAATGGAACAGAATAGAGAGCCCAGAGATAAATTCACACCTATATGGTCAAACTAATCTTCAACAATGATGCCAAGAATAAAAAATGGGGAAAGAAATTATCTTCCATAAATGGTGTTGGGAAAACTAGATACCCACTTACAGAAAGAATAAAATTGGAATCTTATCTTACACTATGAACAAAAATCAACTCAAAATGGATTTATGACTTCACTATAAGATATGAAACTATAAAACTCCTAGAATAAAACATAGGGAAAAAGCTCCTTGACATTGTTTTTGGCGATGATATTTTTGGATATGATACCAACAGCACAGGCAACAAAAGCAAAAATAAACAAATGGAACTACAAAAAAAAAAAAAAAAAAAAAAAAAAAAAAAAAGCTTCTATACAGCAAAGAAAACAATCAACAAAATGAAAAGACACCCTATATAATGGGATAAAATATTTTCAGAGTATATATCTGATAATAGATTAATGTCTAAAAAAATATAAGGGACTCTTACAACTCAATAGCAAAATAAATAACTGGATTTTAAAAGTGGACAAAGGATCTGAATAGATTGTTCTCCAAAAAAGACATACAAATGTCCAAGAGGAATATGAAAAGATGCTCAACATCACTAATCATCAGGGAAATGCAAATCAAAAACAATGAGGTATCACCTCACAACTTTTAGATGGCTATTATTAAAAAAAAAAAAAAATAAGTGTTTGCAAGGATGTGGATTAAAGGGAGGTCTGGTAAACTTTTGGTGAGCATGTAAGTTGGTACACTCATTATGGACAACAATGTGGAGGTTTCTCAAAAAATTAAAAATAGAACTACAATATGATCCAGCAATTGCACTTCTAGGTATTTATCCAAAAGAATTGAATCAGGATCTCAAAGGGATACCGGCACTTCCATGTTCATTGCAGCATTACTCACAATAGCCGTGACATGGAAGCAAATTAGATGTTCATCAGCAGATGCCTAGATAAAGAAATTGTGGTGCATACATACACTGCAATATTATCTAGCCTTAAAAAAAAAAAGAGTGAGAGAGAGAAGAAAACTGTGCCATTTACAACATAGATAGACCTGGAGATCATTATACTAGTGAAATAAGCTAACAGAAAGGCAAATACTGTATGATCTCATTTATATGTGAAATCTAAAATAGTTAAACTCATAGAAGGGGAGAGTAGAATGGTGGTTGCCAGGGGTTGTGGTAAGGGGAAAATGAAGGGATTATGGTCAAAGGGTACAAAGTTTCAGTTATGAAAAATAAATAAGTTATGGAGACCTAATAGTACTTATAGCTAACAGTACTGTATTGTATACTTAAAATTTGCTAATGAGTAGATCTTATGTTAAGTGTTATCACACACAAAAAAAAAAAAAAAATAAAGAAGGGGTAAGAGGAGACTTTGGAAGATGAGGGATATGTTTATGGCTTTGATGGTGGAGTTTATAGAGACTGTAAGATAGCAACATTAGGATGGGTTTGTTATAAAGTTATAAATAGTAAGGCATAGCACTATTCTTCCCACCCATTCACCTATATGGAGAAAAAACACAAAAGGTAATTAGTTTGAAGCATCTCTTTCTAGTTGAGTAATTATGGTGTGGTTATAAAATATTGTGTCACCATACAGTAGTTGAAGGATTAAATGCTTTATAAAATATTTAATATTAAATATTAAAAATATCAAATCTAATTTTTAAAGACCTTGTCTTCCTTTCCAAAGTGACAAGGAAGGCTGGTGATATGCACAGTTGTTTATATACTTTGCATATACTTTGCTGTTATGAGATTTATTCAATATTCAGTTACCACATGATAACAATGAGTGCTACTCTGGCAAAAGGATTGCCAAGCAAGACCAACTGGGTTTGACAAATCTCTCACTTTATTGACTAAGCAAATGTACTCATGAGCTCAGCCCTTTTACATACAAGTATGATACATTGCATCTCAGAACTATATACAGTGAGATGTTAACAATTTGGGACTCACTGAATTAAACAATCCTTCTCTACTAAACTGTTTCTCAGAAGTTGAGTGTGCTAATGTATGTTTTGAATCTCCCCAAAGAAGATGAAGCTTAAAATGTCTCTAATGTTGTTTGGCAATACAAACTTATTTTTGTGGAATGGCCATGGGGGAACACAATTTGAGAAGTATGAGTGTACAGAATATACACTCTGAGCTAGGAATAAGAATGTCTGAGAAATTCACTAGTTCTGAAGTCTGGGCAAGCTCTTTGATTTCTGGATGTCAGTTAATAATACTAATCCTGCCTGTTTTGTGGGAAGAGGTAAAGAGACCACAAGATCTAGAGAATTAGGAATGTTCGTATCCATCATAATATGTTCATCTTCAAGCATAATGCTGATATATGGTGAATAATCAATGATTTTTTATTGGACATTTCAATAAAACAGCATATTTATATATTAATACTCACACATAACTGGATAATTGTAAAGTACTTAACAAGTATAAAATAGTGTCTCATAACATTAGAATGACTCATCTTAACTTGAACATCATTTCTAAAGTTTTATCTCTGCCATTGTAATTTTGGGTTACTCAAGATTTCTTTTTCCCTCATGTGTAGAGTCATAATTAGCCACTCCCAAAGACTATTATTAGTGTCAACTATTACATCAACAACAATCTTGGAATGAGAACAGTAGTAGAGAATGAAAAAAATTAAGACATGAATTATAGAAAAATAATTATAGAATACTAGGATTGATCCTGTTTAACTTTTACATGTTTCCATTTGGCTTAAGCGTAATTACAAAAACACAAGATGGAAAATTTCTGTGGTGTAACAGGTTACTGACAGAAACATAACTATTTTATTGTACTAAGAATGAATTGAGATAGTGACAATAACGAAGCTCAAAGTCAAGAGTGTCTGTTAGGCCTGGGATTTCTACTAACATGCCTTTTCGTTAGAACAACTCCATGCTTTTCTCACTTCCTTCACTGCTACTTTATTCTCTCTTCATGCACTAGCTACTTAGAGGCCATTTACATGTTTCTTTGTTCTGTCAGATTTCTCAAACAATATTTATTTGAAAAATCTTGATTTGTTTCACTGTTTAAAAAGAAAAATATTATGGAAAAAGAAGACCTATGAGGCCCTACAGTTTGAGTAAAATGTTTGAGCCAGTCAGAGGGTTTTTATAGAGAATCATCATTTCAACCTAAATAAAATGGCCTATCCAGTACTGTATATAATGTTCCTGAGAACTTTTTTATTTTAACCACATCTTTGATTATATCTATCACCAATTCAGGAGCAGGTTTTTAAAGGCAATATGTAGTTTTTCCAGTTATAAATCCCTACAGACATCAGCCATTTGTGCATTATACCCACAAGGATGTAATTGACTGATAACTTGTACACAAACAAAAACTAAAAAAAAAAAGTGTTTTGAAAGTGAGAATACAAATTAATGTCTGATTTCAAAGATATATTTATATTGAATTACTTCAAATAAATTATAATTCACAAGAATGAAATTGAATATTCGAAAGAAGAGGAAAAATATCACTTTTTTTTTTTCTGATCCAAAGCCAACATAGATTTGTGCAGCTGTGGAAAAAAAAAAAAGGCTTTCAAAGACTCTTCACAGACATGCTTCAGCAAGACATCATACTGTTCTAAAAAATGCCTCAATAGAAAGGTCAATTTTTAAGAAATCATCCAAAGAAATAAGCCAAACTTAAAAGAAATTTGTCTGGGATCCTAGGTAACCTTACTTCGCCCCTTCTGAGTTGATTCTGTTTCATGTCAGAGACACACCAGACAAGTAGATGTGAAAGGAAAGGGTGATTCGAGCTTTATTGGCTGATCCATCATAGCCATTCTTAGTAATGTTTCCTCCATTGTCAGCACTTCAAATAGAAACCATAATATGGATACTGCCAGTGAGAGATTTGGAAAATGTGCCACATCAATGACTTACTCTGCTCTCAACCGCTCTTACCCTCCCCTGCATGAGTACATTAGAGCTTATTATTCAGATACTGCAAGAGAAGTTTGGGCAAATTAAGAGTCCCCTCCCTGTCTCATTGTTACCTTATTCAGTGGCGTCCTGGCATTTTGCAACAAAACCTTTGATGGTAAGTTTTGAGTGGCATTCCAATTCCAGGAATTATGTTACAGAATTTTAAATAAAACTCATTTACCTATAAGTGTTCAGTACATTCAGGATTTTCTTTGAATATTCCACTGTCTTGAAATGCATTAGGTAACAAATTAGAATTGTATGCTGATTTTTAAATGTTTAGAAAAAAATGGAAATACGTGTTTTCTCTATGTAGCGATATTGTACTTCAAAAGAAAACACATAATTCTGATTAAGTCACTGCTGTTTCTACCACATCATGCTTCCCAGTATCACAAAGATGATTTTTCTCTACATCATGATAGATATTAGAATTTTGGTTCATTAAACTATGAGCTTTGTAGGCATTATTTAATATACAATGATAAAAACTCCCCACGTTGTTTCAGGGCTACAGCTCTGCTCTTAGAGTTTGCAGATACGTATATATCAGGAATCTACATAGCTACATACCAGATGTGTCTATTCCCACCCCCATTCCTTTCCACTCTCATTCAAGAAGGAAAAGGGAGAGAATCCAAAAGTCCATTCTGCAAAGGCTAAAATGAGGTGCCATATTGTGCCATTCTAACAAACTTCGAATCGCTCTCACCAGCTCTATTTTCTTTTTTTTTTTTGACTCCTGTCGGCCAGCATACCAATCTCAGACAAATATTTCGAAAACTTAACTCTCCTTGCTTAATCACTTGATGAAGCACCTGCCATGGGCTCTCATTTCCTACCACATCATGTTCACATACATCAACCTGACTTCAGCTCTCTGCATAAATAATGCAGCCACAACATATGTCCCAATCTTCTAGAACAAACAGCAATTTTTCTAAAAGAAAAACTCTTTTTCCTGCTTCTACCTTTATTGGTTATATTTATTCCCAGTGCTGTGATTTTGCTTTTGCAGTCCCCCACCCCCAACCTGGATGTGTTTTGTTTTGTTCTTGAACTATTTAAATAAACTATTGTTAATGACTCACCTTTTCCATGAAGATTTCTCCAAATATTCCTGGAAACAGGAGATAGCAGCTCTCTCTCTAATGTCATGATTTCACTTAGAGTGAGTAACACCTAGCTGGTCACTTTTATTTTGGCTAAGGTTGTTATGACTGTTAGTCTTCTCTGTCTGTATTTATGATATCGTCTTCACAGAACCATATCTGGCTAATAATTATGTTGTTGTTTTGGTGGCTATTAGTGACTATATTATTAGGAGGACTGCTATATGTATTTTATTTTAGCAAACATATGACCTATTTGAGAATAAAAGTAGAAGGGAAACTTCTCTCTCTTTCACTCTGTTCCCCCACCGCCTCCTCCCTTGCCCCCTCTTTCTGTTTCTCTCTCTTAATGAACTGCACAAATTTGGGACCAGACAGACAAGAGCTATGTAATTTCATGACTATGTAATTTCAGACTAGTTATTGACTAGTTACTGAAACCCTCTAAGTTTCAGGTTCCTCCTACAGATAACAAGAATAGCATCTACTCGTGGTTTATATGAGGAGTAAATAACATATGTGAAACGATTAGCAGTATTCCTGGAATATAGTAAGTACTCAATGAATGGTATTTTTTTCTAATCTAGGAGAGAGAGAGTCAGTCTAATGATTTAAAAAAATAAACCTTAAAAAACATAAATCTGGCTTCAAATTCTAGCTCTATCATTTATTAATTTGCTAAGGTCTCAACCTCTGTGTTTTTTTTGTTGTTGTTGTTGTTTTCCTTTTCAACATTTGGATAGTACTTTTTGCAAAATATTGGGATGATTGAATGGATAATAAAGATGTGACCAGTATGTCAACAAGCATGATGTGTGTGCACTATGATCACTGAATAGTTTAATGGGATAGTGGGAAAAGATACAACCTTCTCTCATCCCTAGAGTGAACACTCAGACAGCTTTCCTTGCTTTTTGTCTCATTATTAGGTAAAGGGATATCCAACTATTACTTTACATTGAAAACACAGGTTCAATTCAGTCACCAGAATGTTTAGTCTGATATAATAGTGAAAACTCCAAATCTGATTTAACATGAAACCTGACCCCTCTCCCAGCTGGCACCTGTTTTATGCTGGGACTTATAATGGTTCAAGGGCTCTGGTACTTCTCCCTTCCTGCTCACCATCTCTCCTAGTCCACAGCTGCATTTCAGTATCAAGATTGGAGAGAGCAAAAAGAAGTGATACCTGGATGCCTTTATGCCTTCGGATCTGGCAGATACTTAAAGCTGGAGTCTCTTAATAATCGTCCATGCAAATGATTATAACTGACCCTGGTCCTCAGGGTTGCTTTAGAGGGTTTTTTGAATGCTCTCTTTGGTCAATCTCTCTCATTGTTCTCTTGGTCCCAACAGATAGTACATTTCTATTCTAGAGACTTGACTCCTGCTTCAGGTACTCCTTACCAGCTGGACATCTTTCCCCTGGGGTCTTCTTATGCCTCCAGAAGCCCCAAGATAGACTTTAGCAGACCTCAGATAATTCTATACCAGGGTTCTCTTCCAGATGGCCCACAGCGAATGTTCATGCAGTATCCCTTGTTCCAACAAACTCTATCACCTCCCTTTGATCCTCTAGTCTCTTTTAGATTAGAGGTTTCCAAGTATGAATTGGATCTAGGCCACAGTCCACTGAAACTTTCTCCAGAATGAGTCAGATATGTATTCTTTTGGCCCCTCTTAAGTCCTTCTCTTCCCAACCACAAAAGGGAGAGAGATCTCATAGCAAAGGAATAGCTCTCTCCGAAGAGATATCTTCCCAAATCTTTTCTCTCTAGCCTCCTTTTTAGACCTTTAACCTATTTGGAAGGTCAAAGACATATGGAACAGGTTCTTATGGTGTTTCCAGTGTAACCCTTCACATGGGGTGGACAGGCTGCCTCATGCTTCCTTTGTTATCCTAACATCTACCCTGCTGTCTATCCTGTTGTTCCTCAATCCTATATCCTGAAAAGGAAGGAAAACTGAGGAGTAATTCTGCTTTTGATGATAAAGCACAGAGAAGCGCCTAGCACCAGTACTGGCTACATAATTTTCTGGGCCAGTGCAAAATGAACATTTAGGTCTTCTTCCTCACCAATTACTAAGAATTTCAAAATGCTGCTAGCAGAGCATTAAACTGCCCATCTCAGGGTGGGGTTCTGTGTGACAGTGCAAGTTACGTGCCCATGTAGTCATGCAGGTTACATGCCCTAGGAAACAGATCATAGAAATAGTTCTTGTTGTTAATTCTCTGGTGCATATCCCATATAATCCCACTTTGCTCAGATGTGCCTGCATGGTCCTACCAGCACTGAGATCTTACTGATAATCCATTACCAAAGACCTCACTGCAGTACATTTGTTCACTTTTCAAAACCAATTTTATGCTGAAACAAAACCCAGTCAATTCAAATCAGAACAAACTTCCCCATAATTAACTGGCTGCTTCCCTGATAAGGAAATAGGGGTTCATTAATATCCTTTTTAATTTTTGTTTCTTAATACCATTCAATTGAAGAAAGCAAAGATGTGTGAAAAGAGTATAAAGAACTACTACCTATACTGGTAGTCTCTTTGTTTTTGCTTTGAAAAAAAAAACAATAACAGAGCAACAAGACAAAAACAAAGAGTCCCATAATCAGGAATATTGAGGATGAAAGTACTATGTGCTATCCATCAAAGTACCTAATGCGTGCCATTATTTCTATTAAAGTATTTTGTCTTGGGAGAAAATAAGACATTGCTTGGAAAGGGGCGGGCTGCCTTTCTAATGCAATGGCACAGAATCCAGCATCCCGGAGGTCAGGTTCAGCAGGAGCTCATCGAGTCAGCGTTGAGATGCAGACACTGCAGATATCATCCATCTCCCTGACACATGCAGGGCCTCATTGTGCGGCTGCCAGACACAGTCGGTGGAGATGAGAATGTCACAGAATACAGAAAAGGAAACCATGCCATTGGGCTTGCTGCTGTTTTTATCTATGAATAGCTTCATAAAGCAGCTCTGGAGAACATTATTCTGAGATGAAGAAATGGAGATTCGGTCCACGGCCATCATAATCAATGCGGGCAGTCAAGGAGTTAAGTGAACGACACACAGGCAAGGCGGTAACTCTAGGTGTTAGCAGTGATGAGGAGACTGCATCTTTTTTCAGAGCAATATTTTTGATGCAGATGCTGAGTCAGATCAGCTGCCTCCAGAGATTGATCAGATCCAGCGTCTCCCATTCCTTGAATTCTAAACCAAAATGACAGAGTGCCAGATAGGAAAGACATCACTCACTCATCATTGGAAAGGCAATTAAAATGACAGTGTGTGAGTAGTGGGGGGCAGAATATGGAGCAAGAATCATGAATTATACTTCCTGTCTGAGGTTCCCTTACTGATTAAAGAAGAAAACAGCAGGAAGGAAAACATAGCACGTCATCTGGAACAGGCAGACCCTATTAGCACAAAGGATTTTGCGTACATAAACATAGCAAAGAGGGATAGCACATGGTCATTTGAGGTTCTACGAACAAGGAAAGGGTTTAGGTCATTTTCAAATGTAGAGTATTTGGGGCTAGGTCAAATCTGTACCTTATCACATCTCGCTGTCATGTATGAGGATTGTAGGGTTTACCGCTATGCTTTGAGATGCATGATTTGACCTGTGACCTTTAAATCTGCATAATATTGATTCTTCTTACAAGGATCTCATACTATGTAAGAATCCTCACCTCCCCCTATTCACCGAACCCCCACTTTTCTTGTAAACAGGACTTCTTTTAGGAAAGAGGGCAATTAGTGCAAAATCTATCAAAAGGCGTCTCAACCTGTCCTCCTGTCTCCAGCCAGGAGCTCTCTGGAAGATGGCCATGTAATTCTCATGATTTGTCAGGCCCCGGCCTATTTTTCCAGGCTATTGTATATAAGACAAATCCATTGCCTCATTCCTCACAGCCTCTCTACAAAGGAGAAAAGCAGACAGATCTTCCCAAATTCAGACAGAATATTGTGCACAGCCAAGTGGGCTGAAAAAGCACGTTGCCAAATTGGCGAGCACAGCTCCATGTATCGCTCTTTCCAGAGTTCAGCAACAACAACAAAGATGCTGACCTCCAATAAATGAAAGCGAGAGCTCATATCTTCTGTTTGGATTGAATGAGGACTCGAAAAAGCAGGCAGGACATGTTGCCCTCAAGCCGCAGCGCTCTTCAGAGGTACCACAGCGAGGTCTGCTCACCAACATTAAAAAGAAAAAGAAATCTGAAAAAGAAAAACGTCAGGTCAGATAAATGAATACTGAAACGGCCTAAATCGTCACCACATACAGGGCAAGGCATTTACGTAGAAAGGTCTTAGGTCAAGTTCTGCTGCTAAAGCATTATCAACATTCCTCACAAGTATAGGATAATTATAATTCTGAAAAATAATAATAGCCACCCTTTATGCGTTGACTAAGTTTTGGGCTTTGCAGTAAGCTCTTTGTATGGCTTATCTTATCTAATTATCACCACAACCCTGAAATTATTCTAATTTTGCTGATGAGAGCACTGAAGTTCAGAGAAGTTCAGATACTTGCTCCATGTAACAGTGGCAGAGTCAGTACTCAATGTCACGCCAGTCTGATGCAAATGTTTGCTACTGTGGAACTGCTTTCCACATACTACAACTGCCCTTAAAATGAATAATTATGGGCTTTTCATCCTCACTGGTGTCATTAGTACTTGTGCAGAGTAATGAACTTCCATGACATGATACTTTTGTCTTTTGAGGAATAAAAATCCCAAAGAGAATCTTCTATACATGAATTTAATTTTGAGGGGAAAATGTCTTTGAGTTTATCAAAAATTAAGGAAGAATTGGAGCAGAATCATAGCACTTTATCTATTTCTTTGCACCCTAGTGGTTGATCTCTCTCTCTCTCTCTCTCTCTCTCCTTCTCTCCCCCCCCCCCCCCGTTTGTTTGATCACAACACTCCTTATGCCCATGTACACAGTGTGAAGGCCGACTCCCATCTGCTCTCTATTCTCATAGACCAATAGCAAGGCATTCATACCCTAGGGACCACATTCCCGGGGGTTGCAGGGCCTCTGGTGGTGGCCAGGAGATTGGAAACTCTACAGCCTCAAAACACTCCATCAAGCCATTCATCCAGTGGCACTTCACATAATGCTACATGATTAAAGACCAGGAAGGTTAAACATTCTAACCAGACACATATGTCTAGCAATGGTCTTTTGAAAACCCCCATTCTGAGGAACCATCTGGACATTCCAGGTGATCTCCATGCCTACTGATGGGGGTCTACTCCATCATACATAATAGTTTGTGTAATCCAGCAGAGAATGTATTTGATGGCCTCTTTTGTTTTAGCTTCTTTAAGAAGAGAGCCAAAGATTGACTTCACTTTCATCAAAAGAATATTGCTACACATAAATAAGAATGTCTTGGCTCTGAAAGAGTGTTAGAATTCAGAACTTGTTCCTGAGCAGTATAAGGATTTTGATTCTAATTGAGACTCTGAAGACTAAAAGAGATAACTCAGAGAAAGGATGCCAAAAGTACAGAGGGATAAGGAACACCCTTCTAACAACAAGAGCACTGCATGATTTGAATAGATTCCCTGGTTCTCAGAGTCAGATGTTCATAACATCCAACAATCATCAAGATCTTAGTAGCTGTCTCTCCAGCATACTCTTTATACAAAGGAGGGAGAGGTCAGAGGCTGGGAACTTGAAGACTGGACCTCAGACTCTTGGATTTCAGGTTCAAAGGGCAGATCACTTTCCTCAGAAATAAACTATATGTGTTCAAACAAAGGCTGGATTAAAATCTATTCGGAATGTTACTGTGATGATTTCAATGTTTAAATAGGCAGAAAGGGGTCAAATGTCATTTGCAATTCTAATACTCTATTATAGTCTAGCTAAATACCTGAGATAAATGGTATAGTTCTGGTAGGTGATAATGTACTAGATAACCTTCTTAAGATTCCTCCCCTATCCTAAGCGTATATACAAACAGAAGCATCATCTGTGATTTCAAAAAATATATATTTATGGTACTCTAACAAAAATCACTTCAGTAGAAATCTATCTATCATCTATCTATCTATCTATCTATCTATCTATCTATCTATCTATCTACTATCCATCTATATATCTATGTGTGTAAGTATGTATATGTATACATACCTGAGATGCCAAAAAATGTATACACATGACTTGTATTCATCTTTTGTCATCAGTATATATTGAGTATTACAATTTTAATACAGTTTTCTTTTCCTTTCTTAAAATGTGTATACATTTTTTGGCACCCTTTGTATACATTATATGTGTGTATGTGTGTGTGTGTGTGTGTGTGTGTGTGTGTGTGTGTGTGTGTGTGTATAAAATATGAGTACAATATAATATTATCCAGGTAATTTTTTAATTTTTCTAAATAAACACTGCCACTACAGTGTTTCCCCACCTCTCTTTCTGGAAGTAATTTCTTAACACATTTTTTTTCTATATAGTAGAAGATCCTCCAAAGAATGTGCAATTTGATTGGTAATTGACTGATTTATTGGATGTAAAATGGACTTTTATAAAATGTCTCTGAAACGTATGCTTTGCAGTGGACAACAACATTCATCAATTTAGTATTTAAGGTTTGGAAACTTCAAAAAAAAACTCTAGAGGCCGATGCCATTTTGTGATGTGCAATTTTGCTAAGTCATGAACATAAAGCTCAGTAGGCAAAAAGGTATCACTTAAGCAGATGAAGGAGATTGTCCAACAAATACTTTTGCTGAGATTCTATTGAATAGTCAAGAGTTTTTGAACTTCCATTATTTGACATTATCAGCCAAACAGTATGTCTCATTAAGAGTCTGAAGGATCAGTTAAACATTTCAGTAATGCTTTATTCCATTTTATGTGGAAAATTACATGCCATATTAGCAGTCATGGATTAGAGGTTTCTTGAACAAATACAAACAGCCCTTGTCGAAATCCAGGACCCAATATCAATTGTATAATAAAAGAAGTAAAAATTTATAATAAAAAAGAATATAATCTTGACGGAGTTTTCAGGGTTTTATTTAAACATATATAGTACCACATATTTTATTATCCTTTCATTGAAAACTTATTTATGACTCTATTTGTACATAAATTTTGAATGTACATAAATTTGCCACATCTAGTACTTATTAGAGTAAAACTCATTCTGACACTAGAATGCTGAATAAAACTAAAGTCATATTTTCAATATCTACTTAAATTTCTTTTAAGGAAAAATGTAATTACAACAAAACTTTGTTTCACTTTTTGCTATTTCAAATAATTACTGTATAGAATAGGATACAAAATGGTTAATTTGATTGAAACGCCTAAGCCTTCACTACTAGACCTTCCAAAAGTGGATGGCTTATACAGATACATGGATAATGGTTTAATAATATGTATTATCGCCCTCAAAGTTGGTATACTTACATAAATGATGGCTCAAAAGCCATCAGCCACACCAAAAGTGTACTAGTACACAAAGTGCTGAGTGCTTCTATTATGCATTATTTTAGCTGGGGTGATGAATATTGTATGATCCCTTAATGTCGAGGTAGTTTTGTACCATTTGGCTTGTATTATTCTTAGATAGCCCTTAAGTAATGTAACAGAGCTAATCTTAAATGCTATTTTGCTGTTTAGGTCACGATTTTTCCTTTTTTGCCTGCAGTTTGGATTGTATAAAATCCTACAGAGGCAAGAAGACACTTTAAAGATGTGATAGAAGTAATGATATCTTTAAAGTGAAACTTTCCTGGGAAAAACACAAAGGATTTTCACTCATGATTTCTAATTACAGTATAGGTACCTCAAAGATTGCCAAATATTTGATTCCTATGAAAGGTATCATAAATAAGCATTGTTATAATCATTTTAAAGATGAGGAAATTTAGGGATCATAAGATTAGGTGACTTTCTTAAAACTAATTACATATATATATATATATATATATATATATATATATATATATATATATATATATATATATATAATCTATCCATCTAAAAGGGAAGAAAAGTAAACAATTGAGTATCTATTGATGTAAATAGGTAAATGTATCATAAATGCTCATACTGACCCTCCTCCACCCGGTATCTTTTTCCAAGCACTAAACCCTTACAAAACTCCAAGGCACTGTTACCAAATCAGTTCTACCACAAAGACAGTTTCCTATTCATTCCTTATATAGTCAGCTATCGTCTCCACTAACCAGACAAAAGCATGGAAGCAGCGATTACTTTTACTTCTTTCCATGACTCACTAGAGAACCTAAAATCTTTCTGAGGCCACTGAGCTAGGAAGGAATTCCACCTACATCCCTTCCAGAGATCTAGTGGCCTCTCCTTTCTCTCCATCTCCACCCCTGGTTCTTTCCCCACTGTCTCCTTTTGTCACTGCCACATCAACAACCGCTCAAATGATGCCCACGTCACTTCTTTATTTATTTAACTCCCTAAACATCTCCCTAATAATAATCATGTTTGCTCAGGAGTTTCATCATTGAGGATAGTGGACCAATTAGACTCTATGCAGTCATCTTCTTCCTAAAACAGTGTAGTCATCATCTTGCTACATATGGTTGGACACTTTCCCACCTAATTATTGTGTGTGACCGACCACCAGGAGTGAACATCCTTTCCTGACTTCTTTTCCTGCATTTTAAAGAACTAGTTTGCTTATTCACTTTTCCCAGTATCCATCCTCACTTACTTACACAGCTGCAGATAAATTAATATCTTTTTATAAATGGTGAATGTAATTTTATAAGAAAGCATCCTTAAAGTTCAACATTCCCACTTACTTGGAAATTAATAAAATATAAACACATCTCATTATAGTCATTTTTTTCTTATATTACCATTATGTTTTATATGCTTAATGTAAACCCAACTATTATTTAAATGTAACTATCAAATTAAAGCTTTTAAAATTTTATTTATTTCCTTTTGGCCAAAATCAAACTTTTGATACTCAACTTGTCCTCACTAGAGCTCTACTATGTTTGGAAATCTACTTTAGATTGGTCTCTTTTTCTGTTTTTAGCAGATATTGTTTTTAAAAAATTTATTTTTCTTTCTGTGGACTATTGTGCAACAGACCAACATCTCTGAGACTAAATTAGTGGGTGAGTAATTCTAGAAGAAAAGGGCTTTATTTGATGACAGTTTTTAAAGTCATGAACTGCTATTTTTCTATGTCATTTGCTTTCTTTTTCCTAATGAGATTTAAAAATTCCTTCTCATCTTCTTTTTCATCTCAGTGATTTTCTCTCTCTATCCCCCATGCTTCAGATTGTCACTCTAAGCCATTTGATTAAATGACAGTGTTCTCCAAAGATCTAGAAGCTTTAGTTTTTTGTTAAAGGTTAGATTTTTAAAAATAAACCATAAAGGAACTTTTATGGTTCATTAGTCATCCTCCTTCTGTTTCCCTGTTTCTTATCCCATTCTAGCTTTGGGTAAGAGGAATATGCTAATAAGGATTATAATTAGATAAGGATACATGGGTAGACCATGTTATGACTGAATGCTTATGTATTATTTCATTTTGACTGTGACTAAAGCAGCATAGAGTTACTCCTAGGTAAAAGACAAGGTGAATGTGCTACTTATCATTACTTTGGTAGGAACAGGCTCCCTGAAAAAAAAATTTTTTTTTTTCCAAACACTTCCCATTGCAAAGTAGCACACTAAATATAAAAAATATATATTTCTATAAATCAAATCCCCTATATCTTTTATGTATTGTTTTTGTAGTTGTTGCTGTCGTTAACATTATTTTCTCACAGAAAGTTCCACTATTGAATCTAATCCTTTAGAAGAGCTTGAATATATGCACACAGATATTTAGTACTTCTATTTTGAATATTCTTATAACTCAAGTTGAAGAGCAACAAGTTTAGGACAAAGAATAATCAAGAAGAAACATATCACACAATTGGAAACACTCACCTCAGGGATCATGTAGAACATGTTTTATATGTTCTATAAAAAGTTTACAATATTGCTTGCAATTTTAAGTGCCTATATACAAAAGAGCCAGGCAGAGTTGAGCCATATAACTTATTCAAATTACAATGTCATAGTTACATTATATTTTGTTACCCTTTCATGTAACTCCAAGTAATCTTCACACAGTTACAAGGACTCCAATTTTTTTTTCAAATAAAGTAAATCCAGAAAATTCAAAAAGTTGCAGTTAACTTCGTTTGATTACAAACATCTGTGGTTGGCATGCACTAGACCCTGCTTACCTGTGTCTCCAATTTAGCACTCCATGGTAGCTATAAATTGCCCCACTAAACAATCAGATAAAAATCAATCATCTTGAAACCTTTTTCAAGTTTTAATATAAGTTAGCCAATTGTATATTTTTAAATAACTTGACAATTTAAGCTTAGCAGAAGTTCTGTTTGGGGAAATGTTACCATTTAAGAAAATAACCCATTCTGATGTTAGCTATTAAATTTTTACTAAGTCGTTGTCAGTTCCATTTTAATAAAATAACTTCATTTTAAGTAACATTTCTATAACTTAAACTTAGTAATGTAAAACATTTGCTCAAAATTTGTTTGACTCCTATAATACAATATTCACAGTCACCCTGAGATCCCCATTATTTGAGCAAAGAAAGTGAGGTTTAGAGAAGTTAAGTAACAGGCTCTGAGGCAAAGCCGGCTGCTGTGAGGTTTACCCAGGATTTGATTTCAGGCTATTCTGACTCCAAAAACATAAATCCAGGTTAAATGCAATAGATGTCTCTGCTTTCTTTTTTTTTAATTAAAGTTTATTGGGGTGACAATTGTTAGTAAAGTTATATAGGTTTCAGGTGTACAATTCTATAATACATCATCCATATATCATATTATGTGTTCACCACCCAGAGTCAGTTCTCCTTCCATCACTATATATTTGATCCCTTTTACCCTCATCTACCACCCCTTCCCACCCTCTGGTAACCACTAAACTATTGCCATAAGAAAAGATGAAATAGTGCCATTTGCGACAACATGGATGGATCTTGAGATTATAATACTAAGTAAAATGAGTCATACAGAAAAAGTCAGGAACCAAATGATTTCACTGATATGTGATACATAAAACTGAAAACAAGAAAGGAAAAAGACAAACAAATGAAGAAACAAAATTCATAGACACAGACAATAGTTTAGTGGTCTCTGCTGTCTTCTACTCTTTGCTGCCTTTGAGAGAACAGGTCAACCACGCAAAAAAGTCTCCTGTGTATTGTCATTTATAGAGATTTCTCTCTTCTAAAATATGTCAAAGCATAGATTATTTTAGGACTTTTTTGTTTGTTTTTGTTGTTGTTGCTGTTCCCACAGCTTCAAAGCCTGGGCTTTGCACGCTGGTGGCGAGGGATGTTTTGCTACCTGAGCAAAATGCCTTCTTAAGCAACTAACACTAATTTTTCTTAGCTGACATAGAGTGAGTTAAATGCTATCTAGCCACTGTAAATGAATTTCAATAGAACAATTCCAGGCCCCCTACATACTTTTATCCTCTACTTTGTTGTGTTTTATTTTTGTTTCGTTCTTGACAAAAACAGCTATTAAGTTTGTGCAAAAGTAAATGTGGTTTAAAAGGTTAAAAATAATTGCAAACAAATGCAACTACTTTTGCACCAACCTAATAAATTAAAATTTAAGAAGGGGCACTTTTTTCTTTTTCTTAGTTCATGAATGTCTTCCTGACTTGTGAAAGAGGTAAAATATTACCAGAAACCTTAAAAAAGGAGGAAGTCAGCTGCTTACCTACTAAAGACGGGATCTAGCTGACTCATTTGGAAACTAACAAAGAGGTTTATTATTTTTTAAACATATAAATTAAGTGTGTGACTCTTTTTGTTGTAGGTGCTATGCGGGTTCTTTCCAGATACTTTTATTAGAAGGCATGCAGGGACCTACAAGTATGGAATGCCCATATCTGTCTTTTGAGAGGAATATTTGGAGAGAAAACCTGCTAGCACTTGTTGTTGGTTGAGAATCACCACAGACCTTTCAGTTGTGGTTTCTAACTGTGGATACCTCAGCAGGCTATTAGCTATTTGGTAATGTACTATAATTTTTAATTTTTTCATTCTGCCATTGACATATATATTGGGAATTTATTAGTTGTGAACCACAAGAAAGAATTGCATTTTATAACTGTCCAGAAAAAATAAAATTAAAACATGAACTTTATCCCCCCCAAAAAAGTAACTGAGACTATTTCTTAGCCAATGAATTCTTTCAACAGTTGGTCTTAGAGGGAACAAGATAATGTTTAGCCCATAATCATGATTTGAAATTAGCCAACTGCCCTGTCCCTTTGATCACTTCAAGGAAAAATATGTTCTTGTCTGTTTGAAAGAGAACCAAATATTCTGTAGTTTGGTTACAGGTCCTGTGCTCGGTCACTAGGTTCATAAATGAAGTTGTTTAAAATGCAAATAAGTGACAAAAAAAGAAAGCTGTTCAAACTTCAGGAAATAGTACCTGAAGAAGAGATTAAAAAGAGTACCTTGTGGATAAGTACTGTAAGACAAGGACTCACACTATACTTGTGACTCCAAAAAATTAGTTTGTCCTAGAATTTTAAATATAAGATTCTCTTACACCACTGTGGAATAAATTGGCCATTATTGTTTAGAGGACAACTTTGGTGCCTATGAGAAAAAAAATTAAACTTATGAGGGGAAATTAGGAAAGAAAGTTTTATACTCATATATATTTGTATTTCCAAAGATATTGAAGTAAACAGTCTGTTTAGATTAGCATCAGGGGATTTTTAAGGGCACCACAGCATCTTGTCAGTTGAGTACAATACACAGACTTAGATATTGTAAAGAATCTCTTTGATGTGAAATCTTACTTCCTGGATAAAACCCTATGAAAAAAATCTCTGAATTGACTAGTTTTTCAACCTGTAACTCTTGGTATCCTGCAAGTAGAACTTAGCTCCTCATGGGAAAAATATTAGGAAACATTCAAATTTTGAAATAATTCATTTTTCCTCACAGATTTAGAAAAAAAATATTCATAAAATGAAATTAGTTAAACTTTGAAAGTTGGAGCAAACAGAAGCCTATATAAGGGCCTAAAGTAGCATAAAGCAGTCTAGAAGTTAACTGCTAGACATTTAATGTCTCTCTAGCTTTTATTTATTTTCCTAGCTCTGTCTCTGATCGTCATTTGGATAGACATTTTTACAAGATGTGTATTTTAAAATACAAGTATATTGAACTTGGAAACAAAGAGGAAAAACCTGTAGTATTATTGGCAAAAGATGTAGTTAACTAAACTAGCCATCAGTGCACTCTAGAATAAGTATTTGGGAGAGAATTTCCAGAGGGGAGAAAACATCAAAGCTAAATTATTATATTCTTGTATTAGTGGGGTCCACTATACATGTTTAATACATTTTAGGTGAATTATGACCTACTGCTATTATACAAGGATTGGAAGTTTTAGGACAGTTCTGAAAAAAGTTTATTTTCTGTTAGGTTTCTGTGAGCTAGTGCTACTTAACAAATAACCTCAAAACTTTGTAGCTTAGAATAACAACCATTTTATGAATACTTCACAATTTGTGAGTCAAAAATTTAGTCAAAGCTCTTCTGGATGATTCTTCTGATACATATGGTGTTGTCTAAGGTTGGCCAGTGCCATTCAGCTGGCAGGTGGGCTTGTCTGGAGGATACAAGACAGCTACAGTCGCATGTCTGGCGCTATTGATTGGATGTCGATGTCCTCTTAAAACTCATATGTTGAAATCTTAACCCCCAATATGATGGCATTTGGGGCTGGGACATTTGAGAGGTTATTAGGTTATTAGGATGGAGCTCTCCTGAATAGGATTAGTGCTCTTATTTAAAAAAACAAAACAAAACAGAGAGCTCCCTCACCCCTTCTGCCATGTGAGGACACAGTTAGAAAATGGCTGGCCGTCTATTAACCAGGAAGTGGACTCTCATCAGACACTGAATCTGACAGTGCCTTGATCTTGGATTTCCATCATCCAGACCTGTGAGAAATGAAGTTCTGTTGTTTATAAGCCACCTAGTCTAATGGTATTCTGTTATAGCAGCTCAGGTGGTCTAAAACATCTGGTGTCATGATTCAGATGGCTAGAATACTGGGTTCTCTGCCATGGATCTATATCCTCCATGATGGTGGTCTCAGGGTAGTCCTGTTTCTTCCATGGTAGCTCAGGGTTGACAAAGAAAGTGTTCAAAGAGACAAAAGTTGGAAGCTTCTTCAGTTTTTTAAGGCTTGGGCCCCCAAACGGATACAATATCATTTCTGCCTTATTTAATTTGTCTAAGATTCAAGGGGAGAGGACATAGGTACCACTTCTTAGTGGGAGATATTTTAAAAATTGATAGTCATCTTTATTTTGCTAGACTTGTGATTACTAAAATCAAGTAAATATGCCTATTCAAAATCTACATATTTTTAGCAATCTGGCATGGAATCCCAAGTAGTGAGAGCTAATATTGAACATATACTTTTAATATTTTTTTCTTTTTTTTTCTTAATGAGTATGAAGAGGTATCTCATTGTAATTTCAATTTGCATTTCCTTAATGACTAACAATGCCAAGCTCTTTTCACGTGCTGTTGGCCCTTGGTATATCGTCTTTTGGAGGAATGTTTATTTGAGTCCTTTGCTCCCATCCTTTTTTGTTTATTTGTTTTGCATTCATTTTTGTTAATTGTGATTCAAAACAGATAACATAAATTTACACTCTCAATAATTTTTAAGTGTACGATACAGTATTGTTAACTCTATGTACATTGTTGCACAATAGATTTAGAACTTTTTAATCTTGCATGATGGAAACTTTATACTGGTTAAACAATTCCCCATCTCCGCTTCCCTCTAGCCCCTGGCAACTGTTATTCTACTTTCTGTTTCTGTCAGTTTGAATACTTTATATATCACATATAAGTGAAATCATGCAGTCTTTTTGTGATTGGCTTATTTTGCTTAGCATAAGTGAGAATTTTCATTTTTAAACATTTCAAATTCCATAATAACCAAATACAATGAGTATGTGATATGGATCCTGATTGAGAAAAACAACTGTGAAAATAAATTTAGACAAGAGAGGAAATTTGAATATTGGATATGGACAGGGTGTTGAATAATTTTTTTAGATGTGATAATGCCATTGGTGTTATGTACGAAAATAGCACATTTTTGAAGATAAAGTTCTTGGTGAGTCATTTTTAATTTATTATGCACAGTGTGTCTCAGTGTGTAGCTCTGGATCTTGCCTACTGATACTCCGAGTTTGATCTCAGCTGCTTATCTGTATTAGTGTTCATCATCAATATAATTTTCTTCGTAGGTATTCATTTTTCCATCACAAGTATTTCTTGAATGCCTACTATGTGTCAAGCATCAGCTAGAAGCTAGAAATCAAATTTTGAACAACAAAACAGACCAAATCACCACGTTTAAAAGGTTTACAAGATAGTGAAAGAGGCAAATATTAAATGAAAGCAACCCCACACTAAATTTGCATTATCACAAACTGTCATGTGTGTTTTATAAGTATGATTACATTACTTTTGAGAATAGCACACCCTACATAGGTAGTTACTAAGATTTGACAGAGGAAGTGATAATTAATTTAAACCTGAAAAAAAGACAAGGAATCAATCAAGAGAGGAGTGGGTATATCCCTGCAAGGGGAGGATTTGTGTGCAAGGAAATTGTGACAAAGGAGGCATGGTATAACTACAAAGAAAACTAAAACAACAGATTTTCAAGCTGAGAGTTGAGAGACTAGGGAAGAGGAAGCCAAAAGCATAGGCAGGGGCCCGGCATACAGAGCCTTATAAGGAATTTCTTCCTTCCTTCCTTCCCCCTACTTTCCTTTCTATTTTGCTTTCTTGCTTTTCTCTTCCCTCTTTCCTTCCCTCTGTATCTCCCTCCCTCCCTCCCTCCCTCCTTTCCTTTCTTTCTTCCTTCCTTCCTTCCTTCCTTCCTTCCTTCCTTCCTTCCTTCCTTCCTTCCTTCTTTCCTTCCAAAAACCATAAGAAACTTTGAGAAACCATGAGAAAGATGGATGGAAAATGAAATGATCATGCTTTCAGTGTGAAAAGAAACTTCTTATAGTGTGGAAAGTAGATTTTAGGATGGAGGGAAGGAAGAGTATATTAGAGGAGGTTATAGTAGACATGGAGACAATTTAAGAAGAAAAATCAACAGAATTTGGTGATAGATTAAAAGCAAAGCATGAATAAAAAAGACTGAAATTTTAAGTGCTTGCTGTCAACCAATATCCATTATCTCCTGCTTAATAACACCCATTTTAAGTGAAAAACACTAACATATACCAGGCACAGTTCTAAATCCTTTATAAATATTTTTCTATGAAGTAGATGAGATTATGCACATTTTCCGTATGAAGGAATCTGGTACAGAAAGAAGCAAAATAACTTGTCCAAGATCACACAGTTCGTAAGTGGCAGAGCAGGGATTTGAACCCCAGCAGTCTGCCCTGAGAGCCTGTAATCTTAATCCAAACCATGTTAGCCCAATTTCGCTGAGCCCATGGCCAACAAGCTTGACATTACATTTCTCAGATTATAACTCTTCTGCAGTTTGATGAATTCTTGTAACTAAACTCTGGCCAGTGGCATGTGAGCAACAGCAATACATGCTACTGCTTAGTCATATGTTTTATTCCCCTGCCTTTTCTCTTTTCCCAGCGAGAGATGGTCAACATTGAAAAAACTGCGTTGAACCCAGAAATGGAAGCCACATACTGATGATAGCAAGGCTGCCCAACAACCCAGGACCACGTATTCAGAAAACATGTGAAAGAAAATTGTGTTTCTATTTTATAGAACCTATGTGTTTCCTGAAAGGGCCATGTATGCAAAGTGGCTCCTAAATGCCAGAGGACCTGCTAAGCCAAAGAATGAGGCAGACAAATCCAATTTGTTGGTTTAAAGATTTGCTAGGGAACATAAGCACAGAAGCGCTCTCGGGCAGCACAGAAACAAATGGATCACCGCACCTTCCACCCCTCCCCCACTCCCACTATGTATTTTATAGATAAAAACAGGGAGAATGTGTCGGTGATCAAAGGGACAAGAAGCCAGGAGGCTTTGGTGCCAGGGTGACGTACAGGTGAAGTAAGGATGCCTTGCATTGGAGAGAGAATTAATGGGAATCTTGTGACCAGCCCAGAGTTCTGTGTATTGCAGGGGGAGGGAGCAAGGTGCCAGTTTCACCCAGCTACCAAGATGGCGGGTTAGCTTTAATGGAGTCACTTATGTCCTGCACACCTACACTAAATCAAGTGCTACTTGTTGCAGCACCTTAGTCTGTGCCCTACTTAAAATAGGGATAGCCATACTTGTAATTCACCCCTAACTTTCTAGGGTCGAGAAATGGAACCTGATGGGGCCCTTTACTAAGAGAGGGCAGACAGAAGAGGATGTGTGGAGGAGGAAAAGATCATGTTATAATCATGTTAGTTATAAACATGTTAAGTTTGATATATACAGATGTTGAGTGGGTAGCTGTATATATGGGTATGGAGCTTAGGAAAAGAGAGAGCTGAAGATATACTTGATCTAGTTGGTACAGTTCTGAAACCAGTAGCATGTCAAGAGAAAAACATTCTTCTGAATATAGCTCATAATCTCAAGTGCTAAAAGAAGCTTGTTTCCCTTCCATTATATTAACTTCTAGAATTTATCTTACAAAATACATTTTAAAACTATGAATGGTTAGAATAGATGATCCATTTAATCTTATATTTATGAAGAAACTCTTGTCTATAGCCTCTGAAAAGTTAGCATAGTAATCTTGTATCAGAAAAATTACCTGGTATAGGGAGGTGAGGTTATTGGTAAATGTATTAGTTATTTACTAATTATTAACAAATTACCCCCAAATTAACCCCAAACCTGGCTGCTTAAAACAATAGAAATTTGTTATGTTTAGTTTCTGAGGTTCAGGAATCTGGGCAAAGCTTAATCGGGTGCCTCTGGCTCAAGGTCTCTCATGAGGTTGCCCTCAAGCTGTAGATCAGGGCTACATCTCAGACCTCAACTGGGGCTCAAACAGCTGCTTCTACGCTGGCTTGAGTGGTTATCAGAAAGCTTCAATACCTTACAGCCTATGGAACAGAGAGCCTCTTTTCCTTACTATGTTATAGGGGCCTCTCCGGAGAGCAGCTGACAACATGGCAGCTTGTGTGCCTCAGTGCAAGTAATGAGAGAGAGAGAGAGAGAGAGAGAGAGAGAGAGAGAGAGAGACATTCCTAGATAAAGTCTTTCTAAAACCTAATCTTGGAAGTACCGTCCTATCATTCTAAAAGAGATAAACTCATAAGCAGAGACTAGAATGATGGTTACCAAGGGAGTAAGGGGAGGGGGCAACGGGGAGATGTTGATCAAGGGGTAAAATATTTCAGTTATGCAAGGTGAATCAAATCTGGAGAAAAATAAATATGGAACTTGAACTCTAATGGTTTCTAATATGTATCTCTGTATTTTACAGAGTGCTTACTACAATATGTATGTGTGTATTAATTTAAGTGTTTAAATTTAAGTAAAAAAAAAAAAAAGAACTGGGAGAATTTAAGGGCCCTCAAAAAAATCTACATTAGTGTCAGTAGGCTCACTCTTGCTTACTGTGGCAGACAGTCTCTGAAACGGCGCCCAGTAATCCCTGCCTCCTAGTACTCACGGCCTCATGGAATCCCTCCCCCTTAAGTAGGCTGCATTGACTATCCACTTTTTAAATTTTTTTCTTTTTTCCATCTTTACTGAGCTATAATTGACAAATAAAAATTGGATATATTTAAGGTATAACTTGATGTTTTGGTTTACCTATACATTGTGAAATAATTGCCACAAACAAGCTAATTAACATGTCCATCATCTCACACAGTTATCTTTTGTGTGTCTATGTGTGGTGAGAACACTTAAGATCTATCCTCTTAGCAAATTTCAAGAATATAATGCAGTATTGATAAGTCACATTGTTATTGTCACACTAGATCTCCAAAATTAATTCATGTGGGTTATTTACTCCTCATTGGAAACTTATATTTCTTTTAGAGCTCAGCCTAATATACACATATACATATATTCCCTATATGGCAAAATGGGGTCTAAGGAAATACTATATTTTTTCTTAATGGAAATAACTTAAATGATGTCTTTGTATTTGACACTGTAAATATTTTAAGAGTAATAAATAATAATAATAATAATATATTTAAGAATTGATGTTCTTGGCTTTCACCAACAAAACATCTTTATTTTTAAGAAATGGGAATTTAATTTTTTTTAAATGCAAAGGTGAAGAATGTAAAATACTTTCACATTTCATACTTATTATAATAAAATTCAAGGGGGTGATGATGAATCTCTGCTAAGCTTTTTGAAAAATTCATTGCAGATATGATCTCATTTGTTAAGTATTAAGATTAATAAAAAAGCAATTACATTAAGATAATTAACACAAAATACAGTATCCATGCACAGTAGGGGTATGTTATACTGGATGATAATTGAAAATTACCATCTTCTACCCAGCATACTAACCAAGAGCTTTTATTTCATCTTGAGAAGATTACATATCAGTGTAAATCCAGAGATTAGAAAACTCTTTATAATTACACAAATTGCCTCTCTAATATCATGTCAATTTAAATGTTACATAAAGATAGAGCAAGAAAACTAAAAAGTTAAAATAAACAATCATTTAACTGCTGGGGAAAAGTCCGTATAAAGGGCACGCTGTGTCCTCTATTGAGAAAATAGCAAAAAGTTTCAATTTTTTGTGAATCCGCTCAATTCTTTATTGATGAGCTCAAGTGTGAAACCTGTAAACTACTGAACTAGGCGAAAAGAAACAGATAAATTCAAATGTTGCAAATAAATGATTGTGCTAATTCTCAGATCCAGATACAAATGTAAAACATTTGTTATACCACTGTTTTGTTTATTTGGCACATCAAATTTAATCTACTTAGTGAGGTAAAATGCACTTCTCATAGTATATATGAGTTATCCTTATATGGCAGCACTACTGTTGTCTCAATTTGTAGTCATTCAATGGTCATATTTACAATTATTTCTCTAGAATTTAAGCAAAAATCAATGAAGAAATAGTTGGGTAGATAAAATGTTTACTGTTTAGGTAGAGTTAGTTGAGTAGACAAAAGATTCTTGAGTAGGGAGAAAATTTCTCATATTTTGTGTAAGATAGGCATAAAATATTCACCATAATTTTGATATGTAATATCCAGTATTCACTCATCTATTAGATTCCAACAAACATCAGTTAAGCACTTTTTATGTGACAGATACTGTGATAAGCACTCTGTGGAATACATGGGTAAATAAAAAGATAAATGCACAGATAACATTAGAAGTGATCCATGAAGCACACCACAGATAATGTCATGGAACCTAACCTCAAGTACTGTATAATGTAATATAAAGGGCATTTATTTCTCAATTTGAAACTTATATTACTTTTTGGAGCTCAGACAAAAAACAATTAAAAGAATCTCCCTGCATAAGTCAGCATGTATAGTCCTTTCTCCTCCCAGAAATCATGCAAAAGCCACAGTGATAATAAAGACCTGTCTAACTGCATTTTCAGGGAAACTAGGGAGCCAAATTGAAATGCATATATCGAGAAGTTACATAGAAGAAATTTCAGAGAATAAGGTGGGAGTTATATTGGTCAGCAGCAGCATATTTCAGTAAGCACCAGCAAAAGTGTATTTCCTGAAGGTGAGTGGCTCATTGTGAATTGGAAAACTATCCTTTTTTTTTTTTTTTCAGTAATGGGAGTGAGATCAGGTCTGACAGAAGTGATGGCAAACCTGCCCACCACCCTGGCCTGAAGTGGTCTGGATGAAAGAAATAAAGGAGGGAAAGCTAAATAAAATTTATCAGAAGAGAAATTGTAGCACAAAGCAGCCCAGAGAGTCATCTATCTGCAGAGGAGAAATCACTTGGATTTTGAAAAATTTAAGACTACTACAGAATATCTAACCCTACAGAAACTTCCTGCAAATTACTTTTCCAGGAAAACTCCAACTCATTCGGTGATGAGTAATACAAAAGCAACTAGAAAAGCATCTATACAAAGATAGTATACAAGTGAAAGCTAAAGCATACTACAGAGTAAACACATTGCTATAGTGCCTATGAAAATCGTGAACAAATATTTCAGCATGAATTGAAAAAGAAAAAAAAAACCTCATGAAAAAAGAGACTCTATGACATTAAACTGGAAACACAAGTAAAGAATACAGGTAAAAGATAAGAAAAATTATGAGCTGAAACATAAACTGTCACATGTCAGAAAAGAAGTACAAAAAATAATTACAGAAATAAATATGAAGGCCACAAAGAAGAATGGTCACTAAAACAAAAAACATAGTAAGTAAAAGAATAGGAGAGGAAAAATGAAAGATAAAGACTTAAAAATAACTTAAAATATTAGCTATTTAAATTAAGTGGACATGTCCCCAATATATGCATAATTCGAGTTCCTGATAAGGAAAGCAAAACAAAACAAAAAATATATTTAAAGTTATACATTTTTTAATTCTTAAAAGATGACAAAAGGACAGATACTGTATGATTCCACTTAAGTGATGTACTCAAAGTGGTCAAATTCATAGAGACAGAAATGAGAATGGTGAAGAGTGGTTTCCAGGATTTGGAGGGACAAGGGAATGAATGGGTTTCATGGGTACAGAGTTTCAGTTTGGAAAGATGAAAACAATTCTGCAGATGCATGGTGGTGATGGCTACACAACGATGTGAATGTACTTCATGTTACTGAACAGAATACTTAAAAATTGTTAAAATTGTAAACTTTATGTTAAGTATATTTTACCACAGTAAAAAAAAAAAAAATCATGATAGAGGGCTATGTTTTTAATGACCTAGAACAGGCCATTAAAAACATAGTCCTTTGGGGGCAGCCAGTTAGCTCAGTTGGTTAGAGCGTGGTGCTCTTATCAACAAGGTTGCTGGTTTGATCCCCACATGGGCCACTGTGAGCTGCGCCCTCCACAACTAGATTGAAACAACTATTTGACTTGGAGTTGATGGGCCCTGGAAAACCACACTTAAAAATAAATAAAAGTTAAAAACAAACAAACAAACAAAAAACAGTCCATTAAAAATATTGGACCTTAAAAGACACAGAGACAAGCAAAATTATCACAATACTTATAAAGAGAAAAACAAATGAAGTTGGTCTCCAATCTCTCCCCAGAAGTTTTCAATACCAGAAGTCAGTGGAGCAATTATGTAAAAGATACTTGAGAAAGCATGAACCACGGATATTATACTCAGACAAGCTGTACTCAACTCTAAAACTTACAGACAATTGTTTCAAATATGCAAGAAACATGGAATTTCATTCCCAAGAGACCTTTTAAAGAGAACCACTAGAGGAAGAGACTTCATCTAAATAAGGAAACATTATTGAAAACATGACAAGAAAACTGGAAGAAGCATTAACTGTTTTTAACTGCAAAACAAACACAAAGATTAGGATTAAGTCAGATCAGGCAAAGGTATATTCTCTGATGATAAGGAAATAATAACAGAAAAAATAGGAAAGAGAAGGTAGGGAAAGACTGGAAGAAGGATTTCTTGATCGAAGATATTTCTTTTGAAATATCTAGAAGCCAAAGAATATCATTTACAGATGACTAAGGAAATACAAATACGTAAAATACAATATTTGTAATTCAGCCATTACCACAATCATGCAAAAAAAAAAAAAAAATCAGTAGTTAAGACAATAATCTTAAATACTCAAGAATCTGTACTTTGGCGAGGGGAGCTCTGTTTCTGAAAGCAAGTCTGTGTGTCCAGGTCTTCTCCACATGGTTGTCGTCCTTTCAGGGGGCAGTAAATATTTAGTCAAGCGTGATCGTATGGTTATAGTGGCAGCTCAAGAAACACACACGGCCTCTTAGATCTTAGTATTCAAAAAAGCTCTCCTGTAAATGGGTAAAGGGGGCCAAAAGGTACCAATTTCTAGTTATAAACTAAATAAGTCATGGGGATGTAATATACAGCGTGGTGACTGTAGCTAATAATACTGTATTGTATTTGGAAGTTACTAAGAAAGTAAATTTTAAATGGGAAAAAAATTTGTAACTATGTATGGTGACACATGTTACCTGGATTTACAGTGGTGATCATTTTGTAATATATACAAATACCCTATCATTATGTTGCACCCCTGAAATGAATATAATGTTATATGTCAATTTACCTCAATTGAAAAAGATTAAATGTTTTAAAAAGTGTTCACTTTTCTGACCTCATCTCTTTTTTGTAGTACCTTATCATATGTAGCTAAAAGCAACAAAAACATACATTTGACATCCTTCCTGGAACCACCTTGCCCAAACTTCCATTTTGCCTGGGATCACAAGATCACTGGGTACTTTTAATCTTTTTTCAATTTACAGTTAGTGACAGTTCTACCAAATATTTTGCCACTGTCTAACATAGTACATTAGGTTGAGTAATGCCCCCTCCAAGTTGTCTACATCCTAATCCCAAGACCTGTGAATATTTTACCTCATATAGCAAAAGAGTCTTTGCAGATATAATTAACTTAGTAATCTTGAGGTGGAGAGATTATTCTGGGTCATGAGATGTGTTCAAAGTAATCACAAGGGTCTTTCTAAAATAGAGGCAAGAGGATCAGGGTTACAGAAGGTGGTGTAATGACTGAAGGAGAGACAGAGATCTGAAAATATCACTCTTCTGGCTTTGAAAATGAGGAAGGAGCCCTGGGCCCAGGAATGCAGGCTGACTCCAAAAGCTCGAAAGGCAAGGAAACAGATTCTCCCACAGAGTTACTCTTAGGAACCAGCCCTACCCCTATCTTGGCTTAAGACTACTGAGACTGATTTAGGCATTCTGGCCTGCAGAATAAGATTATTATAAGATAATAAATTTGGTTTGTTTTAAGTCACTAAGTTTGTAGTAATTTGTTAGACAGACAATAGAAAATCAATATACGTGGGATATCAATTTCCCAAATTTTTGTAATAATTTATTTTCTGACCAATTTTTCAATCTCTTACAATAAATGTGACACAAAAATTCTTTTGGGAATGGGAAAAAAGAACTGGCTGTACAGCAAGTTTTACTGGTCGTCTCATTTGACATACCTCAAGTAATATAAATTTATGCACATTTAACAATACAAAAATAAAGAGTAAAAGTGATAATCAAACATTGGAAGACAGAGGAGGAAGGACAGGAAAATGTACCAATTTTATTATTATCAGGAACTAAACATTAAATGCATGTGTGCACATGCACATATACACACGCCATATATATGTACACCAAAATCCAAGAGACCACATAGTGAAAGCATATGAAAAACATTGGGGAAAAAATATATATATATATTAAATAAAATATATATATAAATATAAATTTTATATATATATATATATATATATATATATATATATATATATATAAAACAAGATAATACAAAAATAAAAGAATGGGCAAAAGAAAAACATACAATTACAAATCAAAAGAAGCAGAGGCATGATTTCATGATGTCAATTAAGATGGAACTTATGAAACAAAAAGGGATCCTACTAAATGGGAGAAGATATTTGTCAATGATATATCCAATAAGGGATAATTATCCAAAATTTATAAAAACTCACTCAACTCAACTTCAAAAAAACAAACAATCCAATTAAAAATGGGCAGAGGACATGAAGAGACATTTCTTTAAAGAGGACATACAGATTGCAAACAGACACATGAAAAAGTGCTCAACCTCACTAATCATTAGAGAAATGCAAAAGAAACCACAATGAGATGCCACCTCACCCCAATCAAAATGTCTATCATCAATAAATCAACGAACAACAAGTGCTGGCGAGGAAGTAGAGAAAAGGGAACCCTTGCACACTGTTGGTGGGATTGCAGATTGGTGCAGCCACTATAGAAATCAGTATGTTGGTATCTCAAAAAACTGAAAATGGAACTACCTTATGACCCAGCAATTCCATTCCTAGGTATCTATCCAGGGAAATCCAAAACTCTAATTCGAAAACATTTATGAACCCCTATGTTTTTTGCAGCACTATACACAACAGCCAAGACATGGAAACAACTGAAATGCCCATCGGTAGACGACTGGATTAAGAAACTATGGTACATTTATACAATGGAGTATTATGCAGCCATAAAGAAGAATGAAATCTTACCATTTGCAACAATATGAATGGACCTAGAGAACATTATGCTGAGTGAAATAAGCCAGACAGAGAAAGACAAATACCATATGATCTCACTTATATGTGGAATCTAAAGAAAAGAATAAATGAACGAACTAATCACAAACAGCCTCAGAGACACAGAGGAAAAACTGAGGGTTGCTATATGGGGGGGGGGGATAAGGGGGAAGGTGAGGGGATTAGAAAGCACAATCAGTAACTACAATATTGCCACAGGGATATGAAAGTCAGCTTGGGAAATATAATCAATAATGTTGTAAAGATATTGTAGGGTATCCAATGGACACTTGTTTTATTAGGTAGTCCATTTCAGGGATGGTGTAGATGCCTGATCACTGCACTGTACACCTGAAGCTGAAGCTGAACAATAGTGAATATCAACTATAATTTTACATGTATATATAGTCACAAGAAGCGGAGTACAGCGTTATGAATAGAGAGAGTGGAAATATAACGGCTGTACACGATGTCAGAGGGGTAGTGGATTGAGGGAGGAGGGTTATCACTTTGTGAGGGACATAAACGATAAATATCTAACTATTACATTGTTTTGTACACCTGAAACTAATAAAAAAATAAAATTAATTTTAAAAAAGATGGAACTCATGGTGAAAACATGAAGTGGTACAAAAGGGGGATCTTTATCATTATATAAGGTACAATTCACAATAAAGATGTAATAGTTATGAATACCCGTGCACCAAATAGCATAACACCATTATTCAGAAAGCAGAAATTATGGAATATTCAAGGACAAATAAATAAACAAAACACACCAGCATTTAGACACACAGTTGTTCAATTTAACTCAGTCCAGCAAATTTTATTGAGTTCCCACTAAGCACTGAGGATATAGCAGTTAAAGAAATATTAAACAGACTCCTTCCTCTGTGTATCTTGTATTCCCACTTGGAGAGAAAAACAGTAAGTGAAAAACAGTAAAATATACAAGATGGTAAAGAGTGATCAGTTCTGTGGAGAAATTAAAGTAGGGAAATGGGGCCCAGAGTGCTGGGACTATGGATTTTGATTTAAGTAGAATGTGCAAAGGAGACCTCAGCGAGATGATGATTTTCAGCAACATTTTGAAGGAGGTTACCTGATTAAGGATGTGTTGAGAGAGTAGTTGATGGGAAGTAAATAAAAGAGACAAGGAATAAAAACTGCCCTTTTTATTCTATACCTTTCATACATTTTAGAGCACGTGGTTATAGTACCTTTTCAAACAATTAAAATTTTAAACTATACTATTTAGAGAGTTAGGATGATTTGGAAAAACAAACTGAACCATGAGACAGAATATTTGAGTTTGGGTTCAGGTTCGGTTACTTACTGGCTTGTGACTGTGAGTGAGGCACATAATCCCATGATTTTTGTTTCCAGATTTGTAAAAATGGTGAGGTTGGATTCGGTGATCTTCAAGCCCTCGTTTTCTTTAATATTCTGTGGGTCTATGATTTAATACAGCTTTCACCAAACTGGGGCCCAGGAAGATAGTTTTGGAGTCTAGCTATTATTCAACCTTTTTATCAGGCCTTCTGTCTTCTGTTTCCCTGTAACACACAAATGATAAATAACTGTTTATCCAATTCTAAAGCTACATAATTCAAATCATGTTAAGAATAAATATGAGAAAACTCACAAAATAGCACTTTTTTCAAGGAATTCAAAACTAAATGACAACAGGAAAATTCTCCAAAAAATACTACCAAACTATCCTTTTATGCATCATCATTATAGTAATAAAACCACAAATATATTTAATATATATTCAATGTAAACCAATGAAGATTACCATTTTAGTCTTTTGTAGATTGTGATGTGGTCTCTGGGTAAGCCCCCAGAAAATGTTCTGTTCATCAGATCAAGCTCAATTAAAACAGTGGGTGAAATATTCTATTTTCTATGTCATTGGTAACTTGTGATATAATATGATTTATATTTGTCTTATAGTTTTGTACCTAAATGCTGACTCCTGACTCTGCATTTTGTAGAATTAACTCCTTAGAAGATCTTGCTTACTAACCTAGTAATTTCTACAGCACATACTACAGAGTTCTGTACAAATATGTGTTCAAATATGGTTCTATCTTGACTGACCCATGTGATGTGAGGAAAGATATGAAGTAGAAGGTCAGGTGCAGCCTTCTTAGAGGATGATGACTTTTAAATTCTCTTACCTTAATATAAATAAGCAAATTAGAAAAATAGGCAAAGTATGCAAAGTAGCTTCTGTCCACTGGGTCAACAGCTTCTCTCAAAGAGAATATATGTCCCAAGTATGAGATCCTACAACTTATTTAATGAAAATATTGGTATGGTGACAAAATAAAATAATTGTATTTTTGCTCTGTGATCCAATCCAAGGGGAATTTATACCCAGATGTTTCCCTTAATAGCAAGGGAACGATAACTATGACTTTTATAAATAACATTTGTCTCAAAGTGGGATTGAATGGAGTTCCTTGAGAGCAACACTACAACATGCAGTACAATTTCCATATATCCTCTGGAAACATGGCTTGTGTGCCATTTTGGTAGAGTGTCTTACTACATTTCTTTTTTCATTAATCTAAATGTATTCTTCATTTTCCATGGAGACTTCCCTGAAACTGTGGATTTTTTTGTCTAGGAAATGATAAAACTATTTCAACACTTACACAGCAGTAGGAATCAGCATTCTTTAAATAAATGGTCCCATATTCCCACTCCTATATGATTACAAGTTTATACACTATACTTATTCCCCATGCATGTAAGTATATGTTTTGTGATTATGTTCATCGGTACGTCTAATAAAACTGCATAACCCCCTAAAGTCACACTGACAGAATTGAACATTTTTTAGCTAGAAAGGAATCATGTTAATAAAAACAAGTTTCAGTCAGGGCAATAAAACAAGGTCTCACTTCTTTGTAGGACTGAAACAGCTGCTTTATCACGTGAGCCAACAGAAGGTTGGCAGCTCTACTCAGAGGAATTCTGTTCTAATTATCCTCAATTATCATGGATATCACCTGCTTTGAATTTCTTACTCTTGCTTCTTGACTAATTTTCCATTATAGAATTTATTTGTGTTTGCATGTAACAGGTCAATGATATGTAAAATGTATCTAAATATTCCCTTTGTATTTGTCTTCTCTATTCGTTTTTATTGTGTTAAATTATCATATTATTCCTATGTTAAAACCTATTATAACTATAGCATATTCAAACTAGAATGATTTGTATAATGTTATTAAAAACAATTCCAAAAAATGTAATACTGCAATAATGATTTTGCGAATTTTGTCTTCTCAAGAATTAAGATTTTCATTAAAACTAAAAAAAAACAAGAAAACAAAACAAGACAAAAAATTTGTGCCTCAATTTGTTCAGTTATATTTCTTTTCCTTGCTCCCAGCCTTCAGTCATATCAGAAAATTGAACTAAAAAATATCTTTATTTGAATAAGTAGCTTTGTAGAAAGAAAAATGTTTTAAAAGTTATAAATTGGGTAGTTGTTCTTGGGAAATTGAAATCCCACCAATTAAAAAACTATTGTTTTCATTCCTGAGAAATAACTGAAACTAAAATGCTATTTTACAGTGCTATTAAGACTGGACAGGAGTTGATATAAGAAATAAAAGCAGTCATTTTCCAAAGTAGACCACAAGCAAACACGAGAAAATTTGAACTGAGCTAAAAATAATATATTAAATATTTTGCTAGGTCCATAAATAAACCATGACATTAGTCCAAACTGGAGACAAACTGAAGAACATATTGTTCTGCATATATCCCTAATGCCTCATTTTCCACCTCAATAGAAAATGGTCCTGGTTTTGTTGCTCAAAAAAAAAATTTATGTGGGAAATTAGGATGTAAAATTTCAGAGATTTGGGGGTTTTAACTTAGGTACCCTGGTGCTTCCAAAGGTAACATAGCCTTTGAGACATTGGTACATTAATATTTTTTTTGTCACTTAAGGCCACTCAGTACTTCCTTGGATCTTGAATCCAGGTGAGTTACTTAGGGAAATCATAGCTGATCATTAACCGTTTTTACTTCACAGGACCCATGAATTAGCAGAAACCTTCCGGGGATTTCATACTGTCGGAGAGAGAACACAGCTTGTCTGGAACATCTTCATGCCAATCATCAACTTCATCTAAAACCCCCAGGATAGAAGGGGATACATTTTTGAACCTTCTTTGCCTCTGAAGTTGCAGAGGTGGTCTGTTGTAGACTTGAGAGCCCCTAAACAACCAGATCAGAATAGTTTCTGAGGCCTACACAGACTTCTTCTAGGTCTACCCATTCCCAATTCAACAGCTAAATGCAAGGCCCTGGATAAAATGCAGTGCAAATACGATGTCTGACAATTAAGTTTGCAAATGCATCCTAGAAAAAGTGCTACATCATTCACTGCTGAATATCACAACAGTCACCTTTGAGGTACTCCCCTTGGGAAGCTATGCACTGACACCAGCGCCTAGTTCACCCTTCAAAGCAGTTTTGGAACTCTTTTTCTGTACTGGCCATCAGAGCTGTCGTCAGGACCGTTGATATCCTGAATGTCATCAAAATGTCTTCCTTTCCATATTTCTTTTATTTTTGGGTAAAGAAAGAAGTCATTGGGGGCCAGATCAGGTGAGTGGGGAGAATGTTCCAATACACTTATTTGTTTACTGACTAAAAACTCCCTCACAGACAGCGCTGTGTGAGCTGGTGCATTGTTGTGATGCTAGCACTATGAATTGTTGGTGAAAAGTTCAGGTTGTCTAACTTTTTCACGCAGCCTTTTCAGCACTTCCAAATAGTAAACTTGGTTAACTGTTTGTCCAGTTGGTACAAATTCATAATAAATAATCCCTCTGATATCAAAAAAGTTTAGCAACATCATTGCAACTGTTCACGAACTTAATTGCCAGACGTTCATATATAGAAGAAAAAGCTACAGATCCTGCCCTGAGAACCTAATAGCCTAAGAGCAGACGTAATAATTCTAAAGCAAAATCTGGATAAATGATGAAAACTAAACTCACCCAATTTGCAGCCATACTCATTCTACTTGGACCAAACCTGTGCCTTGCATCTCTTGTTTTAGTAATTGTACCTCCCAAGACAGAGGCATAGCAACCTTCCTAACTCCTTCTGTCTCTACCGCTCTATCCCAGCTACCCATGTTTTAGGGAAAAAAGCTAATCTCATTTCCCCCTCTAAATAACTATCTGACCAGTTCCCCTTATCCTATAACTTGTTCAAAATGGCAATTCCAATATGCATATTTGATCGCATTCCTTATTGGTAACCTACAATCTGAGCTACAAACTCTTGTGTACAGAACCTAAGACTTTTGCCATCTCTCTCCTCACTGCCTCTCCTGTCTTCTTATTACTTCCCTTTCTATAACTTAAGTCCAAGGCATTCTGAATTATTGTGTTGTCCTCAAATATGTGATTAAACATATGCCTTTGCATGTGTTCATCTGTCTGGAATCAGGCAGATTCACATAGGGCCTCATTGCACCCCATATGCCCTATGTGGTTCTCTATAAACCCTTGTTCATTCTTCATTTTCAGGCCAAACATTTTTTCCCTTTCTTTGGTATATTTCATAGTACCCTAAATAATAATTTAGTCATTTATTTATATAATAGCATCTGTTGTTCTTTACTTCCAGAGCCTTTTCAACATGATGTTATATTTGTTCCTATGACTGTCTCACCACTAGATTGTAAACATCTTGAAGGTAGGGACAATATGATTTTTCCCCATCTTTTACTCCATCTCTTATTGCAATACTGGACACAAAATAAATTCTCAATAAATACTGAATAAAAAATATAATTATAAAGTAATAATCCAAATGGGATGTGGAAAATGCTATAACTAGTCTATAACAGTTGAGAGGGTTGAGTTGAGTTGAGAAAAATCAGGAAATGTTTCAATGGTATAAGTTATACTTGAGTCAAACATAAAAGAATGCATAGAATTTACAAACATGGAAATGAAAGGGAGACAACACGTAGCTTGAAAAATTGCATGATCAATAACAGGAAGATGAAAAACTATTACCTGTACATGAGGAACTGGCCTGAATAGAGAATGAGGGCAAAATAAAGAACTATAATAAATAAGGTAGGAAAGTCAGTTTGTTAGAGGTCATGAATATCTGACTAAAGAGTCTAAATTTGTTTTCCTTGGAAATAAATTATGAATATATCTAAGGATTATTGCATTTATACACAGACACACAAACACACATATATTCTGTCAGAAAAAGGAATTATAATAAATTAAATATGAAAATTAGCTAAGGGATGATATTATGGAAGTTCACGTACAATGTTTTTCTCTAGAAAATATAAATATATTAAAGGATAAACAGATGATACTGCTACAAGTCACACTATACAGATATTGATGATATAGATGTAAATGTAGAGATAAAGTTAGAGATAGAGGTAGATATAGAGCTAGAGAGAGAGGTAAAAAAAATACAGGTAGAGACATTGACATAAATATTCTGGCAAATTTAAGGCCAAGAAATGAAATAGTAGGATGTTGACGTAGTGTAGAAGGGTTTTGACAACCTGAACCTGGATAAATGAAATTCAGGATATATAAAATTCTAGGAGAGACAATCTACATAATTTGATATCTGGTTAGTGGCAATAGAAGTAGGGGAATGGAAAAAGACAGGGCAGAGATGAGTCAAAGAACCCACTGATTTGGCATCTTTTATCTATTATTTTGTGCTACTAATTTGTTCTCTTCGTGTAAGCCAGATGAGTTTACTGGAGGTAGGACTCTTCATTGTCTATTTTGAAATCCTACTACTCAACAGAGGGTGAAGTCAGTTTGGGGTAATTAACAAAGTTGAAATGATCTACCATAGCTTGATAGTTACTAAGACTTCCGGTATACAGCTGCTGCCATTTATGGCATTTGACTGTTTTCTTTGAAATTTGGATCCCCTGGGCCATGGCAAGGGCATGGCTATGTTGACTTACCTGTCTGTAGTTTATCTTATGAATGCTTCTCACAAATCAAGTCCGTATACTGTGCCTTTCAAAGACCTGAGACTATAGCACTTAGTTTCAATGTTCTTATATAATTCAATGGCCTCTTGTTTAATCTTACTGCACATGGGGGAAAAAATGTGCCAGCTTGAGGAAGCACTGACTTATTGTAACAGTAAATATACTGTTTTATGCTAAATTTAGAGACAGTATCATGTTTGCCAACAAATTATTGTTAGCAACAAGTGTGCATCTATATAAAGCTCAAAAAAAAAACCTGCATTTATCTTTTAATAGTGAAATGTAAATTTAGAAAACCGAGGGAATTAAGACACTGAATCTTTTATGCCCTCTTTATTACGTTTTCTCTTTGTCAAAAGCAAGCTGTACTATATAAAATATAACCTCGAGAAAAAAAGGAATGTCCAAAATATGTGTGGCTATCACTTTAAAAAATCCTATTAGCTACATCTATTTGCAAGTTTGTTCCTTTTGCTTTCCAAATGGTTTTTATCATAATTTAGACATATAGAGAAATTACCACCTGGAATTTACCAATTTTCAATACTGCCAGTTATGTCTAGAATAGCTATTACAAAGTTTTATAAAACTCCTTGCAATATTTAGGGCGATAAGGGAGCTGACTTTTAAACCAAAGGTTTTTGCTTTTCTTCTTCTCTTTCCTTGGCAAATTCTAAAGTAATTGGAATGCACTTGGCCAATAATTATTTAGTCTGAATTTTTTAAGTATCAAAGTTTTTAAGGAACTGTCTTTCAGTCATGTGGATTGTTGAAAAGAAACTTGTGAGTTACTACTGTTCTTTTTTGTGTCTATATATGACATGATCTACTGTTCCTATTGTTAATTCACAAAGAAACCATTTGATCTGAATGTTTGACCAACTGACCAGTGGTTTAACCGAGTTCAGAGCCATCGTGGCTGCTCTGGCCGTGCATGTCCACCCCGGCTTTGTTTGCGTGCTGGCAGTCTCTGCACAGAGAACACACAGCATATGCCAGGTGGCCATGTGTCTGAGGCGGAGGGAAGAGAGAACAAAGCAGGAAAAGCTTCCATTTGGACAGAGATGCTTTAAGCCATCCAACTGCCAGTAACATATTAAAGACAAGAAAATGCAATGATGCCTGAATATACTCAACAGTAAACAACTTCGAGCCCGAGATTCAGATCACAAATCTTCCTGTGCCGCTGCTAACAAGCTCAGCTAGAGCGTGGCTGCAGGAGACAAAGAAACCTGCTCCAAGAGGAAAATAGGAAAGGAGATCCTCACACTGATTTTAATCTATCTCAGATGCATGTTTTAGGAAACTATTATACCATAATCAGAGTGTTCCTCTGTCAGAAACCTGTTCTGTTGAAGGTGAGGGTGGAGAAAGAAGGTTCTAGACTGGCAAATAGGAGAATGTGCTGGTCATCTTTTTCCTCTTTATCTCTACCCTCCACTTGGTACATACCGTACTGCTCATCACCATTTTCCACACAAACTGTGGAATCAAATGGGCAGATGCAAACGCCATCTTAGAAGTGTTGGGGCTACAAAACATTATTTTAGAAAGGAGGTATGATGGTGTGGGTTCCTTAAAAAGTGGAATGTATAATTTCTCATATAAATGCAGTATTGCCCTCATTCCCTACATCATGCTTTAAGATAAATAAAATTTTTTCTCCGCATCATTTTGGCGTCACTCATTTACTGAGCTGCTGCTGTGGGCCAGCCAGCGTGCTCAAAGCCTCACCTTCAGTTCGGTGTTTACAGTCTTCCCAACAGTGCTACTAAGCCCCATTGTGTTCATTTTACAGATAAAAACACAGGCATTCAGGGCAGTTAGTTAACTTCTCCAGGCTTACTCAGCTATTAGTGCAGGAGAGATTTACACCCAAGGTTACTTATTTCAAAATCCTGTGCTAATCAACTTCATTCATAAATAAGTCAGTTTGCAATGGTCTCTCAGGTGCCCTGTAACTTTTATAAGCTGTGTGATTTAATCAACACAAAATGAGTACTGTAATGGAGTATTAGACTCACTAGTCCAGATATTAGGACAATAAAGCTCTTAGCAGCCAGGTGGCCCAAAGCTAGATCAAAATTCAAACATGAGTAAACCTCAGTATATATATATATATATATATATCTTAATGCACGTCTGAAAGCGCTATTGAGCTGCACTCAAGAGAGTGTAAAGAACTAATTCCATTCTTGAAGTTACTATGTCATCTTGAAATAAACAAAATGAATACAAATTTGATGGACTTTATCATCATAGGACTCCATGTTATTTGACTATTTTGTTCCCTCTGCCAGGAATGCATTTCTGTCTACTACATCTGACAAACCCCTTCCATTTGCTCTTTCACAATCTAGTTCTATGTACATTTTTTTGAACACATTCTTTAATTCCAAGGGCAGAATGACTTGCTCCTTTGCTGTTGCTCCAACAATCACTGTATTCACACCTGCATTAGAGCATTTTGCCACGTTGCACTGGATTGCTATCTGCCCCCGTGGATGGCTCATCCAGGCAACTTGCTATCTCCCAGAGGACACACTTGTGTTGACCTTTGAGCTTCCAGTACCCAAGTCAGTATCCTATCATCATAGGTATTCAAAACCATTTGCTATAAGCGTATATAATTAAATAATGTAAAACTGAGAAGCCATCAGAAAAACATAGGTATGTATGTGTTTGTGTGTTCAAAAGCCAGTGTGGAAAAAAAAAATGGTATTTATATTAAAGGGACAAAGTTATATTACCCCTTATCTGGCTTTTAAGGGGATTTTGCTGAGCGAAAAATCCTGTATTCATAGAGAAGCCTTACCTGAGCTGCCTATACTATCTAAGATTATGAAAAGAAGGATTTTAAAGATTTAATTTACTTTTTGTCATGCACTGCTTGCTATTTGCATTCCACTCTGGTTGAGCATTGAAATGAGGCAGGCCTTGTTCCCTTTCGTGTCTGGTCACGTCTGCTCTGCTCCCGAGTCTCCCTCACTAGCGCAGCGCTGCAGTACCAGGCTGTAAACACTGCAGCAAAATGGTCCGGGGAAAAAAAAAGAAAAAGAGAAAGCTGCTTGGATTCATAACTGGGTGAAAATATATTTAATGAAAACATTTCTATCAGTAGCAGGCTTTTAAATAAATTCTTCTTTTCTTTATAATTAAATTTTCTAAAATGCAGGCATTCAGCCTTAAGTATCACACTGGCACCAAATCAGTATAACATGCTTGCCAAGCTTAAAAGGGAAAATATAATGGGCAAACACGGGAATTGTATAGTTCTTGTAAAAATGAGGAAATCACAACCCTCACAAAACCCCCAAGTAGTATGTCCCTAAATCCACCCACAGAGAGACCAAGATATATGTTTTCAGTTTGAGGATGACCCTAGAAACATATTTGGGGTTTATTTTTGTTTACCTGAACATAGCTATAGCTCCATCTCAGCAAACAGATGTGCAAAATGTGAACTTTATGTTCATTGGCTCAGGAAATAGAGCTGAGAGTTTAAACTAATTTCCATTTTGATTATGTAGTATGATTCTTGCTTCTTTGTTCTCTCATAATCAACTTCAGCGTCCCCTGAAACTGCCCTAACTGATAGCTCCTAACAGGGTTAAGTTGTGTGAGCTGAATGGAGCCTGGTTTATGACTGCCTTATCCACATAGGCACCTGACATACTTTCTCACAGTGGAACAACAAATTGGATTTTTCAAAAGGAGAGAGGTACAAGATCTTTCTAATAAAGCAAATATGACACAGCTTCTGTACAGCAGAATCTTTTGAACCAAATTAAAAGTGCATTTTCGAGATGTTAAGCATGGGGAACTCAGCATCCACAAACTTGCTAAAGAATACATTGCACTAAGCTGTCCAGTGATGGTGGTGGAAATGGTCTAAGTATGTGGACCAGCTCTTCTTCCTTTGTCCACAGATACCATTTCCCTCCCCTCTCTGGCTTCTTTGTGCTTGTGATGGTTAATATTATGTGTCAACTTGACAGGGCTAAGGGATGCCCAGATAGCTAGCTGGTGGAGCATTGTTTCTGGGTGTGTTTATGAGAGGGTTTCTGAAACAGATTAGCATTGGAATCAGTAGACTTAGTAAAACAAATGGATGGCCTTCTACAATGCAAGTGGACATCATCCAATCCATTGAGGTCCCAAATAGAACAAAATATTGGGGGAAGAGCAAATTTGCTCTCCCTGCTTGAGCTGAAACATCCATTTCTCCTGCTTTTTGATATCTATGTTCCTGGTTATCAGGTTTTTGGACTCAGACTGGGAGTTAAACCCTCAGGCCTCTCACGCCATTCTAATCTCAGGCCTTTGGACTCAGACTGAATTATGCGTATAACACTAAGTTTTATATATACTGGGAGTGCCAAAAAAAAAATGTATACGAATTTTAAGAGATGGTCAACACTGCTCAAGCAGTAGTTCGCCATAATGAGAAGTGTCTGGACGCTGATGGTAACCACTTTGAGCACTTCTGGTAACTGCAGAAGTCAAACATGATTCGTCTTCATCTTTTGTTATAGGTATATATTGAGTATTAAAATTTTAATACAGATTTTTTCCTTTCTTAAAATGTGTATACTTTTTTTTGGCACCCTCTCACGGTGAATATTTAAATTAAAAAAAAAAATTATTACAGTAAAAGATGCATTGCCATTAACTCCTCTCAAAATACTCCCCCTCACTTCAAACACACTTATCCCCTTGTTCTTGCCACTTTCTGAAGCAGTTCTGGAAGTCCTCTTTCGTGAGTGCCTTTAGTTGTGCTGTCGTGGCTGCCTCAATGTCCTGAATAGATTCAAAACATTTACCTTTCATGATCATTTTGACTGTGGGGAAGAGCAGAAGTCACATGGTGCCAGATCCAGGGAATAAGATGGATGAGGACACAATGTAATGTTTTTATTTGACAGAAATTGCTGTACCAGAAACAATGTGTTACATGGAGCACTTCCATTGTGATCACAAAATACGGTCAATGCTGCTGCTGAGTGCCATTCAATGGAAAGGCAGGGGTCTTCAATATGGCTAGGGGCACATTAAACCTCAATAACAGTGTGTGACAAGTTTCAACTTATTCGATGCAGTCAGTCAGTCAGGTGTGAGCTATGGTTGAAAAAATGTGTGTTTTAAAGTGTGCTGTAAATCATCCTCCATCAGGACAACACACCATGTCACACATCATTTCTGGTAAAGCAATTTATATCAAATAAAAACATTGCCTTGTGTCCTCATCCACATAATTCACTAGATCTGGCACCCTGCGACTTCTGCCTCTTCCACAAAGTCAAAATGATCATGAAAGGTAAACGTTTTGAATCCATTCAGGACATCAAGGCACCCATGACAGCACAACTAAAGACACTCACGAAAGAGGACTTCTAGAACTGCTTCAGAAAGTGGCAAGAATGATGGGATAAATGTGTTGGAAGTGAGAGGGTGTATTTTGAGGGGGATTAGTAGCAATGCATCTTTTACTGTAATAATTTTTTTTTCAATTTAAGTATTCACTATATTTTTATCATACCTAATAAATAATAAACATATATATATATATATATATATATATATATATATATATATATATATATATATTCTCCAGAAAAACCACCATAACAAAAAACACTATAAATATATAGTGTTTTTCTGGAGAATACTAATACAGTGTTCATACAGATTACTGCATTTACTTGTCTCCTGCAGGATGACCTCCAGTGAGTTTTGGCCAATGAGAACATCATCAGGAGAAGAGGGTGGAAAGAAACAAAACCCTGTATTTACTCTCCTTTTCCTCCCTGCTTTGGTGCCACAAGTATGATATTGGCTATACTCCTCTACAGCTTTCATTTTCATCAGAGCTCTCCCTCCATGGTCCTCACCCCAAAGGCCCACCATAACTCTGTGTCCTTCCTGTGTCCATTTAGCCCTTGGAGTAGCCATGCTCCCTACTATTGCTAGTATCTGGGTGTCTCACCAACTCTTGTTTGCTCTCTTATCTCTGCTCACAACTCTATATGTTATTCTTTTATTAAAAACTTTTCATGCGAACCATCTGAGATGAATCTACGGCCTGCTAGGATCCTAAATGATAAAGAAAGCAACATTTTTTGTTTCTTTTAAGTAAATGGTAACTTGAATAAAACAACCCACTGGAGAGCCATGGATTGATCAATTCGCTTCCAGTAGAAAGGCCATTTTGAGCAAGATTGCATAACTGCCTTCACCTTTGACATCCATGGCAAAGACTAAGAGAACATGAAGCAACTAAAGTCTGCCTCTTCCAAGGAAATTAAAAGAGCTGTCAAAAACCTTCTAGATTCTTTGAGGAATATGCTAGATTGAAAGGAAATAATTTCATAACACTGAATGCATTAAGAAGCTGACTCATTCTCCTAGCTGGGACACAGCATCAAGCAAGGAGGAAGCAGATAAAGAAGACCTGACAGAACCTAACTCCCTTTCACTTGAAGTGATAAGGACAGGCTAGATTCTAAGACATCTTAGCCAAAAAAGAAAGTTTTCTAGGACATATTTGTGCTCAGAAAATAAGAATGTACTAAAAAATGATCTGAACTTATTAAGAGGACAAATGACTTAAAGGGTCTCTCACTGGCCAAATCTGGCCATTGTGAGCTCAAAATACATAATGATAATCAACTTATTGAACAAAATAAGAATACCTGGGTTCATATTGAGAGAGAGGGGCAGTAATGTGTCGGAAAATACATATCTATTGAAATGTTATAAGAGGAAGCAGCAGTTACAAAGAAATATTCAAAGACTGTTGGCATTCCAAAAAACTGTGCCTGAAGGTACAACCGTAAAACTTAATACTGTGAGAAGACTGTAACTGGAAGAGAGGGCTTGAGACCTGACAATTAAGAAAGAGAACAGAAATGGAGGGCAGCGTGGATTGACAGAAGAACATGGTTCTATTATAAAATCTTTTTTTTCCGTTGTTTTGATGGTTAATATTCCAGATCTCTGGTTAGATATAATATTTTATTTCATTTAGAATCCATGGCAAATCTATTTAACATTTTCTTTCTTCTATTTTTCTTCTCGCAAGCCCTCTGTCTGTCACTCACATTCCAATACCTCATTTATTCTCAGATATTTAATCTGCCAACATTTTTAACTTGCTCATGATTTCTCTATTACTATTCAAACATTAACATCTCATTCAATTCTAGATTCCAGTTTTTGGTGAAATCCTTTCTTACATCAGTATTGATGTCTGTTCTCAAAAGGTTTCTGTTTTATGTGTGTTCCTTCTTTTCTCACTGAAATGGTTTCAACATATTATATCTTACTCTTCTTGATTAGATGCCTATTTTTGAAGTATGTATACCAACTTTGCCACAGCAAATTGTGGAACACTTTAACCTTAATCCTAAATCCATCAGAAATACATTTTAAATAAAAGTAGAGAAAGTAGGCTCTTTTAAAACCATTTTTTTAATAGTGAAATTATTTAACACACCATGCTTTATTTCCACCTTTGGATTTAGAATGATAGGTACAATCATATATCAGAGGGCTTTGGTAGCAAATACTGAAATATCTATAAAACATATATTGGTGCATATACATTTTAAATTAGTACTCTTGATGCTTCTGTTTAAAATGAGGTTATGGATATGTTTTCTAAATATAATCCTTTGATGTAAAATAGATACATTTAAACAATTTATATGTCTATGAGTACAAGCATACCCTTCCTTGTTTAATAAAGGTTATAGTCAAGGACGATTTCAAATCAAAAAGTCTTCAAAACAGCATACAATAGAAGAAGCAGATGCCATGAGCTTGCTAATGGTACTCTAGTATAGAGGTTATTCAGGATTCCTTTATTTTTATTGTTCATTTCTTGAAAACTGTGAGAGACCCTGAGGACTCAGGGATTTTCCCACAGCGGCACTCACATGTCCTTGTCCCTATAAATGTTCTTGCCCACGCTCTTTTGCACACAACCCCAACGCTTAACTCTTCTTTCCCAAGAACAATTCTTGCTCCTCTGAAAACCATACTGGACCAAATTTTTTCAGAAATTGGCTAAACTTCACCTGATCCTCTTCTGCTAAAAAACCCTCTAAACATTCCATCCTATGTCTCAAATTAGAATTTTTCTTCAGAGCCTGTTCATGTCTAGCATCTTTGAAATTACTTATGCTAATGGTTCTCTGGTAATTTTTCTTCCATGAACTATACTATGTGTGTGCACATATTGATATATGCATATGTGTGTGTGCTTATAACAAAAGAGTTTGTCAGAATGCTTTAAAGTGAATGAAATATTTAACCTTAATTTTCTACTTAATCATTACAACAATGGATAATTTGCCCCACCTATGTTACAAAAGAAAATCTATGTTCGTACAGGATAAGATAGGGTATATGGTGTAGGACAAGAGATTCTCCAGGTAGTTGCTTAGATAGCAGTCCCAGTCCTTAAGACAGGGACTTTGGGAGTAGGACAAGGTTTGAACAAAATGTGAGTTCAGTGTGGACATCATAAGTCTGAAGTCACTCCTCTAAGATATCTAAATGCACATGCAAATAATTTGATGTATGGTTTGAGGCTCAATAGTTAGATCCCAGAGGTTAGAAATCATTGAAAAGATGGAAATTGAAAATCTTGGCCTAGGGGTAATTCCACTACATAGATTGGTTTAAAAAACAAATCATAAACATTGCCTAACATAACTAAAAAAATTTTAGGTCATGTAACACTCTATTTTAAACCTGGTATCATTGTTTTACTGAATCCTCTTGCAACAAACACAATAATGGGGCCACAACAAAGAGCGTGTTATCACTCCTGCATGAATGGACCTACAACATACCTAATCATCATAGTCAACTTTCCTTTTCCTACAAGTTATAAAGACTGCTGATCTCCTCAATCAAGTTATGACATTTCACTTCAGGATTGTGAAATGGTCACAGCTATACCTTTTGTAAGTTATGGACCTAAAAACATGTGATTATGTCAATTATTTTTCACTTCCTGGTCCAATATCTTAGCCTACTTCAAGAATTTGGCTAAAGATTGAATTTGCTAATCATCCTTTAAGAGACTAGGCTTCCATTTTGGAGAGGCCTAAAACTCTCACAAATATTCTAATTAACTGATTAATTGATTTCATAATCCTACCAATTCCCACACCAGAATTTGATGGCCCATTTGAAAGAGAAGGTCTCCTTAGTATTGGAATCCTTCTACTGACACTTCTATCCATTTTTTATAGCCTCTACTTAACCCCACAATCCCCCAGTTGTTTCCTGTTGACAGCTTGGATCCCTGTTTTATTTCCATTTTCCATCAGCTATAGTTTGAGGTAAATTTTCTCAGACTCTTTGGTGAATTTTGTTCCTGTACAGCAAGTTTTTTAAACTAAAAACAACAAAACTATGAACACTATGTGCAGTCATACTATTTACAGATTGTACCTCTACCAGCAATTAGGGCTTAAGCCTACATACCTTAGGCTAAAGGCTACATCTTGATAGGGGCAGTATCTACATAGCAGATTTATCAGAAGCTAAGATTCCTCTTCCAGAATGCAGCAAAATGGATTTCTGTAAGGACCTTTTCTTCAGACTATAACATTATTTCATTAATTTTTCATTAATTTTCATTAATTTCAAAAAACAAATCATTTGCAATTTTTTCTTTTTTCTTTTCAGGTTATATAGACAAAGCAATTTCACAGAATAGCGCACTTTTCTGCAGAATCCTGTTATCTCATTCTCATCTCATTTGGCAAAGTCTCATGAAGTCTGTGTCCTAATTTTGCCAATGGTTTCCATACAGATCTAACCAGACAAGGTCACTCAAAGAGAGGTAAAGGTGTTTCACTAACCCATATTATAGTAAAGTACAGTCTAGCTCTTCTTTAAAATGTGTATGTACTTCCTCCAAAATTCTGCTTGCTTAACAGGTTCGTGTTTATTCTGTATGGCCAACCTAAGGAAGTAGAAAAGCCAGAATTATATTTCAGACTTTCCCAACTGTCAGTTTTGTACTCAAACAAACTAGTCATTGCCGTCCCTCAGAAGGAAAGCTGCCTCTCACATATGAAGAGCCTTCCTCTTAGAAGATTCTGTATCTTAAAAGGTTGTTTTGAAATGTTGATGCACCATATAAGTAAAACAATTCTCCAGGCAGATTAAATGCATATATAAATATATAATAGCCCACTGACTCCAGTTGGCAGAGTTATAGCTTTAGGATAAGTGGCAAAACACTTTCCAAAGGAGTTTGGAGACTCCTTTTTTGTCTTTCTGCCAAGTTCTCCCCACTGAATCGCATGCCCTGACGAATGCATATGCTTGTTTGTGCAAGATTCCGGGGAATGGTCGTTATTGTGGCTGGGAGGTGAGAAGACTTTCAGCTGAGGCCTGTTGGAAGTCTTTACTTGGGCAGGTTTGAGCTTCTGCTATATTTCTAATGGTTGTTCTATTGTATGTACATCAATATGAGCAGAATGGGGTCCCGCAGCTTTTAAATCATATTTAGTAACCTCAAATATGAAATGTTTTATAATTTTAAAATGTCCATTATGAAACAATTCATATATATACAGTGTCCATTATGAAACAACACATATATATAGTTTTAAAATAATAGCTAAAAGAATAACATTTCTACTCAATTAGTTGTTTTTTTTTTAATCTTGTCTGGTATTTAAACAGTATTCTTGCACCTCACCTCGTTTTTATTGATCCATCAATATTACAAAATATCTATTTGCTACCTACTGTGTAAATGAAAAATTAGAATGCCAAAATTTCTAAGTCTTCCTACTGAGTCTCCCACGTCTATCAAGCAATTTCTTTCTTTCAACCTTACCAGTTTACACGGTAACTATTATTATTCATTGTTGCTAAGTATTCCATTACATAAACATGTCAGAGTTCTTGTGGTCCTTATGCTTGAAATAATTGACTTTATCTCTTTTAGCAATTTGTGAGGTAACGTGGATCAGTTCAAGCACATTCATGAGAAAATATATCACACTTGCATGAAACAAATGTCAATTTCAGCCATCTTTGAGATCTCACGATCCTAAGTAAGATATAAATTCAGGACTGCCTAAAGTCCTATCTCCATAGCTTCCAATATTACTAAGAGAAACAAACATAGTCAAGAATACTATGCTGAGTCCTGCCTCAATTTATGTAAAAATTTGGGAATAATAAACAGATACATGTTTATCAACAATTGCTTCTTAGGACAAAGTATTAAGAATCTTCAGTAGAAGAAAGATGTTCCTTTCATTCCTATTTACAAATTTTATTTAAATGTTGCCATGTACATATATTATTTTTTCAATTAATTGTTGCAGTTAACTTTAAACAAGTCACCTTCTTGTAGAGTTACCCTTCTGTGAATGAGTATCTCTGGCCTAATGAAATTATCCCCGTAACTTTTATACCAAAACAAGAAAGAAATAGCAAAAGGAACATCTCAGAGAAGACAATATAAGATCCTAATTGTAGATACCACTAGTTCTCTAGCCACTAACGTTTTCCTAAGTATCAAGCAGATACCCAGGTAAATTTGGTGACTCAAAGAAAACTGAAATCACAGAGTTTTTAATTCCTGGAAAGAGTTTCAGAATACATACACTTTTTTGACGCAATTGAGTTCCTGTGGTTTGAAAAGGTAAGCGCCTACTGCAAGATCTAATTTATATTGCAAGTAGCTAATTTATTCATCTGGTTGGATCTGGCTCAAGTTATTGAGAAATTATCAAAACTTAATTAGTACTTAGGGCTTCCAAGTAAGCAAAATTTTGCAACTGAACTCATTTCTTAGCTTTAGTGGTTTGCTTTACCTGGAGGGGGCGGGGGTAAAAAAAACACAAAAAACGTTGTTTATATTGTAATATTATTTTATACCCCTTCATTTTTTCTGTCTAGCCTACTGGAATAAATGTCTCTCAAGATAACCAATGAAATTTCAAAGTTAAACCATTTGTCTTGGTGCTTTAAGAATTTCACTTAACGAAAATTGTCCTTAAAATTTTACTGAAAATTTTTCCAGGATCACTAGAAACAGAGATGCCTCCTTTTGCCTGTTCTTCCAGGATTCCGGTATAAAACCGCTGCCATTTGCACTGTACGCTAATGACAAGCTGGATGTTTGCATGAAAGCCAATATGTTCTTACACTGCTTTTTGAGACAAGTAATAATCAGTCTGTCATCAATGTCATGCTGCAATCAGGCTTTGACAAGGTTTGCAAATAACTTGAAAGGAATTGCTCATCCCTGAACACTGCAGATCAAAACCAGACCTGAACAAAACCTCAAAGTCTGCTTTGCATCAGCTGCACAGTCTCTAGGAACGTGTTATGCATGAGCAGCAGCCGCTGCAGAGAGAAAACGAAGCCCTAATCCTGTCCCCCCCACGCCCCCGCAACCCTCCCCTTTTAATTTTTTATGAAGAACTTTTCTCAGCTACCAATCTTGGAACTCACTATTCAAAACAGTGATGTAGCCAACTGAAATGCCCAACCTGATTGGAAGTATTAGTTGTATTGTTTTGGAAAATGATGGGTAAAGAAAATAATAACACGTCCATGCTTGGGGTGGTTTGGTCTCTTAAATCATGGGCTGGAGTGGGCAGGATTTCTATGAGAGGATTGTGTGCACATGGGATTGAACCAGCAATTATTTTCCTTCCCTTCCTTCCTACCCCCTAGAGGGGGTGAGATGTGTGTTATTTATTCATTGCTGTTCCTGACACTTGTTAATCTGTAGGCTTCCACAGTCATAAGAAACAAGTTAAACGTATATAATTTTGAGAATGGGTATATAAATTAGACTTATAAAACTTGGAGAACAAGATTCTTTGGAGGAAAGAAATCTTTTTTGGAAGTGTCAGTCAGTCACAGCTCTGCTCAGAGCTTCAAAACATGTTTGTACTTCATATTTATACATGTTTGTATAAATAGCTGGACAAACACATGACATATAGACTAAAGCATTCATGACTTATGCCTAAGCATGAGCATAGATTTGATACGTGAATTGCTGATTTTATTTTAGCATAACAGAAGAATTTAGTTCAGCTATTTTGTTGTTCTTTACACGGAGCCCTGAAATTCAGGTGCTAATGAGTTCAAAGTTAAATGAAGATGGTAATGAAAGGAATAAAGCAAATATATCATAAGTGAAAAGTTCACATTCCAAAATGCAGATGTTAAACATATTTAAGATCCTATTTCATGTTATTACGAGTCATTTGAGATTATAGGCCGTGTAGTCCTAAAGAGAATTGTCCAATAAAATGTGCATTTAACAAATAGATGTTGAGCAGCATAATATTGGCTCAGTACCATGTTATTAGGTTGCTGCAAAAGTAATAGCAGTTTTTGCAATTAGTTTTAACCTTTTAAACAGCAATTACTTTTGCACCAACCTAATAGATAGGTTGTATGAGAGGTAAGCATGAGGTGTAAGAATTAATCCTTATGTTTTCAAAGGGGTATAATCTGGTTAGGGAGAAGACTCTAATGTACATGAATGTATAGCCATAACTTTTTGTATGTGCATAATGTAAGCACTGAAATATGAGACAAGAACCTCTTTTGAACTATACTGAGGACTTGTAATAAACTTCTAGAATCAATTTCTTTAAGCCATGTTTGAATATGTTCACAGTCTTCTGAGTTTACCCGTTACCATTTAACTATAATCCAAGTCCCACTCTCATAAGAACAGTAAGTCCCATCTCTGCTGTTTCTGTAGTCTCCCAAAATGTGCGTTGCACTTATACACATAGGCTGTCACTTTTCAACTCTCAACTTTGACCATAGAGCTGGCATTCCTCAGCAATTGCCTCTGTCCATCCATCATTGGATCTCTTTGCCAATCTTGTTCTGTCTAGTCTATTTCACCCCAAGACACAGATATAAACCCACACTTTGGCAGTGTACCTGAGATTGTATTGGTTTAATAAACTGAACTGAAGTCTTAAGGCATTCATGAAGGAATTACAATGCAGAAAAAGAAACTTAAAATTGATCATAAAGTAATGTCTCCTGGAGTGTATCACCTATGCCTTCGCTTTTTGTCCAAGCCGTAATGCAAGGATCTTCTCTTTCCCTGTATCAGAGACCCTTCTCTCCCAACTACCTAGATCTCCAACCTCCTTTCACTGGTTTTCTAAGTGCAAATCCCCAAGTCAGTTAACATGGCAACACCTCAGAGGTGTGGCCCTCTTCGGAATAAAGCCAGCCTTTCATATAATTGACAAAGCCCTTTAAAGCCTCTCATCTCAAACCCTACCTACAGTATAAGCTCGGGATTTTATTAAGAGTTGTAAATCTGATGCACTGCAGAGGAAAACAAGGACTTATTTCTGGGCTTCTAATAATCTAATATGATTAGCAAGACTAGGTCTACTAATATGATATAAAGTATAAAGAACCACCTGTTCTTTATACTAGAGTCATTAATATTCAAATGAGAAAAATACCTAGATGCTATTTGTTGAATTCTACTTAAAAATACAGTAATGCTTATCCATTTTTACATTAGCCATTTAAATACACTATAAATCTATTTTACATTTCAACAATTATTATTTATCTGTAACTGCTGAAAGAATTTACACAGCACAGGTATGACATTTTCTGTGGAAAGGAGTTTTAAATCATTGTCCATTTTATGTTTGAAGCCAATCTTTAATTGATAGTGACTTTTTAAAATAATTACATTTCTGAGAACACTGCAGTCTCATGCAATGCCAAAGTTCAGTGTAGCAAATTGTGTGTACCATTTAACAGAAAAATTTTGCATTTCTCAATATGATATTGAGGTCTATAAATTTATTATTTCCTTATTTCCTAGATGCATCTTAATTTCCCTTTCCATGGAAGTAAAGAAAAAATAAGTTAAACTAGAATTCTCATTAGAGAACCCTCTCCCTTATGGAAAACTAAACTGTGATTGCAATTTAGATATTTTGGAGAAGCTATACGAAAGTTATATTCCAATATATTAAGTATGAGTCTCTTTAATTTAAGTACTATGCTTCTCAATTTCATTTCAAATAGGTGAGCAAGCTTTCAAAAAATCCTAAAGGATAACCAGTTGTTTTAGGAGATTGAGAGGTAATTGGGCACAGAAGCAAAGACAAAGTTCTGTGGCAGCACATTTGAGACCTCCAAACGGACTCACATTACTCTCCTTAGTCATTTGTACAACAAATATTTACTGAATGCCTGCTAGAGGAGTTGGTGTAATGGGTCCTGGTGAGTCAGTGATGAATAAGAAAACCAAGTATGGACATTCAAGGAGCTTGTACAATAACAGAACAGACAAATGAAGACCAAGGACACAAAACTAACTAAATAAATACATACATACATACATACACATTGTACACATTGTATTGAGTACATAGAAGGAGATAAACAGTGTTACAATAAAGTGAATAGAAATTCAAATGTTCTTAAACTTACGAAAAAGTCTAAATTCCAAAAACAGAAAAAAATAAATTAAAAATAGTGACAACTTTCTTTACCTATGTTGACAATAATTGAAAATTAATAGCACATTCCATAAGTAAGGCTGAAAGGAAAGGGTATTTTGGTCATGATTGTAGATTAATTCATCCCATATGGAAAGTAATCTGGCAATATCTATTAATATATACAAACGTAACTTTTGACCCTCATTTCAGATGTAGGAATATGGCCTATAAATTTGTTCTCATTTGCACAAAATGGTGTCATATACAAGTTTATTCATTGCAATGTGTTTTTAGTAAGCATAATTGGAAAATATCTAAACCTCCAAAAACAAAATACCAGTTTAATAAATTATCCATCCATATAAAATCGAATGCAATGTAGCTATAACACAAAATGAGAACACAGTTTTTTGTTTGTTTGCAGATATGGGCCAATCTACAAAAGTGGTAAGTGCAAACAATTAAGACTGTAGAGTCCCCATACTATGCTAAAAAAAAAAAAAAAATGTGTATAATTTTGTTTTTATATGCCTACAATATTTCTGAAAATGGATTGGGGAGTTTTTTTCAACATACATATCTCCTTTTGTACGTTTTTAATTTTGCATTATTTGCATGTGTTGCTTTAAAATATTTAAGTCTTTTTGTAAAGACAAGAAGTCCCATAATATATAACATTAAAATATAGTCCCTGCCTTCAAGAAAATACATTTCAGCGGAGGAAATGGATGTCTGCATAAAAGGTAAATTGTGATAAATGTAATTAGTAGTACTAAGACTTTTCAGTTTTACTGTACCTTTCAAAATTATTCCAGAGTTACCATGAAGTGTTGGGTTTAAAATAACCAAAAATTTCCAGTGTATTATTAATAAAATAACACTTATTTGATGAAAATCCCTAATATTTTCCAATATTCCAATAATGTTAGTATATATGTGATGAAAACTATCCATTCAAAGGATGTGGAAAAGGAATTCTAAAGAAACCTGCCTTAAGCATCTATTTAATTATGTTTATTGCTAAGATTATATAAAAACTTTTTTTCAGTCAGAAATCCCACAGAAATTAAATGGACTAACCAAAAACATGGTTAGCAGATAAATTACCTTTTTAAAAATAACTCTTGACCAGTCCTTTTTATTTTCTATTACCTACCATTTCATTCTGGATTAATAATTTTATTAAATGGTTTTGAAAGTACAATGATACATGCAAACTACACGTTTTTGATTACCGCTATTTAAACATGTGCAAGCTTGTAAATAATGGAGGATCTATAACATACCTCAAAGCAAGAGGGAAAAAAGTAAAAACAGACATGAGTATTCAAAAGAGAACTACAAAGTTAGAAATCTGAACGTCATAAAAATACAATAGTAAAAATATGTGATCAACTAAATCATTTATATTTCCCCTTTTTTTCAAAGGTGGATTCAGAATTTGTGGAGCTTAAAGTGTATCTAAAAGTGGATCGTGGAGTGGCTTTTTAAGAATAAAAGTAATATATCTATACACACAAATTTAGATATGGGCTTTGAAAGTGGCCCTTGCAAGTGAGAGACCCTGAAGCTTAGGCTTCTTTTGCTTCATTGAAATCGACTCTGCTTCTCTTAGCAAATAGAATTTTCCTTAAACTTCATTCTCTGATTTAATTTGAATATTTATTTGGGGTAGGGGATGTAAATATCAACAAATTCATAGGTAATTAAAATAAAATTTCCATCTTGCTGTCAAGATTACACTTCTTTTTTTTTTTGTTCTTCTTCTGGGTTTTCTTCATTTAAGAGTGTAAAATTAAATCTGCCATATCAGATTCGGAACAGACCAGAAATTTCCACTCTCACAACACAGCATCATAAAATCCAAGTTTGATACTGTTCTTTTAGCCCACGTGTGGAAATTCAATAATGATATTTCCATTCCTTACAAGTGGTTCGCAGTAGCAGTTCTGACAATTAACTCTCCCCACCACCGAGCATTTATTAGTATGAGAGCAAACAGCTCTTTTTCCTCTACCCTGTTTCCCCGAAAATAAGACCTAGCTGGACAATCAGCTCTAATGAGTCTTTTGGAGCAAAAATTAATATAAGACCCGGTATTATTCATATTATATTACATTATATTATATTATATTATATTATATTATATTATATTATATTAGACCAGTCTTATTTTACTATAAATCTTATATTAATTTTTGCTGCAAAAGACACATTAGAGCTGATTGTCTGGCTATGTCTTATTTTCAGGGAAACATGGTGAAAGTCCCCCTCCTTTCAGTCTTGACTGCAGAGATAGGCTGGATTTCCCCTGATAGCAAGGAAAAGGCAGACATTTCTAAGTTTCTCTTTCATTATGGGGGAAAGGGGGAACCAGCTTCCACTAATTCTGGTAACCATGTTATCTAACTCTCAAAATAGGAAAAATAATGGAGAAGAGACGAGGCAGAAGTTCTGAGACACATCCCCTGGTTATTGTTGCTAGGGCAACTGCTACTTGGCATCCTCCAAATAGTCATCGTCTGTCACACTTGGGGTATAATTCACAGGCATGCAACACATCTGAGTGGATTGGAAATAAAAAGTGGGGGAAGGGATAAAGATTCATGTAAATACATGAGAGCATTTTAAATAGACACATAAATAAAAGTGTATGCCTAATATTTAGAAAGAGAAGAGAGGATAGGCTTAGGAAGAATACAGTTTTGAAAATATGAGTGTCACTGCTAAATATTAGTGTTTTTCTTATTGCATAAATTTGTTAGACTCTACCCATTTCCAGTAATTGTCTACCCATCTGTCTCCTTTTATAAGAATCACTTCTTCCTCCAAATACTAGTTTTCTGTGGTATGACTTCGAACTAAATATATGCAAAGATTTAAATGTCATTTTCCTTTTCATAATCCTTAAAAGAGCAAAGAATATTTAAAAATACTTCTTCATTGTTTACCAAAATGCCTGACTCAGAAGCAGGACTGGCTTTGTCATTAGAGAAGATAAAGTATTTATTACCCAAATAATCATTAACAAAAACAGCCATGAACCCTGAAATATCCTTGACTAAATCTAAGTTGTACATTTCATTTCTCTTATGTCTTCCTTTCTTAGAGACAGGGTGTCTGCTTAATCTTTCTGATCACTGTTTCTTCTTCTCAATATTATAGGAAAGCTATCTTATGCATTATGGAGGGTAAAAACTCAAAAGAAACCTTAAAAATATCTATCATTAGCGTCACGTAAAACCCCAACGGTTTCAATCTCCTCTTAGCATTTTGTTGGTGTCAGCATCATAAAAATGTGAAGAAAACTCATATCAATGTATCACATTTACAAAATGAGCTTAATAGCAAATACATTTTTGGACGCAAGTGAGAAGGAGAAAGAATTTTAACCAAATTGCACTGAATGAATTTTAAAAAGCTTAATGAATTAAAGATGAAGGAATAAAAATCAGAAAAATCAACTGTTGGTAATGGCTTTGCCAAAAGATTTTCTTTTCCCTTTAAAGAGCATTGCTAAAGTCCTCTTATGAAAGCCAAATATATACTTTCATATAACCCAGATACTGAAACTAGACACCAAAGCAAATAAAGGAAAAAAATTATTATTTAATTACTAGGCTTAACATTGCATGTTGATTCAACCAAATCAGACAGACTTCAGTATTATTTTACATGTTTACTTTTAATGGAATCACCCAAATTTTGTGAACCAATAGTGAGTGCACTGCTTGAAACTCCAGGGGAAGGATAATTCCATAATGGTGACCATAATAAAAGTGATAGTTTACTTTTGTTAAGCATTTATTATCTGCCAGATACTATGATATAAACTTTACAGGGGTTAATTCATTTAATATTCCCATTACATTTATGAGGAAGATACCAAATTAAATTATGTTTATTGTACAGATTAGGAATAAAGCACATAGAAACTAGGTAACAGGCTCCAATTTGCATAACAAGGAAACAGCAATACCAGGAGAGAAACTCTGGTTTTTACATTAGTGTCGCATACTGTAGGGATTGGGTTGGACATTCACTCTCCACGTGGTCCTCTGATCTCTTTTCACCTGAAGGGCTTCTGGGAGTATGGGCTTTAGCTTCCCTAACTGATGCCCACCTTCTTATGGCAGATGCTTCTGACTGTCCTCCTTTTTGGATCTCTGGTGCCCACCCCAGATCTCTTTGCACACTTATATTTGCACTGAATCCCAATATTGCAGGTTGAAGCAGCAGAGAGGCTCACCTATGTATCCTCAGCCTTTCCCTTCCCCTGTGGGTTCTCTATTGGCATTACATTACTTAGGTAAATATATCTGATCCTTGGTAATATCTCCTATGAATTCCCACCTTGTTTCTATGGTGTAAATGCTGTGGATGTTGGAGCATTTGAATTTGCATTCCCTATACAATGTACTTAAGGAGTCTGTTTCTGGAAAAACACCTCCTCCCTCCACACACACACAAGCAAATACTCTACCTCTAAATAAATCTTATACTTATTTCTCCATCATACATAATAGAATTGACCTACATAACCTGTACTCTGTTATTAAGAATAAAGTTCTCGTGGGAATAAATTCTGGGAGAGCAATGACTGAGTCTTCCTAATTTCTCTATCTGCATCCCAAATAAATACCTAGTGTTTTTCCTTATGCACAGAAGCTTTCAATAAGTGACTGTAAATTAAATGGTATCATATGCCAAGAAACTAGCTTTTTAATTTACATTAATGAGTATATTAATCAGGATAAACTAGGCTGTGCACTAACAAGCACACCAAATCTCAGTGGCTTTTCATAACAATTGTTTATTTTTCAATCACCTAGTTCATGTCTTACAGGTTAGCATGGGGACTCTGCTCATTATAGCCATTCATGTTACAGCTTGATAGAGCCTCCATCTCAACACATGATGCCGCGTGGGTGAGTCAAGAAAAAGGGGAATATGGCAAAAACATATAGGTTCCTTAAATTTCTGGCAGAAATGACATACATCTTCTCCAGTCACATATTATTAGGCATGATAAAACAATATGGCCGCCCGTAACTTCCAAAAGTGTAGGGAAGTATGACCTTCCTGTTGACCAGAAAGGAGAGATGAACAAGGAATTTGTGAATACTCCTAACGACTATGGCTAGGGATGTGCTCTTTATGCCTTTGGCTAGAGCAGCCCCTTACATTAGAGCAAACATGGTTTGTGTATCTTAGCCTCAAAACCGTGTGGCAAGCATTGGGGAGAAAAAAGGCAAAACAGGGGGGGCAGATTTAAAGGGCATATCAAGTTCAAGCTGGGTGGCACAATCACAGAGGAGGAAGTAAGGAGAGAAGACTGAAAAAAATCAGTCACCATCAGCAAGTTGTCTTCAGGGGCAAGAACCTCATCTCTGTGGCAAGAGTTTTAAAGAGACATGGTATCTTAGTCTGTTCAGGCTCCTGTAACAAAATACCATAGACTGTGGCTTAAACAACAATCACTTATTTCTCACACTTCTGAAGGCTGGGAAGTCCAAGATAAAGACACTGGAGATTTAGTGTATGGTCGGGACAGGCTTCCTGGTTCATAGACAGCCATTTTTTAATCTGATTGATTGATTGATTGATTGATTGATTGTGTGTGTCCTCACATGGTAGAAAGCAAGCTAGAGAGGTCTCTGGGGTCTGTTTTATAAGGGCACTAATACCATTCATGAGAGTTCTAACCATAGGATCTAATCACCTTCCCAAATCCCTACCTCCTAATACCATCACACTGTGGATTAGGTTTCAACATATAAATTGGTAAGTGGGGGGGGAACACAAATGTCCAGTCCATTAACACTTGGATATTGGTAATACTTCATAGCTTAAGACATGGAAAGAGATTATCAATGATTCAGAAAGCAATGTGCCCTACCCAATATGTCCCTGAGTGGAACAAAAATATGTTATCTACATTCATTTCTTCTCTGACACATTTGTAAACTTCATGAGATAAATTGTCCACTTTGTGCCTGCCTAAAATCTCAACATGTGTTTATGTCCAAAAAAAAACTGTATCTGAAAAAAAAAAATAATCCTGTGTATGAATGATATATATGTGTGTGTGCAAAGAATTATATATTCTTTCCAGAGGGAGAGAGTGAGCAAACACTGGATAAATCCAAACTATAATTTTACTCATGAAATCTCACAATTATAAGTACAATTTTTACTTATTTTTTTAAAAGGTATTTTCAAAAGGCAGTGTGTTCAGACTTTATAGTAAGATAATCATTTAATCAAAGATAAGATTCCTACTTAGTGTCATGAGTCACACATGGTGCAGGGAGTCAGTGCTTCCAACAGTATCTTCCCAAAGAGTGAGCATATTACAGAAATCACAAAGTATAGGAGAGAACTCATTTACCCCATCAGTACTAGCTTTATAAAGCAATGAGAAAACAATACAGATATTCTGGAAAGAAGAAAAAAAGTAAGGCTTATATGATCAATAACAGTTATTTCATTCTTCTATAGCATGAAATTTTTCTTTTGTTTGAGCTTTATGTATGTTTTATAGATTACTTCTGAAATGTATACCAGGAAATTCAAGTACTCTAGTAATGATTTCCAAACATCAGAGGTTCTTCCAAAACTGTTCATTGTATCCTGCCTTAGAGTACATATCTACATGTGTTTACTCCTGGACATTCAGGTATATAACTGAATATTTGGGGGACTATAAATGGGGAAAAATTGAAAAGCATCTATTTGCATGAAGTGAGAAACCTCCAAGGAAAAACCTATTCTTGAGGTAACATGGATCATGGAACCATGAATTTGACCTAGTTATAAGACCTTAGCAAACTGGCAGAGCATGCCAGATCTGCAGACCCCTAGCTTTGGACAGTATACATAGCAACAAGGAGTGACTATGCAACACAGAACATTGCCCAGTTATATCTCTACATGTGTGTTTTTGGCATTTGAAAGATCCTTGAAGAATAACAAATGAGTCCAGTCTTTGTAGGAAGTTGCAAATACCCTCATGCATTATTAGTAGATGAGGGTAATCATCTTTCTTATTAATTTAGACATGGATATGACGTCATATATATTCATAAACTAATGAGGCTAAGAAAATTCAAATTTCTTAGTGTCACCATTTCCAAACTTATAAGTAATCTTAGATTAAATTATGTTGCATACTTGTTAATGGCAGTTCAATGGGCAGTTGGTTGCCCCATAAATTGTTTGCAAAACAAACCAGAAAATGGAAAACTTTTAGAAGGATTATATTTTGAAATCTGATCCCAAATATATAGATTGTTCTTAGTTTAAGTTACAAGGAGCAATCCTTCCTTACCTAAGTGTTTTCTGTTTTTCATGATCTCTATTTTAATTATCTTTTGCCCTAATAATTTATTTTCTGAAATCTTGACAATCCTTTAAAATATAATTACTCTAATTTTCTGCTAAGAACATGCCAGGTCAACAGTTGTGCTTGAGTCTTTTTTGTTCACTTTCTCTGTGTGTGTGTGTGTGTGTGTGTGTGTGTGTGCGCTTGTGTCTGTGTGTGTGTGTGCACGCACTTGTATGCATCAAACAGTTCTAGTAGTAACATCTCTCAAAGGAAGCCACAATTCCAAATAAAGGTGTGGGAAAAGAATTTCTGAATCCCTTCTGAACTGAGAGTTTGAAAATAAGCCCTCTCTACAGTATAAAATAATTTCCTATGGGGGTTGCACATACTGGGAGAACAATAAACATTTGTTGAGTAATAGAATCATATTTTCATAAATTTAATTAGGGACTAAATTTTCCAAGATTATGAAAAAGTGGCTTCTATGCCCCAAAAGACAAATTCAGTCTCTAGAACAACAGAAGCATAGGTTCCATTATAGCCTTAAGTCCTTTGATTCCAATTGTATACCTTTCTCTGGAAAATTCCTTATTTTGCACTGAAAATTTGCATGTCTGAAACATTGTCCATTAGGCCTACTGCTTTTTTGTGAAGCACCGCAGAGAAAGTCTACCACTCAACCTACACAAGATAACTTCAAGTATTTTAAAGTAGTCATTATATACACCATTAGGAGTCTTTTTTCAGTTTAATATCTCTAATTTCAACTATTTTTTCTGTGCCCTTCACCATCAGTGCCAATCTTCCCTCTATTTCATCCAATTTGTCATGACATTGTTAAATTGTGATACTTAGAATTGAATGAAAATTTCAGGATATGAACTAATTAGCATTCATGGTTCAGTCTTTCAATAAATATTTAATGAGCACCTATTATAAGCCAGCTATTACATTAAGGACTAGTGGTTAAATAAGACATATAGTCTTATTTACCTGTCTTAGATTGCTTGGACTCAAAAATAGTGCTTGGACTATGGTAGAGATAACCATATTAATACTAAATTACAAATGTGGTAAGTTTTTCATCAGAACAGGGTGAATGAAATATCCTTCTCTGGACATTATAATTATATTGCAAAAATCTAAAATTATGTTGGTATTTGTAACACCCACATCAAAAATTTTAATTAATATAAAACTAGTGGTCATTCATGTTTGTATATAATTTGTTAACAAGGTCAGTTATAAAAATAGACACATCTGATGTTGAATTTCTCAGAATGCGTGAAAAGAAAGCAAAACCAGAAAAGGGACATCCTAAAGAAAAAAAATTATAAAACTTCTCTAGATTTCCGATCAATTTTAACTTAAAAAAAGAAAGCATATGTTTGAACAAACAAACAAAAAAAATAATAAAAACCAAAAAAAACCTATGCTTAAAAAGCCAAGAATTTTGTTTTTCCTGGAGATAGCATTGCACAGTGGAGAGGATACTAAAATAAAAATTAGAAAACTGGGTACCAATTTACATGGTTTAGGCTAAAATCATTTACTCTCCTTAAGGCTTAATATCCTTATCAGAAACATGGAATTTAAAATTTCCCTTCTTCCCTGATTATCATCATTAGTGCTAATTCATCTGATAATGTTTTGAGTTTAATATGAGATGATGTATGAAAGTGTTTTAAAAAGAATGAGCCACAATGCAAAGGTAACTTTTTTTTTTTTTTTTACAGAGAAAAGAGAAATTGTGATTACAGCCAATACTGAATAACGGGTGTTGACTCTCTCACCATAAACAGCTATAAAATGATATTGTCATGCACAGATAGTGCAGAGATCCTTAAAAAAAAGGAACACAGGCTAGGTATACTCTACATTTACCTCAGCTTCCTATCTAGGGACACTTTCCAAACTGAGCCATAGAGAAGTAGAGACAAATACAGAGATCGGGGGAGTTGAGGGGCTGAGGTGGCCGAAATTTATGAGCCAGGATATTGGGAAGGAGTGTCATACACAGAGAAGGAAAACTAGATATCTGCATGTCTATCTTGATTCCTTTATGAACTATTAAGCTGCATTTGCACAGGGTGTGACATCATGGAGTCTGAAAGAGAGCTGAATGTAAGCTGAGTGAAAATTCTAGATTTTTCTCTATGTTGAGAGTACCAGAGTTCTAACCAGTCAGAGTAGATAACCCTCACTGAAAAACTATCGATGTCAGACCTCAGAAAGACCAAGTTTTAGGAGTAGGGTTATTCTAGACATACCCAAACCTTGAAAGGACCATGTTGATCTGCGAGTTAATCACTTGGGAAAAAAAAATTTAATGTTCTTTAAAAGAGACTCCATAATTTGGATTTCATAAATGTAACATTCACAGTGTCCAGGATACAAACAAAAATGCGAGACCTGTGAATAAACAGAGAAAAATAAGGGACAGTCAATAGACACAGACACAGAGTTGACACAGATAGAATTATGAGACAAAGACATTGATATAGCTATAATAAATATAGCCAAAAATGTAAAGGACAAATGGATATAATAAATAAAAGTATGGAAAATCTTAGTAGAGAAATGACAACATAAAAAAAGGTGTTCTAAAATACAATACCCAAAATGGAAAAGAGTCACAGATTGGCTACTGTTAAAAAAATATCAGGGAATTGAAGACAAGCCATAAAAACTATGCAAATCGAAGCACAAACTGTAAAAGAATGAATACCGAAAAAGGCTTCAGGGATCTATAGGTCAATATCAAGCACAAATAAATACGTGTAAAAATGTTTTTTAGAAGTATCAGCCCACATGCCAACAACATCAAAGAAGCACAGTTCAAATAAACACAAAGGAAAATACACTTAGGAAAACACAAAGGAAAACACAAAGGAAAACGCACCTGATTGTCAAGTGGCTAAAACTCAAAGATAAATAGAAAATTCTTAAAAGCAGCCAAATAAAAAAGGCACACTCTACACAGAAAAAAATAGAATTGAAGCCACTGACTTTTTAAAATAGGACACTATATATTCCAGAATACAAGGGAACAATATTTTTAAATGTTGAAATAAAAAAGTCAATCTAGAATTCAATACACTGCACAAAAAATATTTCAAAAATAAAGAGAAAATAAAAACAATTTTTTTAAAAATGCTGAATTTGTCACCAGCAGACTGAAAATTCAATCAATGTTACAAAAAAGTTCTTTTAAAAGGAATAGACACCATATATAAACTCAAATTTATTTGACAGAATAAAGTGTAGGAATGATTACTATATGGTTAAATATAAAATTTGCTTTTGTACTAAAGATAAACTGTCTTTCATCAAAATTAAAACAGTTGCTCATCTAAAAACATCTGTTAAAAAAGTAATAAAGAAAACCACACCCTGAGAAAAATATTCAGAATATTTGTATCTAGCATAGGAATTGCATCTAGGACACACAAAGACCTCTTACAACTCATTAACAATAATAAAAGAACCAATTATTTTTAATGAGCAGGAAACTGGAATAAACACCTAATGAAGAGAAAGAAGATATACAAAAGTCAAGTAAGTATGTAAAAGAAAAAGTGCTCTGCATCATTACTAATCAAGGAAATGAAAATTCAAGTCACAATGAAATATCACTTCACAAACTAGAATGGTTATAATAAAAATGTTTGACAACCTGAAATACTAGCCTTTTGGGGCAACCAAAATTCTCATGCATTGCTGGTGGAAAATTGTTTGACTATTTCTTGTAAAGTTAAACACAAATACCCTTTGGTTTAGCAATTCCATTCCTTTATTTGACCAAGTAAATGAAAACATACTCCAAGCAAAGGGTTTCTAGAAGAATGGTCATAGAAGCTTTATTCATAATAGTTCAAAGCTAGAAACAATACAGATATTCATCAAGAGTAAAATGGATAAACAAATAGTAGTACAATCATACAATCCAATACTACTCAGTAATAAAAAGAAAGAACTGATGCACTCAAAAACTGGTATGACTCCAAAAAATTATTCCACTTATATGAAGTTCTACAAAAGGCAAAACTAATGCCTCTATGATAGAAATCAGACACTATTTGCCGTTGAGGGAGTAACTGACTGAGAAGGGAAAGGGGAAAAGTTCCTGGGGTGATAAAAATATTCTATTTCAATAAGGGTGTGGGTAACACAAATGTATGCATTTGTCACACACTCTACACTTAAGATTAGTGTACTCCCCTGTATAAAAATTATACCTCAAAAAAATTTTTTTTAAGGAGGTAGAAGTATATGGTAGGAAGCTACTAAGAGGCAGCACATTGCAACATTTCTGGGAAGGTCAAAAATCAAATTATAAGTTTGTTGTTTTTAGTGACCACATGACTCAATTTCATCCTCTCTTCCTCCCTATAAAAATGTTCCTCTTCTTCCCATCAATTGGCGGGTAAACATTTGATGAGTATTCCCTGCTTACATGGCACTGTTATCTCGGTTTCCTATGTCTAACACATTATGGCCGAAAGCTAGCTAGTTAATTAAACTACAAGTTGTTTGAACTTAGTATGTTTCCTTTTCTTTATCATATGAGAACATTAGGAAAATTAATATGAAAGGGAAAATAAATCAACTATTGGGAAATTTTTCTGTGTGATAAAACAGGGATATTTTTTCCTTTGGGAAATTCCTAGCCCTCATAAAATGACTAAACCTTTACAATCTTCAGGTTGAATTCTTTTTGACTCTCAAAGAGTTTGATGGAAACACAAAAACAAAACAAGACTCATTGAGAGTAGAGTTTTACTTCAGTATGTCATGTAGAACCTTCCCTGCTGGCAGTTTAAGCATCGTGGGAAGAGCTTGATAAATACACGGATTTTGTATCCTAATCTTCAAGATGCTATTTTAGCAATACTATGCAGCCAGGTTCTTAAATAGCATTACAGAAAGCTGGGTTTTAGAAATAAGCACAGAAAAACTCTGTGAAGACAAGGGAAATGTCTGTATGGAAGATTGCTATAGACTGAATGTTTGTGTTCCCCCCAAACTTCATAAGTTGAAATCTAACCCCCAAAACAATGGTATCTGGAGGTAGGGCTTTTGGGAGGTGATTAGATTATGAGGGTGGAGACTTCTTTTATAAGGGTTAGTGTCCTTATAAAAGAGATCCCAGAGGGAACCCTTGGCCCTTTCTACCATGTGAGGACATGGTAAAAAGACAGCAATCTATAACGCAGGAAGTGGGCCCTCACCAGGTATTGAATCTGTTGGGTCCTTGATCTTCCACTTTCCGGCCTCCCGAACTGTGAGAAATGAATTTCTGTTGTTTATCAGCCACCCAGTCTGTGGTATTCTATTATAGCAGCCCAAGTAGTTTAAGACAGATCATCCTAGGCAAAAAGCGGAGCTGTATGAATTATTTCTCTCTTCCCTTATACCTCCTTGTTGGTTCTCTTTTGTCTTTACTTCAGCCTCCAGGGGCAATAAGTCTGCCAGAAATGAATAAAAATTCCTTTCTATCTAGTTCCATCTAGTTCTTTACTTAACAAAGAAGAGCTGACATTTGAAAATAACTTTACTCAGAATTAAGGAGAAAGTAAAGGAAAATAAAGAAAATACAAATTTAGAAAAGGCTGACTTAGCCTAATAAAAGACAGATTTCTGATGCAAACATAGTTAAATTGAAGCCACAAGTTAACTGGTCGGTCTAATTTACCAACATTCAGGACAGGGATTTGCTCACTTCCTCTGACACATTCTACTGATTAGAGATTCATTTGGATTTGACAAAAAACAAACAAACAAAAAAAAACCACTCCTTTAAACTTACAAATTACTCCTTAGGGAGGTTAAGTCTATCATACATTTTAATCAGATAATCCTATGTTTTTCTTTTTTGCTTTTTTCCTAATATAAAGCTGAGATAATTGGGGAGGAACAGGGTTGAACAAACAATTTTGGAGCAAGAAAAACAGTAGGGAAACAGGTCAGAGTCTGAGCTTTTAGCAACGCTTTACATGCCCATGCTTCAGGCCTGAAGTGCCCTTTACAAAACAACCAGTCCTGTGCTTCGTTTCACTCAGAGTCTTTCTTTAGCCCTCCATATGTAAAGATTCTCTCTCTCTCTCTTCTCCTGGCTTTTTAAATTCTCTTCGAATGGCCTCTTCTGAACAGTGACTGAGTTGACCAGTCTGTGACTTACTCTCCTATAAGAGTCCTCTCATTTGATTGGCTTCAACCTCTGTTATCTGGCCTTTTCCCTGATCTTGGCCTCCACTCCAAACACTGAACTACAAACAGCTTAGTCTGTGCTAAGGGCTCCTCCTCGTTTGGAATTGACTCTGCCTGAGGACATGAAATACAGATCTGCATGAGCAGAACCACTATCGGGGCACAGAGTATGTGAGTAAGGGTTGTATCTGGAGATGCAAAATTGAAAAGGAATAAAGAAAGTGAAGTGGGAGACTGTTAGAATTTTGTCAGACCCTGGGAATTACATCTACCCACAACACATATCAAATAATTTGTTTTCTCTGAATATGTGAATGCCAGAGTTTTCTGACCTCAGGGGTATTAAAGTTATCTTGGATCCCCACACCCCTGTCTGCTTTTCCTCTCTCACCTTTAATGAATTTCTTTTTCCCACTCCCAAAATCTAATTCTTGCTCTCTATGCTCTATTTAAATCGTTCTTCCGTTTGCACATTTTCAAATTCTATCCCTATGCTTTTGATTTCTAACTCTGTAGTGTTCAGCACTATTCCTTCCACTCACTATTTTCCTTGCAAACAAATGTCACTTGACCTGTGGATTTTCCAATAGCTACATTCCCCTTGCTGATAGAATTATTTGCTGACAAATTTATTTCAAAAATTTTACATCCAAAGCATATGTTTTCTTTTTCCAGTTTCTTACATACTACCATCTGGTTTCTGTTCCTGCTTTATCTCCACCTACTTTCTCTTTTAGACCTTTGCTGCATTAAAAACTATGAAAGCTGATTCACTGAAGAGCATGAAAAACTTTTAGTAAACTTCCCTTTTTCTTATGTTGCTTAAACCAAGTAAAACAGGGGTATATTATGAAGAAAAGTAGTACTAGTAAGGCTACGTATAAATTGAAAAGCTGCCTCCCTCCCACTTCAAGTTAACATGGTCCATTATAGCACAGATACTTTGTTTAAATACTGGAGAAATAAAGGTGGAGGAGAAAAAATGGATTGTTTAATTCATGGATAATTTATGAATTCTTGAAAATAATTCAAGAAATTATGAGTTTTTTTCTGAATGAACTTGAATTCTAAAACTCCATTTGAAAGGCCTAGTAGAAATAAATATCTTCTCCATAATTTTAATATCAACAAAACTAAACCAGCCCCCACTTTCAATTATCCCTGTAATGGCAATTTATGGTTTAGTAATCCAACTCTTTTCCATATTTTTATTTCTTTCTTACATGCCGTTATGTACAATCCATCGCCAAGACTTAAGCTTTCTGAGATCTGAGTACTACACTGGCAATGCCTCTCATAGAATTGATTTACTGAGTTGAGGTTTGCCTACATAATAATAATGTAGCATCATTAATGTTAGAAAACTGAAATTTAAGGTTCAGATCATTAGAAATTACAAAGTGGGATATCTCATGCTGAAAAAGAAATGATCCACACATAAAAAAGATTGAACAATTGTGAAACTTTTTGAACCTAATAAAAAGAAGAAATTTATATTTTTACAATCATAAAACAGGGGAGGATTTGAATACCATAAGAAGTAAACAATACACATTCAACTGAAACACACATAACAATATTTACAAAAATGTGACTACATACAGTCACAAAGGAAGGCTCAAAAAGTAAAAATTAACAAAGTTATTTCATGCTTATGTTATATTCACTATTAAAGCAATAAAAGATAAAATTCAATAATCTTACAAGTGAAAAAAGCCAAAATAAATAAATAAAATCTAGCAAACTAAGACAATAATAAAACACTTACTCTGGTAGTACATATTCATTGGAAGTCCAAGATGTATATCACACCTGAAACAGTTAATGAAAAACATTACACACTTTCTTATTAGTCAGAAACAGAATAATAATTTCTGCTATAACTATTACTACCCTATACTAAAGGACTTAGCCAATGTAATAAGAAAAGAAATGATATTTAAAACAAAAATATAAAAATATTATTAATATATGTGAGGGATAATAGTTATCCCTCACATATATTAGTTTATAATAGCTAGAACCAATAAGTGAATTTAGCAATATAGGAGTATTAAAGTATAATTTATAAATATTGGTGGCTTTCCTAAATCTTGCCAATATAAGACAGAACAATCACTTCCACAGTAATAACAAAAAATGTAAAGATTTTTTAGCAATATACCATATAAGAAAAATGAGTAAAGTATTCAATTTATAATAGCAGAAAAAAACTTAGGGTAAATTCTCAGAATACAAAATAAGAATATATGCTGAAATTTATAAAATTCAAAGATGACCAACAAAGTAAAGTTTGATTATATGAAAAGATTTTGAATAATAACAAAAATATTATATAAGACTGATCCAGAAAAATAAGAGAAACTTTAAACAAAATATTAAGAATAAAAAGAGGTATATTTCGAAGACATCATCAAAATGGCAGCCTGAGGTGAGCCTCTGTAAAGCTCCCCTGTAATTTACAACTAATCGAACAACAATAACTCCAAAAAGGACTCCCTGCACAGCAGACAGGCAAGACGAAGAGGCCCGCTACTGAATTCACCTAAAGGTGGGCGAATCGCACGAGCGGGGGAGGGGGGAAGGGAGAAGTGTGGAGACAGAGCCGCGCGAGCAAAGGACACAGACCTAGCTCAGTGCTCCGAGCTCGCTGCTTCCGGAAACTACTGCAGCTGCGGGAGAGGGAAGAACTCGGACTGCCAGGGCTCCACTTATGGCCCACAAGGCTGAGGGGGCAGCATACAACTCAGCTGAACCCAATGCTCACGGCAGAGACCTCTGAGAAAAGACTGAGGGAAGAAGGCTGAAAACGGTGGTTTGAGCCCTCACTGCCGAGAAGAGAAAGGAAGCCTTAGGCACTGAGACTATCCACCCTCTCCCTACCTTCCCAGAGCTCGCCCTGGCCCCATCTGCCCGGTGCTAGAAGCAGAACAGTAGCAGTGTCAGATCAAAAGAGCAGAATATTTGCTGTTCTGAGAACTGTGGACCGCAGACACGGATTCACAGCCCAACTAGTTCCGGCAAAGGGGAGGGAGCTGAGGAAGCAGGACCCGCTGTGGTGGTGGTCGCTGCCATTGCTCTGGGCCACCTCTCACAACTCACCCCACCCCTGGCCCCACCTATCTGAGCGGATCCCTGCAGGAGTAAACAGAACTGCTGAAACACAAGGGCTCTGAATCTGGTGCAGGAAGAGCTTTGGAACTTCAAAAACTCTCTACATACCCACACGGACACTGAGCCCAGTGACCCAGGTGAATTATTAACAGAGGAGAAACCATCTCCCAGGGAATCCCCTATTGTGTGAGAAGCTGGAATAGTGCAGAGAAAACATAGTATTACCGTGTGAGAGAGAAAAAAAAGGCTGCAGTCAGAGAGAAAATAAAACATTCTACCAACAAGTACTGGAAAACAAAAGAATGTTCTCTTCCTATCAACCTATTGTAGAAGCCACTCCTGTAGATGTCTAGGAAGAGAAATAATAAATCAGTAATTGCCATGAATAACCAAGGCAACAAGACAGCTCAGAAAGAAAGTGAAAAGTCTCCAGAAAAGGAACTTAAAGACATGGAAATATATGACTTAAATGACAAAGAATTCAAGATTGCAGTTCTGAAAAAACTCAATGAGATGCAAGAAAATACAGAAAGGCAGTTTAATGAACTCAGAAACATAATCAAAGAAAAACATGAGCATTTTACGAAAGAGATTGAAATTTTAAAAAACAACCAAATAGAATTTCTGGAGATTAAGAACTCAATAGAAGAAATTAAGAATGAAATAACCACCTTAGGTAGTAGAGTTGACCAGATGGAGGAAAGAATTAGTGACATCGAAGATAGAAAGCTGGAAATTACACAGATGGAAGAAGAAAGAGACTTGAGACTTAAAAGAAATGAAAGAACTCTACAAGAACTTTCTGACTCCATCAGAAAGAGCAATATAAGAATAATGGGCATACCAGAAGGAGAAGAAACAGAGAAGGGAGCCAAGAATATATTCAAACAAATTGTTGATGAGAACTTCCCAAACTTGTGGGCAGAACTGGATCCTCAAATCCAAGAAGCAAATAGAACACCTAACTACCTCAATTCCAACAGGCCTTCTCCAAGGCACATTGTATTGAAGCTGTCTAAAATCAACGACAAAAAAAGAATCCTCAAGGCAGGCAGGGAAAAGAAGACGGTAACCTACAAAGGAAAGCCCATTAGATTATCATCAGATTTTTCAGCAGAAACTCTACAAGCCAGGAGGAAGTGGAACCAAATATTCAAATTATTGAAAGAGAGAAATTATGAGCCAAGAATAATATAACCAACAAAGATATCCTTTAAATATGAAGGAGGAATAAAGACCTTTCCAGACATACAGAAGCTGAGGGAATTTTCTACTACACGACCTGCACTACAAGAAATACTAAAGGAGGCTATTCGACCACCATCAACAGGGACAATTTGTGTCAACCGAAACATAAAAAGGGGGAGAGTAAAGGCCTGAACTGGAATATGGGAATGGAGAAAGTAAGCGTGCTGAAGAAAATGGAATACTCTAAATATCAAACTTTCTTTTACATAAACTTAAGGGTAACCACTCAAAAAAAATCCAGAACTGAAATATATACTGTAATAAAAGAAGAAACAGAGGGAAATGTCATAGAATACCACCACACAGAAATAAACAGACAACAACAAAAGGCAAAGAAACAATGGAGACACAGCCTTACCAGAAAATGAAAGATAGAATGACAGGAAATCCTCACATATCAATAATCACCCTAAATGTAAATGGACTGAACTCACCAATAAAAAGGCACAGAGTAGAAGATTGGATCAAAAAACTAAACCCAACCATATGCTGTCTCCAAGAGACACATCTCAGTTACAAGGACAAGCATAGACTCAAAGTGAAAGGGTGGAAATTGACACTCCAAGCAAATGGTACCCAGAGAAAATCAGGTGTAGGCATAATGATATCAGATGAAACAGACTTCAGGGTGAAAAAGATAACAAGAGACAAAGATGGACATTTCATAATGGTAAAGGGGACTTTACATCAAGAAGACATACCAGTCATCAATATGTATTCCCCCAAACAGGGAGCACCGAAATATACCAAGCAACTACTAATAGAACTAAAGGGAGAAATTGACCAAAACACAATTATACTAGGGGACTTAAATACATCATTGACAGCTATGGATAGATCATCCAAACAGAAAATAAATGAAGAAATAGCAGCCCTAAATGACACATTAGATGAAATGGACATAATTGACATACAGAGAGAGAGAGCACTTCATCCTAAAACATCAGACTATACATTCTTTTCTAGTGTACATGGAATATTCTCAAGGATAGACCATATATTGGGACATAAAATGAGCCTCAGCAAATTTAAGAAGATTGAAATCATACCAAGCATATTCTCTGATCACAAGGCTTTGAAATTGGATATCAACTGCAAAAAGAAAGCAGGAAAAAACACAAATACATGGAGAATAAACAACAAACTTTTAAAGAACGACTGGGTCAAAGAAGAAATTAGAGGACAGATCAAAACATACATAGAAACAAATGACAATGTAAATACATCCTACCAAAATTTTTGGGATGCAGCGAAAGCAGTTCTAAGAGGGAAATTTATATCATTACAGGCCTATCTCAAGAAACAAGAAAAATCCCAAATAAATAACCTCATGTTACCCCTTACAGAACTAGAAAAAGAAAAACAAGTGAAACCCAAGGTCAGCAGAAGAAAAGAAATAACAAAAATCAGAGCAGAACTAAATGAAATAGAGAAAAAAAAAGACAATAGAAAAAATTAATCTGACAAAGAGCTGGTTCTTTGAAAAGATTAACAAAATTGACAAACCCTTAGCTAGACTCACTAAGATAAAAAGAGAGAAGACACTAATTAACAAAATCAGAAATGAAAAAGGGGAAGTTATCACGGACACCACAGAAATACAAAGGATCATCCAAGAATACTACGAAGAACTATATGCCACCAAATTCAATAACCCAGAAGAAATGGACAAATTCTTAGAAACATATAGCCTTCCAAGGCTGAACCATGAAGAACTGGAAAATCTAAACAGACCGATCGCCAGTAATGAAATTGAATCAGTCATCCAAAACCTTCCCAAAAGCAAAAGTCCGGGACAAGATGGCTTCACTAGTGAATTCTACCAAACCTTCAAAGAGGATCTAATACCAATCCTGCTCAAACTCTTCCAAAAATTTGAAGAAGAGACAGTACTCCCTAAATAATTTTATGAGGCCAACATTACCCTGATACCAGAACCTGGTAAGGACAACACAAAAATGAAAACTACAGACCAATATCTCTGATGAATACAGACGCAAAAATCCTAAACAAAATTCTAGCAAATCGAATACAACAATGCATTAAAAAGATTATTCATCATGACCAAGTGGAGTTCATCCCTGGGGTACAAGGATGGTTCAACATCCGCAAATCCATCAATGTGATACATCACAGAAACAAAATAAAGGACAAAAATCATATAACTATATCAATTGACGCAGAAAAAGCATTTGACAAGATACCACATCCATTTATGATTAAAACACTTAATAAAATAGGTATAGAAGGAAAATAACTTAACATAATAAAGGCCATATATGACAAGTCCTCAGCTAATCTCATAATTAATGGAGAAAAACTGAAGCCCTTTGCTCTACGTTCAGGAACACGACAGGGCTGTCCCCTATCACCTCTGCTTTTCAACATAGTGTTGGAAGTCCTTGCCAGAGCAATCAGGCAAGAGAAAGAAATAAAAGGCATCGAAATTGGGAATGAAGAAGTTAAATTATCACTCTTTGCAGATGACAAGATGCTATATATAGAAAACCCTAAAGACCCCACCGAAAAGCTATTAAAAACAATCAACGAATACAATAAAGTTGCTGGCTACAAAATCAACGTACAAACGTCCATTGCATTCCTATATACTAACAATGAAATCTCAGAAAAAGAAATACAAAAAACAACTCCTTTTGCAATTGCAGCAAAAAGAATAAAATACCTAGGAATAAACTTAACCAAGGATGTGAAGGACCTATATGCTAAAAACTATAAGACATTTTTGAAAGAAATTGAAGAAGACACAAAGAAATGGAAAGACATTCTGTGCTCATGGATTGGAAGAATCAACATAGTTAAAATGGCCGTATTACCCAAAGCAATATACAGATTTAATGCAATCCCCATCAAAATCCCAATGTCATGTTTTAAAGAAATAGAACAAAATATCATCAGATTTGTATGGAACAACAAAAGACCCCTAATAGCCAAAGCAATCCTAAGAAAAAATAACAATGCTGGAGGTATCAGATTCCCCGACTTTAGCTTGTACTACAGGGCAACAATAATCAAAAGAGCATGGTATTGGCAGAAAAACAGACATGCAGGCCAATGGAATAGAATTGAGAAACCAGAAATAAACCCACATAAATATGGACAGATAATTTTTGACAAAGAAGCAAAAAACATACAATGGAGAAAAGACAGCCCCTTCAATAAATGGTGCTGGGATAATTGGAAAGCCACGTGCAAGAAAATGAACCTGGACTGCTATCTGTCATCATGTACCAAAATTAGTTCAAAATGGATCAAAGACCTAAGCATAAGACCTGAAACAATAAACTGCATAGAAAAAAACATAGGTACTAAACGTATGGACCTTGGGTTCAAAGAGTGTTTTATGAATTTGACTCCAAAGGCAAGGGAAGTAAAAGCTAAATTAAATGAATGGGACTATACCAAACTTAAAAGCTTCTGCACAGCCATAGAAACCATCGACAAAATAAAGAGGCAACCAACTGAATGGGAGAAGCTTTTGCAAACAGCACTTCAGATGAGCGGCTTATATCCAAATTATACAAGGAACTCATACATCTCCACAACAAAAAAACAAGCAACCCAATTGCAGACTGGGCAGAGGACCTGAAGAGACATTTCTCCAAAGAGAACATACAAATGGCAAATAAACATATGAAAAAATGTTCAACATCACTAATCATCAGAGAAATGCAAATAAAAACCACAATGAGATATCACCTCACCCCAGTTAGAATGGCTATCATCAACAAGACAAATAGTAACAAGTGTTGGAGAGGATGTGAGAAAAAGGAACCCTCATACACTGTTGGGGGAAATGCAGATTGATGTAGCTGCTATGGAAGGCAGTGTGGAGGTTCCTCAAAAAATTACAAATAGAATTACCGTATGACCCAGCAATCCTTCTCCTGGGTATCTACCCCAAAAATCTGAAAACAGTTAGAGATAAAGACACGTGTGCTCCAATGTTCATTGCAGCTTTATTTACGGTGGTCAAGACATGGAAACAACCAAAATGTCCTCCGACAGATGAATGGATAAAGAAGTTGTGGTATGTATACACAATGGAATAGTATTCAGCGATAGGAAAAGATGAAATAGTACCATTTGCGACAACATGGATGGATCTTGAGATTATAATGCTAAGTGAAAGAAGTCAGACAGAAAAAGTAGAGAACTATGTGATTTCACTGATATGTGGTTTATAAAACTGAAAACAACAAAAGAACAAGACAAACAAATGAAGGAACAAAAACTCATAGACACAGACGATAGTTTAGGGATTTCCAGAGGGTAAGTGGGAAGGAGGGCTCTACAAGAGGGTAAACAGGTCTAATATATGGTGATGGAAAGAGAACTGACTCTGGATGGGGAACACACAATATGAGATATAAATAGTGTATTACAGAATTGTACACCTGAAATCTATGTAACTTTAATAACAATTGTCACCCCAATAAACTTTAATTTTAAAAAAAAAGAAAGAAAGAAACCCATACATATAATTAAGTACTTAAAAAATGTGGTTTTTCAAATCAGTGAAGAAAGGAAAATTAGCAAAATATTTAGACAGATAAGTTAATCACACCTCAGGCTCTTTACAAAAATAAATTTAGATGAATTTAAGAAAAATATAAAACATAATATTATAGTTTTATAAGAAAATATAGGGTAATGCTTTCTTGAGTATAGCCTACGTACATATAGACAAAATTTATAAATACAAGTATTGATATATTGATTATACCAAAATTAATAGCATGGATTCCACTAATATGCCACTAATAAAGCTAAATAATAAGCAAAAACATAGGGAGAATACTTGCAATGGTTATGATAATAAAATATCAAAAGCAGTACTTCTCAAACCCTCTGTGATGGAGAGCTAATTTTTTCCTATTTTAAATCCTTGACAGACTAACATAGTCATAAAATACAATAAAAATTAACTGCCAAGAAAAAAAAAATTAAAAGGACCTATAAACTGTGTTTTTTTTTTCCTTAAGATAGAATAGCCATAAAATTACTCAGCCCACTGACTTTCAATTTCTCTACATACCTGTTTGTGGACCAGAAATAAACAATTAGTGGAGCAGCACAGGTCCAGAGATCACACTCCAAACTACACAGATCTTAAAACGTCCTGCAAATCAGTATGAACACGGCAAAAGACCAAACACAAAAAAAACGAAGTGTATTAACATGGAAGTCACAAAAAAGCACAAGTACTCTGCTCATGAAAATATGCTAATAGGACGTGATAATCAGGACTATGTAAACTAAATTAACAAGCCCTTTCTGAAGTTTGCTAACATCAAGCCTTAAAGGAATGTGTAGGGAAAATAGGCCTCATATATTGCTGATGAGAAAATAAATTGGCAGAGATACGTTGGGAACTACTGATACTATCCCTTAAAATTAACCAGACACCACCAAACCAAAACTCTATAATACCTCATATTTAATTCATTTTTACGCTCTGGAGGAAAACTTGCATATTTGTACCAGGAGACCTATACAAGGAGGTTTATTTCATGATTGTTTATAACAGCAATAAATTGAAGGGGAAAAAAAAAACACCCTGAAAATCCAATTTAGAAGACGATGAAACATTTATATTGTGGAATACAGATTAAAACTTGTTAGATCTATTACATTAAGACTTTTATTTTTCAGAATGAAAACAATATCCCCATAGTACTCTATAGGTAAAATATGCATGTAACCACCAAGAAAAAGTATGGGGAGTTTACATTCCAAACTCATGAAGGTGGTTATATCAGGTGGAAATGTGAAACAAGGAAAAGGAAATCAAGCTTGGAGGTAATGGTCAAGAGGGAATTCATTTTTATAATAATATTTTAACTTTTTAAAAGGAGAATATTCTCTTACAGTACTTGTTTGGTAGGCAATTGCACCTTTTAACAAAATTTCCAGGTATGAAAACCACTGGTTAAAAAGAAATAATAATAAATGTTTTAAATATTTTTGTTAGTCCTAGTCACCATTCCTCCTCAAGCAGACATGGGTTCTTCAGAGAGATAGCAAACCAGGATTTTCATGTGTTGACCTTATGCTGATACTTGCTAATGGTTGTCTTTAGTAGAATGGACGTGAGTACCTGACCATATAGCATATCATAAACACAAACTTCTAATTAAATGATAAATTGATAGGCAAAAATTCCAGTAAATATTTTTAATGGGTGTATTGGAAAGTGCACAAAATTTGAATTTCACATTTTTTGGTAGACCGAGTACTCATTTAATGCTTCGTAGTTGAGAATGATTTCATAGGTAAAAGAAGTAGATCTTCTCAAACAAGCAATTTATTACTATTTAAAAGTAAGAACATAGGAGAACTGACTCTGGGTGGTGAACACACAATGTGATATATAGATGATGTATTACAGAATTGTACACCTGAAATCTATGTAACTTTACTAACCGTTGTCACCCCAATGAATTATTTTTTAAAAAGTAAGAACATACTTCCATTTAAGAAAGATTGCAATTGCCAAATTAGTAAAATTTCAAAATGACTATTTCTTTTTTTCTATCTTTATGTAAAGTATAAATAACAAATAAAAGTTGTATATATTTATGGTGTAGTACAAAGTAATGTTTTGAAATATGTACACATTGTGAAATGATTACCACAGTCAAGCTAATTAACAGATCCATCCTTTCTGTTTAGAAAGAAGGTCTGACAATTAAGTTCACGAACTTGTTGCAACAATGATACTAACCTTTTTTGATATGAGGGATTATTAATTATTAATTTATACCAACTGGACAAATAGTTAACCAAGTTTACTATTTGGAAGTGCTGAAAAGGAAGTGTGAAAAAGTTAGACGACCTGAACTTTTCGCCAACAATTCATGGCTCTTGCATCACGACAAAGCACCAGCTCACATGGCACTGTCTGTGAGGGAGTTTTTAGCCAGTAAACAAATAACTGTATTGGAACACCCTCCCTATTCACGTGATCTGGCCCCCAATGACTTCTTTCTTTACCAAAAGATAAAGGAAATACTGAAAGGAAGACATTTTGATGACATTCAGGACATCAAGGGAAATACGATAACAACTCTGATGGACATTCCAGAAAAAGAGTTCCAAAATTGCTTTGAAGTGTGGACTAGGCGCTGGTGTTGGTGCATAGCTTCCCAAAGGGAGTACTTCAAAGGTGACCATAGTGACATTCAGCAATGAGGTCTGTAGCACATTTTCTAGGATGAGTTCGCAAACTTAAATGTCAGACCTCAAATTTTAACCACATGAGTTCTTTAGAGGATTTCTTTATAAACATTCCACGGTTGTTTTCAGGTAGCACAACTGATATCATAAGACATGTTATTTTAATAGTTAAAATATGTTGACAAAGTGCTATGGGAGTGAAAAAAATAAAGTGATAGGTGTAGACAAATGACAAAATAGATGAGATAAATTTATTGAGTGAATACTGTAGTCTTTCATAGAATAAAGAAACACATCAATGTTTTAGTAGGTAGGAGGGATGGTTTGAATTTGTTCTAAACAGGAAAAATAAAAATCAAAAACAAGAGAAAAGTAATTCTTTTAATGTAATAAACAAAAAACATAGATCAGAACAAAGGACAAGAAAAGATTAAATTAGTAAACAATTTGCAAGTAACTGGAGTGAAAGTAGAGTGTAGTAAATAATAAATATAAAATGTATAACAAATACTAAAGGAAAGAAATAAGAAATTCCTAAAGAAATAATTTTGGAATGAGACCAACTTACTGAGTTACTCATAGAAATTCATTCAGGTACAGCGACCACTCAGAGACTCCTGACAGACCCTTAATTGGAAGTCTAAAATCCTGGTGTCAACAGGGTTGGAGACAAGGAAGAGAATCCTTCCTTGTCTCATGTTGCTTCGGTGTTTGCTGACATCGTGGGTGTTCCCTGGCCTGTGCCAGGATAATTCCAATCTCTGGCTCCATGTCACATGGTCTTCTCCCCTGTGTGTTTGTGTCTCTGCCCAAATTTCCCTATTCTAAGGACACCAGCCATGTGCACTAAGGGCCCACCCTAATGATCTCATCTTAACTGGGTTACATCTGAGAAAACACTGTTTCTGAATCATTTGGAGGTACTGGGAGTTAGGACTTCAACATGTCTCTTTTGCGGGGGACACAATTCAACCCATAGTACTCACTCCATTCCATCTAATCCATCTCCCAGTCCTATTGATTCTGACACTGAAGAATTCCCCTATCCATCTTCAACTCCACTCATTACAAATAAACTCATTACAAATAAGCACAATATACAGTTTCACATTTATTTTTGTGCTTACTTTTCTCTTATTTCCCATACCTACAACACGGAGAGGTACGGAAAAGTGGAAAGTTACTGCTCTGTTCCCAGAACCTAGCACAGTGCTCAGCAGGCAATGGGTGCTCAACAAATATGTGTTGGTTAATAAAACAAAAGAGGGATGCAGGATAAGAAAGGATCCCAAAGCTAAAAAAAAAAAAAGAACAAAATGATTGTGAAGGAAGGCGAGAATAAAGATAGAAAAAAGGAAGGACAAATTGTTTAAAATTTGAAAACTAAAAAAAATAAATTTGGAATAATTATAATATTCAATTTAATAAAAGCAAGGGAAACTTTATGTGGATAAACATGCTAGATTATTATTCCCCTTTTTTTCTCAGAATTATGAAGAGAGAATAGCATTCTAGAATCTTTTTTCCAAAGCATAACTATCACTACTATATATCAACACAATTTAATACTCAATACAAAAAAAAAGGTTTCTTTATTTGCATTACATTCTCTCACAGTATAATAAATGGGATTTTATATTCTCCGCGAACTCTTCTTGAGCCAGTGAAAGAATTTCACTTCTCTTGGATGTGAGGTGACACCAGATGTTTTCTCAGCAGATTTTTTGAAAAGCAAAACCAGAGGTGAATGGAAAGAGAGAAGAAAGTAGTAACCTGTGTTTGTAATTTATTTATGAGATGATATAAATAACAATAATGTGTCATGTTGTTCACACAGGCATTTCAGGTCTTGAGAATGGCGTTACAAGGTTGAAGAGTCAAATATTGGTACTTTGTAGACACATAAAGTGAGGTGTTTTATTGCCCCACCCTGTCTTTTTGTTATATCTGTATCAGTCAGTGTTTGGCTACAGAGAAAAGCATCTACTGTACACAGCTTAACCAGAAGGGATTTAAATGCTATACGGGATCATTAAGAAGGCTGAAGACCCAATTCTTGACTGAGTTTCCAGGAATCACTCAAGAAGCTACATTGCAGAACTGGGCCATCAGGGGAGCTGCAGTCCCTGACACAATACAGAAGCTATTAAAAGCAGGAAGCTGCATGTGAAATCAGGAAGATTGCTACCTCTGCCAGCTCCAGGATGATACTGCATCTGCTAATATCTGCAACTATAAAATGGGCTTCTGATAGTCTGATTTACCTAGCCATGTGACTTACTTCAAAATAAAAATTTTGTGTAAGTTCATCTTATTAAAAGACTATGAAAAACATCTAGAACTACACACACACACACACACACACACACACACACACACACGTATATACAGAGAATTTTACAGACAGAACTATATATAATCACATCTAGAACTACATAACAAATATGTACATATAGTTCCAGATGTGATTTATATATGTAATCATATCTAGAACCATAGGAGTATAAATCACATCTAGGAAATGTAGTATGCTGTTTATTTTTGGTTCATATGCTAAAAGGGTGTTGGGATGCCTACTGAACAAGTCCAGTCCCAGTAACGATCATACAGTATGTGCACCTGCTCTTTTGGACCAGTGAAGACGGATTATATAAGTGACTTATGACAGTAACACACAGATGTGGACATTCTAGAGCATATTTGGCATATTTCTGTTTTGGTTTATAACAAAATATAGATATTATTTTAGAGACTCAGTTTGATACTTTCTGACATTTATAAATAGTTACTGAATTACATTAATGATTAAAATAACAATAATTGGTTGGCCTTAAAAAGAATATGAAGCTTCTAACAAGTCAGTTTAAAACAATTAGCCTGAGCCCTGTAGACACTTTGGGACAGATCATTGTTTCTTGGGAGAGGCTGCCCATTTTGTAGGATATTTAGCAGCACATCTGGCTTCTGCCTACTAAATGTCAGTAGCACCGCCCTTCCCGCAGGTGTGACAATCAAAACACTCTCTCCAGACATTGCCAAATGTTTCCTGGGGATAGCACAAAATTGCCCCCAATTTTGAACCACTGGTATAGATGGGATCACCTAAGAGAGAGAAGTCCACATCCTTCTTTTAAAATAATAATTAAAACAAAAAAAATAACATCCAGAATAATAATTTTTATTTCATGATGATCTTCTATCTTTAAATTTCAGAAATATATTTGCCAATTTTAGGTTTTTAGAAATCATTTAAAATAAGGAAAAACTCACATAAGCAAACTACTCTACAGCTATTAGCACCTATTTTTACCAAGTTGTTTCTCTACATTATGAGATCTTTCAACATAATATGAAGAGATAAGTTTTAAATAATCTTATTTTCATATGAGACTTTATAAATTTGAACAGTGTGGATGTCCCATTTTCTATAAATTTAAAAATAACATAGCTTCTATGCTTCTGCTTTAAATTCATTGCTATTTTAAAATTTATATTAGTTCATTTCAATGGTGATATTAGTTTCAAGAAATTAAATTATCACTTACTTGTAAAGATACCACTTTATCACAAAAATGAATCTAGTAGTAAAATAAAATGGAAAATACTTATTCTATAGCTGATAAATGTAGGAGAAATAATTATACATTAATATTGCTTTTGCAATAATAGTGAAAATGAGGTAAATTATATTTTTAATTCCATCTCCTGATCCTCCTAGTCATGTGTTAGCTCTAAGTAAGGCTCTTGCCCCATCCTTAAAGAACAGTGAAAGTGATGGCTTTCAGATTTTTCTGCCTCAACTTTCTTCAATTAGTAATGATGGTTCAAAATTGCTGGGATTTTCCATGGGGAATGCAGGGGAAGGATTAGACACATGTTCCTTCAGGAAAAGGATCTCAAATTCTCAACTCTGGTTGCACATAAGAGTTTCTTTGATATTAAATACTGATGTCTAGATCTCATCCCTAGAGAATTTAATTTATCTGGGATGGGGACTGGCCATAGATATTATTTTAGAACTCGTTCAATAAGTCTAATATATAGCCTGGGTTAAGAAACGTTGCCTGAAGAGAGCAGAGCTTATCCATGAGCAAATTTGTGTAGTTTGAAAAGCCTTTTGGATGATTTTCATGTATCTTTTTTAAAAGAAACATTCTCAGATTAAATTGTCCATGAACCAATACAGGGTCTCTCTCTCTCTCTCTCTCTCTCTCTCTCTCTCTCTCTCTCTCTCTCTCTCTCTCTCTCTTCACCCCTCCCAATCTGCCCCATTCCCAAAGATGGAACCCCCAATATAAAAAGGTACTTTCCATTGCAGAGTTGGAAAGATTTGGTGTGGAATAGCACACTTTCTTTAACATTAGAACTAAATCTGGAAAGAGGAGGCTGTGTCATTGTCAACCAGAAATTTCCAGAAAGAGTGTGGAAAAACAGACAAACCTATGGCCTGAGGATGAATTTAGATGGATTTTTCTGCCCCATGGATCCTCCAGGACACTGGACTCTTTCTGCCTGAATGGACTATGTATCTCAGACACCACAGGTCAATCTGAAAGCGACCTTATCAGCTCCTAAACCAGCTCTTAATCCAATTTCATGTATGCTCCAGATTACAAAACTCCTTTACAGGATTGTAAGGTTATAAGACATTTGGTTAATATTTCTATGCCTCTTTTCTCACTTATAACATAACGTAAATAGACTAGATAATTACCAAAATCAATTCCTGCACCAACAATTTACATTCCTTCCTTGCAGTAAGTGATTAATTATTGTTACAACCCTTGAAACCCCAACAACATATATTAAGTTAAATTAAAAGGTTTTGGATATTTCTCTGCCTTCAAAGTCATTCACCCTCATATTCTCCTTCTCCTCTACTTCCAGCTCTATTTTGCCTTGCCATTTCCTTTTCTGAGATAGGGTAATAGATCATGACCTTTCTGTACAGGCAAATTAATGGGCTTAGTGTGAAACACAGAGGCTAGGAAATAACTTAAGTTACAGAAAAAAGAGGGAGGAGAAAGTGAGATCATAGACACCAAATGCACATAATTTTTAAAGATGGGGACCTGTAATAATGAGGTCTCAGCAAGGTCAGATCAATAAGTACTAAACTTGGAGATTTCTGGTTATATGGGCATTTCAGTTTGTAAATGGATTGCACACTCTCTGCCAGCCCCCAACCACAGAAACATAACAGATGTTTCTGTTCCTTTGACAACTCCCCTTAGCCCTTCTCCTCCTGCAGAGTCTTGAGTAATAACCCCAAAGCCCCTGCAAAGACACCCTCTCACCCCCACTGTGGGCAGGTGCAGTCATTCAAAATATATACAAATTCCACAGAGAAAAAGGCATTATGACAGCATTGCAATTGATTTCTTCACTGCTAAAGAAGTTAAATCCACATGACCTATATTCATGTACAGATTAGCTCAGATGGAAAAATGAAAACTAGTGACAGTGAATCATGCAGCAAATACAGGAGCTCATAAATAAATAAAATCCTTGTGGGTAGAAAACTCAGATTTGAAATAAGAATGTCAGATAAAAGAAAAAGAGAAAGGTTAGTATCAAAATATAAAACTTTGGGGATCTGGCATAAAAATGTCTTTCAATATCTGAAATATATCTTTGCCCTGGATTAACTGAGTGAGGGAGGTTGCACCCGCAACCAAGTGACAGATACAACCTAAATTTGGGGAGTTGAATAATTCTGTTTTGACTGACTCTTTACAAAGATAAAATAAATTATAAAAAGTTCAAAGATGAAAAACAAACAAACAAACAAACAAAAAATAAACAAGACCCTTATTTTAGCATCCTCAGTCCTAGTCTGTAATAGTTAATTACTGTTACAAACTGGTATGCCGAATACAGAGGGGTCCAAAAAAAAAATGTATACATTTTAAGAAAGGAAAAAACTGTATTAAAATTGTAATACTCAATATATACCTATAAAAAAAGATGAATACAAGTCACGCTTGACTTCTGCAATTGCAAGAGGTGCTCAAAGTGGTACCATCAGTGTAATTTTGATAGTTTTTTCCTTTCTTAAAATGTGTATACATTTTTTGGCACCCTCTGTATATATGTATATACATACACACATGTATATTTAAAATGTTTATATTTCACATATAGGTTATAGTTACTAACATAAACATGTGTTTGTATCTATACCACACATGCTTTTGACACAAATGGGTTCATATTTTATACCTTTATGCACATTTCCTCTTTTTTTTTGTTCAATATAGTACTATTTCCTGGCGTTAGATGCCAGTTCCACCACTTAATACCTGTGTGACTTTAAAATATGCTGCTCAAATGTCTGCCTCAGGGAGGGAGAAATGGAGAGTTATTGTTTAATGGATACAAAGTTTTAGTTTTATAAGATGAAAAGAGTTACAGATATGAATTCGGTGGTAATGATTGTACAACATTATGAATATATTTAATACCACTGAACTGGGTACCTAAAAATGGTTAAGATAGTAAATTTTATGTTATGTATATTTAATCAGAATAAGAAAATTGGGGCAAAAATAAAATGCAACGAGAAACATAGAAATATTTTATATTCATGATTTCTCTTCCTTGCTCTAAATCTGGTCCTCTTCCATATCTTTCATCTCTGAAATGACACCATGCATCCACCTACACTGATGAGAAAACTAATATTCATCCTTGCATTTTCCCTTTTCCTCAACTTTAATATCTAAAATCCATTTAAAATTTTTAAATTAAACATTCTTGTCTCTCTGAAACACCTGCCGTCTCTCCCCATACTTCAATTTGTGTGGAGTCATGAAAATATTAGCGTGCTGGTACTCAGTACTGTTAATGAATTGTTATATCAAAATTAAGCATGAGCACTTTTCAAGCTTCTTAGGAAGTTTCCAGAATAATTTGGGTCAGTCACTCATTTTGGGATGAAAATAAGCCATAATATATAAACAAAATATCCATTTGAAATATGACATGTGGATTCCTAGTTGAATTATTTATTGAATTATGGCTTAAAAGATGATTGGAGAAAAAGGCATAAAACAATGAAAACTGAACTTTGATCTTTTTATCATTTAAAAAATTTTATGTTTCTATATATATTTATATAGACATAAAACTATTTTTATAGAGCTCATTGAGGCTACCTCAAGTATCTTTCAGGAATGATAGACTACAAAATAAATACCTACAGAAAGGGGTTTGGCACATGAAATCACAATTATCTCTAAAGAATCACAAAATTAAAGGTGAAAATGTAAGTAGCATATATGACAATCTTTTGGTTTATGTAATAATAATGACAATAAAGGTTGGAAAAAACATTTGTTCTTAACTTGTCAAAATTCAATTTTTGGAGGTCTTCAAATTTTCATATTTTCAAACTTGAATGACTCCTTTTCAGTTGTGATTTATGTAATGCTTTAGTAAATATACTACTCTCCAGGCTTCCAGATGCCCATCTTGCACACATGTTTTTAGATTTAAGCCTGAATTTTTTTTTTCTTTTTAATTTGAGAAAAGAAAAACAAAAGCTAGATTTGATCCCTGCTTCAACATTTTTTGGATGTACAACCTTGGAAACGTAGATGATGTGTTGTACTTCTCTCAGCCTGTGTATCTAACTATGTAGTTGGAACAATAGGAATGCTAATAATTACCTCAAACTGGTTATTTTGAAGATAAAAATATAAAAGTTACCTCACAGTCCTTACCAGTTAGGCACTCAATAAATAGTAGCTCTTAATATCATTAATACTGGGTGTTTTTGAGACTCTGCATACAATCATAAGTAAAATTACTCTGTTTAATTTTACAAAGCCAACTAAGTATGATTTATAGGAACAAAATGAGGAACAGATTTAGGTAATTATATTATTATTATTTATTATTATTAATGTTATCTGTAGAAGACAGTGGTTTCTAAGGTCATAATAAGGTTATTTTACCAAAGAGACGTAGTTGGGACATGAATTCTAATCTATTGCAATGAAGTGGTGAGAGTTCAAGTGCATCAGTTCATGGCAGATAACTGATAAATGAAATTTGAATCTGAGATGTTGAAATTGAACAGGACCATAGAGACAACATTAACCATCCTTCTCACTTTCCAGATTATAAGGACCGAGCCTCAAGAAATTTCCTGATTTCACACAACTACACAACAGATTAGCAGAAGCAAAAGTAGAAAATACATTTTTGTAACTCCCAGCCCAGTGCTCTTTCTAATACTGCATCATGCAAATAAAGAGAAAATTAATTCCCAGGTTATTTGCTTATTTTACATTCAGAGTACTTTGGATAGAAAATATCTAGATTATTTCAGAAACATCATCACAGAGATATAAACAGTTGGCTCTGTCTGCAAACACCTTGGGGAAAGTTAAATGTTGGTTCAATTTCTGGGGGGGTGGGGGGGGAAACAGCATGTTGGACGAGGCTTACATTTCCTCCCAGTACATATATTTATTAGTTAAGTACCTGGGAGGAAATGTAAGCCTCGTTTCAGTGAACATACTAGTAACTCCATAATATAGATACTGTTTTGGTGCTTGGTGTGAAAAGCTATGTGACCATAAAACATGCTCTCTAAGAAAGAGTATGTGGCCTATTGAAAAAGAAACCCATAAATAGATCAATGGAATTCAACAAAAAAGGTGCTAAGATATGGGTATGCATAAAGTGTTATGAGTGTATATAAAATCAATATTTACCTGTTTCAAATGATCACTTTCAAATGATCACTTATTACATAGACTTCCAGGTAAAGAAATTAATAGAAAAAACAGCAAGATGTCTATGCACATAACAGTAAAACTACTATCACCTTAAACTTGTTACTATCAACAAAAATAGGCTGCTGGCAAGTAGTGTATTTCTACTCTTAGAAAAAAAAAATGTGTTGATATCATTACCATAACCTTTAATTATTCCTCTAGACTCCTCTGAGGAAAGTGAGTGAAAAACTGTTTCCTAAACTTCCAGGTAATATAATTTATATTCTTACTTCATAAAATACACCCAACTTCAATCGAAAGGTTGTTTTCCACACTTTCTCTCAAAATATGAAAACAAATTCCAACCAAAAACAAAAAAGAAAGTCAGGCAGCTGTTTGGACTATTACTGAATAATTATGATGCTCATCATTATTGTTTTCTTTTAATGTTAATTTAAAATATGCTAGGCACACAAAAGCTTACTGGTAAATACAGCATTTTAAGAAAACTTTGGACTGAAATACATAATCTTTTATTTGAAAGAAACAAAAGGAAAGCAACCAGATGTCACAGTATTATTTCCTCTTGTTTTGAGGGGAAGTAGCTGTCCATTATTCCAGAGGAGAAAAAAATAGGGAATGGGATTTTCTGGAGTCATACTGCATCAGTTATATCTCATGAAATTGCTACAATAACAAATTTAATTATTTTTTCCCAACACCAACATCTTATCCTTCTTGTAGCATTTCATGCTCTTTAAGAGTCTCTACTTTTGTTATAAAAATAAATAAATAACAGTTAATGACATCATACAATATCTAATAATGTTTTTATATCCCCTTATTATCTTCCAGGTCAATGATTGTAAAAAAATTAACATTTATTCAAATCATAAGATAATTTACATACATGAGCATTTAAAAAACTTGTTTTTATATATTTTATCTTAATTGAAGCCTTGTAGATCCAACAAAATATTAAAGAAACTATACCAAAATTAGGATGTGAGCAACTAAATATTTTTGTAAGGAAATCCATTGTATTTATCTTATATTCTCAACTCTCAATGTGTATATTTTACAAATAGTCTTGGTGAAGGAAATAAGTATAAAGAAAAAAAAAATCATTAAGGAGGATTTCCATGAAAAAGAGCCAGGAGATGTTTTCAGAAAAGCAAACAAAGCTAGCTGTCCCTTGTAAAACCAGAATGGAGGGAAGATTGGGCAAAAGGAATAAATCTAAATTCAAATGAGAAGAAAAAAGTGAGAGGGTGGAAGATAGCACATAGTCTGATTTGTAAATTGAGTTCTGTTTTGAAATCAAGATTTAAATAAAGAGGAAAATGATACTTTTCTTGGAGAACTCAATATTTCAACAATATTTGTGAAGCACCAACAGGTGCTCCACATTGTTCTAATTTATGCATGCATAGGAAAAAATAGAAACAAAACCATTTTATGAGCTTTACAGTATAGTGGGTAGAAAGAGAATAAACAAATTCAAAACAATTCAATATATCAGGGAAGAAAAATAATGCAAGATCCAAGAATCAACAGTATGAGCAGGAAAAAGCAGGATCCAAAATGGTGTAGTAGATAACTTCTGTGCTTGTCTCCTCCCATGAATACATTCAAATTATAACTAAATTATAGAACAATGAACCTGAAGAACCATTTAAAGTCTAGCTAAATAGAAGTTCAGTAACTAGGGATATAAAGAAAAACCCATGTCCAGACTTGTAGGAGGGACAGAGATGCAAATCAGGTGGTCCCAAACCTCTGTGTGACAGTTGAGAACCAGAAGGGATATCTCAACCATGGAGGTTCCCCCCAGAGGAGCAAGGGACCCCAGCCCCACACCAGGCTACCAGGCTCCCAGCCAGGAATACTGGTGCCAGGAAGAGAAGCTCCCACAATATCTGGTTGTGTAAAACAGTGGGGATTCTGACCATCCAGGTGGGATGAAAGGCTGTGGAAAACACAGACATCCTCTTAAAGGGCCCACACACAGACTCACTTGCTCAGAGGCACCCACCTTGGTCTCTGGCAGAGGGACAGTACTCAAGGGGTATCAGAGACATATAGGGAGAGACTGTGTTGTGTGGATTCAGAGTGAGGACTAGAGGGACAGTCGCCATATTCCCTGTCTGGGGTTCTTTTCCTGTGCAGCCGGCAGGCGGGCACCGTCTTTTCTGAGTTGAACCTTCCTGTCATGCCCATGGCCAAATCTGAATCTGAATTGGTCTGGTGAGCTCCACTCCCTTCACCCTCATGACTCCCTTGAACCCCACCTCACCCAACTTGCCCAACACTGGAGTCACTTTCTCAGTGAGCAGCCAGCCCCACCCGCATTGCACTCTTTTTTCAACAATTCTTGGGGGTCTCATGGGCCCCAGGCAGGAGACAACTGGTCTTGGTGTACACTGAGACTATTGCTGAGTAGGTCTAGGCTCAGCACTGGCACCAAACCAGAATCTTCATTAACTGGGTGAACACAACTTGTCCCACTCTGGTGACTCCCTGAGCCTCTACTTCACCCAATTCTCATATTCCATCCCAAGGCTCTATCAGTGGTTCAGCCTTACAGGAACTGGCATGTGGCTTCAAGCCTCAGGGTGTCCCGGCTTTTTGCAGAGCTACCCCAGGCCCAACATTGGTAGCAGCCACTTTCAGTTCACAGTGTGACTCTCCCACGTGCCTCCAGGTTTAGCATAGGCAGCGATCACCTGTGGATAGTCCCCAGCCAGTCACAGGCACTGAGTGGGTAACTAGGGCCTGCATTGGAGCCCATAGCAAGAAGCCCCAGAACCAACACATTTGGAGTTTGCTTCAGACCACAGCAGAGCACCACTCAATTAGCCTCTAAAATGGCACACATGAAGCATGGTCTCAACAGGCACAGAGCCCACTGGGATGAATCCCACTCTGCAGGGTAGGCACTCTGCATAGCAGCACAAAAGCCTGTGGATGTGACCAAACCCCACAGCCAGTTAGCTTGAGTGTCAATCCCACCTACTGTCATGCCAATACAAATCAAGCTTCAAATAAAACAAAACCCACACAAGGGACTCTCCTGGAACACCCAGTGCAGGTGACCAAAGAGACTGTGCCACTGGGCCCCACAAGGCACCTACAACAGAAGGCCACCGGCCAAGACTGGGAGACATAGCAGATCTACCTATTACATGGAAACAAACAGAGAGACAGCCAAATGAGGAAACAAAGAAATAGATCCCAAATGAAAGAACAGCAGAAAACTCCAGAAAAAGAACTAAACAAAATGGAGGCAAGCAACCTACCAGATACAGAGTTCAAAACAGTGATTATAAGGATGTTCAAAAAACTTCGTGAGAACTTCAACAAAGAGATAGCAAGCATGAAAAAGGACATAGAAACCATAAAAAAGAACCAGTCAGAAGTGAAGAATCAATAACTGAAATGAAGAATGCACTAGAAGAAATCACCAGCATACTAGATGAAGCAGAGGATCAAATCAGCAATTTGGAAGACAAGGTAACAGAAAACATCCAATTGGAACAGCAAAAAGAATAAAAAACAAACAAAAAACCAATAGTTTAAGAGACCTCTGGGATGACATCAAACATAATAACATTCACATTATAGATTTACCAGAAGGAGAACACAGAAAGCAAGGGATTGAGAACCTATTTGAAGAAATAATGACTGAAAACTTCCCTAACCTGGTGAAGGAAATAGACATACAAGTCCAGGAAGTGCAAAGAGTCCCAAACAAGATGAATCCAAACAGGTCCACACCAAGACACATTATAATTAAAATGGCAGTTAAAGGCAAAGAAGGGATCCTACAAGCAGCAAGAGAAAGGCAACTAGTAACTTATAAGGGAGCTCTCATAAAATTGTCAGCTGATTTCTCGACAGAAACTTTGCAAGTCACAAGGGATTGGCAGGAAATATTCAAAGTAATGAAAAGTAAGGATCTACAACCAGCACTACTCTATCCAACAAAGCTATAGTCTAAAACTGAAGGAGAGATAAAGAACTTCCCAGACAAGAAAAAGCTAAAGTAGTTCATCACCATCAAACCCATATAACAAGGAATGCTAGAGGGACTTCTTTAAGATGAAACAAAAAGATCAAAAATATGAATAATAAAATGGCAATAGCTACCTATCTACCAACAATTACTTTCAATGTAAATGGATTAAATGCCCCAATCAAAAACATAGGGTGGCTGAATGAATAAGAAAACAAAACCCATTCATATGCTGTCTACAAGAGACTCACTTCAGATCAAAAGGCACACAGAAAATGACAGTAAAGGGATGGGGAAAAGTTATTTCATGAAAATGGAAACAAAAAAGCTAGGGTAACAATACTTATATCAGCCAAAATAGACTTTAAAACAAAGACTATAACAAGAGACAAAGAAGGACCCAGTAATCCCACTTCTGGGTATTTATCTGAAGAAACCCAAAAGGCCACTTCAAAGGAACATGTGTATTGCAGCATTGTTTACAATGGCCAAGAAGTGGAGTCAGCCTGGGTGTCTGTCAATGGGTGAATGGATAAAAAGAACATGGTACTTATATACAATGGAATATTGCTCAGCCATGGAAGGGAATGTGTCCTTGCCATCTGTCACAGCATGGATGAACCTGGAGGGTATTGTGCTGAGTGGAGTGTAAGACAGAGAAAAAGAGATGCTATGTGATTTTGCTTATATGTGGAATCGAAAGAACAAAATAAACAAACAAAAGAGAAACAAACTCATAGATACAGAAAACATTTTGATGGTTACCACATGGCAGGGGGGACGTTGGGATGTGAGGGTAAAAAAGGAAAGAGATTAAGAAGTACAACTTGATTGTTACAAAGTAGTCATGGGGATGTAGGGTATAGCATAAGAAATATAGGCAATAATATTGTAATAACTATGTGTGGTGTCAGATAGGTACTAGATTTGTTGGGGTAACAGATAGGAGAGGTTGGAGGGCAGGGTGAAACGGTGAAAGGATTAAGAAGTACAAATTGGTAGTTACAAAGTAGTCATGGGGATGTAAAGTAAAGCATAGGGAACATAGTCAATAATATGGTAATAAGCATGTATAGTGCCAGGTGGGTACTAGACTAGTTGGGGGATAACTTCTTAAATTATATAAGTGTCTAACCACTATGCTGTACACGTGAAATTAATATAAAATAAAATCGAATGTTAACTGTAATTGAAAAATTTGAAAAGGAGGGGAAAAAGGTGAAGAGGAATAAGAGGTTCAAATTTCTACATATCAAACAAATAAGTCATGGGGATGTAATGTACAACATAAAGAATATAGTCAATAATATTGTGATAACATGGTACAGTGCCAGATGGTTGCTGGACTTAACATGGTGATCACATCTTCAGGTATATAAATGTTGAATAACTATGGTGTATCCCTGAAACTAATATAATATTATATGTTACCTAGATTTTTTAATAAATATATAAAGGGGGAAAAAAAGAGTGTGACCTGGAGTTGTGAATATGTTGTTTTTGATAGTGTTATCTAAAGGCCTCTTTAAGCAGATATTTGAATATAATGAGAGAGTGAAGCTTGCTGATTTATAGGACAAATGGAGATTAAGAGATTCCTTTTATGAGATCAAAAAATTATATATAGAAGTATACATGTAATAATTTTCAAATTAAAAAGTAAACACAAATAAAGAACAGGTAAGTGGAAATTTCAGTATTTGTTAAGAAATGGAAATTCTCATATATCTAAATAGAGATTCAAAAATTATGTTGTGGGTAAAAATTAGAATGTGGATAAAACAAAATTTTATAGAAGTAATAGTTGAATCAAAGTATACATAGATACAGAAAAGTGATATCAAAATTAAATAAAAATTAGATTTCTACACAAACATAGGTACATAAATTTACATACAACAAAATACAAGAATATATATAATATATAAACAGAAATAAGGGGCACATTTCTGTGCTTTCAGAATCAAAAATATATTCCTAATAAAGGTACAAAGATTAATTATTCAAGGGTATGTGTGCTGATTTGTTTTTAGACCAATTTTCTCTTATCCTCTAGACAAATCTTAAAATATGTTATTTTTTTCATCTTTAAAAAAACATGCAGTGTGAGGCTGAGAGACAGAGAAGCATGTTCTCAGCAGCTGTGCAATGCTAGCATGTTGTGAATATTCAACAAATATTAAGTGACATTGAAATATGAATTGATGGATAATGAATCACTTTAGGGAATTTTCCTGCCAAAATGTTTTGGAAGATCCATGAAATGTTTGACAAATCCAAAGGATCCCAAGATTTGCTTTTGCTGAGATTTATTTATTTATTTGGGGGGCTGAGGAGACTGGCTCTAATTTTTCATCTGGCTCATTATGTCCTTCTGTTACAGAATAATTCATTTCCAAATCATATTACTTTAACTTTTGCTAAGCAATTGACTTCTTAGTGGTTATATAATTGGAAAAACAGAACACTAGAAAAATTGGCCCTTTTTATTAAGTACAGAAATAAAATTGATTAAGCAAAAACGTAATTATAGTAATGGGATTGACTCACAGGTGGGGAATGAGCACAAGGACAAGACAGATAAATTGAATTTACAGAGTTTATAACTAAGAACATTATCTTATTTAGCATTTACTTATATAAAGGGGAAAAAAAATCCCAAAACTTATTAAAACAATTTTGCCTTTATTTTCCTTTGATCACATTCAAATTAATAGGTAGGATCTTTGCCTAAAACCTATCTGGTGATTTTTAACACAATGTTTTAAATATTATCTCACTTTAAACACCAAAAAGTTTTAGCCCATTTCCTGCAAACTTAACATCCCTGGACACTTTTGTTCTGTGTATACTCATCACTAAAGTTATGCAAACCCTCTCACAATGCTTGTAATATGGAAAGCACAGAGATTAGTGAGAATTCTTAAAGTTGCAAATTACAAAAACCAGCTTAAGGAAAAAAAGGAGATTCCTCCTTTGCATATAGTGATTGCTAATAGCAGTTAAAGAAAATAATGCAGCCAGATGTCAGGTAAATGAAGAAGCATTAGAAGAGTATTGGCCACTGGGCCCATCCTCTCACCACTTCTTGATTCTGCTTTTCAGTCTCTCTCTCTCTCTCTCTCTCTCTCTCTCTCTCTCTCTCTCTCTCTCTCTCTCTCTGTTATGGCACACAGTTGTTTTTTTCTTTTACTCAATTTACATGATGGCAGAACAGAGACACAATTATACAGAATATGGTAGAATGTAAGCCGTATTGGAGAGATGGACTTCTTTGATCATAATTCCTAATTCTCAAGGAAGTGACTTGGTCTCAGAGCAGGTGCGGTGTCCAATCATTTCTGAATTAACTCTGGCCAAGGACTCAAGGAGTCGTTGTATAAATATGGCTGCTACAGGCTATATTATGGATATGAAAAATTCTGGGAGTAATTAAGTAGTTCATTATGACTCAGGAGTTACCCAAAGGAATCTGCTATATTATACCGTATAAGTGTTGTCTACGCATAAAAGTCTCTTTCTCAAGTACCTTACTCTTTGTATTTATTATATTACAATTTTTTGTAATTTTTAGGGCAACATCTTTTCACCATTCAAAATCCAGTTTCCAACTCATCTTTTAAGTCTTCATGTTAATGGAGAAATGATCATCGAACAAAGCAATCCTCCTAGAAATAATACCTGTAAACTGATAAAATTACAAACATAACTACCTGGAGTTTCTGAGATTGATTTGATAGGTAGATTTTGGAGCAGAGCCACACTTGGGGAAAGTAATCAGAACAGACTGAATTCCTCATTTTTTGCAGTTTTGTCTTGACGGCATCCTCAGTCATAGTGACAGTGGTAGGGATGGGTCAAACACTGATAGAAAGCCCACTGACTTACTGGCTGAAGAAAATAAGACAAGAAGCATAGGGCAACCAGAGTTACCAGAGAGTGAGGAGAATAGAAAGGAGAAAGCCAGAGAAAAATCCCAATTTCTGTGCTTAAACTCAGTCCGAGTCTCCGGCTGTTCCCTAAGCCACATATTGAATGGGACGAATGGAAAGCAGCTCACAGCTGTGGTTGAAGAAACTGATCTGAGGAGATCTAAGCTGCCGCCCACCTCAGACATGTCTGTTTGCACTTTGAGTCTAATCCAGTTAATTGCCTGCTAAAACAAAAGCATCAACACTTTTTGGAGCAATATAACAGAATCCAGATTCTCTACAACCTGGTGTTCAGAATGTCCAGGATACAGTCCCATATTGTTCACATATAAATAGCCAGGGAAATGTGATCCCGTCTCCAGGGAAAAGACTATCAACAGATGCCAACCCTTAGGTTAGCAGATGTTGGAATTTTTAGACAGTACTTTAAAGAAGCAGTTATAATTATGCTCAGTGGCATAAAGAAAATTAGACTTGTCATGAATGAAAGCATAAGGTATCTCTGCAAATATTGAAAACTGGACATTTTTTAACTGAAATTTTCAACACTTGAAGTAAAAAATATTCACTGGATAGGCTTAAGAGAAATAGAGATAAAGGGGTCAGTAAATTTGAAAACATATTAAAAGAGCACATCCAATCTGAAGAAATATATACTGCACAACATACTAATTTTAAAAAAAAAAAAAAAAAACGAGTAAGTTTATGGTGGATAAAAAGGCAGAGGTCCTCTTAACTAAGTGATAGAGTTAATATCACCAGTAATGAGACAGTGAGAACTTCTACCTCCTAACACTGAGAAGAATACAGAATTCCATCTATGGTTTTCTCTCTGAAAATAAATAACCTGAATTTATCAAGAGGAAACCAATATTGGGAGGTGGCCTACAAAACAACTGGCCAGTAGTCTTCAAATGTGTCAAGGACATCAATGACAAAGACTGAGGGCTCTTCCAGAATAAGAGAGAATAAGGATATATGACAACTAACTGCAATGTGTGACCCTGGATTGTATCATGGCCCATTAGTAGGGCAATGGATGAAATTTGAATAAGGTCTGTAAATTAGTTAATAGTATTGTCCCAATGTTGTGATTTTACTAACTGTATGCAGCTATGTTTGTATTATTAAGAAATCTGTTTTCTCCAAACTTATAATTTCAATGAAATCCCAATCAAAATCCCAGCATTTTCTTGCCAAAGTTGACAAGCGGAATCTAAAATTTTTATGGAAATGCAAATAAAAAAGAATGACCAAAACAATTTTTAAATAGAAGAAGAAATGGAGACCTTAAATGTTTTGGTTTCATGACTTACTATAAAATATACAATAACCAAGAGAATGTAGTACTGCAGGAAGAAATCAATATATAGATAAATGGGGGAAGAAACAGAGTCCAGAAATATATCCAAATATAATTGGCCAAATGATTTTCAATAAGGAAAATGTGGGTTTTTCCCAAAACAATGTTGCAACAATGGGATATCTATATGGGAAAAAAAGTGAACTTTGATTTTTACTGAATGCTATATACAACACTTAACAAAAAAAAACAACAAAAAAAAAGATTTCTAGTCCTAAGTATCAAAACTAGAAAACACTCTAAAAGAAGGGAACAAAGTCTTTGTGTCGTTGAGACAGGTAAAAATGTTCACTAGAATGCAAACGCTTGAACCATTTCTTTTTAAATGATAAATTAAACTTTATCAAAATTAAAACACGAAGCTCCAAAATGGGCATCAACTATATATTTATATAACCAGGATACCACCCCACCTCAGACTTTTTTCATAATTCTTTCCACTTTGAGGCTGAGTTTTTCAAACACCCAGTTTGATAAATGCTGCCAAAGCAATTTTTGCTTGCTACTGACAGAAAGCAATGTTTTTTGAGCTAGGTTTATCTGTACATTACGATGTTTTACAATGACAACATCTTTCTAAATTTAATATTTAGAAAGGATTATTTTACTCAATACACATAACATCCTCACTAAGATTAAATCCTACGGCAGTCAGCTGCACTGATACAGAGACCAAAAGGAGACAAAGAAGGATCGATTTTCTTGTTCCTTCTATCTGACCACTTAGTATGACCCATGCACCTGCCTTGTGGTACAGATAAAAGTTCAAAAGTGAGGACTGGAAGACATTTTCAAAAAAGAGTAGGTTGTTCTCCTCACTGGAAAACCTGGGAATATAGCAGTAAATGATCTCAGGATGGTCTAAGTTAACATTAAGAGAGTGAAAACTTGAATCAGGTCTTTACACAGCTGGCACGTACCCTTGAGATAAAATTTCTAGCAAATGGCAACATGTTGAACAGAATCTCCATTATGTCTCTGACACTCTCAAGGTATTTTTCCATTATTTGGCTCAACAGCAACTCACAAAGCTTTTGCACAAGCAATTTTTCAAAGCCTTGTACTTTTGTAGATGTGTATATAATTCCCATTTTTCACTCTCTTTATGTTAAGATACTAGAACACAGGAGTCTCTGTTTTTAAATAAACATAATTTTAATGTCATAGAATCTTGCTGAGTATTTCTTAAAGGTCCATGTGCCCTCCCCTCCATCGTCCCGTCCTTGCTTAAAAGCTTTACACTGTTTTCCTAAGAGCAAACCTATTCCAACATTAAAAGGTTCCAATTAGATATGTAACTCCAAACCCATGAATTTTGAGAGGGTTCTGAACTTGCCAAAACAATTTCTCGTTAGACTTGATACTTGGATTACACATTCCCACTGCATATTTAAAAGCCTTTACTATAAAGGTTTCCTATAACAAAAGGGAGATGAAAAGATACTGTAATTATTCACAGAACATATTCAAGCCATCATTGCTGATGAAATACGATATCTACGACATTCCTCCACTGTAAATAAGGCAGTGATTCAGAAGAGTGCTAAAAGCTACAGAAAACCCATTCTTACCCTTATTAACACATAAAACAATAGCTTTCATCTCAGAGTACGCTGCCTCTCAGTCTAAAACATGGTAAATCTAAACACTTTGGAAATAAAATTTAAATTACAGGTCGATTTTAGCTTTTCATGCGTTTAACTCAAGTGGAAACTTTGAGTGCCTTTCGCTAATAACATGGCCAACGCAATATTTTTCCCATTTGGAAAACAAAAGCTGATATATTCCAACAGGCTGATGTTCTTCAGTAGGTGGGCCTGGGTTGGGAAACCAGTTTAGAGGAAGGCTGATTCCTCAGTGAGGGCTGACCTTGCCAGTCTGGAAACTCCTGGCAATTTCTTTTGAGGACTCTGAGGCATAGATGGCTCTCATTGTTTGCAGTGTTGTGGAAAACCACATCAGCTCTGAACTGGATATTGAACACCAAAATTAGAGTGAAGCCCACAAGATACCTAAGTGCAGTTTGCAGCCTGCAGAGTGATGCTACACTTGCATTCATTCTATTAAGCCATCCTTGAGACTGCATGTAAACACATCCTGATAACAACAGAAATGCTGCTAAACAGACAAACACTTGATTAGAGGCGTTTCACTATTCACTGGGCAGTGCTTTCTACAGTATCTGTCTTTGCCACTGGCGATCTTTTAAAAAAGGAGTCATGCACGTACGGCATCTCCTGGTTTAATAAGACCTCTTAGCTGTCAGTGCAATTATTAACGCTTTCAAATGTGGCATGAGTAGCTTCAGTGCCCAGAGATCTTCCCCCTGATGTTTAACAATAAAACTAATGTATAAAAGTCGGGGGAAGATGCCAGTTGACACACGTGCCATTTCTCGTGTGCCATCTGAACCTGCTGCTTGCGACATGATTTTTCTTGCAACCAATAGAGTTATTAGTCATGACCTCGTCAAACTTAGAGCATCCATTTTAGCCACTTGCTGAAAGCACACAGAGCTGCTGAAGGTAAAATTTCCAAGAATATATTAAAACAAAACTGCTAACTCAGCCAAATTTTCTACACACTTGGAAAGCCTGTAAAACAGCAGGCCAACATTAATACTCAGAGAGAGGAGTAAATAGTACAACTAAGAAGAAGCTGCTGTCAAGGTTTTGAAAATTAGGGGAATGTTTACATGAGTGTCCGTTATCTTTTAGTGGTCACAACAAGTTGTCACAACTTACCTTCAGGTTATTTTTAACATGGAAAATTAAGATCACAGTTTCCTGATTATATCAATTTTACCTTTTTTCTAAGTTGAAGAAATAATTTGATAAATAAGGTTAAAATTTCTGGGAAACTGCCAAGAGTTCCAGCTGTAGAGAAATCGCACTCCAAATATTCCCCCAAACTGAGAAATACTGTACATACATGTAAAGGAGTAGATACCATGCAACCATTACTGATAGCAACAAGTAATTTGTGGATTATTCCATATCTTTATATCTTGTTCTAGGCAAGTCATTTTTATCTACTCCTTGCTCATTTCCAAATAGGCTCCTTCATAGCTCAAAAGTATCTTACTCAATTGGAACCATAAATATGAGGGACCCAGCTATTAGCTTTTCATTCCGATCACAGTTACAACTTTGGGTTATAGGTCCTTGAATAAAGTCACTGTTTTCTATTCATCTGATACTGTTGTTCTTGGCAAATCAGGATCATAGAAAAACTGTTTATTTAACAGAACCAGAAACAACATTCCTCACACAATTTATTTTAATATTTAGTCTGGAAAAAAAATCATTAAAAATGGAAAATATTCAGTTACTCCCCGATAAGAAAATATCATCAGTTTAACACCTGTTGTTACTAGTCCAGCACATTTAACCACTTTTATTATCTATCTTGAACCTTTTTAAAATGCTGTGGCATGTTTTCTGTATGTATATGAATTGCTCAACTAGTTTGAGACGATTAACTCTATCATATATGGTTTCTTTCTTTTTCCCTTAAAAACCCAGACCAGGGCTGGATAATAATTCTGTTGAGCTGAACTAAAATCAAATTTAGGAATTTCAGGTTTCCTTTATGAGAGATGACTTTTGCCATTTAAATAAGCATCAACAAAATATGTCAATCACTTGACGTGATATCCATTTTTAATACCTATCTAAATAGTACTTCTATGTGATTAATAAGCTTTCAAAAAATATTCTCAATACTGGGGAGAAACTGCTGGAGAAAAAGAGAAAGATCTTTCTGTGAATTAATTAACAAACAATGTAGATTAAGAAAAGGGATTATTGATGAATTCAAATTTTAAAGACTATCAGTGGCAATGGATCAATTTTTTTTATGTTTAAGGCACAGATAAAAATAGGGATGTTTTAGACAGGAACGACCTAAATTTGCGAAATTTAGCTTTTCTGAAAAAAATAAAAGAATACAAATCGTTCTAATCTTGAATGGGTTTACTAACCTAGACGTCAGATTGTGTTGAATTGATATTTCCAACTATCACATCAGTTGGTCTAATAGCTCACTTCTAGCCTTAAAGTTCTCTGCTCTCTCAAAAGACTTCAATTCTGCTCTGTAACCAAGGGCTCTTTTTAAGCATGGTGACTGTTCTGTTTGCGATTAGGTTTTCCTTTCTTTATAGTTATTATATTAGTTGATTTAGCAAAGATGTTTTTTGGAAGAATTTTGTTTGAATGTAGATAATAGAAAGAAAAGATATGAGAAATCAATTTGTTCTTGGATCACGCTCATGTATATGGATATGTGGGTTACATGTGTGTATTTTGTGTGTTCTTTAATTTGTTGGCTCTCTTTTCTGCCCTTTTCTGCTTTTTAACATTTCTTCCTTTCAAAAACTTGAAAGTGCCAAAAGAACCACATTTATATGAAAAGATTTTGGGGGGAGCATTATTGCTAACCTTGATTTGAAGCTGGAGTTTACAAAATCTTCACAGAGCCTATTTTAATGAGGTTTCCAGCTTTAATAAAAAGAGTGTGCTTGCTTAACTGCGATGACCTGCCAAAACTTTCTTAGGTTCATCCATGGTTACACTGAATATTAAAAATATTGAATAATGGATTGAAGCAGGAGCATAAGCTTTCATCTAAAAGGCAGAGTAGTTGCTCCAGTCCTTTATTTTAACAACAGTCCTCTCAGAGACTATGTAGAGACAGCTAACAATTCTTCTTAAGTAACATTTACTGCAGGTATAATTTGTGGTAGTTAACATTTTGTAAAACTGAATTTGCTTAAGTTTTGATTAAAGGTATTTATTTCAGGCTCTGTGAATGAGAGCTCTGGTAAAAATGAAGATTTTACAAGCTGCTAAAACAAACTAGCTTTGTTCTTAAATTCTTAAAAAATATTAAAGCATATTTGTTTCCAGACGGAGAATAATTAACACCAAAAATCTTGCTTTATTCATAAATATGGTTCCTTCTTAAGTTTCAGTAAGTTCACCAAAATATATAAATTCCCTTGCAATGAATTGAAGCAGAACTGGTATTGGAGAAAAATTAAATAAACAAGAACTGTTTTTCTTCCTTTTATTCAAATCATGGGAAAGATGAGTATTGTAAATTGAGAAATTTTGTCTTTGTTATTCACATTATTTCTTTGTGCAAGATGTTTGGTAGAATGCGAATCAGGCTGTCTAGTGACAAAATTATGTGACAATCTGCGTAATTATGTTGTATATATGTGAGACTAGTTATGAATGATTAGATTGTAGTTCAAAGTTAGAATATCTTTATTTTAGAAGAGCTTATGACTATGAAATGAATGGAATAGTTTGTGGCAGCAAAAACATTTCCAAATTGCAGAATTAGACTGCCAGTATTGGAAGGACTTGGCTGAGTAACATTATTTACCTCCCTCCATTAATGATAGGAGATATATAAAAGAATAAAAAGAATCTGCATAAACACAACAGTAAGTCACCACTAAGTATGGTGTAACTTAAATTATTTCTGTTCAAGTGCATTTAAAGTGTCAATTAATTGCCTCCATTTCAAATGCACACCTTTCCCCCAATTATCAAATTAAAATTTGAGCTGAATCAATGAGCACAATGATAGTTTAATTATATTAAACCACATGAAATAAACAGTGAGGATGTGTTTGTGCAGATGGGCACCTGAGTCTGTCACCTCCAGGCAGAGCCAATGACAAGTATCATTCTCTTGGTAAATAAAACTGCTTTATTTTACTGTCACTGATTCATCCCTACTTTTAAAGATAGGAGGATGGGTTGAGATAGAGAGATTTAAGGGAATTACAGAAGGAGAAATTGCAGACGCAGATGTATTTTTTTTCTAAGGGCACCAGGTGTTTTAAATGCCACCAGAAGGGTGCTCCAGGCAATTCCGTGCTGTCCAAGATAGCTTGGCATAGATTATCTGAAAGCTTTTGTGTCTTTTCAGCTTTTGATTAAAGGCCAGTGTCAGGACTCCTCTGGGCTTTTGCTGGGTACAGTAAAGCCGAGGGATTTTTTTTTAAGCTGCTGCCAAAAAGATGCCAGTTAGGATAATTACATTTCAATTTAAATTGGTAATTTTATGAAAATTTAAACCAGAATATGTGTCACCCAAATCTCCTCACTTTCATTCCTCCCAAACATGCACACACATACCCCTCTTGTTTTGGGGGAGACAATGACAGCAGTCCACCAGAACCTTCCCATGACCCAGAGATATGTGCCAGGAATTAAACAGATGAGAGAAAATTGAACAGAGCCTGTTTTCTTTGTCCAAATTTATTTTCTAGCTTGGATTTGTCACTAGTATACATTGGAACCATCCCAGGGCATCCTAGCTTCCAGTATCTTTTTCTTGTGGATGCCAGCAAAAGAAGCTTTAGACCATAACTGTAGTATTTAAGACATTGTTTTCCATTCACAGTCAAGCTTTGTATTTGTTAACAGGATGTAGAAAAGGAATCAAACCTACTTAGAGTCTCTCACCCTCTTGGTGAAAGAAGTGGGGACACAAGTGGCTAGATGAACCCTGAATTTTCTGTCTGCCACTTTCTTTTTCCAGGACACATACGCAAGCTTGGCAGCACCAACAAAGTGGAAGTAATGTTCCTTTGTTTAGAATGCAGTGTGTACGAACATTTACATAATAAAATACACATACAAATAACAGATGGTGAAGAGCCACTCATTTCGCCACATGTTGTAAGCACGATACCGTTCCTTGATGATCTCATTTCTCTTACTTCTGCCTACAGATGTCTACCAGCTATTTAACCTCAGGGGTTATTCAGATGGTGAAAGGTTTAAAGACAGGCACAAATCTGTCTACAGAATTCTCCTCTGCCATCAGGTGTAAATGCCCTTTTCGGGTAGAGTTATCAATCCACAAAAATGCTTTCCTCTGTCTAAAGGACTGAATAATAAACTCCTTTCTCCTGACACTTGTTGGGTAGACTTTGTCTACAAAAGAGAACAGTAAATACTGTCAATACGCTGACTTTGAAAAGAGGTCTTTTCCCTCTAACCTTTTGTTCTGAGCAGTAAGTGGCTTATTAATAATCTTGGTTATTAAATGAATAGCCTTCTTGTGTAGACGTGAAGAAGGGCCTTCTGAAATGAGTGGAAGTCTCCCAGATGCTGTTTGCTCACATGTCCAATCTGTAATTAGAGTTAAGCCGCAAATGTGTGGTAATAGATACGTTTTATAGATTTAACTGCCACTTCCCTCCCTAATTTACACTTAGATAACACTTTTCCTCTCAAAAGCACAAATTACATTCCTTTTAATTAGCTCCCAAAATAGTTTAATAAAGTAGATTGAGAATGTACATTATTAACCTATTAATATATGAACACACATTATGCAAAAGCTCATAATCATTAATTAAGTATTGCAACACATAAGGAGACAGTATTATCATACCCATTTTACAGAAATAAATGCATGTAAAATTGTTTGCACAATGACCATCCAGAATAGGAACCCACATTGATCTGTCTAGGATTCATCATTTCTTCCAAGAGTACATATCTTTGACTAAATAATCTTATTACTTTTCACAGAAAGTGAATTATAATTTTTTAAAGCAACAATTGTAAAAAAAAATAAAAATAAAAAAAGAGCGTGATGCATTTAAATCAACTATCACTTTAATTTATGGAAATCTCATGTTTTAACAAGCACACGTACCACACATTTTACATATAGGGGCTGTAATAAGAATTTAATATCTGCACGAGTATAAGCCAACAAATACAGATATTAAAAATAATCTGCCTAAGATTAATATCTTAAGGATAGAACAATAAACTGTATTCAAAATGACTGAAAACAAACAATCTTCAGAGAATACCTAAAAATAATATTCAGAAATAGTCTTAGTGATAGCGGGAATGTGAATGAAAACAAAAAGATCAGAATGATTTTTGGAAAAGAAAAACAAATTAACAAACAACAAAAAGAGTTCATTTAGACATATTCTTGAGGGCTGATTAAGGGATGACCTATTGAACATAGGCATATTCCAGATTAGCAGATGATCCATTCACAATCAGAAGAAAGAATCGTGGTTACAGAATAAGGAAAAGGAGAGTAAAGGAGAACAGAAAAGAACAGCTTGTAAGATGGTTGGATGAGGTGATAAAAGCGTCTTCTACTTTATAAGGAACTTTAGGCAAATAAAAGAAAATGAAAGAGCAATGAAAAGCTTGTGAGAGCAGAAAAGGAAAAACAAAAGCTGATAATCTGACAAAATTTACCAGTAAGCACCCTACCAGCTGTTCACTTACACAACTGCAGTCCTTACGGGAAAACAAAACAAAACGAAACTGTGTTTTTGAGGATAGGTACTCAGTTAAATGACTTCATTTGTTTATTTCAGTCACTTTCCGGTGGCTTTTCCTATGTGGTAAGGAGCAGAAGGCCCTTACTCTAATTTGGGTCTTTTCCCATCATCTCCACTCTCCTCGTTTTGCATAGTTCCACATGGTTTTTGTCACCAATGCCTCTGTGTTCCATCCTTTTCCTTTCAGCTTGTATAGCCAACAATTGGGATAAAAAAGTCATGGTAGACTGTTCCTTTCAGTTTACCCATAAATCAAACTATTACCAGCCATTGATATGAGAGAGATGAAAGAAATCCATATTGTGACACAGATGTGCAAAATGCTAAGTAAAATTCCAATTCTCAGCTTCTGGATTCTTCTATGGCACCTTCCCAGAAAATAAGCAAGGAAGGCTAGACTACTAAGCGATGTATATGAAACTCAGCAGGAATTAGGTAAATTCTAAACCAGAGACTGGGAGACTCCGTTACATTTGGAGCCTTTCCAAGTTAAAAATGAAGCTAACCATCTTTTTCCTCTCCATGGAGTTTATAGGGAATCCTAGCAGGAGCAGAAATTCGCCCATTAGTATCTTCACAAAAATTTTACTGCCAATATCCTTTACCCGAGTCTGGAACTTCTCTATTGCCACCCTCCTTTCTTACCGTCTGCTCGACCCTCCTGATCTCAGTCTCAAAGAAAGGAAGTTCCATAACTAGTGTTTGCTGGTTATGATGTCGAGCACTGTGTTAATTGCTTGCATGTGTGTTAATGTATTTACACCTTTCAACAGCGTCCTAGAACAGGACTCCTTATACCCAAGTAGGAGGCAATAGTAATAATCTTCATGAGCCTGAGCTCAAGGATAAGCCTGGGAACAATGCTACAACCCTCCATCTTCCTACCCTTCCTACACAAGTGCTTGGAGCAGAGTCTTCTCCTATTGGAAATTCTCAGTAACTCTTCAGTTGCTTTGAGACTGCTGTATTTAGAGCATTCTCCTGGAATGCCTCCCAGATAACCACACCCATCGCACTTCAAACCTTCACACAACTTAATATCTAGATTGTGATCCCTAGCTCTCTAACTCCTCTCACAGGATTTCCTGTTCACGCTAATCTTCCCTGCTTCTTCTGAATTCTGAAAGCAGTTACTACATTTTGTGTACCACCTACGTGGGCTCTTTATTTCATAATAGCCTATGAAGCTTCAACATAGAGATGGACTTCTTTTTTTTTTTTTTTTAACATTCCCCGCACCTAAAACTGAATTTTTTTTGGTTTATCACTATTGTTATTTCTTGCCAGTAAGATATAGAGTGTTTGAATTACAAAATGAGGGTGTGGAATTTTTATAGGTGTTTGAACTGAACTCAGTATTTTCACATTGGTTTATAGGGAGAGGAAACATTTTAATAAAGACACAACTAATGGCAAATTATTGCCTGGTGACAGGAACTATCCATGTTTTAGATGATAGTTATACACATGAGTGTGTATATACACAGACACACACATATGTGCATGTGAACACAAAGACATGCAACCCAAAACATCAGGGATTCCTTGAAAAGGGATAGAAATAACATCAATTAGTAGAAATGGTTGATTATTTATGTTGGCACTTTATATGTATTTGATTTTCATCAAGGATTGCTTTGTTTTTGGTCTCTTTCTCCTTGGTTTTTACTTCTTAAAATATTTTCCTAATTTCTTCCCTTGAGATCTTTTTTTGGTGGTGTTCTTTTTCCATCATTCATTTCTAATGCAGCCTTTTCCAAACACGACTTGGTCTAAATTTCTAGAGCTGTGCTGGCAATTACATTAAAAAAGTGATGTCTGAGATTAACTTTTGGCTCCGCTGCCCAGTTGTTACTTAATATAGCATCAATCCGTGGTGACCACTACTCGTTATTTCCTCTTCTATTTTTTTAAATAAAATAGCAATTACATATGGAAAATTGTAGTTCTTGTCAATGTAGAGTCCAAGATAAAACCTTGAAACTTTGGCTGACCTGAATTCAAAAATTAATTTGGTTATTATCTCTCTTTCTTTCCACAAATATTGGTAGTAAACTCCATTCTGAGATATATCCTCATGCAGAAACTTTAACTTTAGCAGATGTTACCAGAACCGAAGAGTCCCTTTGCTTCTCAACGTTCATCTTGTGCTGTATGTTTTAGATTTTCCCCCTGTAGAGCTATTCTCTACACCTTTCCAGCTTTTTCTACTGTATTCTATGCCCAGGATGATCTCTATAGAGCATAAACATATCATTGTGGCTTCCTTACTCTGCACTTCCAGTTGGTTCAGCTATAGGAGACAAGGGAGGTAAAAGGAGAAAAGTAGGAGTATTTATTATCCAGGTTCCCTCCTTGCTTGGCTGAGGGCTAGCAGAGTCTGTGTTCCTCTAATCAAAAAACATTTCTTGGCAGATATATCTTTCCTATAACTACTGCTCTCATCAGCTTTCAGTAACTGCTCCCTTTCCTTACCCTTTTAGTCTCAGGACTGATGAGAAAGGCTTCCCAATATTGCTAGTCATTAGGTACTCAGCACACCTTATTGGTTACTCTTGATGTCTTTTCTCCATACTGTTGTAAAAAAAAATATGTTCGTTAATTCATTTCTACTACATTTTGAATGTGCTATCTGCTTCCTTCTGGAACAATAACTGACACTTGTTTCTTTCCTTAACATACTCAATTTTCTATCTCACAGGCCTAATTCAATAATTGAACATTTATGGAGCTAGTTAGTAATCATAAAAAAATTAAAAATAGTAAGAATAACTGCAATTTAAAAAAAATTACCCAGGGCCGGCCTGGTGGCTCAGGCGGTTAGAGCTCCATGCTCCTAACTCTGAAGGCTGCCGGTTCGATTCCCACATTGGCCAGTGGGCTCTCAACCACAAGGTTGCCAGTTCAATTCCTCGAGTCCCACAAGGAATGGTGGGCAGCGCCCCCTGCAACTAGAAAACAGCAACTGGACCTGGAGCTGAGCTGTGCCCTCCACAACTAAGACTGAAAGGACAACAACTTGAAGCTGAACGGCACCCTCCACAACTAAGATGGAAAGGACAACAACTTGACTTGGAAAAAAGTCCTGGAAGTACACACTGTTCCCCAATAAAGTCCTGTTCCCCTTTCCCAATAAAATCATAAGAAAAAAAAAAAAATTGCCCAATGTAAGCTACAAGACATGTAACTATCATTTCCTCATTTCCTCCTGAGGTTCTACTAAGAGTCTATTATATCAATGCTGTGCTCTTTTAGTTCAGTCTAGTAAACTTAGTATAGCTTGATTAAAAAAAAGTTAGAGTAGTCTTCAATGCTTGAAAGTGTAAGCTGAAATTTTAATAGCAATATCTTGTATTCATTTAAATAATCAAATATTACCCTTTTATCCACAAAAGCTGTTTAAAATGACCCCAACATACATAGTTAAAAGTATGTGAAAACAGTAAAACATTCCATAATTACTATAACGTTGCTGAAGCATTTCTTTTATTAGTGACTTTAAAAATAAGGGTAGAATAACATTTGATATCTGAAATTTTGCCTTCTCAAAAGTATCTCATCTGTATTCCACTTGTTTGGTCAGAACACAAAATATTCTTTCTCAAGAGAGACGAATGACTCACTCCCTTTATCATTAATATCATATTAATGACTCTACAAAATTGCTCTTAAACTTTAAAGGGAGAATGTCTAAAGAGAATCAGGTTTCCAAAGAAATTTCTGCATGCTTCTTGGAATTAAACAACCTGCATAGTTATTTGGTTGAGGACATACCTTTATGAAAGTACTTTCAAGAACTTTCAGTTGTTGAAAACTTTCTCAGAGACTGAATACTGGTGGAATCATGGATTAAATATTTTTCAAGGATTTATTTACATATTTTTATTTTCATCCAAGAACAATGAAGAATATTGGAAATGCTTCATGACAACATGGATTTCTTTAAAATAATTGCATTAACTAAAAATAAAATGTAGTTACCACACAGAAACAAGTATACAGTAGAAAAGAAAAATGGAAAAGTTTTACAAAATGACACAAAACAACGGCTAGTTATTGTCTGGTGAGAGGAACTATGCCATGTTTTAGATGATGATTTGTCTCCTACCTCCTTTTCTATTCCTTTCTCCTTGCCCCCACCTACATTTCCAAGTAATCTATATGTGAGATGTAAGAAGGTAAAGAATCTTCACTTGATAAGAAAATATACTGATGAGAAAATATGCAAAGCCATGTTTTAGGAGGAGGAGAGGTAAAATAGGGTAGGGACAGAGATTGCATTCTAATTTAGGCTCTACTAGCTGTTTTCAATTATGCTTTGCCCTTTACGTAGAAATGTGTCTGATAGCAAAATGGAAGACTGGAGTCATTCAAATATTTCTGGTCTCCTTTTTGTCTCTTGCATTAAATAAAGATAGGTCAAGAAAGACTATAGAGCTTAATGTTACAGTTTTGAGTCCACTGTAGACTTGCCAAATATACCATTAAACCTGCGCTGGAAAGTAAATGCTCTTCCTCTATAGTTGGGCCCAGAGCTCCAAGATAGGTAACAAAGACAAGACCCAAACTGAAGACACGCAGAACCAATAGATTGGTGACACAAGATACTGTTCAGTGTAGAGTATACTAGAAGAAAAAAGGGAAAAGAAGATCCCAATTATGACTTTTCTAGAACATAAAATGATCCTCCGTGTTATCAGAATATAGTATCCTCATTCTTGTTCCTTGCCTGTGCAATGTGTCAGAGCCCCTGCTCCTAAGCTCTTCTCTTTAGTATTTCCCCACTCACTGATATTTGCATTATCAATTACAATTTGTTCTGCTTTCTATATAGCCTCTACATTATTGATCTGTCAACTTTGAAAACACAATAGTCCAATTTTCATGTCACAGATTTGTATAAGGCTAATTAGGCCTTCCAAAGTATGAGAAAATCTTATACTGAAAATATAATGTACTGCTATTTATTATTGGAGGAGGTAAATGTAATGCTTGAGAGGCCAGTTTCTAGAATCGTGCTGCCCGTCTTTGAATACTGGCTCTACTACTTACTAGGTTGGTGACCTTGAGAAAATTACTTAACCTTTCTGTGCAATAATTTCATCATTTTACAAAGGACATAATGGTAATACCTGCCTCTGTGTGCTATTTTAAGTATTAAATTGGTTAGAACATTGGTCTGACAACAAAGGGGAAAAATTATATAGAAGATCTTAGACCAACCCCCAACACTAATATTATCATTGGCTTCCTCACAATAAAGACTAGCCTTAGCCTAGTCTTGCCTGATGGTACCCTGACTTCCACCTTCAGGGAAATGGTAACAATAAAAACCTTGACTATATCTGTTCCACCTACACACAGCTGCCAGTACAACACTAGATCAGGGAGCACAAGAAGAGTGAAGCTGGCAGCTTATGACCATGAATCTTCCTATACCCATTATCAAGGCCCTTATAACATATTTATAAATATTTATAAAATATATTGCATATTAACACACTATATATGATATATTTATAAATATATATTTAAGTGTCTGTCAAATATTTATGTCCTAAAGGGACTTGGCCACTGAAAAATCAGGGTTGATATTTCCTGGTATAGCATGCTTACTCCTGAGAGAATCAAGGAACAGAAGACCCAAGGTAAGAACTCATTATACAAGTTGAGGTAGTGCCTCTTATTTCCCTTCCTCTTCTCCTCCAACCCCACCAAGTTATAAAAGAAAGAATTGAGTCCATTGTGCACTATTCTTATTCTAACACTGCCTGATCTTAAGAAAGGATCGATTGCAAAGGATCATATGAATTGAGCTTGGAATAGTGAGGTGAGCTTGAAGATTCTGTCTTGGGAAGGATTAGTTTCATAGGCCCTGTTGATTTGCTTAGGAGATATGAATCATGGCGAACCCACAAATGGCTAGAAAATACAGAGTAACAGATCCAATCGGCAGAAATAATTTTCCCAAGGGATAATGTCTTAAAAATTGAGAAGCTGGAGATCATTTGTAAAGATTGAAAGTGAACTCTATAGCCTCAACAAGGACACTTAACAAGCAATACATACAATACTCTGGGTATATTAGCTGAGAGAATAATTTAGTGTTGTTGTATATTTCTGGAAGAGACTATAGACAAAAGGTTTAATAGTATGAGATTTGTAGACTAGCCTGCAGCACAGAAGACATGGTAAATGAGAGAGAGAGAGAGATCCATGTTGGATGGAATTAAAATGAATGAGATGACACCTGATTTGAAACTGGGATGAAGTTGAAGGCTTTACATTTCTATCTGTGTGTGTGTGTGTGCGTGTGCATGTGTGTGTGTGTGTGTGTATGTGTGTGTGTGTAACTTGATTAATTTTACATTGAGTATATATTACCTTCTTAATAATAACTCTTTTTAAAATGTCTAATAAAACGTGAGATCATTTTTCCAAAGCAAGTAGAACTAACAGAAGTAAAATATAAGGAAAATGTATGAGTCTTGGAGTTGACTCAGTTTCACTGGGTCCTTAGTAAACAATCATATCTACAATAATGACCAGGGGTCAGTTTCATTGACCTTTGCAAGAACAGTATCAGCATTAGTACCTGGTATAAATTTAGAGGCCCATTTGATCTATAAAAACAGTACCCTGCTTAAATTACTAGAGATTATTTTGAAGCAACCAGCTGGAAAGTTCCCTGAAATAAACACAGAAAAAAATCAAATAAATACTTAGGCTCATTTACACTGGAATTTAATGTCAAACCAAGGTAGAATATGAGCAAAATGCAATCAGTTTGCTAAAATATGAGGAAGTAGATTAAACCTTGAAAATTGTAAAAGGTGCTTTGTGGAGGTATGCCTACATATCCCTCCAAACCATAGAAAATAGCAAACCAAATGTCTGCTCAAAATATAGGATTTTTAAAGTTCCACAATGCAGAGACAGTCTCTATTCCTTTGGTTTGCATATTTCCTTTTTCTTTGTATATAGCTATATAAATTGCTAGTGTGACCCTAACATCACTTCTTAAACCTTATTCCAAGTTTGAATTTTCCTGTTGTGTCCTTTGTGTTACATTACTAATCGACTTAAGCATGAGGACAAAAGTGGGTTAGGTTTCCTTCCAATTGGTACTCATCTTCTAATTCCATCATTGCCCTTGCTGTAGAGCCAAGTGAAGGACTAGGCCAACCCTATCTAAAGGCACAGAAATTTGTCAAAGTAGCATGGCAGGCTGAGGTCGGTGAAGAATAAAGTTTTAGTGGAAACTGTGTGGACTCTGAAGTTCCACTACAAATTAGGCGATGAAAAATGTTTAGCTGATTCCTTGGAGGCTAATAGAAGAAAGGAAGGAAAAAAAGAAGGAAGGAAGGAAGGAAGGAAGGAAGGAAGGAAGGAAGGAAGGAAGGAAGGAAGGAAGGAAGGAGGGAGGGAGGGAGGGAGGGAGGGAGGGAGGGAGGGAAGGAGGGAAGGAGGGAGGAAAGGAGGGAAGGAGGGAAGGAGGGAAGGAGGGAAGGAGGGAAGGAGGGAAGGAGGGAAGGAGGGAAGGAGGGAAGGAGGGAAGGAGGGAAGGAGGGAAGGAGGGAAGGAGGGAAGGAAGGAAGGAAGGAAGGAAGGAAGGAAGGAAGGAAGGAAAGAGAAGAGGGGAGGAAAAGGGAAGGAAAGGGAGAGAAGGGAAGGGAAGGGAAGGGAAGGGAAGGGAAGGGAAGGGAAGGGAAGGGAAGGGAAGGGAAGGGAAGGGAAGGGAAGGGCAAGAAAAACATTTAAGCTATTATCATTGGGATATAAAAATTCTACACTGGGATTTCTAGGTGAGATGATGATTTGCTTGGAATTCACAAACAGTCAGAAAAACCTGGACTCTAGGTGATATCTGGTCACTGCTAGCTGTGTAACCTCTTTGATTGTCATTTTCTTTTGGAGGATGAAAAGTCTTCTTCAATGAGGAAACAGAGAAGTTACCTAAAACATTTTTTTTTAATCTCTCAGAAAGCACCAATAAGAAACAATCGAGAGCTAATAAATAACTTGAGTACAGGCAGGAAACAAATTGGATAATGGAATTACGTTGTTATAATAGAAATTTCTAAATTGTACAAGGAAGAATGGAATAACAGAAAGCTCCATCATATGGATGGAGTCAGACACATTCAGTGAGTCACTAAACCACTCTGAGATTCATTCTTCATCTACAGAGGAAGATACATATATCTACTCTTTTGCTATGTCACAGTTTTGTGAGGTTAAAAGGACATAATGTGTAAAGGTACTTGAAAATTATGATATTGTTTTCGATGTTTTTCTGCACCTTTACCCTTTCTTCTGTTAAATGCAGGTAGGATACTGAAATTCTCTGGTCTTTTCCCTGTTTTACCATCTTTCTTATACTTGATTTGGAAAAATCCTACGTTCATAAGAAAGTCATTGCTCCCTACTCACCTATTCTGTGGAGAGAATTTTCTGCCACTTACATGAAGTATTTAGTTTCAGACATTCTCAAGGTCTTTAGGGAGGTTGTGGAGATCAACCTTTTTATGGCTCTAAGACTGGGACTACTCACAAATGTCAACTTCAGTTTGAGGGATTTTAGACAGGTCAGCTATGAGTGTGATTTAACATTATTTGGCACTGTGGGATCAGTTGCAATTAGATCCTACAAGACTTTAACTCTACCCACTGCTACATGCTGGCACCAGATATTTATATCAGATAACATAACCCGGAGTTAAGGGCATAAGGACATGGAATGAAAAGCTCAAAATTGCTGAGAGCATTCTTTGGAGCAATCCCTAAGAGAAGTCCTTAAGCTAAGTATGTACTTCTTACAACCACTTCATGAGGTAGGTATTCTAATCGCCACATTACAAAAGATGAAACAAAGACTAGGAAAGAGAAATAATTTGCCCAAAGTTTGTAAAGATAGCAAACAGGAAAGGGAGGATGTGAAACTGTATGTAAATCTCTGTTAATAAAATTTATCTCGATTGAAACATGTAGATGTATAGAACTGAATTTTATAAATTGCATATTTACCATTTAAAAAAATAGATTTAGAGATAATTTCAACTGAGCAAAGATTTTAATACGTCATAAAAGTTAGAAAAAATGGTAACTTTGATAATCATATATAACGAATTCTAATAACCACTTAGCAACACTTAATTGAATGAAATGTTATCAATGAAATATTGGTTATAAATATTAGAAATTGTGATTATCTGTAAGATTCAGGAAGAAAGAAGTTTTAAACCAAGGCCCTGAGTTCCATAGACTTTGTCACACTTGTAATGAAACTAAAATTTTATACAAAAGTTTGTGTTTACATACCTTTGGTTCTAGAGAGAGAGTCCATAGCTTTAGTACCAAAATGTCTGTCGTCCACTAGGGACAATACTTTTGAAAATTAATTGAAAACACTGAGCAATCCCTCTTTCTTTCTGGTCTCCTCCTAAGTATTTTAAAGTAAACAGTCAAGCCAAACAGAAAATGTGATTTTTATGTTTTTCTGATGAAACAATTTTGTTGTCCATTTAGGATTAGGCCTGTTTTTCTCTCATTGGGTAGACATTTTACTTAACAACAGAACCCAGTAGAAACTCAGTCATTTAACAATGCAGAAAAGTCTGTTTAGATGGTTTCAAATATGGGCCTAACTTGGCAATTAAGTCATGATTAATTCTAAGGAGCAAAATATCGTATTTTGCCATCTAGAATGCACACTTCTTTGCCCAAATTTGTGAGGGAAAAATAAGGATGCAAATTACACATGGGTAGTACTAATTCTGTATCTATATAAATGCTTTTAATTCTTTTATTTATGTTTATGAGTTAAAAGTGTAACTATAAAAATCAATAACAATATCCATATGCAAAATAATACCCTGGAATACAATAATCGGTTTTGCTGAACTTAACGACGAACTTGCAACAACAAAGAATTCTTGGCCTTCTGTGATGGGTAAATATTGTAAATTTTTTACCAGTACATACAATTTCTTGTATCTTGTATCTGTTCTTGTGTTTTGTAATTATTTGTTACATAAGATTTATCATACCATATGTTAAAAAATAAATGCTAAAATTCCTTTATAATACAAAAAACAAGTACCTAATTGTAAACAAATAAAAATTTGAATTAAAAAATTAAAACAAAAGATTTTTTCCCCTGAAAGTTTGGGCCAAAACCGTGGATGTGCATTATACACTGGAGTGCATTATACACGGCAAAATAGAGTAAATCTGGGTTTCCAGCTTAACATATAAGGAGCTTAGAAGTGGGTACTCCATTCTAATAAAAACTAAAAAGCTAAACAAACTGAAAAATCAACAACTCTTCCTAGATCCCTCAGAGACATGAAGTCACAGGGCAAACTGCTATCCCCCAAAACTGGAGAGATAGGCAGGTGGACATAGAGAATCACAACTTACCGGAAGAGACCCACCTGCAGAAACCTCCATGGGAACTAGTACTGGGGTAGGAAAACCTGAACTGTGACTGAATTGCTGGAGGCTGAATGTGGACAAGTCTGAAAGTTAAAAATTTCAAAGAAGCTCAGTCTTGGGCAGTCATCACACTCTTGTTAGTTTTACCTCTAGAAAATCTACCATGTTCTCACATCAGAGAAAAATCCCCCCATATTCTGGGAAGGAGAGGGGGAAAGTAATCATTTTGAAATAAGCTAGAGCATTCTGTTCTTTTCAACAAGGCCTGCTCTCAAAAGAAACTATTTTACCAGAGCCAAACCTATTAGAGTTTTATCAGAGCCTACCTGTTCTGGGAGAAGGGAAATAACCAATTGCAACCCCTCCAACCATCTTGTCCCACCTAAGAGATAGGAGATGGAGGGTGGGGGGGAAATTAAGACGCACTTGTTAAGTTCACAGCCCACAGACAGATACTCACCAAAAGGTTGAGACCTGCTCATAGGACTCTAGAACACTTCTCCTCCCACACACCTTACCATCATGTCACTGAAGGCCTTTGTACCACAGGTTTTTTGTTTTGTTTTGTTTTTTTACTGAGTACATCATGTCCAGCTTTCAACAAAAAAATTACAAGGCATACAAAAAAGCAAAAATCACAATTTAAAAAGAATGAGCAAGCATCATTATAATAATAATATAGATAATACAGAAAAGGAGATACCAAAGATGTGGCATGGATGTTGGAATTACTGGACCAGAATTTAAAATAATTATGATTGATATGCTAAGAGCACTAATAGAAAAAGTGGACAACATGCCAAAACAGATAGGTAATGTAAGAAAGACATGGAAATTTTAAGATTGAATCAAAAAGAAATGCTACAGATCAGAAACATTGTGACAAAAAATAAAGAATGCCTTTGAAACATCTCATTGGTAGACTGAAGACTGCTAAGAAAACAATCTCTGATTTGGGGAATATGTCAATAGAAACTTCCAAAACTTAAAACACAGAGGAAAAAGACTGAAAAACAATGGAACAGAATATCTAAGAGAAACCTATATAATGTTATTAAACAATGTTACCCCAATAAATTTAAATTTAAAAATATGTATAGTATAAGAACTATGGGACAACTACAAAAGGTGTAACATATGAGTGAGTAATAAGAACACCAAAAGAATAAGAAAGGAATGAAGAAATATTTAAAGCAACAATGACTGGGAATTTCCCCCAAATTAATGTTAGACACCAAATCACAGATCCAAGAACCTCAGAAAACACCAAGCAAGAAAATGCTGACGGAAAAAAACTACGCTTAGGCATATCATGATTCAGAAAGTCAAAGATAAGGAATAAAAATCTTAGACTGGAGGAAAAACAGTCTTACCTATAAATGAACAAACATAAGAATTATATCTGACTTCTACTCAGAAACCATACAATCAAGAAGAGAGAGAGTAAAGTAAAATATTTAAAGTATTGAGAGAAAAAAATTACTGAAATAGAATACTACATCCTGTGAAATTATCCTTCAGAAGCGAAGGAGAAATGAAGACTTTCTTAGACAAATAAAAACTGAGGGAATTTGTTGACTATAGGCCTGCCTTGTAAAAACTGTTTAGAAAAGTTCTTCAGAGAGAAGGAAAATGATATAGGTCAGAAATTGAGATCCACATAAAGAAAAGAAGAGCATTAGAGAAAGATTAAGTGAAGGTAAAATAAAAACATTTATTTTTCTTACTTTTAATTGATCTAATAGATAACAGATTATTTACAATAATAACAGCAACAATATTGTGATTATAGTTTATGTATAAGTAAAATGAATGACAGCAATGACACAAGAGGTGGGAGGGAGGAATTAGGAATAATTTGTCTTTCAAAGGTAATTGCCCTACCCTTGAAGTGGTATAGTTTATTTGAAGGTGAATTTGAATTGATTGTAAATGTATATTGCAAACCTAGAGCAACTACTAAAAAGTTTAAAAGGAAATATAATAGATATGCTAAGAAAGGAGAAAAAGTGCAGACATATTAAATATTCAATTAAAACCACAAAAGGCAGACAACGAGTGGAAAACAAAAATAAGAATTAAAAAAAAGTGCAACAAGTAGAAAACAGTAACAAATATGGTAGACATTAACCAAACTATATCAATCATCAGTAAAAATGTCAATGTTGTTGCTTTAATAGCAATAATAATAATAATAATAATAATAATAATACAGATAATACAGAAAAGGAGATACCAAAGTTTTTAATGGGAAGGAAGAAGAGTTGAGGTGAACTTTGAACTTGACTGAAGTGAGAATATCAAAATGGAATATATTCAATGGGACATCAGTCTACTTATGTTTTCAAAAATGCTATGAAACAGAATAGAAACACGTAAATATAGTAAACCGATCTTTGACAAAGGAGCCAAGGTACTACAATGGAGGAAAGATAGTCTTTTTCACAAATGGTGCTGGAACAGCTAGACATCTGCATGCAAAAAAAATTAATTTAGATGCGGACCTTTCAACCTTCACTAAAATTAACTCAAAACAGATCACAGACCTAAATGTAAAATGTTAAACTGTAAAACTCCTAGAAAATAACAAAGTAGGAAATCTAGATGACTTGGGTTTCATGGTGACTCTTTAGATACAACACCAAAGGCAAAATTCATGAAAGAAATAATTGATAAACTGAACTTCATTAAAATTAAAATGTCTGCCCTTTGAAAGACACTGCCAAGAGAATGAACAGACAAGCCACAGACTGGGAAAAAATATTTTCAAGACTACCTGATAAAGTATTGTTATCTCAAATACATAAATAATTCTTAAAACTCAACAAAAAGAAAATGATTTTAAAAAATGGTCAAAAGACCTGAACAGACACCTCGCCAAAGAGATATACAGATGGCAAATAAGCATATGAAAAGATGTTCAACATCATAGTCAATAGGGAATTGCAAATTAAAATGACAATGATAGATCACTATATACCTATTAGAATGGTCAAAATGCAGAATATTGACAATACCAAATGTCCTTCAATAGATAAATGGATAGATAAATAGTAAAACAGTAGATAATAGATAAAAGTAAAACAGTAAAAAGATCAGTGGTCTTAATGGATTAGTGGGGAACGACAGTTGAGTAGGCAGAGCACAGAGAATTTTTAGGGTAGTGAAACTATTCTACATGACACAACAATGGTTGATAAATGTCATTATACATTTGTCAAAACTCATAGAATATACAACACCAGAAGTGACCCTTGATGTAAACTCTGGACTTTAGCTGATAATGTGACACTGTAGGTAAATCGATCTTCACAAGTGTCCCATTCTGGTGCAGGGTGTAGACAGTGGTAGAGACTCTGCAGGTGTGAGGGCAGGAGGTACACGGGAATTCTTTGAACTTTCCACTTAGTTTTGCTGTGAATCTAAAACTGCTCTAAAAAAATAAAGTCTAGTTTTTTTAAAAAAATCTGTATATAATGATTCTGCTAAATAAAGGAAAATTTAAATCTAGGGACACATTATGAAGAGACACTGAAGTGAAACCTGAGGATCAGGGCTAGTCTTGGGAAACTGAGGAAAATAAAGGAACCAGATTAAACTCGATGTGTAGCAGACAAAAAAAGGAGCAATTCTCTTCAAAATGCATAAATCTGGCAAAGCCACCAAACTCTAACTAATTGTAATAGTTATGAACCAAAAGATGGTTTTTTCATTGCCTTAGCATGGAATAAACAAATCAGTCTTTCAAATTAGGATTGTGAAAGCTTAGCAAATTCGTAAATGGTAGAATGAGTGTGAAGGAAACCTATGCAGCTATGAATCACACATAGACCTTAATGTATATGAACATCCTTATTATGTGTCTTTGATTCATCCTCTATAATTGTTTCTCTGTTCCTCTAACATTATCTGTTTAATGAAATTTTGAAGAAGACCTTACAGAAAGGAGCTATTTGGAAAATAAGGAAGGGGCCTGTCAGTCAAATGATCCTTCATAAAAATATTTTTAACCTCATCATATGTTTGTAAAAATGACTCGTTTTTCAAACAACAACTTCTGATATTGAAACACCATAAAAAGTTAAGTTTTTAAATACGGAAGTATTCTCATTATGTTACTTTTTCAAAAAGAAGAGAGGACAGAAATGTATGTGGTGATATACTCCTAGATGGTTTATAATGAAAACTCTGAAGATTAGTAAAAATTAAACTGGGCCGTAAAAAAAAAAAAAAAAAAAAAAAATTAGTTTAGATCAAGAAAAAAGGAAATGTAAGTAGTCCTTGTGAAATTGTACTACACCATCTACAAATATAACTGAAAATGTTTTTTAAAAAGCAGATAAATTTAGCAGCCATGGGGTATACCAGTGCATTTTTAAAAACATGCCTAGGCTGATGCCCCATTCAACTAATTCCATTTTGATAGTCTCACTTCCGTCAAGTTCAAAGTTCACCACAACGTTTTTACATTTTCTTCCCATTGATGATTTTGCCATCTTTTCTAGATTATCTGCTTTCATTTATCTTTTTCTTTCTGTTACCCTTCCTCAAAACGTGGCTCAAAACTTTATGCCTCAGACAAGAATGTTGTTCTGTCTTTTGGCATTTACCACCCTTTTACTTTGCATCTCACTCTGCAATTTATTCTTTTTACAAATGATTGTCAGTAAACTTCTTCGTGTGTATGTGCATGCACACGCATGTTTTTACATGTGTTACCCAACAAAAAAACATGTGTTTTTACATGTGTCAGAGGACTATTTCTACCCTCTCATCCACACTTTCTATAACAGGGCTCCAATACAAAGGAAAGTTCAATAAGTGTTGCTGAACCACTGACAGTTGTAACAATATTTTAATTATTAGGATAAAAACATAACTAGCACTTACAGATCACATTAGAGCTTAACAAAAGTTTTCTGATACTCCAGCTCATATGCCTATTATTTTATAATATATAGTTTGCTGTAGTTTATCTATTGATAATTAAAGTGTATAATAAAATGATTTGTATTTAGCTTTGAAGTGTGGGTTTCTTTTTACATTTATGTATAAAGATACTCTGGGAATTCATAACATTTCAAACTGATAATTTATCATTTGGAAGGTTGCTCGGCAATCCCATTGTTCTCTGCTTAAAATATGCCTAATATGTATACTATCTATTCCCATTCTGTTTTCTAATTTGAGTCCATATTTTCTTCCATCCTTGTGTGACTATAACTAAAAATTTCAGTATTTAAAAACCCAAACAGCAGCAATGGTGTAAATCCTCACACTCCCTTCTCTTTTATTTCTGCTAGGCTTCGGATAGTAAGCAGAAGAGGCAAAGGGGAAGGTAAAAAAATCAACATATCTGCCTTGGTGTCAACAGTGATTATCTAAATGCAACTGATATTAGGCTTACCTAATGATAAGAGTTGCCATTTAACGAAGAAAAAAATGAACAGATTGGATACAGTTAGAGAAAATATTTTCTAAAATTAGCCAAAAGGTATTCTTTGATTAAATGTTACAGAATCCAGAAATAAAAGTGATATAACAGAGACATTATTTTTAAATAGTCCTGTATTAAATGGGATAGAAAATTCTTTAAAAAAATTATTTTCCCCAAATTGAAAACAACTATAATTTTTACAAATTTTCTTTATAAAATATTACTAAGGGAGATAAAACAAGTAATGCTTATACATAGTTCAACACATTACCTTAATAAATGTTTTGTTGGTGTACAAAATTAGATCCAATAGGCTAGTCTATAATGTTGATTTAGAGTTGAACTCTTTATCATAAGAAAGTAAAAGAAATGTTGTGTTATGCCATATCTTTAACCTCACTCCCCCTTTGCCAGTAAAAACTGTGCGTTTAGAAGAGGTAGGGAGAACAGAACGGGAAATTGGCTGGGTCTCAGAAAAAGAAAGGCTGAAGTATTTTTTTGAAAAATTAGTGATGTCTAATATTCAAATTTTTCTTAAAATGTATTTTATTATATGTTTGACTAGTTAATACATTCACATATCTCAAAATTCAAAAGATATTACCACCTTGCTTTTTTAACACAAATGGTAGAATACTATCTCTATACTGAAGTGATTAGTATTTAATAGCAAATACTGGAGTTCATATATCAGTATGACAAAACTTCCTTTATTCTTTTACATGGATTTTAAAATATGTGTAATATATTTATTCCATCCTCTATGAATAAACTTTACATTATTTTATGTCTTTTGACCTTTGCAAAAGAAGTTATTCCTTAAATAGCTGGGTACATGTATAATTTTGCCTATAAACACACTTAGACATAGCATTAAGTCCTAGAAGTAGAATTGTTGGGTCAACAGGTATGCACATTGTTAACTGTGGTAGATATTGACAAGTTACCCTCCTAAGGAATTATACCAATTTAAATAAATACAAATAATATATAATAGTGCTTGTTTTTCCACATCTTTGCCAACATCGTGAATAAGTAAGACTTTGGGTCTTTGCCAAACTTAGATGAAAGTAGTATAATACAATAGTTCTAATTTGTAATTCTCACATGACAGGTGTTATTGAGAATTTTCTCATATTTACAAATCATTTGAAATTTATTTTCTGCTCACATCTTTTTCCTGCCTTTTTTCTTGGTTGTTGACATTTTTCTTGATTTGCTAGAGCATATCAGTGAGTTCAAAATATTTTTTCTCAGTTTCTAATTTGCCTTCTGACTTTCCTTTGGGTAGTTGCTAATTGAATATTTTCATTTGTAATAGAGATTTATTAGTTTAAAGTATCCTTTATCAATTTTTAATTTATGTTTGACTTTCCTTTGAGTAGTTGTTGCTTAGCAGAACTTTTTATAGGAATTGAAAGTTATTTATTTACTTACTTACTTTGGAAACCATCCACACTGCAACATTTTAAGAATTTTTTTTTCCCTAGCATTTTATGTTTTCCTTTAATAAATCTAAATATTTTGGAGCTTATTTAGTGTAAGAAATAAAGCTTAGCACCAACTTCAACTTCATTTCTTTGAAGGACAACCTTGTTACCCTCACACCAATTTTTGATAATCCAATTTTTTCTCCACTGACTAGAAATGACAACCTGTCATATATTAAATTCCCAAGTACATTTAGGCCTATTATTAAATTTTATGTTCCTTTCCATTGGTACATATTTATCTCAACACCATTACTCCAATTTCAATTATCATAGCTTTATATCAAATTAAAAGTATTTGATAGGAACGTTCATACCTCACTAGCCTTCTTTCTATTTTCCACTTTATTGTTTCTTTTTTGTTTTTGCCATATAAACTTTATAATCAAAATTTTAAATTTATATTTTTATTGGGATTGCTTTAGATGTATAGATTAATTTAGGAACACAGTTTTTTCTATAATGTTGAAGATGTTTCTACAAAGACACGTACAATCATTTCATTTTTTCAAGACACATTTTGCATCTCAGAGAATAATTTTCAAGTTTTATTTATGTACATCTTGCATATCATTTGTTATGCCCAGATATTTTATTTAGACAATTTTAGTATGGATGTTCTTCTGTTATAGTTTCTAACTAGTTTATCATATCTATATCTATGATATATATATATACATTTTAAGAATGGAAAAAACTGTATTAAAATTACACTAATGGTAACCACTTTGAGCACCTCTTGTAATTGCAGAAGTCAAACATGACTCGTATTAATCATTGTTATTGGTATACATTGAGTATTACAAGTTTAATATAGTTTTTTTCCCTTCTTAAAATGTGTATATGTTTTTTTGGCACCCTCTGTGTGTGTGTGCGTGTGTGTGTGTGTGTGTGATGGTTATTGATTTCTGTGTATTAATTTTATATCCAGACACTTGTATGAATTGTTTCACTCTGTGATTTTTCAGTTATTTCTTCTGGATTCTCCATGTATAAAATATTAGTTAACAAGTAAAAAAAAATTTACATTCCATTCAAAATATTGCATTTATATGCTCACGTTTTCTATTTGCACTGAGTAGTATTTCCGAGGTGTGGATGGTCTTTCAAGGCAAAAAAATATAGAAATTATCAAGTAAGCAAAAAACACAGAAGTCATAAAAATGATTGATAAATTTCAGTTTCTGAAAAAAATCAAGATAGCAAAATTAACTATAAAGTCACAAAACAAATTAAAAATTGTTAAAAAAAAAAAAATGTTTTGAACTCATTAAAGTACCCCTACAAACCAAGAAGCCCAACAACCAGGTAGAAAAATCGGCAAAAGTTTTGGGGATAAAGATACAGAAAATAAGACAAAATGATTGTAAACACAAAAACATGCTCAATACCACTTTTCACTTGATAATTAAAAATTCAAACTACCTTAACCAAATAGTTTGGCAAAGAGCAAAAGTTTTAATTAGTATGTACTAGAAAAAAGAGTACTTCACGTATTGCTAGTGAAGATTAAGTAATAGACATAATATAGATATTTTTTCTTTTCCCTGATTTATATGGGAATAATTCCAGATTCCAGATTGAGGTAGATAAATATTACCATTTTATAGTATTCATATATTAGGTTTTATTAAATTTTTCTATCTAAAATGGGTATTAATTTTTTTAAAACATCTTGTTGGCACATTTGCTGAGTATCTACTGTTTATGACTCTATTACCATTACAATAATGAAAACATCATATATCAAAGTCTACCGAACAGTGTTACAGCAGTGCTCTGAAGAAAAGTTCTAACAATGAATGATTACATTGATAAACTAGAAAAAAAACAACAGGAGACAATGCACGGTCTATCCCTTATTCACAAGCCTGATACTGAACAAGAAATAGAAAGGATACCAGTATTGCAAAGTTGTGGGGTTTTTTTGCACAGTTGATATTATGCACCTGTTACTTACAGCCTCTAAAGTAGTCGTTTTTTATACTCAGACACTTCGCCTTGACTTCCATCCCTTTTGTTTATAAGTTCCATAGACAAAGTTCCTGATTAATATTATAGAAACGGTATATTAACATAAAATCATTATAATATATTGTCTACTGATTCGAGACTCAAACCTCATAGAATTGATTTCCTGCTTGGTCAGACCTATGAAACAGGAAAATTCTTTCTTTCCTTGGCTCCCCTCACTGAAGTTATCCTTCACCTTTCTTGACTTAGCCCCCACCTTACTTGCTAGCCCCCACCCTACTTTCATATAACTATACTCAGCGCAACCATCTGCTATCACAATCAGTCCTGTCCTTATGCAGCCCAAAGCACATGCAGCAAAACAATTTTGACACATCATTTCCTGAATAAAAAGTACCTGGTGAGTAGGGTGCAGCTTCTCCGCACACATCAATATTGATATACCTCATATAATGCAATATATCCACGTGCAGTGTAATGATCTGTTTTACCGTCCTTAAAGGTTTAGGACCCCTATACTCAGAGTTTTATTTTGTTTATTCGTTGTTTTGTTTGTTTGCTTTCACCATGAAGAATTTCCTCATCTCTCATGTGAAAGTATGAGAATATCAGTCAGAGAACTCTATTATATAATAATCACTGTTGATTTGTAGCAGAGCTGACTAAAGAAGAGCAGAAATAGTCACAGTGGCAGGTTATGAGTAATAATGGCCGAAATGTAGACCAGGCCTAATTTTACTGTATTGCCATAAATGATAACTGTTTATGCACAACATAGTTGGTCAAGGCTACACTTATTCTTAAGCAATTCCTAATTGGCATTCCAAATAACTGTAGGGTTGGCTCACTTTCCATTATCAAGATGCTATTGAGCAATCTGTCTTTAGATAAATCTATTTATTTGTTTAGTTTATGGATGATGCAACCAGTGCAAGTGGAAGAAGTAGTATATAAATAGAAAAATCATTATAATATATCATCTACTGATTTGTTAAGAGGTCCAAGCTTTCTTAAACTGAAAGGAAGTAATTCCTTGTGGTTTATCTTGCTTCTAGGGTCTGCAATTGTCTGTATTTAAGTCATCCATCACCATGTCCATTTTAAAGTAGCGGCTTTTAAAGGGCCTGATGATAAATGCCTAATATTGATATTTAGAATAAAACTAGGACTATAATCCCATTTATCTAACTCATTGTTTTCTAATTGCACAGTGTATGACATTCAAGTAAAACCTAATTATAGCGTCTGTTCTCATTTCCAAAGCCTTTCTAGCATGACATATACCCTGACTGTTTATCCAAGCCAGGTGATCAAACACATTGACTAGACCAGAATTCACTTCAGGGACAGTGCACCCTGTTTTAAAACTGATTTCAAAGGTCTGTTGCTATGTTTACAAAAATCTAGTATTTCAGGACACAACTAGCTATTGTGTCTGTGATTTAAAATTGCAGAATTATAAACAAACTCTCAAAATATGCAGAATCCTCAAACTATAATAACTCCTTTATAGGACTTTTTCAGTACATACTTGTCAGATTTTATATACTGTTATTTGACCCAGAATATTTCTACATTGTAATAAAAAAATCACTTAAATAATATTCTATATGAACTTGACCAATTAAATAGTAATTTCCAATTACAAGGGTGAAATTTAGAAAAGGTTCTTATGGCTTTAGGTGGTGATCCTTTAAAAAGAGGCTTTAATTCACAGAATATGACAAAGACACAGCTAGCCTTAATGCCATCTCCACGCCTCCTAAGACTCAATAGTGAAGAAAGGGAAGACATAATTCAAAAACAGAGTTAAGGGCCATAATAATATCTGACACCTCCACCTCCTGCCCCCAGGTAGGGAAATGCAAACTTCATTGACAGAGAAGACTGGTGGCCATTATCTCCAAAGTTATAGCTTCAGAAAACTGTCATTTTATGCACAGACCTAAAAGACAGAGAACTTCATCATACCGTGTTGGGCTTTATCTCTGTAGAATGAACGTATAGAAATAAGCACCAACTAAAAATAACACCCAATCTTGAAATAAGATCTCTGTCTTTATTTCAAGTATAAAATACGCAAAATTGTACTGTTTAGTATCAACATCAATACGGGTAATTTGATTTAATTTAGAAATCTATTTCACTGGCTGTTCAATTTTCAAATTCAGAAATCACAAGAACAAAAACAACAAAAACTCACTGTCTAGATAACGTACTTAGCAACATATGGGAATGAGTTATGACAAAGGGATTGCCAATGGAGTCAAGGGGGAAGAATAGAAGAATTATATGCTCCTCAAACATTATTCTTTGGTTTGACTTACCCTTTGTAGCTCGTCTTTTGGTTACAGTTTGCTGCCACTTTTAAATATATATCTTAAATGCACAATTGTTTTTATAATGAAACAAGCATATCAAGACCTCTTGAAATAAAATGATAAAATGCTCACCAGTTTATACAGTGCATACTCATGTCTAGTACCTTTAAAACTACAGAGGACCATTTTGCATGCAGAAGGTAATGTTTATTGTACCAGCAGTCAAGTGTTTCTAGAATGTCCCATAAATATAATTGTAATAAGTGTACTTTTTCATGCACTTATGCACATTTAGCTTGCATGCTTGTTATACACCAAATAATTTGTAGTAGTTGTCCTAATCTGACCTGGAAATATATCGCATCTTGATCCATGTTCTTCTCATTGAGCATTTATTTATACTAGTGGCATGTCAAGGACACAAAAGTTCCATCTCACAAAAACAAAAACCACATCCAGATGGTCAAGATCTTTTCCAGAAGAGTATGGTTAACAGAAACACAGACCAACCATAAAAAAAGTGTCCCTGCGTTGTCAAAAGCAGTCCTCTAGCAAAGAATCAAAAGAGATCTGAAGAATCAATACAACTTACCTGAGGTGTCTTTCCTCTCCTTTTGGTATTTGGCCAGATTTTTGGCTGTTGGAAATTCCAGGTCTCTTGTCTCCAAATTGCCGCCTGTGTTGGCTTGTCTGTCAGACTCTCGTGTTGCAAAATCTGAATTTCTGTTGCAATAAACACCAGATTTCAAAGGAAAGGCAACGGAAACTGTACAGAGATTAAAGTTCATTTTTATAGCAACAGTCAGTAGTAGCATGAATATGTTGTCTAAACAATGCCCCCTCTTCTAATATAATATTAAATTGAGAAAGGCAGATGTGTAGTTTATTTGTGTAGAAGGAGGCATGGATTTTGAGTGTGCATTTAGAAAAAACATATTTAGCCTTGAAAGAAAGAGAGGGTCTCCTTTGTATAAACCCAATAAATGTATCCTTTGAATCCCTCCTGAAGGAACCATCTAAAAGCCGATAACATTAGACCTGTGTTATTCTAGAGCAATCCTGAGCCAAATGTAGTTGAAAAGGAACTGCACATAATGAGGGCAACCCTGACACAAACATAAGCAACATATTTCATGAGAAAAAAAACAAAAAACTAAATCCGAGTCGAATAAGAGTACAGTAGTTCAGGAATAATTTTTTACTCTTGATGTTCATTTAATTTGAAATTAGTAATGGTGACTACAAATAAAATAATCTACTGAATTAGATTGTCATTGTAGAATTAGCTTATAGCTTGGCTTCCAAGACTTCCTCTTTCCCAGCATAAGGCCAGCTGCATGCAAGTGAGTGTAATTGGACTGGGGGGTTGGCGTTAGCATGGAGATCAAGTGCAGGCCACATGCAGGCCACTCTGTAAAAAAATAGGCCAAAATGTCAGTCAACTGTTCCAACTCATAGCAGGATAGTTTCTATCGCTAGTTTTTAAAAATAAGCATAAAGGTGTTTGGAGTCATTTTCCTCTAGAGAAAAAAAAAAAGAGTGCTAGAATGTTTCAGTGTTTCTAAGACATAAACTATTAAAATTCGGTGAAAAAGAGATGTGAATATTAATAGGTTGCAGTGAATCTTAACTTCTGAGTCAAAACTGGGACAAAAACTGAAGATCACTGGAGTATAAACCTTTAACATGGAATTTTCCATCACAATAGGTTAAAAAACGTATGGTTTATTTTTACATAATTTATAAATACCAATTTATTAATTGAATTATCAACTTAAATTGAAAAGAATCAATTTGTATATTGTCATTCTGTTCATGAAATGAACCCCTATTATAAAAGGCTCATGAAACATGAATTAATATTCCAATTAGAGCAAATCCAATCCACTGATCAAACTAGTTCACTGTCAAGAGTAGTGTCCACTCTGAGTTGAGTCCCTACGGATAGAACCACAGTCAAGGACTGCCTTACACCCCACACCCCCCCTTACTCATCACTCAGATAATATCATATTATGTAGTAGGAAATTATGTTTCCATTGTCACTCAGGAAGGACTATAAAGTCATACATAGCTCCAAACTAAAACTGGCTAAAATCCATGGACATCACAAGACAAGGGCTGACATTTTAGCCCATTACAGTATAATGTAACTATTATAGTTCTAAAATATTCATCAACGGATTATTTCCCTGATAAATGCAATGGTAAGTACAATAAATTGCTTCTGGATCAGTGTAGAAATAATATGCATTAGTTTTATGTGAAGAGAGGTGCAATTTGTTGTCTTGAATCTTTTTATCCAAGTAAAGACCCTTTTTTCCTCGTGTTTGCTTGCCATGCTTTCTTTGGGTATCCTTATCACAGAATGACCATTAATGACAGTAGGCAGAAGAGAGTGAATGATCTAGTGAGTCATGAAGACTCCTCTGTTTCAGAATATGCTTCTGGGAGCCTACAGAGTCAGTGCAATCTGGAGGTTATGAAGTCAAGGATGAGTAAGTCACATCCGACCTTGACTCCGGCTTTAATACAAAATAGCTGCACATCCATTTTCATCTGTGAACCTCAACTTCCTCGTCACCAAAGTGGGCATTATATTAGAGCACCTGCCACACTAGCCTATCCTAAGCATCACATGGTGTGAAACACACAACACAAGTAGCAGGGGGCCAAATTCATAGTAAGGCCTCAATAAATGTTAGATTTTATTTTGTTTTTAGTAGTTTTATTACAAAAGTGGTCCAGGTCAGATAGCTTCCATTATAAGTTAGAATTTATTTTGATTTCTGAGCTGACACGCTAGAGTCTTTCATTAGAGAAGAAAACGTTCCACAGCTAGATGAGAAAATAGTGACTCTGCACATATTTTTGTGAACTGGAAATCAAGAAAAGAGCTAACTTTTGAAAAGTACTCTTTTGATATTGAAGCGAAATGAGGGGCAGATTGGGAGTTAAGGCTTTGGGGTGCTCTTCCGGACTCTTTCCCTAAATTGCTATGTTACCTAGGACAAGTCATTTTGGTGCCTTAGTTTCCTAAGTTTCCTGATCAGTAAACAGATTATTCTTGTCACTGCCAGCTCTGACACCATGTGGTTGGGCTGTGCAGGACTGTGAAGTTGGAAAGCTCTTCCTGTTACTTGGTACATGGAGAACTTTGCCAATCTTGCTGTGTTATGTGTCTTAGAGAGGGTGCCCTGGAAACAGTTCCTATAATGGGAATTCTTGTGAGAGTGACTTCGTGTCAGAATGTTTCCAGGAGAAACACTCAAGGGAGTAAGAAAAGCAGGGTAAGGAAAGGGGGATAAATTAACACTGATGTGGTTGAGGGGATGTCTCGCCTTAGTCTGATCTCGTGAGGGCTCAAGAACATTACCTGCACGCAGGTTTGTCCCACCTTTTAGGTAAGAGAGGAGGGCTTTTGTATCCCTGCAAGTCACCTGGATGCCCAAGGTTGGGGGCAAGGTGGTATTCACTAATCACCCAAGACCTAAGCAGCAGCACTGCAGCAGCCAGTAAAATAAATTCCTAGAGATCCAGAAGAGGCACCAACAGTACGTTATGTTTTGCTGTGCTGCATGTACAAAGCACTTGAACTTAAGAAATAGCTGTTTATAAATCAGCCTCTCCATAACAGGATATCACTGCACACAACTCTAAGTTCCCTCCCGTCATGTTTGACTGGGCAAACGCTATGAATCTTCTACAATTTCTGCTTCATCTTTGCTAATTTATGATACAAAGTTCACCTTCCCCTTTCTTTTTGAGGATTACAGGCCCTATTCCTCTTGTAAATCACAAGGCCATTTGGGAGGATGATCTTAGGAGTACTCTTGTATTATAAAACATATACATTAAAACCAAAATAGGGTGAGGAGAGCCACAGGTACTTCCCACTTTTCTTCTATATATAAGAATGCAATTCTTATATATAAATTCTGAGATACTGTCTTCCTTTTCTACAGCAAGAGTCAACTTCATTAGAAGTATCCATCATGCTAAGAAAGTACCTTTCAGAAGCAAATGGGAAACCCAGTTAGCACTTTAAAATAAGAAAAGAAGTGAAGAAATAGATATCCATCTCTGAAACTTTAAAAAAAAGAAAGCCTTTTGATTCTAAGATTACCATTTTACTGTAACGCATTATCTAGTAAGAGATTATGTGGTGTTACAGAGGCTACTAATTTCCAAGGTTGCCTGTCTAACCACCATGGCCTAGTATAAGTCCTGGGAGAATATGAATCATTTTCCTTTTAAGCTTCTAGAATAGAATTTCCCTGGTTTTCATTTCCTTTGACATACATCACATTATTTTTGGACACTCTTGCATTGTTTCCACCAGAATGCCTCCCTCCCGTCACTGATTTTTATTTCCATTATCCTGGCAAGAAAGAGTAGATCACAAAAGTTCAGAAGCTTCTACGCATAAAATGAATTTTTCTAACAAGAAGAGGAAATTAGTTTCAAACTTACGTCATCTTTAAAAACTAATATTCCTTAACAATGAAATTAACATGACTCTTTTAAAGAATTTAAATTCTATTTAAATACATATGATTTAGCCCTAATTTGGTTTGGGGATAGACTTTTCTAATTGATGTATTATTTCTAGATTTGTGTAGGTTTTTCTTGTCCTTCTTTTTTTTTTTTTTGGTGGGGTGGCCATGAATTTACATATAGGAAGGACATCACCATTATTCAGTTTTGAACTGTATTTAAAATTCTAAAAGCTTTGGAATATTAGCAATGGATTTCATTTCATAATTGACGAACAAATGTGAATTTCACAGTAACTTTGATGTTTAGGGTTTGTTTTCAGGCTAGGACACTAATGGTAAGTTGACTGTTTGCCCTATATAGTTAATTCTTTCCTAACTATTACATTTTTTATTATATCCTCTTATATTAAAATAATGCCACTTTGCAATAGTAGAAAGTGCTAATTAGTATGGTATGAATTGTGACAGCCTTCCTGTGTTAATACCGTGTTTTCAGGTGCCTATAAAGTCATGCAAATTTATTCAATATTGAAATGTAGCATAAATCTCAATCCAAAAGCAAGTTTTATTTTTCTTTATCTTCAATCTTTAAATGAGAAAGGGGGAAGAAAAGAGGTATTTTTCCCCAGCAGAGCACACTCCAGAAGTAAATAAGCTACATCTGTTTTAGCTGGCATGGTTGGGGCCCTGCAGGGTAATGCATTACTTTAGATTTCAAAACTGACAGTCTTCAGACTAGTGGTTCTCCATGCTGCACAGCAGCAGACATCCATGTATAGAGATTTTATTTTCCAGTGACGTTCATTTAGGATTTTTTACTGGATGAATTGAGCGTGCAAGTTTATGAACTCTATTGAAGCAATTATCTCCCCAATTCAGAAGGAGCTGTTGGAATTCCACACGTCAGTATCGCACAGCCAGCAAGTTTCCCTCATCACAGAAGGCATTTTTGTGGTTTATTTGGAAGGCATTTTCATGCTAAATCCCATTTTTCAATACTTTGCAACTTCTTCAAAAGCTTTCGTTAGCCTTAAAATGAAGTTAAGAGAAATTTATCCATGCAAGAGAGAAAGTGCTCCTAGGGTTTAGTGATTGGATAATATCAAATTAGGCCATGATAAAATAGAGTCAAAGCCCAGCATTTTAAAATTGAAGAACCCTATGAAAGCTTTGAATTCTCATATTTAGATGCTGAAAGATACACAGGGATTATTTCACATTCACAAAGGATTTTCTTCCTAACCCTCTTTTCCCTACATTATCCATTCCCCAAACACAAACATGCACACATCCTTTTGAAGTGTGTGAAGGTGAAATCATATCAGGCCTGACCCTCACTCTACGCCTGTGGGCATGATTTTAAACAGAAACCTTGAGGGGGTTTATTTCTGTTAAAATGCATAGACAGGATCATGTTTTTTAAATTTGGAGCAGAAGAGCTCAATGAAAGCAGCGTCGATACATGTTTATATGTATATACAAACACACACAGGGGCTTACTAATATAAATATATAATATATTTATGCCACTGGCAGAGACGGGCAATTAAACAATGCGATTGGGTGTGTAAAACTGAGGTTCAGTTAACAGATGTGAGTGTATTTGAGGGTAAAGCTGCCAACTCGTGCTATAATGCTATATGCTTAGACTCAGAAAACACATCATACACGAAAAAAACAAAAGTGTGCTTTCTTTGCTGTATTTTAAAAGGAGATTTTTTTTTTGTATTGTTTTTATTATGGGAGAAAAAGCAATAATGGTCTAATTGCCAGAAAACATGCATACAGCATGAGACTTGGGAATCTGAGTTCTTGAAAGCCATATTCAGAGATTTTCTCTAATACCTTTATTTTCAGAGTGTGTTTCCCCAAGGGGACAAAATATTTCTACAGCCTTTATCTCCTTAATCCTCCCATGATCATTGTCAGGGAGTCAGGCAGGCTAGGACTTCTGTAGATTCCACTAGTGAAACAGACAGACAATGGCTGCTAGAATGACTTGATGGAAATTATAGAACAAGTCGGGGGCACAGCTGGTGAAAGGATCTGGGGCTGCTGTTTGCCAGAGCTTTCTTTTACCCGACAGAACATATTGCCTGAAGCGGAGAATCCCACAGTGTCCTTGATTACGTAGTTTCAAATTATAGTTCACTTTAGAGATTCCTATTAAAAATCGGATATGGCAGCAGGCCTGGAAATCATTTAGGAGACCCCAAGTTTCAAGCAAGTGGAAGATTTAAGAAGCAGAGCTGGAGAGAAGGAATATCTACAACATAGGTGGGGATGGAATGTCTCAACTTCTGTCTACTGGCTCTTTCGATATAAAAGGTATCATGCTATGTGCTCTGCTGGTTAATCAGAAAGCTAACAAAAGGTATTCCCTGGGCATTTATTTATTTATTCATTTAGTTTTACAAGTGGCTTCTTGCGAACACCTCATTTCTACTTTTAAGTTGCTGGAGAAAACACATTGAGAATAGGAAGATACATAGCTATTTTAGAAGCCCAAGGGCAGGTTGAAATGAACTCCCTCATAAAGTGGAGGGAAGGGCTTTCCTCCTGGGAAAGATTCTGGAGGCTCCCTCTTGTCTCACTAGGATTTTTTAAGACTAGTAGTCTAGTAGGGATAGACTTTTCCCTCATGAATTATTGATACTCTAAAGCAGTTTTAATTGTTTTTCCTTTCAGCACTATATAGAGAAACCCAATAATGATTCTCACTGCAATATTAGCGTATATTTTAAGCATGCATAATACTAATGGGAAAGCATCTAATTTTCCTGAAACAATATGCTTCTTTAACTTCGAGAAATATGATTTAAATTAGTAATAAAGATGAGAAGTAATCTAACTTAGATTATAAAATTGCTTTCTGTGCTGAAATATTCTGTAGGAAAATAAGAAAAGAATACATTTACGTAAGATTTAGTTTAATCATTGGAAAGCATAATTAAATACTGAAATATAGGATTTCTAGGTAAGATAAATTTCACTACAATGTGAGGGTCTTTTCTTGTTCACCAATATAAAAAAATTGAGGAAAAAAAATCTTAAAATTATATATAGAGATTTGAAACCCTGAAATATATTATTAAATTAATACTGTTTTCCTAATAGGCACAGAACTTAAAACCAGTTTAAGCAAATAATTTTAATATGAACTTTTGACTTTAATAGTCCTTTAAATTATTAAAAATTACTGAGGACCCCGAAGTCCCTTTATATGAATCATATCTAGTGATATCTACTATATTAGAAAATAAAACTGAGAAAATTTTGAAGAGTTTATGAAAATAAAAGTAAATAGATTGCATCTTAAACAATATATTTTTATGAAAAGAGTTTGTTATTTTCTAAATAAATATATTAATGAAAAAAGTGGCATTGTATTACATTTTTATAAATATCTTTATTGGCTGGCTTAATTGTCTGTCTGTATTTGTGTATCTGCTTTTGCCTTCAATCTGTTGTGAAGTCATGACCAATGTAGCCTCTGGAGAATTACTATAAACTTGTTAGAGAATGAGAGTGGAAAAGGCAAATAACATGTTGGTATTACTATAGAAAGAGTTTTGAGTTTTGACCTTGTAGATTCCTGTAAAGGTGTCATGGACGTCCAGCTGAAGAAAAGAGCCCCAGACTGAGATGCTGCAGACCTCATTCCTATTTCTGGTGCTATCAGCCACCTTTTTCACTTTGGGCTGAACGTTCTCATTGGCATAATGAAGGTGTTAGATCAGATTATCTCTGCGGTTACTTCTATGATCTCAATATCCTCAAAAACTGTTTTCATCATCATGTTAATCCATACCCACAAATATATTTTTGTGTATGAAGTTATAAGGTTTAAAAAAAGTGGTTTATAAATAAATATTGATACGTTGAATACTAGTCATTATTACTATGTGGATGCTTCACTGGACTGGTGTTGATACAGCATGTTTTATTGGAGAAGTGAACACAAATGGCTGATCTTATCTCCTTCAGCCTCTGAGGTAACCTTTAAGAAGTGGAAGGCTCTCCTATACTTGTGCCCTGGATATGAGAAGAGCTCTCACTGGAATTAACCTGCTTGCACAAACCCCAGCTCTCCTATTTAGCAGCTGTGTGATATTGGTCAAGTAAGGCAACCTCTCTAAGCGCCATGTTTTCCAACTGTTAAAAGGTAATTATAGCTGGTGGGAATGCAAAATGGTACAGCTAATTTGGAAGAGAGTTTGACTGTTGGTATCTTACAAAACTGAATGTACTCTTACCATATGATGTAGCAATTGCAATCCTTGGTAGTTGAAAACTTAGGTCCACATAAAAAACTTAGGTCCACCTGTACATGTATGTTTATAGCAGTTTTGCTCATAATTGCCAAAACTTGGAAGCAACCAAGATGTCCTTCAGTAGATGAATAAATAAACAAACTGGTACATCCAGACAATAGAACAGTATTCAGTACTAAAAAGAAATGAGCTATCGAGCCATGAAATGACACAGAGGAACTATAAATGCATATTTCTAAGTGAAAGAAGAAAAAGGCTATATGCTGTATGATTCCAACTATATGACATTACGGAAAAGGCAAAAGTATGGAGACAGTAAAAAGACCAGAGGTAGCTGGGGGTTGGGACCAGCAAGGGGTGAATAGGCGAAGCACAAAGGTTTTGGAGGGGCAGTGAAAATACTGTGCATGGTACCACAATGATGGATCAATATCATTATGTATTTATCCAAACCCACAGGATGTGTGATACCAAGAGTGAACCATGATGCAAACTATAGACTCTGGGTGGTTATGATACGTCAATGTAGGCTCACCCATTGTAACAAATGTATCACTTTGGTTCGGGATGTTGATAATGGGGCAGGCTATGTAGGTGTGGGGGCAAGAGGTATATGGGAAATCTCTGTAACTTCCCCTCAATTTTGCTGTGAACCTAAAACTGCTCTAAAAAAAAATAAAGTCTTAATTAACATTTTTTAATTCAAAAGAAAAGATAATATTAATAATAGTTCCACCTTATGTAATTTTTATAAGAACTGCATGAGATAATCCACATAAAGCATTTAGCACAGCATAGAACGTAGGAAAAATTAAGCACTCAACAATCATAATGCTATTTTCACAGAAATTTCCTCCTACATCTTCTGTGTTGTAATTGTGTAGTGTATTCCATCATTATTATTTTTTATTTTAACTCTTCAAGTATATAACTCTTTAACTTTTTTTCAAGTATGATTATGTTCAATGCAGTAAACTTTCACTACAAAGCAGAGAAAACGTAGCACATAAATATCTATATTCACACTTTCAATAATCATTCTTACTATTTAATGTGCACTTCTAGTGTTCCTTAAGTTCATGTTTATTTTATTATACATGAAGATTTTATAATCTGCTTCTCCTTAGTATTAACGTTATCAACAATTTTTCATGCCAATAAATTATACTAAAATGGGATTTTTCTACTCTTAATTAAAATATATCAGAAGGCTGTTCATAACTCACTCACTTATTTTCCAGCTTGGACAGGTAACTTGTTCCTGGCTTTTTACTATTGTGATAAACATGATTCTTCACTGATCCTAGTACATGTTTCTCTTCTCTTATAGAATTCCTTTGAGTATGTCAGTGTCTTAAATACAAACACTTGGCTTTCTGTGAGTTTATGTAAAATTATTTCTTAGGGCTCAGTTTTAAGCCTCATTGTGGTCTCTCCCTAAACTCTTTCCATGAGTGATCTCATCTACTCCATTAGCTTTATTGAATCTTCTAAATTTATATCTAGCCCTGAACTTTCTTCTGAGATCCAGACTCATATATCCATTTTCCTACTTGATGTCTCTATTTGGATGTATCACAAACATTTAAAATGTAACATGTCCAAACCTGACTCTGCATTTTCCTCTTTCCTTAAATCTTTTTCTGCTTCATTTTTCCTTTCTATAAATAAAAGCAAGACGTTCCTTTAAGTTGCTAAAGTCAAGAACATGGAAATTATTTTTAGTTCCTACCTTTCTCTCCCTTCCTATAATCAATCCATCTTAAGTTGTCTAAAGCTATCACTTTCTATATGTTGTTGCTTATTACTAAGAAAAGCTTCCCTGTCTGGAGGGGATTTAGCTTTGTACAATCCAAGGTCTGTAATTGTACTTCCTTTTACCTAGTGAAATTTCCTTTTGGAAGTATTCTTAAAAGTTTATGGATCATAAGAATCTCATTATCATGCACTCTAGGGATATCTAATTAAAACAGGCAGTTCTATTGTCAAAAGGATGGAAAGATTTGCTAATAATGAAAGAAATAGAAGCAGATTTGGTATGGCTTAGACAGCAAAGGGTCTTGCTTTGATGTCAACATTTATTTGAAGGAGCCTGGGAAGTACGTTGACATAAGAAGGTACATATATGGAATGGGAATGATCTGTTGGCTTGGGTGATGCTTCATGATCTTGTGTTAATTACTATACAAGAAATCTGTAAAAGTCTATAATTTTCTCTCTTTTATATGGAAAAATATAGACAGAAATATTCTTTTCCATTAACTCCCTACCCCATATACTCTAATCCAGTCTAAATATCCAATGTTTCGTGCTAGGGCAAATTACATATTCTGGAGGTAAGAGGCAATACAAAAGTTGCCTAGCTTGACCAAAAGTTTGATACGATTCTTTCATTGTATAAATGTTAGCTATTACCTGAGAAAACAAATTGGTATACCTTTGCCTTCCTGAGGAGGGGGTTAATAAACTATATTATATGAGTTCTTGAATTTAAAGTAAACAAATAAAAAACTGAATTTTTATGTTTTAAATGTGTAGTGCCTTAAAGAAAAAGAATCTCTCTATACATGTTCAAGAAAAGTCAAACTGTGATGATGAAGGTTGATTTCTAGACATGAAATAGCACTTTAAAATGATCGTTTAAATGGGATAGTGGAAGTTTTATTTAATACTTGGTACATACATACGGAAGAATTGTAAGTATCCTCATTTGTGTAATAGTTCTTTTTTTAAAAAAAAAACATTATTTTTTTTAAGATTTTTTTTTTTTTTTATTGGGGAACAGTATGTACTTCCAGGACTTTTTCCCAAGTCAAGTTGTTGTCCTTTCAATCTTAGTTATAGAGGGTGCTGTTCAGCTTCAAGTTGTTGTCCTTTCAGTGTTAGTTGTGGAGGGCACAGCTCAGCTCCAGGTCAAGTTGCCATTGCTAGTTGCAGGGGGCACAGCCCACCATCCCTTGCGGGAGTCGAACAGGCAACCTTGTGGTTGAGCGGACGTGCTCCAACCAACTGAGCCATCCAGGAGCTCAGTGGCAGCTGAGCTCAAGGTGCCGTGTTCAATCTTAGTTGCACGGGGCGCTGCCCACCATCCCTTGCGGGATTCGAACCGGCAACCTTGTGGTTGAGAGCCCACTGGTCCATGTGGGAATTGAACTGGCAGCCTTCGGAGTTAGGAGCATGGAGCTCCAACTACCTGAGCCACCGGGCCAGCCTTCTAATAGTCCTTTTAATCAAGGTAAATCTTTTGGTAATCAAGGTAAATCTTTTGATGAATTAGATTGGCTTGTTAATTTTGACTTAAAGGAACTATGCATCTTCTATCTTATTACAATGGGAAATATCATACATCAGTTAGCTTTTAATGCATCACAAATAATCTCAAAAGTTAGTGGTTTCAAACAATAATTTTATTCTTTCATGTGAAATAATGGATTCACTGAGCACTTTTTCTTGTCTGAAGCTGGCCTCAGGCAGTTGGCTCAATGTCACCTGAGGTGATGGAGATGATTTAACTATCATCATTCAACAGGCTATCCTGAGCTTGTTCACATGTCCAACTATAGCAAATGAGAGCAGGTTCCAATGCACAAGTCCTTTAGGGCCTCTGCTTGTATCATATTTGTTAATATCTCACTGGCCAAAGCAAGTCACGTGACCAGATTTAAGAGATGGATTCAAGAAATAGACTCTACCTCTTGGTGGGAAGAACTATAAAGTCAACTTACAAAGAGATATGAGAAACAAATGAAACATTTGTAGCAATTTTTACAATCTACCACAGACTGTCTCCTGGTCACAAATTATTCTTCCTATGGGTAATAAGTTCTCCCTTCCCGGATACAAAAAGTCTCATTCAATTATGCCATTTATGGCATCTCGCTTGAAGTCCAGGTTCTCACAATCTGCTTTCTAGCCTAGATGTGGATATGACTCATTAAATGCAGCTGCTCTTCACCTAGACATCTATAAACTAAAAACACAAGTTATCTGCAGCCAATCAACTTAACATAAAAGGGTAAGATGGGAACAAGATAACTACAATAGCTGCTTCTAATCAAAAAGGAGAGGAATGGGAGGCACAGAGCGGTCACAGGCCTGTACCAATTCTGGAATCCAGCTAGCACACATTAAACGGCTCCCCTACACTGAATCTGGGAATGTTTCTTGATTAGAGTCCATTTCTGCTCCGTGAAAGTGAGTTGCTTTGTCTACTATTCTCTAACTCTCTTGGCTCAACATTCTGTAAATCTCTAGTATTTTTATATCTTTATAATAAATGGCTATGATTTACATTCTGAAGTCTATCCATAGCATGCTAAAAGCCCAGAAATCTTACTTCTTTCAGAACCATTGCGATCCATTTTAGTCCAAGCAGGCAGTTCTGTTAGTATAATTGTCTTAAAAACTTTATGGATTCACTATGACTCTGATTCACGTCTACTCTATATGATTCCTAAAATTCTCTACTTCTAAAATTCACATCCAGTTCTTCTGAAAACAGCCATCTCTCTACTTTGGATGTGGCAGGCTGCTGAGGAAAAAAAAAATTCCTTAGGATTTTTAGGAGCATATTTGTCTTGCTGAGGCCTCTTATATCTAACTTAGAACTTTTAGAAGTTTTTATAAAGGGTCTTCTAGACACACTCTTGATTTTATTTTTACACCAAGGCTATTTCCTACTTTGTGAACTTTTAAAAACTCGAGTGACTGAGCCAAGAAAAACAATTTTACTTTTTAACCCAGCAAATTTTGTACAATTTTTATTTCTTCTAAAATCTTGCAAACAAAACAATTCATTCTTTAGCTCATCTCTGTCTTTCAAATCTTACCACACACATCTAAAATAAGTCAATTGACACTTTCAGCATTCTGTCTGAAAAAAAAATCTCCTAGATTAGACCCATGAGATCTTTAGGTACATTTTCTATCGTCCAAGTTCCTGAAGATGAAAGATTGCCAAATATTCCATCATGATATAACCTGGGTCATCAGTTTTCCAGCCTTTACTAATAGTTGCCTTATTTTATTTTCAGCCTCCATACACAGCTTGAGGCCAAAGCCAGTATCATATATTTCAGGTTTTGTTATGTCAAAACCTCATTTTCAGGTACTAGGCTGTTGTTGTTGTTGTTGTTGTTGTTTAATATCAGTTGGCTTTTGCTGTGTTAAACAAAAAATTACTTTAAAAAACAAACATTTATTATTGTTCATGGTTCTATAGTTTGCCTGGCTAGTTCTTCTCTGGGCTAGCTGTCTAGTGCTAGATGTTTTTAGATAGCCTAATTCACATATCTGGTGATGGGCTTAATGTCAGTAGCAGTGAAGGGGATGACTTTGCCACATGTCCCTCATCATCCAGCTTATTATCATGGATTCATTCAGTTGTGGCAGAGTTCCCAGAGCAGCAAGAGAAAGCCCCAATGTGCAGTCTTTACCCAGCCTCAGCTTATGTCACCTTTGATAATGGATATTTGTCCAAAGCAAATCCCATGACTAAGCCCAGATTCCAGAGGTAGAAAAATGGATTCCACCTCTTGGTGGGTAGAACTGCAAAGCTACATTGCAAAGGGCAGGATGCATAAAGGGGTAGGAGAATTTCTGGCCATTTTTGCAACTTATCACAGCAAACACATTTCACAGAAGACTTGGGTATAATTTTTTATGGCAAGTCTAATCATTTAGAGTTTGATAAATGTTCTATGCTAAGCTGATGGAAAATATTGTTTATTATTATTTTCATAAATTATTTAAGGATATGAGACTTTAAACATGTGTTGTTTAAACATGTGTTGAACTAAATTGAATTATTAATATCTTTTAAAAGATATCTTTGTGTGAACTGGAGGCAGTGATGCAAATTGTGTGAACTTAGTTACTCCACCAACCCCATCTTGATAAAATTGTAAAAGATTGTCTCTCTGACAAACATTTGATATCAATTTTGATTGTGTTGCTCCATAGGACCAATTTAAATGCAATTTCTGGGATCCTTAATTGACTTTAGGACCTTGGGCTAGTATTAAATTAAATTAATGAATGAGTAATCCCTCTAATTAAAGTGGAAAGTTCAACAAGTTATATGTAGCATCTTACAATGTGCTGATAAGTTAGTATTTTAAAGCTAAAGTTGAAAGCTTTAATTTGTCACCTAATCATATGTTTATACAAGTTTATGTAGACTTATACCCAAATCATTAGATAAATAAAGCTTTGGTATGATAAAGAATAGAGGAATGATAATTTAAAATTGCTCTTGAAGTATTTAATCTGTTCTTACAAAGAGATAATGAGTTATTCTCTGTGTTCTGCCCAGGTAGCAGAGTTTCCTTAACTGACCAGAATTCTCTCAACTGAGGTCCTGCTAAGTTTTCATCACGCTTATGAATTATTTGATAATAAACAATATCAGTTTCCCACTTCTGAAAGAACTAAAGTTACATTATTACGTAACCTTCTGCAATGTCATTTTAATATATTTTCACTCTAATAGTAATCAAGACTGTAATAATTTACCTATGACTTATGCTCTTATATCGACATAATGGTAAATGTCCTCATCAATCTTTTTGATACTACCTTTCCCAAGCCCAGGTAACAAATTCAGAATTATAAAACTGTTCAGATGTTTGTTTTTTTACCCTTGCTCTCTTGTGGAATAACATTTTCTCATTAACTTTCTAAAAGAGAGGTGGCTAGAAATAATTAGGTAGGTTTGGTATTCACTATACGTTAATTAGATCAACACTATTGTGTGACAGAGCCATTCTACTTGTCAAACTAACAGTACAGGAAGAGCTGTCAAATCAAAAAGAGAAGCTGAGCCTCCTCTGGGTCAATTATGTACTAGTAAGATGTTATTAATATGAACATGTTCCCACAGTATATATGCTCTTAGGGCAAATTGAAGCAGTCTCAGGTTCATGAGCAAAGCTTGGCACAAGGTTGCTAAAATAGATTCTTTAAAATACTTTGTTTCTATATGTATAATACCATTCTCAGCTGGTGACACATATTATTCACATTTTACTAGATGGCTCAGAGGCCTTGCTAGTGTTTCAATGCCATCAGTGTTCATAATGTGTTTGCATACTCAGGGTAATCATTAACTTGATTCTCTCTAAGGAATTTTGAATTATGCCCAAGAAGGCAATTCAAGTCTCCTCAGTGCTCATGTTTTTGGTGACTGTTATAAAATTAATCAAGATCATTCAGCCTTATCAACAAGTGGTCCCTGCTTTTTCCCCCATGTTGGCCAAAAGGCCGTGCTAAATAAGCTACAGGAAGAAATTAGGTTTATTGGAGGAAACATAAAAGAGATGATAGTATCAATAAAGGGCTATATCAGCCATTATTGACCCTTGGTATTGAAAGGAATGGATTTGTGTTCACAGTATAAGCTGACGTTGCTACCATAAGCAGAGACCTGCCAGACTGTACCAGAGAAATACATCAAGATTTCCAAGCAGCTTTGGTCCAGCAGCTGATGACTTGCAGCAAGAAGACTCCTGACTCAAGCTCTGATGGGACAAGAGTTAATTACACAAGACTAAATTAAACTGGCAAAATGAGTCTAATTGGTGTTTTTTAATTGAAGTATTGATGGTAGTTTTGTCCCAAATTCAGGTGATCATATGGAACAAATTTTTTTTTTTCTTTTTCATCTATAGCTAACTCTCCTTTTAGTGAAATAAATTTGTACAAACTGAACGAAACACTTTTTTCATTGTAACTTGATCAAACTGACCACTCGCAGTTAATAAAAGATATTCTATAAGAAATATGAATATAGATTATAACCCTGTGAAGTAGAGGACGATAATTGTATAGAATAATAACACACATTGGTAGTATTGTCTTGAAAACTGTTCAGAACAACATTCAAAACATTCAAAATGCCTTTACTGAATTTCTTTACTTTTCATGGCATAATATAGGTATTTACATAACTGCATAACTATATAGCCTACTTCCTACCAGAAAGGAGCTGAATAAAAAAAAATATATGTAAGAAATACATTTAAAGACAAATCTCATTTGATTCGTTTTGGCAAATCCACCATTAAATAAAAAAGACAGTGTGGAAATAATGCACACAAAATCCTTTCAAGAAACTCATCTGTAGCTCCTTTGTGATTTGTAGAGTCCTATCCTCACATGTAGTAAATATCACTTCCTGGCAAATCAGGAATATTGGCAAACTTGGGGATCTCAACAAAGGAGAATTTCTCTATACGTAGTAAAAGTGACTGTAGGTGAAACCCACTAGAGACATTTTGAATAGTTCTCGGTTCCACTTCTTGGAACACATGAACTGATGTGAGTAATAAAATTATTTCCGGCAAGTAAATGTGACTGAAAAACAATGTATCACTTTAGGTTTTACAAAGATAACAGATAGAAGTACATTCTCTAACTTTAATATTGTATGGCTCTAGCTATGCTGAACATCATAACGAGAAAGTCTTTAAATATTTATCACATCTTGTTACTCTTATCAAAATAAAGCTCTATATACAAGGAATTCATACAACTCAACAACAAAAAAACAAACAACCCATTTGAAAAATGGTCAGAGGACCTGAAGAGACATTTCTCCAAAGAGGACATACAAATGCAAATAAACATATGAAAAAATGCTCAACATCACTAATCATCAGAGAAATGCAAATAAAAACCACAATGAGATATCATTTCACCCCAGTCAGAATGGCTGTCATCAACAAGACAAACAGTAACAAGTGTTGGAGAGGCTGTGAGAAAAAGGAACCCTCATACACTGTTGGGGGTAATGCAGACTGGTGCAGCCGTTATGGAAGGCAGTGTGGAGTTTCCTCAAAAAATTACGAATAGAATTATCATATGACCCAGCAATCCCTCTCCTGGGTATCTACCCCAAAAATATGAAAACATTTATCCATAGAGACACGTGTGCTCCAATGTTCATTGCAGCTTTGTTTACGGTGGCCAAGACATGGAAACAACCAAAGTGTCCTTCAATAGATGAATGGATAAAGAAGTTGTGGTATATATACACAATGGAATACTATTCGGCGGTAAGAAAAGATGAAATAGTACCATTTGCAACAACATGTATTGAGCTTGAGATTATAATGCTAAGTGAAATAAGTCAGACAGAAAAAGTAGAGAATCATATGATTTCACTGATATGTGGTATATAAAACTGAAAACAACAAAAGAACAAGACAAACAAATGAAGGAACAAAAATTCATAGACATAGACAATAGTTCATTGTTTACCAGAGGGTAAGGGGGAATGGGAGCTCTAGAAGAGGGTAAATGGGGTCTAACATATGGTGATGGAAAGAGAACTGACTCTGGGAGGTGAATACACAATGTGAGCTATAGATAATGTATTACAGAATTGTACACCTGAAATCTATGTAACTTTACTAACAATTATCACCCCAATAAACTTGAATTTAAAAAAATACATATATATAAACATATATATATATATAATATAAATATATACATATATATTTTAAGAACTTAAAAAAAAAGTTCAGTCAAGTTCACAGTCATCTAAAAAGTATATCTAGAAGGTCAGAATCTTAGTTCTAACACTTAGAAATTGAGTGACTTGGGCAGATGATTTGTCTGTACCTCTATTTTTTTTTAACAAATAAAATTGGGATAATAGCAATAATAGTAAAAAATAATAATAATAAAGCAGCTCTAATAGAGCAGTATATAAAGTTAATACTACTAATCCCAAAAACTGGAAAACAAAACTTTTTGGCCTTTGAGGGGAATCTGACCACAATGAGAGCTTGGCCTCACCTTTTCATACCTAAATTTATAAAACAAAAACAAAACAAATTTAATTATTTCCAAGACGTGGTTTATGATTTAGAGATAGACCTTGAAAAGAAGGAGCTTTCTCTATAATACAAAGGTAACTAAGATCAGCAGAGTTGCTCTAAAATCCATTTCCTGAGACAGGCTTCCAAAGAGAGTGTGGGTGTAGCAATGCTAATAACCAGGAACTTCTGGTTTGGGGGTTTTCTTTTTTAACAAAATTGGCCCAAAACTTATCTAGTTTTTTTTTGTTTTGTTTTGTTTTTTTTTATGGTCAAATGACAATTTTAACTATACATACAGCTTCTCTGATTATTCTGTAAGCCCAGTTGAATGCTAGATTCCCTTGCCTGACTTCAATACAAAACCTTCACTCAGTGCTCAGAATTATCTTTGAGGATTTCTTATTTTCAATATGAAAAAATGATTTATTTTCATATAATGTTAGTCTCTCGTTGTAGTTGTATGTGTTTGTATACATAAATACAGATAGAAGTGCAATTTTTGACTATGTTAAAATCAACATAATTCAACATTTCTTCCATAATGAATCCAACTTTGCAAGTCTTACCCCGTTATAGGCAAAATAACACGCCCCCTCAAACACACAAAGATGTCCATGTCCTATTCCCCAGAACCTGTGAATACGGTAGGTTATATGACAAAGGGGAATTCATGTTGTAACTGGATTAAGGTTGCTAATCACCTGACCTTGAGATAAGGAGATTTCCCTGAATTATCTGAGTGGACCCAATGTCATCACAAGTGGACTGAGGAAGAGTCAGACTCAGAGACATATTTGAAGATGCTACACTGCTGACTTTGAAGGTGGAAGAAGCAGTAAGGAGTGCCAGTGGCTTAAAACCACTGTGATCTCTTATTTCCCCAGTGTCTTGGTTTGATTAGACTTAACTGGGTGGTTCTTCACTCCATTCATTCAGCAGTGTTCTGCTTGGAAGCTACTATGGCTGGCCTGGTCCTGAAAGGACAAATAAGGTTTCCTCAAATGTCTGGTAATCTGGAACTTTTTCAGGTGGCCATTGAGTGTGGCTAGCATGGGCTTTCCCACAGCATGCTTTCCCACAGCATCCCACAGCAAGTAAAATTCCCACAGCATTATACTTTCCCACGAAATATAATAAGAAGGGAATTATACTTCTTATGTGGCAGCTGGTGTCAAGCGAGAATATAAAAGATAACAGGCCTCTTAAAATCTAGACCCAAAATGGAATTGGCATCATGATACTTTGGCCACATTCTGTTGGTCAAAGCAAATAACAAATCTAGCCAAAATTCAAAGGGAGCTATGATGCTTAATTTTATGTGTCAATTTGAGTGGGTCACACTATGCCCAAGAGTTTGGTCAAACATTGTTCTGGGTGTTTCTGTGTGTTTTTTGGACTAGAATAATATTTGGATCAGCAGACTGCATAAAGCAGATTGCCTTCCTAAGGTGGGTGGGCCGCATCCAATCAGGTAAAGGTCTGAAGAGAATAATGAGGCTGACCCTCCCATGAGGAGAAGGAGGTTCTGCCACTTAACAGTCTTTGAACAGGGATATCACCTTTTTTTCCTGCTTTCATACTCACACTGGAATGTTGTCCTCTCCTGGGGTTTGAGCCTGCTGGCCTTCACACTGGAACTAAACCAGAAGCTCTCCTGGGTCTCCAACCTGCTGACTCACCCTGCAGATCTTGGAACTTGCCATACACCATATTAACATGAGCCAGTTCCTTATTATAAATCTCGTTAGTGAGATTGGTTATTCTGCTCAAGCAACACTGACATTCTCTCATTGCTTTGAACATGCCAACTTCCTCTACCTGAGGGTCTTGGCACCTGCCATCCTTTGTGTAGAGTGCTCCTTTCCCTGCTCTTTGTCAGGCTGGCTCTTTCTTATTCTTCAAGTTGCCTTTAAGTTGTCGAAGTCATCAAATGATCTTTAAATACATTTCTTAGTGATATATATACATATATATATATATATACACATATGTATATATATGCATATGGTATATATATGTATATATACATATATACATATATATATATATATATATATCCTATATATACACATTTAAATACACACATACACACACACACACACACACACACACACACACACACAGAGGGTGCCAAAAAAATGTACACACATTTTAAGAAAGAAAAGAGCTGTATTAAAATTACACTTTGAGCATCTCTTGTAATTGCAGAAGTCAAACGTGACTTACATTCATCTTTTGTTATTGGTAAATATTGAGTATTACAATTGTAATACAGTTTCTCCCTTTTAAAAATGTGTATACATTTTTTCGGCACCCTCTATATGTGTGTGTGTGTGTGTGTGTGTGTGTGTGTGTGTGTGTGTTTGTATAGTGATAGTGAGATACACATACACTGATATATGTATATATGTGCATATGTATACAGAGGATGGACAATATATGCTATTGGTTCTGTTTCTCTGGAGAACCTTGACTAATGCAGGAGGGGAAAGATACTCCACTTATCCACTTAATGAAGGACGGCACACCAAGTGTGGCTAAGAAGAGAAGAAAATGATACCAGCTATCTTTAGAGTCGCTCAAATAAATGTCATCTATATAAAATAGTTTGTACTTTTCTTTGAAGAGCCACTGCACCCTGTGCTCTTCCGTTATGCCTTTTACTATGTGCTCCTACAATGCGATTACTTGTCTATTATGGGACTTTAGTACTTTAAAGGTAGAAATTGGGTCTCATTTATCACTATGTTGCTAGCACCTTGCCTCAGTATTGTATTTAATAATGTTTATTGGATGAATATATGGCTGAATGAAAAATGTACCCTATATTCATAAATTTTTTATTAAGTTTTCATAAACTTTCTTAACTGTAAACTCCTACTTGCTTACCTCATACTCTCCCTGATAAATACACTACACTACTTCTTCAGGACAGCATTCTCACCATCAAGATCTCTAAGTAATCCAGAATCTGGAACCAGTGATTTATAATTATTGCTGTGAAGCACCTGCCCGTCATTTGAGAAAAAGGATGATAACCCAGTTCTAATTAAAATTATCCCATAGACTATCGGACGAGATAAATTTTTATATTACAAAATTGTTTTTATACTTAGAGAATTTTAAAATCACATTCTCTAAACAAATACAATTTAAAAATCTGTTTATGAAAGAATAGCATGTTCTTCTGTACTGATTCTCTGCCTAATGTGATCCCTTCGATATCTGGAAATGTTAAGTCTTCCAGAGCTCAGAACTTGCACGTGGCAGAAAGAAGACCCGAGTGCATTCTTATTGCAAAGACTGTGGCGGGGTTAGCATCCGTCAGTCCACCTTCACTCTCTCCCCTCATCACTGATTATGAGCTCTGTGTCTCTAACAAAGAAAAGACAAATGCAGAGCTCTGGAAGGGCCTAAACTCTGCTTTACCAAGGACAATACTGGCAACTTTCCAGAAACCTGGAGGCCATGGCTCGTCTGCAAATCATGTACATATATTTGCATGAATTTTATTTTGATTAGTAGCCTCAACCCATGATGATACTTAGAATGAATGAAGCATTTTACATATATGAATAAATGAAGATGATTTAGTCGTCTCACTGCTCATGGCTGTTTTCCCTCTTCCTCTAACTCTCTTTATCCATCCTCTTCTTGTTATTCCTTCTCTTTAAATCTAGAGTGGGCATTGTTTTCCTTTTTTTAACATATTGATTCTATATAGGTAGTGAGAATGAAGTTGCACCGTTTTTGTGTTTTATTGACCCGTTTAACGTAGAACTACTATGACCAAAATCATTGACTTAAAGATTTTTGCAAAGTTCTTTATCTTAACTGGCATAAATTGTCATCTTGGGGGCTCAATCAGTGCAGTATACAAAGCTTTATAACTGTGCAATTTTAGTTTGAAGAGCTTGTCTCTAAAGCACTCTATAAACTGAAATGCAACTTTAGGGACAAATATATTAAATGTGCTAAAGTATGTAAAATGGTAAAAGTAGAGGTAAAAGAGAATTACTACCCTATTAATGGCTTTTTATTTTCCCTAACCTTTAAAATTTCCTTGAATGCAAGTATGGCTGTGTGTGTGTGTGTCTGAGGTAGGTTAAGTTGGTGGAGAATACAAAGGGTCATTAGTTCATCAGGATAAAGAATGAAGATAATGGCATAAGATGATTGTTGTCAGAAAAATAAGGGAAAGAATATCAAGGCTTGTACTTAAATTATATAAAATTCTAGAGAGCACAGGAGATTGATGAAGTGGTGGTGACTAGTTTAAAAATCAACCACGTGGGTCTCTAAATGTTATCAAAAAATCTATACCCACTTCTTATAGTTAATTATTAATAAAGAAAATGATTTATCTCTCTCTCGCTCCATATATATATATATATATATATATATATATATATATATATGCTCCATATATATATTCCATGTAGATTTTTCCCGGAGAATAAAAGGCAGTCAATTCAAAATTTGAGGAAATATGGGTTTTTTTCTTCCTTACCTTGTTGCTTTATTTTGTGTTCTTTTCTCCCTTATTTTATTCTCCTACACTCTAACACACTCAAGTCCTTTCTAGTGTTTCAGTGTAGCCAGGTCTCCTACCAGCAGTAATATATTCATTTTGTATTAGTTATTACTGAGTAGGGCCTGAAATATGAAAAATAATATTGATTTCCTATGTTGGGAGCAATAGAAAAAATATAAATTTATTTCAGAATATGATTAATGCCTTCCATTTATAAGTTACAAGGATGATACAATGGTTCTAACTATTTAAGATATTAATAAAAATCTATAAGTAGCACAGAGAACTAAAGTAATCTTACAATGTAGAAATATTAAAAAGGAATTCAGCTTAAAATGAATTTGGAAACTGAATCATTTAAGGTTTGATCAGAGAAGTAGGACCATGAGGGATAAGGAATTTATTATAAGGATTAGATTTCACACAATTATAGAAGATGGTGACGAAGTCTATGGAAAGACTTGTCCCCTGTGTCAGATGTTGTGTCTGAAGTCACTGTCAGTTATCAGGGCCAGCAGTTGGGAAGGAAAGCTTCACTGGATAGATTGGGATAGAGTGGGGATAAACTGGAGCCCATCCAGGCAAACTGGAACCCATGAAGATAAACTAGAACTCACATCTAATTCTCTCAGCCTGTACCCTGGCATAAGTGACCTGCAGGAGTACCCTGTATCCTTTGCCACATACCTGTTAACGCACTTGCTCTACAACTTGGAAATACTAAAATAGACGCTCCAGTAGAATCTGGAGGGCTCATCAGCCTGGCTCTTCTACATATCACAAGGTGAGCTGGCAGATTCACAGCAATATGACAAAGCTGCAGCAGTATCTGGTGCCCTACACTGGCTTTCAGAAAGTAAAGCCTGCTAATTTGCTTCCATCTTCCACATCGCATACAAATTTCTCTTTTGGCCCACCCTAACCTGGGACACTACCAGAAGGACATTTAGAGAAACACAGTTCTGGCTTAACCTACGTTGACACAGGAAAAGGCAACACAATGAACCTCTTCACCACTTTGAACACGTATGTACCTCTTTGAACCATACTCAAAATCTCATTATAGGCAATACTTAAATCATGCTTCAGGAGAATATGATTCGATATCCTTGTTCAATTAATCACATGCCGAACCTCTCCTGAGAAGATGACACAGTCCCTGTATCCATCTTTTGGTGATATTCATTCTTTTTCTAATTGAGTCCCTCTTGGCTTTTGGCATCCTATAACTTGACTACTGAGTTTGGGGATATAATTATTCATCAGTTTCCACTGATCTTTATAGGCCTTAACAGCTGGTTTGCTTTAGACTATCTTTTCAAAGATATTTGGAAGATACATATATCTACATTCTAAAATAGTAAAGATAGAAGCGTCCCTATTCCCAGAAGCAGATTGTATTCTAGAGTAAAAAAGATAATGTTTCTACCCAGAAAGGAGTATAGTCAGGTTTGCCAGCAGCTCCTTCTATAAGATCTAGGATTCCTAATATCAGTGTTTTGTTCCTGTATTGACTGTAATGCAACAGGCAGGTGATACTTAGCTCTCATTACATCATATGTAGGAATTGGGGCTTGAAGAATTAGCACAATGCTGTTACTCTGGCTAGTACTATTACTGTGAGTAAAAAATTGTATTTTGTCTCTAACTCGGCATCTCACATATTCCGCCAGTACCTATGAAACTGGCTAATCTGTTAGCAAGCCAGTAGGGTAAAATCTCAGGGCATGATCAGTTCTGCATGATACTGAGATATCAAGTTGCAATCTTACATTCGATAATAGTGAAATAAGGAAGAAAGGAAAATGGTCAATGTATATAGGAAAACAACCATATGAAAATAATAAAGTAATATGCATAACTATTACAATCCTTGTTTCTGCATGGGTCACATAGTTGTAGCTGGTGCATATGATTCACTTCTTCCATTGTCAATTCCATATCCCCTTTGCCCTCAGAAATCTCTTCAGTTGATTGTAGTCCCTTGTCTGTTAGGTTACACTAAAGCTTCATTCCAAAAAGAATTAGATCATTTGCCAAACTGCCTGATTCAGTCATAGGTTTCTGTTGACTTTAATCACAGATCATGAAAGTAGTAAGAGGACCCTCAGAAGATCTCCTGCATTTCAGACATAGCTTTCCTTAACTTCACAGTGTAATAGCAGCTCAATTTTCCCAATAGCCACAATCAATCACCACTGATAGAATAAACCCCTTCTTGGCTTGTTGATTCTCTGGCTTGAGGAGGTCCAAGCAGTCAATTTGGCAAGTCAAATTTCAGTTTAATAAAACCATTAATATGTCCCCTAATGGGAGCAAAACTAAGAGAATTTACAATTGTGAGAACAGGAAGCAAACATATTCACTGGTAGATCACTAGGCATAATAGTGAAAGGAGATACTCCCATTTTCACCCCTTGATTCATGGAACCATCGATCCTGTCTTTGGGGGGGAAAGACATCATAGGAAAAGCATGTAACACATCCTAGAAGACATTACTGCAGCCTAACTAGGTGTTGCCACCCAGCTGGTGCCATAACTGAATCACCAAAAGTCCACTTCAGTATTATATCAGGTAACATGGTAAAGTTAATTAATCATATGAGCATTAGCCTCTTGTCATACTTTATTTGCTGTAAAGCGCATGTCTGCTTCAGTGTAAACAAAGCACTGACCCTTTCTTGATGAAAGAGCGCTTATGTGATCAACTTAACTGCAGGTGGCCAACTGATCTTCTGGGATTGGTGCCATATTGAAGACTCAGTTTTGTTCTCTGCTGCAGGAAGATAAGGCATTCACAATGACCGTTGCCATTTTTTTTTTAATTTTATTAGTTTCAGGTGCACAAGACAAAGCACTACTTAGATGTTTATCATTTATATCCCTCACACTGTGTAAACCCCTCTCCCCCCATCCACTATCCCTCTGACATCGCACAGAGCCGTTACACTTCCACTGTCTCTATGAAAGTCCATGTGGCTGAGCCCATGCATAATCAGCATTCCTGCCACTATGTCTATTCTGTTCACAGCCATTGGGAAACCACGTAGGGAAAGAAACTGACCTACATTCACAGAATGGGTCATCTTACCCACTGAGTCTCCTCAGTTAATATGCACATGGGACACAAATAGCTTCATATCTCATTTCCACTCCCATAACTTTTCCTCAGACATCCGTTTCACCAGTTCTCCAACCATGTTTCTTCCAAGTTTCTAAGTATCTCTCTCTCTAGGCTAAAATTACGTCAGCTGTCCTACTTGGAGCTCTGCCTCCAGGAGGTTTTCTTTCACCACTGTTCCTCAAGACCACCCAGAACAGGGCTTAGTCATGCTTAGTCAAACAATACTGGGTGGTACCAGCATATCAAGCAAAACCATTGGTGCTATGGACTGAATATTTATGTTCCCCCAAAATTCATATGTTGAAATCTTAATTCCCAAGGTGATGGAATTAGGAGGTGGGCCCTTTGCGAGGTCACAAGGGCAGAGGAAGGGAATTAGTGCCTTGATAAAAGAGGCCCCAGAGATTTCTCATTCCTTCCATCATGTGAGGACATAGTGAAAATAGCCCACAGCCCTCTCTGATCCAGGAAGTGGGCTTTCACCAGACACTGAATCTCCCAGTGACTTGCTCTTGTACTTCCCAGCCTCTAGAACTGTAAGAAATAAATGTTTGTTGTTTTTAAGTTACCCACACTATGGTATTTTGTTATAGCAGCTCAAAATGGACTAAGACAATTGGTAAACAAGGATGGAGATTTTTCTTTTTCAGTCTGTTGGTCATAGGGAAATCCCAGTTAGGCTGTGGGTATGAATTGAGAGAGGGGAGGCAGGATTAGTGCACAGGGGCATCTGGACCACTTGATCCTGCAACTTAATTGTGCCTCAAAGCAAACTACTTAATGTATGTCTCACTCCAAAACATCTTGTGGAAATCCTGTAATATCCTTGACATAGCTCCATTTTATTCTTTATAGAGGCTCCGTTATGTTTCATGGTTTGGATATACCATACCTTTAGTCAGTCATTTCCTTATTCATATCCTTGAATATCCATAAACATCCTTTAACACGTGTCCAAAAATGGTGCTTTTGTTTCTAGCACATAGATTTAAAAGAGAGGGATTTGGGGGCAAAATAAGGTACTAGTTTAAATTTAAATACGTATTTCCAAAGAAAAATACTTTTCAAAAAAGCTGTAATATTTCACATTTCTATCAGGATTGTGGGTGAGCACCTTTTCCCCTACATCCATTCCAGCAATAGGCATTATGTCTCTTTTCAATTTTTGCCAGTTTAATGTAACTTTATAGTTGTCTGACTACTGGTTAGATTATTATAAATTTCATGTAATTACTATTTGGATTTGCTTCGTGGGAATTACCTACTTATGTGCTTTGACCAGGATTTTCTTATTATGGCTTTTTCTTGTCAACGTTTAAATTATTTGGATATTATAGATATTAATCCTTTATCATCTTTTTATAGTTATCTTCTGCTCCTATATGTTTTTTAATTAATTTTCCCAATAAATTGTTATCAAAATTTTAATGGAAATAATTGTGTCTACTTCCCTTTTCTTGAAGAGCTTTTGGTTTTCTAGTTAAGAATTTATTTTCCCTACCTATACATATTTAATCCTAAATTCTTTTGAAATATTTTACTGTTAGGAATATTTCAACTGTTAAGAATATCAGAAAGATGCTTAGATAGGCACATAGAAAATGATGTTCATATTAGTGATACTACATCAAAATATATGCTCCCTGTATGCTTCTGTTTTGTTCACATCAGTATGCCTCGTGTCCAGGGCAGTGCTTGGTCCAAAGTAGGACTAAACAAATGTCTGTTGAATAAGTGATGATATGTGGGGTTTTGTAAGTTTTGAGGAATAAATTGGAAAAATCATGCCATGAATAACTGAATCTTTTTGGGGCGGAGATTACAAACCCCTGCCCTATTCCTCTTCAATACTGGGTATCAATGTTAGGAAATGATACATATACTCATAGGTAGAAATTGTAGTTACTTCCCTCTGCCAGTTTACAATCTTTTCCGATACACAGACAAATATACACATACAGGGACACAAAAGCATACGTGTTCAGTTTCATAACAATGTGTGAGTAAAATAGATAAAAGATTATAATGTAACATTTCATCACGATAATTTATAACAAATGAGTGGCATGTAGTATCTCATTCAAAGAGTAGAGATTCCTGAGCCCAAAGATTTAATACTAAGATTCAAGACAGAATTCAAAGCCAAGGAAAAGACTCAAGATTTAAGAGTCAGATTCAAGAAGGAATTTGAAGCCAAAAAAAAAAAGAGGCAGAGAGCGCCTGGAGGTAAGAAAATAATTACATAAACAAGTAACACTGGAAGTGGAAATTGTCATAGTTCCAGAATAGGTTTGCTGAAGCAGAGGTTTTGTATTAGAAGAATAGTGATCATTCGTGATTAGATCTATCATTACTCTTCACAATTAAACATGCTCACTGCCATGTGAGTAAGAGTGCCCAGAAGAGACCCCAGTCCTGCCTGCAGCACATTCGTGTGCCCCACCCACTGCTTCTCAGCGGTATGTCTGCATTTGGGTGTCCGCCACCCAAAGAGCTAAATATACACAGTCAGCAGAACACACTGGAGTGACACATATTGTGCCTACTCCCACAGCCAAATGTATTCAAATCCTAGATTACAGATAACATAATGATCCAGCAACCCCCGGGCCTGTCCCCCCAAAATAAAAACATAAATTCTCCAGATTGGAACAAAATTAAGTACTGTGTTGTTAATCCATAGGATGTTTACGGAAAACAGATACGTATATTAGTAAAAAAAAAAAAAAATAGACGTGGACTAAGCCCTTTTGGTGAATTTGTGTAGCATCTGCTATTTTTCACTTATTCTTCAGCTTGAACTCATTTCGCAACAATGGAAAATAAAAAGAGAAAAAAATTGTTTATTCTTTCTTATCTTCTTTCTCGATATGTGCTGTCAATTTAATTCCCATTTTGAACGCTTGTGATCATCATGAGCAGTGAGAACGTCTCTCTAATATAGTTCTGCACACTGAGTTCTTCCTACTACATAGACTGTTTCATAATAATGATCTATTATAATATAAATAATTCCCTGAAATTTCAGTACACAAAGCCTGAATCTGTGAAACGTACAATTAGATTGCCTAGGGATGTGGTAAAATGAAATGAGACTTCGTTTGAACTTAGACATCTACTTGAAGTTTGGCCAGCAAACAACCAGCAAGGGAACAAAATAGAGAAACGTACATAAAAATAGAATCAGACTTTAATGAATGACAGCTTCCGATCTAGTTCTGGGTCCTCAAGTAGGTGGGTATTTGCTGTGCAATCTGCCCAAATTCTACGGTTTTCTCTCAGAACTGTTATTTAGATCATCTGTGATACATGGATAAATGTCATTTATTTTGGATGTTGGTTGCTTTATAAATGAAAATAGTAAACATTTAGTTAATGACTAAACTGAAGTTAAAATGTGTGTTGAGATTATCATATTTTAGGGTTTCTCTCCTATCTAGAATCCATGGGCATGCAGAAAACAATCTCAACTTTTAACAAATAGTGTTTTGAAGGATATAGCTTTATATATCACCAGGGTGTGTGTGTGTGTGTGTGTGTGTGTGTGTATGTATGTATATATATATATATATATATATATATATATATATATATATATATATATATATATATATTATATCTGCTTATACATTAGATATAATGATCAGATCCTGTTTTTAGAATGCTGACTACTAACAGCAACCCCTTAGGACTTGTATCCCCTTGACAGTAAATGAGAAGCCACAGTCAGGGAATATCAGATCTGGAAGAAAAATTAAGGCCTCACTTTAGAGATGAGCCATTGGTGGCCCTTAGAAGTTTAGTGAGTTGCCCTATGTCACACAGGTTTGTGAGAGGCAAAGGAAGAACAAGATTCCTTGGGAATCCCAGGAGAGTGATTTTTCTCAGCAGACCTCAGGTGCTTAGAATAGGAGTCATCAGGTAATAGACCTGTTTGGTCGGAGACATCGGAAGTTGGGTGGTTTGCTAAGGCCAGCTCTGTGAAAAAAGTGAGTTTATTTTCAAGAGTAGCTTCTCTGTCTTGTTCTCTTTTAATGACTTTCATTTTTCCCTTAAACGTTGTGTCCTATTTGACTATTAGTTATCTAATGGGAAGACTTTCCAGTTCTCTGGGTGGGAAATGAAGTCAGGAGCACACACCCCTATACTAGCTATGTTGGTGTACATTTGGCAGCTGATAGATTTTAAAGAAACGGGAAAACATAGATAAATTTCTCCAGCAATCTAATCCAAATTGTTTCTTTTATATTATCAACTTTCTGCTCTGCCAGGCATTCTTCTCAAAAAACATTTTCGTCACAAAAAGCGACTAACTAAATTTTTAGTTGTTTTGTCTTCTTTAGCTTTTTTTTCCCTTGCTCTATCATTGGTCTAAAAAATCTAATCTGAAAACCATTGAAAATGGTTTCAATCATTTGTCTCACAAATAATGCTACTTTGAATAACCATTTATAAATTTCCTTGTGTAAGTGTCTCTCTAAGCAACAAATCACAAGTGGAAGTGTTGGGTCAAAAGTTAAGATCATTTTAATTATGGTCAAAAACATCTATATAAGTTCCACTTACTTATATTTCCACCAACAATACATGAAACTACCTATTAACCCACCAGACATTCACATACCCACAGTAACACGGTACATTTTCTCTCATCATGAGTGTTTGACCTATTTTCCTTTATATCATAAGACTGGATTCCTTTTCACGTATTTTTTTCCATTTTCCTAAATGTCTGTCATAAAAGACTAATTGAATATATTACTGTGTAGCTATTCAATAAAATAATAAGCAACCATTACCAGAAGTCAGGCAATTTAACATGACCTAATATGGAAAAACATCCAGTATACAGAGGGTGTCAAAAAAATGCATACACATTTTAAGAAAGGAAAACTGTATTAAAATTGTAATACTCAATATATACCGATAACAGAAGATGAATACAAGTCATGTCTGACTTCTGCAATTACAAGAGGTTCTCAAAGTAGTTACCACAGCACCCAGACACTTCTGATCACAGCAAACTACTGCTTGAGCAACGTTGACCAAAGCATCCACTTGTATACATTTTTTTTTGGCACCTCCGGTATATTTTTAAATTAAAAAAAAAAAAGATGACAAATAGTGTGCATACTATGCTAACATTAGTTTTCTCAGAAAGATATATACGTGCATGTTTGTATGTGCGGAGAACATCTCTGGGGTGATATGAAGAAAACTAGAAAGTGAGAAAGTGAGCTTGCATCTGAGAAGATGTATTCTGTATTTAGAAACAGGGCCAGGAACACGACTTTCTTTTACACAACATTTCATTGGGTAACTGGTGACTTTTTGGTTTTTACTATATGTATGTGATAGCAAGTTAAATAAAAAATAGTGATATCTGAAAATTGAAAAAACAATAACATATTAAACAGGAATAATAAGGAGCAAAAGAGGCTGAGATCAAAGAGCTGTCAGTGAATCACTCTCCAAACAGCCAGTGATGGCTGAAAACGAAATTGTTAGTTTTAACTGTCAACAGGGTCAGGACCTGTTTGTTGGCATCCACCCCTCAGGTGACTGGTAATTTCATTTTCTCTTGGTAGAATTTCCCTCTCCCTTGCAGGAACCCTGAGGCACATAAGTAGCACAAAGAATTTCTGGAAGGACCAGTTAGAATGAGTCTTCCTCAGAGAGGCAAAACATAAGAACAAAACAAACCCTAACTCATAGGGGATACTTTTTATCACTCTGAGTACCTAGAAATCATGTAACACTTTGGATTATATTTTTCCATAAAATGAACATCATAATTAGAGTATGAATTATTTATTTATGTATTTTTATAATAGAAATAAATAAGCATTACAATGAATTTTAAGTATGAATGAAAAGTGAAATAATCTGTAATCCCACCTTACACATAAATCAATGTTAGTGTTTTGACTTTTCAATGTACAAATGCATACATTAAATATTTTACATGCTCTGTATGCTTTTTAAATTTTTACATGAATATACATATATATTATTTTTATATGTTTACTGCATTTATTTTATATACTTGGGATAATGCTTTTTAGAAACACTTTTACAAATAGATACAACCAGTGATTTCAGGGAATGCTTTAGAGGAAGTGAAATTTATGTTAAGGTCAGAAGTATTTATTTATGATTATTCTATTTTCTATGATTATTGAGTTTTCTTACTTTGGACAGTGTTTGACAGGTTTGAATATTAGGTTATGCTAGCTTTGTAAAAGCAATTTGGAAGCTTCTATTCGTGTGTGTGTGTGTGTGTGTGTGTGTGTAACAAATTAGAGAGTACTGCAATGAAAGTTTAAATATAATTTTCTCCACTACTGTCTGGGCCCAGAACCTTTTATGGAGGTAGATTTTTGACAGATTTTTGAAACTTCTTTCAAGTTTATTGTAATATTTAGTTATTACTTCTTGGATTCATTTTAAGAATACATACTTATCAATAACCCATCCAACTCAAGGAAATTGTCAAATATATATTTTTAATCTCCTCTTCAGTTTTCAGACATGCCCTCTCGTTTTCAAAAAGTTTTTGGGAGGGAGGGTGAGTGGCGGTAAATTGCTTTTGTTCTATTTTACCTGATTGCAACTGTATGTTTAACTGACTTTTCTTTAGAACTAATTCTTGAACTTACTTACTTACAATTAATAATTTACTTAGATTTATAATTCTACTCCTTGATCTTTTCTAATTCTATTGTTACCTTTATTACTCACTTCTTCCAAAGTATTAATTTTCTAAATTCATGAGTAACATGCTTTTTATTTTCCTTTTATTTTTAAATTATGAAGGCTTTTAGAGATAGGTTGCATTATTGATCCATATTGCACATTGTTTCATACAGCAAGGGTATGTTGTATAAATCTCTAAAACCATTAAAACATTTGCAATTTAAAAATTATGTTTGAAGCCACATAAAATGCACTAGCTATATTGATTATAGAAAAATCTCCAAAGTACTATAAACATATAGAGTATAAATCATAACACTAATATAATAAATTTGACCCATATAAGATGAATATAACAATGCTAAATAATAAGGTAATAAATTATCATAAAGCTTACCTTCTAAGACTTTAGAAGAACATTTGGAAATAACTATGCTATAGCAAAAAAGTTCTTTGCTACATCCATTAATAAATGTATTTAGCTTAAAGCTGAGATCAGATCTTCAACAAAAAAATTACCTTCAATAAATCTAAATATTAAAATACCTCACTAAAGAATTTTTTCATAATATGTTAGAGAGAATTCTCAATATAATCTGTTTCCATTTTTTAATCATTTTACTTTCCCCTACATACACACTTCTTAATGCATAATATAAGTTCAGCTTTGAAAATAAAAATAATGATACACAGTGAGTTGAGAATTGTGATTGAATGGATACATTACTAAAGCTGTACTTTGTTGAAATAAAGCTATCAAGGTTTTAATACAACTATTGACTATAAACTGTCAACATATCATGTAAACGTGGTGCCAAGAGCCACAGTATGAGATGCTGTGTTTACTTATTGGAAGGTAGTCAACATAATCCACTCAGGTCTTTAATGAGCAAATAAAAAAGGTGGCAAGAATTTAACGACAGGATTTTATTTGGGTATATCAAATAATCAGACTAACCAAATGGGTCATTGCAAGAACTAATTTGTACTGTTGCTATTTATGTACATTTTGTATCTACTTTCTTAACTGTAGGCTCTTGATGGATTGGGGTCCTGTTGTAAACAAGTGAATTGCTTCTCTATGAGCAGTTATTTTCAAAACATTTTTGAAGGAAAAGTTTTCACTTCTGAATGTGAAATGGATAGTAAGCAAAATTTAACATAAAATGAGAGAACTTATGATAAAAATACTTAGATTAAGCTTCAAAGAAAGAATTGTTTTTCTCTACCTTGGAATCTCTACCTTTTCTTTTTAAAAAAACATTGATTCTTGTTAGTTGATACAAAAAAATTGAAGAAACACCTATTTTTAGTCAAAGAATCACAGTTTATTTTATGATATTGCTGGAATTATGAAATGTATGCTACCATTACATTTAATGAGATAGATGAAATATAAGAATTAATAGTCTTTTTTTAGTTTCTTTCTGTTACTAACCCTAGGGAATTAAAAGGAATTTATTTGAAGGATGCTTACATTAATTCTCATGATCTGGGCACTATTACAAAAATGCATATAACAGACAAGCAATCATTAAATGCCAAAGCAGTTGTTTGCCATTTTCATTCAGTAGAATTTTTAAAACATATAAATCTTTAAATGTGAGACAAGAATGTTATTTAAATCAGGAGGGAGTGTCACTTCTTTACAATGCCCTTGTCAAACAACTACTCTAAAATAATATAACATGTAATTCTGAAATGCCATAGATTAATGAGACATTCAAATCCTGCAATGTAATTTGGTTTTTACCTCCGGTCATGACTTCCTTTTCCACGGCCTTCAGTTTCATTTCCTAACTCATTTATGTTGGAATTGACAAATTTTCTTATGTAATAGAAATAACAAAGAGGAGATGGAAATGCACAGCACAATAAGGAAGTGGAAAAGAATTATTCATTTGTTTATACTTAGGTTACACACAACCCATTTTAATTATAATTTTTTTACTAAATTTCAGGAAAGTATGGGATCCACAAACTAGAAATTAAATTGTAGCCAAGAGCTTATTTCATAATAGGTATAAGAAATGCTAAGTAGGGTAAAAACTAAATGGTTGTTCAGTAAGCATAAATTAAAGTGTAATGTTGACATGCACACGCTAACTGCAGCTATATATAATTTGAAAGTGAAATAAATTCAAGAAAAAAGACACTTGCAATCTTCTAGCAAATCTTTAAAACCATAAGACAAATTGATATCTTAAACTCTAAGTCAATTAACTATCTTCATTCTTTTTAAAAACAATATTTTTGAATGGATATTAAAACAGAAAATTTTACAGCAGCATCTAAACCTAATTTTTAGAATTTCCCAGTATTGGCCAAAGAAGACTAGATCCTTGACTTAACCATCACCATGAAGGAAACTGACTTTAAATGGAATCTTTTGACATCTTCCTTTTCTTAACATTCTTTAGTGAATCAGAAAAAATAAAATCTAAATTATCAATCTGGACTTTAAAGCCCTCATCTCAACATTTCCAAACGTATATCCCTCAAAATATGTCTGCCCAGCACTAACCCTTGCTCTCAACCAAGGCCATTAGTATCCCCAGCTGCCAAGGCCTGGTTTGTAATTTCCTCCCTCAGAAACATGGGCTTCCTCTCTGATTCCAGCCCCATCACTACCTATCACGATTCCATTCACTCTTGAAGGCCTACCTTAAATAACATCACCATGACACCTTTTTATTTCCTCCCAATCAGACTTGATCACTCTCCTAGAATTCTATAGGATATATTTTTAATTTCCATAATAGTAGCATTTATCAGATACTGTTTTGTTCCATAGCTATTTGTTTTGTTGTCTTTGCCCTCTAATAGAGTGCGAATTCTAAAAAGGCAAACACTGCATCTTATTGCATCTTATTCATCTTTGCGTCTCCCAAAAAACTTGACCCAGTACCTACTGGCATATTCAATGCTATTTGCATTTTTTTAATCAATAGTATGTAATTTCCTGGGAAAGTAAAAGTGAAGGTCACTCAATATTCAATTTTTAGGCTTCTTCTGAAAATAAAAATTGGAATTTTTGAATTTCAGAAATGCTTCTTTTAAAATCAGGGATGGCAAACCACAAGCCAAATTTGTACCTCCCTCGGTTTTGTATGGCCTGCACGCTAAGAGTGATTTTTAAACTTTTCGCTGTTAGAAAAAAACACCAACAGTAGAATAATATGACACATAAAAATTATATAAAATTCAAATTTCAATGCCCATAAATAAATGGTTTTTTAAAATCACTTTACCGAGTTATGATTGACATGTAAAAAGCTACACATATTTTATGTATACAACTCGGTGAGTTTAGGCAAAAAAAAGTATGCACCTGTGAAATTATCACCACCATCAAGGCCAGAAATATATCCATCACCTCCCAATGTTTCCTCCCACCCCCTTTATTATTAATATCATTATGTTTGTGTGTTTAGGGGGTGAGAACATTTATAAGATCTGTTCTCTTAACAAATTTTAAGAATCAATAGGACTGCTACTTATAAGCACTGTGCTGTATAGCAGATCCCCAGAATTTACATACCTTGCATAACTGAAACACTGTACCCTTTGAACATCACCTCCCCATTTCACGTCCCCACAGCCGCTGGCAACCATCATTCAACTCTCTGCTTCTATGAGTTTCATTATTTTAAAGTCCACATATAGGTGATATCATACACTGTTGGTGGGAATGGAAAATTGGTATAGCCACTATGGAAAACAATACAGAGGTTCCCTAAAAAATTAAAAATAGAACAACTATATGATCCAGAAATACCATTTCTGGAAATTCATCCAAAGTAAGTAAAATCAGGATCTTGAAGAGACACCTGCCCTCTCGTGTCTGTTATAGCATTATTCCCAGCAGCCAAGAAGACAAAACAACCTAAATGACTGGATAATGAATATATATATAAAACTTATATCTTAAAATATATATATTACTCAGCCTTTTTAAAAAGAAAACATTTTTCTGAAATTTGTGAAAACATTCATGGAACTGGAGGATATTATGCCAAGTGAAATAAGCCAAACACAAAAAGACAAATACTGTATACTCTTACTTTTTGTGGAATCTGAAATAGTCATAAATAAAGTTTTACGGTAATATAGCCATGCTATATTTAGGTATGTTTTAACGCTCCTTTTGTGCCATAAAAGCAGGGTTCAGCCACTATGACAGGTTTTATGGCCCACAGAGCCTGAGATATTTACTATTTGGCCCCTTACATGAAAAATAATTTACCAACATCTGTCTTAGAGTATTTAGTTTGCAGGTTTATCATATAGATTTTTATTTCTGTGTTTGCTATAATAAAAAAAATTAATTATTAGGGGCAGATTATCACCTTCTACTTAAAAGAATAAAAAGTGATAATAACAAAATGAAAAAAAAAGACTAGATATCCAACTTATACTTGAAGAATTCTTTTCAAAAGTTATCCTTGAATCACTGAGTTGACCTGGTATGTCAAGATTGTAAAATTCCACCGTGTTTTCATACACATTTAATTACATATAAACCAATATTTAGTAAATGATCACTAAGCACATAGTATGTACATGGTAAGTAGAAAAGGACAGTGGAGAAAGGGAGACTGACATAAGAGAAATTCAAGAAATCAAGCAACAACATCAGGAAATTGATTGGATGAAGAACAGTGAAAGGGGTAGGAGACAAAGTTGTCTGACTTTCAATCCTGGGTGACTTGGAGGTTAGTGGTACCTTTAGCAAATATAAAGTTCACCGCAAGTAAAAGCATGTTGGAGAGCATAATATAGTCAATTTTGGGAGTATCATTTTGGGGCACTCATGTGGTGTTGGGGCACAGCAAAAGGTGTTGACAGGCAACTGCAAATATGATGCTTAAGCTCAGGAAATACCTTTGGGTGTCATCTTGCAGATAATAGTTGAAGTCAATGAGAGTTTAAAAACACAGAGAGGAGTCAAAGAAAGAAATTTGGTTAAATGTGTATAAGATCTGCTAAGACTAAGGATTGATAGGAAAAAAAAACAATTAAATAGGTAGTTGGAGAGTGGAAGAAAATAATGACATGAGATCTTCAAGAATACAAAGATAATCAATGTAGTATCGCTTGTAACAAAGAGGCTGAGGATATAAAATACATAGACATGTCACTGGATTTGGAAATGAAGATATCGTTGGAACTACTACCCTTGGATCCAGGCAGGTGGAGGCCCTCCCACTAATAGAGAGCCCTTCAAACCACAAGCACACTCACAGGACATCATCATAAGTAAGATGCAGGCAACTCTGTCTCTCAGGATTTGGCCCTCAGCTCTGGAAATATGTGATCAATAACCTCAAACATTGGTTTTATTGACCCCAGAAACACTTTTGATCATGGCTCTCTGTATTCTGAACAAAGAAATCCCAGTACCATCAAAGTCTGTGGGTTGTGCCAAAGATGGGATGGGATATTGGGAAGATCTGAATGACAGAAGAGTTTAGGAAAGGAAAAATCAGACAAGTAATTAACTTTTCAAATCTCTCCTGTCAGATCTCATGAATGCAATAAACTCTTGCATTATAAAATGTGGTTCCCCAGTGGTGCCAGAAATCTACTTTCTGTCTTTTCTTTATATTCCAGTTTGTGTGGGGTACTTCTAAATTAGTGCTGCATTTGCAGCAGTTGTAATAGTAATTGGTGAACATTTGACAATATTTCACAATTTATACTGCCCTTAAACTCACATATAAGTAGGTATAGAACTAATATGTTTGAATGGTAATCTTGGTTTTAATATTTTCCATCTAAATGGACACTGAATTCTAGAATGGCTAATAGTTGTATTTTTATGAAGTTTTTTTATTTAAAAATTTATGATTTAATTAAACCTTCCCAAAAAAAGAAAACAAAATTTTTAGATTTAAATATTTTTCTTAAAATGTTCATAGTTATTAATTATAACTTTCCCTTTACATTTAACAGATTTTTGTTTTAGAAGAAAAATACATGTAACATATACAAAAAATAACTTTAACTTTTCATTCTGTGTTTAATATTTTTTAAGCATGTTCAAATTTTATAAATTTTACACATGATTGCATTTAATTTTTAATCTCTGAAATCATTGAGAATGAGTACAAGCTGACATCTTGATAGAAATAGAAAATAGAAAAGCAGGGTTCAAAAAAGGTAAATGTCAGAAAAAAACAAAAGAAAAACACTGGGAGAAGGCCCTGTAATGAGAAATGTAGAGACCGGAGTTACACAGCTTCCAGCCAAGGAAGAGCAAAGATTTCTAGCAAACCACAAGAAGCTAGAGGAGGCAATGAGAGACATTACAGATTTCAGAGGGGGCATGGCCCTGCCAACACCTTCATTTTAGGCTTCTAACCACCAAAACTGTGAGGCAACACATTTATGTTGTTTTAAGTCACTTAGCTTGTGGTGCTTTGTTATGGCAGTCCTAGGAAACTAATATACCTGGCTGAAAAAATGTTTGCTTAAGTAAAACCAATGTTAAGCTATGAAAAGAAGAAGAAGAAAGGAAGGAAGGAAGGAAGGAAAAAGGAAGGAAGGAAGGAAGGAAAAAAAGAAAGAAAGAAAGGAAGGAAGGAGGGAGGGAGGGAGGGAGGGAGGGAGGGAGGGAGGGAGGGAAGGAAGGAAGGAAGGAAGGAAGGAAGGAAGGAAGGAAGGAAGGAAGGAAGGAAGGAAAAAAGAAATAGAAGGTCCTCAAAGAGGAGAATTGCTTACATTTTTAAATACAGGAAATAAAGCAAGGGAGCTGACTTCTGGAGAGCATGATTTACATAAAACTTATAAACAGAACATTATAAAATTTTTATTTTAAAAAGATGTAATTACTGATCAAAACCATGAGAATGAGCAATATAATTATTCACAACTGGAAGGGTTCAATGAAATTGCCGCAATTCTAACTATTTAACAAAGATTTTATTACTAATCAAAACAATGTGATTGAGAAAGGGAATTACTATATCAGATTTGCAACAAAGGCCTGCTATCTACAAGGCAGCAAAAATTACACTTGACGCACAGTGGTTTGAATGTCCCTGAATGGGGCTCAGGCTGGGAGCCCAGGGACTCTCTAGGTGTTGGGGTGCACTTCCTGAGCCAGCACTGGACTGAGGCGCTGCTGTACCAAAAGGCGTTGGGTACCCAAGAGAGTATGGCACCTGAAATCCACAGTGTTAAAAAAAAAACGAAACTTTTGTAATAATATTGAGGATCATTCCATTGATCTTCCTAGAAAAGGATCTCTAATTTCACCAATTAGAACCTGAAGGAGGTTAAGAAATCTTCAAAAGTCGGTGGCTTGCATAAATTGAACAGTTGAACAAGCCATGAAAAGCCCAGATAAACTACGTAAGGTGATGGATCACAGAAAGAGAGTTCATCATCCTTTTCCAAATCCTTGTTACAAAACAAAACAAAACAAAACAAAACAAAACAAAACAAAACAAAACAAAACAAAACAAAAAAACAAGCAGTCCCCTAGAAGTGGGGGCTGTGAAATGGCAAATAAAGAAAATGAACTGGCTTGTGCAGGCCACCTGCCTGAAAAATTATTACACCATGATAGTCAAACTTATTTAATTCCAGTGATTCTGGTTTCTTCACAGACGGAAAGTCAATCATCAAAATACAAAATACAAAATAAAAATTTTTTCCTGAGGTTTCTCAGGACCATGAAACAATGGCACAAGTTTCATTCAGAGGAATATGAGATTGAATGTCGCTTTAACTTTCTAGAAAAAGAGAAGTATAAGTGAACTTGTAGCTTATTTGGTGAGGATAGAAACACTTGGAGTGTTGGTGGGTTGCCATCCTGTGCTTCCTAATAGTTTACTGAAAGAAAAACAATGCGTCTCACTTGGCTGCTCTGTAGACTTGTTGCCTCTAGTGCAATCACTACTTAAACGCAAAGTTGAAGAGTAGATAATAGTTGGTTTGAACTGGCTATAAGCAGTCATAAAAAGGTGGTGGTCAGAAATATCATCCCAAACAGAAATTATAAATGATGGAAATCATTCATATTTTAAAACAGTAATTAAGTTGATTGTGGGAACAAGAAAAGCATGTCACTTTGGTCCCAGGATATGCTGGTAGTATAGCTAAGGATGTAGATGCTTATTTATTACAGTAGCATTGAGAGACTTCATGTACTAAGGAGCATTTGCTTATTCAGAACATCTCTGGACTATCGATTTCCAAAACATCTCATCGGAGAACTGTGAACTATGGAAGAAATAAAAACGTTTTCTAAAAGCTGTATAGTAAAACACTAAGAAACCCTAACAATCTACTTCACATTGAAATGGGAATATACCCAAAAGGAGCAGCTTCAATTTCAATAAGGTAAAAGTGTGCTGTGACGATTGTTCACCTTTGCTGCGTGTGGGACTTATACGGTTATTTGGTAATATTGGTTAAGAACAACTGGACTTTAATGCAATCATGCATAAGAATATACTTCATATTATGTGAAAAAAAATAACACAACTTATTACTAGGAACCACAAAGACCAATCATCATTACTTTTTTTAAGATTGTGTTTTATAAGAAAACACTTAAATATGTGCAGCTATTTTCTTATGTTGAAAAGATTTGGAAAGTTTAAAATACCATCACAAATAATAAATACTAAAAGTTATTTGGCCACCCTGAGATACTGTGTATACAAAATGAAAATGCCTTAATGAATAAGCCAATGTGTATGATCCCAATAACTGTTTTTAACAAAATTAAAACCAACTATGCTTCTGGAATGATAAAATCATGGAATCAAGTCAAGGGCTTCCATTCACACAGAATGTTGTTGTTAAAACTTATTCCACACCATCCTTAAAACTTGAGAATATTTTTAATATCTGTTATTTTTTTGCCAGAATCATCATGTCATGTATCTACGTGTTATTCCTACATAAAAGAAAAAGATAAATATGTATTTGTATGAATGCTTAGCTGGAGTTGGCTAATTTATATTCATTTTCTATTGCATATAGATTTCTAATATTTTCATTGTGTCATTTAAGCTTCCTTCATTTGAGTAAATTCACTAAATATTTCTATTTTTTACTTTTTTTTAATTCTGATTTTATATGAATTCTAATTCTTTTGCACTACATATGTTTTAAAGAATGCTTTAGAAAGGTATGTACAATGCTTTAGAAAGGTTTACAGTTATTGCTGACTTTGTATTTTAAATTCCAACACTATGTTACAACCTCTTCCAACGGTTGGTATGAAATGCCAGCAGACTGTATGAGGTTGTTTTTTGTTTTAAATACCATTTTTAGTGTCAGTGTACCCACTTGTGGAATGTTTTCCCAGCTGTATATCTTAGCCTATCTTGAAAGTGATTCGGATTTAAATACCACTATTGGTTCATACATCATCTCATCTTTAATGAGCCCAAGAGGCATCTGAGCAAAGATTTTTTAGTTGCCAAATTTCTATGCCGTAATCCTTCAACGCTTATGTAACTCTTTAGCATTTACCCAAATAGCGATTACTGATATAAATTCTACACAAGCAGCTTTCTCACTTTAAAAATATTAAAAATGTTATCTTTCAAAAACATTAAATTCATAAAAAACAAGAAATTGAGAAAAGAAAAATAAAACCTCTAGTTTTATTTCATTTATTAGATTATGGTTCTGGAAAATGGCTACTGCATCCCTCTTATAACATAAGAGGTCTAACTAAACACAATGTGACTCAAATTAAAGTTTGAGATTTTCCACTGGATGAACAGAGTAGAAAATTTAATATTCTGTTATACACCAAAATTATTTCAAATGAAGAAAGGAAATACAGAAGTTGTATATTATATTTCAGATAGTTACATGTTTCACAACCAATTTTTAAGATCAGTTTTGGCCAAATGAAAATAATAGAAATGTTCTTGCTTAGTGGAAATCATTTCAACACTGATGCTAAAACGGCCAAACTTGTAAGATATATATTTAAAATGTTGCCATCAATTAGAATGGAAAAACCAAAATCAGATTAACTTAACAGATAATAAAATGAGAGTAGAAATTTTACACAAAATTAAAGCAACTATTATTTATCAGTCCAACCAGATTGCACAGGGGAAAAAAAAAAAAGCTGAAACTGACATTTATTATGCATAACATTGAATTATCAGAGGAAGAAAACAGCGGTTGAAATTAATGAATATTTCACTGTTTTTACACTTGTTATTTTTAAAAAGTACATGTTTTGACTTAAACGAAGAACTGGGGGAAAAAATCACTGACATTTTTAAGCCTTGGGTAAAAAGATTATGGAGGACAACGCTATCATAATGTCGTTAGAATGACTGATTAAGAAGGAGGCTTACAAGCTAGAATTTTGGCAGATGACCTTGAAACATTCTTATGCCATGTGCAGCACATAGTTTGAATTCATTATCAGGAGACCTCAACTGGACCCAGAGAAGTGATGAAATACCTTGAAAGAATTCAGAGACTAGATGTGATATTTTCTGCATCTGCCTAAAGATGTAATATCTTGAAGAAGGATATCAATTTTACAAATATTTTTGGAAGCATGTTAGGAATGCTGACTATATACAGTTAAAAATATCCAAAATACAAAAATGCACTTGAAAGGATAGAAAAATAATCAAAGAGCCTCATATTGAAGCAAATTTTGGTCTTTGGCAAAAAATATAACATTGAATTTGTGTAATGCACAATTATTTGATATTAACTGTTGAAAATTGTTAATATTTTTAACAAAAGTTACAAAAAATGTATATAAGTTTGGCTATTTCACATTTAAAATTATTAAAATATACATTATTAAAGTTTTAAAGAGAATATTCTTATATATCAGAAGAAATTGCCTTTGAAATATATAACAAAAGTGGTATTCCAATATAATTTAAAACATTTAGTATAAGAACATGGGAATTTTTGCATGACTATGAAGGAGAAAATATACATACAGGTAATCCCAAAACTAATATTAATAGAGACTAATTTTTGGTCATTGCAGATCAAGGTATAATCTCAAATTTGCTGTTTTCTGAATTCTCTATGATATCTCAGCATTGAAATGTTTAAAGATAGAAAAATATACTAATTTTGAATCTAGATATGACTTTCTAAAATGATGAGATCCATTACATAAATGATACAGATTTATATGATGATAATTGAAATATGTGTAGTATTGTCTGAAATAATAGGTTATTATTTGTGACTTCATTATGCATTTATCATGATGCATGGAATTTATGGTTGATTTTTAAATTTAGGTTTAAGAATTTGTTGACAAATCTGTTAGCTACTGACTCAGCAGAATAAAGCTTCTCCAAATTTAAATAAATAAGATTAATCAGAAAAAGTTATTTATTTTGCATTGTTATTAACACAACATAATAGAACATAAATTATTTCAAGATCTTTATAATAAAAACACAAATAGTGGATTTCGTAAAAAGAAAGTGAGAAAAATTAATTTTATAAAAATACATATGAAATTTATTATTTACGAATGTCCTAATTTTATTCTCAAACATCACTGCCCATCAACAGACTACCCAAGCACGCACAATAATAAAGTTCACTCATCTTTGGTATTTTGCCAAGTTTCAGTCATAAAACACTAAAGATATAGAAATGTATCTATGATGTTGCTATGAAGGTGTATTTCACTGGATGAAACCACTCATAAACCTGAGGGCAAGAGAACTCATTGATGTAATCTATATAGATTAGCCACTAAACACATAGATTAGGGTAGAGAAGGATGGAGAGGAAGAGCAGATCAAGTGAGGAAACGTTACCGGGCACAGCACATTCTTTCTCTCCTTAGGATACACTTCCGCCTGTACCGTTTGGAATTTTATTCCCCACACAGGAGACATACAAATACTATCAGGCACCATATAATTATGATGATATTAATTTGGCCATACTCCAACCTGGAACCTGAAATAGTATCTGCCACTCGTATTCTTCATTTAAAAATTTAAAGAGGGAAATAGAGGAGTAATTTAACGTTAATATGGCTTCAACACTCCACTTTTATGGTTGATTAAGAGGCGTGAGTTAGTAAACAAGTTGTTTACTTCACCACCTGTTCCACGTTCCCCTTACACCCTGCCAGCACCTCAGCTCAGACCATTCTGGGCACCTACTACCACATATTCAGTACTCTTGGAAACAGACTCTGAGATAGTGATTTGTCTGCAGGAAGTTTATTTGCACATGCTCAAGGTCAACAGCTATGAAGTGAAGCAGAACTGGGCAGAAGGAGAATTTAAAGAGCGATGCCATCATGACAAAGACCTTAGCTGATTTTATGGCGAACTTTGGAGTTAGGATGCTTCTTCATAGCTATTCTGTGCTGTGGCATGGGAACAGGGCTTAATACCTCTGTATGACCAATTATTGGATTGGGCTGTCCCCTGGAAGAAGGCATGGCTTTAGGTGGATAGACTCAACTAAGAGCAAGTCTCAGACAAGACTCAGTTGAGAACAGTTGGTTGCCAAGACGCCCAGACACAGAAGAAATGAGCACTTGGGTCCTAAAGAACAGACTCTGGACAGTACACCATGATATCCACTCTAGCCAGTCTTTCAAGGTCACCTTGAGAGCTGCTGTCTACTTCTATCTGGTGTTGGCATAACAGTCACATCTACCACTAAACCAGGTTCATTCTTTTCCCTTCTCCATGGTGGCAAAGCACTAAAACAGGTACCATGTTAAACTGAGTCATCCATTTGTGCTATTTACTGTGTCTTCCAGAGCAGCTTCATTTGGGCTCAGTCTACTATATACCACCTCCATTTTATAAAGTAATGCTACTGTGAAAAGCTAATTTTGCGTTTGGGTTGATCAGAGATACATACAGTTCATCTTGGACAGTTTGAGTCACATAATCACCGGATGTTACAAGGTTAAGCATCCACTTTCTACCAGAGCCCAGTAGCAAGCAAGAAGCTTTTCAAATGGTGCAAGAATAGGGAAGGCATCACATCATTCCTAAACTGTAGATGCCTGAGCTGTGATTTCTCTTATTTGAGTTTGGAAGAGTTTCATACAACACCGTGTCTTTCACAAATACTTCAAAAAATCATTGGGTGTGTTAGTTTATTAGACCCAATGGTAAGGTGGCTTGAACCAAAACCAGCCTTATTGAAGGGTTCTTTGTTACTCAAGTCCCAAAACAATACTAGCACTATTATAGATCTGAATAATTAAAGGGGTTGGAGCAGGAGTATGATGTAGTATATATCGCCTCCAAAATCCAAAGAGGCCCATCAAACTTTGTGTTTCTTTTATTGGGTTAAGTGGAATAACTTGTCTCATATTTTAGAAGGGCTATCTTACCATGAACCCCTAAAAATTTCACTGGTTTGGCACACCACTGGACTTTTTCAGTATTGATTGCCCATTCTCTGGCACACGTATAGTTTACTAGGACATTTATGGTGCCTGTCACTTCCTGTTCACCATTTTCGATTAGCACAATGTCTCAGAGGTAAAGGATTTTCAGGCCACACCCAGCTCAGTCCCCAGACCAGCTCAATCTGAATCTGCATTTTAATAGGATTTCCAGGTGACTCATATATACATTAATTTTGAGATGTACTGCCCAAGACTATTTCATGTAGGAGAGCAGATTTGACACAGCCTTGAGGCAAAACAGGATAAGTACACATAAATATCCCTGTTTCATACATAAAATTCCTATTCCTTCCCCCACCATGGTCCTTATCTTACTGTGAGATGATTAGTAACGTGGAGTATTTAATTAATGTTTACAATCAAACCCTGTTGGTCTTCAGTCTTACATTCCCTATAAATTCATGAGATAAAGGATTTTTTCAAAACTGCTAACAGGCCTTCAGGATCTCCACAGGTAGTCGTAATTGTTCATAGCTGATATTTTTGCTTTTCCTATATGTACATCTCTAAGTCTATAAACTGAATCCAGGGACTCCAACAATCTTATAATCACTATTGTTGCCATAACTACTAAGTGCCACAGCCACTTGATCTCCCTCCATCTGTGCTCCTCTAATGACTTGATTTGATTAATTATAATGTCACACTAAGCTATGGATTGCCCATGCCCCATCCCCTTTAGCAAGGAGTTATTATCCCTGTGTTCTTTGCACATATGAGTGATTGTATTCTAGAATTCCATTTTGAGGATCTGTTCCCTGACGCTATTTCCTGAACCAATAACTCTATTAGTCAAGACCAAATATGGCAAATCTAATCCTCAATATGGTCCCAGTAAGACACACTCTACCTAGGTTATTTTGAAAAGGGCTGAATAAAGTGAAATCACAAGGGGCATTACCCCATGCCTAGTAACAATGGGACTCTTAACACGTCTTCTGGCAAAAAGAAAAAAAAAAGGGGGTAAGGGGTAGAGTTGTTTTCAGAATCCAGAAGTGGAAAGTGTTATTGTCATGACCATCTTGAAACAATAAGCAATTCTCAGTTAAGGGTCATAGCAAGTCATAGGCACAGAGAGGGATAATATTCTGAGTCCTCAATCATCCCTCCCTCTTATCTACGTGAGTGGTTTCCATTGGTCAAACACAACAAGAAGTTAATGGACAAAGGAACCAATTGAGGTAGTCCATCTAAGTCAGTCACTCGGGACAAAGAATTAAGTGCAAAAAAGTGGAAAATACATCTAAAGGGACAAACATAACTATGCAGCACATCACAGTTCAACACCAAGGATACAACGAGAACTATAAGAGTGGGAGAAGCTTACGTCCTCAATAGAATATTTTCTGACAGAAAGAAAATTGCAAGAGGAAAAGAAACTCATAATCAGAAATTTCTTTGGTGATAAGAGAAAAAAGATAAAGGATGTTAATTAAGTTAATTTATTTTTTTCATTCTAGAGAAGCAATACATTTTATTTTAATAAACACTTATTTTAATGGCATAATAGGATATGATAACATAATGTGATAATTTTCAACTTTGTATAACAACATAGACATAAGCCAACAATACTTGCATGAGAAAAAGGTTTAAACAGAAACTCTTTTTGTATCTAAAACATAGTTTGTAGGTATACAAATTATAGGACCTATTTCTTTACACCATGTGTATTGTCTTTTGCCTCTCCTCAGCTGGATCGTGAGCTACTTTAGACCAGAAAGCATGTCATAAAGGTCTTTGTAGCCCCTGTACTAACTAGGTGTTTAGCAGTTGATATGTGCTCATTAAAATTAAATATCTGTCACCACAATTCTGCTCTTTTAAAGCCAATTGACCCCCAACCCAAATCAGAGGGATCTCGGAAAAACCCACCTCTGTTTAGATTAAATTAAGAAAAGAGTATTGGCAACATAATCTATCAGGTTTTAAAAGTTTGGAATAAAATGGATAAAAGGGTAGTATGTAATTTGTGCATAAAATAGAGGTGACTTCAAATTTATTGTGTACGTATGATTTTTTTCTATATTCCTCTTAAATACTATTTTATTTTACTTAACTTTTGTAACACTTCGGAGTTTTTAACAGTGCTGCCTGTATGTTCTATCACTTGTTCTTTAATTTGTTTTTTATCATTTTTAAATAAATTTTTAGTTTTCAATTACAGTTGACATACGAGTACAATATTATATTAGTTTCAGGTGTACAGCATAGTGATTAGACATTTATATAACTTACAAAGTGATCACCTTGATAAATCTAGTACCCATGTAACACCATACATAGCTATTACAATATTACTGACTATAGTCCTTATGCGATATACTACATCCCCATGACTATTTTGTAACTGCCAATTTGCACTTCTTAATTCTTTCCCTTTTTTCACCCATTCCTCCAAACCCCCTCGCATCTGGACACCATCAAAATATTCTCGGTATCTATGAGTTTGTTTCTGTTTTGTTTGTTCATTAATTTTGTTCTTTAGATTCCACATATAAGTGAAATCATGTGGCATTTTTCTTTCTCTAGCTGAATTACTCCACTCAGCATAATACTCTCTAGATCCAACCATGTTGTCACAAATGGCAAGATTTCATTATTTTGTATGGTTGAGTAATGTTCCACTGTATATATATGTACCACTTATTCTTATCCATTCCTCTATCGAGGACATTTTGGTTGCTTCTATTAGCTATCATAAATAGTGCTGTAGTGAACATATAGATGCATATGTCTTTTCAATTTAGTGTTTTGGGTTTCTTTGGATAATTACCCAGAAGTGGAATTGCTAGATCCTTCTTTGTCTCTTATTATACCCTTTGTTTTAAAGTCCATTTTGTCTGGTATAGTATTGCTATCCCAGATTTTTTCTTCCATTTTCATGAAATGTGCTAAGAAATTTATACTCTACCTCACAGGTAATTTTGGGTGCTATAGAAAAATGTAAATTTTGGGAATAGCCTGAATCCTGAAAGAAAGCCACCCATTAATTAGCCATTCTTCCTCCTAGATAGTGTTAGAAACATCCTGGCACAATCCTTCTGCTTCAGGCATTACTTTTGTTAGAATTCAAGCTAATGACTGCCCTTCTGTTTATGTTTTCCTCCGACAGTGGTTAATTTAGTTAGGTTTAATTTTCTGTTACAATCAATTTCCAAATTTCCCCAGGTAACCCTGACTGAAAATAGATATCCAGGAACTGCTCAGTCACACATTTGTATATATTTTTCCCCATGGAATCAGTTACTTACATGATAGCTTATCTTTTACAGTCATCCCAAGAAGACATTTCACAGATTTTATTCCTAGGTAATATATTTGGGGTTTAGGATTTAATTGCTGTTATTCCTAGGTCTTGGTTAAAATTAAATGAGGAAGAATTCAAAGCACTAAATCAGCTCTTTAGGAAGTTTAGCTCTGAACAGAAGGAAATATGTTTATATTCTTATTAAATAGTACCATATGAAATATCAGCATCACAAACATGCACATTATAGATAGACATTAGGTGGATGGACAGACACAAAGATATACAGAGATTGAGCTTGATTACATCAGATTCAAACAGGAAGGGACTCTAAAAACCTAAGATTGACCACTATAGGGGGAGAAAAAGTGAATATATGAAGGAATAAGTTCCCAAAACAATTTTTTTTAAATTGTGTATATAAATGGGAGAAAAATCAGGACAAGAAAAAAAATCTCACTTACCTTTTCCAAGAAATTTAAAAATAAAATAAAGGGAGAAACAGGTGATGACACAGAACACTTCTGAGATTTGAAGAAGAACAAAGGAATTTCTCATACAACAACCTGTATTATCTCAATAAAATGGGAAAATAGGGTTATCCTACTAGATATCTTTGTTTTCTGAATAATGAAGGTAAGACAACAGAATGGAAGTTAAGTACTTAGAGAGGCTAGACACATGTTATATAGGGAATATAAGAATTTGTAATTACTAATGACTTGAAGCATTACCGAGCAAGTGTGAAGAAGTTGACTAAAGTTAAACAGAATAACCTACTAGTAGACACAGTGAACCTGTGATTATCTTTTCTAGCAAGCCTTACTAGCAGGAAGCAAAACAGGAAAAAGGGGATAAATGAATTGGTCTAGTGTGTGAAGTTAGGAAAGAAAATTTTAAAGACATTAAGAAAATAAATTTTATTCTCTGCTAATTGTAAAACAACATAGCTTTCAAATAGTCTGCGATCTTACACTGGGAAATAAAATTCATGATTTATAGAATAGTCTAGAAAAAATTAGTTAAGGAAGGCAAGTACTATCTACATTATTGTCTTTCATGTTCAAAGGGATTATTAGCACTGTTGTTATCCAAAAACAAGGGTAAAAATGAAACTACATCTGATAGGGCCATAGGGGTTTTCTCCCTTTTCAGCAACAAAAGTGATTAGCTGCAGAGGTTAATGCTTTTATGTAGTAATACCGGGTTACCTCAACAACTCTGTTCTGCAAAATGAGTGTCTCCACTGAATGTCAATAACCAAGTATTACGGGAGATATCTTGGTAAAATTCATAAGTTGAAGCTCTAACATCCAGTACTTCAGAATGTGACCGTATGTTAAGATAGGGTCTTTAAAGAGGAGATTAAGTTTAAAATGAGGTTGGTTACGGTGGGCCATAATCCAATCTGACTGGTGTCCTTATAAGAAAAAAGAAAATTGAACACACAAAGAGACACCAAGGATATGTGCCCATAGATGGAAGACCACATGAGGGCACATCAAAGGACAGCCATCTGCAAGCCAAGAAGAGAGGCCTCAAGAAAACCAAATCTGTTTGAACCTTGATCTTGGACTTCTATCATCCAAAACTGTGAGAAAATAAATGTCTGTTGTTTAAGTTACCCAGTCTGTGGTATTTTGGTATGGCAGCACTAGCAAACTAATACAGATTTTGGTACTGAGAAATGGGGTGCTACAGTAAAAAAAAAAAAAAATATCTAAAAACGGAGCTGTGGCTTTGGAAGGGAGTAATGGGTCAAGGCTGGAAGAGTTTTGAGGTGCGTGAAATAAAGCATGATTGCTTTGAAGAAATTGTTGGTGGACATAGAGAAGATACTTCTGGTAAAGCCTCATATGGAAGTGAGGAGCATGTTATCGGACATGAAAGAAAAACGGTCTTTGTTATAAAGAACTTGACTGTATTCTAGTATTTTGTGGGTAGTAGAATTTGTGAGCAACGAAATCGGATATTTAGCTGAAGAGATTTCTAAGGGAAACACTGAAGGCATGGAACAGGTCGATAGAGCGGTGTGGCTGTACACAATTATCCTTCAAGAAAACAGAACAATGACCCTGAAGGAGATGCAGAGATTAGCAGGGTGGCCACTGCCACCACAGGCACAAAGGGCACAGCCCACAAGATGAGGCTGTCTCTTTCTCGGTTTCAGTGGGGCAGGACTGTCATCCAGGTCTGAGGGGGCAACGCTGCCACCCCAGTGGACCCAGAAAATGAGCCCACAACATCAGTGGGCCTGGAGGACAGAGCACTGAGCCAAAAACGATTATATCAAGCATTAAAAGCTAAATGAATATGCCCTGCTACATTTTGGGATGCATGACTAAATTCTTCTAATTTCTCCTTTTTGGAATAAAAATGTCTATCCTACATCTGTCAGAGTATTGTACTTTGTAAGCACATGGCTTATCTGCTTTCACAGGTTCTCAGCTGGAGAAGAATTTTACCTCAGGATAAATCACCCATACTTGATTCAGTCATAGCTGAGACATCGATTTTAGGAACCTCTAGTTTTTTTAATTGGGCTGCAAGGAAGCCTGCTCAACCTTTGTCCAGGAGAGAGGCATTATCTTTATTATACTTGACAGCAAAGAAACCTCTCATCTGCTCTAGAGAAAAGACCCGTTCTCTATCTTGCAAGGCTGTTTGCTATCTATGCCTCCTGGAAAAGACAGTCTTGGAAAAACTGTGAAACCCTTTGCTAGCAAGAAGTTCAGAAATGAGAGACCTATGAAGAATTCTCTCCCAACAATTATTAATACATAGATAGAAAAAGAGCACTCACATACTTATTAACTATAAGTAAATAAAGAAGCACATAAACTTAGAAGTTAAATCGCTGGCAAAATTATGGAATCTTTGATGTAAATAGATGGGAACACTTATCTTACTTATCCTAAGTGAGAAAATTAGCTGAGTTATAGTCATGGTGAATATGACATACCTACAGGACACACAATGCAATTATCTACCGGGAAACTGGAAACTGATCCAGATAGCCAAGCAAGATTAAAAACTGGTTACACAAACATTGGAATCATTCTCATGTCAAAGTCAACTAAACCTTTTTTATCCTCTTTAGAAAGGTCTTCTAGCCCAACCATCAGGAAACTAGGCCCCTAGGTCAAATCCTACCCACCACCTGTTTTGTACAAGCATAAATAAAGTTTTATTGAAACACAGCCACACCCATTCATTTACATACCGTGTTTTCCCAAAAATAAGACCTATTTTACTATAATATGAGACCAGGTCTATAATATAATATAATATAATATAATATAATATAATATAATATAATATAATATAATATAATACAATATAATATAATACCAGGTCATAATATAATATAATATAATATAATATAATATAATATAATACCAGGTCTTATATTAATTTTTGCTCCAAAAGACACATTAGAGCTGACTATCCAGCTAGGTCTTATTTTGGGGCAAACACAGTATCATCTATAGCTGCTTTCACACTACAATGGTAGAATTTAGCCATTACAACAGAGACTGTGTGACCTGAAAAGGCAAAAATATTTACTGTCTCTTTAAAGAAAAAGTTTGTGGACCCCTGTTCTACATTCTTGAATTTGTGCTATCATGTTTGTTTATTTAGGTCCTTTCTGGATAATCAAAGTCATTTGTGAAAGTACACAAAAATCAGTCATTTTTTTTCCAAAGTCTTATTTCATGAAACCATACCTACTTTTCCTCTGACGCTTTGGAATTTGTTGTGCCATATTTGTGTTTATCCAAGCAATTATAATCCAGACAAGGAATGAGTTGAGACTTATATTCATGATATACATTGCAGTGATAGATAGAGCCAAGAAAGAAATTACTTAATTCACATGGAAATAATCTGGAACGTCCTCTCAGAAAATATGATTAAAAAGGGTCTTAAAGGACAGTTGGGACATTGACAATCAAGACTTCAGAGCTGCTGAGGGCATTACATGAGCAAAGGAAAGGAGGCTGTAGGAAACAAGGTGGATACTTAGAAGCAGGGAACCAATCTGCAAGGTTAGATCAAAGCCATAGGATGAGAACATACGAGGTCAGACAATTAAGTTCGCGAACTCATCCTAGAAAAACTGCTACATACCTCATTGCTGAATATCACTACAGTCACCTTCGAAGTACTCCCGTTGGGAAACTATGCACTGATGCCAGATCCTAGTCCACCCTTCAAAGCAATTTTGGAATTCTTGTTCTGGAATGGCCATCAGAGCTGTCATCGTATTACCCTTGATGTCCTGAATGTCACCATAATGTCTTCCTTTCAATAATTATTTTATCTTCAGGTAAAGAAAGAAGTCATCGGGGGCCAGACCAGGTGAGTAGGGAGGGTGTTCCAATACAGTTATTTGTTTACTGGCTAAAAACTCCCTCACAGACAGTGCCATGTGAGTTAGTGCATTATCATGATGCAAGAGCCATGAATTGTTGGCAAAAAGTTCAGGTCATCTAACTTTTTCATGCAGCCTTTTCAGCACTTCCAAAGAACAAACTTGGTTAACTGTTTGTCCAATTGGTACAAATTTATAATGAATAATACCTCTGATATCAAAAAAGGTTAGCAACATTGTTGCAACAAGTTCTCAAACTTAATTGTCAGACCTCATACTTTTTCATATTGTTTTGTGATTCAAATTTGGTAACAGCTGAAATAGCCAGGTCATATTTTGTGTCTATTATGCAGAACAAGAACAAATAGGCAGAGTCAGCAAAAAGAAGTCCAAGATAACCCGCTGTGACAAGCAAAGCAAATGGGAAGCTTGTTTGACAAAAAATAAATTCTTCAGTCCAATGCCAGTTCCTGATGTTAACATAGGCAGAGGAGACACGCATAATATGCAGCATTTATCAAGGTGATGTCAAAGGATGGTGAACTGGGACCTCAGTCTGGAATTATGATTTACAAAGGGCAAAGCAAGGCTTGTGAATGTAGAGGTCATTGAAGAAAAGAAAATTTATCATTAAAAATTTTTATCATAATGGAATTTTTTAAATATGTCATAAAACTTGAAAAGTCATTCTAAAAAGAGGATGTTCTAGAATTATATATCAACATTTTAAAAAGAATTTGAGGGGGAAAAATAATCTTCCAGTTTCCCCAGGCTATGACAAGTAAGTAATGATTTAATTAACTCTATGGTTTACTGTAGAAAAAATCTAGTCATATGACTTTTAAGAACATTTTAAGTTATGTATTAATATTTAATTCCCTTGTTTTATATTCGTGAGATTATCTTACACCACTTCCATATGTGGTAGCTATGAATCCCAATCTACAACCTTGAGTGTTCAAGAATAGTACTTTATTTCCTGTAACTCAGGAAATTATTTCTAATTCCAAGTCCCTTTCCCTTTAGTCACTCCGCTTTTCTCCCATCCCCAAGGCCATTCCATGGTTCCAGTATTTTGATTCAGTGCTGAGGCATTGTGGAAGGAGACACTTTCAAGTCACCAATCATTTCTCTTCACAGACATCTCTTAATCCTGACCACATGGCTGTTTCAGACCATCAGCTCTCTTCAGCTTCCATGCCTTGACTGGGACCCTGTCACTTTGAAAGGCTGTCTTTGTTTCTTCTTATTAGAATCACCATGCAGCCAGTTCTCGTTAGGATTTGTTTATCTTGCTCCCTCTACAGAGGCACTTCCTGGGAATCTCTACTGTTTGAGGATTCACAGTCCTCTTTTCCTCACTTCATTAATACCAAGGTAATTTCTTTTATAAGTCTGTGAGAGAAATGCTTCTTTAAAATGCGCTAGCTAGCTATATCTCTTCTCCTGTCCTGTGGGAACTCAGCTGCTCAGAGGCATGAGTCAATGGCTGCTGAGCTGGAGAGGAATTTAGTCAGCATAACTAGCATATTTTACAAGGCTGACACCAAGGAAACAACCCACAGAATTGGAGGACTAGTTAAAGACAAGAGAATTGAACAAATAAACACTTTCAGAATAATAAGAGTTATATTTCTCCTGTTGGATAAAGAAGGTACAAATGTGAAAGGAGAGAAAGGCTAGAATAAATTTGAGGTATCAGTGAAAACTTATGGGTTTTACTTATAAATAAAGATATATAGATATGTACATATGTGAGTAGGTATACATATACATATATTTTCTAACTGTCCTCTAAGAAGTCCTAAAAGCAATGGCACCCTAGAAATAATGACTATACACCTGGTTCCCAGATTGTGGTTTCTAAATCCATTTAACAATTTAAAAAAATTACTTTCCTGAGAAAATGGCTTATTCCAGGACTTGGGCAAGAAAACTATAAAATTAATCTAGAACATTCTTTCTATCATGACAGGAAGTAAGAGAGCTTATTCAAAGGGTGATAGGAACATTTAAAAAAAAACAAAGGAGTTATCTGAAGGTGCCTCGATGACATTAAAACAGGGAAAAATTCAACATCAAAATAAATAGTGATAATTTATTATAGCCCGTTGAAAAATAGGAATGGAAGAGAAATCTCTACCTTACGGTAGAATACCAACACATGTAGAAGGAATAGAATTTCTTCTCCAAAGAAAGTATATGAATACCCAGTAAGCACATCAAAAGATGTTCAACACCATTTGTTTCTATTGAAATGCAAATAAAAACCACAATGAGATAATACTGCTCACCTACTATGATGGCTAAATTTAAAAAGAATATAATGAGTGTTGGTGCAAATGTGGAGAAACTGGAACTCTCATATATTGTTGGTGGAAATATAAAATTGTGCAGGCATTTTAGAGAATGTTTTGGCAGCTTCTCAAAATATTAAACATAGAATTACCATCTGACCAACAATTCTGCTGCTAGGTATATATCCAAAAAAAAAAAAAAAAAAAAAAAACAGAAAGAAAGAAAGAAAGAAAGAAAGAAAGAAAGAAAGAAAGAAAGAAAGAAAGAAAGAAAACATATGTCAACACAAAAACTTGTAAGCAAATATTCATGGCAGCATTATACATAATGGCCAAAGAGTGGAAACAACCCAAATATCCACCATCTGATAATGGAAGAACAAAATGTGGTATATCTATACAATAGAAAAATTATTTGTCAATAAAAAGAAATGAAGTACTGATCCAGGCTACAATATAGAAACCTTGAAAACAGTATGCAAAGTAAAAGAAGTTAGTTATAAAATGCCACTTATTGTATGATTCCACCTACATGAAATGTTCAGAATAGGCAAATCTATAGAGACAGAGAGTAGATTAGTGGTTGCGTGGGGTGAGGCAAAGGATGGAGGATTGCAGGGGAACAGCTAAGGGATACAGTGTTTCTTGTTGGAGTAATGAAAATGTTCTGCAATTGACTGTGGAGGTTATTGCACAACTCCGTGATACCTCAAATTTACACTACTAAATGCCATTGAAGGTCCACTTTAAGTGGATGAATGGCATGATATGTGAATTGTACCTAAATAAAGCTGTAAAAGACATTTTCCAAAAAAACATTATACTTCTCACTTATATTTTTGTTTCTAATATTTTAAATATTAGAATGTGCAGCCTCATGAGATACCTTGGAAAAAAATTGTTCCCTTGAATCTTGAAATGTGGCAATGGAACAGTGAAACTGGAGTTCAAGATAACAAAACCATCTCAGAATGTCTCTCTGTAGCTCTCCTTTCCTTGCCTACACACCAATTTTAGCATTAGTCCCAGAAAAGATGATAAGTGTATTCTGATTGCAGAAAACATGGAAGAAATGCCCCACAGCTTTGTTACTTCACAAGTAAATTTCAGCCACTGTACCCTGTGGGCAGCAACCATTGGTTATGTCTTACCGTATCAACAATGTCAACTACATGTACAGTTTTAAAGTTTTCTTCGTTCCAGTAGCCTTTTTTTAAATACGTAAACTGCACCTAAAAAAATCTCTGGAAAAATATTTAACGTCTCCAGTATGTCATATAGCTTGTCTTTGGCTGCAGGCCAGTTATATGGTTATATTATGGTATGTTATAATTACTCTGTGAACATATAACTGATGAGTGTAAACACGAAAAATCTCCATGCTTGTTACATTGTTAGTGACAACTTCATGACACTTCCTATAAAGCTTTTCCATTCTGCAAATATATTTTCAGTCAGAGTCAGTGTAATGTCAGCTGTCTAAGACTCAGTAAACTGTAAGCAATGAGTGAGGTAGAAGCATGGAATTCATCACTATTTAATTCTGCTGTTGAATTTATTTTTAAGCAAAAAAACCTAGTCACTCTCCATGTCCCATATATAAGGTATAAACATAATAATTTTAATAACATTACTAATGATGTTATGCAAAGCAGAACAAAATTATGGAAAACCTTTTCCCTTATGTTTTCTTGTAGAACTTTGTAGCTAAGATCAACATCTCAGGAAAATCTCAGAAATTCTTTATCTTCATTGCTGAAAGTGCTGAGCAGGAATATACAGCAATAATTTTGACAAACTCTGGATTAAATGATTAGCCTCCATAGATTCAGAACTGAAGGAATTATCTTCTTAAATCATTTGTTTAGAATCTACTGTTGTGAGGTTTAATTAATATCAACCAAATATGCTTTGGTTGGACATGCTGTTCATAATTCATTTTCACAAGATGTGAAATGAACAACTAAGACATTTGCTTGAAAGATTCATGTCCTAATTGATATCCTAATTATAAGTAAATAATTAAAAATCAAAAATATTTTAAAGTCATTTAATACTGTAAATGATATTCCTTACTTTAATTACTTGAAGTTCTTGATCACTCTGAATATAAAATTTTATCATAATTAATTACTAAAAAATTTTAACTTTAAAATAATATCTATACATTTCAACTGATTAATGGATTTCTCAACAGAAAACACTTAAGGGGATTTTCTACTTTCAACTTACATCTATATGTTCTATTCATCTATAATGCATATTCAGATGTCAAAAATAAATTCCAATGATATACCAGGTCTGTGTTCCTGAAGTTGTTTGAATGTGATGATAACCTATGTGAACAAATGATTGTTGATAACATACTAATTGAATATGAAAAAAATGATACTGTATTAGGCATTCATTATTTGGTATCACAAATACAAAAGCCAAACCCAAGGCTGATGAGATATTTGTTGCCAATCATCAAGACCAAAGTTGACAAAGCCCAGGTGAAGCATGCTACCCAAGATTCTTTGAAAATTTGCCAGGCATTGGCCAGGCCACCTGGACATTCCTGAGCAGGTGTAAACTTTACAGTTTGCTTGAAACAATTTCACACATACACAGAGAGGTATCCTTAATGTCTTTTACTTGATACAGCCAACACCACTAATATTTATTTTCCTGTAAAGCCACAAAAATTGGCAAATAATAACTGCTTTCTCTTACACATCCAGTTTCAAGAAACAATAATATCTTCAAATTGCAAGAGATACTTTACAATCTAATCTCCTCCACTTTTCTATTTACTGCCCTTTTTATTGTATTTCATTCAGTTACTAAAATTGACTGATTCCCATCAACTGAGCTGTTGAAATAGACACCAGCAGAAGGCAACTTGCATTTTGTTCTGTTTATATTCAAATTGGACACATGGGGGAATTCAGAACTATTAGTTGGTAGGTTTCCGAAGAGAAGGTGAAAAACATGAATCTGTGTGACTTAAATAGTTTTGAATACATTTTGGAGAAAATATTTATTCTATCTCTTTCGTGCACACTAAAGCTTTTGAAGGTAAAATACCCATTCTTAAAACCAACATTCTCCTTTCCTCTCCTCTTACCTTGTCCACTTTATGTCCATGTATCTCCGCAAAATGCAGGCTTTCTATTGACATCGAAGCAAGGTCTAAATCCTGATGCATTCTGCAATCTAGAGAGTGGAGGCAGATTTCAATATTGGCTTCATCCATTTTATTGGCTTCATCATAAACATATTTTATTTCAAACTCAGTCAATACTTAAGGCAAGGCGAGAAAAATTCCCAGAGTAAAATACATCTTAAACTCTGAACCACGAAAGTGAACATACAGGGAATAGATAGATCTCTTTAAGTGTTTTGTCGATGCCAGCGTTAGTATTGCCACTGAGCTTTATAAAATTTTTAGGACTTAGTTTTATTGGGTATTTTTTATAGAAGCTTTGGAGGTAAATTTAAGTTATTGTTATCAATCAGAGTGTGAAACTATTTTTAAAAGTCTGAGTTCTCATTTGATAAAAGTTTAAGAATTATAACTTGCCCCCCACCATCATCCCAGAGTGTCCACGCAGATTTTCCCATCCTCCCTTTTGAATCCCCCACAAGATACATCCATTGTGTCTTAATGCCGACCAAAACTCTTACTGAGCTGCCTTAATCATATTTCCCTTGGCATGGAGCAACTCTGAAAAGGATATGGGATGAATAAGAAAACATTCATGATTTTTACAAAGTAAACCCACGGGTTTGTTTTAAAAACAAACACCAAGTGTTGTTTCAGGAAAGTCTTGCCATTTCAGTTGAAGTTGTAAAGGAAAAACATTTTTGACATCACTATCACATATTGGGTTTATAATGCACCATCCAAACATAACCTTTCTTATTTTCTCTTTTTAAGGAAAAAATGTGTATATATATATATGTACACACACACACACACACACACACACACACACACTGGAGGTGCCAAAAAAAGTATACACATGACTTCTGCTCATCTTTTATTATCGGTATACATTGAGTATTACAATTTTAATAGAGTTTTTTCCTTAAAATGTATATACGTTTTTTGGCACCCACTGTATATACATACTTATATATAAATATACACAATATATGAGTGTGTGTTTAAAACAATATTCACTTAACAAAAAGAAGCATGAAACAAAAAACACTGAGCAAATATACATGGATTAAATCAGAGTTTAGAAAAACAGTTCCCAGGGATTTCAAGGCTCTAAAAAGAAGGCTGCTTAACCTTATGGAAAACAAGATTAGCTCCACACTGGCCAACTGAACAGTATAGCAAAGCAGAGTGAAATAAGGAACATATAAAAGGAAAGTGCTATAGAAGTGGGTCATTTTGGGGAGTCATGCAGGCAGTTTTATCACATAGCTATGTATCTCAGGAACTACAAATTTATTTATTAGGAAATAAAATCTTACAATGGAGAACCAATGAAATATTCATTTACCAGTATTTATACTGACCATTAATTGGAATTTAACAATGCTCTTCACACAAAAGGATTCTTCTGGAACTTTGCATTCTATTTGTCTCTTACTAAATCTACATGACAATACTCAAGTTATCTCCTCTTCCAAGAAATGCTGTTTGATTAGTTAGAATCTCCTCCTCCGTGTTCCACTACCATCAGTATACACCTTCATCATTGCATTTCTCATCTTATAATTTTTTGTTTAACTCTGTTTTCTCCACTAGACTACAGTCAGTTTGAAAATACAGTTACATCTTCTCCATTTTTGTATATACAGTGCATAAACCAAAGTAACACCTCATTCAGTGTTTGTTGAATGAATGCATAGTGGCAATGCCAGGAAAAGACAAAGCATCCAGAAACTACTACTGAGAGTGTGCTCACCGTGTATCTAGCCCTGTGTTAGACACTTAAGTATTTCACTCATTTATCTCTCATATCAACACAGTAAAGTGCCTATTTTATGTATGAAGATGCTCAAGAGTTAAAAGATTGAGTACCATGCTCTGGTCCTCACAACTAGTAAGTGATGGAGTTTAGAGTTTAAATCCAGGTGTGATTCCAAAGATCACTGTTCTCCTCCTAAACCCTGTCTCCAAGGGGTAGACTCAGCTTTAGGAACTAGATTAGAGAATTTAAATTTAAAAAAAAAAATTTAAAAGGTAACGTTCTACAGAGACCGCCAAGAAACAGCTTTATATCCTTAAAGCACCTTGCTTTTGTTTCTTGTTTATCTGTGCGTCATCAAACACTACCGTTCTAAATAGTTCCCTCCTTTTGATGTAGGATAATTTCTTTGACTTAAGCTTGGTGTCCCTCCTCTTTGAAGGTTCATGAGAAGTCCGTTCTTCTACTCATTTTGAAAGGACTTCCGATGTACAGGGTTGACATTACAGCATTGTTTCATGGTACCTTATCTGCACTGGCCCCCACACACCCACATTCGCTTCATCATTCCGTTCTATTCCCATAGTCCATGCCTTTTCTCCTCCTGCCAGGCAAACATTCTAGCGGACTTACCAGTCTTTGTGTTGGTATGTGTTCTTTCAAAATGTATGTTTTTGGTGCAAATATATTTTTAAATTCATATAAATTAGTTTTGCTGTGCATCTAATTCTTTTTACTTTTTTATGAACATTATATTTTAAAAATAGATCTTTGGTGATAGGTATACATTTAACACATTGCTCCATAGTGTGCATCTAATTTTCTATCAGCACTGCCTGGAAACAGTCTTACCTACCTCACTTGTCCTATTTGTCAAAGATATGGAAACCAAATACATAGAAAGGAAAAGAAATTCAGTGTCATGTTCTTTCACCAATGGAGATTTTAAAAAGGTACATATAATATGTTACATTAAGGAAGTACTTTGGGTGTACTTGTGCTACACATGCCCAGAACATTCACATACTCATATTTAGGGATTTTGTAAGGATATTTCTTTGTATGTAACATACAGCATGAGGTGGAAGAATTACAAAGAATAGGGGATACAATAATATAAACTAGAGAGGGGTTATGGAGAGACTACAAGGACTAAAATAAAAGTTGTGTGGGGTTTTTTGTTTGTTTTAAATCACTTACAAATACTAACATGTACCTTGGAGACAAGCAGGTATCATTTAAACAAGTTTTACAGGTTTTCTTTATAATCACTTTAATTTCATCATCCTTTAAAAAGGTAAGTTTATGGAGCACTAATTTCAATACAGGCATTTTAATCTAATTTTGATAACACAGCAAGTTTAAAGTTAACCCGATTTATTGACAAGAATATTAAGATATTGAGTGATATGCAAAAAGTCACAGAGCTAAGGCAAAGCAGGCCTTGATTCAAACCTAGAGTTGAATGAGCACAGGCTTTGGTCAGAAATATTTGGCTCAAATCTCAACTCTGCTATCAATTATCTGACATTTGGCTAGTTACATACACGCTCTGTGCCATATTCGTAATCTGTAGAATGAAGGTATTGATGCCCATCTAAAGAATTGCTGTGGCTATTAGAAAAGATGTACTGTCCAGCACAGTGTCTGAAACATAATTGGCATTTATTCATTCTTACTAAGCTATCACACTTCATGGAATAAATGGCCTTAGAACTCATGCCTTTGGGGCATAAATTCAGAACTTGTTCTAGAAGATAGTTACATCTTTAAATAATCTTTAAAACATGCAATATACTTACTATATACTTCCAAAGCATCAGATGTCTAATCTAATATATTTTGTGTCTTTATTTGTCCTGTTCTCTCTTCCCAATACCTACTGACCAGAGTAATCTTCCTTCTGGTCTTTGGCCTTGATTGTATTACTAATTTTCTCAGAGAAGCACCATATTTAAAACCCTTCACAACCTAAACTCCACCTACTTTCCAAATTTATCTGCTTCTAATGCTTGGACTTCAGCTTGGGAAAGGTCTGGTATTTATCTTGCCTTCACTTTTACTCATCAATTCACTTGCTCCCACACGGCAATATCTCTGCCTCTTCATTTCAAATTTTCATCCATTCTTCAAGGCCATTAAAGCTTTTGCCTTCCTTTTAACTTGATGTGTGTAAGACAGAGCTCCTTTGAACCTTTGGACAAAAATCTTTCCTCTTTTTATATGGTAATTTATATAGAACTTCAAATTGTAGATATTTATATTCTTCACTCATTCTCTCTGATTATAGCTTCTTGAAGACAAGAACCATCTTACTCATTTCTTGTCTGCTACTCCACCTAGTATGTAAGACCTTATACACAGTTGGTACTTAGTAAATATTAGTTCAACATGAACTAAAAAGCTTGAAGGTTTTCATTCCTGGGATGCTAGAAATGTGTTTCTGAAACTACTTTAATCTTCCAGGTAACTTATATAAAAGCAAAATTAAATTTCAAGGAGATGATCAAGAACAATTGACGAATAAAAGAGTTAAGCTTTCAGGAAGCAGTGAGAGCATTCATTTTCTTCACTAGCCAAGATAGACTCGGCAATGCAATTAAAAGCTATTGAAGTGAGCTGGGATCCTTGGTGAAACAACATCGCACAGTATCTCACAGAAGCTCTAAGTCATCACAGTACAGTGGGTTAAAGCATTTTCCACTTGGAATCCAAGGCAACTTAAAAGGATTATTGATTTTTTCCTCTACTTATAAATGAGACTCACATATTAGGAGTGAGAGCTGCAGACACAACATAATGACCTTTCTACTTGGCTTCTTTTTCCTAACATAAACAGAATTACTTTCAGTGGTTAAGAGGATATTAAGCAGTAAATCTTGTAATTGTGTGTGTGTGTGTGACTGTCTGTACCTTGAGAGCAAAAATTAGAAGCCATGTTTTTAACTTTAAAAATATCAGTTCTGTTCATTTGGCATTACACACCCCAACATCGAATTGTGTGTTCTCTTCCGGCTCTGGTGTTGAGAAGTTTTATGTTTGTTCATGCCTCAGCACTATTACACAAGTTCAGCTTGAAACAATGACTTTATTGAAGACATAAGACCTTGCTTGACCTTGTTTTAGATGTAAGATTTAAAATAAACTTATTGATTCTTGTCATGTTATCTTAAGGAGAAATATTCTAACATATGAAACAGTGGGGGAACCCATATTAAAGTGGCCCTGAAACAAAAACTATGAGCTTGACAGTCATTAAAATCAGATTTTGTTTTGTACCTGTCAGATTTCACCATCATGATTTAATTAGGGACTTTCTGAAAACAAGTTGAGGCTTGATGAGTTTCCTGTTTTTTAGTACTAGTTCCTTTCTCAGGGATTTAAAATAACTGTTTTCTCAAACTTTTCACTCTTTGGGGGTGACCTCTTTAAATCAAATCATTTCTCTGTTTGTTTTCGTTTTGTTTTGTTTTCCTCCTAGCTATTTAGTGAGATCTATTATGCCCTATAACACTAGAATGGTAACATGCTCCTGTGTGGTCATCCACACCTAATTCACTACATGTAATAGAGGACATTTTTATGATTTGAAAGTACTAAGTAGATACTTGCTCTGTCTAAACATACTATACCACACACACACACACACACACACATACACACACACACACACACACACACACACACACATACACACACACACAGAGCCAGTAGTTATATCTGAATTTCTCCAACTGATAATCTGTTCAGTTGAGTTCAGTTTGTTCAGCAACAAATACATATTTCACAGACTATCTGGCAGTCATTTTCTTAGGTATTAGAGTTAAAAGATAATAATATTCTGCAATATACCCAGCATTAATTGTGTACCAAGCACAGAGCTAAATGTGTGTGTGTATGTATGTGTATATATGTATATATATACATATATACACATAAATATATATATTTTTTTCCTCTCTCTCACTTCATGTTTACAATATCACTATGAGGTAGGTACTATTATAATCTGCATTTCTTTGTATGAAGAAAGTGAGGTTCTGAGAGTTAATTAACGTAACTTAGCTGAGGTCACAGAGCCTGTAAGTGCAAAAATGAAAAGGTTTTTCTGATTCCAAAGGTCAGGCTCTACCTAAAATTACTTCTATGAATAAGACAGTCCCTGTGTAAGTGGTTGATGGTCAGGGACAAAATAGAAGTAACTTTAAAAATATTGAACAGAGCCTTCAATTCTGGCAAGAATTCCATTTTTACAGATAAGAAACCAGGTTCAGAGAATTTTTTAACTTTCCAAGCATATAAACTTGGTGTGTCAGTTATCAAATTGTAATGTCTCAGCTTCAAATGCATTATTCACTGCCGACCACTTAATAATAGAAATAGAACCTGTGTATTAGTTGTCTAGAACTGCCATAATAAAGTACGATAGACTGGATGATTTAAACCACAGAACTTATTTTCTCACAAGTCTGGAGGCTAGAAGTCCATGATCAAGGTGTCAGCAGGAAAGATCAAGGAGCTTTCATTCTGAGGCCTCTCTATGGCTTACAGGTGGCCATGTACTCTGTGTCTTTACTTGGTCTTTTCTCTGTGTGTGTCTGTGTCCTAATCCCTTTTTATAAGGACGTCAGTCAACACCTATTTTAATGATCTCATTTAACCTTAATTACCACTTTAGAAACTCCAAATAGAGTCACATTCTGAGGCATGGGAAATGAGGGCTTCCACATATCAATTTGGAGGCGACACAATTCCACCTATAACGCCCTGTAAATGTTTCTCCTTTGCAGCATGCATGATATTAAGCTTTGTCAGTAGAAGGTGCTGAGAGCACACTAGCAAGAAAAGGGGTTTCTCTTCCTGATTCTGGTGTGTTCCTCTAGATAGGCTCCTGCAGCATAGCAGCACAGCTTCGGCAGCACCCGGCTCTTGCAGCATGTGTGGCTTTCCAGTCCATGGTTCCAGCAGTACCAACCAGGCAGGAGTAGCACATAGCATGTCCCCATGAACATCTTCTACCAGCTTCCTCTTTGGGAGCTTGTTAGTGAAGAATCACCAGCATGACACCTACTGTGAACAGCTTCTCCAGACCCTCTTGGGTCACTGAAGAGCAGAATCCTGCTAGCCCAGTATTTCCCCATAAAAGGCTTTCCCAGGCATACCCAAGGAGCAGTTTTACAGAGAGTCCTGTGGCACAGCATCTGTCCAGGGCAGCTTCCCCCAGCACCATAGAGAGTGGCTTCCCAGCAAACACTGCCAATATGGCATCTCCCTATGCATGGCTTCCCCTGGAAGCCACCCAGAACCCTCTTAGATGGCCTTGCAGCCTCAGCTAACATCTCTGCCATCCAGCAAGCCATGGCTGCACCGTCTCCAATGAAGTCTGGATCTCAGTCCTGGGGTAGGAGGAGTTTGCTAGATTTTTTTTAACTTCCTTGAGCATTCTTTCTTATCCCTAGGAGTAGTGGTTGATTCCTATATCTGTTATTCCTCTATTCTTTAGAGTATTTTGCTCAGCACTCATCAAGCTTTTGTTACTCCAATCCCCTGTTAATAATTATATTGTTTCTTCTCCAAATAACTTTGTGGTTTCTGTCTCCTGGTTATACCCTAACTGATACAACTGATAAGTGTCAGGCCCATTACTCAGATATTCCTTTAAAAAAGAATAATGCATAGGTTCTCTAAAGGTTGGAAAGTAAATTGTAAACCTGTTATTCTTTCCAGAGGATAAGATCATCTATCTAGAAAACCCACAGAATTGCCAGAAAAGCTAACAGAACTAACAAGAGCATTCAATAGACTGGCTAGCTCAAGCAAATAAATAGCATTCTTTATGTCTCCAATAAACATAAAAAATAATAAATAAATAAGATTAATAAACATTGTAAAAGAGTCAATTCACCACAACTTAAATTCAATAAAATTTCATTCAGAATCTTAAAAAAATTTGGGGGGGAATTTGAAAAATTATATTTAAATAAAATAATAAGGATTGGTAAAGTGTTAAATCATCTTTCAGAAACAAATGCAATGAGTAAGGACACAGTCTAACATATATTGATAAAACTTAAATCCAAAATAATTAAAATAATATGATATTGCAGAACAGAAAAGAAGACCACTAAAATAAAAAAGCAGATGCCAGTAGGAAAACCATGAATGTGTAAGAAATTGTTATATGGTAAAAGTAAATCACAGAGAAAGTGAATAAAATATATTGTTATGTACACGACTTTGGGAGAGCTGGCACACTCTAAAGAGAAAATAAAACTGAACTCATGCTTTATACTATGCACAAAGAAAAATTCAGAAGAATTACTGAGTTAAATGCAAAAGGTAAATTTATAGACCCAACAGAAAAAAATGTAGTAGAATATCTTTGTGAGCTGTGGCTGAAGAAGACTTCAAGAAGCACAAATGCTACAGAAAACATAACGGGACTGTGTTGAAATCTAAATTTTCTATTCAAAAAAGTCCACTATACATCAGGTTAAATGAGTAGATTATAAACTGAGGAAATATTTGCAATGTCTATAATTGACAATGGATTAAGAGCCAAAATATACCAAGAGCTCCTGAAAAACACACAAAATGACAAAACCCAAGAGAAATTTTAGACAAGGGATATAAATAGGGAGTGCGTAAAAGAAGATGCCCTAGCCTATCACAAGATGCTCAAAATTACCAATTATCAGAAAAATAAAAATTTAAAGAATATTGACATACCACTTCCCATCTATCAAAATGGCAACAAGTAAAAACCTGGATAATACCAAGTACTGTCTAGGATGTGAGGAGATGAGAACTTTCATGTACAACTGGTGGGAATGTAAAATGACTTAATTATTATCAAAAGCAATCTGGAATTCTTTTTAAATTAATTATGTATTTGACCCATGATACAATGACCCCATTCTTAGGTAAATATATAAGAACCCTGTTGTACAAATCTGTGAGAGGACACATACAAAGATTATCATCTAGACATTGTTTGCATTAGTAGAAAATTAGAGATAAACTAATTGTTTATTCCTAAGGGAATCATTAATTAAACTGTGGCAGTTGCATACTTGAGAATGCCATGTAGAAGGAAGAAGCAAAAATCTCTGAAGCACTGAGAGATCTTAAAATTATAGACTTGAATAAACATAGTAAAAATATAGCACATTGCCATTTATGAAAATTTATAAACAACTAAGGCTATTTTTTAGGATTGAAACTTTGTAAGACTATATAAAGAGAGTATCAAAAATATGTATACACATTTTAAGAAAGGAAAACTGTATTAAAATTGTAATACTCAATGTATACCAATACCAAAAGATGAACACAGTCATGTTTGACTTCTGTAATTACAAGAGGTGCTCAAAGTGGTGACCATCAGCATCCAGACACTTCTGATTACGGCGAACTACTGCTTGAGCAACGTTGACCAAAGTGTCCACTTGTATACACTTTTTGGCATCCCCAGTATGAGTATGTAACTTTGAAAATGAATGCCTCAAAAAACAATCAAAGTAGTATGGTTCTGGCAAAAAGATAGACAAATAGACAATAGAATAGAATAGAGAGTCCAGAAATAAACACTCATGTGTGTAGTCAATTGATCTTCGACAAGGATGCTAAGACCACTCAATAGGAAAAGGACAATCAACAAATGGTGTTGAGAAAATTGGATATTCACATGCAAAAGAATGAAGTTGGACCTTTACCTTACACAATATGAAAAATTAACTCAAAATGAATTGAAGACCTAAATGTAAGATCTAACACTGTAAAACTCTTAAAAGAAAAAAACGGGGAAAGAAATGTAAAAACCTCATGACATTGGATTTGGCAATGATTTATGTGCTATGAAATCAAAAGCACAGACAACCAAAGCAAAAATAGAAATGGGATTATATCCAACTTAAAAACTTCTACATTAAAGGACACTACCGACACAGTGATAAGGCAACCTATGAAATGGGAGAAAATATTTGGAAATTACATATCTGATAAGGAGTTAATATCCAGAATATATAAAGAAGTCCTACAACTCAACAATAAAAAATCAACCCAATTATAAAATGAGCAAAGAATGTTTCTCCAAATGCATATTTTTCCAAAGCTGATACACAAACTGCCAACAAGCATATGAAAAGATGCTCAGCATCACTAATCATCAACGAAAAAAAATCAAAACCATGATGAGATATCATCTCATACCCATTAGGATGGCTACTATTTTTAAAAAATAACAACACTTTTCGGTAAGAACATAAAGTAGTTGGAATCCTGTACACTATTGACAAGATTATAAGATAGTGCAACTGCTATGGAAAAGAATATGGAGATTCCATAAAATAATAGAAACAGAACTACTATATGATCCAGCAATCCCACTTCTAGATATATATCCAAAAAAAAATGTAATGCAGGGTCTCAAAGATACATTTGTATATTCGTGTTCACAGCAGCACTATTCACAATAACCAAGAGGAGAAAGCAATGGTGAATGGATAAACAAAATTATATATACATACAATGGGATATTATTTAGTCTTAAAAAGAACGTAAATCCTATCACATGCTACAACATGGATGAACCTTGAAGATATTATGCTAAGTGAAATAAGCCAATCACAAAAGACAAAAACTGCATAGTCCACTTACATGATGTACTTAGAGTAGACAAATTCATAGAAACAGAAAATAGAATGGAGGTTACCAGGGGCTGGAGCAAGATGTAAAAGGGGAGATGTTATTAAATCGATCAAGGATCAGATTTGCAGGATGAAAAAGTCTTAGAGATCTGTTTCACAACAATGTGAGTATATTTAACACTACTGAACTGTACACTTAAAAATGGGTTAAATGGTAATTTTATGTTACATGTTTCTTACCACAATTAAAAAAAGAGAAAGAAATGCTTAGGGGCAAAGGGGAATGGAGATGAGGACCATAATTGACAGAAAAACAATTAAAATAAAGAAATGAATAATGAAGAGGAAGAAATGAATAATAAAAAGGAAAGCAGTTCCTTAAACAAATTAATAATAAATGGCTACAAACTTAAGAGTGTGATAAATTTAATGTCTCTTCAAAAATTCCAAGAAATGTAAAAAAAATTAATGAAATAAGATAAAGTAAAATTAACAAAATAAAGTAAAAAGCCATAGGAATAAATTAGATCACCTACAGAGAGATTTATAACTGGAGAAAACAAGGCTGATCACAATGAGAAATCCTAGCCAGAGCAACCATGAAAGATAAAAAAAAAAAGGTATTCAAATTAGGAATGAAGAAGTAAAATATTATCATTTTTTGCAGATGACATGATTCTTCATATAGAAAACCCTAAAGATTCCACCAGAAAACTATTAGAAACAATAAACAAATACAATAACATTTCAGGATACAAAATCAAAGTTCAAAAATTCATTGTGTTCCTATATACTAACAGTGAAATTTCAGGAAAAGAAATGAAAAAAAATTCCATTTGCAATTGCAATAAAAAGAATAAAATACTTAGGAAAAAAATTAAAGATGTGAAGGACCTATACACTGAAAACTACAAGACATTATTGAACGAAATTAAAGAAGACAAAAAGAAATGGAAAGATATTCCATGTTCATGGATTGCAAGAATCAACATAGTTAAAATGGCCATATTACCTAAAGCAATATACAGATTTAATGCAATCCCATCAAAATTCCTATGGCATCTTTCAAAGAAATGGACATGATATTCTTGCTAAAAACAATGGGAAGTCACTGACAATGAGTATGGGAGTTGCATCAATAGAGAATAATAGAATCCAAAACTTGAGTGCACATAAAAATTTAAATTTGTGTTTTAGAAAGAACATACTGATGAGAGAATGCAGAATGACTCATGAGACCAAATATGAAACTATGTATTATAATATATGCAATGAGGTATCTTTCTAAGAATTTAAAAACGGACATAAGATTGCTTAGGCCAATAAGGATCAGAGACGACACATGCCAAACCATACTAAAGAACCAAGTGGTTCTTAGACTAAGACTTCACAGGAATTCAATGAAAGGTTTTGTCAACGCTAAAATCTAAGCTTTGCCTTCAGAATCTGAATTAATGTTTCGCTGCAACCCCATCCTTTGCCCCACCCTTCTTCATACCCTACATTTCATACATAACAGTTGATATGTCTCAACTGTGCCATGTTATCCCCTATTTGTCATACTTTACAGACGTGATTTACCCTCAGTGGAATGTCTTTGTTCTCATTTTATTTAAGTAATATTAATAACAACAAAAACGATGAAATTAAGAATATGGTTTATTTTTAATATTCAGGCTGGTCTGACAATTAAGTTTGCAAACTTGCTGTAATGATGTTGCTAACCTTTTATGATATCAGAGGGATTATTCATTATAAATTTGTACCAACTGGACAAGCAGTTAACAAAGTTTATTATTTGGAAGTGCTGAAAAGGCTGCGTGAAAAAGTTAGACGACCTGAACTTTTCACCAACAATTCATGGCTCTTGCATCACGACAATGCACCAGCTCACATAACACTGTCTGTGAAGGAGTTTTTAGCCAGTAAACAAATAACTGTATTGGAACACTCTCCCTAGTCACCTGATCTGGCCCCCAGTGACTTCTTTCTTTACCTGATGATAAAGGAAATATTGAAAGGAAGACATTTTGATGACATTCAGGACATCAAGGGTAATACAACAACAGCATTGATGGCCATTCCAGAAAAAGAGTTCCAAAATTGCTTTGAAGGGTGGAGTAGGGGCTGGTGTCAGTGCATAGCTTCCCAAGGGGAGTACTTCAAAGGTGACCGTACTGATATTCAGCAATGAGGTATGGAGCACTTTTTCTAGGATGAGTTCTTGAACTTAATTGTCTGACCTATGTTAAATATAAATCTTTTTGTCTGACCTATGTTAAATGTAAATCAATATAATCCAGATAAAACCTCTCCAAAGCTTTCCCGTTTTTAAACTAATCTAGATTTGATAACTTCTGAGACCACTATAGAAATTTTTGCATACTTCTCAGAATAATACATTTACTGCACTTTATTGTTATTATTTTCTTGTCTGTTTCTCTCGCTGGTTTATGAATGTTAATCTCCTTTAGGACAGAGATGTGTGGTCTTGATATATCTAGTACATAGCACAATGTTAACATTGAAAGTTGAATACTTTATCAATGTCAGTTTCTAATTGCAATGACTAGCTTAGAGTCATCTTGATACTAAATTATTTTATTCTTCAGGGTACTTACAGTTTAAATTATTCTCCTTACCTTCTTTTGTATGTAAAATGGGTGCTTTAAATTAGGAACTACATAAGTACAGTTTCCTTAATACTTATATAAACTTACTTTAATCAATTCTTTTACTCCACTTATTTAATTTGCATTATTCATAGAAGTCTTCTTTGTAATTGCTATTATGTTGACTTTCAGAATTCCCTTCTCTACCATCCCTTATCATGTTTGGTAGCTATTATAGAATTTTGATCGTAGCCACATAACATCTAAAACGCATTTTCTTTAGAATCTTATGTTATGCATATTTTTCAATTCTTAAAGAACAGCATTGAAATCTCAACATACATTCCACTATCCCAGTGAGAATAATTCTCTACTTTAAAAGCTAAAGCTATCCGAGTCAAAGTAATTTCCTATATATGTCCCTTTATAAGTAATTGCATTATTTTTACACTGCTTTGCCAATATTAGAAAAAATGCTTGAACTCTGTTGCTTAAACATTACTCTAGGCATGAAACAAGAGAAAATGTAATCATAATATTGGCAGCTCTGTTTAAATGCCCTTCAAAGAAGTTTGGTTCAGGTCTCATACTGTGTCTGAAAGTAGATATTTATAAATTGCTTTGAATTATATGACACCTTTCTTCTCCCAAGGAGCTTATTCTGATAGTATTTATTCTGTAGCATTTCAAATAATTGATTTGTTTCGGTGTGCATGTCCAGATGCCCTAAGGACATTGCCATGTTTTTCACAGATCTAATAAGTAAAATTAACTTGGGGCAAAAACCAATGAATGTAAGCTAATGCAATCTAGTGGGAGGAAGGAAGACTCAGCATGTTGTATGTCATTCATCTCATGGACTATTTTTCTGTGTGCTGCAAAAATATTGAAGATATATAAGTTATTGGATTTTTTATTTCCATTCCTGGACTATGCTGACTCAATAACTGACCATGGGCAAGGAGTCACTAAACTTTTTGCAGTTGCAATACATTTATTTAGTAGAAATTATGTTATTGGTCAGTTGTGTTTTTAACATTACCTGCCAGACATTACAAGGACTAATGAGATCATATGTAATAAATTTAAATTCCTTAGATAGCAAGAAGTAGCAAATCATACTTCAAAACTTCCTTAGTGGACAAAACAGACCTCCTGCCACAGCTCCACTCTGGTCCCACCCTAATGAAAATATTTGACCCATGAAATTTTCTTGGATTCACTAATAAACCTTTGCCTCAAAAGAACTTTACAATATTGCTTGAGTCGAGGTGCCAATGATCAAAGATCTTATCTAATATAATAGCAGAAATTGGAACAGAAAATGGTGCTAAAATTTCCAGTTTTCAGTTAGTATATTTCATGACATTAACACTGTTCCTTGAATTTACAATATAACTATTTTCTATTCTCTGTCCTGAATATAACTCTAATGTATAGTCATATTTAATTAAATTTGGCTTTTATGAAACACTGTAACCTAAACAAAAGGAAAGAAAAAGCACTTTAAAGTCACCATTTATGTTGTTTCAGTCTGAACCTAGTCTATTTTTACCCTCAATTAAATATCTGTTTTGTTTCATTTTTAAATAGATGTCAAAAGTTCATATATTTCCTAGGAGTATATTTCTCAAAATTACTGTTTACCCAAGCTGTCAATGTCAGAATTAGAGAAGAAAAAAGTAAGAGTATGATGTCCATGTGCACATTTATTTTGTATAAGTTAATGGTGACTCAGTTCCACTTGAAATGAAATGCAGTTAATATATCAACATAAAATGCTATCTACCATTCTTGGTAAAATCTTAGCATTGATAAAAAAACAACAGAATTTAATAAAAGCCTTTTTTTGGCCATTTTCTATTTTTTTCTATTAGTTAAGAGTTCAGTGGGATTGTGCCCAGGGCCATATCCAGGCTTCAATCTCACATTTTTAACAAATATCTGCCAGTGAAGGCAATAGATCTAATGCTGCCACCAGTTCAGTTCAGTTCTTATCTCTGCTTCTAATTGTTCTGATGATCTCAGGATCCCATGCAGCCTACATATGATCTTTGTTGCATAGTCTTTGTTTCTTCTGGGATTTTTTAATTTGTTTGTTACAACCTTTTGAAAATGTGAAGAAAAAAAAAAAATCTGAGCTTGAGGGCAGTACAAAAACACCATGAACTGGATTTGACATGTGGGCTATAGTTCCACAAACTCTTGCCATAGGTTCAATGAATCCCAATGAAAATCCCAGAAGTCTCTTATTATGGAAATTTATATGGAGATACAAATGTCCTAAATAGCTAAAATTTGAAAAAGAAAAACAAAATTGAAAGACTTATACTACCTGATTTGGAGACTTATTTTCAATCTCCAATAATCAACTTAGTGTGAGATTAGTGTAAAGCGAGGTAAGCGAGGTATACAGATCATTGGAACTATAAAGGAAGTCTTCAAAAAGGCCCATTCACATATGGTCAATTGATTTTGATGAAAATACCAAGGTAATTCCACAGACAAAGGATAATCTTTCAACAAATCATGCTGTAACAATTTGGATACCCGTTTGTGGTAAGAAAAAACAATCATCCTTAGTTTGGGGGAAAAAATTAAGGAGTATGTTTTGGGGTAGGCAAAGATTCTTAAATAGAACACAAAAATCATGAACCATGAAAAAAATCAATGAAATATTAGATTTCATTAAAATGTAAAATCTTTGTTCTTTGTAAGAGACTATTAAAAAATGGAAGGACAAGCCACAAAAAGGAAAATATATTTATAAAACATATATTTGACAAATAACTTCTACCCAGAACAAGAATCAACAAAACAAGGTCCATGGGCTAAGTCTGACTTGCTATCTGCTTTTATAAATAAAATTTTATTCATATACAATCATGTCCATCGATTTGTCTTATATGTGGTTATTTTTATGATACAAGGCCAGAGTTAAATACCTCATTTAAAAATAAAACCTAGCCAGACAATCAGCTCCAATGCAGCTTTTGCAGCAAAAATTAATATAAGACCTAGTATTATATTGTATTATATTATATTATATTATATTATATTACACCCGGTCTTACATTATAGTAAAATAAGACCGGGTCTTATATTAATTTTCAGGCTAGGTCTTATTTTTGGGAAAACACAGTAGTTGCAACAGAAAGCACATGGCTCAGAAAGCTTAAAATATTCTCAGTGCCTTTAAAGACAAAGTTTGCCAATCCCTGATTTTAGAATATATAAAGAACTTGCTGACATAATAATAAGACAAACAATCCACTTGTAGAAAATGAGCAAAAGGTTTGAACAGACACTTCACAAATGAAGATATATGAATGGCCAATAAACAGGAAAAGCTGCTCAATATCATTAATTATTAGAGAAATACAAATTAAAATCACAATGAGATACCACTAGAAGGGCTAAAATTAAAGACTGTTCATACCAACTAAGCAAGAGGAAAGGGAGCAAATGGAATTCTCACACATTGCTGGTGGGAATGTAAAATGACACTATCACATTTGATGACTTGATAATTTCTTAAAAAGCTAAACATATACCTGCTGTACAACTCAGCCATTCTTCTAAAGAACTAAAATAATATGTTAAAAGATATGTTTGTGCATGCTCATAACTGTTTTATATGTTATAATCCAAAACTAGAAATGATACAAATATCTATCAACAGCAGAATGAATAAACACATTGTGATACTTACATTCAGTGGAATACTACTCGGCAATAAAAAGTACATGTAACTCAATTATGAGACAAAAAAATCTAATTTTCAAAGATGGGAAAATGGATGAATCTCATACTATTTATGCTGAGTGAAAGAAATGAAAGAAACTAGATAATAAGAGCACATTCCACATTGTATGATCTTTTTATATAAAATTCTAGAAAATTGAAAATAATCTAAAATGACAGAGAACATGTTAGTGGGTACATGGGATGGGAGAGGAGAAAATAAAAGCAAGATTAAAAAGGGGCATGGAGAACTTTTGAGAGTGAGAGAAATGTTCATTATCTTGACTACTGTAATGGTTTCATGGTTGTATACATATGTCAAAACTTGTCCAATTTTACACTTTCAAATGCTACTTTGTCATATATCGATTTCACTTCAGTTAATCTATATAAAAATGGAATATTTTTTGAATAATATTTCCATAGTCACCATTTCTCCAACATGGATATATCATTTCTGGAGTGTTACTTGTAAGTGGGAAATAATTTTAGTGACAGTCAGCCAAACTACTCAGATTGTTCTCTGCGAAGTAGCGGCTCTGGCATTGACTGAGAGCTTGTCTGAAACACTGGCTCCTAACTAGCCCAACCACCACCCCGGAGCTTTTGACCAGAATACACATTTTGAAAAGGTCTCCAAGTGACTTACATGCACATTTTGAGAAACACTGTTCAAGAGACAACAGCTTTTTCACAAATAAAAAGTAAAAATCAGTACAAATAACTCTCGGCAAGATGCTATTTAAGAGATTCACTTATTGTGCCTTGGGTATTACTAGATAACTCTAAAACACCCTTTCATACCGATTCTATAGTCCCATGTCTTTGCCAATTTTTTTTACTGAGGCTGCCATCACTTTCCATGCGTGTGTTTTCGTCTAGTATCCCCCTTCTTTGTAATCTACCCATACTTAAGCATAAATGTTCATATTCTCACAGGGAATGGTAAGTGTTTGTAATCACTTTAAAATCACATTATGTTCCCTGGCCTCCATTCCTATCCAGGATTCTTGTGCATGGGATAAAGTGACACAAAGATGCATTCAGTTAGTCACCTGACGACTCAAAATCTCTAAAATTATCCCTAGAAATTACTGACAGAAATAAGTGAAGAGAAAAACTCAACCATGTAAATAACTACCCATTTAATTCTTTTTAAATAAACTTTCAGTGAAACAAGGAACATTCAAAGAGATGACATAGAAATAAAGATTTGAAGAGAAATTTCATAATACACAGTCCAAGGAGAAATGCATACACTCCATAGAAAATATTACCTTATTTTATACAACTCTTTATAGATTTTACTGTGCTTTCATGTTTATTATTTCATTTAATGTTTTCTATAAATTCTATGAGATAAGATGTTAAATGTTATTATCACCATTTTCCAAACAGTTAAGTAATTTGTCCAGGGTACTAGGCTGGGATTCAAACCTGATTGTTTTAACTTCCAGCCTAGTGTTCTCTCTCCCAGCCCATATCTCCTGTATGAAATGCCCTTGCAGGACACACTGTGAAGATCTTTCAAGTTCACATATAAGGGATTCAATAATGACTAAAACAAATGCCCTGAGGCATTTTCTCTCATGGTGAGCCAGAATCTGAGAGTTTGATGTTAAAATCAAAATGGACTTCGTGTTAAAAAAAAAAAAAAAAAGCATATAAACACATCTTTATCTTAAAAACTTCTGTCTTTTCACCTAAAATGAAAGTGAGGTCAGGGTTAAATTTTATTTGTTAAAAAATATAGAACTTCTGGGTAGATTTTTTTTTTTTTTTTAATCTGGAGAGGTTTTCTTTTTTCCATCAAGTAGTTAATTCTAGTGATTTCCAGATGTCATATTTTAAAAGGCACTGTTCTCAGACTTCTTTCTGCTCACCAAAGAAATCTCTCCTCTGTAGGTAAATTTACTATATTTCTACTATATTTTATCCTGGAGTCAACCATCTTTTGTATGTTGTTGTTTTTTTCTTCCCTTAAATGATAGTTCTTCTTGATTTCTTATTAAAGGGTTTGACAGAAATAGATAAAAATGACACCTAGAAAAGAAATTTTCTGCTTCTGAGAGTCATCAAATTTCAAATTTAAACTTGAAAAAGTATCTGAAGTAAGCCAAAATGAGCACAGAGCAAACACAAGACATATGTTCCTTTTTCTTCTTTTGTTTTAGTTGGGGTGGGGGGTATTGTTTGGTTTTGTTTTCTTTTACATTTAGTCAACTGGCATACTGCATAGTAACTTGAGATTTTTTTTTTTTCCCTTCTCATTTCATTTGTTTTTAGATATGTCCTAAATTAGCTTTTCCTTAAGTCATAAAGGGAGTTGGCCTCCATTCTCCAAACGGAACAATAGTTCCTCTCGGGTGAGAGTGCCAGCTACATATATTATCTGTCCTGTTCCCAGCAAGAACATTGTAGTGCCTGCTTAGAAAAAATTAGTCACTGGATTTTTAGATTGAAGAGAGGGTGGCTAGCTTCAGTTGCCTTCCTTAATCTGTGAGAAAATTGAACTATTTCTCTCTTTTCGTGTCTCGCAGTCACCCGTTTTAGACTTTTGTAGATGCTTCACCTTTCCTCCATGACACTCAAGAATGAGCCAGTCTTTGGACCACTCTAAGAACTGGGGCAACATTTAGCCTGTTAATGCTTCTTGGTTGGCCCCACTCCACTTTTGGCTAATTACATTCTGTTTCTCAAAAAAAAAAAGAATGAAAAAAAAAATCTCTTTGCATTTTCATTTGGAGATGAAAAAGATTCTTTTTCAACCACCTCTTCTGAGCTAAAGCTGAATCCTCAAAAGCCAAGCACGATCCATCTGAAGTTGCCTAAGGACAAATGCTCAGAGTGTGGGAGAATCCAAAAGAAGACCATTCCCAGAGGATAAAGTGGCCATCCTCGTACCCACCCCAAAATCAGTTTTCAAAGAAAAATATACGATCCTCTGGCTACAGAAGGTTGGCCGTTGCTTTAAAAGACATACTTCTTTACCAAGGAATAGTGATGACATACTTGAGGAGCCATACCAAATACCATTCAAGAGAGCCAGGAATACCCTGGAAACACATTGTCTGTTTTCTGTTTTTGAAAATGAAAAGCATTGCAAAGGAATCCAAAAAGTCAAATTCCAATAGTTTCTAACCTCTTTTTAGATGCTACATGTTGCATGCTTCAAATGTGTCCCGCATGCTAAAGACAGTCATTGAAATATATACATCTTACCCATGATGTCTCTCTTTTTCCTACAATGTTTATAACAAGGGCTCTTCACTTTTATTCTAATTGCACGAAACTGTGACATTTTCCCTTGTTATTTCAGCTTCATTTCAAAAGCTTCTAAAACACTTGTCTCTGCAAGATTTCCTTGATGTTAAGGCACAGGAAATTGCTATAAGCTCTGCTGACTCAACATTTACACATTTTTCTTCTGATGAAATATTTGTTTGCTTTAAAACCAAATGATGTAATGCAACTAAAACACTATAGAATTATACTAATTATGGCCTAAGTTGACAGGTTTAGATGGAATCATACTTTATGTCTCCTCTCATAGTATATATAGTCATTATCTATCAAGTATTCACATGTAGATTGGGAATTTTCACAACTATCAAAACTCCAAACCAACCTCTTAAAAAAAAAAGTAAATTTCAAAAGGTTTGCCGGTTTAGTTTTGGATAGCACCCCCAGGAAGTGAGCCATGAACAAATTCATTTTGCCAGTCTTTCTGACTAGAAGTTCCCATGATTAAGCAGTTTTGGAGGGCTACATCTTAACTTTAACATTCATAGGCTAAATACAGGTTCATGGGCGGTTTATTGTTGGTGTCACCTTTTTACATTTGCTATTACAAGTTTTGTATAAATGTAAAATTGCACTTGTTTCTGTCTCCCAAATAGCCTTAAGAGAAAAGGATGAAACATAATAGATTTTCTTCCAGATATTAATGATGATAAGGTCTTAGGAAATAGTTTTAGATGATGAAGAAGAGGAAAGACATTGGAAAATCTTCCAATTTTCAGTTAACATTAATCTTTCTTATACAAAAAACAAAGCTGCAAAAATTCTCACTAAGCTCAATAATAGGGCAAAAAAGGGGTAGACGAGCTTCCATTTGGAAAAATACTATTTATGGAAAAGTCACTGCATATACATGAATCATACAGACTGCTTGTAGAAGGTAGTAGCATAAAAAGGAAAGGTACTTTTTAAAAGTCATTTTGCTTGTATACCAAAATAAGTCTTTGACATTGGCAGCTCTGAAGTCTATACCTCAGCAATAAAACAAACCAAGCTAGGTATGCTCAAAGAAAGGTATTCACAATGAATAAATTAGGAGCTTATGTTTATTTTAAGGATAAAAAATTTAGATATCTTTACCTGAAAATGTAAATACATTTAGAAAATGTAGCTAAAATTAAAAAAAAAAAAAGTACTTGAAGAATATGGACAGAGTAAAAGTCAAGTTTTAAAATACTTGACTTAAATGTCACTCCAATACTTGAAAAAAAGTAGAGTTAATAAATGACCTAATAAATGAAGAAACATTTTTCAAAGCATGTAGTAAATTTGTGATATCCATGACTCCAAGAATAAGAAAATATTCTGTGCTCTAGATGGGTGTGAATTATTACACTGAAGATACATTGCAAGCAATAGGGGTTAGTAAAATCAGTTTGTAAAATTCTGTTGTAGTCCTGAGACTTTTATATCTGTATTACAAAAATCAGTTGCCTAAAATTCCTTCATTTTATTCTCAAAGAAAATTAAAAAAAAGACTTGACCTAGGATAGTTAAATTTTTTTTCTAGAATTCTAGAGCCTTTATCTATAGGACAAAATTCTGATGATAATGGGAGCACTGAGGAACAACAGGTGATGGAATATAGACAAACAGAGTATACTGAAGAACAGAAATTCCAGAATGTGGTAGACGCCTCTGGATCCTGTACTGCTCTCTCTCATCACCACTAATCCTTTAGGGCACTTTTTGAACTTAGAAGAATCCCAGGTACTCTATAGACAGACTTTCTTTTGTAATCTTGGTTAGTATCCAAATTATAAAATATCAAAACTCTTTCAGTAGTAGGCCTAGCCTACATTTTTTAAGTTTCTAAGGATCCATAATATGATAACCAGACTTCTATTCTGAATCTCACCAAAGATAACAAAATGAATGTCTAGTAAAACTAAAACTGTATAGGATCCTTAGTGATTTTCTTAGTTATTTTGACCAAGAGAAAGATTTTTTCCCCCTCTCTTCATACTGGAAAATTTGACACAAAGAACTGATATCCACTTCAACATGTAATAACTTTGGAAGGAACTGCGGGTTATTTGTCGCTTTTCTCAGCTACACGTGACTCTTAAAGATAACATAATTTGACAGCAGCAACTCAAAGGGGACAAAAGAAAATGTTATAATGCCAGTGACATCTGCTGCTAGGTGAGCATAGAAATTTAGGATTTGAAATGCTAAAATGCTTTCACAACGTTACAGTCACTCTATTCTTAATTTTACTTACTGCCTCAATTTTAGCTATGTTATTTAACTGATTTAACACAATAACAAATGGAAATTTAAACAGTGCCATTTGGGACATGTTAAACTATCTTTCATGAGTGATGTAATTATTCCAAATTCTAAACTGTACAGCAAATGATATACTTGCATGAATATTAGCTTGAGTATTTTGGCTTTAATTTCAACTTTTGTAACAGATGCAGCAAAATTTTCCTATCTAAATTTTTTTTAAAGCAGAATGTCTTCATAAATGAGCAAAAGTTGGATATCTGGACACTCCCTGGAAGCAAAACACAGACAAGTGTCCAAATGCAAGCTTTCTCATTTATATGTAGCAGCGTTTGAATATAACCAAGCTGTTTAGCTTCTTCTTAATGAAAGTTGTAGATATAACTACTCTTGTTAAAGCTCTATTACTCTACCTATGTAGCATCCTGGGCCAATTGCGGAAGAATCTATGATGGAGTATTGGTGAAGCAACCCCTGATGTTTACAAGGGTTGATTGGATTCAGTTGTTTCTGGCTTATAAAACTGAAGAGAAATTGTAATGAGAAGATGAGCATAGAAAGTCATGGAGAACTCATATAACACAAGGATTGTGGATTGATAGGTGACAAATTGGTATTTTAGGAAAAGTGACATCTTGGAAGAATGTGTAGACAACAGGGTAAAAGGCATCATCAAATGATAAGCTCAAGGAGAATAAAAATATCAAGAGGAAAAAAATGAATTAAAAATGTCAATAAGGGGAAGGTGCTGGCACTGAGCTTCCCAAGAGTAGGGGCAGCCCAGAGCTAAGCCTAAGCAGTGAGAACACCGGGAAGAGTTCAGAAAGCTGAGTTAAATTATAACATAGTAAATCAGTTCATGGAATTAGTCACGAATGATTTTCTTTACATGGAATTGGTGACATTGTCTGCTCTCCTTCCTTACTTGGAATAACATTTCTCGACAGTGTACTCTGAGTCCGGCGAAGTGCCACATGGACAATGTGCTCTCTTGTTCAATCATCATGACGATGAAAGGTGAAGATGCTTGGAGGGGTCTATTGAGGTGGGAGGTACCCTATGAGAGAGTCTTAACAATGCCAATTCCCCATTACAAGCAAAAAGCAACGAACGATTTACCTGGTGCCTTCTAATATGATGGATCAGAATGTCCATTTCACTCCTAGGATAGAATTAAGGAGAGAAGGGGTGCAATCTGATGAACCCTACGTTTAGAAATGAAAGCCGAGCGCAGAAGTCTAATATGGACTGCAGGATAGGAGAAAAGGAAATCAGTTGGGATCTCTAGAACAGGCACAAAAACTATTTTTAAAAAATAACATTTCTTTAAACTTTCTAATATTCCCATGGCCTGTTTTACTTGTGATTTCTTACCTACTTTTATGAAGTCATTGGCTTTCAAGCAAGAAAAAAGGCCTTATTTTTTTTTAGTCATGAATAGACTGATCATTGGAGAACCTGTGTCTAATTCAATGCAAGTTGGGGGTGGACATCCCCACAGGCAACCCATTGAGAGGGGGATGGAGGGGAGGAGAGGGAATGAGAGAGAGAGACGCCAGAGCCAGAAGCAAAAGGAATAGACCTGGGGTTCAGTCTGTAAACTTCTTGGTAACCCATGAAGCAGACAGGTCATCACATTTCTGTGGCAGAAAGTGAAGATTACCGAAGTGTGGTCATCTACCCAAGGTCACACACCTAAGCAAATAGTGAAATTGGAATTCAAGTACGGCTGTGATCCACTCCCAAGCCCATAATCATGCTCCTTCATCACGATGTCTGGCAGATAAGGATTTTAAACCAATACTGAGAAATGGAACCATAAGAAATAGAGAACATTTGGAACATGTAGCAAAAAAGCGACTTAACATACATTAGTACAATGACTTTAATTGAACAAGAAAAGGATATGGATAATGTATTACAGAATTGTATACCTGAAACCTGTGTAACTTTACCAACAAGTGTTATCCCAACAAACTTTAATTTCAAAAAAACAAGAAAAGGAAAAGGAAAATGTTACAGAATTTAAGAAAATAATACAGCATAAATATTTATCCATCTAATGAAGTATAATTAGTGTAAGAATAAAATTCTGGTGAAACACCCCAACTTAGCGTGAAAAAGAATGTTATATATGAAATAAATCAGCAAATACTTTTGGGTAACAGGTTGGGAAGAACTAAATTTTCTTGTCACTGAGTAGGATCTCTTTTATAACCCATTTTTATTATCTGAGCTTTACTGGACATATTCACTGTAGTTTGGGGAATACAAAGAACACTGGACTGGAGTTCTAATACTCAGCTCATTATAAGATCTATAATAAATCATTTCAAGGAATGTCTGGACTTGAGTTTTCTAACTTATAAAATGAGGCACTTGGCTTAGATTAGCAGTTATCATATTTTGTTTTGGTATAGAACTCCTTTTTCCAAATAAATTCTTAAGTTGATTTCAAATTAGTAATGCTGATAAAATTGCAGCATGGCAATTACCAGAAAAATAAAGATATTTTTCCTTGAGCTCTTAGATTTATGTTTCAGTGGAAGCCTAGCCTTAAAACATGTTGGAAAATGATACTAAAATATGTTTCAGCATTTCACATATTGTATTCCTAACAGACCTAGTTCTTGGAAATAGTGTTCTAAAAAGAATTCTCTGGCTAATAATATCATGGGATGATGAACACTGCATTTCCCTTTTAGAGAGTTACAATATGTGTATCATATTAAGAAATCAGTGACATTCTGAAGAAAATAAACTTGTTTAACTTTTCTAATTCACATGTATCACAAGTGACCTCAGGTTACTTTCTTTTTATCACTTGCACTGAATGTTCCAAGGCGCATGCATTTAAATATGGATTACAAATTCACAAACTCCAAGGACCCAAGTTTAAAGATCTTGGTCTACTTACAGATTCTGAAATGGCATCTACAATATAACAGTCACTCAGTGAGTATTACTCTCATGAGTTTAAAGTTGAATTCTATAAGCAGAGAGTTTGCTGAACGCAAATCATGGCATATTTAAGGTATCTTGTAAAGGAGAAGAAAGTTGTTGATGATAAAAAGAACTTCAAAGCTCTTCAAAGAAAACAAATTTGAGATAATGTGGATCTATATCCACAATAGGAAAAAACATTGTTAAAATTCTTCTATCTCCCTTTTCTCCTTGGCTTCAAACTAAGATTTTGTCCTTTGATCTATCGTCTCTCTATTTCTCAGCCTTTCCTTCAGTCAAGGTCAGGAGAGAAAAAATATCTCAAGAAAGAGGAAATGCTAGAATCTCACAGCTGCCTCACTTCTGCCCTGTTCCTCTACTAGACCTTGTCATTCCTTGGCACTGTCCTCAGCCGCTTTTATCTGGCTTCCATAACTAGAGCTTGTCTTCACCTCAGAGCTAGTGTCTTTGTTGAAGTTCCAGTGTGGCCTAAGACTGACTTGTCATTGAAATGTGGATTGATGTTCTTTTGTAAGCTCTTTTTGGACCAGTCATCCTCCACCATTCATATGCATCTCTAAAATCACTGACTGACAGGAGAAGGATGATGTCACACAGAAAAGACTGCTATTACCACACTTCTGCAAATGGCAAATAATAAGCAAGGGGCAAGGGGTTATTTGTTGTAGAAATGGAAAAACCAAGGAAAAAATAACACTTTTTTTATATATCGGATCATGAGGAACAAAGCTTTACTTGTAAGCCATTGATGGTGATGTAAAAGAAAGAAGTGGGGGGAAGGAAGGAAATTAAGGACAGGATCCAGCACATGAAAGGGAGTTTTATCTCTAACACTTCAGCTGCTTAAATTCCTAAACTGACCCTGGTGGTATCCACAACCATTAATTTAGGAAGATTCCCCCTTCTTCTTGCTAAAAAATAGGCGTGTTGGGACTTCTGTTATTCCATCACAGTAAAAGAAGATACTCTGTTGCCATGCCGAATTGAAAATGTGTGGTTTTCATGGAAACATTTTCGTATGCAGTGTTAACATTCATAGCCTTACTGACACAATACTTACTCTACTTTTGTTATACAATGTGATGGGTGAACTGGCCTTGGGACTGAAACTTCAGCTGTAACATGATCCCTACACTTTAGGAACACAACTTGTTCATGAAACGGAGATTGCATTTATTTTCAGGGGGAAAAAAATGTACTGAGGTTTCTCTAATCCAGAATAGTTTAAATATAGGAAATGTTCCAGAGGATAGCAATCAAAATGATGAATGAGTTAGATTATTTCATTCATGTGGAAATATAAATGAAGCATAAATTACCCAAGAGAAATTTGCTGAGAAAAAAAAAAGAAGAAAACAATTTAGGAAAATTGTGTGATGGTCTACAGAATGTGAAAGGCACAGACTTCAAGGCTACAGAAATAACTTAATATGACTCAAGTGTTACTAGTATGGATAAGGAGACTGTTCGCAGAGTAAAACAGAAGCCACCTCCCCTATTGAAAAGGTACCAGAGAAACTACACTGATGTGACTGTGGGCTGGGAATCCAAAGTGGGTGAAGACATGACTAGACTCTAACAGTATGCAATACTCATGTGAAAGGAGATAAAACTACTTCTTTTGGGAGCAATAACAATTCCTCTACATTTTTTAGAGAAGTCATTTGACTCCTCCCAGTCATATTCTTTCACAAATATTACACTCAACCAATTTGTTATTAACTCTCCCCACCATTGGAAAAGCCCACTGGAAACATTAACGTTTGGGTGGCAAGTTGCTTATACTTTTTTTCTGTTCATTTAAGAAATCAGTAGATGCACACTAAGAAATTTTAAAAACATAATTAACTGATTTTCAATTACAAATGAATAGCAATCTCACATACCCTTAACAGTCTCCAACACTATCCAACAGAAACATAATGTGAGCAACATATGTAATTTTAAATTTCCAAGTAGCTACATTAAAAAAGCAAAAAAAAAAAAGGTAAAATCTATTTAAAAATACATTTTATTTAACCCAATATATCCAAAATTTTATAGTTTCATCTTGTGGAACTAGCCACATTTCAATGCTCAGTAAGCACATGTGGCAAATATGCAGCATTGTACAGTACAGTAGAGTATAATGCAAAGGAGAAAAATTTATGCATGGGTCAAGGAAGGAACATTCTTGTTGACTCCAGGTAATGCACACAATGATCCTATTGAGTGCTCTATGGGTAAGGTCACTGAGAAGGGGAAGGAGGGCCACAGGCACTATGTGTGTAGCAAAGTGAGGCTATCATCGAGGTAAGAAGGTACTCCTTTATGTGATTTGAAGGTAGGTTAATTTTAGAATAAAATGACTTTCTTGATGTCCCCTCTAAATGATTGATAAAAAAATATATCAAAATATAATTTTCAAAATCTTTACAATTGGCAACTTCAATGATGTTAGGATATAACAACAAAATAACATGTCATAATAAAAATTATAAATAAAATAATCATGGAAAGCACTTAACTTATGCACTTAAAAACATTTCTAGGACAGCTGAAGATGCCCAGACTCAGATCTTTGTTGAGGAATACACCAACAATGTATTTCTTTATTCAATAAAAATTTCTTTAGTACTTACTCCCCCAGGAGCTTTTCCAGGCCCTGCGGGACAGCGAAAACAAAAAATAGGTGAAGTCCATGATCCTTAAGAACAAATATTCAAGGTAGATACATAAATTCATTCACCTACCAAAGTTTTGTTAAACAATTTTTAAGGAACTTTCTTTTCTCATCAACAAATACTATGACCTAAAAGTGTGCTCTCTTAAGGGAACACAGTCAATCTGATTGTTACCCTCAAGAGATCTGGAACCTGTTCTATCTATCATCTACTTCAGTACATTGCAGAGTGTCTTATACATTACTTAATGATGGTACTGAATCAAATTAAATTGAATCAAATCGAATTTGATTGTATGGAATACAATTGATGTTATTGCATTGCTAAAAATCCTAAATCAAAAGTCGGGAATCTTTCCATTAAAAGTTAGTAACAAAACAAGATAAAGACATTACAGGAAAGGAAAACTACAAAATAATCTCTGTCATGAACATAGTAGCAAACATCCTCAACACAATATTAGCAAATCAAATACAACAATATATGAAAAGAATTATATATCATGACTAATTGGGATTTATTCTAGGTCTATAAAACTTGTTCAACAAATGTTAATGTAATCAATCATATAAACAGGGTAAAAAAGAAAATTCATGTGATCATATCAGTTTATACAAAAAAAGTATTTGACATATCCTAACATCAAACACTAACTCATGAATAAAAACTCAGCAAATTAAAAATGAGGGAAACTTTCTCAAATTGATATAAAACATCTATAAAGAACCTACAGTTAACTTCATACACAATGGTGAGACACAAGATGCTGTCCCACTAAGACTGGGGATATTCCCTCTTATGACTCCTAGTCAACATTGTACTAGAATTTCTAGCTAACACAAGACAAAAAAAAATGCAAATAAAATGTATACAGTCTTTGAAGTAAAAAATGTAATTGTCAGGGTCGGCCCAGTGGCTCAGGTGGTTGGAGTGCTGTGCTCCTAACGCCAAGGCCACCGATTTGATTCCCACCTGCGGTTTGATTCCCACTGACATGAGCTGTGCCCTCTACAGCTAAGATTGTGAACAGCAGCTCTCCCTGGAGTTGGGCTGCCATGTGCAGCTGGAGGTTGGCGTGGGCTGGCGTGGGCTGCTGTGTGCTGCCATGGGCTGCCGTGAGTGGCCAGTGGCCAACATGAGTGGCCGACAGCCAGCATGAGCAGGCCAGCAGCTGGCAAGAGCTGCTGTGAGCTGCTGTGAGCGGCCAACTGATGGCCGGTGACCAGCTACCTCAACCCACTGGAGCACAAGGCTCATAATACCAACATGGGCCAGGGAGCTGCGTCCTACACAACTAGACTGAGAAACAGTGCCTTAACCCAGAGTTGGTGGGGAGGGGAATAAAAAAAGAAACCATAATTGTCTTTGTGTAGGGATGACATATTATCTATGTAGAAAATCCCAAAGAATCAACAACAAAAAACACTCTTGGAATAAATGATTATGGCAAAAGTACAGAATATAAGATTAATATAAAAATCAATTGCTTTCTTATATGCCAACAGTGAAAAAGATTAGAATTTGAAATTAAAAACACAATACAATTTACATTAGCACAAAAAATAATGAAATACTCAGATATAAATCTAACAAAAATGCATGGAATCTATATGAGAAAAACTACAAAATTCTGATCAAAGAAATTAAGGAATATCCAAATAAATAGGTATTCCATGTTCATGAACAGGAAGACTCAATATTGTTAAGATGTTAATTCTTCCCAATTTGCTCTATCGTTTCAAGGCAAACCAAATCAAAATCCCAGAAAGTTATTTCATGGATATCAATAAACCCATTCCAAAGTTGATATGGGAAGATGACAGACCCAGAATATTCAACATTATATTAAAGATGAAGAACAAGATAGAAGACTAACATTTCCTGACTTCAACACTTAATACAAATGCTCCCCAACTTATGATGGGCTTATGTCCTGATAAACCCATTGTAAGTTGCAAACATGATAAGCCTAAAATGTACTCAATAATACACTGTAGAGTCTCGATTATTTACCCTTGTAATTGTGTGGCTGACTGGGAGCTGTAGGTCACTGCCACTGCCCAGCATCAAAGACAGTATTCTACCACATATTGCTATTCCAGGGAAAAAATCGAAATCCAAAATTTGAGAGCTCTGGTCAAGAAGGCAGAGTAAGTAAATGCTGTGCTTACCAACTCTTGTGGCCACATCAAAATTACAACTGAAATACAGAACAACCGTCTAAGGACATACAGAAGAAGCCACCTGAAGACTGATGGGGGGAAGAGACAAGGAATGGGCTGGTCCCACAACCACATGTGACCATTAAAAATCGGGAGGGATATCTCAGATGTGGAGGTTTCCTCCAGAGGAGCAAGGGAAGGGGTCCCAGCCCACACCAGGCTCCCCAACCCAGGGTCCAGTGCCAAGAAGAAAAATCCCCATAACCTTTGACTGTGAAAACCAACAGAGATTGTGGCTGAGTGAGAAAAAGGGTAGCTGCACTCCCAGGTACTCATCTTAAAGGGCCAAAGCACAGACTTACTTGCTGACTCACTCACTCTGAGCTCCAGGGCTGGGGCAGCAGCTCAGAAGGCACCGGAGCTGGAATAATTAGACATCCATATGCAAAATAATGACTCTAGATCTAGGGGTTACACCCTTGTTAACTCAAAATTGATCGTGACCTTGTCAGCCAAAGAGTTCTGTGATACAGAATAAAAAGTATTCATTTGAGCAAAAAGAGTTGCAACTCCTTAGATGCAGATGCGGGTAGCAGCCCAAACATCCCTCTGGAGAGAATAAAGACAGGCAGGGCTTACAAAGGCAAAAACCACAAAGTCATTTTTTCATGTAAATGAAGAACTGCTGGTTAGGTTAAAAGGGATTGATTAGTTCCAATAGGCAAATAGATGACGGAGAAACTACAAGGAGGAAGTAAAGTGGAGCAGCTGTGGTTCCAGGATGTTTATGGCTCAGCCTTAGCCAAGTTTAGCCACAGGGTAGCAACTTAATAGCAGCTCTGAGCACCGAGGCACAAGATGTGCACAGGTCCAACTTCCCTAAGGGTCTCCTGACTCTATTTTAAGTGACTCTCTTTGCAATTCTTACTCCATTTTATTTTGTCCATTATCAACCTACATGTAAAATTAAAAACTAGAAAATTTCTACAAGATAACATAGAGAAAATCTAGGTGACCTTCGTCTGATGGTGAGATTTTTATATACAACACCAAAAGCATGATCATTACAGAAAATAATTAATAAGTTGTCCTGTCATGATTCAAAGCTCTTGGTCTGCAAAAGATGTTAAGAGAGGGAAAAGACAAGCCACATGCTGTGAGAAAATATTTGCAAAACACATATCTGATAAAAGACTTGTATGTAAAATATTCGAAGAGCTCTTAAAATTCAACAATAAGAAAACAGCCCAAGAAAAAATGATAAAATGATTTGAACATATATCTCATCAAAGAAGACATACAAATGGCAAATATGCATAAAAAGGAGGCTAAACGTCATTTTTCATTAGGGAGTTGCAAATTAAAGCAACAATGAGATAACACTTCATAGCTATTAGAATGACTGAAATCAAAAAAGCTGACAATAACAAATGTTGACACTGAAATGTGGCAACAAGAATTGTTATTCATTGTTGGTGGGATTGCAAGATAGTACAGCTGCTTTGGAAGACAGTTTGGCACTTTCTTACACTAAGCATAGTGTTACCATATGATTCAGCAATCATGCTCCTTGGTATTTACCCAATTGAGCAGAAAACGTATGTACACAAAAATACCTACACTCAAATGTCTACAGCTGTCTGATTTGTAAATACTCAAAATTGGAAGCAACCAAGATGTTTTTCAATAAATGAACAGACATATAAACTATAATATATCCAAACAATGGAATATTATTCAAGGATAAAAAGAAATGATCTATCAAGCCACAAGACATGAAGGAATCTTAAAGGCATATTGCAAGTGAAAAACGCTAGCCTGAAAAATTCTACATAGTGTATGATCAAATTACATCACACTCTGGAAAAAACAAAACTAGAGTGACAAATAAAATAGCAATGATTGCCAGGACTCAGGGTGAGGGTCGAAGAAATGACTTGGTGAAGCACAGTGCTCAAATTAAAACAATAAAAATAAATAAATTAATAATAATAATAATAATAATAATAATAATAATAGCACACTAATGAGGGTCAAAGTGACACAGAAAACAACTAAAAGAGGTTCCAAAGGCCAAAGCTGAAACAATTGGGGCAATAAAATAAATAAAGTAGTATTGGATTATAACCAATAGATAAAATAAATATCCATGAGTCCACACTGATATAAATAAATTAATTAACAAATGAAAGAGAAGAGATAAATGACCCAGGCAGAAGAATTCTATGTAAGTTATTTAGCTACTCCATCCTAAAAGAGGGGGAGCATAACGCCCCATTCTTAAGTGTGAGCTTCACACAATGACCACCTTCAAAAGAGTACAGCATGGGAATAGTGGGGAAAGAGTATCAGGAGAGAACCCTGACAAATGTTACATATGCCCAGTGACCAAGGTCAACATCAACAGACATAAATAACGTAGATTGTGCATGCTCTTGCTATGATGTGATAAAAATGACACACTTTACCTTTGTGACCTTCCTCCTCCCCATACCCTCAGTCTAATCATGAGAAAAACATCCAATTCCAGCAGAGGGTCAACCTACAATATATCTGACAAATACTCCCCAAACTGTCAAGGTCATCAAAAACAAGGAAAATCTGAAAAATTATCAAAGCCAAGAGGAGACTAAGGAGACATGACTCTACCGTGTCTCCCCGAAAATGAGACCAGGTCTTATATTAAGGTTTGCTCCAAAAGATGCATTAGGCTTATGTTCAGCGGATGTCATCCTGAAAAATCATGCTAGGGCTTATTTTCCGGTTAGGTCTTATTTTCGGGGAAACACGGTAGAACAGAAAAAGGACATTAGGTGAAAGCTAAGGAAGTTTGAATAAACTATGGACTTTAGTTTGTAATAATGTATCAATGTTGATTCATTAATTGTAACAAATAGATGGTACCAATGTAACATATTAACAATAGGGGAAACCGTGTGTGGGGCTGGGGGCTGGGAGGAGAACATATGGAAACTCCCTGTACTATCCACTCAATATTTCTATAAATCTAAAATTTTTCTACAAGTAATCTATTAATTAAAAAATTACTATTCTGACTAACCCATTGTTGCATACTTTAAGTAAGATTAATTTTGAGGACCAGCGTAACTGATAACTGGAACATGGACCTCAGTGACGCCCAATAAAATGCAGTGCCAAGAAGATGCAGTCTGAAAGAACTTGCCACCTTTACTCATTTATTATAAAAATTATAATTCCACAATTCTCTGTGAAACCAATTCTTACCGGTATATAAACCACTCAAGTCTCCACAGTCTTGCAAACTGGTTCAGCAACTATCCTAACTCTTTCTTCCCATTCACAGCTAGTCTTGGAAGATGACTCTGGATTCACTCTCTTGATGGCCTTATCTTCCACTCTCTTCAAACCATAATAATCTGGCTCTCACCCCAATTACTTTTCCAAGATCAATGATGGTCTACCTAAATCAGTGAGCACTCACCCATGATCGCACTTTATTTTTTGGAAGTATCTAACACATTATCTGTTCCTTCCTTTTTAAACACTTTCTTCCTTTGCATTCATCACATTTCATTTTCCTGGTTTTCTTCCCACCTCTCTTGGTTCTTCTTGGGGGTGTGTGTGTGTGTGTGTGTTATTGCTGTCCTGTCCTTAAATATTATTGTCCTTAAAGTTCAGTTCAGCAAATTCTTTTCACTCTACATTACTCTTCGTGATCACCTTAACTTCCTTGGCTTTAGTAACTACTTTATGTTAATGTATCCTAAATTTTAATCTCCTCTCCAGGGCTCTCTCCTGAGCTCGAGAAAACATTAGTTAGTCTCCTTGCATTCATATTTCCATTCATATATCAGAGTCAACATGTTCCAGAATTATCCATCATCCCCCTTTCCCAAATTCCATATCTTCCTATGTTCTCTATCTCAGCAAATGGTATCATCATTGTCTAGTCAAGACAATAATGTAGTCATTATAATTGACTTTATACTCACTTCTAATGTGAAATTAATTCAATTCTGCTCAACATACCTCCTAAAAATTTCTCAAATCCATCAACTTCTATCTATCCCTATAACTACCATCTTAGCTTATCATCTCTTACCTACATTCCGACAACAGCCTCACAATGGTTTCCCCATCTCCGTGCTTCTTCCTGGCAATACATTCTCCGCTCCATCTCATCATTTCCTCCTTCAAGATCCTTTAATGATTGCTCTTTGATGATGCTTTGAGGTCCCAATGCTTAATTTTACCTTTAGTGTCCTTTATAATTAGGACTCTGCTGAACACTCCAGTCTACTTTTCTACTTCTCTCCCTCCTTCCCTACTTCCACTTCACACTATGCTAAACTGCTTTCAGTTCCTCAAATATCTGTGTTGCTTGCTCTGCATGCGCCATTCCTCTACTCCACTTTCATTGTCAATTACTCTAATTTCAGTGTTTAGCCTAAATAGTCTTTCTTTATGAAGCCTTCTCTGAATCCTCAAACCCCAGATAGTTCTTTCTCCTATATATTGCCACAGAGCCTTTTACTTCTGCTCTCAAAATGCTTCACACACACACACACACACACACACACATACACACACACACCCAAACACTATTTTAAATTTCCCTATTACTTACCCATACTGCTAATCACACTCCAAGCTCTCTGATGGTAATGAGAATATCTGTATTATTATTCTTTCCCAGAAAATATCTAGGACAATGACACTCAGAAAAGATTGGATGGATGGATGGATGGATGGATGGATTGATTGACTGATAGAAACATACATGGATGGTGAAAATAACTCAGAAAAAAAAAACTTGAAAGGTAGAAAATCTCTTTAAACTTAGATGCAGAAAAAAAAACCTCTCTGGGCTGAGTTACTGCTTGCCTAGTGCTTTTGATTCTAATACATTTTCCCAATAGCCTTGGTTTCTGTGTGTTTGAAAAATTCATAAAGAATACTCACTGTATCCCAGGTTTAAAGTGAGGATTTTCTAAGAGAGTATTACTGCTTTAGGTTGCAATAGTCATGTTAATCACCTAATACTATGTTTGAAGTACACATGAATGGACAGGACCAAAATTCCAAGACATCAAAGGACTTGATAATAACAGATTGGAAGCAATCAGAGAACAGTTAAGGAAGGAATTGTCAGCAACCAAGGGATAACAGTGGGGCTATGATCACAAATTCAATATGGGATATGTGAATAGCTGTAGAAGCCAGAATGCACCCTGGCTCAGGCAGCCTTTACACTTGACAATGGAACAGTCCAGGAAGACTTTAAAGCTTAAAGAAACAGACCTAGAGTAGATTAGGAAAGTTTGAGTACTAGTGCCAGCAAAATACATAGAATAATACGGGTGAGAGCAAACAAATTTTATCATGTTTATGTGCAGAAAAGGATTGAAAAACAAAAATATAGAGTGGAAAACATGGAAAGTCAAAGGTATATACGCTATTTTCTCCAACTCAGCTTTGTTATTCAAAAGCAATAGACAAAACACTTCAAAATGTTTTACTTTTACTTTTTTCTTTTGGCTATATCTTTTTTTCTTTTGGTTATACTTAAAATTAAATAAAAATCATACATAAACACTACTACTAAATAATTTACTTTAAAAATGTATAATCATAATATCTGATGTTACAAAGAAATAGGTACCCAGATGAATTAGCGAATATGTCAATGTTAAGACAATTAAAAGCAACAGGGTTTCTTCTAACTTCCACTCTGAAGCTTATCGTATAACTCATTATTGTTTGTAAATGAAGACATTATCTAAGAAGGAATGGTTGTTAATATTTCATCAATTTTGAAATTCTACCATTAAATCTTTCTTCACTAATGTCATCTTCACTTGTATCATTCACAAAATCATGGGGTTAGGAAACAACTATGCTTTATTTTTGTCCCAAATATTTTAGATATTCTAGCTGTAAAGATCCAAATCACCAGGTTGTTGCAAATCCTCCACTCAACCTTTTCTGTATAGATTTGACCTACCACATGCTCCACGTCACTGAAAGACTCTTGAGTCTGGGAGTGTGATTCAGCTTTTCTTTTCTGTCTCCCATGTATTGCACAGTAATAAGCAAAGGCAATTATCATAATAAACGCTCAAAAAGTACTTGTTTGGTGAATGAGTGAACCAGGAGTAAGAGAAATAAATTCCTAATCCTTTGCTCATCTTGTACCAGGTATTATGCTGGGATGAAAGGAATGGATTAAAACATATTTGACCACCTATCTTAACCCATAATATCAAGTTACTAAACCACTAATTTCTGAAAGGTGTGGGATAACTTGGAATATCTTTTTTTTTTAAATTATTTTGTTGGTTTGCTTCTAGGAGTTGCACATTTTCTCATTATCTCTTTTTTCCTGCAGCCATTTGTGCATATAATTGCTTTTAAACTATAAAGTTTTTGTTACAAATAGTGCTCTCTTTGATGAAGAAGACTGTACTTGACAGACTAATGATATTAAATTATTTAATAACCTCCTATCTTTAAATAAATTATAAGAGATACAGTTCATTTGTTTATTTTTAGTCCTCAAATTTTGTATAGGCAGTTAACACATAAGAAGAAATTAGAGCAAAATCAGTTCTGCCTCAGGAACTAGAGCTGAGCTCTTCTCCCAGTGTTGAATATTTATTTGAATTTCCATGCAGAGTCAAGTGCCAATTACATTAAAACAATCTAGACATCTTTAAAATCGAAAGTCCCATTCACTGGGGAAGTTGGACTCCAAACTTTATGGAAATAGTGATTTCATAGAAGTCTGTAGTAACTTGTTCCCTTCCCTCAAGTGCCCATTGAACTAAACAACACAGATGTGAAATTTTATGGGAAAAAATTCTATTAAGTAGTTATAGATGGAAACATCTAACTTCTCAGCTGTTTCTCTTAAATAAAGAACATAAGTATCATGAAATAAAATATATAATTAGGTTTATGTGCCCCAAAGAGTAAACATTCCCAATTTTGGAAAACAGGCCTACCAGTTCATTTAAATTTATAAAAAATGAGAATTTGCTTAAGTGTTTTTTTATTTACTACTTTAATTCCTCTTACATTGAATTAGATTTTATTCTTTGGATTTTTTTGTGTGTTCACTTTTTTTTATTTTGTTTTTACTCAATACAAATGGACTCCATCTAATTTCCCTTCCATACAGTGTTTCCCCGAAAATAAGACCTAGCCAGACAATCAGCTCTAACGCATCTTTTGGAGCAAAAATTAATATAAGACCCGGTCTTATTTTACTATAAGACGAGGAATATAATATAATATAATATAATATAATATAATATAATATAATATAATATAATATAATATAATATAATATAATATAATATAATATAATATAATATAAATAATAATACCAGATCTTATATTAATTTTTTTCTCCAAAAGACACATTAGAGCTGATTGTCCGGCTAGGTTTTATTTTCAGGCGAACACAGTATTTCCAATTGCTTGGTAAAAATAATTTAAAGCATGTGTATAGACTTGAATAGAACTCTGTAAGAATATGTAAGATCTTGATGAGAAATTTAATTTGGTTTTTATGAAATATATTTTTTTTATATCTGTAAACAAGTTTTATAAACTACATATTCTTGGTTTATGAATATACTACCTATTCTTCTAAAATAGATTATCTATTTAATTATGCTCTATATTAGTTGTGATATTCACTGTCATTGGTAACATAACTTTCTAAATTTCAGCACACAAGAGATCTCTCAGTACATCTACTTATTCAAATTTGGATACTGTGACAAGTGTAATGATTTCACTACAACCACAAAATCCCTTGAGTCATATACCTGTTTTCCTTAAAGCTCCACAGGTATGGCAGAACGGATGAAAATTTTTAAACCATTATTTTAAAAGGTATGTCTCTGAGCAACATTTAAAGAAATGCATGCCTTGGGTAAAATTTATTACTGGTTCATAACACTGACTTTAAAACATTTTGTGTGTTAGCTTTGTGTTCCGCATTGTACGCTATCTACAGCTCAGCCCATGGCTGCTTCCCTCTGCTGGCATTGATTTCCCTCCTCTTTCACTGACAGTTTAATTACTGTAGGTTTTTAGAAATAATCAGAGAAAGGGAGTTTACCTTTTCAGACTCCTACTCTCATAATGAGTAGCAAGTTTGTCTTATTTAGGGTTCTCCAGAGAAACAGAACCAATAGAAAATATACCATATAAGACCCGGTATTATATATTATATTATATTATATTATATTATATTATATTATATTATATTATATTATATTATATTATATTATATTATATTAGACTGGGTCTTATATTAATTTTTGCTCCAAAAGATGCATTAGAGCTGATGGTCCAGCTAGGTCTTATTTTCAGGGAAACACAGCATACATGTATAATATATAATATATATGTAATATACATAATATATAATATACATAATAGATAATATATGTATGTATATAATAAATACATAAATAAATGTATAATATTTTGTTCTGCTGGATTATTGATGGGACTTTCAGCTCCCATTCAATGAGTGTTCATATTCTCTCCTCAAGTCCAACCCAAATATGAAATTTGGCTTTTTATTTCTTGAATTTCACCAAAATAATAATAAGCAAATAAAAATGCACATGCAAAGCATACAGTATAACTTACTAGAGATTTTGGTATCAGAAAGAGTTCTATATCAAAGTGATGCAAACATCTTAAAATTAAATATTATATATCCCTGGCCTTAAAATAGTTCAGCCATTTGTCTAGCCTCACTTACCATTGTAACCTCAGCTCTCTTCTCCCATACATACTCACCATTTTTCATAATTCCAAATTAATTTCTTATGCAGAGAGATTGATCAATATTTTTAAATCTTTGTCTTTTGCCAACCCATGTCCTGAAAAAAAATCACACTTTCAAGCCCCAGTTTATGTTATTTTCCTTGCAAAGGCAATTACCTTCCTCCAAAAAAAAAAAAGTGTCATCAATCAACATCACAATTTTATATTACTATACACGATATTTTTAACAGTCTATCTGTTAAACAGAAGACATTATTATGTCTTCAAAATAATGATTACAAAACCTTATTGGCATTATATACTTTCATTATGAAAACTGCTGCATCGTTAGAAATTTCTTTCAGTTGAAAACAGTGACAAATAAATCAGGGTGTTTGCTTTTCTCATTTGAAGGAGTTCCGAGCTAGACTGGTATGGCAAACCTGAATGTATTCAGAAATCTTCATTTCACTCAGATGTCTTTAACACATGCTTGTCACCCCATCATCACAAGATGAGTGCCTCATCCAGAGCATTACATCAATGTCCCAAGCAGGGAGATAGAGAGAGATGAAAGGCAGAAGGCATGTGCCAACTCAATCTGTCTGCGTTTTAAAGAGATTTCACAGAAGCCCCACCAGGGAGTTCCACTTATATCTCCTTTCCTAGATCTGTTTCACATGGGCACCCATAGCTTCAAGGGAGGCACATTATTATCTTCATCTAAATTGAAGTTCTGGTGCTAGTGAGAAAAAAAGTCATGACTATGAAGTCATATTGTCTGACACAATAAAGGTACTAGCTCTTACAATTTCAAGGAAAACACAACTATTCTTTAGTTCTTAATAATGGTCAGACCATATGGTTTTGGCATATTGTTTTGTAACTTGATAGACCCCCTGCTATTAAAATCATTAAACGGCATGCTACTTGCAATGGTCAGTAAGGATGAGTCTCTGATAGTTCCCAGGTGCACGTCTTGGGCCAGCGTTCTCAACCTCAGTACTGTTAATATTTTGGGTCAGAAAATTCTTTGTTGTGGGGGGCTGTCCTCTACATTGTAGGGTGTTTAAGAGCATGCTTGGTCTTTATACTAGAGGCCAATAGAACTCCTCACCCCTAGTTTTGACGATCAAAAATATCTCTAGACATTGCACATGTCACCTGGGGGACAAAATCATCCCCGATTGAGAACCGTTATCTTGGATTGATGGAGTTTTTTCAGTAGCGTTAGAATCGATCACCAGGGGAATCTTTTAAAAAAGGAGTCTACTCCCAAATTTCTGGTTCAGTTAGACATCATCTGAAGCTTACTAATTTGTTTCCAGAAAGTTCCTCAAGTGATTCTAATGCAAAACCATGTTTGAGAATCATGGAATTATGTTATAAATTACGTCTTTATGTCAAGACAGAGCCTACAACTCGGACAAGTGATAAAAAAAGAAAGAGCTAAGCCTACTTGGGACCAGGCCTGGGTAGAGAAGCTGGCTCTCTGGATCAGCTACAAAGGGTACAACAAATCGTCTAAATCAAGATGTTCAAAGAGAAAGGGTTCTTTTGGGACAATACCTATAGCTGAGTAGGACCCTAAAGCACAGGGACTTTTTACAATTGTTGTTAAATCTTTTGAATACAATAGGACAAGAAACAATAGAGGATGTTTTAAAATGTGAAAGGAAAAGGTAAAATTATTATTAGTTTCAGATTTTATAATTTTACACTTAAAAACATAACAATCGACAGAAAAATAGTAAGAGAATTCACCAAATGGCTGAGAATAAAGTTAATATATAGAAAAACAAATATATATTATATAGGTACATACATACAATATTATACTCCCAAGCAACAACCACTTAGAAGATATGATGAAAGACCCCATTTACAATGGCAATGAAAAGAAAGAATATCTAGAAATAAATTTAAAAATAAATGAAAATCCATCTTTAGGAGACTAAAGTGTTAATTGGACTTAAATGCAAAGTTGAATAAATAAAATTATATGTGTTGTTCTTGGACAGGAAGATTTAATATCATAAAGATGAATGTTCTCCCTGAGCTAATCTATGGATTTATTTGTTGCCCCAGTAAACTCGGTAGCTGGATTTCTTTTTAATTAGAAAGGCAATTCTAAAAGTTATGAAAAAAACAACAAAGGCAGAACAATGTGGCAGATCACACTACTAGATATTAAAATATATTTAAAACTTCAATAATCCAAAGTTTGGTGTTAGCGTTTGAGTAAACATAATCATGAAAGGAACAGACTAAGATAAGAAACACAAAAAATTCAAATAGGAATTTAAAATATGATTAAAATAGCATTTCAAATCAGTAGGAAAAAAAGTTTATTCATTACATGAAAAGATCAAATTTAAATGTTAAAAAATGAAACCAAAAACATATAAGTGAATCATTAGGTTGGTGCAAAGTAATTGCGGTTTTTGCAATTCTTTTTAACCTTTTAAATAGCAATTATTGTTGCACCAACCTAATACTTTAAGACCTTTACCAACAAAGGACCTTTTTAAGCATGACATAAAATCTGGAAGCCATTAAATAAAATACAAATATAATTGACTCTATAAAAATTAAAATTTGCATTAAAATAACACCATGAACAGAATCAAAAGGCAAATGTCAAATTGAGGGGAAAATGCAACTTATAGACAAAGAATACATTTCTATAGTATATAAACAACTTCATAAATCAACAAGATACACCTGCCAATGTTACTGAAAAATAGGAAAAAGATATAAAGTAAACGTTCAGAGATATAGAAATAAAAGTGGCAAAACTTTACTTATAAGATAAATATGAAGGAAAACAAAACTGAAACAATATTTTCTTACTTATCTAAGATCCAAAAGTCTGATAACAATGGGAAAATCTGAACTCTCATTGCTGATGGGAAGGTGACTTGCTCTAACCTATTTTCTAGGCAATTTTGAAGAATCTATCAAAATTATCATTGTACGTACTCTTTGACCCAATAGTTCCACTTTAGAAATTTACCTAGCAGGTGCACATGGAAATAATTGGGTTAGTTTCCTATCACTGCTGTAACAAATGGCCACAAACTTAAAACATATAGAAACGCATTGTTTACAGTTCTGTAGGTCAGAGGTCCAGTGGGTTAGGCTGGGTTGGTGTCCTATGAGGACTCTCTCCTTGGCTTGCAGATGGCCATCCTTTTGCTGCCACTTCTCATGGTTGTCCCTCTGTGCTCACGTACCCTAGTCTGTCTGTCTGTCTGTCTCTCTCTCTCTCTCTCCTAACCTCTTACAGAACACAAATTGGACTGGATTAGGGTCCACCCCAACAGCCTCAGTTTAACTTAATTGCTGTTTTAAAGGCCCTCTCTCCAAATACAGTCACATTCTGAGGGATCCCAGGTTAGGATCTCAACATACAAATTTTGGGAGAACACAAGCCCATAACTATGCAAAAATTCTAATTACACCAAACTCAAATTCTTTCTGACTCCTTTCTCTCTCTTCCTCTTTCTATTCAAATATATCTTGTATAAATGCTACTGTGACATTTCCTCCTACTCTCCATATCTACTCTTCGGGAGCTTTCTTATCCAGACTATTACCAAAGCATGCTAACAGACTCTCCAACACTGTCCTACACATTTGCTGCAGATTTGTCTTTCTAAAACTTAGCAGTAATAATGCTACATCAACTCAAAAACCTATAGTGCTTTCTCAATTATTGCCTAACAATGGCCTAATAACTTAGACAGCCTTTTGAGGCCTTTCCTGGTCTCTTTCCAAAGAGGTGCTCCAGCATTATGTCCCTTGACTTCTCTGTGGAATCTTTAGTCTCTAAAACAGTGTATTTTATATTGTGGTAAAAAAAAAACACAAAAACAAAACAAAACAAAAAAAAAACAACAACTACTGGTGGATTGTGAAACTAATTTTAAGCAGCATTTTGGAAACTAAAGAAAGGAAAGGAATGGAATGAAATGGAATGGAATGGAATATATCGATAACATTAAAAAAGAGTATCTAGGGGCTAGCCCGGTGGCTCACACGGTTAGAGCTCCATGCTCCTAACTCCGAAGGCTGCCGGTTCGATTCCCACATGGGCCAGTGGGCTCTCAACTACAAGGTTGCCAGTTCAATTCCTCAAGTCCCGCATGGGACGGTGGGCTCTGCCCCCTGCAACTAAGATTGAACAAGGCACCTTGAGCTGAGCTGCCGCTGAGCTCCAGGATGGGTCAGTTGGTTGGAGCATGTCCTGTTAACCACAAGGTTGCCAGTTCGACTCCCGCAAGGGATGGTGGGCTGTGCCCCCTGCAACTAGCAACATTAACTGGACCTGGAGCTGAGCTGTGCCCTCCACAACTAAGACTGAAAGGACAACAACTTGACTTGGAAAAAAAAAAAAGTCCTGGAAGTACACACTGTTCCCTTCCCCAATAAAATCTTCAAAAAACAAAACAAAACAAAAAAAGAGTATCTAAACATTCATACATGTTATAAAGTTTTAGTTCAGACTTTTATTTTTATTCCCCATTAAGTTATTCTTTGAGAATTTCCTGAGCTTTTTATTTTATGCCTCCCTCTGAATATTTTCAAGAAGATACTATTACTTTTTAGGTAATTACATTGTGTGGCATATCAACATAAATTACACTGATTTCCCCAAGCAATAATTTCCTTGTATGCACACAAGTCCCTGTTTTCTGAAATCTTTCCTCTAACTACTGAATGATAGGTTGGTTCAGAACTTACAACCAGCCCCATGGCAACTGTGCACAGCAGCATGACAGCAGTAAAAGCATTAAGAACAAACACCATATTTCTCAGCATATATTAGATTTCAAAAGCTCCTAACCACCCATCACTGGGTAATTTTTAACTTAACACTGAATGGACCTGAGCTATTAGTCATAGACAAGTGTTGTTATAAGTACTTAAACAGACTTTGTTGTTTAATCATCAACAGACCTAGAGTGCTACAAACCCAGGGACAAAATGAAGAGCTAGGAGTGAAAATCTCCCTGAATTCTGGGCACAGAAATGAAATCTGACTGTTATAGCAACAGAATTAGTGGGGTGGGACGCCCTTCTTTGACAGGATAAGGTAGGAACATAACAAAGTACCAGGTCCAGAGAAAGCAGGGTCCTGAACAACAGCAAGTTATTCTTGAGGTGTTTACCTTTCAAAGGAAATAGGAAAATAAAGCACAGCCATGTGATTAAAACTAATTTTAAATGATTATATCTATCTGCTGGTATTTCACAGCAGCCACTGATTGTCTCAAAAACAAAGTAGACTGAGTGGGGTCATCTCTCTCCCCTGGCAGTCCTTGCTCTGTGTGCATTTTGAGTGACATTAAAGAGATCACCAAGGCAGAGAGGGGTTTGTCTCACACAAACAAAAATATGCACATATGTACAAAGACTTTTTTGGCTTTTTAAAAAATACATAGAAACATTGGATGAGGAAGTGAATCAAATTCAAATAATGCCTAACGTGTTATCTGGACTTTTGTGGCACTGAAAGTTTTAGCCAGGCAAGATTTGTGCTTGAAAGGAAACATACAGATCACGAAGAAATGAAGAAGGTACACTTCAAATTACAGAAAATTATATTTTTTCATCGTGTTAATTTTTGTCAACGTAATTATAAGAATAATGCTTAGGCATTTCTTATTTCTCTTTATTTTAAATATGTCTCTAAGACATTGTTTTCTATTTCCACTATGGATCAGTGGTCTGCAAATGCGTAAGAATCATCTAGAAAGCCTGTCAAAAATACATACTCCAAGGCCATACTCAAGGAGATTCTGATTTATAAGGTCTAGGATGGGACTCTGGAATCTATTTTTTTAAACTTGCTCCCTTACCCCCTGCTTGGCTGCTCCTATCACCAACCAAAAATTTTATATCAAGGGTGATATACAGACCATATTTTGAGAAATAGCAAAGTAGATGTTGCTTAATTCCATCCCTCATATACCGTTCTTAGTTACACAAACCAATTTAAGGTATTTACCAGACCTGTGTATACGCCACCCAGACCAGGAAGAATACTACCTAAAGTGTGTCACCTAAAAAGCACCAAAATCTCCACTATGGCTAAGAATAAGTTTCTCACTGGCCAGTCAATTATCTTTATTATCTATTCTGATTATTCCCTAATAAGAATTACTAAAAGGCTATGCCAAAATATCGGATAGTACCTTCAGAAGATCAGTTTATCTGCCTGTATCAATTTGGAGCAGCCTTCTAATTCTTATGCAATAGCGATTCCTTATTATACTATTTAGTATATTCCTCAGACCATCTGCATCAGAATCAGCAGGGAGGGCTGTTAATACTGAAAAGTTTTGGTATCTACCTCAGACGTACTCAGTCACAAACTCTGGGTCATGGCTCAAGTATCTGAATTTTTAACAAACCCTAGACTTTCATGTGCACCACTACCAACTGCCCTCTATTGAAGATTCAGAAGATAAATTAGTTGCAATTTCTACTTAGCTATTCTTCCTACAGCTTTGGAACTAATACATGGCACTGTGATAATAAAAAGTGGGATGAAGGAAAATGGGAGAATGAGCAGAAATGAGCTCAATCTAAGGGAGATTCTGAAACAGAGGTCTAAATGAGAGGAGAGAGATGACTGGCAAAATAGTTTCCTAAATTCACTTTTGCCATAACACCCAGCTGGGGTTTTAGTACTTTCTTGAGGTGAAGGGTGTGTCACTTTCTGGGATAACTTTTTCACCCCATCATACTTCAATACTGGTATTAAAATCTTCACCGGGTAGCTATAGCTATGGTCACTTGGGGTGATGTAGAAATGACAGAGACAAGTCTGTCCTGTAGAATTTGAAAGATTTGATTAAACTGATGTCGGATACATACCATTATTGTCATAAATTTAAGCAAAAAGAAATCTTAAGCACAATTTAAAGGAATCGGCTTTGAGGAAGGTGTATGTCAGTTCTGAGCCCCTCTACATTACAGCTTTCGTCCCAAGAGTGTCTTCTTTAACCTAGGAAAGCCAGCCCCTGCTCCAGCCTGGTACTGAGGAGTCATGTGCTTTGCTGCGCCATCCTGGAAATTTCCTAAGCTTCCCTCCTGTGCCTAGGACTGTAATGCTTTCTATATGGGGCACCTGAGCCTGTACTCCTCTAAAAAGCAATTTCCAGTCCTCTAAACAGTGGATGGGGTAGACCAGATGTCACAAGGGACTCTGGGTCATGTGCCTACAGAGCTGCCCCCAAGCCCCATCCAGGCTTCAGTTCCAGGAGTACAGCCTAGCAAGTGTATTATTCTCACTAACTAGTATAGTGTTTTGTTTTGGGTTTTGTTTGTTTGTTTGTTGCATGGTTGCATGAAATTGGATAGCCAGAGTAGTACTGACCCACGGAGTGTGAGTTACTGTCACTCATGTTGTCAGGCACAGGAAGAGTTCAGTGTTCAGTGCTCCCAATGTTCATTGCCAACCCTTTGCCTTGAGCCACAGGTGGGCCAGTATGACGACTCATGAACATCTATTTTGATTGTCGTGCAGCTTCCAGTTTATAGCACCCATGGGCAGCAGGGGTGACAGCAGGTATCCTTTGTCCTGTGCCCCCCCCCCACTACTATCATTTGAAATAGCCACCCCAAGCCCTAGAGGCTCCACAGCACATATAAAGTAATCCTCCAGGAGTTACCACCCCATGTCCTCTAAGGGCTTTGAGACCATTTTCTCTTTAATGCTATATACCGTTGATATCCTCTTTTGCTTCTGCTGGATGCCTTGCTCTCCTGGATTGGTCTTAACCCATAGCTGACAAGGGACAGACATTCCTTGTACAAAGGGGATCATTCTTGTCATTCCAACCAGAGATCCTTTGCTGGTGGCAGTGTGTGGACAGCAAAGGTAGGGCCAGCCATCTAGAAATGCAGTGATTATGGACTAACGAGTCCAAGAGAAGTCACGATTGGAAAACATGTTGATTCATGATTACATTATTAAATTCCAATGGAAAATATAACATGACCAGAAAATAAATGACCATTCACAGTGTCCTGCATACCTGAATAAGACTTGCTCTTATTATCACCAACAAAGCACAATACAACTTTTGAGAGAGACAGTGGAGGCTGGTATATGGGCAGTGTGATGGATGATGCAGCGCCATTAAGTGATGATGTCGGCCATAGTAACCACGTGCTGTGGGAGTCCTGCTTCAATACAAACAGGTTACAAGGAGCCATAGGACTGTGAGTAGTAACAGCATTGTTATCCTTTTCTCATGTGAGAGAAATAAAATTAGCTAAGAACGATGTATTTGGTAACAAAGAACTGTAAAGAAATGTTTCCTAGACTTGAACACAAAGAGATGGCACTTGGACCCTAAAACGAATCTTCACGTGTACTGATTAGACAACAAATAAGTACCTCTTCCCAACTCCACTATTTTATATCATCATTGATAATTATTATTCTTCACAGAGAATCATGAATTTGGTAACATATTTGTAATCAAATTGTTTATATAGACATGTGCCTACGAAAATATTTACTTCAGGGACCCCAAACCCTAGTGGTGGTCTTGATTCACAATTCCCTCCCAGTTCATTGCTTTGTCCCTCTGTCTCTGTTTCTTTCTTTCTCTCTGTTTTCTGCTCGCCTCCCACCTCTACTCCAACTTAAATCTCATAACCAGCACTGAGGCTAAAGTGGAGGACTCCATCTATGGTCTTATCTCATGATTTTACAAAACCTTGATATACATTTGTGGTGCACAATACATAAAACCCAGGAAATTACGTCCTGACTTTTTTAAAAAACAACCATTGCTGAAGTTTGGAAGCTTACCACAAGGAGGATATACATAGCTTCCTGATGAAAAAGTTAAAGACTTCTCTTTCTGATAAAGCTAATTGATTACCAAGTTGCTGCCCAGATATCCAAAATGTTGGACCAAGTGGTTGGAAGAGTGTGGCTGAGAGAATATTTTTGACATTTCAAGTCATTCTTTCGCTGGAAAAAATACTAAGGTTGCGTAGAGTTACACATATGTGGGTGAAGACGTCTCATTGCAAGATACTTAAACATCAAAAGTTAAGGGTGATTTAAAGCCACCATAATTTAGCTCTGGGAAGTAAACATTGTAGAAAGGAAATTGATCTGAAATTAACCCTAAGAGAGCATACTAAAGGTATCAATCCATGCCCACATAGTGTATTTCTTGAAATCTTGCTCATGATGGTATTTTCTTCTAAGATATATCTACATATAATTTGAGGTTGATAAGTACTCCATTATAGTTTTAATAAATATTTCTGTGTATTTGGTTAAAAATACCTGACTGTTATGCTGGATACTTTGGGTTTTGCCTCATCACAATATCCTGCACTTGAAGAATACAGAGCTGCTGAGATTATTGATTTAGTGAAAGCCACAAATTTGACAAAATGCTTTGCAGAAGTCAACTGCTGAAGGTCTGGACTTTAGCTCCAAACCCTTCTTATAAACACACAAATGAAGAAAAAGTTCTTGTCTGAGTCCCATGTTGTCTTAAAAAGATATAACCTCCAGTCTAATTTCACCACCTATATACTGCTCTCTCACTCTCTCTTGTGTACTGTACTCACAACTCTTATCTTTCTGCTCCCAATAAATTCTAATGTTTGTATCTGGTAAGAGTAAAAAACAAGTGGTACTGAGCAGAGACCTAGATCACCAATAAGTCAAGGTCAGCGGCCCCAAAGAAGCCCCTTTATATTTCTCCTTACAAGAATAAGACAGCTGAGAAGAAAAACAGATTTCACGAATGAGAAATGGAAAACATATTGCATGCATTTAAAATGGATGATTTGAATATAAAGAAAATCCCTTTTCCCTCAGTTCACTCTTCCTCCACAATGAGGGTATGAAACTTTAGAAGGAGTCAAGAGGGCCGTAAGATATGAGAAAGTTTTGAACTATTCCAAGTCAATATCCATATGTGGATTTTAAAATCCATTACTCCTATGAGATTGTTTTTCATTTCTAAGGCTCCATGGGGCATTCTTTGGTCTTATATCCTATGTTCCTCCTTTGTTAGGATGTTATAACTCAATGCTGAAATTCTATAGTTCATTCTGATGAGCACCTTTATGTACTCAGGAATAGGATCTTCATCTCAGAAGGAGTAGATATAACATTTGATACAAAGGTCACCACTGCTACATTGCTTATGAATTGCAATTTTTAATAGCCCTTCTGCCTTACTCTGCACCCCTATCACACATATATATGCAGCATAAAAATAAAAAAAAAGAAAAAAGAAAAAAACCTGTTCTTCCAGCAGGTTGAATATAAAACACTAGAGTTTTTGTTTAATTTAAAATCATTTTCAATGATGCCTCTCATTAGTTTAATTAACACACATGGAAACTTGACAGAAGCTGTCAGTTGTTACTGCTGTTATATTGCTCATTTGGAAATATATTTTAAAATAAATTTACAAGACAGGGTCAAGATGGCAGAATAGGTAAATGCTGTGCTTACTTCCTCTCATGACCACTTCAAAGTTACAACTGAACTACAGAACAACCATCACTGAGAATTTCCTGAAATCTAGCTGAACCAAAGCCCTACAACTAAGGACATACAGAAGAAACTCCCTCAAAATGGTTAGGAGAGGCAGAAACGTGGAATGGGATGGTTCCACACCAACTTGTGAATTGGGAGGGATGTCTCATCTGCTGAGGTCCAGCCCCAGAGGAGACAGGGGTTCCAGCCCCACACCAGGCTCCCAAGACCAGGATGTCAGTGCAGGGGAGAGAAGTCCCCATAACTTCTGGCTGTGAAAATCAGTGAAGATTGTGGCTGCAGAAGATGGCAGCCATCCCAGAAACTCTGCTTAAAGCACCCTCACACAGACTTACTCACTGACTCACTCATTCTGAGCTCCAGGGCTGAAGCAGCAGCTTGAAAGATGCCAGGGTCATACAGGGAGGAAATTAATTGTCTGGACTCAGGATGGGGGCTGGAAGGGCAGCTTTCTCTCAGGCAGAGGAGCTGATGGAAGCTATTGTTTCTTTGATGAGCCCTTCTACCTCCAAGTATGCAGACTCAGTCTCCATCAACCTGGCTAACATTGTTTGCTTACTCCACCCTTGTGATTCTAAGACCCCACCCTAGCCAACTTTTGGGCACACCCAAGCCACTCCCAGTAGCTTCGCCATACAAACAGCCTGTCTTGGCTCATACTGCAAAGTTTCTTTTAAATCTCTCAAAGGTTCACAAAAACCAAACGAGTAGCATCTAGCTTCAGTGTGTCCCATACACTTAGCTGAGCAACTCTCAGTCCAGCACTAGCAACAGCTAGCCTGAGTTCATGGCTTGGCCTCTCAAGGAATCTCCAAGCACAGTGCAAGTGGCAGACATCTGCAGATTGCTTTGTGGCTCATGGCAGGTGACCCTGAGCACAGCACAAGCTGTGTCTGAACTTAGCCTGCAGTGGGTCCCCTCCCAGGAGGGTCCAGGGCTAGCACACCCAGTGGACAGATTTGGACCCAGCCAGAACATCACCCACTGCCTCCAAGGATGACACACCCAAAGGACACAATGGGAAGGCACCGAAGCCCTGCTAAAGTGAATCCTGCTCTGACAGCCCCTGCACCACAACTTCTTCACTATAGTCAGGGCCAGCCTTCATAGCCAATCAGCCTGAGGGTTAATCCCTCTAACTGATGTGCAAACAGCAACCAAGGCTCAACTACAACAGGAGGGCACACACAACCTACACAGGGAACACACCTGGAGCACCCGGCTCTGATGATCAGGGAGACTCTTCCACTAGGCTCCACAGGACACATACTACATAAGGCCACCCTACTAAGACCAGGAGACATAGCAACCCTTTATAATATATAAAAACAAACAAAGGGAGGGGGCAAAATGGGAAGACAAAGAAACATGTCCCAGATAAAAGAATAGAACAAAGCTCTAGAATCACTAAACGAAATGGAGACGAGCAATCTACTAGATGCAGAGTTCAAAACACTGGTGACAAGGATGCTCAGTGATCTCAGGAAGAATTTCAACAAAGAGATAGGAAACATAAAAAAGAACCAGTCAGAAATAAAAAATACAATAACTGAATGAAGAATACATTAGAGGAAATACAAAGTATATTAGATGAAGCAGAGGACTGAATCAGCAATTTAGAAGGTAAGGTAGCATAAAACATCCAATCAGAATAACAACAACAGAAATCCAAAAAAAAATGAGGATGTTTTACAGGGCCCCTGGGATAACACCAAGCAGACCAACATTCACATTATCGGGGTACCAGAAGAAGAAGAGACAGAAATCAAGGAACTGAAAACCTACTTGAAGAAATAATGACTGAAAACTCCCTAACCTGGTGAAGGAAAAAATATACAAGCCCAGGAAGTGCAAAGAGTCACAAACAACAGGAACCCAAAGAGGCCCGTACCAAGACACATCATAATTAAAATGCCAAAGGTTAAAGACAAAGAAGAACTTAAAAGCAGCAAGAAAAAAGCATTAGTTACCCACAAGGGAGCTGTCCATAAGACTATCAGCAGATTTTTCAACAGAAGCTTTGCAGGCCAGAAGGGATTGACAGGAAATATTCAAAGTGATAAAACGTCAGGACCTACAACCAAGATTACTCTACCCAGTAAAGCCATCATTTAGAATTGAAGGACAGATAAAGACCTTCCAAGACAAGAAAAAGCTAAAGGAATGCGTCACCACCAAACCAGTATTACAAAGAATCTTAGAGGGACTCCTTTAAATAAATAAATAAGTATGAGTGATAAAATGACAATAACTACATGGTCGGACAATTAAGTTTGCAAACTAATCCTAGAAAATATGCTACATACCTCATTGCTAAATATCACTACGGTCACCTTCGAAGTACTCCCCTTGGGAAACTCTACACCAACGCCAGCACTTAGTCCACCTTTCAAAGCAATTTTGAAACTCTTTTTCTAAAATAGCCATCAGAACTGTTGTCATATTACCCTTGATGCGCAGAATGTTATCAAAATGTCTTTCTTTCAATAATTTCCTTTATCTTCATGTAAAGAAAGAAGCCATTGGGAGGCCAGATCAGGTGAGTAGGGAGGGTGTTCCAATACAGTTATTTGTTTACTAGCTAAAAACTCCCTCACAGACAGTGCTGTGGGAGCTGGTGCATTGTCGTGATGCAAGAGCCATGAATTGTTGGTGAAAAGTTCAGGTTGTCTAACTTTTTCACACAGCCTTTTCAGCACTTCCAAACAGTAAACTTGGTTAACCGTTCAGTTGGTGCAAATTCATAATGAATAATACCTCTGATATCAAAAAATGTTAGCAAGATCGTTGCAACAAGTTTGCGAATGTAATTGTCAGACCTCGCACTTATCTATCAATAATTACTTTACATGTAAATGGATTAAGTATTTCAATCAAAAGACACAGGGTGGCTGAAAGGATAAGAAAAAAGACTGTTACATATTCTGCCTACAAGAAACTCACTTCAGATCAAAAACACACACAGTTTGAAAGTAAGGGAATGGAAAAAGATAATTCATGAAAATGGAAACAAAACAAAACAAAACCAAAAAGCTAGGGTAGCAATAGTTACACAAGAAAAAATAGACTTTAAAACAAATGCTATAACAAGAGACAACGAAGGATCTAGTAATCCCACTTCTGGATATTTATCCAAATTGCTACTTTGAGGGGACGTATGCATCCATATGTTCACTGCAGCATTATTTACAATAGCCAAGATATGAAGGCAACCTGTGTGTCCCTGAATGGATAAATAAATAAGGAAGAGATGGTACATACCATGTTTCCCCGAAAATAAGACCTAACCAGAAAATAAGCCATAGCATGATTTTTCAGGATGACATACTCTGAACATAAGCCCTAATGCGTCTTTTGGAGCAAAAATTAATGTAAGATCCAGTCTTATTTTGGGGAAAACATGGTATATACAATGGAATATTACTCAGTCATAAAAAATAATGAAATCTTGCCATCTGCAACAACATGGATGGACCTAGAAGGTATTGTGCTGGAAGTAATAAGTCAGACAGAGAAAGACAAATGTCATATGATTTCACTTATAAGTGGAATCTAAAGAACAAAATAAACAAACAAATGAACAGAAACAAACTGATAAATACAGAGAACATTTTGATGGTTGCCAGATGGGAATGGGTTGGGGGAGCTGAAAATGGGGAAGGGATTAAGAAGTACAAAATCATTGTTACACCATAGTCATGGGGTTGTAGGGTTTAGCATAAGAAATATAGTTAATAATATTTTAATAACTATGTATGGTGTCAGATGGGTACTAGATTTATCAGGGTGATACATGAGAGAGGGTGGGGGAGCAGGGTGAAAACTATGAAGGGATTAAGAAATGCAAATTGGTAGTTACAAAATAGTCATGGGGATATAAAGTAAAGCACAGGGAATATAATCAATAATATGGTGATAATTGTGTAGTGCCAGGTTGGTGCTAGACTAGTCAGGTGGGTACTAGGCTAATCTTAAATTATACAAATGTCTAACCACTATGCTGTACACCTAAAATTAATATAAAATAATAGAGTGCAAACTATTATTGAAAATTTTAAAAAGTGGGGAAAAGGCAAAGGGGAATAAGAGATTCAAATTTCCAGGTATAAAACAAGTAAGTCATAGGGATATAATGTACAGCATAGGGGATATAGTTAATAATATTGTGACAGCGTGGTACAGTGTCAGATGGTTGCTGGACTTATCATGGTGATCACTTCTTTAGGTATATAAATGTTGAATAACTATGGTGTATACCTGAAACTCTATAATATTGTATGCTAGCTATATATTAATAAAATCTTTAAAAATAAATAAAATAAAATATGTTTTCAAGTTATATTGTATACTAAAATATTTTAGACTAAAATTTCCTGTCCATCAAAGAGTGTGGCCAATTTTCAAATACATAGTGAGACTCTCTAATGTAGATCTAGAAGATGTAATGGCCATATTAAAGAAAAATTATAATCCATGTTCTGCCCTACCTAGTTGGGCATGTGGAAAGCTATACTCTCACAAAATAATTATGACAACTAATAAAAAAACTTAAAGAAATTAAATCTAGTCCCTCCTCTAGTTTTGCGAATGTAATGGCTTATAGAAGCCAAGTTGACCGTAAGGCAATGAGAACACAAACTCCATGTCACTGAAGAACCACAATTGACTCCAGCCAATATTTGCCATGTAGGAATGAGGCCATTGATTTGAAAATTATTCTGGCTTTTTAAAAACATAACATTAGATTTGCATGTGAAATATATCAATTTACAAATATTGCCCAGTAACTCAATTTAAAAAAAATATTCTATAAACTAAACGGAAAACTTCTGCAAGCCACATTTGGCTGACAATCCTTCAGTTTGTGAATCCTAGTCTAGAATAGTGACTTCTAACCTTGCTGATTACTAGCATCACTGAATTATCTGTGGTTTCTGCATTTAACATATATCCCTCTATCTGCTGCCTCCCCCTTCCATTTATTTGTTAGGGTGTGATGGGCTCTTCATTACTTTCTTTCCCAGAAAATGTCCCTGAACCTATGGAAATACACTTCTCTAAGCACATGATCGTGATGCAAAGTTAACAAGAAAATGAGCCTTGATACAAATCCATATATACGGAGCACAATTTTGTGAGGATGAAAAAAGATAAATAGACATACAGACACATGACGGAAAGGAAATGCAACAAAATGTCTCCAGTGTATACCTCTGGGTACTGAGTGGAGAGGATGGGGAAATGTTTTAAAATAAATTTCTGTATTTTTGGCAATAAATTATGTATATATCCACTGAAAGAGTTTTCAGAGTATACTTCTCCCGGAGGTGAAGGCGTGGAGATGGATGGGAAGGAATTAGGGGAAGTTATTATTTTTTTTCTATAAAAGAGTGACAAGATTGACTGTGTTAATGACTGTTCAAACACAATTTATCTCCCCCATTTTTAGAGTTATAAGTGTTGTAAGAATAAAAACTAATTTTCAGCAAAAAATAAATGCATAATTCAGTTCATTTTTTTGTTAAGAGGTTGCTACACATTAGTCACCCAGCCTGCCCTGTCCTGGCACCATGGAAGTAAAAGATTGCTCTGAGAGTTGAGCAGCACATCCTACATGGCTCCATCTTTCATGCCGATATCATCTGACTTTTTGAGGTCTCTCGTTTGAGGTCCCACCATGGTTGCCTCAAAGACTCTATTTCTTTTATATGCGAAATTAACAAGTTGGAGAAAAAGAGGATTTGACTGAGAATTCTCAAAAGAGAGCCTTCATAGACTGAGCAGACCCATCTATAGAAACATGCATGCACTGGTCATCAGATGTGCCTTCATTTCTCTGAGCTTTAGCACATACTTCTTAAAATCAAATATCCACATGTTTGCAAAGCAATGCTATCATAGGTATTGAAAAATATTTTTTAATAAATTAAGGCACACAGAGACTAATAAAGATAATCAAGCACATAAATTATACTCACATTACATTTTCAGGTTCACTGTTTAATTTTAAATTTGTTTCTTTTTAGAATTTATCCCTTATTTTTCTTTCAAGATAACCTCACCTTCCATCCTTTTCCATAAACTCTTCTACTTTTTCACTTTCTTTTTCACATTTTCTTCCTCCATTTTTCTCCCAAAAAGCTTCCAAAGGTAGCTGGGCGTGAGAAGAAATCCATATTTATACACCTCATCGTTCACAGTAAGTGAAGGATAAGGACCAACTAAAATACACACATAGTCATAGACACAAACACATACCACCTAATATTTAATGTATCACTTAAAAGTGGATTTGACTACAAGTGACAGAACACCTAAGAATGACTTAAACAAATAAAATTTATTTTCCTCAAAAAATACGAAGTCCAAAGGTATGTACTTTTTAGCATTAGCTTAGCTGTTCTGAGATACCAGGAACACGGGCTCTTTCCATTCTTTTCCTCCACCATTTTAACAGTATTAATTTTCATCTTCTTCCTAGTCACCTCATGGTGACAAGCTCTAGCTATTGCTGTAATCCCAGACAGCACATCTACACTATAAAAGAAAGAAAATATAAACAGCAGTACCAACGGCTTTGCCCTTTCATTGAGAAAGATAAAGCTTTCCCATAATCCCTTACGGACATTCACTTTGATCTCATGGGTTTAATTGTAACCTTTCAAACCATTAGAACTATGTCACATGGCCAAACCTAGCTACAAGGGAAGCTGGGAAAGAGAATGTATACATAGGAGTATTGCTGCATTGCACAAAACTGATGTTTTGTTAACAGTAAGGAGAGGAAGATAAATATAAAGCAGGCAAATAGTATTTGCCACACTGACCTATTTAAAGGGTAGCAAAAGCACTGCTTATTCTCATATACACCAACTCAACTAAGCTAACAGAGGACCCAATGAGACCCTTGGAAACCTATTTGAAAAATAAATTTAAACAATCTATAATTAGCATAATGGTTGTTCTTGGTGGAGTGGGTACTTTTGAAGTGCTTTGATGCTTTTGAAGAAAATCGTCTTATTATGTAAAATTTTTCCTACCAAAATTTTTGCCCCATTGAAACAGTAATACTCATAAAGAGAGCATTTGCTTTGCAAAGATAAATTTGAGTCCAGACTATTCATATTTTACCAATTCAAAGCCAGTATAGTGTGAATGTTCTATTATTACATTGCTTTAAAACAAAGCATGATACTTAATTCAGAGTCTTAAATTCAGATATTCAAGTTGGGTATTTAATAACACACAAACACTAAAACTCGCATTGAAATGACAAAGTATTTCAACTATAATTCCTCATAGTTTGTAATGTCCTAAAAATGTAGTTTTGACTAAATGAAAGTTTTCAAATCCTATAATATTGAAAATGGTATTTATAGACCATAAATAAGTCACAGTATAATCCCACATTGCCAGCAAAATAATAATGGTGACTTTGAGTAAGCCTAATTTCCTGACTTCTAAGATTGGTAAATTCTCTCTAGGAAGAAATTGCTTAACTCCTAGGCTCCCACTGTTGTTTTGTTTTCTAAATCTTCTGGAATATACGATGTCAAGAACCCAAAGTCACCTGAATCACTTTTCCTTTTTTCCCAATTACACCACACTTCTCAAGTTTTCTCTTTCCTTTCAGGTCTTCCCTGTGTTATACAGATTTTCCCTTTCCCACAACCTTCCACCACTTCCCATCCTTCCTTTTTCCTCCTCATCTTACTGACCCCACTAATTGTCTCCCTTTTAAATTTCCTTACGTTGGCTCCAGGTCTCAGAAAGTCAACAGCAAAACTAAGGGGAAAAGATCTGGTTCCATAACCCTGAGGCAGGGTGCTGTCCCATGCACCTTGTAATTTTGAGCTTGGCTGGTACGTGAGTAACAACCTAAATTACTAACACACTGCCTTAAGAGCTTCATGATTTCAGTTTGGTTTTTTGTTTATTTGTTTTAGAAGGAATTTGCAACTCTAGGACACTTTTTGTTACTCTCATTTGGCCTTTTTTTTCCTTTTCAATTTATTGTTTTTAGATATTTGATACCAAATGATTTAAACTTAATTTATGGCAACTGAGGGGATTTTCAATTTTAGAAAATGAAAAGGCCTCTGGGTACATGCCAACCCCCTTCTCTCCTCCCTGCCACCCACACAAACTATTCATCCAGCACAAAGCTGCAGCAGTAGACCCTGATATGGGCTGCAAAGAGGTGAGGGATTCTTTTCAAAATAAAACTCCTTTTTATTATTTTTCAGGCCTCTCAAAATAGCCCAACTATATGTCATTAAATTAATCTTCAAAATGCCTCTTTATTTTTTTTTAATTTTTATTAAATTTATTGGGTTGACACTGCTTAGTAAAATTATATAGGTTTCAAGTGTAGAATTCTATAATACCTTATCTATATATTGCATTGTGTGTTCACCACCAGAGTCAGTTCTAAATGATCAACAATTCTCATTTCAACTTGGTAATGGCGTAAAATTTAAATGCAATTATACACAAAGAAACTGCCGTCTTCCTTTGTACCTGACAATGGTAAGGTCATAAACTGCCCTAAATCTGTATTCTTGGCTTAGCCATTTATAGTATACTTTCTTGTAGGTATTAAATACTGTTTAATGAAATAGCTTATAAGATTAAGAAAGTGTTCTGTTTTCTGGAGGTAAAATGGTAGCAATTTCACACTTTTACTCAAAAGCATTTGACGAATGAAGGTTCCAACTTGGTTGTGGTATGTGAATTAATTTGTAGCTCTCTGAATATTTTGCCCTTACCCATCATTCTCCACATTTCTTGATTATGAAAACAGAGCCGTAAGGTACACATTTGCCTTTCTGAAAGGAGGTCTTAATTATGAGTACTACAAATTTTTTGCTTAGTTTACTCACATATTCATTCCTTTATGTAACACAAGGGATCTGCTTATGTTTTGCTTAAGTTAAGAAGAAAAAATCACAGGGAAACAGGTTGTCACAATCAAGTCAATGGGGGCTGAAGAATAGTAGCCACTTTAATGACTCATCACACTGCAGCTCTTAAAACATTCTAAATAATTTAAGAAAAAAATGTGAAGAGGAGTCTAATGGCTTGGAAATTAGAATTCAGGTGTTTTGAATTTTGTTTTCTTCCTGGAACTGGGAATGACTTTGGAGAGAGTCTAGTACAGACTCTCCGCTTTGGACTGACGGACATCCAGAGAGGCAAGGCGACATGCCTGCAGTCCCAAGCCTGTTTATCGCCCAAATCCAGACTCAAGCGAGGGTCGTTTCCCCCATCATCTCCCATGGAAGCTGTGGATTCTGAGATAACATTCTTCAGTAGACACTACTTAGACTTGATAATATGTTCAGTATGGTTTTAAAATTTGGTCATTTTCCTTCATTGGTGGGAATCTGAACTGTATGAACATGATAATTATCTTTAGGGTAGCTTTTAACTGAAGGAATGTATATAGTAATATTAATGTGAATAAATATCCAAAGTCAAGGTGTTTCTAAGAATGTGTGTGATAAGTGTTCAAAACTAGTACGAATATTCGAATCAATATGTCTAGTGGGTTTCTGACCTGCCAAATGCGAATTCTCTCCTCAAACACACATGTGAATTGGCTGTGGATTATTATTCGACAGGACACATTTTACCTGCAGCAAAATTCAACATTTTACTACCCATAGCATTATGTGAAAGCTAATCAATATGTTTTGCTAAAGCTCCAGGCATTAGAAGCTAATCATATGCAACACTGCTGGATAGAAAATATAAAATCAGATTTACATGTTTCTGTCCCCCTTTAAAGTGGTAGTCGGGTTATAATTATCAGGTAAGATTTGCTATTGAATCATGAGGTTTGTTTTGGATTAGCTGTTAGGGCATGGGAGTTTCAGCAAACATCGATTACACTTCTGATAATATTTTCACGTTTAATGAGATGGTCAATGTCTGGTTAGGTAAAAGAGTGACTGAGAACTCTATTTTGGCTGAGAAAGGCAGAGAAAGGTGAAAAATGTAACACTACAAATCATCCAAGAGAAGAACATCTGGCTTTTGGCTCAGTTTATGCTCATGAGTGAGAATATGAAGAAGAAATTCATATGTACTCTCTGAGATTCAAAACTAGCTTAATATCAGCAGACTTTCAGACCAGGAAAAGAAGGCTTACAGGTGACTAAACTGAAAGAGTATATGTTTACTTGGGTAATTATCACCTTCAATCACATACTTTAGACATGTAATTCACAGGTGCAGGAAACTAGGATTATACTATCTTTTGCAAAATGCTTATACAGTAACTTAAATATTATAGACTAGTTAACTGTAAATGCCTCTACAGATTTAAAAATTCAATGATTTCTCCTGATTATGTGTTTTAAAACTTGGCTGTAAAAAATAGTAAAGATAGTATGCTCACATTTCACGGAGATGACAAAGACAGGAAGCCAACATGCTAACATGAAAGATAAATTCTTTAATCATGTTCTTCTATTTTCTGTGTATTTTTAAGTGTTGGTATTCCCATTGCATCTATCATATATCATCCAGACTCAATCAAAATTCACCTCATTAAACTATTAATAATAAACTAAAGCAGTTATTATCATAAAGGTTGATTTACATCTTAAACCCAATTCCCATTCTGATACTTTAATACAAATAGCATTAGCTTTTCCTGCTAAAATACCAAGGTTGCCTTTAAAATAAGTCAGTACTGTTGTAACCTATGAATTAATGTGCCTTATAAATATGCCTTGTTAACTGATTAATGAAATGCTTATAATTGCAAATTGTAAATTAGATCGAGGCAGATGGATAGATAAACTAATCTATTTGGAATGTACTTCCTATTGCATTAACTAGGCCTTATTTGGGACTTGGATAATAAATTTTCAGGTAATTTGGGGGTGATTTTCTGCCCTGAGCACTGATCACACTCTCAGTGAGCCTCAGTGACTAAAATGAGCATTCTGCCCCAACCTTCAGCACATTAACTCAAAATTGATTTCTTTTTACTCATTTTTCAAGAATAGTGCAATCAGCAAGTAATCACTTCAGGAAAACCAATGTCTTCATTGCAGTTCTTTTTATTTCTCCCAGGCTCCTAACGATAGCTTGTGATCACATATGGCCTACAAACTCACAGTGGATATTAGTTGGATTTCATCAATGCTCCTCCCTCTTACACCTGTATTCTTAATAATCCCCATCAGATTTCAGCCCTCACCCGTTTATGTAGCACAAATGTAATAAGTGCTGGCTCAAAAGCCATGACATGATGTTATGAAAGAAAGCATGGTCTACATGAAAAACAGACAAACATATGATTTAGTCAAATGCAATATAAAGATTACTGAGCTTCTGGTTTGAACAAAAGGAATGAAGATTACTGAAGTGGGAAAGCGGAGAAGTCATTTAAATCAGGTTTAAAGACTGAGTGAAATTTCTCAGATTGAATTTCTCGTCAAATGTCTCAGATTGAAATAGCATTTCAGGGAAAAGGAAAACTTTCAGCAAATAACATGAAGTTTAATTTCCTTTATTATACTTCATGTAAGTCAAATTAGATCATTACACCTTTTCTGAAAATTGAGTAGAGTGAATTACAAATCACTGTTAGTAGAGATACTTACAAATAAAAAAGAATTAAAATCAGGAAAATAAAAGGGAAGAAAAGCAGACATAAAAGGAAAAAAAGCAGATATTGGGGGGTAAATCAAGCAGATAAAATAAAAGCACCTTGGCACTGAAATTGCATGGCTGTATCTGCCAATGGCAGATAGAATTTTAGAAAGTTCTAAAATTCATTCTGAAGCAAGAAATGGATCCAGATCAGGGTGTGTAGGTAGATACTCATGTGTCTACTATTAAATTTTTCTGAGACTCTGGGATTTTTCATAGACATCTTGCCATTCTTGGGATGTAGCTGCTATGGTATATTTAAGAAGATCATAATATTTTTGTGGAAAGACTATAAAGTGGGAGGGGGGATGGTAGAGAGTTCTATCTAATTGACATTTGTTTCCTGGAATAAATTCAAAACTTAGTTCTAAATGATATGGAAAAAACTAGTTTGAATGAAGGCTTGGGTTTGGGTGTGGAACTTTCTATGTCCTTGTTTTGAGTCCTAGAATAAAGTACTAATTCTATTCATTAAAAAAAGAACATAATACTCATACCCAATTCACTATCAGCCATTCAGTCAAGTATTTATTATGCACTACCTGTTGTACTAAGCCTTGTCTTGTAAATGAATAAGTGTGATGGTTGTACATACTCTGATAAAAGAAATGTCTTGTATCCCGCAAATACTCATCAACAGCTGGCCTGACAATCCAGGGCACTCTGCTCCACCATTCTTAATACCCGCCTTTTGCAACTATTGATCCCTTGATCCTAACTTTAGCATGGGACACCTCTGCTGTCAAAGACTGAATGAATATATTTCTCAATTTATGCCCTTGCTGTTTATCTCTCACCCTCTAGCCATATACCCAACACCGAGGAAGAGATTACCACACACATTTTACTCCAGACCACATCCTGGTTGGGCAATAGAGACTGCGATGCTGTGGGATGTACCTGAACCTATCATGTAACAGGCACTGCAGGTGCTCATTTTTTAATAGACTACATATGAAGAAGTGATCAAAAATCATTGATATGTGTGGTTTTTCTTTCTAATTAAAGTTTATTGGGGTTACGGTGGTCAATAAAGTTACATAGGCTTCAGGTGTACAATTCTGTAATACATCATTTATATATCACATTGTGTGTTTTAAAAGTACATATTTAGGGGACAAAGAGGAGGAACTAATTGTGGATGAAGAGCACCTGAGAGGGAGGATAGGCATTGAGATTCAAGAACAAGGAAGATAAAGTACCAAAGCAACAGGGCAAAGAAGAAAATGGTGTGTCTGGGCAACTACATACATTTTGCCGATAAGCACAACATAGATAATTCCTACAATGTCTTTTCTCCAAGCAACTATTAACAATTGGGGAATAAAGAAAATGGGTTAGGACATAAGTGAGAGAACTAAAATTGCTGTAAAGAATTATAGTCGCAGCTCAGAAGACTGGAAGAGACTTTTGACAAGATAAAAGATTGCCAAATGACTTTCTTTCAAAATCCAACTGAGATTAAAAATCTAAAGAGTGCTCACAGTTTTGTGATTTTCCCAGCATCATTCGTCAATATTAGAATCAAAGACTAGGAAAGAAGACAAGCCAGCCCAATAAAGTGAAAGGACAGATTTAACAGAGGATAATGATAGAGACAAGTAAAAACATAGAAACCGAGAACAGAGAGAGGTTTCTTGTCTCAAATTATGTGGCTATAATGTACCTTATAATCTCTAAAGCCCATGCAGATGGGAGGCATTGTTTTTATTATTGGAATATTATGTACATGTTCCTTTAAAACACTTGGAAAATGAGGTTATAGGTGACCAGCAGGCAAGGAAAGTATATGCAGAGGACATGTGCTATGTACTTTTATGTCAGTTCTCCAAAAACTACCAAGTACCTAGATTTAAGATCCGAAACTTACCCTGGAGAAGCTTATTGTCAATTATGGGAAATAAACATGTAATTAAAGAATTTCAAAATAATATGTTAACAGCTACTTTAAAAATAGGGAGAGGCACTTAGCCCAATCTTCCAAGAGGAAATGATGCTAAATTTTGAAATATAAGTAGGATTTAGTTGGAGAGCTAGAAAGACATTCAGGCAGAGGGAATTACATGGGAAAGCTCAAGAGCCTAAATGGAAAACTTACCTAAATTACCAAATCCAAGAAACTCATTTGCACTAGAATATTTATATTATCTGTGAGACAGAGAAGAACCTACGAGAAAAAAAAAAACAAAACAAAAACCTTGGGTTACTGTTCAGGAAATCTCCACTTCCCCACAATTCCCACTATGAACATACCATTTTTCCTTGCCCCATGGATTTTAGAATTGGCCGTGTGATTTAACTGTGGCCTTTGGGATGTTAGAAACGATCCAAGCAAAGACATGAATTGTGCTCACTTGGTGGTGACTTGCTATCTTATGCCTGGGCCAGAAGATCGTACCCTGACTAGTCCACTGTTCCAAGGAGAATGAAAGGCATGTGAAGAAAAGCCACCCATCCAACCTACAGAGGTTTGAAACCAAACCCAGCCAAGTCCAGCCTGGATCTCCTCACCACAAGCTGACTGGTCGACATACGAGTGAGTTTAAATGAGTCTTCTTAGAAATTTTAGAGTGGATGTTATGTAGCGATAGCTGCCTATATATTGTTGAACACAATTTTCTCTGCGTTGAAATGCTTTTAAATTTATTTTTGCTTCACATTCTTTACAATTTTCTCTGCGTTGAAATGCTTTTAAATTTATTTTTGCTTCACATTCTTTACAAGTTTATTGTTCAATTTTGTAATACAGAGGATGTTTCAAAATAAATCAGATATTTTAAATGTATCATTTATGATGTGAGGATCTCTGAAAAAGTTATAGTATCTGGTCGCTAACTTTATCTTGGGGGTTGTTTTAGGTTTCAGTACTTTTATTCTCAATTGTATTTGAGGGCCGACATGTGGTGAAGTAAAATCCTCTGAGACTCCTAAGACATTTCTTCTCAACAAACTGCTCTGGTTACTCCCCCAGGAAAAGATGAGGCCTAGATAACAAGTGGGAAAAAAACATTTTCCAGATACAGGGAGTTGATTTAACGAAATTGGGCAATTCTATGAATGCGCCTAGTATAGTGCCTGGTACGGTACAGTGCGGAAACATGATCAAGAAGTAGCTGCTTCATGCTCACACTCTCCCATAACATTCCCATTAGCCAGTTTTAGGAAAGCTCTCCTGAGGATTTTCAAGTGCAAGCTCATTTGCATTTTGGTGGTGGCCCATGTAAACGGTTCTGTCTCTTCAATGATGCAGTCATGAGAACAAAAAAAAGTCAGGAAGGTTCTGGCCTTTTCGGTTTTCGTGGAATTTTGAAAGTCTGTTTTGACATGTGAGTTTCTGATTTTCTGTGATCTGTCATTTATGAGTGCTACAGTGAATAAGTGAGAGCCATTAAACAGCTGCACAATGTGGGGGCACTTTTCATAGCCCAGTCGCAGGGCCCTGAGGGGATCGGTGAGGATTAGGCATAAGGAAACAGATGGGCATTTTAATTTGAGTAATATTAACATTCACAAACTGTCATAGTACGCAAACGCTGGCAGTGTGTAAGCTCTGCTACTGAAGCAAAGGCAAGAAAAGCAAAACAAGCAGCGCTTGGAATTTCCAGGATGTCCTCAATGGTTGGCATCTGACACAGTCAGGTAAGCATCTCGTACAGAGTGGCATTCAGGAGGAACAACAGCAGGACTACAGGACATGCTGAGGGAAATCCCCGCAAATCCCTAGGTTCCCTAGAGCACCCTTACCCTACTAAAGATGTTTCTGTGAAAAGACTGCTGTGTTCTGGTCCCAGGCCACTGGACAGCAATATTTCATTATTGAGAAAAGGACATTAGAGAGACATAGGAAGGTATAACAAATCCATGGCACAGGTCCTGAATTCAGGGACTCTTGATGAAACTATACACACAGGAACCTACACTGAAACAATCACTGAAGCACACATGAGGAGATAACATGTAAGTGAATTTAAAATAGCTTAATATAGCCCAAAATTCATTTCTGAATACTGTAGCAATAAAGTTATCAAGACTATCAAGCCAGGCAAATCATGAATAACTCCCTGTAAGCAATGAATTCTGAGATGTGTTTTAACAGAGAGGACTGGTGTACAAAATGAAAAAAATGCACAGACAAGAAAATCACATTCAATATTAATGGCATGTCTAAAAATGTTCAGATAAAATCATAGGGCACAAAGAAGCAAAACATGTAAAGGGCATAAAATCAACCATGCGCTACCTCACAATTTGTTGGTATACTTTCAAGTCCTTGCCAAAAGCCACCCCTCCACCACCGCTCCTGAAATCAAAGACACATGCAGTTTCACAGGGAAGTACCACTTGGGGACATAATTGAAGGTCTCCAATTGTATGGGAGAATGGGGTGTGGTGAGCATCAAAAGGACAGTAGCTGGAGCTCTCTGACTGGTGAAGCACCAACTAACAACACTCTGTCCCTTAATTATACAGTAAGTCCTTGCTTAATATCATCAATATGTTCTGCGACTTTAAGCAAAACAAAGTATAATGAAACCAACTTTACCATAGGCTGATGGCTATAAACATGAGTTAAATTCCTATGGCATCTCATCAATGCTATAACTAAATGATTTTCAACAAAGGGACATTATTCAAGGACCTGCTGTAGTTTACTGGTGAGAATGAGAGGGGTGACTTCCTACCTGCTAACTAGGATATAGACGAACTGAGAATGGTAACTAACTTTCCCCTAATCCCACAAAAAAATGCCTCTTTTCACCATCCTCACTATGACAATCAGACTCATCCACATCACACAGTAACCAAGAAAACAAAGCAGGTCACACACTGGATAAATGAAATGAATATAAAGTTTGTTCCTGAGCTCACCCAAAAGAAATGCTCAAAATTTGTGAATAGATAGAATAATTTTGGTAAATCATGTCTGTATTTCCAATTTACTTTCATTAAAATATCAGTGGTTTTATTTTCATTTCTTATTGTTCTTCAATTGCCCTTCTGCATTGTGGTCTTCACCTCTTAACCATGTAGTTGGAAAACAATAGTTGACACTTAATGCTTAAATGAGCCAGGAGAGGAATCATTCAAAGAATCCCTCTCAAATGCTGACTCACTTATGTACATTATCAAAGTGAAGTTTCTAAGAGTTAAACATATCTTCATTTTCTTTCTTTTATTATTAATTTTATGATCTTACGGTTGGGCTTCTCTGGCAGTAGTATTAGTTTATAATTATTAGAAGCAGATGCTTATATTCGTCAGTGTTCTTCAATCTAATGACACGTGAAGCAGCAAAGTTGATAAACATGTTTATCGATGAGAAAACAGACACAGAGCTAAAACCATCTTGGAAAATTGAATTGACTTTTTCACAGCCTAATGAGTTTTGAAAACTTGATGAAAGTTCTGTCCTAGAAAAAGCACCCACCTCCCACATTTTAGAGTAATATGTATTCTTATGCAAATACACACACACACACACACACACACACACACACACACACAGAGGGTGCCAAAAAAAAAAAATGTATACACATTTTAAGCAAGAAAAACTGTACTAAAATTGTAATACTCAATATATACCGATAACAAAAGATGACTACAAGTTGCATTTGAATTCTGCAATTACAAGGGGTGCTCAGAGTGGTTACCATCAGCGTCCAGACACTTCTGATTATGGCAAAATACTGCTTGAGCAGCGTTGACCAAAGTGTCCACTTGTATATATTTTTGGCAACCCCAGTATATGTATATTTCCGGACAATGATTTCAGAAAACCCACCTATGAGGTTAGAAAGATAGCAGTTTAGGAGAGGGGAGTCATTATTCAAGAAATTTTGCAACAGTGGATATTGCTTAAAACATGGTCATAGAAAACTAGGGGGGAACATTTTAAATAAATAAATAAAAACATGGCCACAGAGTAACAGTAGTAAGAAGTACAATAGAATAGGAGAGAGATAGAAGAGGAACCTGGAAGATTGGGATGAAATAAAGAAGAAGGAATGAAGAAACAAAATAAGGAGAAGGTAACAGTCGCAGTGTCAAATTAAGGTTCTGTTTTGTAGGGTGGTTTTCCTGGCGAGATGCTCGTCACCCCCCAGGATGCATGTACCTCTGCCCCCAGCTCCCTTGCATGGCACTGCTGCTTAGATTTCATGCAACCCGCTCTGATGATACCAACTCTCTGCTTTGTGGCTTAGCAAGATCTTGGGTTATTGTTAACTGGGCAGAATTCATACTCCTCAGCAGGCAATTGCCTAATTCCATATACGCCCCAAGGTCTTATGTTTTTACTCAGTGCCATACAAAATTCTCTGCTCAAGTCAGGTCAGTCTTTTTTCATTCCCTTCCCTTCTTTCTCTTTCCCTTCACCCTCAATTTTTATCCTCATTCCAAGTTCTACGTCTTTGATCCCACCATTTCCCCCATGAAGAGTTATTCTCTTTTGCACAAATCAAAATATTGCACTGATTTCAAAGAAATATGGAAAATAGTCAAATTTTTCTCTCTGTGTCTTGATTCAAATTCCGAGCAGAAAATGATCACGCCCAGCTCACTGTGCAAACAAGCCTCTGCGAGAGGATGCTGGCCAGCCTAGGTTTACAGTTCATGTGTCTGTTTCAGATCCCATCTACAGTGGGCTTGGAGGGGAGAGTGGGTAAGGTACTGCTTATACATTTCAGGGGAGTGTCCTGTCTCTACATTTGGCAGCTATTTGGTGGAAATTCTAAATGTGGGGCTCTCACTTAGATTGAACTGTGGGCTATAAGTGCTCTTACCCGTAACTCAAAATCTTTGCTCTTTAAGTTTCTGTGCTTTTGCACAGACGTCCGCTCTATTTTATGTGTTACCTCTTTTTAGTCAGTAGAGAAGCTCTTTTCTTCTTAATCAGCTTGCCACATCAGGGTAATGATTAACAAATGATTTTAGTTCTTTCTATGAAGTGTCATACCCAGAATCATGTTGAATTTCTGTAATTGAAGAAGACATACATATTGTTTCTAGAGATAATAAATTTTGGCTGGATATAAAACAGCCGTCAACCTTAATCTTGAAAAATTCTGGTTTGGAGCCAACAGCTTTATAGTATTGTGGCTGGTTTAATCTGGCAATGAGACAGAGATATAACCTCTCACTTGACTTTTTGTTCTTTTTCAGTGAAGCTCAAATGCCTTCCAGTGAAAGCTGAGCATTACACAGTGATAAATATAATAATTATTTCAAAATATGCACATTGTACGCAACATGCACATCTTTCCTTCATGTAAAATATTTTTAACTTTATGATTCTTCTAAAGGCTGGAGTACTTGTCTACTTTAGTAATAAATAAAAAATGTTTGTCTGAACTTATTGTCAAAGAGAACCTTCCACACAAATACTTTGAAATAAAATCCAATACCAATAAACTATTTTATGTCGCGTCCCGTGCGACGAGGGTTGTGGGGAGCGAGGAGGGCGGCGCGGGGTTAAGAAATACAGTAGCCATGAATAGTGTGCAAGCGGGGCCAAGGGACCCCAGCCTCAAGGACTGAGCCATGAATCGGGCCTACTTATAGCTGTGAATCCCATACATTATAATAGGAAACTGATTCAAGCCAATCACCCTTGCCTGCAGGCAGCTGGACCTTAAGTCTCAGGATGTATGTACTTCCCCAAGGGACAAAACCTTCACGCATATGAATAGATGGAGAGCACATCATTGAATCTCTTCCCCTGCAGCTTGTGGGAAGGAATGCAGCCACAGAGGCAGAGGCTCTCCTTGGGGGGGGGGGGGGGGGAGAATGTCGGGGGCTGTGCTCACCTCTATCAACCACATGGATTCTCTTGTTGGTCCCCACACGACTGGACTGTGCCTGGCTTGAGTTGCCCCCCTCCCTCCTCTCCCCCCGCCCCCCCCGTAGGGAATCTTACTCGTCATTGGGTAACCAGCCATCTTTCTAGAGCCAAACAGGGAGACATAAGGTGCAAGCACACAGGTGAAACAAAGTACCTGAAAGGATCTGTCTCACAGACTCTCCTCGCTTTAGGGGCAAGTGCGAGGACACAGACAGGTAGGCTGCTGCGTGGCAACAATTTTATGCTTTACAACAAGTTCACTTTCTTACCCCAAGCAAGTCATTATTTCATGACAATTATAGAAGTTCTACTTGAACTTTCTATTTTTACATTGTTCTAAATGTTTGAATCAATAATATATTACTTGTTTCCTCCCATCAAAGCCTATTTTCCTTCATATCTATTACATTTATACCAAAGCCAATTATTACTTTTCAATGTTAGCTTTTTTTCATTTTTCAATTACAGTTGGCATTCAATATTATTTTATATTAGTTTCAGGTGAACAGCATAGTGATTACATCTTTATGATTTACGAAGTGACCCCCCCTAATTAGTCTAGTACCCATTTGGCACTATACAAGTACATAGCTATTGCAATATTTTTGGCTATATTCCCTTCGCTATGTTTTACATCCCCATGACTATTTTGTAACTACCAATTTGTACTTCTTTATCCCTTCACCTCTTTCACCCACCTCTCCCCCAACCCTCTCACACTTGGCAACCATCAGTTTGTTCTCCATCTCTATGAGTCTGTTTCTGTTTTGTTTGTTCATTTATTTTGTTCTTTAGATTCCATATGTAAATGAGATCATGTGGTATTTGTCTTCCTCTATTTTCACTTAGCATAATACCCTCTAAGTCCATCCATATTGTCACAAGCGGTAAGATTTTATTATTTTTAACTGAGAAATATTCCATTGTATATAAGTGCCATATTATCTTTATCTAATTGTCTATTGATGGACACTTAGGTTGCTTCCATATCTTGGCTGTTGTAAATATCACCGTAGTGAACACAGGAGTGCATATATCTTTTTTAATTAGTGTTTTGGATTTCTTTGGATAAATACCCAGAAGTGGAACTTCTGGGTCATATGATATTTCTACTTTTAATTTTTTGAGGAACCTCCAAACTGTTTTCCATAGTGGCTGCACCAAATTGCAGTCCTACCAATAGTGCACAAGGGTTCTCTTTTCTCCACACCCTTGCCAACACTTGTTGTTTGTTTATTTATTGATGGTAGCCATTCTGACAGGTGTGTGGTAATATCTCACAAAGTTACTTTTAATTTTGTAAGCCACACCCTATTTTTGGAGGAAATGTCTTTTTCTCTATAAGAATGGTGGGCTATTTCTACAGGCTCATGGGTCCTGGGAAATCTGAGAATTTAAGATTTTCAAGTTCATCAAAAACATGTCCTCATCTGATATCTTGGTTTCCAGTTGGGGCCCTACCTTTGACATGGTAAAAATAACTAGTTGGGAATTTAACTTTCTCTAGAGCTCTGCTATCCATAAGTCCTGAACTTATTTCTCAGTCTTTTCTGCCCTCAGGCTACGGGAAATGAGAATCTCTTTTGTTTTTCCAAGGAGGCCTTTTGGTTTTCACATTTAGTCTTTTATTGATGGTTAATCATCTTCAGTTTTTCCTTCTCTCTTCCCAAAGTATCAATTGCCCCCAGGAAGCACTATTCAGTACCATTGTCTTTATAATCACTATTTCCTACGTGTATCTCAAATGCTTAATACCGTACACCACTATCACATTTTCTTTCACCAATATAGCATCCCATTTTAACTATGGTGAAAATTTTATAATTGCTATTTTGTGCCAGGGGCCTCTTTATACTCTACCTCATTACTCACTGAGCAGTGGGTGATCCAGCTCCATAATCCCATTTTAGCATCTGTTTTCTCAGAACGTTATCAGACCAACTGTCACAGGTTTGGTTCCACAAGAAGTACACTGAGATGAAAATCAGCAAATTGGAGGTCATTAAGGAATGCTCTTGGGATCAATAACTGTGAGAGAAGGGAACAAAAGCAAAATTGGGTGAAGAAAGAATTTAACCTGTAGTAGAGTTACAATAATCTCTAAGACAAATTCACAAGGAGCTCTGAAGCTGTCATGGCTCTTCAGAGTTGTCCTAAATTGAAGAGCAGGAATAAGGCTTTTATATACCTTCATCCTCTAGTCATTGGATATAGGTTCCCAGCTCTCCTCCTCAATATCCCCCACTCCAAAAAGGAACTATGGTCTTGAATAAGGCAACTATCTTCAGCCAAAGACAATTCCCAAGAAGAATGGACAGCTAAGAGTGTCAGATCTCAGTCTTTGGAATAGTTGGTGATAAATCCTTTAGTCCTATAGTGGGAATATGGGTGATGCAGGATAACATCACTAGGGAAGGATTCAAGTATTGATAGAGACATGTCAAAAGGAAATAGGACCCAAACTGAAAGATACCTCACTGGCTAAATTTGGGCTAATGTCAACAAAATGAAATAATGATGATAGGTTTTAAGCTATTTAATGAAAAAGAATCCAAGAGTCCATAGCTATACTAAAAAGGTGAGTAAGTAGTTCTTCTCTGTATAATAATGCTAATTAATTAATAACAGAATCAAAAGAATTAGAAGTTCATTTTCAAATATCAGTGAAATGATTTAGTTATCAATAAGTGTTGAGGAGAAGGATATACCCATAATTTCAAAGTATCAACATGTAAAATACACATTAGTTACCAAGCAGGAAAAGCCTCTTTAAAATGAGGAGATCTTGTAGATTCCACCTTAACCAAGTGACCATATTCAATACCACCAATAAGAGAAAAGAACAAAAATCATTAGCCTTCTGATTTGTTTCAATGGGAAGGACAAAACATCATCTACTTGTATATATTATTCTTGACAAAATGTTTAACTTGAATCTAATCATAAGGAGCAATTGGACAATTCCAGATTGTGAGACACTTTACAAGACCACTATCTTGGGTTCTTCAGAAATATCATAATCAAGAAAAACAAAAAGTGTAAGGGTACTGTCCTAAATTAGAGTATGACAGACAAATGTACTATAAGATCATTAATCAGATACTGAATTGAAAAATAAAAAAGCTAAAAAAGAAATTTGGGGCTCAGTTGGGTGAATATGAGTATGGATTATATATTAAATATTTTTATTTTATCAACATTAAATTTCTTGAGTGTGATGATACAATTATTATTATGTCAGAATTACCTGCTGAAACACTTAAGGGTCAACTGTCTTAAGGGTCATCACCAATGTACTTCTGAAAGTTTCTTTTCTTTTGTTTTTTGTGTTAAAGAACATGGAGAGAAAGTGATATTCCAAAATGTTAACAATTGGTGAATCAAGGTAAAGGTTATATGGGTATTTGTAATATTATACTTTCAATTTTTCATTGATTCAATTTTTAATAATATATGAGGACATTTTAAAGTTTAACCCAAGTCTTCATCCAATTTCCATAAATCTCCTATTAATAAGATTTGTATTCATGAAATTTAACTGTGTTTCAATTTTGATTATAACCTTCCTCAAACCAACTTTTATTTGCTGTATTAAAAGTAAAGTGATTTTTAAGAGCAACTACGTATAATACCACACTTATTTTAACTACATTTCCATGACTCCCATCCATGCCTTTTTTTAAGTCATTTCACCCTGACAAATTCCTACAACTGTCAAAATGAAATCTCAACCCTAGTAATTTTCACTAAATGTTTCCTTTTGACATCTTCTAGGTTTCAAGAGACTAATTCCATTGACTGACGTGAAAGAGGAGCCTCTACTTTGGGAAAAAAAGAAAATCTTTGTTTCAACTTCCTTTTTCTGAGCAATGTTTCCTCCTTTCTCAATACCTCATTCCATCAAGATCACATATCAACCCTATTTTTAAAGAAAGTGGAAAGTAAAATTAAAGTTCTATATTAGCCATCCTCAAAAGGATAAGGGGGAAATGTAGGTTGAGAAGACAAACATGCTTCAAAATATATTTGGTAGGACGTAAAGAAACTCTTTAATGCTGTCAAAATTTAGGCAGAGACCCTAATGGGGACAGAAATCAGGAGGGCCTGTAGAAAGAGCTCTCCCGCCTTATGTTGGTCGTGAAAGCACTGCAGGAAGAACTCTGTGGTTAAAATAGAACATTATGCTAATAGCCCCTCCCCTAACTTCCTCTTCCCCTCTATAAAACAGCTCCCTTTTCTTTCTTTGCTCTCTTCCAGTAGCTGTTCGCCATGGTTGCATCTACTGGATTGCAATCCTTTTTTTTAACCCAAATAAATTCTTTTTGCTGAAGGAATACCTAGCTGACTTTTTGTTTGTGGTAGACACTGCCTATTTCAAAAAAGTGCTATCCCTTTTTAAAGAACTATGGTACAGTAATTTAGGAAATATAGCTCTCATTTTCTACATTTACAGGCGTCACTGTAATTCTTACCAACAAAATATGCCCAAAAAATATATACATATGGATAAAGCTTCACTTGCTTAAATATGTGTGTAATCTTTGAAACATCCTCTTTTAATTTCAGGTTTTCAATTATTTCAAAAGTGAAGATTTGCCTTCTCTAGTGCATTTTCTAAAATAATAACACTTCCTCAGAACTCAAGCAAATTTTAATAAATACGTATTCCTCCAAGATTTTCCTTTCTTTGCTATTTAAGTCTCTCTCATCTCACAAATGCCCTAGTAGCTATAGGCTCATATAGTAAGTATATGCACATATATACTTACAAACTCTTATACTGTATTGATATAAGGCACTCCAACACAATGCATAAAACAGGTAAACTATTTTTAATTTCATCATGGGAAATACGTGAAGCTAATGTGAAAAAATAAAACAGAATCCCAACTCACTGCTTTTTATTGGAAAAACTCTAGATGTTTTGTGGGAAGAGAAAAATCTCTGTAGGATTGAATTGCAACCGAACTTTTATGTTAAGCAGTTTCATTTGAAATACAGTGTCCCAGGCAGCAGCAAACAGAACAGTTTTAATCCAAAATGCTTCCAGGCTCAGTCCCTTCTGGCCAATTAATTTGATTTCGGTAATGCTCTAGTTGCCTCTTCCTAGCACTAGCTATTAATATAGTGCGTGTGTCTTTTAGAAAATTTTTACTTTACATGAGAGCCAAAAGGTAAATCTGTACAAAATTGTACTGGGAGTTGAAATATGATTTGAAATGGAAAAATATATTAGCTCATATTCTGACAAATGGGAAACTTTTTGAAAAAAAAATTAGGTGACAGAAAGTACCAGTCAGTGTCTGTCAACCATCAGTCACATTTAGACAAAGATTAGGCAAAGCTCACGGCTAACCCGAGGTTTTCAAATGTTTCTCGTGGATTTAATTCAAGTTTGAGAGGATATGCCAACATTTTCTGATAACATTAGGATTAAATTTAACAAATATATTTATCAGAAAGTATTGCAATAGGCACTATATAAAGATGACTAAGAAAAGACAATTTTGGTCTTTTCTTAGTACAATCTTATAGGTACAATCTTATGGGTAAAATTAGGCAAGTTTATAATACCAGAGAGTAAGAAGACTTTATCGGTTATCTATCTAAACACTTAGTAGTTTAAACAACAACCAGTTATTTAGGTCACAGTTTTGATGGGCAGTTGCTGGTCTGCGCCAGACTTGGCTAATCTGGCCTGGGCTTCACCATGTATTTGTGGCATCTGCAAGGTCAGCTATGGGCTGCCTAGTCCCAGATGGCCTCATCCATGTGTTTTGTCATTTGGCAAATAATAATTCCTGCCAAAACTAGGGTAGTTGGAGAGGAAGAGGGAGAATGTGATAGACATTTTAGAAATAAAAAGAACACATGTTTTGGTTTTAAAGCTTACACTATTACAAACTAAGGTTAAATTAATTTATTTTTAAATGAGGTATTTCAATACCGGTTCATTTGATCACATCTTGGTCATCTCAATGTTGTCTCAAATAGCTTTTTTTTTAAATTATACAAGATACAACATCAAATTAATAGACCCCTTTACTCTTCCAACACCTCATTTCTCTCTATTTCTTCAAATAGCAGTTACCAAACTTCCAATTATGATTTTCCTTTTTTTCTTCTTCACTTTCAATATTAAATTAGTTGCCAATTTCTTCTAAGTTCTATCTTTGCTCCATTTCTATCCCCACCGCTTTCACCATATCTCAGCTCCTACTTGCTTTCTGTCTAAGCTTCTATAATACGTCCCTCCATAGTCTCATCACTCCCAGGTTTACTCTTCACAATTGCACTACTTAAATCTTCTAAACTCAGAGTTATGATCTGGCCATTGCCTTTTGAACAAAGGTTTCTATAGCTCCCATTCCTACCTGAATTTCTCAACCTAGCGTTAAATAAGTTCCACACCTGGCCTTATTTATATTTCTATATATCACTGTTCTATAGCACCAACACTGTACATTAGTCAAAATGGAAGACTCAACATTCCTTCAAACTCCAAGACATATGTTGCTCTCTCCTGCCACATGCAGCATCTTCCCTGATCTCAAAAATCTCAATGTCCTTCCACATCCAATTCATAAGCTAACTATACATACATGAAGCTTTTCCCAATCATCTTAGCTAGAAATTCTCTTTCTCTGAATTATATTGGAGGTTTCTTCCCCCAACATGGTATTCATTTGTGTTATAGCTATTTAAATACAGACTTTATCTTCCTTAAGAGGCTATATTTCCCTGAATAAAGTAACATATATTATTCAACCCCATCTTCCCCATAATGTTTTAATGCTTCACATGCATGTGGTTCTTCCAGTTAAAGAGTTACCAGTCTAGCAGGAGAGGCAGACATAAAAGTAAAAATGTTAAAAGAACAAAATAATTGCAGTAATAGAAATATACTAGGTACAATTATACAGAGAGTAATCAATTCCATTTGGGTAGAACAGAAAGACTTTCACAGAGTAGCATTCAACAGTGCTGGGTCTTGAAGAATAAGTAGAAGTTTTTAAAGTACTCCAGGGGGAAACCATTCCGAGAAGAGGAACTAAAGCATTCAAAGGCATAGAGACATGGAAAAGTGCCATATGTTTGAAAACTAAATTTTTTTTTAAATAGAAGAAAAAGTAATTTATTCAGAAAAAAACATGCATAGATTTTTATCTTACATTGAAAATGGCTGTCATCAACAAGACAAATAATGAGAAGTGCTAGAGAGGCTGTGGAGGAAAAGGAACCCTCCTACACTAACGGGGGAAATGCAGACTGGTGCAGCCACTATGGCAAACAGTATGGAGGTTCCTCAAAAAATTACAAATAGAATTACCATATGACCCAGCAATCCCTCTCCTGGGTATCTTCCAAAAAAATCTGAAAACATTTTATCAGTAAAGATATATGCACCCCAATGTTCATTGCAGCATTATTTATAGTGGCCAAGACATGGAAACAGCCAATGAGTCCTTCAATGGATGATTGGATAAAGAAGATATGATATATATGCACAATGGAATACTACTCAGCCATAAAAAAGATGAAATACTGTCACTTGCGACAACATGGATGAATCTTGAGATTATTATGCTAAGTAAAATAAGTCAGACAGGAAAATTCAAAAAGCATATGATTTCACTCATATGCTCCTATGTGGGATATAAAACTGAAAGCAACAAAGGAACAAGACAAACAAAGAAACAAAAACTCATAGATACAGACAACAGAGTATTGGTTACCAGAGGGTAAGGAGGTAGGGAGGTGGTAGAAGAGGGAAAAGGGGATCAAATATATGGTGATGGAAGGAGAACTGACTCTGGGTGGTAACACATAATGCAATATATAGATGATGGATTATAGAAATGTACACTTGAAACCTATATAATTTTACTAACCAATGTCACCCCAATAAATTTAATAAAAAGAAAACTAGAATTGATTTTGTTCTCTAGTATATAATGATTCTTTGTGGAAGTGGTAAAAGATTAGGTATACAATTTAATTTTATTGTATTTCATGAACCAAAATACTGTTTCCTTAAATTGAAGTTGCCCTTCATATTGCCACATAAGGACACTGAAAAACAACAATGAAAACAATGAACAATTGCTCTTCTATTTCTTAGAATACTAAAAAATATTCTGAGATTGTGTCTTTTTAAAAGACAGTCGTTTATGCTGAATTTACATTTCAAAATTTAACTCCCCACAATATCCCAAATTTTCTCATATCATTTGTTCACAATGTGTGGGAACCATTAGGATAATTGATGAAAATGGGGGTACATATTAAAGAATTTTAAGGAAGGAAGCAAACTTATACTATATTTATACAAGACTCCTCAGGGACCAACACATAGACTATTTTGGTAAGGAGTATAATGACCAATGTTGAAGAGAAGAGACCAGTGTTGAAATAGTCTCGATGACAAATGACAGATGATAAAGGCCTGCAGTATAGTGCTAAGTAGTAGCAGCATCAGAAAAGCATCCATATTATAGATTTTAAATTGGCAAGACCTACTGGCTGACCAAGAAAAGTGAGGAAAAATGAATGTTTCTGGCTTTGGGGTGTAAAGAAACAAGGAAGAGGGGTGTGTGATGTGGAAACAGTAATGAGTTCGGTTTCAGACACTATATTGAAACATCTACTGTTTCATAAAAAGTTACCTCAACACCTAGTGACTTAAGACAGTAAACATTTATTATCTTGTGATCTCTGTCAGTCAGGAATTCAGGAGCATTTCCCAGGGCGATTCTAAATCAGAGCCTCTCATGAGGTTGCTGTCAAGTTGTTGGCCAGGGCTGTAGGCATCTGAAGGATTGACTGGCACTTGCTTCCAGGTGGCTGTGGGTAAGAGGCCTCAGTTCCTCACCAGCTGGGCCTCTCCATCGGGTTATGTGCCTGTCCTGACACATGACAGCTAGCTTGTCCCAAAGCGACTGATATAAGAGCGAAAGCAAGGAGGAAGTGGCTATACCTGTTATGACCTAGTCTCAGAAGTCATACACAATCCTTTCTGACATATTCTATTTATCAGAAGTGAGTTACTAAATCCAGCCCACAACCATAGGGTGGGGAACAAAGCTCCAACTCTTGAAAGAAGGAATATCAAAGAATGTGTGGACACATTTTAAAGCCATCACAACCATGTTGAGTTTGAGTTTCCTAAGGGATATGTAGATGGAGATATCCAGTAGCTAATCTAAAGTTCAGAATCAAGATCTAGAAATGAGAGTACTCATTGGGGAATCCTAAACTATTTGTGGAACAGAAGCTGGTGAATGGTAGAAATAGTGGACAAAATTGAGACATCTAACATCACTCAGCTAGCAGTAAGTGCAAGGCCCTGAATGTTGCTAAATCCCATCCCAAGTTCAGGGCTCTTTCTACTTTACTATGTTGCCTTTATTGCTTATAGTTGATAGTCAACAAATAACTATTAAGTTAAAGCAAAGGATGAGGCATGTCCAAAGGAATAAGGAGCAAGATCCACAGAGCAAGATTGTTTAGTGATCTAGAAACTTCAGGATTCTCAACAGCAAACCCTAAAAAGTTTTAAGTTAATATCTCTTTTGGTGAAGGCAACCCTAGCTACTGTAATAAATTAATGCAAATGTTAGTGACTTAACACAGTAGATGTTCAATGCAAGCACTTCTTGTTAGGAGAGTATCTTCCATGTGATAATTTAGAAACTGAGGCTCCTTCTACTTGTAGCTCCAATTTTCTAGAGCCTCACATTCCTTTGGCAAAATCTAGTTTCTTATCTATATGAGAAGGGAAGGGGAAAAACAAATTTATTTTTAAATGACAAAGAGCAGATAAGGCAATAAACTTAGGAGCCTGGCTATTTAAATAATATCAAGACACCTTCCAGAAGAGTTATCTCTGCATTAAAGCATGAAAATAACTTAGTATCATAGTGATAACTTTAAGTCATCAAGAAGAAATTAAATAATGCCCCACGTACTTCAACATAGAATGTAGAAAATGCTATTCATTTATAAAATAATTTAAATGAGATGCACTTAAAAAATTTTTAATGCTAGTTTCAATTATGTTAAAAACTAGTTTCAATTCATTTTTAACTAATGATGGATTAAAGATTGTTACTGTGCTTTTAACTAACTCTTAAATTGGCATTATAAACATTTTTTTCTAATTCCTTTGGTGAGGTATCTATAGTTTCAAGCATTCTTTAGAAACCATGTTTAAAGTTTATGTCAAGTATTAGAAAATCAACTTTTAAAATTAAAATACCAAAGGAATGAGTTGGGGAAATATGTTTCATTACCAGAGAATCAAAATTGTTCTCAAGGGAAATTCTAAAACTAAAAATGGCCCCATAAAGGTGTTAGGTACTAATACACTTAGAAGATGGAATATCCTCCTTTATAATTTTCAGTGATTTCCATGATAGTGAGTGAGTACTTCTCATTCTAAACCTCAGTAGCAATGCAAGGACCATTTCATCATTAATTAGGCTTCTAAGATTTGCATATGGGGTGAATTTGGATCTCAGATTTTATAGGTGAGAAAATGGAGAGCATTAACAATTAGGCAGCCTGTCCAAGGACACAAAGCAATTTATTTGTGAAGAATGGGACTCTAACTCATAAACTCTACATATGCCATTTCGAGATACATGTTTTTCTGTTTGTTTGTTTTTCCCTATAATCTGATTTCCACAAACAGATCTATAAGAGAGAGACAGCATATGGAATTGTAGAATCCAAGTTCTTCAAGTTCAACATCATAATCTATCACCTTAAGTAGATGCTTCCTTATGTGGTACAAGCTTTATGCTACCACAAATCCCATCTAAATCATAATGACACAGATTTAAAGAACAGAATCTCAAACAAGAAAGACTTCCTGAATTCAAGGGATTTTTTTGTTTCTCTTCAATGTTATGATACATAGCTGATGTTATTGACACTAGATAGTGTTTCTTAAGGTATATTTCTTATATTTATTATGTTTCTTGCATGGTAAATTCATTCCCTCTAACCATGAAACTGATTTCCTCCCAGGTTGACCTCCTTCAAATTACTTTTTCTCCCTCCCCTTGGAGCCAATAAATCCAATTAAATGAAAGAAATTTCCATCTGTTCCATTCCTGTACCTCACCAGACTATGGGTCTTTGTGTTCCTTTTTTGGTCTTGAGAGAGTAAATACTTTCTAAGCAGACACAGTTTCAGATCACTTGATGGTTGTGAAGGACATGAACAGAATACACAAAAGACTCAGTCTCTGTTCTCAGTCTTACTATGAGATGAAGTGTTCAAATATCTTCCTGTCTTTTTTCCGTACTATTGGTAACTGAATGGAGGTAATTGTCAGTTTTGCTGTGAGCTTACTCTTTTCTCTCCTCTCCTACTCACAGGGAAGCCCCAGTGATTTAGGAAGAAGTGTGATTTAACCACTTGGAGGAAATGAGAGACCAGAAGACATGGACTAGAGGAATCAGGAGTTTATCTATATAAACTATACATACATATATATATATATATATAAAACAATAAATATTTAGTAATTAAAAGGGTGAAGATGTATCCAATACAGTAGGAAAAAAGCCAGTGAGCAACTAGATATATGGCTTACCTACAAAATGCGTAGTTGCTACCCAATAAGGTAATGACACCCAGGGACCAGAGGAAATTTTTAATGTCTAGCAATTTTTTAGACACTTTTAATGACACGGATACTTGTAGAGTTACCTACCTCAATTGTTCTACAGAAGAAACCATGCTTTCCTTGAATTCTGAGATTATTCCTGCTTCAGCATTAATGAGACGTGATGATACAATAAACTCCACAGCAAATTTAGAGACCATCATATCTCATCATACTATGTTCCAAAATGGTGGCAGCTCCAGAACCCATACATAGGAGGGGTTGGGGTGAGAAAGATGATTGGAGGGCAGAAAACCAGGGAGCTACATTTGAAGCAGCCTTTGTATAACTGGATCATTCTCTTTACATATATTTCACAGGCATTTAACATGGTGCCGGGGAGAAGAAAAACACTCTTCACCAAAGTTACACTGGTGCTGCCACTGTTGCATAAAAATATCCTGCAAATGAAGTACAGAAGAAGAAGGAGGACTTTATCTGCCAGGCTCCATACTTTTCATCCTACTTATTTATAGGTCAGAATCAAGCAAGATGGACTTCTAGAACTTTCGCTGAAACTGTGGTCTATATGTATTGAACCAAACCAATTTCCCTCAATCTACCCAAATAAAAAAAAAATTTTAAACCAAAACCAAACAAGCAAACAAAAGCAGCTAACAAACCTTTGTTTTAGGTGTTCTTGAATTGAAAACTGAGTGATATAAGAGGTTTCTCTCCCAAATTTGTTTGCTTTGGAAAATGTCAAGAAGATAAGAGCCAATTTTTCAACTATCCCTTTATTAATAACATCTGTCACTGAGGGTTTCTATAGCATCTATTTTATAGTCACTTCTATTAAATGTTGTGGAAGCTATTATATAAAAAATTTAGGCAAAGTTCATATTCAAGAACCTATTCTTTTTATCCTTTTACTTTTTTAACTGAGTTACAATTGACATAACACATTAACGTAGTTTTAAGTGTACAAACTAACAATTTGATATTTGTATATATTGTGAAATGATCACCACAATAAGTCTAGTTAACATCGGTCACCATAGTTACAAAAAATATTTTTTCTTATGATGAGAACTTTTAAGATCTACTCTCTTAGCAACCTCTTCAAATATTCCATGCATAATTATTAACTATAGTTGCCATGCTGCACATTACATCTCCATAACTTAGTTACTTTATAACTGGAAGTTTATACCTTTCAACCTTTTCACCCATTTTTTCCATCCCCCACCCCCCACCTCTGGCAACCACCAATCTAAAAACCAACATTTTATTTGAGTAGGTGAGAATAATAAAAATAAATATCTAAATAAGGAGATAACATTAACTCTAAAATATAGAGTATGGACTCAAACTCTTTTTAAGAAATTTAGAGAAGAGAGACACTAATTTAGCCAGGAAGAATCAGGCAAAGTTTAATGGATTAGGTAAAACAGATTTAGAAAGTGGATAGAATTGGAGTGGGTGGGAAGAACACATATCTTCCAAACATTTGTTAGGGAAGAAAGATGAACAAGGAGTTAGAGGCAAGACTGAGGCTAGTGTAATGAAGACAACGAGTAATCATAAAATATCAGATTTCCACCAGAACCAAATGCTTTTCCTTCTTCTTTAGCTGTTACTTTTGTACCATAGGATTCCCAGAGAGTATTCATGTCAGTAGAAAATAAGAACATGCACCCAAAAAATAGTCAGTGCATGTAGACTATTGTGTATACTCAGCACCAGCCTTAAACATGAAGCAAATTGGGAAGTCTGGCATTCTTTCCCAGGCAAGGGCATCTTGCCATGGAACTCTCAGTTCCCAGGGCTCCGGTTGAACAAACTGTGGTCTGGCTATGCAACCTCCCACCCCACCCCCAACTGCCAGGTAAGATTTTCTAGTAAATGTGGTAGACAGTTCAAGGAAAACTTGGGGGGAGAAGTGACAGAAAAATATCTGAGGAGTACAAGCACTAAGCAAGAAAGGTAATAAGCGATTAAAAGCAAAATAACAGATAGGACAAATAATACCTATTTAATAAACATTTTTCAAGAATACAGGAAAATATAATTGCCAAGTCATCTATAAAGTTGGTATAATCTTGATATTTCAACTAAATATGGACTAGGACATAATATAAAAGGTAATCCAAATGGACAAAAATTAATATACAGAGCTACATGAAGAGATATAATGATACTCAGGTAGCAATTTTCCAAATAATGCAAGCATGATTTAATCTCATATATGCAAGGTAATGTACCATAAGAATGAAATAAAGGGAAAAACTACACAAGTTTCTGAATAAATGCAAAAAAACATATATAACATTCAATGCCTATTTATGATCATAAGAAAAAGAGGAAAACTTTTAGAAAACTGAAAGCAGACAACTTTGTTACTTTGATAAAGGTTATCATAAACGGCAGCAAACACACTCAATGGAGCAGCTTCAGGCAATTCCCTTTACAGTCTGCAGTTAGATAAGGATGTCCAGCACTAACACTATAGTTCTAGAGGGACCATCAAATCCTAGTAGTTAAAGCAACATATAAGAAAAACAAATTTTAATGGAAGAGGAAGAAATATTTAAAATAAAAAAATATTATTATTTTTATAAAAAGTAAAAATATTTTATGTGCAATTGGTAAATAATTCTTACATTAAACAACCAAGAGAATCCTAAAACCATTATAACTATTGAAAGTGTTCATCAAACTTGTGAAATATAAGACTAACATGAAAAAAAAACTAAGCATTCCTCAACACTAGCGGTTCACAACTGGGGGCAATTTTGTCTGCAGCGGACATTTGGCAATAAATGGAGATATTCTGGTTGTCAAAATTGAGGGTTTGAGGGGAAGGTGTTACTGGCATCTAGTGAGCAAGGGCCAGTTATACAGCTAAACATTTTACGATACACAGGACAGACTCCTGCAACAAAGAACTATCCAGCTCAAAGTGTCGATGGTAAGGCTGTTGAGAAACCCTGCTCTACACCAGCACAATACCCAGTGAGAAAATATAGTAAAAACAAGACTGCAGAGTATTTGGGGATTAACCTATCAAGACATGTATAGGAACTTAGTGGAGAAAATGCTCCACTCTCTTAAATGGCCTAAAACAAAACGTGAATTGATGGAAAGATATTTTTGTGGATATACTTACTTAATATTATAAGAACTATACGATTTCTTAAAGTAACCAATAAATTTTAAATAATCCAATATTAAAAATCATCAGTATTGGGAGAATGTGTTAACATGATTATGAAGTTTTTAGTGAAGTATTAGTTGGGGAATCTTACCCTGCACGTTCTGAATAGTTGGTAACTTCTTCCTCAAAAACTGCAATAAAAGACAGATGTACAAACAAACTGAACTTGGGTATTTAGGGGTATTGGTTTCTTAGTCCATTGCAAATTGTAGCAATCCTCAATATATGTAGTTTAACCTGTCTGAAGAGAACCAAAGTTTTTCATGTGGAGGATGAAATTATATGTCTACACTCACTAGAAAATTAGCTTTTTAAAACATTAATGATATTTTAACATTATCATTGTTTAAAGTATGCACACCAATAGCGGCACACTAAATAAAGATTGGATGATCATAGGAAGTCTTGAATGTCATTTTTCCTTTGTTCTTCCCTGACATGGTATTCTACTAATTTTAGTTTGTGTTTTATATCAAAACTCCCAAGCTCTAATCTCTCGGAAACTCATTAATCTGCATTAATAGCCTTTCTGGAAAGCTGTAAGTTCAATCAATTCTTATTTGATAAGGGTCTCTAATGCTTTCAGTGATGGAAGAAGTACCAAGCAATAAACTGTTTCAGAACTGTCAGCATTTTCTAAAGTCATGTCGGATGTTGATAAAGTGAAATTCCTCGTACAATACAGGAATGTAATTCTCAACTCTTTATCCACTGAGAAGGTTAATATAATAGAAGGCCCTCAAAATGTTATCTAAATACTTGAAGAGAGATAAGTTATTAAAACATAGTATTTCTTCATAATATGGGTACTTTTCTATTCAGATAGTGCAGGCTGTTTTCTCAATGACCTGATGGAGCTATAGAAGTCACTGTCAGGCTCGGTTTTAAAATGTCTATCCACCACAATGAAGGTGATAACTGTGGTTAACTGCCACTTTTTGCAGCAAGTGCCCTACATCTGAGCTGCACCATAATTCATTATATCTACATAGATTTTTTTTTTTTAACAGTTTACATCACCCTTTACATCAATCATTTTATTTTATCCTCACAACTCTGTAAGGCAGAAGAAAGTGGGGATGCTGCTTTCACCAATGGGGAAATGACCCCAGATACAATACCCTTCTACCATGTCATTGGACAAGAAGCACAATGGTCTGAATAGAAGCTGCTCCAGGAAAAAAAAAAAAAATGAAAACACGTGGACACAGGTCAGGCTTACAGGAATTATTTATGGGTAGTTAATAAATTAGTTACTTAGCTCTAATGAACTATTCTTCATATGAAAAGTTTGATGGCTACTGGTCAGCTATCAAAATAAGATGTTTGCTATTTGATTTCTCCTAAGTTGGGTTTTTTGTTGTTGTTGTTGTTGTTTTTTACCAACTTCTATTGCTTTTCTTCTGAGAATGCTCTCATCCAAACTGTCAGGACACACTGAGGGATTTGACGTGGGCAGAAGGCAGGTTGTGGCTAGGAAACTGCAAGATTCTTCACAGTAATCCTTTTTTATTCTTCTCTCTGTCGCCTGTGCCCAATGTAATAACTATATACATACAGAAATAATATATATGATGAAATTTTAATGCCCTGCTTTGGACTGTCATATATTAGGTTGATGCAAAAGTAATTGCGGTTTAAAAGGTTAAAAATAATTGCAAAAACCGCAATTACTTTTGCATCAACCTAATAAATTCTGTATAATATATACATACAGAGGGTGCCAAAAAATGTATATGCATTTTAAGAAAGGAAACAACTGTACTAAAATTGTAACAATGTATACCGATAACAAAAGATAAACACAAGTCATATGTATACATTTTTTTGGCACCCCTGGCATATTTCCTTAAATTAAATTCAGAATTCCAGTGAACTGCTCCTCTGCTGTGACCCACTGACCCAAAAGCCTGCACAAATCCACACACTCTGTGGACCCACCACTTGTGCCTAGAGTTCATGAAATTACTTATTTGGCAATGCAGGACCCAAAACACTCTGCTTTTCCCATATCTACATTTATGCCTTTGTACCTAGTATTCTTTTTCTTCTTTGTCCTCCTGAAAAACTAAGTTCCTTTCTTTCAAGGTACAGACCAAATGTCACTTTCCTGTAAAGCCTCTCTGACTCTTAGGACAGGCCATATCACAGGTGTAACTCACTCCCTGCTTTAGCCCAACATCACAACTTTCACTGCCCTCAATTATTTCACAGTGAGAGGAGAACTGTGTTGTAAGTGGCAGGTCTTAGGAGGGATTATTAACAAGAGAGTGCTTAATAAAACGGAACAAAACTATTCTGATTTAACATTATTTGAATAAGCTATTTCAATGAAGCTCTGTGTTCAAACAGGAAATTTTAATGCCCAGGGATCCCTTCTTTAAAGAGGTAAAATTAAAAGGTTAACTCAAACATGGGAAGCAAGAAGAGTGTTCTAGTGCTACAGAATGACTTCTTGGTAACTTGCAACTTCCATATATGCATTTTAAGAAAGGAAAAAACTGTAATTGTAAACCAAATATAGAATAACTGTGGCAGGAAAGACCACTTAGTACATTGATTGCTGAAGTCTACATAAAATGCATATTACTGTCTTCAAACAATTATTTGGATAAATTAATATTTTATCTTCAATATTATTAATATCATTAAAAGTAATTGTTTATTTTTAATTACCAAGTACAATTCCACCTAGACTAGATTCAGTCATTTTGGATTGAGTTTTTGTTTTAGTTTTTATGCATAAAGCCATGATATAACTAAAATGAATCTTTAAAAATGTAATTTTATTTTGTGTAGATATTGGATTGTTTTTATTAATCATAATGTATAATTAAGGCTTTGGCTCTGATGACATTTTAGCATGCATAAATATTTGAGAACTCTGAGTTATAGTGTGAAGTCAAGATTTATAAATACAAGATAGTATCTCTTGATGTCCAATTTCAAATGGTTAAAACACTTACTGAATTAGCTTTGGGAATACAAGCATTAAAAGGAACACGAGTTGAGAAACTGCTAATATTCTTCTAGAAATTTTTGTGATTTTCGGAACATAGAAATCTCTATATTAAAGCCAGGTATAAACAAAGCAGTCTATGTATATATTTCTTAACCATCGAATGCCCCCCGCCCCCCGCCCACTGATATCTTAAAATGATAAGTTAAAACTTATCAAATGAGAAAACATGTATGTAATCACTGGAAAATTAGAAAGTGCTGTGTGTAAGATAAACTAAACCATCTAAAGATTAACAATCTGCCATCAGCTTTTCATTTTCATAGTTCCAAGCCAACCATTAGCTTACAGTGTCTTTGTTAGAATCTCTACATAATCAACTCTTGGAAGAAAAGCAAACATATCTAAAATATTTTTCTCCCTGAATATTGGAGGCAAATCCATATGGACACTTCCAAAGAGGTAATCAAATCACTTTTTAAAAATTATTAAAGCAAGTAATGTGTGCTCCATTTCATTTTCAGTTCTGGCCTGCTGTTTGTTTTTTATTTTGCTTTCTCGCAGGACACACTGTATATTCAGAATATATTTCCCATTGTTCTCATTTTCTAGAAACCATACACGTTTGACTCTGGTTTTGCTTATTGAATTTTCTTGTGTGGCACAGAAATTTAGCTTCACCTTTTCTAATGATATAAGAGAGTAGCAAGTATCCAAGAAGAAAGGTTGGCCTCTCCCATTACACATGTGTAACACAAACTTAGACAAGCCAGGCCATCAAGGGGAGGCCAATAAGTGTCCTAACTGTGTGAAGGGAGGTAGGTCAGGATGCTAGCTGGCCCAAAGGGATGAGGATGAGACCCACAACACTCCGGAACAAAGGATGCTAATCTGGCTTTCTCATAGCCAATGAAATTGGAGTTGCTATAATATTGTCTAGGAAGAAAACGCATTTTCATTTTCGTTTTTTACTTTATTTAAGCCTGTCTGTTCCTGCCATGAACTGAATATTTGGGTCCTACAGAAACAATAAATTTCACGAAAGTCTGAAACTCCTGGTGATAAACTATTTTCTCTCTAACTTAGAAGAAAGAAAGAAGACCAGGTTTATATTTGGCATATTGAAAGCTGCTGTAGTTTGCCTCCCAAACTGAACAGGACAGTGACCTGTAACAGTGTCTTACACACTGCAGTGTGAAAAATTCTTACACTAGAAAGGCTTCACTCGCCTTTTTTGGAAGTCTTCCCACAATTACATCTTTCTCATTTTGAAGAAGTATCTCTTTGTCGTTTTCCTACTGTTTAGTCAACATGTTTTTCTTTCTAGACTCAGTCTTATTAATTATAGTTTTACTCCTTTGTACCCTGTTAAATAATTCTCTTTGCTACTTGAATGTTTTAAAGATGAGTAGGTGGTTATTATGTTCCCCTCCCTGTCCTTTTGCCAGGCAATACCTATATCATACCCTTAATTTTCCCTCATAAGACTTATTCTTCTATTTTGTAAATTATTTCAATTTCTCGTCTCTGAATTTTTCTCCTCCAAGATTGTTTCCAAATCTGAAGTGAGTAGATGTCCCAATATTAGTTAACCCTGTGCCATCACTATTCTGAACTGTTAACATGTATTAACCCATTTAATCTTCACAACAGCTCTACGAGGCTGAGCCTCATATTTTAGCAATTGTGCTGATGACCATGAAAAGGTTAAGTAATGTGCCTAAAGTTATTCATCCAATAAGCAGCCAAACTAGGATTGGAGTTCAGGCTTTCTGATTCTAGAGACTGTGTCTTAACTGCTATACCATTGTCTCTCAGTAACAGTTGGATTTTCACATTAAATTTAAACTGTTGTTTCTTTTATTCACAATATGAGCATATTTACGGAAAAACAAAAGTCAAATCAGAGTTGGGAGAGAGTATATTTAAATGACTTTTTCTTATGCTGTGGCAATACAATTCAGTATACTTTCCATCTTCTCTTACTATTTAATCCTAACTCAAGATGTGAATCAATCTGCCTTTCTCCTACTATCATTTCATGGGCTCTTGGAAATATTTTGACTCCAAAAACTGCCTTTTACAACACAAGTATTCCCAAGGAGAATTATGTTTTTGCTATTATCAACTAACATTGTATGTATAACTTATTACCATCAAAAGAATAAGTGAAAGTTAGATGAAAACATACATTGGACACACATATAAACCCAGCCTCTAAATGGCGCTTATCTACAAGTGGACACTTCCCTTTCTGATTTTCTACAATTAACATTTATCAATAGCTCAACAAAAAATATTTATTTTTTAAACCGATTACTCTGAATTGTAGAATATGGTCTGGGTTATATGGTATCTGCAATCTCTTTTCACGAATATATGAAAAATCATATATTCACTCATTCATTCACCAAATCTTTATGGGTTATCTGTGATATGGTATTGAAATAAGTGTGATATATGCGTATTTAAGAGGGTTAAGTTGTCAGATAAACAGGTAATGTACTCTGGAGCATAGTAATGAAGATGAAACAAGTTTTGAAAACATATAACACTGATAAAACCACTATAGATAGGACATATTTCCAAATAGAGAGGGCAAATTAAACTTTTAATCTTAAATTAAACTTGAGTAGACATATGTATTTACAATAATTAGAGCTAGTAAAAAGAGCAATCCACAGCCACAATAAGTCGGGTACTGAAAAAGTGAACAATAAAAATTTCTTAATTAACATGACTAATGAGTAAAATGACGAACCTACTACCTTACTTATAACAAACATCTATAAATGTTTGTGGAAGAAGCAAAAATGTACACAATAGAACTCCACTTGTGCAAAATTTGTTGCTTCTTTGATTTATATAATGGATCTAAACCTACCATCCATGAGCCCACCATCCACTGGGTATCAGGGGAAAATTACTTAATAATAATAATAATAACAATAATAATAAAGCAAATAATTATCTCACTCTCTTCTGTTATAAAATATTTCTTTCAGGTAAACCTGGCCTCTAAATTCTAGGCTTCCAGTAATTTCCCCAACCTTACTCTACAAACATCAAACAAACAAAATAATGTGGAAGAGCACCTCATCACGCACTGTCCCTTAGGCCTTCTCTGTCGCTGATGCTGGGTGGCTGCCCTGGTCAGGACCCTGCACAGCTGGCTACCTCCCCTGCTGAAGGTGTGGCTGGTGGAACTCCTGGTCTCCTCTCCTGAGAAGACTCCTACAGGTGTCCTCACACCAGTCTAATGTTGGCTCTGTATGAATTCAGCTCATGGCTCTAGCCAAGTAGCACATTCAGTGGCATCTGGGTGTCTATGTGGAGACCCTGTGTAACCTCTCAGAGGAGGTGACTCTAAAACAACTCTTCCTTCCACCATCCTACTTCTCTTATTTGAGTCTCATTCACATATATCAACAGAGTTGAGTCTGAAAATCTATTAACACAAACACTGAAAACAAACACAGGGAGTGGCGTAATGTCTTCTAATAGACTAATATCCACTCAGTTGTCCCTCCCACCCCCACCTTCTCAATTTATGAGCCCTGCTCTAGTTTGCTATTGTCTCCTAATAGTCTGAACATTTGGGAATCAGTTCATTTCAGTTTAACTTTTGGTCTTTGTTATGTTTCCTTAATATTTCTAGTCTTTAAGCAAGGCACATTCAATTCCTTAACCAAACGGTTTTTAATAAAGGGAAAAACAAATTCTGTCTTTTCTTCATGAAATACAGAATGCCAGGCTGCACTAAAATATGTGCTTTTTATTCTCCCTAATCAGATTTCCATTATAGGGTATACATTTAAAAAAAAAAAAAAAAAGAAGAAGAAGAAGAAAAAGAGAAATGGTGTGGCCGATTAGCTCAGTTGGTTAGAGCGTGGTGTTAATAACACCAAGGTTGCTGGTTCGATCCCTGCATGGGCCACTGTGAGCTACGCCCTCCTTAAAAAAAAAAGGAAGCAGCAGAAGAAGAGAAACATACTGAGAAAGAGCTGTCTTTATAATCAGCACAGACTTGCCCTTTACCTCATCCCCAGTTTCAAAAAAGACAATCTAAAGCTTCATGCTGGTATGTTAACCACAGTCAGGAAGAGAATGAGCTCAACTGTGTATGTAAAAACTTAGCTGTTTTTCTTTGATTCATCTGATAGCATCACACTGGGTCAGTTTCTTGTTTATGCTATCTTTATTGTTTCTGGTCTTAGAACAATAAACAACCCTAAGTGGTTTCAATTACAGCAGCAAAACTGTGCAAATGAACTTTGGCTTTGTTTCATGTTGAATAGGAGGGTTTTATGATTTTGTAAATGGTGATGTTTAGGAATCTTGCCAGTGCTGTTCTATAAACAGTGAAGAGTCACATTTGCCAGCTCTAGGCCTTTAATCACCCAAATATTCTTCCCCTGATACGAATAAAATATTTTTAACTTTGTTCCACGCAGATGAATAGGGATGATCAAGTTATCTGTGGCTTCAGCAATTTGCATAAACAAGCTATTGGAATGTTTTTGCTGGTCATATATATCCATAGATTGACATGTGATTTTTTTATGTCTTCTTTAAGTGCAAGAAAATATTAGTTACCTGTCAACGAACTTCCCCTTCCCAAACTCACTGGAAGTTTATATATATAAAAGTGTATAGTCCGTCAGGGAGAAATCCTACCTCATGTTTCCACGATCACCTAGGAATAGAGAATTCTGGAGGTTCGTACACCAACAATTAAGTGCTCCAGAACTGGTAACACAGGCCCTTAATACATGAGGGGTCCAGGAAATCCAACCGTCCATCTGCCTTAGAGCAGTGACATAGTAAAACACTGATTCATTTACATAACCTGACATTTCAATCTTATAGATATTCTGGGGGGAAAAAAGTCATTTCAATCAATTCAAAAACCATTCAATATAGAATATTGGAGTCGCAGGGGGAGTCATCTGTTAGCGAATATATTAGTCAGCTAGGGCTGCCATAACAAAATTCCGTAGCCTGGATGGCTTAACAGAAATTCATTCCTCACAGTTCTGAAGGCTGAAAGTCCAAGATCAAAGTGTGGGCAGGTTTGTTTCTCCTGAAACCTCTCTCCTTGGTTGGCAGGTGGCCACCTTCTCACTGTGTCCTCACATGACCTTTTCTCTATGCACATACATCCCTGGCATTTCTTTTTTTCCTGTAAAGACACAACTCATATTGGATTAGGGCCCCAGTCTCCCTATTGGCCTCATTTTAACTTGATGACCTCTTTAAAGGCCCAATCTCCAAATACAGTCATATAGATTAAGGCCCACTCATCTGACCTCATTTAACTTTAAGGTCCTATCTCCAAATGCAGCTACATTCTGAGGGACTGAGGGTTGGAACTTCAACATATGAATTTTGGAGAGATATAATTCCACATACAACAAATGAACATCACAGTACATCTCAGCAGTTCAGATTGACAAATTGAAAATAATTTGCAAACAAAAGTAAGATCGCACAATATTGTGAAGCCTACATGTGGTATTTAAAGAGCCTCAAGTATGAAAATAGTCACAGGGATCTCAAGTACAGGATAGAAAATACAGTCAATAATACTGCAACAGCCATGTACAGTGCCAGGTGGGTACTAGACTTATCAGGGGAAAATCACTTCGTAAATTATATAAAAGTCTTACCCCTATGCTATACACCTGAAACTAATATAAGTAATATTGAATGTCAACTTTTTAAATAAAGAGCCTCAAGTATGAAAAAATTTCTTGACTATATAAAAATCTTCTTTTATTCAAGTTTATTTGGGGATTTTAGTAGAAAACTTTGAATAGGATATTTAGAACATTGCCTACATTGTTCCAATTAGCTCTTTCAAATTTTTGCAGAATGTGCTGTCATGATTACCTTAAATTTAAGAGAGAAAAATTTTAAGTAAAAACTATTTCATATTAAAAATTAGAATTTACTCCTCATCAAACTGAAAAAATTACGTCAATAAAACAATTTGCCTTTAGAGGTCTGTGGGTTACTCTTCATCTAACCTTTCATTAAACATCTTGACTCAGCAGAATTAGGAAAAACTGTGTGTACATTCACATGCAAAGCATTTTCAAAATGGGGTTCTGTGGAATGAACCTATGTTACAGTTTTACGTCTAAGCACATAACTGATCTTTTAGTGCACCCTTGTTCTAATCAGTTAACCTCACCAAGCTTCAATTTCATTCTATGCATAAAAGAAGATAATAAGACCAACTTTTTGCCTTTAACAGAGGATAATAGTTGAAAGTGGGTTGTAAATAGGCAATCATATAAAATGTAATGAAAGCCAACATCAGAAGATAAAGATCCCTAAGATATAAAAATTGAATTTTATAAGGAGTTGGTGGGGATGGTGAACCAAGAGCAGAGAAAGGTTGTTAATTTCTGTAAGATTCGTTTATACTCTTCTCTACTGTAGATGTATAAACAAATTCAATAATTCAATTCGGATTTATTTCAGCGGATCCTTTATTCAATCATAGAACTATATTTTAACTAATATAAATCACAGAGGTCACCTAATGCAAAAGACAGTGCTGATCCCTTTAAAACTAATCAATTTAAAATACATTGAACATGTGCCAAGATGCATAACTATATTTTTAAACTGCACAGATGTTTCTGCAAAAAAAAGCAATATCGCCAATAGGAGTCCAGAAGTAATGTTAAATGCTACTTAAGAAATAGGAAATAGGGAGGAGCTAGTAAAAAGCAAGATTAAACAACAGTTTACAAATTGAACAAATGATGTAAATACGGGTGTTGTGCAATGGTTTAAATTTCGTTGTCATTATCTTTTCAAGATAATTACGTCATTGATACTACAAAATAATCTATAAAATATAGTGCTCCAATTCTTTACACTTTTAAAAACATTCTTAGTTTTCTCCTCAAAGAATCCTTTTTATGAAAATATTGGGTGACAACTGTCACCCTAGACAACTCAAATTACATTCATTTCCAACCTACATCAACTCCTTGGGAGAAACATTTATTCCTTGTACCTGACCATCTGGATTTTTGAATTTCTGAAATGCGGAACTCGGAATTTCCCATTCTGCCGTCATATCCATCCTAAGGGGTCTATTGTCCTTTGTCCTCACAGGCTCCATTTCTTCTACTTCCTGGGTGCCCCTACTCAGCTGTCTTTCAGCATTGCTTTGTCTCCTACTCTGCCCTGAAGCTCACAAATAGTCCCTTTAACCAGTTTCTCACCAGCATCTTAAAAGTCCATATGCCACATACTCATTTTAGTCAGTCCTTAATATGTAGTACTTTTCACAACTTATTTTCCCACTGTAACTCATAGGTGCCAAAGCAGTGGCAAACAATGACTCATTTCACTTGCATGTCTTGCATTCCAAACACCTCCAAATCATGAACACAATTTATCTTCTATCAAAATTAAAAATTAGTTTACTCATAAGAAAAATACAGAAAAGTATACAAATGAGAGTAAAAATGACTCAAAAATCCCACTCTCCAGAAACAATTAAGATTTTAGTTAATAATGCCATTCCAGCCCTCTCATTCTCCACCTTTTAGAAAATATTTTACAGAGAATGAAATCTGTTAATCTTTCTCTTTAAGTTTTGAATTTGTTTTCATGCTGATAAAGAGCCACCTCCATGAAGAGTTATCGAAATACTCACCACTTTTATTTACTTTTTTACAATTTTGCTTTTATATTTAAATCTCTGAGTCATTTGCAATTTTTGGTATGTAAGGTAAAGATTGGACTTCATTTTTACAAGGTTAGCCTGGTTTTTAGCAATTGTAAAAATATTAACAATTTGTCAAGGTTGATCCAACAATATATATCAAAAAATCCATCCCTCCTTCTGTTGATCCTTAATATCTTCCTGATCATATGTTAACTTGTTATATGTACACAAATCAATTTCTGGACTGTAAATTTTGATCCACCTATTAGTCAACCTGGTCATTTTGCAAATCCATGATGCTTTCATTGAAGCAACTTTGTTATATGTTTTAATATTTGATCAAGCACATTTTCCCTCATTATGCTTCTTTGCAAAACACTTTTTAAAATTGTATTATCTATTATTTAATTTAATTTTAATATTAATTAGTTAAAATTAGTTTTACTTTATTAACTCCCTTTTGCATTTGCAGCAGTGGTTATTCACTTCTCCTCTTCTTTCAAACCTTCTACCATTCAACAACTATTTTTACTCTCAGCAAATTCAGTTACTACAACACATGAAAAACATGGAAATTATTCAACCTGAAATGTTTTACCCCCTTGGGCTCCCTCTCAAAAATAACCTATATTAACTCCACTATCATGATATATCTCTCTCATGGCACTTATTTTTTGACTTGTGTTGTAGTTGTTTGTTTTGTTTTGTTTATATTTCACATACAAGTGAAATCATATGGCATTTGTCTTTCTCTAATTTATTTCACTTAGCATAATACCCTCTAGGTCCATTCACGTTGTCACAAATGGCAAGATTTCTTTTTTATTGCTGAGTAATATTCCACAGTGTCTGTGTATATGTTATATATATTATATATTATGTAAATTATTATATGCCACATCTTCTTTATCCATCTATTTATGGATACCTAGGTTGTGTCCATATTAGGGTTTCCAGGTGGGAATTCCTTCCCGCCCATTCTCAGGAATTTTTTTCATTTCCATGTTCCTGAATCCCGAGAAAAGTTGGTCGGAAAATTGGCTCCTTGAACCCAGTAATACCCACAATGGGAAATAAATGTACAACTCACAATGTATCTCTTAGACATTTTTCCTATTGATCGCTATCTAAAGTTACATGGTCTTACAATGCGAATCAGATATCACTTGACCAGCTAATTTTAGCTCTTGTCAATTGAGTACATTTGATCATGGAGAACAGAAAACAGTTTGTATTTACACAGAGAAATATTTGTTTTCACAACCCAGGATTTGACTACAAAGTCATCTTCAGGTGAACTAACTAAGAAAATCTAAGGTAGTTTACCTTAATATGACATTGTAGTCAAATCCTGGGTTGTGAAAATAAATATTTCTCTGTGTAAATACAAACTGTTTTCTGTTCTCCACGATGAATCATTTCCACAAAGTGACAGCTGATACTACCAACCACACTCGATCACTTATGGAAAGAAGAGTATCATGAAACATTGAGACGTATGTCAAATTGCTTACAACCTGTAAGATTAGCAGTTGAAGCCTTAAGCAATAGAGAAGCTAATATTCTCACAAGTGAAGGAATTTTTAAGTTCCTGTTCAGTAATTTAGAAAAACAGAATTCTTCAATGAACCAAGTGCTTTTAAAGGAAACAAAATTTGAATTGGTTAAACATAGAATTAGAGATCTCATGTCTCTCACAAAGTACTTGAGCAACATTAGTTGTCTATGAGACATGGAAGAGGATGAATTTTTTTGCCTTGTCAAGTAAGAATGAAATCACACGATTGGCAAAGTCATTAATGGAAAGACTTTTTAAAGGAACATTTACAGCAGAAGAAGTTCCAAGAGAAGAAATAAAGGATATCCTTACAGAGAGTTCTGACATTAAATCAGAATCTGATCTGAAGTGTGCATTGACTAAAGCAATATCAATTTTGACATCAAAGCCTAGCCCTATGCATGCAGACAAAATATTTGCTTCTCTAAGGAGCAATGATCTTATATAAAGCAACACATTCTCTCACTCCCAGCTTGAAGATGTTTTTAGACGCACTATAACAATTCAACAAACGTCTACAGAAAATGAAAGAAATTTTTCCACATCAAGTATATTTGTTACAAAGCAAAGATAACGATTGTCTGATCGGGCAATTAATGCTCTATGTTTCTTAAAGTTTCATTTTAAAAATGACAAATAAAAACTATTTGAAGTATTTTTTAAATTTTCAAATGAATAATATTTGCATTTGTTTTCTATTAATGTTTAATTTAAAAAATAAAATATTTAAATGAGCTTGGGAATATTAATACATTTTGTGATATATGTAAAAACTCACTGTATACTATAAGGTTTGTTTAAATAAAGTTTGTATTAATTACATTGTTTATATTTTGAGAAAACCTGAAATATAACAGAAACCTAGCCAAAATGACACTGTAGTGACCCCTGTTTAGCGCTTAGGGCAAGAGATGCACTAGTCAACCTCCATTTAGGAAATTTTATTTACTCAAGTTTTGCGTCATCATTTTACATATAGGAATCTCTCGAAACTTCTGAAAGACTGCGCCAGGGCCACGAACCCTGGTTGCCCCACTTTCTTTATGGCTGTTCTGTTTATTAACATTTACTGTTACAGCCATTATTACAGATGATCAATGATAATTAAATTAAAAAGATTATTTCGAGAATTCTCGGAAAATATGATTTCCCATTCTCAATTCCCAAAGCTTCCAAAATGTCAGGAATTTCGAAACCCTAGTCCATTTTTGCCTATTATAAATAATGCTACAATGAACATAGACTACATATATCTTTTGAATTGGTGGGTTTTTTGTTTGGATAAATACCCAGAAGTGTTATTGCTGGGTTTTATGGCAGCCCTATTTTTAACTTTTTAAGGAATTTCCACACTATTTTACACAGGGGCTACACCAATTTACAATCCCATCAACAGTGTATGAGAGTACCCTTTTCTCTACATCCTCACCAGAATGTGTTCTTTGTTGATTTTTTTCCCACATGAAGATTCTTAATTTGAGCACATCTACAAAGTTCCTTGGACTATGCAAGGTAACACATTCACAGATTCCAGGTATTAGGACATGAACATCTTTAAGGGAACCACTATTCAACTTACTGTAAAAGGTTAATCCAAAGAATATTAAAATCTAAAACACTGAAAAAACAAAAAGCTTAATCACAACTGTTAGAGCCACATGTCCAGAACATCATGTTTTCTAAGTGATAAAAGAATTTTAAACAGGATGGAAAAACCTAAATATGACTAAGTGGCAAAGTTCACAGAAAGAAACTTCAGGAGGTGGGGGATGAGGAGTGGTATTTCTAGGCAAGCTGCATCTACCACCTCCTACTGATTCTGCTCTCTTCTTTGACCAATAAGTCAGCCAGGACGAGAAACAAAATAGATAGTGCTGAGCAGAGAAGAAACAGAAGGCAGGGACAAGTCCAACATGTATTTGAGGACACAGCTGACACAATGTGGGGGAATTCTATCACTGCTATGGTCTGAAAGTTTGTGTTACCTCCAAATTCACCTTGGGTGTTGAAACCCTCACCTCCAAGGTGACGGTATTAGGAAGTGAGGCCTTTTGGATGTGATTAACTTAGGGGGGCTCCAGATTAGTGCCCTTATAAAAGAGGTTGGAGAATGCTCCCCTCTGCCCCTCCCATCAGGTGAGTACTCAGTGAAGAGATGGCCATCTATAAATCAGAAGGCAAGCTCTCACCAGACACCGAATCTCACCAGACACCACGATCTTGGACTTCCAAGCTTCCAGACCTATGATAAAAAAATGTTTGCTGTTTATAAGCGACCCAGTCTCTGGCATTTTGTTATAGTAGCATGAACAGACTAAGACAATCACCAAACAATAACAGTAATAATAAAAGTGAAAAAAATTGCCTAGATAATTATTACTTAGGTCCCTTTACTATTTGCAAATAGCGTTCAAGATGCCCCTGAGAAAAGAATTCTGGTGGAACCAAGATGTATGGGGGTTCAACAAGACTCAAAGAGAGCCCAAGATAAGCATGTTGCCTTTATGACTAAGTGGGGATGTCAACAGCCCTGAGAAGCCATGCTATCCACTAAACCAGAACTTACTTCAAATGCCTAAATAAGGCAATAGTGTCCTCAGAAATAGAAATGTCAAAGGAACGTCATCATGTCCTTCCTTACTCATGTTATTGCCCTGTGTTAACCAGTCACTTAAGCTGAAAATGATCACATAGAAGGAAAGGGAAAGATAGGAAAATTCATAGTACCTTTCGTTTTCTATCCTTTCTTACATATCAGTAAGCTGAAGGTACAAGGCATTGGTACATATCAAAACCTGGTATAGAAACAGTTGAGTTAGTTTTGGGTAGTGTTTCCACTGTTCTGGTAGGAATAAAATACATACAAGGTGTGATAAAAAAAATACAGTGAATGTTTAAATTTTTTTTTAAGATTTTATTGGGGAAGGGGAACAGGACTTTATTAGGGAGCAGTGTGTACTTCCAGGATTTTTTTCCAAGTCAAGTTGTTGCTTCAATCTTAGTTGTGGAGGGTGCCATTCAGCTTCAAGTTGTTGTTTTTTCAGTCTTAGTTGTGGAGGGCACAGCTCAGCTCCAGGTCCAGTTGCCATTGCTAGTTGCAGGGGGCACAGCCCACCATCCCTTGCGATGAGTCGAACCCGGCAACCTTGTGTGTGAGAGCCCGCACTCCAACTAACTGGGACATCCGGGAGGCAGCTCAGCTCAAGGTGCCATGTTCAATCTTAGTTGCAGAGGGCAGAGCCCACCATCCCTTGTGGGACTCAAGGAGTTGAACTGGCAACCTTGTAGTTGAGAGCCCACTGGCCCATGTGGGAATCGAACCGGCAGCCTTTGGAGTTAGGAGCACGGAGCTCCAACCACCTGAGCCACCGGGCCGGCCTGAATGTTTAAATTTTTAAAAAATGTAATACAGTAAGAGACACATTGCCATTAATCCCCCTCAAAATACTCCCCCTCACTTCAAACACACTTATCCCATCGTTCTTGCCACTTTCTAAAGCAGTTCTGGAAGTCCTCTTTCGTGAGTGTCTTTACTTCATCCTCTATCATGACAACGCTCAGTGACACACACATGGGTTTACGGCAATTTCTGTCAAATAATAAACATTACAGTGTGTCCTCATCTGCCTTATTAACCGAATATAGCACCATGTGACTTCTGGCTCTTCCCCAAAGTCAAAATGACCATGAGAGATAAATGTTTTGAATTGATTCAGGACATCTCCAGACAGCCACGACAGTGCAACTAAAGACACTCATGAAAGAGGACTTCCAAAAGTGCTTCAGAAAGTGGCAAGAACAATGGGATAAGTTTGTTTGAAGCAAGGGGGAGTATTTTGAGGGGGATTAATGGCAATGTGCCTTTTACTGTAATAATTTTTTAATTTAAATATTCACTGTATTTTTTCAATCACACCTCATATGCATATATGAGCTGCACATAATGAATTGTGTAATTTGGATGATTCTGCATATTAGTTAAATGCTCCTAAATTTGCATTAAAATTGGTATTGCAGGAAATAAAGATTAACAGTGAAATTTTGCTAATAATTTAAAATTTTAATTTTCCTTTACTGAAAATGACATTAAGTAAAATTCATCATGATAAATCAGAGAGAAACCATAAAAGATAGGACAAAACTTCATATGTTAGTGCTTTTACCAGGACTTTTTTCCTGCTTTTTGAACCAAGGGACTCATGTTTTCATTTTGCACTGGACGTCACAAATTGTGTAGGGCCCTGCACACCTACTAACTTATTGGTTTAAGTATAAGATAATTGATATGGAATTGGGTTTCATGGTGATCAAAACCTTAAAGGAATTCAATCACATTTCTGCTGTCCTCTCCTGAACGTAGCTTAGTTCTAAACATTCACTGCTTCCTTTAATAACTGCATCATGTTTAAGTATCAAAGCTTTCTTTGTTCTGCGTTAAAACTCCAGGTAATCTGCCTCTTTCCATACATAAAAAATTATGTCCCCTCTTCCTCATGTTACCTGGACTCTGTAACCTTTGGTTCCACATTACCAAGCCACAGATTATTCTCTCTCATTACCCTCTCTCACAGTAAAATACAAGACTGGTGTGTGTGGCACGTTGAACCCTGTGTGCAAGTGTCTGAATAAATCTTTTGTGGCCATAATTACAGGTAAGACCATGTTAAATTTAACTCCAACAGATGTTCCCTATGAAAATGTGATAGCTCAATCACTTTAATGGAAATGTTGAAATTCAAACGTTTCCTTAGTAGAAACTGTAAACTCCTGAAAGCTGACCGCAGTTTAAAAAGCTCGCCGGGTCTTAGTGGGGCTGTTTTAAGAGTGTTGATGGTGGGATGGAAGAATATATGGATTTATGTCTCAGAGCAAAGCTGTGTTGCTTTATACTTCAAATTAGCAGTTAAAACCGGCTTCTCCTGGAGGCCAGGAGATCTCCAGAGCTGCATGAGGGCCAATAAAGAGAGCTGGATCAAAGATGCAGGCTGAACAGGAGTCTGAACACCTTCCCTACACCACTGCTCCAGGCATAGCAGCTCCAGGTAATAAACTACACACCTACATATGCTTTTGTTTGAAGAAACCATTCTCAGACTTAAAGGAAAACACAGCAATTAAAATTCTCCCCATCACTTCACATAATAACCTGATCTGTATAAGACAAAATGACTCAAAGATAGAGAACAAGAATTTTCTAAATAAAACAAGTTTCTTCTTTTACCAATTATTTGTATAAGATCACCACTGATAGATCAGTTGAAATTTTGCGTTTTGTACTCCTTTCTTCTTAAATAGAGACTCTTATCTTAAAAATCAGAATCACTGGAATGAAAAATAACGTACTGATGCCCCAGGAAACATTATATATTACAGGCCATCTGCTCCCTACACTAAAGCAACCCACAATAGCATACTCTGAAATACTGAGTTAAAGTCTGTATTCTGCCTTTTCCTCCTGCCACCTTGGTGGAAGAGCATCATACCAATGTTTAATTTACTATAAATGGACTACATTTTTATTTTACTAATTTAAAACTACATTGATTTGACATTTAAGAGAGAGAGAAATAATTTGCAAAGTTCCTGCATTCCCAATCCAAACATTCCCCTTATTTACCCTGTGTATTAGATGCAGTCAAATCATGTTGGTTACATGGAAGGAATGTGTGAATCAACATTACCAAGTCCGTAACTATGGACAAAGCAGTTGAAAAATGACAGTCATTGTTCCTTTTAACGTACACGCTGTTTAAGACAGTCAATGGTCTCTTTCACTGTAGCCTTGCCGAGCTCTCAGCATCAGTCACCAGCATCCACACGTCAGGGATGAGATCCACTAGAGCTTCTGACATAGCATATGTCAGATAAAGCTCCTGCTTTCCAATTGCTGACGCACCAAAGGCGGGCTTTCTAAATAGCTAGGTATTATAAATCCAATGGAATGCCAATAAACCAAAAGTATTTTTACATTTCTTCTTTCTCTGCTTTCTGGGAAAATAGCCTTGATGATGAAAATCGAGGATCTAAATGGCCATACATTCCTTCTTATATTACAGGATACTGACAGTCTAAACTCTAATTTGGAGGTATTCCAATAGTATGCTTTGGGACATTTTGATTAGTGTTACCCAAATCAGTGCAAACTGAGAAAAAAAAAAATCACCAAACCATTAACAACATTTTTAGAAGATCATAATCTGGGTGTCAAATTTAACTTGTGCAAACACTATTGCTTTATACTCTGTTATTAATCAACCCTTTGTGTTCATAAATAAAAATTTGCATTTCCATATTTCTTTATATCAAAAATAATCCAAGTTTTCACCACTTCTCATTTTTTATATTTTTATAATGCAAAAGCTACATGTTCTTTTCAGATTTTAATAAATAAAAGTAAATAAAAAGTGGAAAATAATGTTTACCTAACACACAGAGATATCTCTATAAATGATCAAGCGTGCTTCCTTCTGATATTTTCCCAATACAGAGTTATGTAAATAACATTTTCTTAAAAATAAATAAGCTGAAGCACTTAAAAATGGTTAAGAGGGTAAATTTTAGGTTATGTGCTTTTTTTACCACAGTACAAACTTTCTAAAAGTGAATAAGCCTTTTGGCATATATTCTCTGTATAAACTTTTATCATAACAATACTGTAAACATTTTTTCTGTATTATTAAGTGTTCTTTTATAATATTATTTTAATAAATAAATGTAGCATCATAGTGATGTATCATAATATATTAACAAATTCCCTTTGATAGGAGTGTCTCTTACACAGGGCTGTGATGATCCATTGTTTCTTTTTTTAAGCAATTAATTTTTTTTGAGTTTGACTATTTTTTAATATTTTTTTCAATTACAGTTAACATACAATATTGTTAGTTTCAGTTGTACAACATAGTGATTAGACATTTCTATAACTCAAAAGTAATCACCCAGGTAAATCTAGTACCCATCTGACACCACACATATTCATTACATTATTGACTATATTCCCCATGCTATACTTTACATCCCCATGACTATTTTGTAACTACCAATTTGTATTTCTTAATCCCTTCACCTATTTTACCCTGTCCCCAACTCCCTCCCATCTAGTATATATGGTCTATGTTCTGTGTATCTATAAGTCTGTATCTATTTTGTTTGTTTCTTAGTTTTGTTCTTTATATTCCACATATAAATGAAATCATATGACATTTATCTTTCTCTGACTTAATCCGCTCAGCACCATACCCTCTAGGTCCATCAATGTTGTTGCAGATGGCAAGATTTCATTATTTTTTATGTCTGAGTAATATTCCATTGTATATATGTACAACCTCTTCTTTATCCATTCATTTACTGATGGACACTCAGGTTGCCTCCATGTCTTGGATAGCTCCATTTTTCAAACATCTTGATTGCCTAGGTTAAATTCTTAGATAAAGAACTACCAGAACTAAAACTAATGAAAAATTTAAATATTCTTACCTTATCATAAAAGTTCCTGGGTAGGCTATATTAACCTCCTCCCTTCCATTAAGTTAATTAGTTGCTAATTACCTCCTCCCTTCCATTAAGAAAACTATTCATCCATTACCATGTGATTTACAATGCCTTTTTTGGAAGGAGTATTTATTCTTGTCCCATTGCCATTGATCATGATAGATGCCTTGCTCTGGCCAAGTTCATATAAGAAGGTATGACTCATACCCTAACCAAATAGAAGTTTTAAGAGCCATTGCATTTTTGCCATAGCTCATTGGTTCTTTTCCCTCTGACACTAGAAATGCATGTGTCAGAGAGGATGGGTGGCTCAGTTGGTTAGAGCGTGAGCTCTGGGCAATGAGGCTGCCAGTTTGATTCTCACATGGGCCAACGAGCTGCACACTCTGCAACTAGTTTTAGTATATGTGCTGCCGAAGCGAGCACACACTCTGCAACTAGAATGAAGTTAATGAATTGCGCTGAGCTCCCGGGTGGCCGGATGGCTTGGGTGGTTGGAGAACGTGCTCTCAACCACAAGGTTGCCGGTTCAACTCCCACAGTGGAGGGTGGGCCGTGCCCCTTGCAACTAACAACGGCAACTGGACCTGAAGCTGAGCTGCACCCTCCACAACTAAGATTGAAAGGACAACAACTTGACTTGGAGAAAGTCCCGGAAGTACACACTCTTCCCCAATAAAGTCCTGTTCCCCTTCCCCAATAAAATCTTTAAAAGGAAGGAAGGAAGGAAGGAAGGAAGGAAGGAAGGAAGGAAGGAAGGAAGGAAGGAAGGAAGGAAGGAAGGAAGGAAGGAAAGAAGGAAAGAAGGAAAGAAGGAAAGAAGGAAAGAAGGAAAGAAGGAAAGAAGGAAAGAAGGAAAGAAGGAAAGAAGGAAAGAAGGAAAGAAGGAAAGAAGGAAAGAAAGAAAGAAAGAGAAGAAAGAAAGAAATGCATGTGTCAGATGAGGGCTGCTCCATCATCTTGGATTCCAAAACAAAAAGGACCCATGCAACAGAGCCATGTGGAACAGAGCCATGTGGATAGCAGCTGCCAATCTACTGTGGTAATATCCATAGTCACAGCAACAGCCACGGACAATAGGAATAGAATGAAACCCAGAAGAAGAAAAAATGTAACAAATCAGCAATACCTTTGTCTTTATAAGCAACTGAGACTGGAGGGTTGCTTGTGACTAATATACTGTAGCAGATGCTGACTGTGATAAATTACACAAATGACTGCATTTCTCCACATTTACCCTGGATCCACACTGTTGTGCTACTCAGGATGTACCAAAATTTGACTTCGGTGTCAAGACTAATGATGCCACACACACACACCAAGAGGGTATGAAAAGATGTATCACTTAGATAATGAGACTTTTAGGGGAAGAGCAGAGCATGTCTCCCAGGCTGATTCAAACATGGCTTGAAGAAGCAGGAAAAGGATCTAGCTTGGGGCTTTATGACAGTCAAGAGGCGGTGCTGGCGTAAAGGTCGCTGCATGGAGAATGGCTGAGTGGCTCGATCTTCCCACTGGCTCCAAAGGAGGGTGCACTCAGGCTTTTTTATCAGCTCACCCACATGTAGGGCAGAAGGGGAAAGGGAGGAGAGAGGAGTAAAAGCTGCCAGCAGTCGAATGCAAAAAAATGAGTCAGACTGTTATTACACATGCTTTTGCAATGTGACTATGCAGCGCCTTTCATTAAAAAGTGAAATCTATTTCTCCACCCCTTGAATTTGGGTTGAACTTATGACTTGTTTGGTCAATATAATTTGGCAGAAGAGACTTTGCAAACTCCAAGCCTAGATCTCAAGAGGCTTTGCATGCTTCTTCTCACTCTCTTATAATCCTGCTACCATATGTGAACAGGCCTGTTCCAGCAGGCTGAGTGCAAAGAGGAGAGCCCATTTATCCCAGGCGAAGCCATCCTAGACAAGCCTGTAGTTAGTTAATCTCAGATATGTGAAAGAGCCCAGGCAAGATCAACAGAGCTACCTACCTGACCCATCGCTGACCACAGATACATGACTAAGACTAGCCAATCTAGTAGAACTTCCCAGCCAATTTGTAGACTTGTGAGGAATAATAAATGCTTTTATTTTAAACCACTGAATTTTGAAGTAGTCTGCTATGCAACAATAGCTAAGTGATGTACTGTTTAATATAACTACCTACACAAATATTTGTATCAATTTGCACTCACACCAGTAGTATAGTAGAATATCCCATAGTAGCTCCATGTCCTTATCAATTCTGAGTAACATTCTCTAGGACATTTGTCATTTTGCATGTTTTATTGTTTCTTTTTATTCCTAATGTAAATTGATTACGGATTCAACAGGTATAGAATATTGGAATATATTTTCTTTGTTCAGAGACATTATCATCTGAAAGAACCATGTTAATTATGCAAGGTAAAGGCAAAGAGACACGAATTTTTATTTTACTTTTAAGTCTGCTTTAGCTCTTCATATAGAAAGTTGGGCTCATACCACCACCCCCACTAACTCCATTCATACATACATCCCAATAAGAGTTATGGATCAATGTCCATAGGAGCAAAGTGATATAGAAAAGGAAAGGTACTGAGAACACAAACTCTGCTTTCCAAGATTCAAAATAAGGTATGTATAACTGTTAGAGTAAACAAGAATTGCTCAATCCAACATCAGGTCATGAAAAAGGAAACCAAAAGAAAAATTTCCAAATTAGAATTTAAAAGAAGGGAAAGGGAGTTTGGGCTGGGAATCCAGGCTCAATGCAAGGCACTATGAACTGATTATAATAGGAAAAAAGCTCGTCTGGCCTACTCTGTGAGTGAGGTCTGACATTTCCCCAAGTCCAGTTGTCCAGGCAGGATATCTTACTCAAGATCAGAAGCTGAGCCTGTGAATTAGGACAGCAATATGTATTCCTGTGCGGCCCAAGTGAAGTTGATGAAAGGTGTAGAACATAAAGAGACTCAGTTGTATCCATCAGAATGAGCAGAACTAGTGTTCAACAGAAGCTTCAGAGGGCAGGCTGAGCAGGAATGGTGTCAGTGGACAGAGCAGATTACCAATTCTTCCCATCTGGCCTTTCAAAGCAGGATTTACATCTTTAGGATTGAGTAAACCTCCAAGGTTCTTGGACAATTTGGAGTGAAGAAATCTCAAGAGAAAAATAACTGATACCAGTAAGGATATATGTCCAGTATATACAGAGATAAAGAAATGTAAAGAGATTTGTTAGATAGATGTGAATATATACAGAAGGAACCAAAGAAATATGTACACATCTTAAGAAAGGAAAAACCTGTATTAACATTGTAATACTCAATATATCCGAATAACAAAACATGAATACAAGTCATGTATATACATTTCTTGGCACCCCCGGTATATTAATATATTTATATATAATACATTTGAATATATTTAAATATATGGTTTCTGCTTCTCTGCTTGAACCCTGACTAATACAGACACCCCCAAGTCAACAAATCCAAAACCAAACTCAACTCCACTCTCATTCTTCCCACCAACTTGTTCAACCGGCAACCTTCCCCATGTCAGTTGATGGCAACACCGTTCTTCCAGTTGCTGAGGCCCAAGCCTTGAAGTCATCATTGATTCCTGCCTTTTTCAGACCTCACATATCCAAATAATTGGAAATGTTGTTGTGTCTACTTACAATACCTATCCAGAAATAAAAAATAATTGATAGAATCAGAATATTATCCACCTAAAATGAGTCTAAGAAATGATTATCAATGGCTGCTAATAACACAAAGAGAACCCATCAGAATTATGTGCCACCTATGTGTGAAGTAAGTATACGACACCACCTCCGAAGTAGCCTTGCCAGAAAATCAAACCTGAATCAAATCAAGCCTCTGGATACAACTACAGATTTTTAGGAATTATAGGAGAAAGAGGAACTTATGTGATCCAACAGGAATACGATTAACATTATCTAGCATGTGGCAAACTCCAATGGACAAAGTGATCCAGTGTCTCCAAAAAATAAACTGTAAGGGATAAAGAAAGGGACAGAGACAGAGAGGAAGTAAACCTAAAGATTAAAAAACTTAAGGGACATAGCAACATGCATCTCCCCAATACAATGTGGACCTTTTCTGAATACTGATTGAAACACATCCATCTAAAAATCACAAGACAATTGGGGAAATATACACACTGAATGGATATTTGATATTCAGAATGTAATATTTTTGGTGTGATAATTATATTGTGGTTGCATTTTTAAATAGTCTTTATCTTTTACAGATACATACTGGTATAAATACCAGCTATATACTATTATACCTGGTGATTGTTTTAAAATAATCCAATAGAGAGAGGTGGAAGGGATGGCTACAGATGAAATGAGGTTCATGAAGAACTTTGAAGGTGGGTGATGTGGGTTCATTCTACTGCCCTCTCTACTTTTATTTATGCTTAAAACTCCCCATAACAAAAAGCTTTTAACTCAATAAAAATATACTCCCATGATAACTACAAAAGGCAGTGAAAACAAATTGTTACAGAGATGGAAGGAAAGAACTGATTTAAAGTACTAAAAGTATTTTTGTTGACAATCTAATCAAAAAACAATATATTCTGAGAAATAGAACAATAAAGTGGAACAATTGCTTCCTGCCAAAACTGTTTGAATTTCTTTTAGGTATAGCTTCTTTTATTTAGGAAAAAATAAAAACATTGTTAGGACAAACAAATATAATGACTTTTCATTAGTAAAAAATCAACTATTTCCAGATTAAGCTTACAGTTGAAATTCAATTCATAATTTTCTGAAAGCATGCTAGAGTACTTTGCCCTCTCTTTTCTCATTGCCTACCTACCACTTGATTCCACGCTATTTTTAAAGAAACACAATTTGCCAAGTGCAAAATGTTTTTATGTGCTATAAAAGATAAAGAGCTCTTTTTTTTTCCCCCACATTACACATTAACCTGTTTTGCTTTCTGAGTATTCATCACATACACTACGCTCACATCTCTTGACTTGTTTGCACTGATGAAGGAAACACCATGCTGGTGGAAACTTCAAAGTGATTGAAATTCTCCAAAGAGGTGATTTCTGTAAGCAGCCCATGCCCGGTGCAAGTTGTTTCCAAACCAGTCCTTTGTTATCGGGTTACTGACAAGCTTCTGCAAAGCAGACAATTGGCTCATCTCGATAGCAGCTGCTGACTGTCATCCCCTTGGATTGAAACTCCAGGCCCTGCTTTGGTGTGGAGAGAGAGCTTTTCATGGCAGGTGAAAGACAGCTGAGTGGAAGAAGTAGTGTCAAATGGAATATGTCAGAAGCCCTCTGAGAACAAGGTCGCCCTGACCCTAAATGAATACCACAAAAACTCGCTGGACACGTTGTTCTTCAGATCTGGACTGCAAACTAAAAGGAAAGTGGACCGCAATTATCCAAACTTTTATTGTCCTTCAGATTGAGGCCTGGAAAACAGCATCAAAGGCTCTCTTCATTTTCTCTGCACCATCATCCTCCTTACCAGGTATCGATTTTCAAAGCAGTCAGAAGGCAATAGTGAAATATATTGACACAGCTGAACCCAAATGAGGAGGCTTTGCATTCACGGAAGACCAGTGCTTTATGCAATGTACCAGAGGCTGCAAATACTCTTTCTGCTCAATCCATTCCACAATCACTTACATTAGTCATTACGAACAAACCACATTTGATGGGCGATACAATGAGACCTGCCATCTCAGGGACCTGTCTATGAGTAGGCCACAAACTGAATAAAGAAGAAAATGCTTCCTTGGGCTGGGCCTTTTCAGTCTTTATACCTAACATTCTTATGGCATCTATTCTATGAATATAGTGAAGACCTATCCATCTATCTTTCTGCAATTCTCCACCTTCCTCTCTCCTGATACCACCTAAAGCCAAAAAGTGTAGAACCTCAAATTCTTCTCGAACCACTAATTTCCCCCGGTTGAAGCCTCGGTGAGGAGGCCTGCCACCTTTCAAGGGCACCCCATCCCTGTGCGGTGATTCGGCGGCATCCAGAGGATCCCCTTAGTGGCCAAATAGCAATAACTCTCAGGAATGTCCTATCTACCCCATAAACCGGCACACTGTAAAAATGTTGTTTTCACATTTCCCCAATAAAATCCAGACAGTAGATCTGGTTCCATTTATATTTTTAATAGTGAAAATGTGTTTGTGATTAAAAAAAAAAAAAAAATCTGCCCAAAGGAAGTATAAATACATAGTATTCAACAGTTTCAGGACCCCTGTCAAAAGAAATAACTGCAGAACTTTAACATAACAATATGATAAATAGAAAATAGAGCATGGTATATAGAAAAAATAGCTTGTAACATGTAACATGGGTTTTAGCATAGAAGGATGATATTTGAAAACATTTAAGCCAGTATTTATAACCAAATGACCAGGCAGTTCACAAAGTCATGACATCAATTCTACAGAAGGGGATTAAGGAAAAAGAAACATTTTCTTTCAATGAGAATAGTTCCCAGGTTTGCATAGAAACACAGACTTGGGCAGCTTTGCAGCAGTCCCACAATTGTCCCTAATAATAGGGACAATTCATAATTTCTTTCTTTAAAGATTAAGGGTGATAGTTTACATAATGAATTGCGCATAAAGATAACACAAAGGAACTTTGTGAAAGTATGGTTACAAAACCAAAGTTGTATAGGTAGGCGCATTTTAAGAAGCCAAAAATATTATTTAGGAGAGAAAAAGACAAAACTTGTAACCCCTGATTCACCTACTTTCTCATTTTCAAGCTTTCATCTGAAATTGGTGCTCATCGAATTTTGACTTAAGAAAATGCTGACAAGCTTTCAAGAATTGGCTGAAATTCAACTTCTTCCCAGATCCTTCTACCAGAAGACTCTCCCTTTCAGGTAATTCTCATATCTATAAACTAGACAACCACCTACTGTGTATCCTAATCACCATCACTGGATGATAAATAAAACTCACTAAAAGAGTTGATAGACATGCTTTATGCATCCTGAAAAAAGAAGTCCTATAAATACTGAAGAAGGAACTTAAATCATTTGAGCTACCTAATAAGAGATAACACATATAAGGTAAATAAATATTCTGGATGATGATATAGAAAGTAATAAAGAAGTTATTGCTAAACATTATGACTTTCTTAAGGATTAAAGCGATTCTAAATGGATACTAGTAAATAATCATTTTTCTAGTGATCGTATGCATTTGCAGCTGTATTTGAGGTAGATAGTGAATCAGGAATTTTTTTTTAATTGGGTAATATTGGTGAACAGTGTGTTTCTCCTGGGCCCATCGGCTCCAAGTTGTTGTCCTTCAATCTTGTCGTGGAAGACACAGCTCAGCTCCAAGTCCAGTCACCGTTCTCAATCTTTAGTTGCAGGGGATGCAGCCCACCATCCCATGTGGGAATTGAACTGGCAACCTTGTTGTTAAGAGCTAGCGTTCTAACCAACTGAGCCATCCGGCCGCCCCCACAGAGTAGTTTTATGTTAAGAACTTTATTCATGATTATAATTAACATCATGAGAATCTTATTTACATAAATAGACAAGTAAATCATTAAAGGTCCATCCACCCAGATTTGCTAGATGAACTTCATGCTATTTATCTCCTCTTTACCAGCTCTTTCAAGTGAAAAAAATGAGATAATAATTCCTGGTGTCATGCAGGGTCTCTGGTCCTGCTCCCTGCACAAGAACGCAGGACATGGTGAGGCCAAAAAGGAACACCAACAGAGCCATGGATAGGGGAGTCATACCACTATATTCTCGCTGGCGGCTGCGTTGGAGACACAGGAAACAGGAGCCACACGATGCGCAATCCACCGTCTGCTTCTCTGCCAACAACCAACCCCACTTACTAGCTGCAATCCGCTTGCTAACCGCACTTGCTAGCCTCAATCTGCCATCCACTTCTCTGCCTGCCAACCAACCAACTAACCAACCCCACTTGCAAGCCGCAATCCGCACTTGCTGGTTTAGTCACGGCAGTTGTATCAGTGGCCAGTGGCTAACTGATTACAGCTGATGGCCAACTAGTTATAGCTGATGGCCATCTACTACCCAAGCCAGCACCTTTTCACGTGAAGTCGAGAGCCTGGAAACTGCTCTCCTGGCTCTGTCCCCACACTTGGCTACCTCACAGGATTGGTATAAACATCAAATAAAATAATGAATATTCATTTTCTTCATAAAACATTAAATGCTTCTCCAATATGAAGCATTATTTTCATTGTGTGTGCTGAATGAGAAAGGAAAGTTTGAGGTCTCCAGCTAATTGTCTTTAAAATCTGAAACACATGTTGTAGTAATTATCCTTTTGTATCTTTGTATCTCTCTCCCCATCTCCCCCCCTCATTCGTGAGTGATGGATGCTACAGATCTGAAAATCATTATGCTAGAATATTTCCAGCCCTCCCAGCCACAAAAATGTGTCTATGGAGCAGGACTGTATGTTGCTACAATTCCCTAATGGTATTAATAGAAGCAAAGTTTCTAAAATATTTGTTACGGACATTTAAAAAGTTCTGCCATTTCTAATTGGTTCACAGATGTTTGAGAAAAATCATGAGTTTATTTTGAAGCAACTCAGAATGAAAAGATTTTACTCAAACCCTCTATGTAATTTCACCTCAATGCTAAAATCATGTGATAAATTATATCAAGAATTTCAATAAAGAAGTGAAAACAGGATATTACATGGGAAGTCTCCTTTTTCTAGACACAGTATTATTAGACGAAAAATTAACAACTAAACTGTCAGTGATGAAACTACATCAGCTTATAAATAAATTAGAGTTGTTTTACTGGCAGCAGGCTCCAAAGTGGGGTACACATACCCCAGAAGATAAGCAAGAGGGTCTATAGAGGTATATGAGAACATATTAGAACTCCTAATATTTATCCAAAAGTCAGTGATCGAGTTTTATTAATATTTAGACTTATAAGGTACATGTTACTGACTGTCGTGCAGGGAGTCATGCAGGGTCTCTGCTCCCGCTCCCTGCACAAGAACACAGGTGTCGTGCGGGGCGGTCTGTGGGGTCTCTGCTCCCGCTCCCCACATAAGAACACAGGATGTGGCCAGGCCCAAAAGGAACACCCACGGAGCCATAGGTAGGGGAGTCATACCACTATGGTCTCACTGGAGGCTGGGTTCACAGGACGTGCGACCTGCTGTCCGCTTTTCTGCCAACCGACCGATGACTCTCCTCCACTCTCCTCGACTCTGCTCCTCTACTCTCCTCAACTCCTCCGTAGCCGCAGCAGTTATATTAGTGGCCAGTGGCTCAATGGTTACAGCTGACAGCCAACTAGCCACAGCTGACGGCCATCTACCACCCAAGCCAGCACCCCTCCATATGAGGCTGAGAGCATGGAAACTGCTCTGTGAGGCTCTGTCCCCACACTGACATAAATACATTTATATTGTAGGGTATTTATTTGATCAAATATTTCTTATTGATAGGAATACAAATCAAAAAATTTGAAGATGAACAGACTTAGACAAAAGGGAAATTTTACATTAGGTGACATGCTCTACAGAAGATACCCTAGTAGTTACTTAAGATAGATAACAGGAATCCACAGACCAAACTCTTTTAACCAAAACTATATAAATGATTTTAAACTAGAAAGTGACCCATGAATCTAATTCAGTGTTACTTAAAATGGGTAACTCTAAGGAAAAGGGAAAAGAAAAAAAGAAAGAGGGAGAGCGGAAGGGAGGTTGGGTGGCTGTTTGGAAGAGGAAGTGGAATAGTGTGAGAGTAAAGGCTATTGCTTTGCTACTAATAACAAAAAGGAAAGATGTTAGAGGCTGATATACTATTTTGAAACCTGACTTTAGCAAACTACCATTTTGTGCCTTCAGCTAGAGACACTCCAGAAAATTCAGGTGTAAAACAGTCTTAAAGCAAATTTCCTCTAGTATGAAAATAAAGCAAAAAAATAAAACTGCTATCCTCCTGTTCTCTGCTACAACTGCTACCCTCAGTTGTTCTCCTGCCTTCGGGTCTGTGTAGTCTCTGATCTAAAGGAGGCATCCAGCTACTGTGGTTCCTACTTCTTCCTCAGGTAGGCTGTGTGCTTCCTGACACAAACCATAGTTCAAGACCATTAAACTAGGAATCAGAAAACTTAGACTCGAGAACCATTTCTGTCAGAGTATAACCTTAGCAATGCATTAATTTTGGAAAGGTGGGGTTGTTTGCCCTTCTGTAAAATCCTAATGTTATCCTCATTGATTTCTAAACTTTTAGCTCTAATTGTCTATGATCCTATATTATTACATCATGTTAATTTGAAATGTGACTATTGGAGAAAACTTGTACAGCATGTGAAAGATATTTAGGAAATAAAACTGCTAACACTTGGTGACTGATTAGATGTGAGAGATGACAGATAATCTAACACATACTACTCGACATTAGTTTTATATTCTCATCCAAGCCATTTCTAACAACAGCTGTTAGTGAACAGTTTTCTATAGGTGATAGGGAGTTTTAATTAGGGTGAAACATAGCTTGATGAAGAAAACTTAGGTAATCCAGAGAGAAAGAGAACCAGGGGAAAGCATAGAAATGACAACCATTCAATCTTGTGTGGAGAATTACAGATAGAAATGGTACTTGCACCCCAATAAACTCTGATGAAGAGAAGTACAGACAACCCACATCTAAAATGAATCAATATTGTTTCTCTTGGACCAAACTTTCATTAAACACTGAATTTCACTATTTTTTTCATATCACCTACTGGTTCTCAGTGAAGGGTGATTCTCTCCCAAGGGCGTTTGGCAATGTCCGGAGATATTTTGGCTGCCATAAACTGAGGGTGGGGGGGGGGGTGCTATATCATACGCAGAGGCCAGAGGTGTTTCTAAACATCCTATAATGCATAAGACAGCTCTCTACAACAAGGAATTATCCAGCACAAAGTGTCAACAGTGCTAAAGTTGAGAAACCCTGAAAGCCGCTGACATCAGAAATATCAAATTCTGCACATAGACACTGTGTTATGTTGTAGGAGTCACAAAGAAAAGTCAATCAGTCACAGAACCTGCCCATGAAGACGAAAGACCTAAATTCATTGACTTTCCATGTAAGAGCAACTATTAAAATAAGAGCTCAGATAAAACAGAAGATACGCCATAAATTAGTATGTCTGTGATTGCTAAATAAATGGTATCAATGATAAGTGTTTTGAGCAGTTTACCAATTTTTATAGATCAAAGAACAAAAGCAGCCTAGGAAAAACTTTAGGTATCTTGTGAACAAAGAAAGATCTGAGATGTCCTGAGAAGAGATAAGTTAGGATTTAGCTCCTCAAAGAAACAGATGTCATGTGACAGATGGAACAGCATATACCAGAGCTTTTGGGGGGGAAAGTTCGAAAGTTGTCCAGATAACAAAGGGTATACTGGATTGTTTAACCAGAAGAGCCAGCTAGGCTGGTGAGTAGTCTAAGTTCTATTGTGGATAGTCATATTTTGTTTGGAGGTGGAGTTTGGAGCAGTAGACTAAGAGGATGACATCTGTATTTAGGGAAATGCAATTTGGTAACAGTATGTTGGAATTGACTATCAGAGGCACTGTGGGCAGAGAGAGAACTCAAGAAAGATAAAGATGTATGAGGTATGAAGTAATAGATTCTAGCACCAAGATGTGGATCTGAGAAAAAGAAGAACAGATAAGAAAGGCAACTTGAAAAGCAAGAATAGACAGGACTATCCAGATGTTTGTAAGGGTATGTAATTGAAAGCAATTTGTTTTGTTAAAAAAGTGTATTAAAAATTGACCTAAGCCCAATTTGGTCATTCATCCATTGTGATTGTGATTCTTTTTGTAAATAATAGAAGATTCTAGAACTGGAGGTAAGGGATGGCTAAAATATGATGATCATCACGATGTTAATTTTATCAACTACTTCCTGGGAACCATGGAAAATTCTCTTGGCCTTGCCTGACTCTTATTCCAGCCCTTGGGCCTCAACAGACCTGCAAAAGCTCTGTCCAGATTCCTTAGGTGACAGATCTTTGTCATAGGTCTGTACTGTATGACATCTCCCACCTTACACAGGGCTTTGCTGGGTGGGATCCCATAGAAATATGCTTGCTGCCCATATTCGGACAACCTAGGAGTTAATGTTTCCTGGGGGCACATATTAACCAATCAGGGATGGAAGCCAGTAGACATATGTTCTCTTTTTCCTCCACTGCCTACAGAGAACTAACTAACCTACTAACTGCCTACTAACCCCAAGGCATAGTTTATACTGCTTCCCAGGTGGTTCAATAAACCAATGACCTATAGTAGTGGCCAATATGCTAAGGTATCCTTGCATTGTGTCTTCTTTCTTCTTCCTTCCCCCTGTCACTCTCACCTGGATGTCTGGGAACACACATTTGCCCTTAATGCTTTATCTCAGGTCGGCTTTATGAAGAACCCACCTAAAGGCAATAATGATGATGGTGATGATAATAATGACCAATGTTGTTGATACTTTTTAAGTGTAAGTCACCATTACAAACACTTTCATCATTATTACAATACTATAAGGTTGGTATTATTGTTTCCATTTTCACAGATGAAGAAACTAAGACAAAGAGAGGTTCCTGCATGTGCTCTTCAAGAAGTTCTAGCGACGGTGACTTGTTGATGAGGTTACAGATGCTTATTCATTGACATTTTCCCTCTCCAAGCAAAATAAGAGAAAAATGGGAAAAACAGGTGTCTACCTTGGGTAGATATTTCTAATCCTTTTTGACAACAAATGTAACAGTGATTCAGTGAATACATTATAAAGTAGACTTTGAAATTACCCATTATTCATTATCATCTCATTAATTCTAGTGGAAGAATTTATTTATTTATGTCTATCCATTTTTTTTTTTTTCTTTTTGAGATATCATCATCAATACCAGATTGATGTCTAAGATTTTGGAAATAATGACAATTCTGGGGACAGAATACCAAGCATCTTGTTGGGTGACAGATTCACGTCTTCAGGGTATACATTCGCTGTTTCTGACAGTCTTAAGCATTTTAGGAATATTGTAATGATGCATCTCCAAATCATAATTTGCAAAATAAAGAAGTGAATAAACATGCATGAAACATTGTTTACATTTCTTCCTGAAGTATTTAATTTTGTGCTTGTGCCCCACATAGCACACCCAGGCAGGAATATACAGCACGGAGTCACCTTTCTGTAACTGGTGCTCCTTACAGATTTAGCAAACTCTGGACACCAAAATCCAGGTTCCAGTAACAGATAGGGTCTTCCTAGGTATTTACCGTGTAACAACACTCAGAAGCATTCTTTAATTCAGGATGAATGAAGATAAAATAATTTGTTAAAAAAAAATCACTGGATATTTGTTCTGGAATAAAAACAATGTAGTTTATGAGATAGCAAATATAAACATTATAAATAAAAGCAGGAGGGTTAACATATTATATTCAGTAGGTCTGCTGTTCATATTTTACTCAGGCCCACTTGAGGGAATGGGTAGAAAGCCTGTTAAGAATAGTTAAGTCTGATGCTTCTACCCTGCTCCTGTTCAGATGTACTTTCTTCGTGATACCCTTCCTTGGTGTGCCACACTGCCTTATGCTATACAACCGCCATTGTAAGGACTGCGTCCTGGTGTCAGATCTTCTAATTCAAATGACGTAATATTTTTAGTTTCTCTAACTATAAGTGCTTAGGGTTTACATTTCAGTTTATAGTTTTCATCAATGGACTAATGCTAAAATTATAAGATTTCCTATCCTTGAAAAGTGTTCTGTAAAAGGTCAAACAAATACAAAGAAATGAAACCTTTTTCCAGCACTTTTTCATTTGTTCCTCTTCTCCGTGACTTTGAAGGGCAGCACCTCTCTGGCTACTTATATTTGCAAGTTGAATAATCTGCATTATGGTTCAGGTTGAGTTTTGGAGTGAAGGAGATAAAACTAAGTTTGGAAGAATGTTTGGGAATAATGAAATTTGGGGATTCCATTGTTATTTGAGTATGTGAATATTTTTAAATACTAGTGGCAGAAACACTAGAAACCAGTTAAAAATAAACATCAAATTGAGAATGCATCTACAATATTTATAAAAGACAATGAAAAAGTAAAGATCTCTTCAAAATAATAAGAGAATGATAAATGTTACAATGGAAAAAATAAAGTCAAAGATAATAAAAGGAAATTTAGACAAGAATATAAATGATTAATACACTTCTTTAAAAACTATAATCAAATGAATAATAATTAAAACAACAATGAGATGTCAAACCTATAAAATTGTCCAGTATTTGAAATATTCTCCATTATTAGTGAGGCTATTAAAAATGGAAACTCCCATATACTACTCTTGGCAGTACACATTGGAACATGCTTTTTCAAAAGCATTTTGCATTACAAATATGTCAAAAGCCATCTTGTGCTCTAAAATTCAATTTGTAAACATTTCCTAAGGAAATAATTATTCAATTACATGAAGGTTTACTACAGTGCTGTCCTTTATAATTCTACTTATAATTACAAAAACAATGGACTCAACCTAAATAATGATAATTTTATGCAACAAAATACTATACAGACACTAAAACAAATATATAGATATATTTTAATTGCTATGAAAAAATCCATGTATACTGTTGAATTCTAAAATGTAGTCCACAAAACAATATTATAATATAAACCTATTTTAGAAAAGATATATGCATGCATTTTTTTAAATTACATAACTATATGTGACAAGTCCCAAATTATTCACAGTGCTTGTGCCTAGATAATGAGATTTTGATTGAATTTCCTTTGTGTTTATCTGTGTTTTCAAATTTCCTGCTGTAACCCTGGGTAAAGTGTGAAGTATGTTACTACAAATACAACTAAGGTATTGAAAGAAATTCCTATGGGAGAAAAATATTCTGTAAGCCAAGCAAATTGTTTGGAGACGTAAATATTAATTCTTTTGACTAACTCCTAACTACTATAGCTTAAAAATTATAACTTCTTGCTGCTTTTAAAATACTTATGTAGAGTCTTCCTAACATAAATATTATACTTGGGGGACGTCCAGTTTAAAATGGCATCCAGTTAAAAGATCTTGATGCAACATTTCTAAATTTCCTACAAAAATATTTGCAAATACCCGAAAAAATGCAAAAACTTACAATGTTAGAAAAATTTGATCTGTAAGAATTTACTTACTTATTTCCTTACTTAGGGAACTAACTTGAAAAATGAAATTAGTAGCCCTCCATGCAACATGTGTGTGAAAAATATGTCTTTTGTTCCCCCAAAGTGCAACCAAGTGCCACGGAAGGTAGCACAATGCAATGGCTAAGAGTAAGTCCTCTGGAGTGAGGCAGTGTTTGTAAGGTTAGACCAAGGGCTTTAAAGCTAACATCCAGGGTTTATAGCAACTTGCTGGAACACCAGTGATACTATTTTTTCAGAAGGATAGAAAGGGGTGAAAAGAAAATTCATAAGACCTTGAACATTTTCTACATGCAGAAACAAAGGACAACCGTTGTCATGCTAATCAAAAGTTAAAAACCAAACATACATCTTTACGGGTTGGAGAAAAGGGCACAGATACGAGTAGCCTTAGGAATTGAAAATTGGAGGAATAATGTAGATAATTATGAGGTGGCTTCCTTTTTGGCAGTTAATTTGGATACATTAATCATAATCAACTCTCTTTAATCAGAAATTGGGATTTCCTGAGGACTTTTCATTAATTGCAAACCAGAGCGGTAGGCAAATTATTCTTCACTGTAGATCAGAGTACTCCTTTGTGGGTTATGTTCATATCCCACAGAATTAAGTTCAAATAGAATTTTTACTGAATTTTGCTATCATGTTACCATACATCTCCCATTAATTCATTATTGCTAATAGGAGACATATGTGTCCCTAACATGGTATACCATGAAATGACTGAGCTAATGAGTAAAAGTGAACTTCAACAGGTACTGCAGGGACCATGTAGGTGAATGGTTGAAGGGCTGATGTTTTATTCAGCACGGAAGCAGTTAAGCCAGCTGCATATTCTCCTCTACTTCGCACTGGCTTCTAATGACATGAAATCAAATTATATTTCTTTATACGATTTAATGTTTAGCTTTTCAAATGAAATTGAAGAAAGACTGTGTGCAGTCGTTTGGATAAAACTGAAAGTGCCAACAGCTATATTCTTTAAACTAAATAGCAGCGCTTTTTGTTTAACTTTAGTAAGTGGTCCAAAAGTTTTATGTAAAAATTTTCTACCTCTTTTGTTGAAATTTGACCCAAATCTTTGAAGCTGCGAGGGAAATTACTTATCATATATGGAGAGTTTCCCAAAAGAAAAGTTCAACCTTAATGCAATTGTTTGAATTAATGTTTGTGTTTGATTTTACCTGTGTGTGTATGTGTGTTTGAGGAAAATTATCCACTCTTTTGTTATTTACAGTTACCAATTCATGTCCTTTCTATTTAAGGCAGTTTCACCAGTGCAGTTGTTCCCAGAATCACTCTTCACCACCATGAATTCCTTGGAAACTTCAGGTGAGGTGTAGCCTTGTTCAGGGAAAAGCACTGGCATGGGAGTCAGTGACCAAAATCTCTTTCAGGTTCTAAAGCTGCTAAACACAAATCTTGCCCTAGTCCTTTAACAGAGCACCATCTCTTGTTTCTTCAACCATGAGATTAAGTAACAATAATAATTATTAATAATGTTACTACTATTATAAAAATCACAGGAACTAACATGTTTTGGGTGCTTGCCATATGTCGCATACTACGCTGTAAGATCTTATTTAATCACCAGAAGGGCTCCATATATAGTAAGAATTATTTCCCCATTTTATTGATAAGGACAGTGAGATACAGAGAGGGTTGGAATCTTGTCCAAGTTCTCATAGCAAGTAAAGGGAAGAGCCAGAAAATTAACTAAGGTCTAAATTAGCAATAAAATATGTTTAAAGGTTCCTTCAGTTCTAAAATTCAGACTGAAATAGGAAACACCTGCTGAATTATATAGCTCTGTATAAAAGACCAGCTTTAAAAAAAAAAAAAAAAAAAAAAAAAAAAAAAAAAACATAGTATGAAAATTATACTTATAAAACAAACACGATACCCATAGTTCAAAAAATTATTCTCTGTTGAAATAACTTCATAATGATATCTAATATTACTTACTTACAAACTTTTTTTTAAAGCTACTATTTGAAAGGAGGACTGCTTGCAATTTTATATAAAATACCAGACCAGGTAATATTACTTCTTGTTAATTTTCAACCAACCGTTTTCCTCTTTTAAGTCATGTCTATAATTACAATCTGTGCTTTTTTAGGCTGTGCAATTGAAATCTTGGAATGAGATGTAATTTCATTATTTGTAAAGGCAGAAACAATAAAACTGATCACATTAATTTCAATATAGCATGTACTCTAAAATGTTTAGCCAAAGTAACAAAATTCAATCAATCCTGGTAATTATCAGCCTAGAAATCTCTTAGAATCTATTGAGAAGCCACATTTAGGGTTTGAGTCTCTTGGTTAATCAGGACTGAACAACTTACTAAACTTCCAGGAACAATGAAGTACTTTTACCATTTTCTTCATTCCATGTTGGAGCTGACCCCTCTGCCTTCACTCACGCTGAATTTGGCTTGTAATATTTTCTCTTACTTGGTTAACTTTTATATATCCCTTCTTTTATCCTTTAAGAAGCAGCTTTGTGTCACCTCCTTCTAGAACATCTTCCTCACCCCACCAAAACCCACATATACCCAGAAATAAATAGGGTAGGTGCCCTTTTATAGAGATCTTGATTGCTGCTTTCACTGCATTATTATACAGTCGTCTGTCTATGTGTCTTTATTCCCTACAAGATAGCATATTACTTATTTCAAGCAGATTTGGTATGTAGAAAAACAACCACAAAATGTCAAATACAACAATAAAAATGTTTCTCCCAGATCTGCGGGTCACCTGGTAGTTGGCTGATCTAGGCTGTCTCTACTGGCCACTCCCATACGTGCCACCCTGTGACCCCATGACAAGATGATGAATACACACACTCACTTCAAGGGAGTGAAAAATTGCAACCAATAGGTCAAATACTATGGAATAAAAACGAATTTCCTTTCCATCTTTATCTGTACATCCAATGCATGGAACTGTACTTAACCACAGTGAGTACTCACGACATGTTTGAAGAATGAATGCCTTTGATGCCGCTAGTGGTGTCCCCACACTCATCCATTTTGGAAGGCATACTCCAAATCACATCAAACTTCCAGGGATTTGAACAAGAGGATAATGCACTATTCACTTCATTTTACTGAGACATGAGACATTTGATAGCTCCCAAACAAATATAAAGATATAGTCTTCCATACAATAAACTGCTAAGTTCTAATTTAGGCAAAGGAGGATAGAGTGGTTGCCTTAGAAATGTAATTCATTCACTTGTGTTTGTGATACAGTCATCCCTCGGTATACACCAAGGAACTGATTCCAGGAACCCCCACAGACACCAAAATCCATGGATGCTCAAGTCAGTTTTATAAAATCACACAGTATTTTCATATAACTTATGCCCATCCTCTCATACACTTTAAATTATCTCTAGATAACTTGTAATACCTAATAAAATGTAATGCTATGTAAATAGTTGTTTAGGGAATAATGACAAGAAAAAAAGTCTGTACATGTTCAGTATAGATGCAACCATTGTAGGCCTAACATTAGCAACAACATAACTTTATTTCTTTCAAATATTTTCAATCCATGGTTGGTTGAATTTGCAGCTGCAGAACCCATGAAGACAAAGAGCCAACTGTATATCGTTTCCCAAAATGGCTCCAACAACTCCTCTCTCGCGTACCCTTTTGCAATGTGACTATGTACTCCTCCCACTGAGGTCTGAAGTCTATTTCCACTTTCCTTGAACCTAGAATACCCTCTTGACTTGACTGCCCAGTAGAATATGGTGGAAGTGAGCCTGTGCAATTCCGGGCCCCTGTCTTAAAAGGTCTTACAACTTTTGCTTCAGTTTCTTCAGAATTCACTTTTCATATAAAGTAAACTCAGACAAGACAACTCAGGCAAAACAACTACATGATGGATGACCATAAGAAAAGAGACAAGACACCTGGACAAGAACCAAGATACCCTGACAAGATTCATCACAAAGGTCCCAGATATGTGAGTGAGGCCATCCTGGATCCTTCAGTCCCAGACAAGCCACCCAGTAAATGCCAAATGAAGAAGAGAAAAGCTATCCCCACTGAGCTCTGCCTGAGTTCCTGACCCACAGAATCATGAGTAATAAAATAGTTGTTTTTATGACACCACATTTCAGGATGGTTTGTAACACAGCAATAGATAACTAAGAGTGCTCAACACTGTCCTTGAATGAACAGAGAAAACTGGTGCTGCATACTCTGAAATAGACCAGCTGGAATCATTTTGCAAATAATTATTACAAAATTGCTTCATCTGAAATAAAGTACATTCTACATTAACATATAAAGAAAATAAACACAGTAATTTTCAGACAAAAGGAAAGCAGACCTCCCACTATTTGTCTAAACTTGAATATATGGATATAAATATTGTTCAGTTTAACGTTGTTAGAAAAATCAGCAAGCTGTCAGAGCATTTTAAACATTAATAAGTGTGATACAGATGATATACTTGAGTACATTATAATTTTAAATGTCTCCACTTTTATCCAAATAATCTTGTACCATTAAAAAAAATCTCCAGTTTCTATAAACACTTAAAAATTAAACACTGAAGCTCATGTAAAATTAGTAATCAATAAGTAAGTAAATTAGAAAGACTTAATTCCTAGCAAAATTCAACTGGCTATTTTTGAAAAAGATCCACTGATGATATGAACTTAAACTGATTTTCTGAACGGTGTGATTTCAAATCAAGCAAAAGAGGTAACATTTTCTAGGAATACTTTTTATTCCATCTTAGTGATATGAAAATGTATTCATGTAAATGCCAAACTTCTTTAAAGTTTGTGTAATGGATGTAAAAGTAAACATTTCAAGTTTGAATTCAATTCCACCTGAATATGTTACAAAGCAAGTATGTCACATCCAATATTGAGGGAAACATGAGTCTTCTTAGCAAGTGTAAACATTTCTACTTTAGTGAATCTAATCTGATTCATCATCATCAGCAGTGAGTACCTCAAAAAAAAAAAAAAAGGAATAGTTTGGAATGATTCCAAAGATCATTAAAAGTGACAGAAAAAAATGCTATTAAGATGACGTCATAAAAATGGCAGCGTGAGGTGAGCATCTTGAAATCTCCCCTGGAATTTACAACAAATTGAACAACTGTAACTCCACAAAGGACTCCCTGCGCAGCAGACAGGCAAGACTAAGAGGTGCACTACTGAATTCACCTAAAGGTGGGCAAAGTGCGCAAGCAGGAGGGTGGGGGAAGGGAAGGGAGAAGTGAGGAGACCCGGATGCATGGGTGCAGGATGCAGACCTAGCTCAGTGCTCCGAGCTCGCTGTTTCCAGAACTAACACATCTGCGGGAGAGGGAAGAACTCGGACTGCTATGGCTCCGCTTATGGCCCATAGGGCTGAGGAGAAAGCATATAAAATGGCTGAACCCAACACTCATGGCAGATACCTCAGAGAAAAGACTGAGGGAAGAAGGCTGAAAACAGCAGCTTAAGCCCTCACTGCGGAGCAGAGAATGGAAGCCTTACACACTGAGCCTAAGTGTCTAAGCCCCTCTCGACCCTCCCCCATGCTCGCCCCGCCCCCACCTGCCCAGTGCTAGAAGTGGAGCAGTAGCAGTGTCAGATCAAAAGAACAGAATATTTGCAGTTCTGAGAACTGTGGCCTGCAGACACACATTCGCAGCCCGACTAGTTCCAGCAGTGGGGAGGGAGCTGTGGAAGCAGGACTGGCTGTGGTAGTGGTCACTGCCATTACTCTGGGCCACCTCTCAAAACCCACGCCGCCCCTGTTCTCACCTATCTGGACGGATCCCTGCAGGAGTAAACAGAGCAGCTGAAATCTGAATCTGGTGCAAGAAGAGCTTTGGAACTTCAGAAGCTCTCCACATCCTCCCAAGGAGGTGGCGCCCTATGACCCAGGTGAACTGTTCACAGAGGAGAAGCCTACCTTCCAGGGAATCCCCCCCATTGTGTGAGAAACCGGAATACTGCAGACAAAATATAACACTACAGTGTGAGAGAGAATAAAGGGCTGCAGTCAGAGAGAAAATAAAACATTCTACCAACACCTACTAGAAAACAAAAAAAAAAGACCTCTTTCTATCTACCTGTTGGAGAACCCCCTCCTGCAGACATCTAAGAAGAGAAATAATAAATCATCAATTGCCATGAGTAACAAGGTAGCAAGACAGCTCAGAAAGAAAATGAAAAGTCTCTAGAAAATTAACTTAAAGACATGGAAATATGTGCCTTAAATGACAGAGAATTCAAGATTGTAGTTCTTAAAAAACTCAACGAGATGCAAGAAAACACAGACAGGCAGTTTAATGAACTCAGAAACACAATCAAAGAACAAAATGAACATTTTACCAAAGAGATTAAAATTTATAAAAGAACCAAATAGAATTTCTGGAGATTAAGAACTCAATAAAAGAAATGAAGAATGAAACAGCCAGCTTAGGTAGTAGAGTTGACCAGATGGAGGAAAGTGTCGGTGACATTGAAGATAGAAATCTGGAAATGACATGGATGGAAGAAGAAAGAGACTTGAGACTTAAAAGAAATGAAAGAACTCTACAAGAACTTTCTTACTCCATCAGAAAGAGCAATATAAGAATGATGGGCATACCAGTATGAGAAGAAAGAGAGAAGGGAACAGAGAGTATATTCAAAGAAATAGTCGATGAGAACTTCCCAAACTTGTTGAAGGAACTGGATCCTCGAATCGAAGAAGCAAATAGAACACCTAATTACCTCAACCCCAATAGGCCTCCTTCAAGGCACATTCTATTGAAGCTGTCAAAAATGAACGACAAAGAAAGAATCCTAAAGGCAGCCAGGGAAAAGAAGATGGCAACCTACAGGGGAAAGCCCATTAGATTATCATCAGATTTTTCAGCAGAAACTCTAAAAACCAGGAGGGAGTGGAATCAAATACTCAAACTATTGAAAGAGAGAAATTATGAGCCAAGAATAATATATTCAGCAAAGATATCCTTTAGATATGAAGGAGCAATAAAGACCTTTCCAGACAAAAAGAAGCTGAGGGAAATTTTCTAATACATGACCTGCACTACAATAAATTCTGAAGGAGGCTATTCAACCAGCATAAATAGAGATAATTTGTGATAACCAAAACATAAAACAGGGGAGAATAATCGCCTGAACCAGAATATGGGAACGGAGAATATAAGCATGCTGAAGAAAACAGAATACTCTAAATATCAAACTTTCTTTTACATAAACTTAAGGGTAACCACACAAAAAATCCAGAACTGAAATATATACTGTAATAAAAGAAGAAACAGAGGGAAACATCATAGAATACCACCACACAGAAATAATAGACAACAGCAAAAAGGCAAAGAAACAATGGAGACACAGCCTTACCAGAGAACCAAAGACAGAATGATAGGAAATCCTCACATATCAATAATCACCCTAAATGTAAATGCACTGAACTCACCAATAAGAAGGCACAGAGTAGGAGATTGGATCAAAAAAACTAAACCCAACCATATGCTGCCTCCAAGAGACACATCTCAGCTACAAGGACAAACATAGACTCAAAGTGAAAGGGTAGAAATTGACACTCCAAGCAAATGGTACCCAGAGAAAATTAGGTGTAGCCATAATGATATCAGATGAAACAGACTTCAAGGTGAAAAAGATAACAAGAGACAAAGATGGACATTTCATATTGATAAAGAGGACTATACAACAAGAAGACATAAAAGTCATCAATATTTATGCGCCCAATCAGGGAGCACCAAAATATACCAAGCAACTACTAACAGACCTAAAAGGAGAAATTAACAAAAACACAAATATATTTAGGAGACCTACATACTTCATTGACAGCCATGGATAGATCATCCAAACAGAAAATAAATAAAGTAATAGCAGTCTTAAATGACACATTGCAGGAAATGGACATAATTGACATTTATAGAGCACTTGATCCTAGAATCCCAGACTGTACAGTTTTATCTGGTGTACATGGAACATTCTCAAGGATAGACCACATAATGCGACATAAAACTAGCCTTAGCAAATTTAAGAAGATTGAAATCATACCAAGCATATTATCTGATCACAAGAGTTTGAAATTGGATATCAACTGCAAAAAGAAAGGAAAAACCACAAATATGTGGAGATTAAACAACATATTTTTAAAGAACAACCAGGTCAAAGAAGAAATAAGAGGAGAGATCAAAAGATACATAGAAACAAATGAGAATGAAAATACATCATACCAAAATTTGGGGGATGCAGTAAAAGCAGTTTTAAGAGGGAAATTGATATCATTACAGGCCTATCTCAAGAAACAAGTAAAATCCCAGATAAATAACCTCACATTACACCTTAAAGAACTAGAAAAAGAACAAATGAAGTCTAACATCAGCAGAAGAAAAGAAATAATAAAATCAGAACAGAACGAAATCAATGGAGAACAAAAAGACAACAGAAAAAATTAATGTGACAAAGAGCTGGATCTTTGAAAAGATTTACAAAATTGGCTAGACTCACTAAGATAAAAAGAGAAAAAACACTAATAAACAAAACCAGAAATGAAAGAGGGGAAGTGATCACGGATTACACAGAAATACAAAGGATCATCCAAGAATATTATGAGGGACTATATGCCACCAAATTCAATAACCTAGAAGAAATGTACCAGTTCTTAGAAACATATAGCCTTCCTAGGCTGAACCATGAAGAACTGGAAAATCTAAATAGACTGATCACCAGTAAGGAAATTGAAACAGTCATCCAAAACCTTCCCAATAGCAAAAGTCGGGTTCATTAGTGAATTCTACCAAATCTTCAAAGAGGATCTAATAATACCTGTCCTACTCAAACTCTTCCAAAAAACTGAAGAAGAGACAATACTCCCTAACTCATTTCATGAGGCCAACATTACCCTGATAATGTGTTAACCTGTAAGGATAACACAAAAAAAAGAAAACTGCAGACCAATATCTCTGATGAATACAGATGCAAAAATCCTAAACAAAACTCTAGCAAATTGAATACAACAATGCATTAAAAAGATTATTCATCACAACCAAGTGGGGTTCATTCCAGGGGCACAAGGATGGTTCAACATATGCAGTTCAATTAATGTGATACATCACATAAACAAAATAAAGGACAAAAATCATATGCTTATAACAATTGATGCAGAAAAAGCGTTTGACAAGATACAACATTCATTTATGATTGAAACACTTAATAAAATAGGTATGGAAGGAAATTACCTTAACATAATAAAGGCCATATATGACAAACCCTCAGCTACTATCATAATTAACAGCGAAAAACTAAAGCCCTTTACTCTACATTCAGGAACACAACAGGGCTGTCCCCTATAACCTCTGCGTTTCAACATAGTGTTGGAAGTCCTCTCCAGAGCAATCAGGCAAGAGAAACAAATAAAAGGCATCCAAACTGGGAACTAAGAAGTTAAATCATCACTCTGCAGATGACATGATGCTATATATTGAAAACCCTAAAGACTCCACCAAAAAGCTATTAGAAACAATCAACGAATACAATAAAGTTGCTGGCTACAAAATCAACGTACAAAAGTTCATTGCATCCCTATATACTAAAAATGAAATCTCAGAAAAAGAAATACAAAGAACAATTCCTTTTGCAACTGCAGCAAAAAGAATAAAATACCTAGGAATAAACTTAACCAAGGATGTGAAGGACGTATATGCTGAAAACTATAAGATATTTTTAAAAGAAATTGAAGAAGACACAAAGAAATGGAAAGACATTCCATGCTCATGGATTGGAAGAATCAACAGTTAAAATAGCCTAATTATCCAAAGCAATATATAGATTTAATGCAATCCCCATCAAAATCCCAATGGCATTTTTTAAAGAAATAAAACAAAATATCATTAGATTTGTATGGAACCACAAAAGACCCTGAATAGCCAAACCAATGCTTAGAAAAAAGAACAATGCTGGAGGTATCATACTCCATGACTTCAGCTTGTACTACAGCGCAACAATAATCAAAACAGCATGGTATTGGCAGAAAAACAGACACATAGACCAATGGAATAGAATCGAGAATCCAGAAATAAAACCACTTAAATATGGACAGATAATTTTTTACAAAGAAGCAAAAAACATGCAATGGAGAAAAAACAGCCTCTTCAATAAATGGTGCTGGCAGAATTGGATAGACACATGCAAAAGAATGAAACTGGACTGCTATCTGTCACCATGTACCAAAATTAATCCAAACTGTATCAAAGACCTAAACATAAGACCCTAAACAATAAACTGCATAGAAGAAAACATACAAAAATGAAATTAAAACTTCACTGAGATGCTATTCTTCACCTATCAGATTAGAAAAATCTTTTTGTGGTTATATTTGGTTATGTGGAAACAGACACTCTCAAACTTTGCTTGTGGGAGTGTAAATTTGTACAACTCCTGTGAAGAACAATGTGGTACTATCTACCCAAATTCCAAATACAATAGTCATACCTGCATTTGTGCAAAATGACAATGTACAAGTTTATTTTGGCAGTATTTTTTTATAATAACAAATAGTTGTCAAGTATCCATCAATAGACACTTATTTAAGTAAATATGATACACTGAAACAATGGACAGTGTGCAGCTATTGAAAAAGTAAGGGTCACCATGTACCAAAATTAATTCAAAATGGATCAAAGACTTAAGCATAAGACCTGACACAATAAACTGCATAGAAGAAAACATAGGTACTAAACTTATGGACCTTGGGTTCAAAGAGCATTTTATAAATTTGACTCCAAAGGCAAGGGAAGTAAAAGCTAAAATAAATGAATGGGACTATAACAAACTTAAAAGCTTCTGCACAGCAAAAGAACCCATTGACAACATAAAGAGGCAATCAACAAAATGGGAGAAGATTTTTGCAAACAGTGCTTCCGATAAGGGGCTAATATCCAGAATATACAAGGAACTCATACAACTCAACAACAACAAAAAAAAACAACCCAATTGAAAAATGGGCAGAGGAACTGAAGAGACATTTCCCCAAAGAGGACATACAAATGGCAAATAGACATATGAAAAAGTGCTCAACATCACTAATCATCAGAGAAATGCAAATAAAAACTGCAATGAGATATCATCTCACACCAGTTAGAATGGCTACTGTCAACAAGACAAATAGTAACAAGTGTTGGAGAGGCTGTGGAGAAAAAGGAACCCTCATACACTGTTGGTGGGAATGCAGATTGGTGCAGCCGCTATGGAAGACAGTGTGGAGATTCCTCAGAAAATTAAGAATAGAATTATCATATGACCCAGCAATCCCTCTCCCAGGTATCTACCCCAAAAACACTGAATAGTATTTATCCATAAAGACAAATGTGCTCCAATGTTCATTGCAGCTTTATTTATGGTGGCCAAGACATGGAAACAACCAAAATGTCCTTCAATAGATGAATGGATAAAGAAGTTGTGGTATATATACACAATGGAATACTATTCGGTGGTAAGAAAAGATGAAATAGGACCATTTGTGACAACATGGATGCATCTTGAGATTATAATGTTAAATGAAATAAGTCAGACAGAACAAGTAGAGAACCATATGATTTCACTGGTACGTGGTATATAAAACTAAAAATAATGAAAGAACAAGACAAACAGATGAAGGAACAAAATCTCATAGACATAGACAATAGTTTAGGGTAAGGAGGGAGAGGGGCTCTAGAAGAGGGTAAACTACATCTAATATATGGTGATGGAAGGATAACTGACTCTGGGTGGTGAACACACAATGTGAGATATAGATGATGTATTACAGAGTTTTACACCTGAAATCTACGTAACTTTACTAACAATTGTCACCCCAATAAACTTTAATTTAAAAAAATTGTAATGCTCAATATACACCAATAACAAAAGATAAATACAAAAAATGCTATTAATTTTTCATTTGGACCATAGAACTAGCCACAGGAGAGCATTTTAATTAAGGTTACACTCATTTCACATTCTATTTTCAAATCCTTTATTGTTATGAGGAATATGTGCTCCTGGCAACATGTTAAAGATAATCTCTCTAAATTTGCTCCTTCTTCCAAAGGGAAAATGCCACTGTTCGTGTTTACTATGGAAAGAGTAGTGGGGGCTATGAATGGAAGAGGCAGAACCAAAAATTGTGCCAGGCTCAATATTCATATTAGAATGATTCCACCTGGTTTTTGCAACACACATTTTATCTTAGTTTTCCCCTTTGTATACTATAGACAGTTCCAAGTTTCACGGAGAAAGGTTGACTCATCTTTGGATACCATGTGCAACCTAATTTATCTGCTGCTTGTTTTCCAGCAAGCCCCAATTACAGCATGTTATTTGAGTATGTGTATCGCTATGCCTTTAATCCATCTTTTCAGGTTGCTATTGTTCTCCTTCAGCTCACCATTCAAGAAGCATGTGGCTATTTGGTCCATATCCTTTATCAGTCCCATTTCAGTCAAGAAGTATGTGAGTTGTGCCACAATAAATTTTCATTTAAGATCGTGACTTGTCGTTGTTGCTGAGTTAATTAATGTGATTGAATGATCGTGAATATGTTGCTTACCTTCACTAAGCCTTAGAGCTCTTATCAGCTAGAAAAGTTGTAATTTTTGCTACGCCTTGTTCTCCCCACTTCTGGACACATGGTAGATCCTAGTTCCTTGCCCCTTTATACCAGGTGTGGTCATGTGACTGATTTTAGCTAATGAAATGTGAGTAGAAGTGGCATGCTATACTTTTGAGAAGAAATTTTAAGTGTTGGTGTGCAACGTGCCATGTTTCCTTCCTAACTTGAAAGCATATATTGAAATAGGGCTTCTGTCAGCCTGTCTCTCACTGATCAGAATGAGCAAAAACCCTTGTCAAGGAAGAACAGTAGCGTTTACTATTTTAAGCCATTGATGTTTGGAGGGCATTTTCAATACAGCATAATCTAGCCTTTGGTGGCTTACTCGATGAGAATACAGCTTTCACAATACTGCTTAGAAAACTTTTTCATAGAAGCATTCCCTTACCTGCTGTATTTAGGATAGAAGATGTGTAATGGTGTTAACAAAGGAATTAATTCTGAGAAAAAGGAAGAAATGCATCTGTAACTTGGACTCTGATGAGGGAGATATTTTCCCTATCAAATATTCAAAACATCTCTCCAAGTGCAGTGCAGCAAAGAAAGTAGCACTCATTAGGGCAAAGAGAAAGAGGGTGCTGTGTGAACAAAGAGAAGAAATTCATTTTGATAATATATAAAATAGACAGCAAAACTTCTAGCAACCTTACAAAAAAAAAAGTAATCATCTCTAACAATTCACAAAAGTGATGATGGCTGTACCCTGAGTAAATCCATTAGTAGTAACTGAGAATTAGAGTCCCGATGCATAAATGTGACATCACAGTACAGAAGGGAGTGAAACAAGATGACATCAGTAGGCAAAAGTGAATCGAGAGAACAAAAAGACCAGGGAATCGAATTAAACCAGAAACAACTTTTAGAAAATGGTTTCCATGTCTCTTAATAAAATAAATTAGAAATTTTATCAGGACCTTAGTATATATTCATTATAGTTGTTGTCTATCATTAGGATTTATTCCATTACATCATATAGGATTTCTTTTGCCATCTTTAAAAAGTCACAAATTAAAGAAACCCTGTAGTGACTAGAAATATTATCAGACAGCTACCTTGAATGGGAAATAGATACTTTCCAATGGTTAAGCCAAGGTTATGGTTCCCAGAGTGAGCAAAGCAGAAAAACAGCACCGGGTACATAGTACTGCTCTACCCATTTCTGTCTGTGTGGTCTATTTCACAAAACAGATGGCCTGTGAAGTACTTGTCAGATTTAAAGTAAGAGGAATCTAGATCTCGTTAATAAACTATTCCTGAAGCTAAATATATTAGAAGTCTTACCTCATATATATATATAATTATAAATTATATATTTATAATTGGCCTTAGTTTGATCTATTATCTAATACCATGCTGGTATTTTCTGTCTGCTAGCCTAAAAGCTCTGTATTCACCTGAAATGCCAGTCTTGTAATTATAAAAAGCAAAGGTACACATGACAAAGAATTGTTTTCAGTGAACTTAAGAAATAAATATTAAATTCTGTTACATGGGATTTTAAAAATCAAGAACTACCAGTACTTGTCTTGAAGATGGTCATTATTCCTTTTTATACATAATAATTGTAACCCTTACTGAGTGTGTTACTATGTCCATGTTCAGATGGCTAGAAAATGACCAGTCTGAAATTTAGATTTTTTTAACAAAGACTACATTCTTTATACCACACAGCCTCTATTTAATTAAGCAAGGGTAATTAAAAGATTGTCTTACAATCTTATAGATTGTCTCTCATATTGCTTTCCTTACTCTTAGCCAATTCTAACTGTTGCAGTAGATTTTGTTTTTGTGTCCTCAGAGGTTTTTACTCAACAGCCATTCATTCTTGGCTTAGTCAACAATATTTTTTTTTTTTTAACAGGATTTTATTGGGTAACGGTGTGTACTTCCAGGACTTTTTTCCAAGTCAAGTTGTTGTCTTTTCAATCTTAGTTGCAGAGGGTGCCATTCAGCTTCAAGTTGCTGTCCTTTCAGTCTTAGTTGTGGAGGGCGCAGCCCAGCTACAGGTCCAGCTGCCATTGCCAGTTGCAGGTGGCGCAGCCCACCATCCCTTGCGGGAGTCGAACAGGCAACCTTTGCTTGAGAGGACACACTCCAACCAACTGTGCCATCCGGGAGGCATCTCAGCTCAAGGTGCCATGTTCAATCTTAGTTGCAGGGGGCGGAGCTCACCATCCCTTGCGGGATTCGAGCAGTTGAACCGGCAACCTTGTGGTTGAGAGCCCACTGGCCCATGTGGGAATCGAACTGGCAGCCCTCGGAGTTAGGAGCATGGAGCTCCAACTGCCTGAGCCACCGGGCCAGCCCCAAACAATAATTTTTTTAAATATCCTTTTTACCTCAGACACTTGTTTAACCTCTGGAAACTCAAAAATGGTTCCTGGTCGCAATGATTTTGGAATCTGGTGGAAAAAATCACTACTTAGTAAAGCTATAATACAGGCTCCCTTCACTATTTTCTGAGTGTGTGATTGTTAGGCACATCTACTTATGTTTTCATAAAACCATGATATCAATGGAGTCTGAGAGTTGGGAGACCAGATAGGTAAATTCACCAATATTGGTTGAATTTCAGGATTCCATGATTTCTATAAACCATGGTAAAGGTGTGGAAGAAAGAGTGTAAGTGGAGAGTAGGATAGGAATTCTGCTTGTAGGTGAAACTCTGAGTTTGTACTCCTAATACATAACTGAGTATAAACACCTTTTCTATCTGTAGTGGTGAAAGCACTGAGAGCTTTTCAGTGTAGCTTTCCATGGCTAAAGAGAACATTGTAGAGATATGTTTTATGTCTAAATAAATAATGAAAGAGAAAGTACCTTTCAAACAGATTAATATAAGTTATGTCTGTGAGGGAGTGATTAATAAACTTTATACCTCAATGAAATATGTACTGTCTTATTTTTACATGGATGTCTAGCATACAACTTCCTCTCAAGGTTCTTAGAAAACACATTTTCAATATTCGCTGAGGACTTTGGGGGTTTTCTTGTTTGTTTTTTAATTGATGAAATAAAGTGGGGACAGAGAAAGAACAAACACATGGAGTTTTAAGGGTTATATAATAAAGCATGCTCTACCAATTATCTATCTATATAGTTATAAATCAGGATGGGTGGTCATGAAATCTCATAAGCATTGTTTAATTGTCCCTGTTTAAACTATATTTATAACAGGACTAGTTTTAAGCTTCATGTTTATAGGAGACATTGAAAATTGTGATCAGCACTGCACTGTACACCTGAAGCTGAAGCTGAACAATAATGAATGTCAACTACAATTTTATATATTTATATAAATATATATATGTATATACATATGCATATATATATATATATATATATATATATATATATATATATATATTTACAAGAAGCGGAATACAGCATTACGAATAGAGGCAGTGGAAATGTAATGGCTGTGTGTGATGTCAGAGGGGTAGTAGATGGGGGTGGGGGGGTTATCACTGTGTGAGGGATATAAATGATAAATGTTTAACTATTACATTGTGTTGCACACCTGAAATTAATAAAAATTAATTAATTAATTAAAAAATTTTTAAAAAGAAAGAAAATTGTGATCAGTATAGAAGAACACATCAGGAGAGGAGAAGTCCAAAGACTATGTCACTGTGGAAGAGCTGATAAGCTAAAATATCATTAGTGTTTAGAGAAAGCAAACGAAGGGTCACCAGGTAAAAGGGGCAGAAAAACTTCACCTATATTTTTCCAGGAGATTAATCTGGAATCAACATGTAGAAAATTCAGGGAGACAAGGATCTAGATAAGAATGTCAAAACAAGACTGTTTAACAATGGTTAAAAACACCCCGTTAGACACGGGTTTCTACCTTCACTTAGGGTATTTTAAAAAGTGGCCAACTAAGTGGTCCTTTACTTAGGATATTTTTTAAAATGGTACATACCTCTCCAAGTTCATAACATATTTTTCTCAGTCCAAACAAGGGACTGTGCTAACACTTTGAGATCACAATTACTATTACAACCATTTTTCCAAGTAAGGAAACCAAAGTTTAAAAATATTTTTAAATGTTCAGTGTCTACAGTGTATTTTTATAATTTTGTGACAATATTAGCACAAGGAAAGGGTGAGGGAATGGAGCTATAATGGGGCAAAGCTGTTGCATAATATTGAAATCAAGTTGGTATTAATCTAAACCATGTTTTTTAAGTTAAGATATTAACAGTAATCTCCAGAGCAACCAATAACAAAATAACTCAAAAAATATGGTAAAATAAACAATGAACAACTAAAATGATATACTAGAAAATGTTTATTTTAAAAAAAACACGTAGTAATGAAGGAATAAAGGAACAAAATAAAACATGACATAAAGAAAACAAATACCATGACAGACATAAATCCAACCTTGTCAGTAATGACATCAAATGCAAGTGGACTAAAGACTCCAATCAAAAGACAGAGACTGGCAAAATGAATAAAAATAAAAATGATCCAACTACCTGCTGTCTATAAGAGACACACTTTAGACTTAAAGATACGAGTAAATTGGCAGTAAAGAATATAAAAAGATATACCATGCACATAGTACACAAAAGTTGGAATTGCTATATTAATATGAGACAAAACAGGCTTTAAGAGAAAAAATGAAACTAGAGACAAAGAAGGATATATTATAGTGAAAACAGGAAATTATTAGGAAGACATAACAATTATAAACATATATGCACTTAACAAAAGAGCCACAAAATACGTGAAGCAAAAAATGACAGTATTCAATGGAGAAATGGACAATTCAATAAAACAGACTTTAATACCTCACTTTCAGTGATGGGTAGAACAACTAGGCAGAATATCGAAAAGGAAATAGAGATTTCCAAAAAACTATAAAAGTACTACATCTAATAGAAATCTATAGAGTATTACCCAACAATAGCAGAATATACATTCTACTCAAGTGTACATGGAACATTCTCCATGACCGACCATGTTAGGTCATAATCAAGCTTCAATAAATTTTAAAAAATTGAAATCCTATAAAGTATGTTCCTCAAACATGATGGAATGAAATTAAGAGATACCAGGAGGAAATTTGGGAAATACATAGAAATTAAATAACACCCATCTGAAAAAACAATAGGTCAAAGAAGAGCTCATGGGGCTGGTTAGCTCAGTTGGTTAGAGCGTGGTGCTGATAACACCAAGGTTGCCGGTTCAATCCCACATGGGCCACTGGGAGCTGTGCCTTACTAAAACAAAAACAAACAAACAAAAAATCACAAGGCAAATTAGAAAATACGTTGAGATGAATGAAAACAAAACATTACCAAAATTTGTAAGTGCTACTAATGCAGTTCTTAGAAGAAAATTTATAGCTTTAAGTGCCTATATGAAAGAAAGTTCTCAAATCAATAATATAGCCTTTTACCTTAAGAAACTAGAAAAAGAAGAGCAAAATAAAACTAAAGCAAGCAGAAGGAAGGAAATAAAGATTAAAGCAGAAATAAGTGAAATAGATAATGGGAGGGAAGCAATAGAAAAAAATCAACAAAACCAAAATTATTTATTTGAAAATATCAACAAAAATGGCAAACCTTTAGCAAGACTGACAAAAAAAGAGAGAGGGAAGATTAAAATTACTAAAATGAGGAATAAAAGAAGGGACATCATTTCCAAATTTAAATAAATCTTTCTAAAAGGGATTAAAAGGGAATGCTATGAACAATTGTATGCTAACAAATTGGATAACCTAGATGAAATGGCCAGATTCCTGAAAAGACACAAACTATGAAAACTGATTTGGGAAGAAACAGAAAATCATAATAGACCTATAACAAGTAAAAAGATTGAATTAATAATCAAAAAAGGTCCCACAAAGAAAAGCCCATATTCAGGTGGCTTCACTGGTTAAAGTATTTAATGAAAAATTAAAATCAATCTTTCAGAAACTCTTCCAAAAAATAACAGATGAGGGACTACTTCACGATTCACTCTATTTGACCATATTACCACTATCACACACACAAAAAAAAATTACAGATTAATGTCCCTTATGAATATAAATATAGAAATTCTCAACAAAATAGTAGCAAACCAAATCCATTAACATTAAAAAATGAGTATACATCATGACTAAGTGTTATTTATCACAAGAGTACTAAATTGGTTCAACATACAAAAAAATCAATGATGTGATAAAGCATGTTAACACAGTAAAGAACAAAAAGCTCATGATCATCTCAATAGATGAAGAAAAAGCATTTGACATAATTCAGCACCCTTTCATGATTAAAAACAATTAAACTAGCAACAGAGGGGAGCTTCCTTAACTGGATAAAGGCCATCTGTTTAAAAAAAATGCCAACCGTTAACATCATACTTGATTGTGAAAGATTCAATGCTTTTCTTCTAAGATCAGGAAAAAAAAAAAGGATATCCATTCTCATACTTCTATTCTGCATTGTACTGGAAGTTCTAGTTATGAAATTAGGCAAGAAAGAGAAATAAAAGGCATTCAGATTGAAATGGAAGAAGTAAAATGATCTCTATTCACAGATGGCATAATCTTGTATTTAGAAAACCCTAAGAAATCCACAAAAATAAATTATTAAACTATTAAGCAAAGTTTACTTGGATATAATCTCAATACATAAAAATCAATTATGTTTCTATATACTAACAATATATAATCTGAAAAATAAATTAAGAAAACAACTCTATAATAGCATTAAAAATTAAGTACTTAGGAATAAATTTAACAAAAGTACAAGGCATAGACTGAAAATTATAAAACATCATTGAAAGAAATTAAAGAAAAGTTAAATAAACAGAAAAGCATCACATGCTCATAGATTGAAAGACAATATTAATATAACAATACTCCCCAAATTGATCTACAGATTCAATGCAATCCCTATCAAAATGCCAGATGCCCTTTTTGCAAACATTGGCAAGATGATCTTAAAATTCATAAGGATGCAAGGGACCCAGAATAGCCAAAACAATCTCTAAAAGGAAGAACAAAGTTGGAGGACTCACACTTACATTTCAAAACTTCACTAAAAATTTCCAGTAATCAATACAGTGGGGTACTGGCATAAGGATAGACATATAAATCAATGTACTAGAACTGTGAATCCAAAAATACACCTCCATTTACGGTCAACTGATTTTTACAAGAATGCCAAAGTAATTCAATGGATAAAAAATAGTCTTTTAAAAAACTAATGCTGGGCTAATTGTGTATCTAGATGCGTAAGAATGAAATTAGACCTCTACCTCATACTATAAATAAACATCAACTCAAAATTAACCATAGAATTAAATATAAGAACTAAAACTACAAAACTCTTAGAAGTAAATGTAAGAGTAAATCCTTGTGGTCTTGGATTAGGCAATCATTTCCTAGGTATGACACCAAAAGCACAAGCAGCAACAATAAAAAATAGATAAATTACACTTCTTTAAAACTAAAACCTTTTATGCTTCAAAGGCCACCATCCAAAAAAAGAAAGAAAAGAAAAGAAAAACTCACAGAATTAGAGAAGTATTTGTAAATCATATATCTCATAAAGGATTTGTATCCAGAATATTACAGAATTCTTACAACTCAATGACGAAAAGACAATTAATACAACTTAAAAACAAAGATCTCAAAAAACATTTTTAATATACAAATGGCCAATACGCACATGAAAAAATACTCAATATCATTAGTCATTAGGGAAATCAAAATCAAAATCACAGTGAAGTATATCAATTCATACACACTACTATAATTATAATTAAATGACAGACGATAACAAGTGTTAATGAGGACGTGGAATAATTAGAGCCCTTACAATGCTGGTGGAAATTTAAAATTATGCAGACATTCTAGAAAACAATTTAAAAAGTCATCAAAAAGCTAAACAAAAAGTTACCACTTGACCTAGCAATTCTACTCCAAACTATATAACAAAGAGAATTGAAAACATATGGCTGTACAAAAACTTGCAGAGGAATAACATAGCAGCATTATTCATAATAGCCAGAATGTGCAAATAATCCAAGAGTCCATCAATTGATGAATGGATAAACAAAATGTGTCACCTCCGCACAATGGAAAATTATTCAGAAACAAAAAAGGAATGAAATATCAACACATGCTACAACATGAATGACCTTGAAAACTTTATGCTAAGTAAAAAAACCCAGACACAAAAGGCCATGTACTATATGTCATTTATATGAAATATACGGCATAGGTAAATCCATACAGACAGAAAATAGATTAGTGGTTGCCAGGGGCTAAGGTGTAGGGGAGAATGGAGAGAATGGCTAATGGGTACGGACTTTCTCTTTAGGGTGTTGAAATAAAATTAGATAGTGCTGATGATGGTTGCACAATTCTGTGAATATACACTTAAAAAATGTATCTTAAGTGTGAATTATCTCTCTATAAAGTATTATAACAGTATTTTAATGAATAACTAAAAGACAGCTGAAAATAAAACCCAAAGTCATCAGCTAAAAGGCAAAGAAGCTGGGAAATAGGCTAGTCTTAGTCCAAACCCACTTTAATAGCCCTTTCACTATGCTGTAGCCATCTCTAAGTAGTAAATTAGAAAAGATCAACAATAGGATGTACTTAATCCCTAAAATTCCTCAATTCAATGCTTTAGTGCAGAAGGACTGTGTAAGTTTACACCTTATCAATACAGAAAAAATTGCACATGAGGAACAACAGGCCCCAGTGACTTTGAGGTGAAATTAGAATTAAGAGCTAACTCTCTGATGGACATCAACTGCAAAAAGAAAGCAGGAAAAAACACAAATACATGGAGATTAAACAACATACTTTTAAAGAACGACCGGGTCAAAGAAGAAATTAGAGGAGAGATCAAAAGATACATAGAAACAAATGAAAATGAAAATACATTCTACCAAAATTTTTGTGATGCAGCGAAAGCAGTTTTAAGACAGAAATTTATATCATTACAAGCCTATCTCAAGAAACAAGAAAAATCCCAAATAAATAACCTCATGTTACACCTTAAACAACTAGAAAAAGAAAAACAAATGAAACCCATGGTCAGCAGAAGAAAGGAAATAATAAAATCAGAGTAGAACTAAATGAAATAGAGAACAAAAGACAATAAAAAATTAATGTGACAAAGAGCTGTTTCTTTGAAAAGATTAACAAGATTGACAAATCCTTGGCTAGACTCACTAAGATAAAAAGAGAAAAAACACTAATAAACAAAATCAAAAATGAAAGAGGGAGAAGTTATCATGGATTCCACAGAAATACAAAGGATTCTCCAAGAATACCATGAGGGACTATATGCCACCAAATTCAATAACCTAGGAGAAATGGACAAGTTCTTAGAAACAAATAGCCTTCCTAGGCTGCACCATGAAGAACTGGACAATCTAAATAGACCAACCACCAATAACGAAATTGAATCAGTCATCCAAAACCGTCCCAAGAGCAAAAGTCCGGGACCAGATGGATTCACTAGTAAATTCTACCAAACCTTCAAAGAGGATCTAATACCAATCCTACTCAAACTCTTCCAAAAAATTGAAGAAGAGACAGTACTCCCTAACTCATTTTATGAGGCCAACATTACCCTAATACCAAAACCTGGTAAGGATAACACAAAAAATGAAAACTACAGACCAATATCTCTGATGAATACAGATGCAAAATCCTAAACAAAATTCTAGCAAATTGAATGCAACAATACATTAAAAAGATTATTCATCACGACCAAGTAGGGTTTACCCCAGGGACACAAGGATGGTTCAACATACGCAAATCCATCAATGTGATACATCACATAAACAAAATAAAGGACAAAAATCATATGATTATATCAATTGATGCAGAAAAAGCATTTGACAAGATACAACATCCATTTATGATTAAAACACTTAATAAAATAAGTATAGAAGGAAAATACCTTAACATAATAAAGACCATATACGACAAGCCCTCAGCTTATCTCATAATTAACGGTGAAAAACTGAAGCCCTTTGCTCTACATTCAGGAACACAACAGGGCTGGCCCCTATCACCTCTGCTTTTCAACATAGTGTTGGAAGTCCTCTCCAGAGCAATCAGGCAAGAAAAAGAAATAAAAGACATCCAAATTGAGAAAGAAGAAGTTAAATTGTCACTCTTTGCCGATGACATGATGCTATATATAGAAAACCCTAAAGACTCCACCAAAAAGCTATTAGAAACAATCAACAAATACAGTAAAGTTGCTGGCTACAAAATCAATGTACAAAAGTCCATTGCATTCCAATATACTAACAATGAAATCTCAGAAAAAGAAATTAAAAGAAACAATTCCTTTTGCAATTGCAGCAAAAAGAATAAAATACCTAGGAATAAACTTAACCAAGGATGTGAAAGACCTATATGCTGAAAACTATAAGACATTTTTAAAAGAAATTGAAGAAGACACAACGAGATGGAAAGACATTCCATGCCCATGGACTGGAAGAATCAACATAGTTAAAATGGCCCTACTACCCAAAGCAATAAACAGATTTAATGCAATCCCCATCAAAATCCCAATGGCATGTTTTAAAGAAACAGAACAAAAAATCATCAGATTTGTTAGGAACCACAAAAGACCCCAAATAGCCAAAGCAATCTTAAGAAAAAATAACAATAATGGAGGTATCACACTCCCTGACTTTAGCTTGTACTACAGGGCTACAATAATCAAAACAGCATGGTATTGGCAGAAAAACAGACACATAGACCAATGGAATAGAATTGAGAACCCAGAAATAAAACCACATAAATATGGACAGATAATTTTTTACAAAGAAGCAAAAAACATACAATAGAGAAAAGACAGCCTCTTCAATAAATGGTGCTGGGAGAATTGGAGAGACACATGCAAAAGAATGAAACTGGACTGCTATCTATCACCATGTAACAAAATTAATTCAAAATGGATCAAAGACTTAAGCATAAGACCTGACACAATAAACTGCATAGAAGAAAACATAGGTGCTAAACTTATGGACCTTGGGTTCAAAGAGCATTTTATGAATTTGACTCCAAAGGCAAGGGAAGTAAAAGATAAAATAAACAAATGGGACTATATGAAACTTAAAAGCTTCTGCACAGCAAAAGAAACCATCAACAACATAAAGAGGAAACCAACTGAATGGGAGAAGATTTTTGCAAACAGTGCCTCCAATAAGGGGCTAATATCCAAAATATACAAGGAACTCATGCAACTCAACAACAAAAAAACAAACAACCCAATTGAAAATGGGAAGATGACCTAAAGAGACATTTCTCCAAAGAGGACATACAATGGCAAATAGACATATGAAAAAATGCTCAACATCACTAATCATCAGAGAAATGCAAATCAAAACCACAATGAGATATCACCTTACCCCAGTCAGAGTGGCTATCATCAACAAAACAAATAGTAACAAGTGTTGGAGAGGCTGTGGAGAAAAAGGAACCCTCATACACTGTTGGTGGGAATGCAGACTGGTGCAGCCGTTATGGAAGGCAGTGTGGAGGTTCCTCAAAAAATTACAAATAGAATTACCATATGACCCAGCAATCCCTCTCCTGGGTATCTACCAAAAAAATCTGAAAACATTTATACATTTATTCGTAAAGACACGTGTGCTCCAATGTTCATCGCAGCTTTGTTTACAGTGGCCAAGACATGGAAACAACCAAAATGTCCTTCGATAGATGAATGGATAAAGAAGTTATGGTATATACACACAATGGAATACTATTCAGAAGTAAGTAAAGATGATATAGGAACATTTGTGACAACATGGATGGATCTTGAGAGTATAATGCTAAGCGAAATAAGTCAGACAGAAAAAGCAGAGAACCATATGATTTCACTGATATGTGGTATATAAACCAAAAACAACAAAAGAACAAGACAAACAAATGAGAAACAAAAACTCATAGACACAGACAATAGTTTAGTGGTTACCAGAGGGTAAGTGGGTAGGGGGGTGGGGGTGGGAGATGAGGGTAAAGGGGGATCAAATATATGGTGATGGAAGAACTAACTCTGGGTGGTGAACACACAATGGGATTTATAGATGATGTAATACAGAATTGTACACCTGAAATCTATGTAACTTTACTAACAATTGTCACCCCAACAAACTTCAATTAAAAATAAATTTTAAAAAGTAAATAAATAAATAAATAAATAAATAAATATCTCTCTGAACTCACAGTGTGAGGATCATGACTCCAGAGCACATAGGCAAGTAATTCTCAGCTTAAAAAAATATTTTTCCCCCTGGTATGTAAGACTGCCCATTATTGACCCATTTCCTCTCTCTCTCTCTCTACCTTCCTTACCAGTACCCTCCTTTCGACACTCTGCGTATGAGCAGCTTTAGCAAACAAAGTCCCCCGTTATCAAAGATAACTGGTCTCATAAAAGTACATATCTCCATGATTCCAGAAGGACCGATTGTGGTCAACAATCAAGTCAATCAACAGGTCAAGCAATATAAACTGAGTTGTCCAATCAATGTTTTCCAAATGTTAAATTTGTACAGCACAGATTTCTACAGTCCAACAAAACAGAAAACAGAGATAAGAAAGATAGTGGTGAGTGGGGGTGGGGGACATTCAAATATTCACCATCCTGTGCCAGATATTTATTACATATTTAGTACACTCAGTGTACTGAGGAAGCACAGGTGTTTCAGTTCTTAGAATAAAGCAAACCTAGAAACATCACATTTCAGAGTTTGAAGAGACCTTAGAAATCATCTATACCAACCTCCTTCTTTTACAGGATAGAATTTTGCAGTTAAGAAGAAAACATATATGATTAGCTCACACAGCAGCAGATGTGGGACTTAAGTGCAGGTTTCTTGATTCCTGGACCAGTCGTCCTTGGGCAGTTTTAGTTCTGCTTCTTCAGAGCAACAGCCAAGAGAAAGTTGTCTCATCTCTTCTAATAATACAAAATGTGCAACCTATAGGTAAAGTCCATTATGAGGACCATCACATTACTCCTCTTGACCCCTTAAATCGCTCAGAGACAACTCCAGCACCATGAAATCTATTTTCCAGGCAGTCTCAGATCATCCCCTTGATTTAATACTATGCAGGTAGGTTACTTCTCCAAGGTGTAACTTGTTAGAAAACAAATCCTTTACTTAGAAACCAAGAACTCAACCTCATACATGACTCAAGAGAATAGTGTTTCCTCACCATTATTCCCTCTTAGGCTTCTCTCCTGTTCCTCTTTGTTGCTTTTAAGGTCCTTTCCACTTCTCCCTTGCTTTATTTCTCTCTCTCTGCTCAAAAAGTCTCAATATATAACAGAAAGGGTAGGACCAAGCCAGAGGGTTGAAGACTGAAAACTGTTCCCTTTGCACACCACGGACTCCCACAATTCCCCACACACATAATACATGGACAATCTACACTCACTGCCTGCTTTCCATTAGTTCCATCCTCATTTAATTTAGGCGCTCATCACATTGTATATATTATATAGATAGAGTCCTCCAACAATCTTCGACGAATTGAAAATCTAGCAATGGGGGTAGGGAGGACTGACATTCTGATCACCTATTACAATAGTAGTATTTTGTTCTTTCATTTTAAACAAACTGCAGTTTGGAAAAGCAATGTATTTTGTTGATCATGTCAAGTTCTTACGAAAGTATTTCAGTTGGATTTCATCCAAAATCTATAACTCGCCATGGAATGCATAATTTTCCTGTCATATGGCTGCAAATTTTGACACTTATTTTGCCAGAAACACAGGTATGAATATGAAAGAGGCCCCCTCTGAGAGTTATTGCTTCATCTCCCACTTGTTCCCCAGTCTTTCATTGTCAAAACTCTCACCATCTATTATTTACTGAGCAGATTTTGTTGCCCGTTGTTTCTGCTCAGATTCACTTTAAAATCACCCTTTAAAAGATCCATAAGCTAACTTATTTATTTTAATTGTTAATTGTTTCGATTCCTTTCATGTTAAATGCCATAAACTATCCTGGAGGAAAGATTTTCATAGCAACAATGTAGACAATTTTACAATTCCCTTAACATCACAGGTACAGATATTAAGAGTAAAACTTGTTATTGTTACCTCAGTTTTACATAAAATCACTCCTTCCCTTCATGCTTATCTGCCTCAAAAGTTTTTGTATCAGGTGTATGAGTTATTATTGAAAGGAAACTGGATACTTTTTAATCTAGGAACTATTAAAATTTAAATGACTTCAAAATTCAGCACTTTCTGGGTTAAATTAGTGCACTACTTCAGTATCTGCAATTTAAATAAGTCCTCTGAGAAATTGGCCTCCATAACCAGTGACGTGCTGCTGAACTGAACAGATCTCCAAAATATCCTAACAGATTTCTTTCTTTCATTAGAATTGTTTCCATCTGGTACTTAGCTATTAAACCTGGAATATGTAAAGGCTCTCCCCTCTCACCCTGTTTGACTTCCAAATGCTGGCAAATAATTTGCATTGTCAATGAATTGAAGATTAAAATTTTGAATTTATCTGCATAGTTGTAAGATGCACAATTTAAAGTCATAGATCTTCAAAGTAGTGGATTTTTCTTTCTTTTAATTTTGAGAAATGGAGACTTGTAATGTTTGTTGTTTGTAGAATATTCTAATTCAAATCTGCTTTGCTTGACAAAAAACAAAACTTTTCTCAATTTTTCTCCCAAGTTCAGGATGTTGAAATGTGAATTTATGGAAAGTATTATAGGCCACTTTCTGTGAGTATGCATATATTTATAACAGAATGTGAGCATCTAAAAACACATGTATATATATTTAGATAGATAAGTAGACAGACATTTACATGTATACATATAGAAGTTACCAAGATCCTAGAACACTAACAGTGATTTCTTCATGAGAAGTTTGAGGATCCTTCACAATAATATAAAATGTCTGACTTTAAAGACTGGCAACATTTTTCATAGCATGCTAATTGGAAAGCACAGAGTTACTTCTAAGAAACATAATTGCTCCCAGAAATGTTTAAACCACTAGGGGAATGTTTATATGAAGTGAGCAATAGTCACAGAAGTGAATAAACCAATTCTATGCACGTTGCAATGTAAAAGCCTGGGAGCACACACATGGAGAGTTAGAAGAGAACCATGTGCAGGACACAGTCATTATGTTCAATCTCTTTCTTCTTGTCATTAGTCTTGCAACTTCTCCCCATCCCTCTTTAACACAGCAGTGGATCTCACATGCCTTCCAGAGCAAATAGTCATCCATTTCTCTTCTCCAGATCTTCACATTTCATGCCTGTCCTCCCCTCACCATTCTTTTCTTTTTGATGTCCCATCATACTTTTTTCACATTGTCTCTTATTTAATTGTTTCCTTTGATCTCATTCTCTTACATTTGATCTGCCTTGATCTTCTGGAATATTTTCTGGTGCTCTGAAGTAAAACTATGCATTTCTCCATTTCATATCCATTTCATGGCCAGTTAAAAAACAACTGTGAGTTCCTACACAGCACATGAAACTGCTTACCATCTCTGTTCATTGGGCTCACGTTGAACTTTTTGAAAAAGTTTGAGGAGACTCACAGGAAAGGAACTGACACAACTTTGGAAAGGATAGTTAAGAATGTTTTGCCAATAAGCATATAATTACTTGATTTATTCTAATAAACATTTTTGGTAATCTTTTAAAACATCTTAGTTCAGCTAGATCTCAGCAGGACCCAGCATCTCGACCCAAAATCCTCCAAACAAAAAAATTCATTAAAACGAGTGAGAATTTTCCAAGATGCCTTCAAGATGTTATGGAATTAATTTCTATAGTTCCTTGCCATGCAAAATATTACAATACAAATTTAGAGCTAATATTGGAACTAGACGAATAGTCTAGGACAGATGTTCTCAAAATATTGTGTATGCTTTAAACTAAAATCTGAGAAAGACCCAAAACACCCATTACAGTTGGCAACATGTGAGTATTATAGAAAATCACAATGTGTATTTCTGGCTAAGAACAGCAAACACACACACACACACACACACAAAAATCCATGTAAGAAGTGACTGATGTAATTGTTTTGTATTTTTCATACATTCAGAGAGCAGCAAGAAAGAAAGGATAATTTAATTTGATGAAAAGTTGCATTTTCTTTTGTCTCCTTTTTCCTTCCTCTCCCCATCTGCCCTCCACTCCACCCTCTTCCCTTTTAAGTTTTCTCCATTTGTATTACAGTGGCATGGACTCAGAGAAGGGTGAAGTCTGATATTTTGGGTGGTCTTAGTAAAGCTTCAGTCTCTGGCTAACCTCTCCTTAGGCTGGAAAGTAGCCAAGAGTTTCCAATATTAGGGAGAGTCACTTTGAAAAGCTATATAGGTATGTCGGAGTGCATGACTATATACACTCTGATTTAACAAGCAAAATTGAACAACAACAGGGCCCTGTCAGACAAAGCAAAAATTATTTCTCCCAAACTTAAAACACATCCCTGTGTGACTAAGTTATGGGTCTTATTTGGTTTCAGTGTTCATTTACTTCAATTTATTGTTTGACAGCTTCCACTAGCTGAGCCAGGAAACTCATGGCAGTGCTTCAAAAAATAACTCCACCCCCACATTTATTTTCTAATTTGTTCTGCTTCTTCACTCTTTCTTACACTCCAAAGTTTCATAAATATGGGCTCAGAAAAGATAGTAATTGCTTTTTGTATCTAAGTATAGTTTTAGAAACCATACATAAAATCTCCCTCCTAGGCTTTCTTTTTTATTATAAAATTATATTAGAGTCACATTTGTTTTGAAAGGCCAGTTGTATTTTTTTTAATTAAAGGAAGAAATAAAATGTCCTTTTTCCTAAAGCAGACTCACAAAATGTAGAAGTCATGTCCTCCAATAATGACTTAACAAAAGAGATTAAATTCCCTGAATTAGGGTAAAGGTTAGGGGGTGGGGGGAAATCATCTGCATAGTGAGCATATATTATCATGGAATTTGAAAGGGACTGTCTTTTTGGTACCTGGAAACACATAATAAAAAATATCCACAAACGCTAAAAAAAGAAGGAGAAGGAGGAGGAGAAGAAGAAGAAATGCCAACATCATTTCAACAAAAATAGCCAAACTGACGCCAGATGACAAAGTAGCAAATTCGAGGCTCATTGGTGCATGTCTGGACTTTCCAAATGAAACCTTGCATCAAAGGATGGTTTGAGAACTTTCCTACAAGATCAATCAAAACTCAACTACAATTGATACAACTTTTAAGAGTTACAAATTTCCACTAGTCTAATCTCTCTAGCTCTTAAGAGCAATCTTATTTCCTTTGAAATTGAGGCAGATGCAAGAAAAGGAATATTTAAAAATGGAGAATTTGTAATGCATTACTCATTTCCTTTAAGTGGCTTTCCTTCTAAAGAATCCCTAAACTTTGTAAACTTGATCAGACTGGTACTGGGAGATGTAAACACTACAAAATAGTAATGAGAACATTTTATCCAGGTTAGCACAAAAGGATAAGTCTTGTTTTTTTAATGAAAAATTTCATGGAAACTGATGCACAAAAAGAGGGAGCCTTCAAGCTCACACTAAAAAGGTCACTGGCAGGATCCACTACATAGAGTTTAATGTATCTGTCCTGGAACAATATAGGGCTCAGTTGATTGAGCAGGGATTTGCACCTACAAAGAAATAAGTCCAGGTATTAGAGGTTAATTTTTAAAAGAAATACAGCTATTTATCTTCAACATTCCCTTTATATTTTTTCAGTTTTTTGATAAATTAAAGAACTCCATAAGCCAAACCATCTTCAAAATGATAATGCACAGGAAAGCCTCCAAATAATCAATCTGCTCTGAATGTACTGTTCCAGAAGAATGTGAGGGTTAGGTTTCTCCAGAAAGTGATAAACCTAATTTCAATGATTTTGACTTTTCTTTATTTTCAATTGTGAAGCAGGCAACACTCTAACCTTCTGTTTGAAGTTTTCTAAGTCTACATTTTGAGGACATCTTTTTAGCCTGAGAATAGTTAGAATAATGCTAATAGTTAATAGTTACTAATATTGACTGTTTCAATACAGTAGATTGAGCACGTACATGTAATTGCAATATTTTCTGAAACCCAACTAAAACACACTGACGTATTTTAAAAAGTTCATTGAAGCATGATTGCTACACAAAAAGCTGCACATATTTAATGTATACAACTTCATGAGTTTGAAGATACACACCCATGAAATTATCACCATAATTAGTCTCATAAATGTATCTACCACCTCCAAAAGCTTCCTCCCACCCCGTGTGTGTGTGTGTTTGTGTGTGTGTGTTTGTGTGTGTGTGTGTGTGTGTGTATGTGTGTGTGTGTGTTAAGAAGATTTAACATCAAGGAATTACAAGTCAAAACCACAATGAGATATCACCTCACACTCACTAGAATGGGTATTATCAAAATAACAAAACATAACAAGTGTTGGTGAAAATGTGGAGAAAAGGGAACTCTTGCACACTGTTAAGGGGGATGTAAATTGGCACAGTCTTCCAAGAAAAGAGTATGGAGTTTCATCAGAAAAATTAAAAATAGAACTACCATATAATCTATCAATCCCACTTATGTGTATATATCCAAAAGAAACAAAACCGCTATCTCAAAAAAATATCTGTACTCCCATGTTCATTACAGCATTATTTGTAGTAGCCAAAATATGGAAGCAACCTAAGTCTCCATCAGTGGATAAATGGATAAAGAACATGTGATATATTTATACAATAGAATATTATTCTGCCTTAAAACAAAAGGAAATCACGCCATTTGTGACAACATAGATGAACCTTGCAAAATAAGCCACACAGAGAAAGACAAATACTGCATGACCTTACTTATGTGTGGAATCTAAAATAGTCAGATTCATAGAAGCAGAGAACAGAATTGTGGTTACCAGGGAGTAGGAGTGTGGGGGAAATGGGAAGATGTTGGTCAAAGGGTACTAACTTTCCTTTATAAGATGAGCAAGTTCTGGAGACTAAATGTACAGCATGGAGATAGTAATAATGGTATCATATATTTGAAATTTGCTGAGAGTTTTCACACTCAGAAAAAAGGTAACTATATGAAGTGATAGATATGTTAATTATCTTAATTATGGTAATCATTTCACATTGTATACATATATCAAAACATTATATTGTATACATTAAATATATAAATGTTTTATGGATCAGTAATACCTCAATAAAGCTGAAAAATTATCAAGCATGCAAAAAGCAGAAAAATATGACTCATATTGAGACAAAAGATCAATGAATATAAACTGATCCAGAACTGAAATAGATGTTAGAATTAGCAGAAAAATACATTTAAAATGTTACTATAACTATATTCCATATGTCCAAAAGTTCAGACATGGAAGATTTAAAAAAAAAAAAAAAAAATCAAATTTTTAGAGATGAAAACTACATTGTTCAAGGTGAAAAATTTTCTGAATAAGATTAATGGAGATTAGACATTGCAGAAGAAAAGAATAGTGAACTTAAAGATATAATAGTAGAAACTATTCAAAATAAAAAAGGAAATGAATTCCTGCCCAAACAATGAACATAGCATCAGTGAGCTGTGAGACAACATCAAGCAACTCAAGATATGCATACTTATATTCTCCCATGGAGAGGACAAAGTGGAGGGGAAGTATAAAATATTTGAAGAAATAATCTCCAAAATTGACTAAAATTATAAATCTTCAATCCAAAAAATTCAATGAACTCTAGGCACAAAAAACAGAAGTAAAATTACATGAGGGTATAGCATAATAAAATTGCTCAAACCCAGTGGTAAAGAGAAAGACTTAAAAACAGCCAAAGGGGAAAAAAGATACGTAATATAAGATAAAAAGACATGAAAATACAGCAGAGTTACTGCTGGAAGTAATGCAAGAGGTAAGAAAGTGAAGCAATATGGGGGGGGGGGGGAGAAACTGTCAACCTAGAATTCTATACCCAGAGAAAATGTTTTTGAAAAATGAAGTAAAACTAACAATTTTTTCAGACATACAAAAGTCAAAAGAATATATCACAAGCATACTCATAAAAAAATTAAATTGAAAAAGAATTCAATGTTTGAAAACTAAAAGCACACTCCTAAATAATCCATGGAACTAAAAATAAGTCAAAAAACAAATTAGAATGTATTTTGAACAGAATAAAAATAGAAACACAATTGTTATGGGTTACACTGTGTCCCCACAAAAAAGTATGTTCAAGTTCTAAACTCCTATCATCTCAGAATGTGATTTTATTTGAAAATAGGATCAGTACAGATATAACTAGTTAAGATGAGATAACACTGGATAAGGTGAGCCTTTAATCCAACATGACTGGTGTCCTGACAAGAAGAAAAGTGGCACACACAGGAAAAACATCACATGATGACAGAGGCAGAGATTGGAGCAATGCACCTGTAATCCAAGGTACACCAAAAGTTATTGCCACTACCAGAAGCTAGGAAGGGGCAAGGAAGGATTCTACCCAGAGTCTCAGAGAGAGCATGGTGCTGCTGACACCTTGATTCAGGATTTCCAGACTCCATAACTGTGACAGAACACATTTCTGTTTACAGCCACCTAATTTATGGTACTTTATTATGGCAGCTGTAGGAAACCAATACAACAGATCAAAATGTGTGGGATACCACTAAAATAGTAGCTAGGGAGAAATTTAAAGCATTTAATACTTATACTGGGAAATGAGAGTCATCTCAAGTCAATGACATGAACTTCTGAAGTACAAAGAAGGCAAAAATAAAATAAACATCAGAATAGAAATCACTTATCTAGAAATCAGAAAACAATTTAATATCATTGAAACCAAAAACTTGTTCTTTGAGAATACTAATAAAATTGACAAACTTCTAACCAGAGTGACCAGGAAAAAAATAAAAGAGATAAGATACCAGTTACCAATATCAGAAATGAGATATGTAACATCACTATAGATCCATGAATATTTATAAGATAATAAGGGAAACTTGTGAACATATTTATGGCAAGAAATTCAACAACTTGGATGAAATGGACAAATTCATTCAAAGATACAATCACTAATGCTCACTCCAGAAGAAATAGAAATTTTATCTATTAAAAATGTTTAATTGTAGTTAACTTTTCCACAAAGAAAATTCAAGACATAAATAGTTTTACAGATCATTTCTCCCAAACACCTAAGAAAAAAGTAATACCAACTCAATACATATGTTGTTAAAACATTTAAAAGAAATGAATAATTCCCAAATAATTCTATAATGCAAGAATTACACTGACATCAAAACCAGGCAGAGATTACAAAGAATAAATAAGTAAAACTAACCAATATCACTCATTAGCATGGATTAAAAAAAAACTAATAAAATTTTAGGGGGAAAAAAAAGAAACCTGTCACTGTATAAAAAGAATAATACACTAAGACCAAGTAGGCTTCATCCAAGAAAAATGTAAGGTTAGTTTAACATTTGAAAATCAATGTAATTCATAGTATTAACAAACTAAAAATATAAAGCATATGTTCATCTCAATACATGTAGAAAAATCATTTGAATTGATCCAACTTCCATTCCTAATAAAAACTTTCAAAAAAACAAACAATAGAAGGAAACTTTCTCAACCTAATAAAGAGCATCAATAAAAAACCCACAACTATTATCATAATTAATGGTGGCAAACAATGCCATTCCCCTAAAATTTGGAACAAAACAATTATGCCCACTCCCACCTCTTCTATTAAGTATTGTTCTAAATTTTCTACCATGGCAATTAAGAAAGAAAAATAAATAAAAGCCATCCAGATTGGAAAAGTAGAAAGAAAACTCTTTATTTACAGACGTAATTATCTGTTTAGAAAATCCTTTGGAATATATATAAGCTTCTAGAATAAGTGAGTTTAAAAAATTAATAGGATACAAGGTCAACATAAAATATCAATTGTATTTCTAAGGACTATGAGCAAAGAATCTGAAATAGAACTCTTTAGAAATATCACTTACAATCGCATCAGAATATATGAAATTCTTATGGATAAGTCTGATAAAGTATATGAATGAGCTGCACACAGAGTATTTTTAATAGTTAAGAATTTAAAGAAGGCCTAAATAAATGGGGAGGTATATTATGTTCATCGATCAGCAGACTCAATCTTGGTGAGATGTGAATTCTCCCCAAATTTATCTATAGGTTCAACACAATTCCAATCAAAATCCTAACAAGTTTTTTAAATAGAAATTTACAACCTGATTCTAAAATTCATATGGAAATGCAAAGGATCTAAAAGACTCAAAGCATCTTTGAAAAAAAAAAAAAAAGTTGGAAGACTAACACTACATGATATGCAGACTTACTATAAAGCTACAATAATCAAGACAATGCTATATCGGCATCATGAGAGACAAATAGATTAATGGAACAAATAAAAAGAGTCCAGAAATACGGTCACACACATACAGACAATAAGTTTCAACAAAGATGCAAAGGTAAAATCAGTGGAAAATTGATAGTCTTTTCAAAAATGGTACTGGAATATTGGCTATTCATGCGGAAAAATGAACTCAGATCCATATCTTGCAAAATGTAAAAAATTTAACTCAAAATATTTATATAGTTAAATATAAAATCTACAACTATAAAAACTTCTGGAAAAACACATGGGAGAAAACTCAGGTGACTGAGTTAAGCAAAGATTTCTTATACACAATACCAAAAGCACAATCTAAAAGAACAAATTGATAATTTTTACTATATCAAAATTAAAATCCTCTGTTTTAAAAGACACTATTAAAATTATAAGAAGACACTCAAGAGAATGAAAGAAAATATTTACAAATCACATATCTGACAGAGAAAGTGTACTGAGAATATGTAAAGAACTCTAAAACTCCCTAAGAAAACAACCCAATACAAAAATATGGGCAAAAGATTTGAGCAGACATTTAACCAAAGAAGATATACACACGGAACATAAGAAAATTAAAAAGATGCTCCACAACATTAGTCATTAAAGTAATGCAATTTTAAATCACAATTAGATAAACCACACCTATTAGAATGGCCGTAATTTTAAGACTGACCATATCAAGTGTTGGAGAGGATATGAAGGAACTGGAACTCTCATTTACTGTTGGTGAGAATGCAAAACTGTAGGACCACTCTGGAAGACATTTGGCAGCTTCTTAAGTAGTTAAAAGTACATCCACCATATGATCCAGCCAGTTCAACTCTTACATATTTACCCAAGAGAAATAATGTATCCACACAAAAACTTGAACAAAAATGTTCACTGTAGCTTTATTTGTAATAGCCAAAATCTAGAAACAATCAAAAAGTCTACCACCAGTTAACTAAACAAACTCTGACATATCCATACAATGAAAGACTAATAAAAAGAAATGACCTATTGATATACATTACATGCTCAAATACATTATATTACTCTCAAAATATGCTGAGTAATATAAATCAGATAGAAAATGTATACTATTTGATCCCTTTTACATATATTCTAGGAAATGCAAAGTAATGTATAATAACAGAAATCAGATTAGTAGTTGCCTAGGGATGGTGGGGATGGAGACAGGCATGTGTGAGGGATTGCACAGGGCATAAGGACACTTTATGACATGATAGCCATATTGACTGTGGGGATGGTTTCACATGTGTATACATATATCAAAACTTATCAAATTATATACTCGAACTTTAAAATTTGCACTGTACTATATGTCAACTATACTTCAATGAAACTGTTAACATGATTCAGACAGAAATTGGGGGAAATTTGAGCACCACAATAAATGATAGTAATGTATTATAATACATTGACTTTTTTTCAAATATGTGAATTCATCTAAAAAACGAAAGACAGAAAGAAGAGTAAGAAAAAGGAGAAGCCTCTCCTTTGGAGAAGAATGCCTGATAATAAATATAAAATGAATATGATAATCAGAAAAATGATCATTTTGCAACTCCAATATAATGATGTAGTCAGTTGAAGATCAGCAATTCATGCTAAGCACGGTTTGCACTCTTCTGTACCTTTTATACATTTCACACGTTATTAAATCTACTAGGCTTCTTAGTCTAACAATTCTGTTTGCTGATATTTCTCACCCATTTCCTTTGCATAAACTCAACGTGGTGAGTTTCTCTCGTAATGGGCAACACTTCTAACAAAGGTATGCTGAACTATAAAGTATTCACCGTATTCTCCAAGACTTCTTTAATACAAATTAATAATTCTGCCAATAGTACAAAGGTTATTTACAAGTCCTGTTCTAGTCTGGAAAGTAACTTAAATCTTCATTTCAAGTCATTTACACAAACAACAAAGATTCATATTCACAAGAATGAATAAAAGAAAGATTTTTTTTACTATGTTTTCTGAACTTTGTGTGATAATGAAAAGAATAAGTATAAAATGTTCTTCAATTATTATACATTTTATGAGATAAGACTGAAGCAAAGAGACTTGGTTATTATGTTTTTCTTCCATTCTTTTGCTATCTGTGATAGGTAGTATCTCTTATTTTTTATAGAAACAAAAATTAAACAGAAAAAATCTCCAATGTTTCTGATATGTTTTCAGCAGCACAGTATGCAATTTGAACATTTCACCTCTGGCAATTTCAGTATTATTTTACTTCAATTAGCTAGGGAACTACTGCTTTGTATAGCTGCAGGTGTAAAAAGGAGTAAAATTCCTCCAGTGATTAAAGCTGCTGCCAGGATACTGGTAGAAATTTTGAATATACATATTTTGCTTCTCCCCTCTTCCTCCTTCCTTCCAACCCAAAATAGCTGGGGAAATTAAGTCAATTATGAAATACTCTCGTATATTTAGAATCCATCCTTAGTTTAAAAAAAAAAATTTAAGCTGTACATTACTAAAAAGTTGTATTAGCCATTAGTAAAAGCTGAAACAATTGGAGTAATAAAACCACAAAAACTAAGATCATATATTTCTTAATTTGAAAGTAGTGTTATAACTCTAAGGAAAGAAGGTAGATTTTAATGATGTTTTTAAAGCAAACCATAAAAAAGGAAACTATTTATATTTCTCTTTTCTTTATTTTTCCTATTTTTTCTAAGAATATATTTCTCAGTTTCTGCTTCCTATTTAGTCAGTGGTATACTATTCTGTTTCCACCCCAACTGGTTTAATGTCAATTGGATGTACTGCAATTCAATTATGACACTAAGTTGGTGTCAGATTCCACAGTTTAAGGGCTCAATCTTCCCCAAAACTACTCTCACTTTAGAGGCCAGCTGCAAGTCTTGAAAGGTCCCCCAGGCCACTTCTGACCAATTGGCTACTAATCCAGGAGGTCCCCATGACCCTGTTCAGTTTCAATAATTCACTAGGACAACTCACAGAACTCAGGACATTGCTATACTTATGAGTACAGTTACATTATAAAGTATACTCATATGAGGACCAGAAAAATGAAGACTTAAGGAGCAAGGTCTAGAAGAGAATTCAGAGCCACCATGCCATCTCCCATGGAGCCAGGGCATGTCACCCACTTGACACATCTATGTGTTCACCAACCAAGAAACTCCACTGGGCTTCAGTGTGCAGATTTTTGACTAGGGTTTCTTTATGTAGGCATAATTGATTAAATCTTGGCCACATGACTGAACCCAGTCTCCAGTGCACCTCTCCTACCCTGAGGTCAGGATGGCTCAAACTTACAACCTTCTAATCACATGGTTGGTCTTCCTGGTGACCAGCCCCAATCTTAAAACTATCCAGGAGTCTACCATGAGTCACCTCATAAGTATAAAGATATTCCTATCACTCAGGAGTTCGAAAGGGTTTTAGGAGCTCCATGCCAGGAACACAGGACAAAAGCCAGACAAACTCTTTATTACACCACATATGCTTAGGTGGTTTTAGTGTACTTGAGTAGCCACACAAGCTACTACCGCATTGCCTGTTGTCTAGGGTTCAGTGCCCTGAATTATCCCATCCCACCTGTTCTATGCATGATGCTCACTCCATTTGCTCATCTCTTTCTTGTGATTCACACCCTTGCCTCCACCTTCATTTGACTTGTACCTCCACTTCTTCCAAGTTACATCTTCATCTCTCCTGTCCATAAATGTTCTTAATCAATTAAATAATATCCTTAGAATAACAAGTTAATGCCTTGAGAAAACAAACTTCCTACAACTAAACATCTTAATAGGATCAAGAACTAAGACTGCATATGAACATGACTTTATTGTTGCAGGAAATTCTTCCGAGGTAAGATAAAGTTGCAGGAATCCTGAAAATCCATTTATCCAAATAATCAACTATTCAACTAGCCCCCTCTCAAGACAATAGATTGCTCATCAGAGTAAATAGCTCCTCCTGCGGACAATATATAACTTGAAAGGGCAAATTACTTGCTTACCAAATGACTGTTTAATTATCAAAACTTAATTTAAACCCTTATCTTTCTATGTTCACTAATCCTAAACTATTTTATCATGAGGATTGTTCAATCCCAATTAGACCCCCATCATTGAAAGACCCCTCTAAAACCAGACCCCACTTTCTTATAAATATCTGTCCTTGACCTCTCATTTTCCAAGACACTATTACGATTCTAAAACAACAAAAGAACAAGACAAACAAATGAGAAACAGAAACTCATAGACACAGACAATAGTTTAGTGGTTACCAGAGTGTAAGGGGGTGGGGGATGGGAGATGAGGGTAAGGGGGATCAAATATATGGTGATGGAAGGAGAACTGACTCTGGGTGGTGAACACACAATGGGATTTATAGATGATGTAATACAGAATTGTACACCTGAAATCTATGTAATTTTACTAACAATTGTCACCCCAATAAACTTAAAAAATAAATTAAAAAAAAAGATTCTGACAAGAAGGTATTCTCCCTTACTGGAGAATAATGGACTTCACTTTGCTTAATCGACATATTATTTCAGGGGTCTTTTCAGGAAGGTGGCCAGCTGTTAATAGCCACTGAAACTTTTCTTCCTGTGAGATTCAGATAAGGGTTGCCCTCCCCATCTAAACAGTTGGACCCAGTCTCACAGAAATAATTCTGATATGAGACATTGATGATTCTCTAGCTACTGCTATTTCTGTGAGTAATAAAATGTGACTCTGACCCAGGAGTTCTGTATCTTCTTACAGCATCCACAAACCTGTGGCAAGCTAACTTCTTACTTTACAAGTAGGATCAAATCTTAGAATCTTCACAGTTCTTGACAACCTATTAGAAAATAGAAATAAAGGACTTCTAGATAACATGTAAATGATGATACTCCTAAGTGGCTCTTTTGTATGAAAGAACAAAATATAAAATGGAATTGACAAATATCCATTAAGCTTAACTTCTAATGGAGTTGAATATTTGATTTTGAGCAGTCCACAGAATGTCAAAGAAAAAGTTGGTGACATAATTCAGACTTTTTTAAATAAAAGAGATATGAACAATCCATCTGGGAATAAAACCGAGAAGAGAATCAACAAACTATCATATCTCCTTCCCCTTTTTCTGTGAATGATGTAGCTGAGCAGAAATCAAGGCAGTAACAAGCAGAGTGATTTAATGAACCAAAGTAGTTCCTTTGTTTTGGCTTAAAATCATAATGTGTTAAATCCAACAAACCATTCATTTTCAAAACAACTGTAAAGGCTCAATGTATACAAAGTTAATATACAGTATAGGATTCATAAATACAGACCCCAATCTCTATTAAGTTCAGCTTGGCTATAGCTGCACTAGACTTTAACCGTTAAAAATTTCACAAAACTTCATCCAGTTTTATATACGACAC